>NC_139024.1:84019198-85517882 GCF_964662115.1 Mustela nivalis
TGGGACCACACTTTGAGAACTATTTATCTGGGATCTGGGGCTTAAACTCTGGATCAGAAGGTGTTGAGTTCACATCCCTTTTCTGGTATTTATTAGCTCTGTGATTTGGTGCAGACTTTTTCTTTGTTGGTTTGTTTCTTGTTTCTTCTCCCACCCCCTCAAACTGTATTTTCCCTTTCCTGAACCATGGTTTATATTTCTTAAAGCTGTTGTAAGGAATAAAGAAAATACTTTATTCAGAATAGCACATACTTGAAACATGGTAAACACCCTTAATAATATAAGTTGCTGCTTCGTTTAGCAAGCTCTTTTTATTCATAGTGTCAGTGCTGTTTAAAAGGACTAAATGAGGGGCACCTGGGTGGCTCAGTCATTAAGCATCTGTCTTCGGCTCAGGTCATGATCCCAGGGTCCTGGTATCAAACCCTGCATCCAGGCTCTGTGCTTGGCAAGAAGTCTGTTTCTCCCTCTCCCACTCCCTCTGCTTGAGTTCCCTCTCTTGCTTTATCTCTGTGTGTCAAATAAATAAATAAAATCTGTTAAAAAAAATCGAAAGTCTAAATGAGCAGCATCTAATTTTAAAACTTCTAGTAGCCACATTAAAAAAGTAAAGGAAACAGAATTAGAAAGGTGAAAATTAACTTCAACCATTTTCTAACCCAAATAAATGAAACATTATTTTAATATATAATCAATATAAAATTATTATAAGGTATTTGACATTCTTAATAAGTGTTTAAAATTTGGCGTGAATTTTATATTTAACACACCTTAATTCAGACTAATCAGATTTCATGTGAGTAATAACTTCATGCAAACAGTGACAACTGTTTTAGACAGTACCAGTCTAAGCACTGCTCTTCACCCTACCTTTTTGGTCACTTCTGTTATGTCTCGCTTTGCTTCAGGTACTGATAATGTGGTCTAGTTAGTTATAGACATGTCAATAAAACTTCTTTACTTATGCAGAAAGAATGACCATGGGCATGGCAGGTATCCTTGAGCTGCATAATAAACTTTTCTGTCTCTTAAGAGATCAGTCAGGGACAAGGAGTTGGTATTCCTAGGAGTCAGTTTCTACCAGGAATATCATGCCATGTTGGATCCCCATGTCATCTGAAAGGTCTCTAGAGTTCTAGAGGCTTGAGTATTTCTCTTGGAAGAGTGGCTCTGGAAACCTCCTGAAGTTTTAAACAATAGCTCTGATTCTTAAAAGCATGTATTCTTGGTTTCTAGAACTTTAGCCTCTTGACTCATGGGAGAGGCACTTATGTTCTGTGTGTCTGTGGAGGTTTTTTCTAGTGAAGGCAGATCCCCTTAGGACTTGGGATTAGTTTTTCATACAGTAAATATACTTCCTGAAAGCGCCACTGTTTTTTTGTTGTTGTTGTTGTTGTTTTGGGGTAAGTGTATATATATCCGATAATTGCAATGCCCCAATCTTAATTAGGGAAAATTTTTTTCACATACCCCTATTTTGCTGGATAGTAGCATATTTTTATTTTTATTTTATTTTTTTTAAGATTTTATTTATTTATTTGACAGAGAGAGATCACAAGTAGGCAGAGAGGCAGGCAGAGAGAGAGGAGGAAGCAGGTTCCCTGCTGAGCAGAGAGCCCGATACGGGACTCGATCCCAGGACCCTGAGATCATGACCTGAGCCAAAGGCAGCAGCTTAACCCACTGAGCCACCCAGGCACCCTGGTAGCATATTTTAAAGGCATTTGGTATACTTTGGTTTTCTCTAAGTATTCATTGAGCAAATATTTGCATACCCACTGTGTGTGGGGCAGTTTTCTTGTTCATTACAGATCCTCTTACAGAGTTCATACTGTTCAACGATTGTTCACATTCTTTTCACTTTTACATATAGTAAGCAATGTACTGAAATCCTGCTAGGAAAAAAATATTTCTGGTTATTAAACTTCTCATATTTGTTCAGCATTCTTTTTACACTTAACCCATTTGAAGATAAAGAGATGAAATGTTAAGATTTTCTTGCCCATGGTAATAAATCATGTTTGATAAAACCTTTGAATTTATAAATGTGCCATATGATTTGCATTTTTTGAAAATATTTTACTACTCCTGCTGACTAGCTTTCCTTAAATGGATTGGGGCTTTTTTTTTTTAATTATGTAGTAGGGTTTGGGAACTGTGTTGTTTCCTAGATGAGACTTTTAAATTCATTCACCCTTGAAGGGCTCTCTTATTTTTCTAGGCAGCTTTTACTGTGCTTGGAAAAAGAAAGAATTTTATATCTGTGCTGCCCATCATGCAGGAACAGTTAATTTATCATCTTTTGCTGCTGAGAGAAAAGTAGTGATGATTTGGGCGTGTATATATTATATATATATTATATATGATATATATATAATCATATATAATTGTATTACAATTATATAATACATATTATATAAATATAATAATATAATGTATAATTATATAATTATATAATATATAACCATATTATATGTAATAATATATAGTATATATAATATACTATATAATAACATACTATGCTATTATGTTATAAATTATATATAATAAATAATTATATGTCACATAATTATTTATTATATATAATTTATATTATATATTATATAAATATTACATATTTTATTTATATATTTATAATATATAGTATATATAACAAATATATAAACATATAATAATATATTAATATATTATTATATATTTTATATATAGATTGCATATATATATGCAGTATATATTCATATACTGCAGATATATGGAAACATTGATGCCTTCACACCCATTTTTCTCCATTGCCAACTTTATAGTTTTAAAAATGTTCAGACCTACAGGAGAGTTAAATAACTAGAACAATGAGTAGCTGTGTATCCTTCACTTAGACTAAGCAGTTATTAATATTTTTTAATATTTGTTTTCCTTTTCTCCTTTCCCACTATTTCTTTGCTGCTTTGCTGCTTGTAGGCTGGAGACATCCTGACATTTCACCCCTAAATTCTTTTTTTTTTTTTTTTTGAGATTTTATTTATTTATTAGACAGAGATCACAGAGAACCAGGCAGAGAGAGAGGAGGAAGCAGGCTCCCTGCTGAGCAGAGAGCCCGATGCGGGGCTTGATCCCAGAACCCTGGGATCATGACCTGAGCCCAAGGCAGAGGCTTTAATCCACTGAGCCACCCAGGAGCCCCACACCCCTAAATTCTTTAGCATGCATTTCCTAAGAATAAGAATATTCTTTTATATTACCATAATATCATTATCATTCCTAAGAAAAACCCAACAATTCCATAATAATTCCACTTAATATGCAGCCCCTATTCACATTTCCCCAATTGTCCCCAAAATGTTTTTTTATAGCAATTACTAAAATTTTGTCTTTAATTCAGGACCCTGTCAAGATTTAAGCATTTGAGGGTGCCTGGGTGGCTCAGTGGGTTAAGCCGCTGCCTTCGGCTCAGGTCATGATCTCAGGGTCCTGGGATCGAGTCCCACATCCGGCTCTCTGCTCAGCAGGGGGCCTGCTTCCCTTCCCCTCTCTCTGCCTGCTTCTCTGCTTACTTGTGATCTCTGCCTGTCAAATAAATAAATAAAATCTTAAAAAAAAAGATTTAAGTATTTGATTATGTCTATTTTATTTTAATATATAGTAGTTTCTGTATCATTTTTTTGTTTTCTTGTTTTTCCTGGCTTTTTTTTTTTTTTAAAGAACTGAAGCCTTGCTCAAAGTTTTTGTTTGTTTATTCGTTTTAAGATTTATTTATATTTATTTGTCAGAGAGAGAGAGAATAGGGGGAGCATCAGGCAAAGGGAGAAGTAGATTCCCCGCTGAGCAAGGAGCCCAGTGTGGGACTTAATCCCAGGACCCTGGGATTGTGACCTGAGCTGGAGGCATATGCTTAACCAACTGAGCCATCTAGGCATTCCCAGAGTTTTAAAGTTTTAAAGTTTATACCATGTCCAGCACTCCAAATTTATCTAATTGGTCTCCTCATGATTAAATTAAGCTTACACATTTGGTTGGGGGTGCCAAGAGTGCTTTATAGATGAAATGATGTACTTATTACATTGTATCAGATGTTCCAAGGAGTACTAGTAATAGTACTGTTGGTACTAGTAGCTGCTGAGTTTGATCACTTGGTGACTATTCGATTGCTTTATTATATATACATGTGTTTCACTCCATAATTAATAAGTTATCTGTAGAATCCAAACTCACTTTTGGAGTAATTATTGTATGGTCAAGAAATGTCCTCCCCCTGCGCCCGCCCCCCACCCCCAACAACAAAAAAACCAACCCCAAAACCTGGATACTTTATTAGCCCAAGACATACCTTGTTTGGTCTCATTTATGTAATTCTAAGCATAATTGAAATCATAGAAATACAACCTTCGCTAATTTCTGTTGACCTTTTAAAAATGATTTTATTTTATTTATTTTTTTTTTAATTTATTTTTTATTTTCAGCATAACAGTATTCATTATTTTTCACCACACCCAGTGCTCCATGCAATTCGTGCCCTTTATAATACCCACCACCTAGTACCCCAACCTCCCACCCAAAAATGATTTTATTTTTAAGTAGACTTTGTTTATTTTATTTATTCGTAACATGACCTGTTTATTGTTACTAGTTACAATAAAGTGTCAATGCAGATCTCTCCATTTTCTTTAAAAGCTCAGGAATTTCAAATTAAAAAGTGTTTTCTGGGGTCACCTGGGTTGCTCAGTGGGTTAAAGCCTCTGTTTTGGGCTCAGGTCATGGTCCCAGGGTCCTGGGATCGAGCCCCACATTGGGCTCTCTGCTCAGCGGGGAGCCCTTCCCCCACCCCTGCCTGCCTCTCTGCCTACTTGTGATCTCTGCCTGTCAAATAAATAAATACCATCTTAAAAAAAAAGTTTTCTGAAATATTCAATAGCTTATTTTCAAACCTATCTAAATTGAAATTGTCATGCAGTAATAATTAGCTTAGCCATGTTTATATTATAGAGCACAATATAATAGTGTTCTGTTTTATTTACTGTGTAATTCTGAACTCTTTTGGATCAATTGTGATATTTTCACTTTTTACAAAGGTATGGAAATCCTTTTTTAAGGAATTAATGTCACCAGTAAAGATCAGTCATTATTGAACTATCACTTAAACAGGGTATGCTCCAGAACCAGTGAGAGGATTTGATTCCAACTTTTTTGCACTTGTACATATACTTTTTTTTTAAGATTTTATTTATTTGACAGAGAGAGATCACAAGTAGAGAGGCAGGCAGGAGAGAGATAGAGGGAAGCAGGCTCCCTGCTGAGCAGAGAGCCCGATGTGGGACTCGATCCCAGGACCCTGAGATCATGACCTGAGCTGAAGGCAGCGGCTTAACCCACTGAGCCACTCAGGCACCCACTTGTACATATACTTATTAAAATTGTGTGTTTTGTGCCTGGGTGGCTCAGTCATTTCAGCATCAGGCATCTTGATTTTGATGCAGGTCCTGATCTCCCAGAGTCTGGGCATCAGGCTCAGTGGGTAGTCTGCTTGGGATTCTCTCTCTTCATCTCCTCTCTATCCTTTCACCTGCTCATGTGTCTCTCTAAAAAAATAAATAGACCCCCCCAAAAAAACTGTGTGTTTGTAGTTCAAAGAACAAGTTTATATGGTTGTGCGTGTTTGTTGGCTTCTGTTAGGAAAAATGAAAATTATATAAGTTATAATGTTATGATCCCAAAGGTGGAGCAAAGAGGTTATTAATGTAAGTGGGAGGAAATATCCTAAAGTATCCTTAGAGGACAGGCAGCTTATTTCCTGTAGTGGACCATGGAAATGGGAGAACACTTATTCTTTCTTTGATTTATTTTTCTTACATTGCCTTCTACTTAGACTCAGTTAGATTAGGTAGACCACCTGGTGTCTGTCTCTGAGTGAGTGGGAATATTTATGAGTAGACTGAAGCAGTTCTTAAGTGTCCACTTCTTCGATAGGGAGACTGCTTATTCCAAGCTCAGACATTACTTTTCTCACAGAAATTGCCTGCCATCACCTCCCTAGCAGTAGAGTGACTAATTATGAGCTGGAGTCTTAACATTTTTCATTGTTTTGACATTGTGTGCTTGGCAGGGTGTAAGGTACTTCTTCTGGGTGTCTATATTTATCAAATACAATGTAGATGCCTTTATAATATTAAATAAGTGATTTGTAACTCTTACTTTCCAATTTCCATCAGTAAGGCATAGCTGCTTAGTTACAAATCAGGCTGGATTAAATAAACAGTTTGTTATACCTTGTGGTTTACTAGGGTGATTTGAAACAAAGATTTACCAAGACTGTAGGGACAAAATTTTGCAGGTGCTTTTCCATGACGTGTTAGCTTTCATTTTTAGTGGCCACACTTTAGGCAGATTCCCCAAGTAGAGTGGTATACATTAGTGGCCAGCCTTGAAGTTTCCTATCTCAGGAAGTAGTGAGATGATGATCCTAATGAATATTGTTCTAGGTTGCTGTATCTGGCTGATCTAGAGGTTCTGTCTTTGCTGCTGGCAGTGGTATAGCAGTTGAAAAACTGCTTTGAATGTGACAGTAAATGAATGAGAGAGTAAAAGGCAAGGGTAGAAATGGAACAGTAATATAATACTGGAGACACCCCATGGATATTAGTTCTAGTGATGTAGTGTGCTGTATCAAGGACAGAAAGGTAGCTGTTGACACCTGGCAGATCTTATTAACCAGATTTTCCCCTCCTTTTTCAGGGATTTACTTAGAAATTGATTTCTCTCAGCTTTCTAAAGTCAAGGTAAACTTACATCTTGGGTATCAGGCTCATTGGCAATCACAGGGGCAAGCATTTTAGGACTTAATATCTTTAAGCATTGAATTCTCATTCTGAATTGCCTTAAGCAACCCAAGGTATGTACTACTGCAGGGAATGCTAAATAGCCGCATTCTGTTGGTTTCCTCTTCACATTATTTCTGGGTTTGGTTTAATGGGTAAAGTTCTAGAATAAAATAGGTATTCCCATTTTAAAAATTGCATTAGGAATGCACAGTGATAACTGTTTCTTAGCCAGATTGTTGCATAATTTAATTATGCAGTGGTAAAAAAAATTTTTAAAGAATTCAGTTACTGAGTGTTGATTATATATGCTGTGTACTCTACCTGGTGCTGGGGAAATACAAAAATGAATAAAGCAGAGTCTCCTTTTTGAATCAAAATTTATTTGTTAAGGGGCACCCTGGTGGCTCAGTCAGTTAAGGGTCCAGCTTTTGGTTTTGACTTAGGTCATCATCTCAGGGTCATGGGATCAGTGCTCAGCACTGAGTCTGTTTGGGATTCTCTCTTGCCCTCTCCACCTATCCCCACTCATTCATGCATGTACTTTCTCTCTCTCAAATTTAAAAAAACAATTACTTGTTAAAAAAAACCTTGTATTGAGTACAAAAAGTAAAACAAATAAGTAAAATGAGTAAAAATGTGCTTGAAATATTAGTAAGTTAGTAGGTAATTTTTTCAAGAAGATACCGCTAAATTATTCTAAGTAAAAAAAAATTTAAGCAGTAGGACTTTTACAGAAAAAGATTTTAAGAGATTTTCAGTAGTTGCAGTCTCACCAACACCAGATAATCAACACAGAATATATACTTCTTTAAGATAATATTGATAGTTTTCACAGTATTTCTCTTTAACACTTATCTGATCAACACATATATGAATGGAATATTAAACACTTATATTTATCATATACTTGTTATACACTTATTATTGTCTCTCTCTCCCGCACTCCCTCCCTCCCTCCTCCTTTCATCACAGAACGTCATGAGTCAATTTTATAAGGGGACTCTTTGAGGTTAGTAACTGCCCCATAGTTACAAAGCTAATGACTGGCAGAGCCTGGATTTAAACTCCACAGTCAGATGTTTTAGCTTCCTTTATTTCTTGGGCTCAGTTAATCCCCTTACCACCGCCCTGCCCCACGTTTTTCGTTTGATTTGGAAGAACCTGCAAAACCCAATGTAAAGTAGGGAAATGCACTAAAGTTTTTCTTCGAACTTATATTGTAAAAATTTTTAAGGGAAAATGTGGCTGATTTCATTTAAATCATTTTCTATATATTTTCTCTCAGTCTCTCCATATAGATTTATTTCGCAATGTGTAAATATATTTATGATGTTATATTTTACTGTTTGTCACTCTGTTGGACATTTCACATACATCTGTTTATTTCCAGATTTTTTTGAATTTGTTACATCCTATGCCATTGACCTAACTTATTCACATTTGCTCATCCATTTTCCTACTTCGGATTGTTCTAGTTCTCTGGTTTTTATTATCATACCTTATGTAGTAGTGAACACTTTTCTGCATAGAATATTTTTCTTTCGTTGAATTATTTTTATAGGGTAAATTCTCAGAAGTGGGTCAGATACACTCTTGAGCCTCTTATGTTAGTGTGTGCCTAATGATATCTTTATGATGTTAATTAGGGAGGGATAGATTTGCAGATCAAATGTATTATATTATTTATAAAGTCATTTTGCATCATCCAGTCACTGCATATAAGTAATAGAAAGAAGTTGCGTTATTTATATTATTTTTTTCCAATTGGGAAACGTAAGAATTGTAGAGCTATAGACAGTATTAAATTAGAAGTGTTAAAGCTGTTTCAGTTTTACCATTCCTGGCACAGTCTTTTCATTTTTATTTTTTCAGGAATGTAACAGGTATATAATTCCAAGCTCTGTCAGGAAAATAGGGATGGGGAGAAAAATGGTATTGCATTGTTGGAAGAAGGTTTAGGAATGCCTTTTGACTATGGTGACACTTAGTTTATGTCATACCTTCAAGACAGCTAGGAATTTGGCCAGCTCAGATGCACAGTGGCAAAAGAGAAGAAGCTCAAATTAAAATATACAGGCAGTTCATATACCTAGAGAGCTCCAAGGTAGCTCCTGTTTGAGGTTAAGACAGCTACTGTGGGGAGAGGTAGCTGCTGGGGCAAGTTTGGGTGTCTTGCGAAGCATTTGTGGTATTTTATGCTCTAGGTGAAATGCTTTACTTCTCTCATTGAGGGCCAAGAACACTGTTTCATCCTTCGAATTTTATTAAGTGCCTGGCACATGGTAGGCCCTTAGTGAAGATATACTCAATTGAATTAAATTCATGGGTGAGCTTTGAAAAGGGTAGCTAGCAGATAAGAAGTGAAAATTTTACTGGATAACTTCAGACTGTTTGGGCAGATGCACCAAGTTGGTAGGAAGAGATTTTGGTGGATAGGTAACAGAATTGGAAGTTTACTTAGGAAGAAGAGTTGATGTTAACTTCTATAGCTTCTTCTGTTGTTGTTTTAATTTAATTTTTTTTCTTTTTATCTTTTGACCCCCTTCACCTATTTCTCCTAAGCCCTACTCTCTGTCTCTGGCAGTTATCTAGTCTGTTCTTTGTATCTGTGAGCTTGCTTTGTTTTTGTTTTTAGATTGCATATGTAAGAGAGATATACAGTGTTGTCTTCCTTTGTCTGACTTATTTCACTTAATATAATGCACTCAGGGTCTATCCATGCTGTCACAAATGGCAAGATTTCATTTCTTTTTAGTATATGTGCTGCCGAAGCGAGCACAGATTTCATTTCTTTTTTATGTCTGAATAATACTCCTGTGTGTGTGTGTGTGTGTGTGTGTGAGAGAGAGAGAGAGAGACACACACACACACACACACACACACACACACCTACCCCTATCTTCTTTAACCATTCATCTGTTGATTGACACAGGTTGTGTTTCCATATCTTGGCTATTATATATAAATATATAATGCTGCAGTGAACATGGGGGTATACGTAATCTTTTCAAGTTAATGGTTTCGTTTTCTTCAGATAAATACCCGGAAGTGGAATTGTTGGTTCATATGGTAGTTTTATTTTTAATATTTTGAGGAGCCTCCATGCCAATTTCCACAGCGGCTACAGCAGTTTACATTTCCACTAACAGTACAGAAGGGTTCCCTTTTGTCATGTACTTGCCAACACTTACTTTTTCTTGATTTTTTAATGATAGTCATTTTAGCAAATACGAGGTAATAATCTCACTGTGGTTTTGATTTGCATTTTCCTGGTGATTAGTGATACATCTTTTCGTGTTCCCGTTGGCCATCTATATGTCTTATTTGAAAAAAATGTCTATTCAGATCTTCTGCCCATTTTATAATTTTTTTTTTTGGGGGGCCTTTGAGTGATAGGAATTCTTCATTATTTTGGATGTTAGGCCTTACCTGATAGATGTATCATTTGCAGTTATTCTCTTCCATTCACATAGGTTGCTTTTCATTTTGTTGATGGTTTCCTTTGCTATGCAGAAGCTTTTGATTTTTATTTTATTTTTAAAAATATTTTTTATTTGTCAGAGGGCAAGAGTGAGAGCAAGTACAAGCAGGGGGAGCGGCAGGTGGAGGGAGAAGCAGGCTCCCTCTTGAACAGGGAGCCCAGCGTGGGGCTTGATCCCAGGACCCTTGGATCATGAATTGAGCCAAAGGCAGACACTTAACCAACTGACCCACCCAGGCACCCCTTTGTAGAAGCCTTTTAGTATGATGTAGTCTTACTTGTTTATTTTTACTTCTGTTGTTGTTGTGACTATGACTTTTGATGTCAGACTCAGAAATCATCACCAAGACCTATGTGTTCTAGTAGTTTTATGTCTTTAGGTCTTACGTTTTCAAGTCTTTAATCCATTTTGAGTTGTGCTCATAAGCTGTTGTGGCATGGTGTAAGATGGTCAAGATTCATTTTGCATATGGCTCTCCCAATTTTCTCAGTACCATTTGTTGAAGAGACATTCCTGTCCCTCTTGTTTATTTTTGATTCTTTTATAGTAAGTTAATTGAGCATATATGTTCAGGTTTATTTCTGGGTTCTGTTTTGTTCTGTTGATATATGTGTCTGCCTTTTATGCCAGTACCATATGCTATTTTGATTACTACAACTTTGTAATGTAGTTTAAAGATTTTTATTTATTTATTTGACAGACAGATCACAAGTAGCCAGACAGAGACAGGCAGAGAGAGAGATGGGGAAGCAGGTTCCCTGGCCAGAGAGAGCCTGATGCGGGGCTTGATCCCAGCACCCTGGGATCACGACCTGAGCCGAAGGCAGAGGCTTTAACCCACTGAGCCACCCAGGCGCCCCACAACTTTGTAATGTAGTTTGAAATCAGTGAGTGTGATACCTCCAGCTTTTTTCCTTCTCAAGATTGCTTTGGTTATTCAGGGTTTTTATGGTTTCATGCAAATTTTAGAATTACATCTTTTATAACTTTGAAAAATGCCATTGTTAGATTGCTTTGAGTAGTAAGGACATTTTAACAATAGTGATGCTTCCAGTCCATGAACACAGAATATATTTCCATTGATTTGCGCCATCTTAAACTCCTTTCATTAATATCTTGTAGTTGTCACCTACGAGGAGGTCATTTAGCTCTTTGTTTAAATTTACTCATAGAAATTATATTTGTTTTGATGAAACTGTTAATTGTAGTGTTTTCTTCATTTCTCTTCGTGATGGTTTGTTATTAGAGTATAGAAATGCAGTTGATTTTTCGTGCATTGATTTTATATCCTGCAACTTAACTGAATTTATTTATTTTAATGGTTTTTTTTGGTTCTTCAGGGTTTTCTGTATATAATGTCATGTCATCTGTAGATAGTGACAGTTTTATTTCTTCCATCCCAGTTAGGCTGATTTTGTTTCTTTTTCTTACCTGATTGTCCTGAGCAGGAATTCCAGTACTGTTTTGAACAACAGTGATGAATATGGGCCTGCTTGTCTAGTTCCTGATCTTAGAGAAAAGGCTTTTTACCATTGAGTGTAATATTAGCTGTGGCTTGTCATAAGTGGCCTTTATCATGTTGAGGTATGTTCCCTCAGTGCCCACTTTGTTGAGAATTTTTGTCATCAAAAAGCCTTGGAAAACTTAAAAACATACAAAACCCCGCATATGAATGTTAATAGCAGCTTTATCATAATCTTCAAACACTGGAATCAGCCAAGTTATTTTTCAATAGATGAATGAAAAGATAATCCATGGTACATTTATACAGTGGAGTATTATTCAGTGATAAAAAGAAATTAGGTCTCAAACCACAAGAAAACATGGGTAAATCTTAAATGCCTCTTGCTCAAAGAAGCTAATTCTGAAAAGGCTGCACTTTGTTGTGGAAAATGGAGAACGAGAGTGAGGGTACAGAGGTCGGTGGTTGCTGGGGTTGGGAAAGAGAGGAGGAGGATTGACTCAGTGAAGCATATGGGACGTTCAGGGCAGTGAGATTATTCTGTATGATATCAGAATGGTCGGTGCATGGCCCTGTGCATTTGTCAAAACACACAGAACTTTACAGCACAGAGAGTAAACTTTAATATATGCAAATTTAGAAAATCATTTAGGGGATTTGGAGAACCCAGGGTGGAAGATAAATGTAAGAAACAATTTCATTGAAGTGGGTAGGAGAGAAAGGTGTTGACTTAAGTAATTCTGGAAGTAAGTGGAGCCTGTAAGACCAAAGGCAGAAGGTGTGCATATCAGTACTACACTCCAGTTGATAAAGTTTTTTTTCCCATGGGGTACAGGTTAACAATTCTGATACTGTGCTATACACATATACTGAAATTGAACAATAAAATAAATGGATGGGTACTAGTTGAAGCCAGTTTTCTTCTCACTGTTGGAGTTTGCAGATCTGTGAGGTGGTGGTGATGGTTAGAATGGTCTGTGTGCTGATGGATTAGATTTGGAAACAACTCGTGTAGCTTATTATAGGTGGTTACATAGAGAAATGTTATATATATGTGTACACACAGGTTCACATACACACTTATATTTTCTTGCTCTGTCAGCTGAGAGGGCCTTAGAAGTAATGACATGCCAGTAGTGACAAGCGTACCTAGCACCCATATCTTGGTTTTTAATATCATTCTCCAGTAAGGGCTTTTGGAGAAACAGCAGTTCCAGAACAGGGCAGGAAACATGCAAGATGAGCATGGAGTGTATTGTAATGCCAGAAAGTAAAGGAAGTACTTAAAAAATAACCTCCCAAACCCACAACGATGGAACCCTATCAAAGGAATGGAGGAGCTGACTGAAAGAGCTCCCAGTAGCTAAAGCTGGAGCTACTTGAGCAACAAAATGAGTAAGTAGTAATGGATTATAATGCAAAGTATAAAACTCCATCAGTCTATACTGATACAGTTAGTAGTTGATTAAATAAAGTGGCAAAAGAGAAATTCATTGTACACAAGAATTCAAAATTATTTATGGGAGATCTTACTCTCTCAAGGAAGGTGAGCCTAAGTCTCCAGCCTGTAAGTGCCGGCTGTGAGTAATGACTTCCAAACAGTATAATATGTAAAGAGGGCTGGGGAGTAGCTTTAAAATGGAGAAACTTTATAAATATACCCTTAGCCAGGTGATCAAGATTAACATTAGCAGTGATAATTGATACTGATCGCATGTACCCTTGATATGATGTAATGACAATGATGGCTTACATCTATGGTCTTTGGCCCCAAGCCCATAATCCCAGTTTGACTGAGAAAAATACCATACAAACCCAAACTGAGGGACTTACTCCAAAATACCTGAAAGTACTCTTCCATCAGGGTTATCAGAAACAACTTTCATTCTAAAGAGGACCCTAAGGAGACATGACAACTAAATGTAATGTGATTAAATGTAATATGGTGTCCTGAATGGGATCCTAGAACAGAAAAAGAAATTAGTAAGAGTTAAGGAAATATATGAATGAAGTGTGGACTTAAATTAATCCTGTATCAACATTGGTTCATTAATTTTAACAGATAACCAAATTAGCGTTAAGATGTTAATGATAGGTGAAATTGAATTCCATGTGTATGGGAACTCTCTATACGGTCTTAACTTTTCTGTAAATCCAGAAATGTTCTAAAAATCCTATTAAAAAGTTCTTGAGTGACACACAACTTGAATTGCTTAGACTTATCCCCTGATGGAATTTAAAATTTTTATTAAAAACAAAAGCAAATTCAGATAACAACTAACCAAAAAGTTCCTGTGATGATCCTAGAGGTTCCAGTATGAGAACTGCCTTGATTCTCATATTATTGCTTATAATACCCAAGCAGCTTCTTTTAATTAATTATAAATTCCTTTAATCTAATTCTGAAATTGATAAATTAGAAACTGGTTTTCATATGCCCCCTCCATTACAAGCCATTGAAGAGCAAAAATTGAATAGATCCTGACTCTAGTTCTTGTTCTGCTACATTGTACTTAATAATTCTTTATTTTTATATATCAGTGGAGTACTCATAAATGAAAAATTGTAGACACTGAATCTTCCTTTGATGCACTGAATAAAGCTGAAAGTTTGCTCTAATTACACTTGAAATAGAACATAAAGAATGCAGGGTAATTTAGAAATGCAAAAATGTATGTATATCTTTTGGCAAGGGAGAATTTTTAATCTCCCAAATAAACTCTGAGCTTTTGTGTGGAAAGCATTCTGATGCATCTTTTTTCATTCTGCTTAAATATATCATACTCTCTTGACTTGGAGAGAATGGTGCCAATTTCCAGTTTGAATATTCTCCTTAATCCTCTAGAATCAAAGCTCAGCTACTTCTGATAGTAGTTTAGCTGTTCCCCTCTTCACAAGTCCCATTTCTATAACTTCTGACCTTGTGAAAGGTAACGTGCCCCCTGAAACTGTAGCTAGGTCTGAGAACTAAAGGGCTTGATGCAAATGCATCTGGTGAGACAGTCTGTGTTCTGTTATAAATGATCTCCATCCTGGTGTTCTTTCTCGCTCAGTTTATTTTGTGTTTCTGAGATCTTTTGACAGAGCAGAGCAACATAAGCTATATTGGAATCTTATCTTTTAGTGGGCTTTTGGCCCTTTGTGCTGAACTAAAGATTATAGAGGGTATATAAAGTTACTTCCTGTGCCATAAAATTACATGCTTGATATTGGCACTTGCTCTTTTTTTAAGCCATTAATTCATCCCATGGTCATAGGCAAATATCCTAAAATTTTATGATGTAGTACAGTTGGTGTAGTGAGATATTTGATTTGTCTAGTTCTGGAAAGCCTTTTTTAGAGCATGGATAAACATGTATTTGTACATTTCCATAGCTCCCAATAATCTCTGTAGAGGAAGAGGAATAAAAGTAGAAGGTAATGGGGTACCTGGGTGGCACAATTAGTTAAGTGTCCGACTCTTGGTTTTGGCTCAGGTTGTGATCATGGTTGTGAGATTGAGCCCTGCATCAGGCTCCTCACTTGGTATGGAGTCTTCTTGAGGTTTTCTCTCCCTTTCCCTCTGCTACTTCCCTGCCCTCTCCTTTTCTTTCTCTCTCTTTAAAATAAATAAATATATATATATTTTTTAATGGAAGTAACTTCTTTGTCCCTGGGAATAAAAATTAGTATGCACACAAAAGAAATGAATAGTGGCTATTGGCTTGAGTTCTTCTCATCCCTTTTCTTTGGTATATAATATGAATGTAGAGTTTAACAATCATGTGCTGCTTTCATGCTTGATTCTTTGGGTATTGTTTATGGTTCCCAAACTCACTGAAACTTTAGAGCTTAAGATTTTAGATTTTATTTAAAGTGGCTTAAATTCTACTTTTGATATTTCTGTTTCTCTTTTGAAATAGTTGACATACTGGGCCTGGGTGGCTCAGTGGTTTAAGGCCTCTACCTTCGGCTCAGGTCATGATCCTGGGGTCCTGGGATCGAGCCCCGCATCGGGCTCTCTGCTCCACAGGGAGCCTGCTTTCTCCTCTCTCTCTCTGACTGCCTCTCTGCCTACTTGTGACCTCTGTCAAATAAATTAAAAAAAAAAATTAAAAAAATAAAGAAATAGTTGACATACTAAAGAGCAGACAAGACTAATTCAGATCAAATTGCTCAATGATAGTTTGGTTATTTTTGACATGAGCTAGATTTTAATATCCTTGAGGGTAAGAGGTTGTAATATCTGACCAAATGCTTAACAAGTAATATAGTGGTTTTTCAGGAAAATGTACCTTTTCCTCTCTTATGACAAGACCTTTGCTCTCTTAGGGAGAGTGAAGATTTAGCTAATTTATTGTATTACCCAGTGGGTTTCATGCAGAATCTGGACATTTATGTTTATATCTCTTTTCCTTCTGCCTTCAGGAGCATCCCTCAGTCACTGTTTATTACAGTGGTTCTCTGTAACCCAGCAATCATCTTCTGTATTCTGAATGAAAACACTCTTAATTTAGTTTTCCTTTGAGACTCTAATATTAAGTGCCACCTAACTTTCTCTTTCTCTGAGCTTTCCTTTAAATTTGTTATATTAGACCATAGAATGACTAAGGCTCATAATTCAGCTTTCCAGGGGCAGGTTTTATAGTGGTCCCTTGGAGGAATTTTTTAGTATTGTATTTTTAAAAAATAGGGTAACATGTTGGGTGTAGAATATGGAAGGAAGCTATGGCAGAGGCTTCAAATTAATATCCAAGAACTTGAATAATACTCAGTTTGGGATCTTGTGGTTATATAAAACTTGTATATTATGAAGTTGATTACTGATAGCAGATATTTGGTAGACTCTTAGCAAAGGAAGAATCTAATTTCCAACACATCAGCTCTTAGCAGCCTTAGAGATGTGATTGATGTCCTTTCTCTGTGGGATTTCTTTCCTTTCCTTTCTCTTTCCTTTTATTTGTTTGTTTGTTTGTTTGTTTGTTTTGGGCATTATTTGTTCGGGTTGTTTTAGAATAGCAGCAGTATCCTGATAATATCAAGGCAACATACTATCGTAGATCCAAGTCTTCATCTGTTTTTGACAATAGGAGCTGCTCATTCAGATGGAAGTGAACAATATTAAATATAACAAATTTCTCATTTGTAATTTTGATCCTTTAATTTTGAAATTTTGAATATTTGAATGTGCACATACAAATTCATGACCTTTAAGGTTGGCTTTTTAGCCAACACATGATGTTACTATAGTATAGAAATGGTATGGAAAAAGAAGATCCAAGGATAATTCCCAATCTTCGCTTTTAACCATTTAAAGTTAAAACTTTGGTCCCTTCCATTAAACTTGTAGCTGTAAAATGGTTTAACATTATGTGGTATGCCAGATTGGAAAACACAGTGATAGTTCTTTGGGTGGCTCAGTTGATAATCAGCTAGGGTTTACCTACTAAAGTCTGTAAAGTACAGGTCTCAAACTATAAAATCACTATAATCCCTTTTAACTCTGGAAGTTGGCTATTTTCTTGGCGTCACAAATTAGTGGCAGTATATGTGGATAGTGAAATGCTCAGCTTTTCACAAGAAGAAGTGAACAGTCTTCACCAAGGTATCAACTTTTCAAAGAGCATTGACTTTCAAGTTTTTATATGAGCAAGATTGGAAATGAGAGTCTGCTCAGCAGATTTTCAGAGAATCGCTGATAAATTTCTTTAGTGGCACTTGAAACCCCAGGAGCTCCACATAGGATAGTTTTCTTTGGGGTTCTGTTATGGGTATTCTATATATCTACTCTCACTGGATAGATCTGTCTAAGCATTTTTTGGAAAAAGAGTACTGCAGTCTAAAAGATGGGGTTTAATATCTTTACCAAAAGATGGCAGACATTGACAGATGGTTTCTAAGGATAATTCCTTGCAGTCAAACTTTAATTTCTTTATAGTGCCAGTATATAAAATAAGTATAGGTATGCATTATTACATTGCCAATAAGGAGTAACAGTTGACTGCCAAAAATAGACTTAAAAAGCACGCAACTTTTCTAGATCAGAATCCTGTAGCATGTAGAAGGAGTTCTTAAACAAGATTGACAGGTCTCCATCCTTCTCTGTTTTAGGCTCTTCAATAATTCATTTAACCGCTCTGAGAGACAGTTTACTTCTTTGTAGTATGATAATACTACCTATTCTATTTATCATAGAATTGTTGTGAGAATAAAATATAATACATATTAAAACATTTTGAAAATAGTATTTAAAGAATTCATGGCCATGACACTGTTAACAAGCCTATATTATGATTGGGAAGGAGAAGAAAATCCAGTAGTTTAAAATTATTTATAAAATCAGTTTCTGCACTCTTTTATTTTAGAATTAACGAAACTGGGATCTAGCTCACATAGCTGGTAAGTTGCCAGTTCCCAGGACTATAACTTAATGTCTGCCAAATAATTCAGTTTTTTTCTGTACACCATATTCTTTTTCTTCTTCTTTCCCTTTAGACTCAAAATTAGTCTTGTGCTTCTTACTGTATTTCTCTTAAAAAAAAGAGAGAGAGAGATGGAAAGGAAGGGGTAAAAACTGGTTTTGCATCCTTATATTCTTTTTAAACAAACGCATTTAATTTAAGATAGATTCTGGAAGGATAATTGTAACTAAGTTGCTGAAGTCAAAGGTGTATTCTAGACTTTAATAGGCAAGTACCAGTATGATTAAATCTGATCCTCTTTGGAACCCTGCTTGCTGATGTTGTATTTTTTCTTAAAGGCCAGGATCATTTTAGAGATCTGTATAGAATCTAGTAAGAACTATGTGATATTTTTACTTGGTTTTAAGTAAGCCATGATCATGTGTATTTTTTAGTATATGTGGTAGAATTATTTATTGTAAGAACTAGAAAACAGTGGTGACAGAAGCTACCTTTCTCAAAACACCATTGAAATCAGAGTAATTTTGTTTCCTTTGCCAGTTAGACAAATAGCTTTCCATTTATAGAATGTCATACAAGAATCTGAACACATTAAATCAAATATCACTTTGCTTATAATGATGGATTTTTTAAAAATCTTTTAAATTATTATACAGTTATTATATTCTACATTGTTAATAATGTGTGATTTTCCAAGAAGAGAAAATTACAGCTGAGAAAGTCTTAATTTGATCAGGTCTCTAGAACACTAAAAAATAGGATTCAAAATATTACTGTGGTTTTATAGTTCTTTGCTATGTATGAGGTAGACACCTTGAGTGTTACGAAGCTGCACGAAACTGAACATACAGTTCGAGGGACATGAATTCATACATGCATATTTGGCACATGTATTAAGCCCATAATTCTGATCCTTTGAAATCCCTTTAAAAAGTTATTAATTAGGGCGCCTGGGTGACTCAGTGGGTTAAGCCATTGCCTTCAGCTCAGGTCATGATCTCAGGGTCCTGGGATCGAGTCCCGCATGGGGCTCTCTGCTCAGCAGGGAGCCTGCTTCCCTCTCTCTCTCTGCCTGCCTCTCTGCCTACTTGTGGTCTCTCTCTGTCAAATAAATAAATAAAATCTTTTAAAAAAATAAATAAAAATTTATTAATTAGGGGCGCCTGGGTGGCTCAGTGGGTTGAGTCTCTGCCTTCGTCTTGGGTCATGATCTCAGGGTCCTGGGATCAAGCCCCTGGATGGGCTCTCTGTTCAGGGTCCTTCCGCCCCCCGGCCCCCCTCCCCCCGCCTGCCTCTCTGCCTGCTTGTGATCTCTCTCTCTGTCAAATAAATATTTTTTAAAAAAGTTATTAATTAGGTAATCACAGATCATTGAACCAGTAAAGTCTTCTCAGTGGTGTGCTAAATGAACTGAGATGAAGGCAGAGCCAGCTAGCTTCAGCAGCTCTCCCTGCTGGTGTAGCTCTGCGGCTCACATTGAGGATGTCTGGTACAGGTTGCTGTTACTCAGTTTCCTGTAGCTTCAGCTTCAGAATGCATCAGATGCCCAGTGTGACACACAGTATATAGTTTGTATATCTGTATGGTCGTTTGTGGGGGAAATAGTTGGGAGAGAAAGTGAGTTTAATGATCTTGAGGTAATGTTTAATAAACAGAAAATGTACGTTAAGTTGACCAGCTGTTGTGTGTCTCTACATTTAATGTAAAAGAATGTGGGATGGTGAGAAATTTCACATGAATTTTATTTTACACTAAATAATTCTAATTGTTTCTTTTTTATACAGAACGTGTGAAATTTGCGTATGTAAGAGGCTGTCTTTTCTAAATTAAATAAAAATTTGGCTTTCTTCATAAACTATGCTGCTCTGAGTGCTTTGACCTCATTCAGTGTTATTAATGCAAAATAGTCTGCTTACACCTAGCTAAAACATAGCTTCTTTGCTTTATGAATAGTACAAAACTCATCCACATATTTGTCTTCAGGAGAAAACAAAACTTTTGCATAATACTGACATATGCTCAGCCTACAGAGCAGAAAATGAGATATTTTTTTGACTGATGATTTTTTAAAAAAGATTTTATTAATTTATGTTAGAGAACACGACTGGGTGGGAGGGACAGAGGGAGAGGGAGAAGCAAACTCCTCACTGAGCAGAGAGCCTGATGAGGGGCTTGATCCCAAGACTCTGGATCATGACCTGAGCTGAAGGCAGACATTCAACCGACTGAGCCACCCAGGTGCCCCAGGAGAGGATTTTTTTTTTTAAAGATTTTATTTATTTATTTGACAGAGAGAGATCACAAGTAGACAGAGAGGCACGCAGAGAGAGAGAGGGAAGCAGGCTCCCCGCTGAGCAGAGAGCCCGATGCGGGGCTCAATCCCAGGACCCCGAGACCATGACCCGTGCTGAAGGCAGCAGCTTAACCCACTGAGCCACCCAGGCGCCCCCCCCCCCGCCCCCCAGGAGAGCATTTTTTAAGTTGTAAGAAATTTGTGTCACAATTTTTGGACTAAATCGTAATAAGCAATGGAATTTTGAAATAAATATGAAAACAAAGTTGGAAACAGCCATAGACGTTATCTATTCCACTTACTACCCCTCCAGCCCCGCCAGTTTAGCGCTCTGTTCACAGTGAGCATTGTGAACATGAGGATTCCTATCTGTTTGGACATGAGTAACAATGGGCCTTCATCCCCACTCTCCCTCTACTCTGCTTCCATCCCAGATAGTTAGCTTAAATTTAAGCTTCTTGAGGACAGTACTGAACTTCTTGAGGACTTTGTTTAGTGTTACTTCTAACACAAGGACTGGTATTCACTTTTGAAGGCTAGTTGAAGGGCATAGGATTTTAGACCTGCTGAGTGTGATGTGATCTGTAAGAATTACACAGTGGAATTTTTTGTAATGGATATTTAAATATATAACCATCCCTTTTATGCTTGTATGTGGGGTTCAGAGCTTTTAGTACCCTGTAATTAAGAATTCATTTGAGGATGCTTACCTGCAAACATATTATTCAAAGATGGGCTGTCTTACTCTAGCACTAGAATTGGTTCCCTTATTGTATTATCAGTAAGCAGTTAAGTACCTGAATTGCCTTCTGTGGAGGAACTGAATGATTAAAGGACCTGAGCAGAGGGAGTCTTCATTGTGTATCTTCTTGTTTTCTTTTTGAATTTTAAGCCCTATGAATATATTAATCAAATAAATAGTTAAATAAAATTTAAATTTAAAGAAAAAAAGTCTTCTTTTTTGGTACTTTAAAAAAATTATTTTTATTAACATATAATGTATTATTTGCCCCAGGGGTACAGGTCTGTGAATCGTCAGGCTTACACACTTCACAGCACTCACTATAGTACATACCCTCCCCAGTGTCCATAACCCAACCACCCTCTCTATACCCTTCTTACCCCTGGCAACCCTCAGTTTGTTTTGTGAGATTGAAGTTGTTACGATTTGTCTCCCTCCCGATCCCATCTTACTTCATTTTTTCCTTCCCTACCCACCAAAAACCCACCCTGCCTTTCACATTTCTCATATCAGGGAGATATACGATAATTGTCTTTAAAGAAAAAAATTTCTAAACTTCAGTAAGATTGTGTGATTTCTGAAGCTAGCTACTTTTTTTCTGGAAGGGGAGAAAATACAAGGTTTGGATGCATCTTGACAGGGATAAATGCTTTTGCCTGCCTTCCCACTAACACCCTACACTTTTGGTGGTGGATTTCTTCTTTTTCTCCCACAGTAGCAAGTAACTTCCAAAACTGCTGGATATCAGGTTATCAGAGAGCCAGTGTTTATCTCCCACACTGCAGTCTTCAGTGTAAATATCCCAGAATGGTTATATGGGGAGAGAGAAGGCCATCTTCCAAATCTCTCTCATAACATCTGTTAGTCTGCAAGAGCCTGCTGGAACTGCGTTCAGAACTCCTGTAGGACCCTGCCATAACCTATATAATATATAGCCACCATCCAGATTTTGTTTTGGAAAAGGGTTGGTTTAGTTACCTTTGGAAGGGTTTTTCCAAGAAATTCCTGGGCCAGTTTAGGTCTCCTCTTTCCAATTGTTTACACACCTCTCTTTGCTTTATTTGGACATATTTTATTTTATTTTTTTAAAAGATTTTATTTATTTATTTGACAGAGAAAGAGATCACAAGCAGGAGGAGAAGCAGGCAGAGGGAGAGGGAGAAGCTGGCTCCCTGCTGAGCAGAGAGCCTGACGTGGGGCTTGATCCCAGAACCCTGGGATCATGATCTGAGCCGAAGGCAGAGGCTTAACCCACTGAGCCACCCAGGCGCCCCTGGACATATTTTAAAGGAGCAGATACTATGATGTATGATAAATACATCCCCCCCTTTTTTTTTTAAGATTTCATTTATCTATTTGACAGAGAGATCACAAGTAGACAGAGAGGCAGGCAGAGAGTGAGAGGGAAAGCAGGCTCACTGCTGAGCAGAGAGCCCAATGTGGGGCTCAGTCCCAGGACCCTGAGATCATGACCAGAGCCGAAGGCAGAGGCTTAACCCACTGAGCCACTTAGGTACCCCTAGTTACCCCTTTTTAAAGTTACAGGTGGTGTGTGTAATCAGTCACCAAAATAAGTTATGGTTACTTTACTGTCTGGGAAATTTAACTTTGTATCTTCAATCTTAAATTTTCTGGTCTTCCTGATGAAATGAGAATTTTGGTCGGGGTGGGGGTGTGTGTGGAGAAAAAGTGTTTACTTTGCTCTGTTTTTATCAGATAACTGAACAGAAGAAAGGATACAGGCTGTTTTGGAGTTTAAAGCTTCGGCACAGAACTTTAACTGGATTTTGAAAGTTTATATATAATAGCATCATTTTGATTAGATTAATTCAGGTTCAGTGGTATGCCTTTTACTTTCATCTGCAGCTGTTAGTCTTTTCATGCCTTTGTTAGAGCTTCATTGAGAAGGGAGTAATGACAGATTGTGAAAAGCTTTAAGTTTTCTGTTTTAGTTTGTTAATTTAGCTGAACTTTTCTCTAAATACTTTGTATGCAGAATATGAAAGATAGTTGGCGAATGCTTAATTGCAAGGTCGCATTTGAAGATATGTTCCCATAGGGCTATGCCTTCCATATCTAATAGTTTGTGATTGTCTCAGAACCCTGAAGAGAATATGAACATATAATTTATTGCTGTATTCTCGGAAATCTGCAACTTGATGGGGAAGCCTTTGTAAGGGCCTATTCAGCCAGAGTGGCCCCACCCCGATTGAACTGCCATTTTGTTGTAAAACTTAAATTGACCTTGCCCCCTACCAGGGGAACTTATTTAAAAGCCAGTCCGGGAAACCAGTCCCAGGTAACAAAGTCCAAATACAAGGGTGGGTCAGGCCAGGTGGAGGTATTCAATCAGTGGGGGCACATACTGTCTCCTAGCTACTGAGGAGTATGGGCCCCATCTTTTGGGTGCCAGTTCTGAACTAGGTAATAGGCTGGTTCAAATGTCAACTAGGGTAAATTGTAATGGTCAGCTAGCATCACTGTGGAGTTTCCTGCGTGTGTTACAATCTCATTGGCCACCTGTGTGTGGCCAGGCCCAACCACGTGGCCTTTGCTCTATAAAAGTTAGTCTGGAAAGCAGGGAGGGGTTGTCCTCTCTATAAGGAGCGGCCCCTACCGGTCTCTTTGACGGTTGGTCTGATTCCTGATGCTTGGCACAAAATAAAGCTTTGCTGGACTAACTTTGCTTTGTATCAGTCTCACTCTTTTAATCACAGACCCATTATTGGTTGGGATACCCAATTTTGGGGGGACCCAATAGCCTTCTTTTATCAATTGAATTGAGAGTGAGTTACAACCTGAGTATATTGGGTATGCCTGTGATCGTATTTGGCTATTTTATAGTTCTTTTGGGGTGGATTAAAAAACATTTTCTATATGTTGAAAGGATTTTATACATATGTACACGATTACATGATTTTAAGAAATAACACCCTTTGTAAAATTCTAAGATAGGTAATCTATGCTAGGATGTAAAATCACAACTGGATTAGAAATCTTTTCTAGTCTTTACTCCATTTTTAGCTGATAACCTTGGGCAAACCACTTTTTTCTGTGCATTAATTTTCTCTTCTGTAACAGTAGGCATGTAGCAATGTTACTTAAGGTCTCTTAATATTCTGTGATTACTCATCTAATTTTATATAGTTCAGGGCAGTTTTATAGATGAAGTAAATTGGCCAAGATGATTTAGTCTGTGATTGAAAAGTAGATAATCATAAGGGCTGAAAAGAAGAGAAGAAAGATAACAACACTAATGTTAGTAATAGTTTGTAGAAAAGCAACAGATTTATATTAAGGACAAAAGATGTTTAGGACCAGCCCTGGAGTACCTGAAGTTTCCTCCCCCAGGCTCAGTGTCCCGACCCTGAGCCAGTGCTTGCTTTCTCCTTTCTGCTCTTCCATGTTCCTCTCCCAGTAGTCACTCTGACACCTGTCTTTTTCCCATTCATTAACTCATACCTACATGCTGCATTAAAAATTTTCTGGTTCCAGTGTTGAGTTCTAAACTAACATGATTAAACTATGTTGATTTTTTTTTTAAAACCAGCTTTATTGAGATGTAATTCACATTCCATAAATTTTACCTACTTAAAGCTTACAATTCAGTCGTTTTTAGTATATTCACACAGTTATGTAGTCATTACCACAATCTGATTTTGGAATATTTTCATCTTCCTGAAAAGAAATTTTGTACCCATAGAGTACATTGATTTGATTGTACTTAATGTGGATTTCTTTTCTTTCTTTACTTTTTTTTTTTTTTAAAGATTTTATTTATTTATTTGAGAGAGAGAGACAGTGAGAGAGAGCTCGAGCGAGGAGAAGCAGACTCCCCGAGGAGCTAGGAGCCCGATGCAGGACTCGATCCCGGAACTCTGGGAGCATGACCTGAGCCGAAGGCAGTCGTCCAACCAACTTAGCCACCCAGGCATCCCTTAATGTGGATTTCTTAACCACATATTTTGTGCTATGGTTGTGGACCTCCTAGACACTTGTTTTATAACTGAGGGAGTGACTCCAGTGGCAGAAGTTTTAGACATGGTGATAAGGATGTATGGAATAGGTTGTTTTGGTGCTTGCCATGCTTTGCTTCTCTGCCTAGTAATTAGGGCAGGCCCTAGAGGTGGAATGAATGGATTATGTCATTCATATTTTATTAAGGATTAGGGTGCAGATTATTTGAGAAAGTTGGGCTTATTTCTTGAAGGTTCTGTGGCCCAGAACCAGTGTTATTGGTGTTAGTGGTGTGTGTAAAATAATCACCCCCTGTACATATGAATGTTTTTCATATATAGATCTCTACATGTAGGAAGCTGTTCTTTAAAGATCCAAAGGAGAATTATTTCTCTCTATGAATGTCTTCATTTTGACCATCTCCTTTCATTTTTCTTCTGATTAACTCATTAAATCTTGACCTACTGTTAAGTGTTAGAATCACTTTATTTTGTAGAGCCGGGGAGGGGCAAAGAAAGAGGGAGGGAGAATCTCAAGCCGACTCCATGCCCAGGATGGAGCTGGATGTAGGGCTTGATCTCATGGCCCTGAGATCATGACCTGAGCTGAAATCCAGAGTCAGACACTCAACCGAGTCACCCAGGCACCTCTGTTTTCTAGGGTTTTAAATGAAAATTTAAATTATATTTTTGAGATACATATTTTAAGTAAAATTCATTGATTTGAGTTTTGACATATATCTTTATATTTATATTTATGTAGCTATAACCACAGTCATGATATGTGGAGCATTTCCATCATCCCGGAGTTTCCTCATACCCTTTTTTAGTGATCATCTTCCTTTACCCCTGATCCCTGACAATCACTGACCTGCCTTCTGTAACTATCATTGTTTTTTCATAAAAATTGGTATTAGCAGATGTGTATTTAGTCTTTTGTGTCTGCCTTCTTTCACTTAGTGCATGCAGTGCCTGTGGGACTCATTTATGTTGTTGCTTATTTTCAGTGCCTGTGGGACTCATTTATGTTGTTGCTTATTTTAGTAGTTTGTTCCTTTTCATTGCTTTTGATTTGTTGAGTTGATGGACATTTAAGTTGCTTCCAGTTTTGGACTATTTGAGTTAAATTTCTATGAGCATTTGAGTATAGGTCTTTGTATTGACATAGGCTTTTATTTGCATGATTATACAAAAAGTGGCATTTCTGGATTGTGTGTATGCTTATCTGCATAAGGAACTGCCAAGTTGATTTCCAAGGTGGCTGTACTGTTTTGCATTCCCACCAGTAATGTGAGAGTTCTAGTTGCTCCATGTTCTTGTCAACACTTAATATTGTCGATCTTTTTTGATTGTAGCCATTTCAGTGAGTGGGTAGTGATACCTCATTATGGTTTTTATTTGCATTTCCTTAAGGTTTGTTTTTAATGGATGTGAATGTGTGCTTTGTTTTGTGGGGTGATTTTCCCCCCTCAAATTCTGTTACTATTCTGCTTAGTAAACTTTATGTTCTGAGAACATAAATTTGACTATCTACAATAAGCGGCAAATTTATTTATATTAATTGGTTTTCTGGTTGTCTAGAAATCAGTTATACTTAAAATGTGATCATCCAAGTAAATATATTCTGTGTTTTTATATTGCAGATGATTATGTCATTAGGGTAATTCTTTGTGATAGTACCTTATCAGTTAGGATTCTGCAGAATAAAACCTAATGTAAATCTTCAAAATCTTTTCTACACAGTTAATGAAAGGCTGTATACAACAGTATTTCAGAAGTCTTTTTTTGTGTGTGTTTGTGAAACTATAGTATGAAAAATTTAAATATAAAAGATACACTTAAATTTTGACATTTATCCCCGAACTACCAAATTTATATATATATATATATATATATATATATATATATATATATATATATAAAGTATAAATAAAAGCACTATATATGGATATAGTCCTTCAAGACAAATTCTATAGAAGTACTCAGAATTGAGAATTTTAGTGTAATATGCTTCAGTACATCAGATGGTGGGGGTTTGGGGAGGTAGGAAATGTAACTCTGCTGCATGCTGTATAATGTAAATATCCCTAACTGTGTTGGAGAACTTGCATCTTGTTCCCAAGAAGTATAGATGGAGACATTTGATAAAATTCCTGAGCAGCCAAACTTGGTATCCTGTTAACACTTAATTGCCCTGAAAGAGTCTCTCTTTTCTGTTTGAGACAAGTTTTTAATCTGTAGGTAACCAACTGTTAGGTCCAGAAATCTTAGATTGAATGTCAATTAAGGGCCTTTGAGAAAGTATGGAAGTTGATGGATATATCAGACTTGGCCACCCTCTAGTGGTTGCTGTGGTCCTACTGCAGCTTCAGAAGGACAGTGGCTGAGGGGCTTGTTTCTATAGAATTCTTTTTTGTATTACAGGGGAAAGTATCTGGACTGACAACTTTAATAAGGAGTTATTTAAAATAATCAACACTGGTTATCTGGGTAGTATGATTGTGGATGACTTAATTTTTATAATTACACTTTTCTGTATTTTCTGAATTTTATTCACGTAATTTTTTTTGTTTAAATGAATAAACAAAATAAGGGAGACTCAGAGGCAAGGAAGTTTCCCTTACTGATCACGTCCATGTGCCATATGCTCTTAAATACATCATCCCAAATCATTAACATACAGATTTGGCTTACCTTGATTCCTGTATGCTAGGTTTGTATACTGTGGCCTATATTTCACTCAACCCCGTTTGGGGTTTTACTGGAAAAAGGATCATTCTCTAACATTCTTGTGAAAATGTTCTTTTGATGCTGTTTCTCAAAATGTTTGTTCACTCTGTCTAGTTCAGTCTTGCTGAGTAAAGCCCTCTTCATCTTTTAATGGCTTTCTCAAGTGTAACTTTTCTTTCTCTATCACTCACCATTCCTGTGAACCATCCAAGTAAATATATTCTGTGTTCCCAGTAGTCTTAAGAAATTTTACATGTAGTACCTATTACTTCCTGCTGTAGTTATTATGTGTGTTACCTACTTCCTGTCTTTGCCTTTTTATATCTTACAGTGTCCCAGAAAAGCACATAGAAAGCACACCATGAGTAGTTGCCTAAAAAAACCTTAGGTTGAGAGCTTCTGCCTGCCTCAGTTTGCACTTTGTTTGATTACTTGTTTATTGTGAGCAGTTGCTTTGGACTATAACATATTTTCCTAGAACCAGTATTTCAAATGGTTTGTAGGTACCTAGTCCCTAAAATTGCTTTCAAAACTTGGAGGGGGGCACCTTTTAAAACTCCTGGGAGTTTTAAAAACCCCAGTGCCTATGGGGCGCCTGGGTGGCTCAGTGGGTTAAAGCCTCTGCCTTCTGCTCAGGTCATGATCCCAGTCCTGGGATCAAGCCCCAGATTGGGCTCTCTGCTCAGCGGGGAGCCTCGTTCCTCCTCTCTGCCTGTCTCTCTGCCTACTTGTGATCTCTATCTGTCAGATAAATTAAAAAAAAAAAAAAAAAAAACTTTAACAAAAATCAATCCCAGTTTCTAGATCACACCTAATACCAATTAAATCAAAGTATTTGGGATGGGATCTAGGCATCAGTAATTTTTAAAAAGACTCCCACATGATATTAAGCTCAAGTAAAGTTTATGAACGCCTGCCCTATTTAATCTATAATACATAGGTGCTAAAGTTAAAATTCTTGCCATTTTAAAACTTGGCTTTTTAATGGGAAAAATAAATTTCCCAAGTCAGGTGAAAAGGTTTTTGATGGCTTAAGACCTATAAATAACAGGTGTAATATCCAGATATCTACTGTAAAAGGAGGTATTCAGTTTATTCTCAAATGGCTCCAAAAAATATTCAGAGAAAATGAATGATAAAGCAAAACAAATTGGACAAAGGTAAGCAATTGGTGAATCTTGTAAAGGATATAAGGGAGTTCTTTGTATTAGTCTTATAACTTTTCTGTAAAAGTTTATAAAACTTTATAAAACTAAGCCCTGTAAAAAACAGGTGTTTTTCTCAGATCACTAATTGGTAAATATTTAGGGAGAATTTAGTTTTTCATTTTAAAAAACACTGGGACAGGGGCGCCTGGGTGGCTCAGTGGGTTAAGCCTCTGCCTTCAGCTCAGGTCATGATCCCAGGGTCCTGGGATCGAGCCCCACATCGGGCTCTCTGCTAGGTGGGGAGCATGCTTCCTCCTCTCTCTCTGCCTGTCTCTCTGCCTGCTTGTGATCTGTCTGTCAAATAAATAAATAAAATATTAAAAAAAAAAACCACTAGGACAGACATAGTGCATCTGGCTTCAGTCATTTCTTTCATTCATGTTGTTATTTATCTGAAATTTTCTTCTTCCTGGGGCCTTATTTTCTAAAGGGAAAAGGCATTTCCTTTTATTCTCGAGGATATGGAGAAGATGGCATCTAGTTAAGCATCAACCCACTTCTCTTTCTGTTTCTTTTTTCTGTTTCATAGGCACAAAATTCTGTTTCTCTAAGGTGCCTAAAAATGATGCAGGTGCAATTCTGAAAGTTCAGAAAGTAATTATCATGGTAAACCCCAAACATTTGTTGGTTGCTGTGTGTGTCTTTGATTCATTTATTCGTCTGTCCATTCATTCATTTATTCATACATGAGATTGTATGATTTTCACACAATAGGGTTTGACTGAATTTTAAATTACATTTTTATTTGGAAGAGACCTTTTATTGTTTAACCTGCTTTTTTGCCAGTAAAGGACTAGACTGATAGTTGAAAACTATACCTTTATTTAAGACCTCAGGGGAAGAGGAGTATATATTTCACTTTTTCCTCTTACTATCTAGAATCCAACATTGAATATTTACCTTTAAGAAAAACTTCTATATCCATCTTATATTACCTTTTTACCCTCTTGAAACTTAAGTATTTGTGCAGCTGTCCTTTCTTTAAAGAAATGTGGCTAGTAATTATGCAAACATGCTCAATCTTGTTACTAATCAGGGAAATACAAATTAAAACAAAAAAAAATAATTCACACCCATGATATTGGTAAAAATGTAAGTGTCTGGCAATACCAAGTGTTGGTGAGGATGTGTGGGTTCTGCTTTTGGTAGGAGTATGAACTGAATACCACTTTCATGAGCAGCTTGGCAATATTTAGTAAAGGTAGCATTCCTCTTAGCCTGGCATTTCTACTTACATGTCTGTCTCTAGGAAATGCTGTAATGTTTGTGCAAAGGAGACAGGTACAATAAGTGTTTGTATTAGTGGATAAAAGAAAAACAAGAACTGTCCAGCTTTAGGTGAATAGATTGCAGTTTGTTCATACACCAGAACACTGTGCATCTGTGTGTATGGAAGATACCAAAAACAGGATTGAGGAGAAAAAGAGGTTTCTAAATGGTGCCTATGTATGACATCATTACATAAAGCTTGAAAACAAAGTTTTCAAAGTTGAAAAAGCATGCCTTTTATGGATGCTTGTTTGTAGAAATAGTGTAAAAACAAGGCTTGGGATGCAAAACTCAAATTTAGGATAGTGGTTATGGTTCTCTCTGAGAAAGAGAAGGGAATGAGAGTGACTGGGGGAGGAGTATGCAGAGACCTTCAACCTGACCTGCAGTGTTTAGTTCCTTTTTTAGACTCTAAAGCAAATATAGTGAAATGTTAAGATTAGACAAAACTAGGTAGTTCATCACGTTATTTTCTATAACTTTCTGTATATTTATAAAATCTGTGATTAGATACATTCAGGGCAGTAGTAGTACCATGAATTCAGTCATCAGTAGTAACGTAGAGCAGCAGACCACCCCTTGCAGGTAATCGTAAGCTGGTTAAAAGCAGTAGTCCAGAATTTAGGTTTTGGGTCAAGTATATCTGGGTTAGAATCCCAGTTTATCCACTTAGCTGTTTCACTTTGGGCTTTAGTATGATCATCTGTGAAGTACAGCAACCAAATTTCCCTCCTTAGGAGGGATTGTGAGATTGAAAATAGAAAAAAATATATATATTGGAAGTGTAGTAACCATTACTCATTATCTGGTAGTTACAAATTAGCCTTTAGCCACCTAAAGGTGTCATTAAATCTAATTTCAAGGAGCCATCCTTCCATAGAGAGTCATGGTGATGTGGGGAAAGTATGTTACATACACAGTATTGCTTGTTTTCTGTATGATTGGTGTTAATTAAAAGCTTCTAGAGGTTCCTGGGTGGATCAGTTGGTTAGGTGTCTGCCTTCAGCTCAGGTCATGATCCCAGGGTCCTGGGTCCCACATCAGGCTCTGTGCTTGGTTAGAAGTCTGCCTCTCACTCCCCTTCTGTCCCTCTGTGCCGCCCCCCTCCCTATGCGTGTATGTGCACTCTTTTTCCAATAGATAAATAAAACTTAAAAACATTAAAAGTTTCTAGAGTACAAAATTCATGCCAAAACCTGGAAACCACATTAGAGTTCTATATCTGTCCTGAGTTCCACCTACAAACTTAATTATGATTATTGAGGTTAACTTTATTACTGTGCTTTCCTCTTGGGTAACCTTGCTTTTTAAAAGGAGAAAGTTCCTTAAAAATAGGTCAATTACTTGTAATTTTTCAACAACTGAAATTTCCATCCTTAATGAATTTGTTTAGTGAAAATTACAAATAAAAAACAACCCAGGCATGATTATATTAAGAACAGATACAGGTACAATAGATAAATATGTATTTAATGGATTGAAAAAAATCCTTTTTGTGAAGATGATATTGTTGGTGTTTAAAAATAAAAATTTAGGGGCGCCTGAATGGTGTAGTCAGTTAAGTGTCTGACTTGGTTTTGGCTCAGGTCAAGAGATCAAGCCCCATGTCCGGCTCTGCACTCAGCATGGAGTCTGCTTGAGACTCTCTGTCCCTCCTGCTTGTGCTCTCTCTTTTAAATAAACAAGTCTTAATTTTTTTTTTTTTAAATATAGGATTACTGTTACCATTTTATTAAATGGTCTTTTGAGAACTAGCTTTAGGGATCTTTACAAACAATTGTATTCATAAGCCTGCTCAGACATCTAGTGGGAAGGTGGTGGGACATTCTTCACTGTGTGTAGAAGAGAGAAGGTGGTAAACTTGGAACCTAGATTTTTGTTATGTTTTAAACTGTCTGAAACTTTCCTAACCTGGTGTTGCTTGCCTTCAAATTTGTCAAATTGAGAGGCAGGGGGGCGGGGGGTGTGGGGGGGCACATTGATCACTGAGATTTCATTTTTAAAAGACTGCCCAGTGCCAGGATTATAGGCATTATGGAGTTACAGGTGTATGGCAGATGCCCAAAGCCGAGGGGAACAGGAGGAATGGCTCTTTGAGCCCAACCATATGGTGGAAATGGATCAGTTTCCTTACCTAGCTTCTCCCAGTAGGTTGATTACTTCTAGAAACATTTTCCCAAAAGGTAACTCATAATTCAAAGAGAGGCAGGAAGCTTTAGGGTAAGCACCTAAGAATCTCTATGGGGATCTGTGGATAGGGACTACTTGGCATTCAGTTAGAAGTACTGTGTTTGCATTCCACAGTGACTTCAGCTGGAATTTGAAGTTAGTTATTAGTATGTCCAGTGAGCCGTAGATTCCTGAGGTAGCTCAGTGTTCTGAAATAAAGTCTGAAAGCTTGATCTGCTTAGTTCCACTAAAGTACTGTTCATATTTTTTCAGAAGGTGCCTTAGCAGAGCCTTACTAAACCGCAAAGTAAATGATGCTGGCAAAGTGTATATACATTTTAGAATTTCTGTATTTGATACTTGAAAAGTTGGGGGGGAGGAACATGGTATTATTTGTGCCTCACTGAAGAGGGATACCTCTATACTCATAAAATGAAACCATATGTTTCTAGATGTATGTTTCTGTCTGACTTCCAGGGAACTTCTTCATCTTTTACTTTTCTAGCCAAAGACATGGTGGGCCTGTTTTTTGTTTTGTTTTGTTTTGTTTTTTTCCATCTGTGCTGTTTCTCCATGGAAATAGGTGTTAACTGAGTATATTTCCTTAAATGACAGAAAGTAACATTCATGTCATCATTCTTGGGTCCCTCACTTTGAGTTTTGTTGCCCCCTTACTCCTTGTCTCTATCCCTTTTTTCTCAAAAGTGTGTTTACCCTTGTATCCTAGAAAACTTTAAAATTACTTATCTTCACTACCCATCCCCATCTTTCATAGAATTTTTTTTAAGTTCTTGGTGTGGACTGTCATACCTGAAGAGTCGGTTATGTGGCTTTCAAAATAAGATGTGTTAGGTAATGTCATTTATCTCCCAAATAATTAAAGCATAGTGTGTGAGGTGGTTCTTAGCCTTGTCATCCATAATCTTCATTGTGAAAGACATCATGTAGTCCTTTAATATCTCCTCATGAGTAAATGAAGAAAACATTTTAGTTGTTTGCATTTTGAAATAAAATACAAAAAATTTTAAAATGTTACATCTTGCTAAGTGAAATAAAAGATGTAGGGGGCACCTGGGTGGCTCAGTGGGTTAAAGCCTCTGCCTTCAGCTCAGGTCATGATTCCAGGGTCCTGGGATCGAGCCCCACATCGGGCTCTCTGCTCTGCAGGGAGCCTGCTTCCTCCTCTCTCTCTGCCTACTTGTGATCTCTGTCAAATAAATAAATAAAATCTAAAAAAAAAAAAAGATGTAGTGTATGATATCACTTGTATGTGGACTCTATTAAAAACCCGACTCAGAGACACAGAATAGGGTGGTGGTTACTAGAGACTAGAGAGTGTGGTGGAAATAGGGAGATAACTGGTCAAAGCGTATAAACTTTCACTTATAAGGTTAACCAGTTCTGGAGGTCTAATGTGCAGCATGATGATTAAGTCTCATGATACTATATTATATATATATTACTAAGAAGGGCATCTTAAAAATTCTTGCCGCAGAAAGGAAATGTTTATTATGTGACAAGTTGCAGGTGTTAGCTAGTGCTTTGGTGGTAATCATTTTGCAGTATATAAGTGTATCAAACCAGTAAGTTGGACATCTTAAAATTACACAGTGTTATATGTCAATCATATCTCAGTAAAGCTGGAAATAAAATATTGCATATTGTAGCATATCATTCATTAAGTTGTCTCAAGTAATTTATTTTTCCATTTTCACTATCATTTCAAAGCATATGCTTATTTTTAAAATGTGAACCCTGATTTATTTTTTGAACAGGAAGTATAGACATGTTCTGCAAAAATTTCAAAAGGTACAAAGGGGTATATCACAAAAGAAAATCTTCTCTGGACCCCCATCCACAGTTTGCCTCCCCTTTATGTATACTTATTTTGGTTTTCTTACTTACACATTCTGCTGAACCTTGTTCTTTCCATTCATTATGTTCTAGAAGTCATTTCATATCAGTACAAATAGAGTTGAAGTTGACTCATTTTTTTTTTACAGTAGCATAGTTTTATATTATACTATAATTTATTTAACCAGTTTCTTACTGTTGGATACTTAACCACACCGCCCCCCCCAGCGCTTTTACTAAAACAATACTTTTACTAAAACAATACTATCAGTGTAGATTGGGCACTTTGCACATGCAAGATTATCGCTGTAAAATGAACTCCTATTAGAATTGGTTGGTCCAAGGGAATGTGCACTTTTAGTTTTGATATTGCCAAATTGCTCTCCATAGATGTACTTCCACCAGTAGTGTTTGAGTATCATTTGGTCCATTCTTCTGGCAGCAGAGAATGAACTTTCTGATCTTTGCCAGTCTAAGAGTTTTTTTTTAAATGGTGACTTTAATTTGTTTTAGTTCATGTTTTCTGAGGTTGAACATTTTCTGTATGTTTGAAGAGTGATTTCTTTTGTGTAAATTACATATTTATATTCTTTTCCATTTTTCTTTTAGGCTGTCATTTTCTTTTTTATTTGTGGAATCCTCTTAAGGAAATGAGTCCATTTTCTGTACTGTGTGCATTTTTTGGGGAGGGGGGTCATTAGGTCATTTATGGCATTTGTTGAAATTACAGAAAGTTTTTACCCTATGTAGTCAAATTTCATCAGTTTTTCCTTTATGGCTTCTGAGTTTTGTGTCAGACTGAAAGGCTATCTCTTCTCTGAAATTAAGGACAAAAATTATTATTTTCTTTTAATATTTTCGTGGTTTGGCTTTTTATGTTTAAATGTAAGGCTTATTCTTGTCATTAAAAGATATCTTGAACATTAATATCGAAATAATTGTCTTTGGTTTTCTCATCATAGCTTTTGCTCTTTAATTGTAGGAGGGCCTATATGACATAGACTATAGATCCAGAGAGACTTACGGTCAGATCATAGCTCCATTACCAAAAGGCTCTTTGAAGTTAGCAGATCAATGTATCTAAGTCTCTGTTTTCTCATATATAAAATAAGGATAATTGTATCTACCTCTGGGGTAATTATGAAAACTAGAAGATAATGTATAATATCCTTAGAGCAGGGTGTCACAGTTTATAATCTGACATGTGCTAGGTTTCTTCCCATTTTGACCTGAATGTCACAGTGCTGGGGGAAAAATTAAAAAAGGTGGAATCCGTTGATGATGATAACATCCTCAGATTATCTCATTAAATACTGTGCTTTAATAACACTTTGATATTAACAAACAAATCTCCAATCTGTTCTATACATTGCATCATTTATAATTAGTAGCATTTCCTTTCCAAAGAGGGAGTAATTTCAGGCTTGTATGTTAAAGTGAGAAAGTTACAAAGTAGCATGTGAAAAAAAATTTTTATGCTTCTTTCATAAGAAGAGTTCAGAAAACACATCCTCTTCTTTTACCCCTTTCCCCATTACACAGTCTGATACTGTTCAGATTGCTGTGGGTCTTCTCACGAAATGAGTTTTGTATCTCTAAGTTAATTTTCTGCCAGAATCACTTCAGGCTGATGACTGGTGTTTGTGTATCCATTAAGCACACTGCCAGGATACGTCCACTACTTTCCACCTCTCCCATTAAACAGCTGTCAGCGGGTTTACAGAGCTACTCCCTTGTTCTGCATTAATTGTAGGCAGCTACAGGATGCTATGTAGAAGGGTCCATAAAGGAGTTGCATAGAGCTGCCTTAAGTATCACAGAACGTACACACCAATCATCGGTTTGGTCCAATTTATTAGTGTTTAATACTTAATGAATAAAAAAGATTAGAAAATGAGTTTCAGTTTTTAAATTCTGTTTCTTGGTTAACCTTTCCCTTGCTTCATTCAACAACCTATATCATAAAATTCAACAGTTCTGAACAAGCACATATTGGAGGAGTCTTGGGTAAGAAGCTCTCATTAAAGTTGTACATAGCACCCCACTGAGCTTTACAATTGGTTTTAAAATGAAAATCTGTTAGATTAGAGCAAACATTTTCCTAGCTGTGGTGGTGAGTAATGTGGAGAAGATTAATGATCTGTCTGTGAAAGTCGGTGGGCATTAAGTCAGCTACTGTGCCCTTATTTAAAAGGCAGAGGTGAGAGAAGTGACAGGGAAGAGGGGAGGGACCATGCTTTTCATAGTTATATATGCTTATCTTTATATGAATTAGTGGTTCCCTAGCTCTTTCTCCCTTGGTAAAACCAAGGAAGCTTTAAACTTCAAGTGTAGCCCCAAGGATTAGAATTTTTCATTGACTGCAGAAAGTAGGGTAGAACCTAGAAAAAGGAGGAGTTAGAAGAAACACTTTTCCTTGTATAAATTTTAAGTTCTCACTTGGGCCTTCCTATGGGTGGTGCAATTCTCCCTGGATAAATTATGGTATTGTGAATTCTCCTCTTGGGGTCAGAGGTCTAAAGGTGAGTAGGTGAAAAATGGGTGGTGGTAGAGGTGTAATACCTTTCCTCTTTACCCATGCATGCATCATTAAAAGTAAAATTGAGTTACAAATTTAGATTCTGATTTAGAAGGTCTGTTCTTCCTTCAGTGACAGTTTCCTCTGTTTTCTGAGATGTTCAATGTGAGGCAGAGAGAGTGGTACCAGGATCATTGTGAGTAGTATGTACCCTGGCAGAGAAGGACTGACTTAGATGAGTGTACAAGAAACTATTAGTACAGATCTATAGATCATAGCAAACATATAATGATATCAACACCATTTAGTCTTACGATTTAAATCTACCAAAGTTAGGTTTGCTGTTGTTTTTGTTTTTGTTGTTGTTTTTTGAATGTGGTATCCTGTAAACCCTTGGTATTCAAAGTATGATCTCCAGACTAGTAGCTTCCTCATCATCTAGAAGCTTATTAGAATGCAGAATATCAGGCCCTGCCCTGGATCTACCAAACACTGAATCAGAATCTGCCTTTTAACAAAGATTTCCAAGTTATTTGAATGTATATTAACCTCTGAGATTGAGAAGCTCTGCTATAAACCGTAGCCTGTTTCTCTAAAATCAGCATCTACTATGCTTTTCCCTTTGTTCATAGTAGGCAAGAAGGTTTGAAAAGAGAAAGAAAGAAATGCCTTTTACTTAATCAGCAGTCATTGTGGTGCCATGTTGTTTGGTGCTATTTCTGCATCTTCCTGGAGATGCTATTTATGAGTGGAGTTATTTCCACCTAATCTCTGGGAATAAGTCAGCTCTTTGTTTTGGAGCTCTTTTAGTAACAACAGCAACCATTTATTAAGAGTTTGCTGTGTTCTAGGCACTATGCTAAGTTTATGAAGTTCTCTGATTTAATCCTTACAATAAAACATACTCCCTTTCCTTTTTTATTATTATTTTTTAAAATTTTTAAAAAGAGAATATAAGCCCAGAGAATTCTAATGTGTCTTGGTCTGGTCACACATTTCTTAAATATGAAGGCTGAGGTTCAGAGCGAAATTTGTCAGAGCCCTTAGCCACTTAGCCAGTGTGCTTTTCTGTCCCTCTGCCATTTGGTTAGAAATGGTCTAAGAATAAGTAGGTGAATTGTATAATTTTTACTGATTCAGAATATTTGGCGAGGGTTATCATTCTTTTGAACTTACAAGGCACAATACAAGTTACGTTGGAACAGCCAAAGACTGGAATTCAGGAGATAAGAATTCTAGTACAGTCCTGCCACCAAATAAATCAGTGACTCTTTGTTGGCCTTGTTTATTTCCTTGTAAACCTAGGGAGCAGATATATGTGGAGGGGGCTAGCTTTAAAGAAAAAGAATCTGCATATCCCTTGAAAGTAAGTAAGATGAAATTTGCTACAAATGTATTATACTTCTTGAATTTTTCAATTTGTAATTTACTAGGGGAAAAAGTGTTTGGGTAATACCTTTCTAACAAGTCTATAAGACTAGAAGGGGTTTTTCCAGAGGTGAGCTAGCCGAATAGACTGAATTGAGGAAGATTTCATCTTTCTGATAGTTTGTATTCAGAAAACCTCTCCAGAGAAGGAGCTATACATGTGTGCATAAAATGTATTTTAAGGTAGACAATATCCTTTCATTAACATTAGTTTGTATGATTGAGGTATTATTGCTAACAATTAAAACATTTTAATAATAATGGTGTGGAAATTTTTGTATTTAAAAAGAACAATCAAAAGTTAACTGTTCTGAAGAAGAATCCAGAGTTTTCTGTCTCTAAGCCGTCTAGAATCTGACTTTTTGGCATAGGCAAGGAGGAAGCATTTCATTTTGGCAAGAGGAAAACATCTAAATGTAAGAGCAGTTTCATACACCCACAAGAAAAATGTCATTACTTGTCTGGAAGATTCAGAAATGATTCAAGGAAAGAACAGCTTTTAAAAAAAGATTTCAAGTAATTTAAGTGGTATTTCTACTTGCTTATTCAGTTTGGTCTCTAATACTTTCTATCAGTGTTTAAAGTATAAAAAAATAAGGCAGCCATTATGAGGAAATAATCAGATTATGATACTGGCCAGTTGGGATTTTTGATTGGCCAATTTGAGAATTGCTAGCAATTCTACTACTAGCTATATACACCCCAGAGATTGAAAACAGGTATTCAAACAAGTACACATACATTCATCTTCCTAGTAGTACTATTCACAGTAGCAAAAGGTAGAAACTGCCCACTTCTCTTACCATTGGATGAGTGGATAAAGTCCATACAGTGACTCAGATTGGTGGTTACCAGGGGAAGTGACGAGGGCGATTAGGGAGCAACAACTTCATAGGACATGATGAAAATGGTTTGTAACTTGGTAGAGGTGGTAGTCACACAACATAATATACTACATGCTACTGAATTTTTCACTTTAAAATGGTTAGTTTTATGTCAGTTTCACCTCACTAAAAAAATTACGTGTATTATTCACTATTTCCTCTTTGGTTTAATGTATCTGGTGTTTGTTCATGTGTCACAGAATTGAGAGATCCTCTTCTCAGATTTCAAAATTTAGTCCATTTTAATATCAGATCCACATACTACATTCTTTTCCTATAAAAATAAATTTCATTTTCTAACTCAGGGGTGTTAATTAAGATGCCAGAAATATGACTCTTAAAGAAACGTTTTTCCCTCCCCCAAATTTATAAATCACATACTTTTAGGAGTAGACATTACTAAGGAGAAGTAGAGGTCTTCCTTTGGTCGTATCAATGCATTTTTCATTACTTAGGACGCTTTCACTTCATAATTACAAGTGGTGATTTATTTTCATTCCCTTTTTAGTAGGCAAAATGTCCAAGTCAAAGAAGAAAAAGGGCATTTCATGTACGTACATCAAATGAGGGAGAGAACTTCTCTGAATATTTTTAAAATTTTAAACATTAATATTGCAGTCAGATTATTAAAAGATAATATATGCAAATACCATTGCATCATTATTGTGTACAGATAGTTTTTTGTCTATTTTGTTCTTACAAAACATTTAATTATGCTGAATTTGTGATATTCATGAGTATAAAACATTAGCCTTTAAAGAGAAGAAGAGTCTGATGGGTGCCTGGGTGGCTCAGTCAGTTAAGTGTCTGACTCTTGATTTCAGTTCAGGTCATGAGCTCTTAGGGTCATGTGATCAAGCCCCACCTCCGGCTCAAGGCTGGGCTTGGAGCCTACATAAGATTCTCTTTCTCCCTCACTACCTTGCCCCCAATTTGTGCATGCACGTGCGCGCTCTCTTTCTCTCATAGAGAGGCGTTTGACAAATAAGTTGCTTATTCATCTTTTAGCCAGTCTCACCCTTACAAAGAATATTTATTCAGCCGTAAAAAGAAATGAAGTCCAGATTCATGCTATGATGTTAATGAACTTTGAAAACATGATGGTCCATGAAAGACGTTAGTCACAGTAGACCATATATTATAGGATTCCATTTTTCTATAATGTCTAGACTAGGCAAACCTACAGAAATATAAAATAGATTGGTGGTTTCCCAGAACAGTTGGAGGGAAATGACAGGGGGGGGGGTGCTACTGCTAATTGATACATAGTTTCTTTCTGGGGCAAAAATGTTTGAAATTGATTGTGATGGTTGCACAAGTCTGTGAATATACTTTGAGCTATTGAATTGTATACTTTAATAAATTGTGTAGTATGTGAATTTTATCTCAGTAAAGCTATTATAGAAGAAACAAACTTATTTAAATTATAAGTTATTGTCAAATCCTTTTCTAGATCCCTACTTCAAAATCCTGTCTGAAGGAAATTTCTTCCCCTGAACATTTATATATCCAATTTATACTGGATCATTTTATACACGATACATTGTTTTATTTTTTTTAATTTTTATTTTTTTTAAGATTTATTGATTTATTTGACAGATCACAAGTAGGCAGAGAGGCAAGCAGAGAGACAGAGAAAGGGAAGTGGGCTCCCCGCTGAGCAGAGAGCCCAATGTGGGACTCAATCCCAGGAAATCTGGGATCACTACCTGAGCTGAAGGGAAAGGCTTTAACCCACTGAGCCACCGAGGTGCCCCGATACATTGTTTTAATAACTTTTCTTGATGAATTCTACTTCTCTAGTCCCATATCGTACAATAGTTTCTTTTGCACCATTTTAACCCTGTGGTCAGGGCTTTTTTACCCACAGATGGCATTAGGAAATACTTCATAACAATATATGGACTCAGTGTGCTTGCTCAGCCATGAAATTCTGCACCACATTTTGAATTGTGTAAGCATTCATTATTTGTATTATTTTAGCATCTCTTTAGATGAGCTTAAAGTGCTTTTAAAATCTGATGGTGAACATCTCTACCATGTGTGGAGATATTATGGCTTTTTATAATTTCATAAAATAATCTCATTATTTAGATAAATTGTGTGTGTGTAGTATAAAATGAGATACTGCTTTCAAGGTGTAGGTGTTGTATTTGGAAAGCAACTTTAGTTTGTTTTTGCCTGCATATTAGCTAGTTTTCTCTCTTCTGGATGAAATTCCAGGTCCAGGTTTTTGTATTGATTAATGTTTACTAAATAAGGAATTGATTTACTAACTTCCTACCTTTGCAACTGAGTGAATTCCTATCCCATTTTCTACATACTTCCTTTAGTCCCCAGTCCAAGATGAGAGACCTTTAAGAGCCTACAGAGCTCTAAGGACATGGGCGCTAGTTATGAGTAATGAATAGCAAGATCAATCAAAATGGTGTTATGTGGATATAAACATTTGTTAATTTCTCAAAATAAGTGATGGTTAAGAGAGTTGATTATAGTGATTTTCTTCCATGGCCTTTTACCTCCTGCTTTTAAAGTATTTCTCCCAAATGTAAATTCACAAGCCTTTTAAATGCTTCATTGTTTACAAATAGTCTGTGCTTCTTCAGTCCTTATTGAGAAACCTCATGCTGAATTTTCATGAAATCTTTAAGGTTCTTTTCAAAAGAACCAAGGAGCTTTGAATAGCAGTGGAGATACCTTTTTTCAAGGTTAACTTTTCCTTTTATAAGTATATTTTAGGCAGCAGTTTGCCCTTCTAAAGGTACCTCTTTTTTAATAGAGAATTTTTAATAGAATATATTGTTTAGCTGCCTTGGAATTAAGTCTATAAAATATTAATGAATGTACTAAGGCTTGAAAAACCCAACGGTGTGTGTGTGTAATTTTATCTAGCTTTCAGTAGCTCAGAGAGAGTAGCAAGGAATCAAAGCAGAATTTCGAAGAAAAACTGTTCTTCACGGCTGGCTACCTTGGTAGATATGAAATATTAATATTTGTACAAAAGGCTGATGTTCTTAGCAGAGACTTTGAAACCAATCTGTCTATCTTAAGAGGGTAGAAGGTGTGGTAAGGTGAGTAGGGGACTGACTCAGCAGAACATATCAGGGAGCCCAGCCCTCAGCCATAGGCCAGGATAGGAGGAGCACAGCTGATATTTTCAGTGCTGTGCTGGCCAGTCGTAATTCATGCAGGCCTCTCCTTGCAGGGATTGGGAAAGTAACTGCTCTTCAGACTTAAAGGTAGTTAAGGAACATTCCCCATGTCATTGTTTGCTTTCCCCAAGTTGTCACACCATTTAGGAGGGCACATTTGCTATCTTAGTGGAAATTGTCTTTAGGTCCTTATTTTGTAGAGGTCTGTAAAGTCTCCTTTTAGCCACTGTCCTAGAAATACCATTAAGCCCAGGAACAGGCTGAATCTTTCTTTCCTTTTCTCTGTTCTGTAGTTTGTGCCTCTTAGTAAATATTTTATCAAATAATATTTAGCATACTTTAGCCTTATAACAATATGTGTGAATAAGAAAATATTGGTCTGTAGCCTCCATTATAAATTTTGGATAGGGTTTGTAGGATTTGAATGTCTGTGTGGTATAGTGTTAAGAGAGCTTTAGGTAAATATTACACCAGATTTTCTCTTCTGTTTTAGAATTAAAAAAAAAAATCCTTTCTTCTACTTTATGTTTAAAAAAACAAACAAACAAACAAACAAACAAACAAACCACCTCATCTCTGGATAGCCTTAATAAAGTACAATTTGAATGTACAATGGTCTGTATACCATGCTTGCATTTATTGTCTGGTCAGGATGTCCTTTTTCCAAATTAATTTCTTCCCACAACTGCAGATCTGCTTGATGAAGTTTAGAAGTTGATGTCCCATTACAGGTAAAGCTTATCTGACCTAAGGTGCTATGGTAGTGAAGAATCCACTTACCTCTCCTCAACAGTATGGCAACAAAATAAAAATGAGGTCAAAGTTAACGTACTGCTGAGTAAATTCCAAGTTGTAGCTTTTTATCTTGCCTTGGAGTGATGCTCTGGGATCTTGGCCCAACTTCTTGGTTTATCATGGATAGACTTATACAACATAACTTGGCTTTTTCCTTTTCTCTGTGAAGAAAGGATGAAGCAGAATAGCCCACCCTAAATCAATTTGTTTTCTACTAGTAAGAAATTGTTTTAATGACCTTTGATTAGGTGTGTTTTCAGTGAGGTTGACTTTTACTCTCATTACAGACACATCTGTTACTCTTGACCATCTTGATGAAGCCTTACTTAATAGCCAGTGGAGGAATTGGGAGGTTAGTAGGATCCAGATCTTCCATCTTGGGCTTGCCTAGCTGTTTCAGTTTTACCTTCTTCCTTCCTTAAGAAAATTAGGGTTTATAAAAGAAGCCAGTAAGGTTCCATTAGGCCTTTTTACTCATCTTCTTTAAACAGTACAGGTTGTTTTTTTGTTTGTTTGTTTGTTTGTTTGTTTTGAGAGAGAAAGAGCCTGTGAATGGAGGAGGGGGGAGAGAATCTCAAGCAGACTCTCCACTGAGTGCAGAGCTTGATGAAGGGATCAATTTCAGGACCCTGAGATCATGACCTGAACCAAAATCAAGAGTTGGATCCTTAACTGACTGAGCCACCCAGGTGCTCCTAAATAGTACAGTTTTTAAAACTCTTTTTTGTAATGTTTCCATCAAGATATATCCACAAACTATTGCGGGTGGCTCGCCCTCTTTCTGACTCCTGACCTAAGGTTTTCCAGCCTGACAGCCATCTTATAAACAGCTTTTAAGCCTCTGGATCTCAGGAAAGGTAGGACTTCTGACTTTACCACTTGCTTTTACTTCTACTTGAACCACTTTCTTTGTTACTAAATATCAACAAGTAAAACACTTTAAATATGTGACTGTAGTAAAATGTCTTCCTTGTGATTTCTTACCTTATTCTTAAAGTATTCATTTGAGTCTAAAACCTCTGAAATAGCACAACACTCTGTTATCATTGGTAGTAATCTTTCCAGCAATGACTAAAGTATGGATTCATACCTTTACATGAAGAATACCCACATACTACTTGGGGTGCCTGAGTTGGTCATTTGGTTAAGCATCTGACTTTGGCCAGGTCATGATCTTGGGGTCCTGGGATCAAGCCCCATGTTGGACTCTGTGCTCAGCCCAATCTGCTTGTCCCTCGGCCCCTCCCCCAGCTCATGCTTGCACGCATGTGCTCTCTCTCTCTCAAATAAAATCTTAACCACCCCACCCCCAAAATACAACCTTGTAGGTAAAGAGGCAAAACCCTGGGCACTTTATAAAAGGGGATATTCTACTGATCAATAAACATATATATGAAGCATAATTTCTAATCACCAAGGAAGTATGAAGAAAGTGTGAAGTGTTGGTGAGGGTATAGCGCTGACCAGAATCTACACATTTCCAGTAGAGGATGAATTACTGTATCTTTTACTTGTACGTAGGCTATAAACACATGATACTTGGCTACTGTTTTTGCTTTAAGCAGTTACCTATCAGAAAAAATACAAATAAGGAAAATATTGTTTGTATTTACCTTAAAATCTGTATTTAATGTTCATCATTCCTGTGGGTAGATTCAAGTTTCTAGCTGGTATCAAATTCTTTCTGCTTTAGAGCTTCCTTTAACATTTCTTGTCATAAGGTCTACTGACAATAAGTCTTTAACTGTGTGTGTGTGTGTGTGTATATGTGTGTGTGTGAGAGAGAAGGTCTTCATTTGAAGACCTCATACACATACACACACACACACACACACAAAGACTTATTGTCAGTAGACCTTATTACAAGAAATTCTTAAATTTTAAAATATATTTAAATACTTTGAATTATATGTATTTTAAAAATATGTTTTACATATAAGATATCTGTACCCCCATGTTTATTGCAGCATTTTTTTAAAAAAAGAGATAATAACTTACTTGACAGAGAGAGGGAACACAAGCAGGGGGAGTGGGAGAGGGAGAAGCAGGCTCCCCACTAAGCAGGGAACCCTTTGTGGAACTCAGTCCCAAGGACCCTGGGGTCATGACCTGAACTGAAGGCAGACTCTTAACAACTGAACCACCCAGGCACCCCTATTGCAGCATTACTTACGATATCCAAGATAAGGAAACAACCTAAGTGTTCATCAGTAGATGAAGAAAATGTGGTTTATATGTATATATAGTGGAATATTCTACACAATGGGATATTATTCAGCTATAGAAAAGAATGAATGTCTCCATTTGTGACAACATAAATGGACCTTGAGGGTGTTATGCTAACTGAAATAAGTCAGAGAAAGTCAAGTATCATATGATCTTAAATGTAGAATCTTTAGAACAAACAAGACAAGGCCACAGATACAGTAAACAGATGGGTGGTTGTCAGAGGCAGGGGTGAGGCTTAGATGAAATGAGTGCACAAGGTCAAAAGAGGTGCAGACTCCGTTATGGGGATATAATGTATAGCATGATGACAGTAGTCAATACCGTATTGCGTATTTGAAAGTTGCTAAGAGAGTACGTCTTAGAAGTCCTCATCACAAGGAAATAATTTTTTTGAAACTATGTATGGTGACATGTTAACTGGACTTACTCTGGTGATCATTTCACAATATGTGCACATATTGAGTTTTTATGTTGTACAACTGAAACTAATATAATGTTGTAGGTCAGTTTATACCTCATTTTTTTAAAAGAGGAAAATGTAAGGAACTGATTTTCTAACCTTCCATGAGAAAAACTGTTCTAAATTCAATACCAAAAAAAGAAACTAATACTGAAGAATTTGACAGCACAAACTTTTGGGAATGCTTGAAGAGAAACTCATACCATAAAAATATTTGAAGAGTAAATGTTTGATTGGAAATATTAGCAACATATGTGTAAGGGTTTACTCTTGTTAATATATAATTAGCTTTCTGTAATTAAAATAAGATGAAAGTTCAACAGAAAACCTGATTAGGACTATAAATACGAAACTTTAAAAATGTGCAATTTGCATAATATAAAAAATTCAGTATCCTTAATAAAGAAATTAGGTAACATTAATCACTATTAAGTTGGTAGGTTTGATTTTGTAATGATGTAGTATTTATAAGAATTTGTGCTTCTATATCACCCTTGAGAGTATAACATTCTAAGAAGTGATGGTTATCAAAATCATTAAAAAATATAGCTGTTTACCTAGTAATTCCTTCTAAGTAATATACTGTGAAAAAGTAATCAGATTTTTTATACAGATTTTAGTATAAGGTCATTTATTATAGCTTTCTATATAAAATTGGGGTGGGGGAAGCCAAAATATTTTTCCTGTGGGTATAAAATTCTGGGTTGGCCATTTGTTTTCTCTTTTCAGCACTTTTTGTTGCTCTGTTTTCTCCTGGCTTTCAGAATTTCAGATGTGAAGGTCTGCTGTGATTCTTATCTCACTCTTCTGCAAGTCTTTTTTCCTTTACTGTCTTCAAGATTTTATCTTTATTCTAGGTTTTCAGCACCTGGAATAGGGTATGTGGTCGTAGTGGGGGTAGTAGATTATCTTCATATTTTCAGAGGTTCTTGTACTGGAATTTGGTGTTAGTCATTTTGGAAAATTTTTAACCATGAGTTCTTCAAATATTTTTGCCTCATTTTCTCTCTTCTTCTAGTTTTAGAATTACACATAGCCTATTTATTCAACTGCCTTGGGTACTCTGTTCTTTATTTTTTGTGCTTTGTTTTCAATTGTATTCCAATTTTTGTAATTTCTATTTAGCTCTATTGTGGACACATTGAACACAGAGATACCACACCAGTGCCTATCATAGTTAAACTGATTTTGTGCAGCATGGAGATTGGGTGACAACTGCAGTAAAACTGCTAAAAACCAAAGTATTCAGGGAAAAGGACACATTTCATTAAAAATTTTGAAGCAATATGAAGACCAACAGAAATAATGAAGTTCAGAAAGCCTTGGGATGGCATTTTTAGAGAGTTTGTAAGAAAATAGTTGTCGAGTTATAATTCAAACACAGGGAAAATACCCTTCAAAAATAAAAGTGAGAATACATTTTTGTGAAAAACCAAGGTTTCTTGTCACCCACATACCTGCATTAAAAGAAATATTTAGAGAAAAGAGTAAAGAGTAAAGAAAACCTTTAGGCAAGAGGGGAGACATGCCAGACAGAATTGATAGAGGATGTGAATAGCAGGGGATGAAATAAAGTTGGTTTAATTTAAATGAACAGTGACTGTGTAAACAATTTCAGTGTCATCTGGAGTTTAAAATACATGTTGAACTAAAATGGGTAACTATCAAGTTAAAGGAAGAAGGGCAATAAATGGGATAAAAAATGTGGTTAAGGTTCTTGTAGTATCTGAGATAAAGTAAAAATAATAATTTGAATAACAGTGCGATCGATTAAGAATACAATGAAAGAAGAAAGCTGTCTTCCTTAAGGATATATAGCCAGCCTAGAACTCAGGCCTTTCTATATCCAAGTTGCTGTTTTTTTCCCCTATGTAATGTTCTTGTTTCTTCTTGGATCTTGGTGCTACCACCTGTTAGATTCCTTGTTTATGTTCTGTCTTTTCTCTTAAAATGACACACAGCTACTCTGTAATCCTATACTTGGACTTTGCTGCAACTTTTATTCACTGCCTGACTGGCTACCTCAGTACTTCCTAGTTTCAGGTTCATCTTAAGTACTATTCTTCTGCTCTTCCATGGATCTATGTTTTATGCCTCAAACCTAATTAATATTTAGTGATCCCACTATGCTAAGCCCTACCTTTTCTTATTTTCCTTTCTGGAAATAACAGGCTACCCTTAGCATGTTCAGTGCTGTTCTCGTTTCAAGGGTTAATTGTAAACCTTCCTCGGTTCTGACATTTTTCCTTGATGTATAGAGGAAGTGCTCAGATTTTAGAGTCCAGTAGACATGATGAGTACTTGTACCTCAACTGTACCACTTTCTAGCTCTGTGACTGAGCACATTTTCTAACCTCTATGAGCCTTGGTTTCTCTAACTGTAAATGAAGCTGATTTTAACTACCTCAAAAAGTTGTTGGTTAATTAATCTAACAGTTAATTGCCCGACATTTTAATATATTTTAATGTATCTTCTCTGTTACATAATTTTTTTTTTACAAAACTGGAATTCTGTTTATTTTTGTACAGTGCATTTTTACTAATGCCCTATCGTGAGCATTTATCTGTGATAATATGATAATGTTAGTAATTCTGTTGTAGATCATATTGTAATTTATTCAGCATATGGTATATCAATATGAAAAGAAAACAATCTTTGGAAATGTTCTTGATGGTGGTCTCATAGTACAGGCTGTATGAACATGCTATACTTTAATCATTTTTTCAGTGAGCGTATTAACTATTTGAGAGTTTCTTTCACCAGTAGAAATAACCTTGTAGAGAACATGTTCGCCAAAATCTTTTGAGACAGTTAATGTCATTTGGTACTATGCTCCGTGGTCGTGGAGGTATGATATGAAGGACCATAAGTGACAGAGAAAGTTATAGGAAGATCTGGACCTCAAAAGAGAACAAAAAAACTCTGAGCATCCATCTTCTTTAGAATGTACTGAGAAACTACTGGGGAAGGCAGAAGTCTGGATTGTCTTCAGAAGGTGTTTGATAAATACCCTGAATCTTTTTTAAAAGCTGGAATTAAAGGTGACTGAAGAGGGGGTGCCTGGGTGGCTCAGTGGGTTAAGCCGCTGCCTTCGGCTCAGGTCATGATCTCAGGGTCCTGAGATCGAGTCCCACATCGGACTCTCTGCTCAGCAGGGAGCCTGCTTCCTTCTCTCTCTCTCTCTCTGCCTGCCTCTCAGTGTACTTGTAATTTCTCTCTGTCAAATAAATAAATAAAATCTTAAAAAAAAAAAAAAGGTGACTGAAGAGAACTTATCTAATAACTCTTGAGGATGGTGGTGAGGAGGAGTTCATGGACTTTCTTCAGCTCAAGTGTACTTGCAAAGTGGGAGCTGTGTTTTATCTTACTTAGAGCCTTGCAAACTTTGTTGCTTATAACCAGCATTTGATTTGTGTGTGAAGGTGTGTTCTGAATTGTTTTATTATTATTTATTCAAATCTGGGAACTAGAAAGATCAGACCTGGTTTTGAGACTGAATTTACTACTCAGAGGTCATGTTATTACTCTATGTGAGACCCAGGCCTTGGTTGTCTGCTCAAAATGGGAATACAAAACCTGTTTATAGTTAATTTGTTGGCAAAAACATATATCCTTTTGGTATAAAGCTAATGAGAAACTTCTTGAAAAGACCTGGAAGCCTGCTACCTGAAAATTTTAAATAAAGTTAGCCTTAGCCAAAATGGCTGCAAGTAAACCCCTATCCAAGAGCTAGATTCCTGAGATCTACATTTGAAATAACTCATTTAGTTCTAAATTAGAAGATAGGTAAGGACCTAACTTGGCTTTAGTTTAGTCTTTATAGAAACTATGGTTCATATAATACAGACTCTCTGGTGAGAAAAGGGACATAGTTCAGGTCAGAAAATACCAATCCCCAGAAAATACCAATTGTGCACCTTGGCACAATTGGTGAAGCATCTAACTCTTGATTTTGGCCCAAATCCTGATCTCAGGGCCCTGAGATAGAGCCCTTTATCAAGCTCTGCGTTCAGGGCCGAGTTTTCTTGAGATTCTCGCTCTCCTTTTGCCCCCCCCCACCCCCCCGCTCGAGTGTGTGATCTCTCTCCCTCTCAAATAAATGATAAATCCTTTTTTTTTTTTTTTTTAAAGAGAAGGAAACATCAGTCCAACCTTGCCAGTCTTCATATTGCATGTTTTTTTAAGGTGGAAATTTTGCCTTTTTGAGTGTAGATCAAGTTGAAATGTTTTTCTAGCTGGAGCTGATGTCATTGCACCAGCTGCTTGTTTGATCTAGTTAATGGAACTTGTATTTATTGCAGTGTTCCCCTCCTTACCTCATTGTGAGACTAAGCTTGTCATTTGTAGGAGGCTCAGGGGAATGGTATGCAGGCTGCTTTAACCAGGTAATTAGAACAGCATGTGGGTGACAGCCAATAGTTTAAAGCAGTAATTCAACTCTGTCTGGAAGGGTTATTTATCCCTACATTTACTCACATTTCTCTGTTTGTACTGAACTTTACATGCCAATCCACGGTTTTCTGTGGTAATGTACTGTACTTATTACACAATTAGCAACTGTGCCTTGAGTTGCAAGTTCTTTTATCTTGTATTTTAGAGATAGTCAAGAATGTAAATTTTCATGTTATCTCTAGAAGCCTTTCCAGGATCTCTCCGTTAGTCACAGGGCATCTCTGTAATAGTTCTCATGACATTGATCTAATGATACTTGGCAAAACAATTAAAATGAATAGCCTTAGATATTTAAGCAGGCAGAGTTAAAGCTTTTGTTTAAATACCTTACTTGTACATAACACCTTACTTGTACATACTATTTAAAAATAAATTTTATTTCACAAATGACTGGAAGCTCTAGGAATTAAATAATAAAAACTAATGGAAGAATATTTTCTAGATGGTGCATTGGTTTTCTAACCTTCATCTGCTTTGGAATCTGAGAAATCATTAATACAATATTGTTCTTTTTACTGAAACTGGTTTCCTCAGCTTTTTAAAATAGATTTGAGTTTACTGGTTACGTTTTACATTTATTTTCAGCTTTTGTGTGAACTCAGATGTGCCAAACTGCATGCTGCAATGTGTTTGGTTTTTGTTGTTGTTGTTGTTGTTGTTGTTTGTGCATGAAATAAACTAGTCCCTCCCCCATCTCTTTGTATAAAGTTTTACCTTCCCCACCTCTACACCAGCCGTTGTGGGAAATAAAGATGTTAATATATAAGAAAATAATCCAGATTAAGAAAGGGGAAAGTCCATTGAGATTGGCACCAACTTTTGCTAAATCTACTTTAATGAAAGGCCACCCATACTTTGTAATGGGATATGCCACCCTTTTCTAGTTATTTTATTAGAAAAAAAGTATTCTGCATTTCTACTTCAAGAAGCCCAGCAGAGGGAGCATATCCTGTGTCTGCTGAATTACTTTGAAAAAATATGCAGTGTCTTTTTGAAGATCATTGACCAAAATGATTAAAAATAAACAAGATCATCTTTTCAGTGTGGGGTCATAATTCACATTATTTAATTCACGTTAAATAAGACCAGAAGAAAAAGCTTAAGAGATTCTCTTTTAAAAGCTGATAATGGTTTTTCTCTCCAAAGACTTAAGGTATGTGGAAAACTATCAGTTCTAAAGAATGGTTCTCAAAATAGGATGAAGTTAATAAGTATTTTAAAAAGACAGTCTTGGGGCACCTGGGTGGCTCAGTGGGTTAAGCTGCTGCCTTCGGCTCAGGTCATGATCTCAGGGTCCTGGGATCGAGTTCCGCATCGGGTTCTCCGCTCAGCGGGAAGCCTGCTTCCCTCTCTCTCTCTGCCTGCCTCTCTGTCTACTGTGATCTCTCTCTGTCAAATAAATGAATAAAATCTTTAAAAAAAAAAAGACAGTTGAATAACCAGTGATAAATGTCCTTTGTTTACTGAGTGATACTTATTTTATAGATAAAACATGTAATTTTATAAATACAGTTGTTTTAATACTACTCCCTAAAAAGAATTTTTAAAAAAATATGCTATAAGGAACTGTGTTGACCTTGTGGGTTTAATATTCAAACAGTATCAAGTGTAAAGACCAAATTAACAAGGCTGATTATAATTTAAAATCTTGGATTCCTCAAGGAAAATAACTGCAGGAATAAAACTTCATATTTATTTCTAGACTGAGTTAAAATCAAGTCTTGTATGTTAAGCATGACAGGGACTGATAGAAGGTTTACTTCTCTTCAGTATTTATTTTTTTTTTTATGATTTTGTATATTTATTTGACAAACAGAGATCACAAGTAGGCAGAGAGGCAGGAAGAGCAGGGCAGGGGTAAGCAGGCTCCCTGTTGGGCGGAGAGCCTGATGTGGGGCTCCATCCCAGGACACTGAGATCATGACCTGAGCCGAAGGCAGAAGCTTTAACACACAGAGCCACCCGGGCACCCCTTCTCTTCACCAGTATTATTTACCAAGCCAGTTTTTCGCGTAAGGAATTTTACCTTGCTGGGGACCATATGAATGCTTTAAGGAAATCACTTTACAAATATTATGTTTTCTGGATGTATGTCCTGTTTGTTTCTACCCCAAATTAGCTGTGTGACTGAAGACAAGTTACTTAATCTCTATGAGCCTCAGTTCCTCATCTCTGTGAGCCCCAACTACCTTAAAACAGGGTAAAGTCCCTAGCCACAGTGTCTGACCTCGCCAATAAGCAATTGCTTGTCAACAGGTCGTGGTTTTGAGTTGTTAATCCTTGTAGTGTAGGCATTACTTTCTCTGATGCTGTTGTTACCGTGTGTACCTCTTCTTGAGCTTTAATCGAGCAAAAATGTGTATCTTGAGAGTCTTCCCCCCCACCCCCCGGACCATATTTTTTAGAGAAGCTTTAGTTTCTCAGGAATATTGAATGGAAAGTACAGAGATTTCCCATATATTCTTTGCCCCTGAACATGCTCAGCCTCCCCTTAACAATATTCACCAGCAGAGTGGTATATTTATTTTCACTTGCCGAACCTACATTGATAAATTATCCTTACCTAAAGCCTTCAAGGTTCACTCTTAGTACTGTATAGTCTCTGGGCTATGTATATGTATATGGACAAATGTATAATAATACCCAGCAGAACCATAGCTCTGCTGTCCTAAAAGTCCCCTGTGCTCTGCCTGTTCATTCCTTCCTCCCTGTAACTGCTGACAGCCACTGATCTTTTTTTATAGTCATTATCGTTTGGCCTTTGGCAGAATGCCATATAGTTGAAAGCGTGTAGCCTTTTCAAAAATTTTTTTAACTTGGTATTATATATTTCAGTTTACTCCATGTCTTACCATGGTTTGACGGTGCTCTTTCTCTTCTCTTTTAAGCACTGAATAATATTCCATTGATTGTCTGGATATACCACAGTTTATCCGTCCACTTACTGCAAGACATTTTGGTTGTTTCCATGTTTTGTCAGTTACGAATAAAGCTCTTATAAAATTTATACATCTGTGTACGGGTTTTTGTGTGGACATAAATTTTCAGCTCCTTTGAGTAAGTACCTGTTGGGAGCATGATTTCTGAATCATGTGGTAAGAGTATGTTTAGTTTTTGTAAGAAACCACCAAACTGTCTCCCAAAGTGGCTGTACCATTGAGTAAGTGTTTGTGTTGCTCTGTAGCTTCACCAGCATTTGACATTTTCAGTGTTGTGAATTTGGCCATTCTAATAGGTGTGTAATGGTATCTTATTTTTAATTTGCATTTCCCTGATGACATATGATGTGGAACATCTTTTCATAAGCTTATTTGTCATCTGTTTATCTTATTTTGTGAGATGTCTCTTAAAGCCTTGGTCTTTTTTTTTTTTTTTTTTTAATTGGATTGTGTTCTTACTATTGAGTTTTTAGAGTTGAGAGTACAAAGGGTTCTTTGTATATTTTGGATGACAGTCCTTTATCAGATAAGTCTTGGAAATATTTCCTCCCAGTCTGCAGCTTGTCTTCTTATTCTCTTCACAGTGTCTTTTGCAAAGCATTAATTTTTTATCTTAATGATGTTCAATTTATCAGTCCTTCTTGGGTTGTACTTTTGCTTTTAACATCTAAAAAGGCATTGGAAAATCTGAAGTCATCTAGATTTTGTGTTTGAAGAATCTTGAATGAGAAAGGGAAAAGAGCCAATGTTTATGGGGTTAAGGGTGAAAAGAGCTTTTATGTTTGGTTTTTAATTTTATTTTTAAAAAAGATTTTATTTATTTTAGAGAGAGCATGCATGTATGTGAATGGGAAGGGGCTGAGGTAGAGGAAGAGATTATCAAGCACACTCTGAGCTGAGCCTGATGCAGGGCTTGATCTAATGACCCTGAGATCTTGATGTGAGCTGAAACCATGAGTCAGGTGCTTAACTGACTGAATCACCCAGGCATCCATATTTGTTTCCCATTTATTTGCTGATGTAAGGAACTAGCACATAGGAGGAGTTGGGTGGGGAGGAGGCTTGGTGGCTCAAATTGGCCCCAGTCTACCCAGTTGCATAAATCTTTCTAGCAGAATTTAGCAGTCTAGATTCGGAGCAGATTGTGGGACTGATTCAGGGTTGGGGGCTTGTTTGCAGGGCTTGTAGAATACATGACAGGGTTTCGTTTCAAGGGAGTTAAGGATTGGTGATAGGAGTCCAAATAATGGGCCTAAGAAATTTGGGTTGGGTTGGATAAGGATATAAGTTTGTCAAGAAACTGATCATTTAGGGGCACCTGGTTGCTCAGTCGGTTAAGCATCTGCCTTCGGCTCAGGTCATGATCTCTCATGGTCCTGGCATTGAGGCCCACATCAGGCTCTCTGCTCGGCAAGGAGCCGGCTTTCCATTCTCTCTCTCTGCCCGCTGCTCTGCTTACTTGTGATCTCTCTCTTAGTCAAATAAATAAATAAAATCTTAAAAAAAAAAAAGAAACTGATCATTTAAAATTGGGAAGAACAATAGGAATAAAGGAAAGGAGTACAGACTGTGGAAGGAAAGGGGATCGTGATGGTAAGTTTTAGATTTTCTGAAATGGGCCATTTGGGGTCATGAGGGTTGGCCTACTGCCTTGGGAATGGTTAGCTGAAGTCGAATGGTAGAGATAAATGTCATTAGAAAGGAGGTGAAGGCCCTTGGTCCTCTGTTGGGGAGTTTGAAGGATAAGGATTGAGGATAGCAGTTTCTATTTATTGGGTTTATGAAGTACTGTTCTGTGTGCCTCATGTGTATTAACAAAGTCAAATTGGAGCCTAAATAAAACTTCTTTAGCCCTAGAATTAGGCTGAATAGGAAATAGACCATTTCTCAGGAATTTCATACTGTTTATCTTGTGTTTTAAGAAATCATGAAGAACTAGTAAATGAAAATCAGGTTGTATGCAGACAAGAAGTCTACAACTCCCTCTGCTGACTTTTGGTCTCTGTATAGCTAGGAAAATGAGCACCATTTGCAAATTGTGTAAGTCAGCCGAGATTGGTAGTTCACAAATGAACCATAAAAGTCCATAAGAGAGACTCTGCCCAAGAATTATGGAAATTTAAATGATGTTTCATATTGGTTTCTAGAGTAATTTTCCTATCCACTGTAAGAAATGCGCATTATTAGCAAATTTAAAAACTTTTAAAAGTCCTTCAAAAAACAATAGAATAGAATAGTACATTCTTTGCTTGCCTGAGAAATTATTGCTTTAGCCACTTGCCCTTTCAATTTGTTATATTTTTATTTATTTATTTATATTTTATTATGCTTTGTTTCAGAGGACCATTGACTATGAAAATTCAGAGATGTGTATCTTCTGAGAGGCTAATGATTTAGAGTGAATACTAACAATTAGAATTTAAATTCATTAAAGATCACTTTTTGTTTACATACAGCCAAATATAAATTGTGATGGATATTTCATAGATAATGTAAAGCAGAACCAATCTAAGTAAATGTTTCCTATATGTGATCAGAAGCACTACATTCTTTGCAGGTTTTCTTTTGTTGTTTTAATATCCTCAAATTTTTAATTGCCTGTTAAATACATAGAGTGGTTGATGAGTTGCCTTACATCTGATTCATGCTATTAAATAGCCAGAATTGAGTGGAAATGAAATTTTTACACCTCCTGAGCCTGGTATAAAGTTGATTCCACATTGACCTTTGGGGTTCATAAATATAGGTCAGCTTTTCTTTCTTGGTGGTTTTTTGACACTTTGATGCATGGAGTTATGGAAATTTTGTACATGCATTAAAACTATTCTTTTTCCTTGGTGAAGTACAACTGAGTTGGAAATATGTAACTCAAGAGTAGTAAGAACTAAAGTGCTTTGGAGAAGACACCTTTACATGCGACATCCTAAGACTTCCATTATGTTTGTTTACCTTGCAGTTCATTTTCAAAATACATAACTATAGCCAAAGCATTTTCCCTGAACCTCTTTTTAAAACAAAGGGTTCTTTCTCTCTGCTGTTCTAATTTTGTTTATTCAGTCTGTGCCTCATGGTTTCTAAGCAACCAAGATGATACATGGCTGGGCATATATGTCCAGCATTTAAGTGATGGTGTATTTTATCTTTGAAACCCCTAAATATAATCTTCAAAAAGGGGGAAGGTGGTACATTCCTGATGTACCCACATTCTGAGTTTTCAATAATACTTATATTTAGGCACAGACAGAATAAACTTACATTGCTTAATTAATATATGAAAGTTTCTCATTAACATAATTCTAACTGTAAAGATTTCTGCATTTTCTTTTTCTGTAATATAAACTGTTATATATAAACAGTGTTGAATTATTCAAGAACAGACCAGATATCACTAACTTAGGAAGGGTGAAGATTCTGCCATCTCCTGTCCATATTTTAATTTCCTAGAAACAGTTCAGGCTGGAAATTTCTGAAATGGCAATATAAGAATATTGGTGGACCCTCTCCCCAGTGTAACAATCATCTAGCGAAAATTATTTTTTAATTAATTTTCTGAAAGTTGTCCTAAGGGTGCACAATAAATGGAGAAACACTCAACAGTCAGCTAAATCTTGATGAGAATAGCGAGAGCCTGTGGCATCTGAGTCCAGCCTGCTTCTGTCCACTACACCTTTCATAGCTCCCTGTTACAGAAGTGGACCTACTCCAGGCAGGAATGGCCAGGGCAGATACGGAGTCTTTCTTTCTCCAACTGCAAGTTTAGAGATACAGTTTTACTCTATGAAAGAAGACATATGAACCCCAATATTTATGAACCCCAAAGGTCAATGTGGACAAATGTCTTCAGCTAGCATCTTTTATGTGCTTCCAGCCTCATATCGCAGAAGCACTCTTGTGGGCAAGGGTGGCTAAGAGGACTGGGGCTTCCTTCTCTAACCTCGGTCCTATTCACAGGGCAAGGACTGCCTCAGATGTAACAAGACAGAGCTGCTGGACCTCCGATTGCCCTTGCCCCACCTTACTTACAGGACAGAGTTTCTATGCTAAGGGTCAGTCAAGATGAACCAGGGTGTCATCATGGGAAAAGAGAACTTCTCAGCCTCAGCATCTGTGTAGTGGTAAAGGTGAAATGTGGTATATGGGAGGCGGGTGGTAGCAGTTACTGACTTTATTTGGCACAAAGCCTAGGAAAGTTCATATCTGAGGGCGTGCTTGGAAACAATGGCATAATTAAGAGGGTAAAGGTAACTCTGTGATAGTAGTAGCAATAAACAAAAAGGCAAACCAGTCAGAAATTTAACAGGAGCAAGGAAGAAGGCAAAAGAGCCCTCCTAGGATCTCATCCATTTCTTGGGTTCTGAAAGGCTGTGCACATACACTAGGCTGTATCCGCTTAGGAGCAATTTGAGCAGTGTGTGGGATGAACCTGAAAGCATTCCCCAAGTCATACATAGATTCATCAGTGAAATGTGGAATTTTCCTGGTTTGGGGGGGTTAAGCACAATCTGTGAACAGACTCTGACTGAACAATAACTTAATCTGATCCAGAGGGGATGCCTAGAAAGCCACTTAAAAACGGAACCAATATTCCACATGTAGAAGGCTGGGCATGCCTCAAGTGCCCAGCCTAAAGGCACCCCCTTAGTGGTGACCAGAGAAAGGAGCCCCCACCCCCCAAGCTACTAGTCCCTGGCAGAATGTAGGACAAAATCATAAATTCCTTGAGAAGTGAAAGCAGTCTCGAGGTCACACATATATTCAGCAATAAAGGGTGAAAAACTAACTGGCTAAGGAGGCATAAGCATGTTTTCACCAGTAAGGGATATCTATGGGCATCCAGGGTGATCCCTAGGAATGTAGGCTAAAAGATATAAAGGAGAGAAAGTCTGAGCAGGGTCATGGAGAATATACCCTGCAGGGTAAATGGATTTCACAGATTTAGTCCACCCAAACCACTAAACAGATAACAACCCAACCAAACAATAAGCCCTTCAAAAATTGGGAGAGTAAGTAACCAGAGTTGGTATAATATATAATCTAAAACACCAAGTTAAAAGAAATTTTCTTCCATTAAAAAAGTCAAGTTTTTGGCAAGAAGTTTATAAAACATGCAGAGAATGGGAGTGCCTGGGTGGCTCAGTTGGTTAAGAGTCTAACTCTTGATTTTTTTCTCAGATCATATCTCAGGATTGTGAGGTCAAGCCCCAGGTTGGGCTCCTTACTGGATGTGGAGTCTGCTTGAGATTCTCTCTCTCCCTCTGCACCCTACCCTTCAACCTCACTCTACCTCATTCACGTACACTCCCTCTTTTTAAAAAAAAAAAAAAGTAGAGAAAATGGGAAGTGTCGCATTATACAAGAAAAAGAAGCAGACAATAGAAACTGCCTTTCAGGGGGCCCCAGATGACTTCAAGTTACATTTTTAAGTTCTGTAATTATAAATATGTTTAAAGGAAGGTGTAATTACAGTGATTCATCATATTGAGAATAGATCAAAATTACAAAAGTGAACCAAATAGAAATAGAGACTTCAGAAGCTAAGTTGGTAAGCAAACTTTAATGTGTAATAATAAATTTATGACGGTCTTTTTAAAGGTAAACTCTCTGATGGGATTTCCGGAAACTATAAAGTCAGAGTTCATTTTCTATATAATGTGTACTTTCCTCACTAGACAATTTTTTCATTAAATTCTACTTATTTCATAACCTACTGAGTTGCTTCAGAATTTGTCTAGAACACAGTGTAGTTTTTGCCTAAGGAGTAGGATCTCAATTCTAGTCATGTGATATCCTGCTAATCTATGTTTTTCCTTTGAGCTACTCAGTCTTTTAGGGAACAGAGAAGAAGTAGCTATCTACTGATGCCCATTTCTAGCTTAGAACCTCTTAAAGGGTTGTAGAATGTAATGGGTAAGCACATGCAACGTAAAATGTCAAGAAATGAGTAGAAAATGTTTTTAGTGTTATCTGAATTATACCCAAGCCTTGATGTGGTCTTCCTGATGTCGGACACAGTGGGCCATCTCGGGTTCAGCAGAATAGAATTTGTTTTCTTTTCTTCTTTCTTTCTTTTTAAGATTTTATTTACTTATTTGACAGAGATCACAAGTAGGCAGAGAGGCAGGCAGAGAGAGGAGGGGGCGGGGGAAGCAGGCTTCCTGCTGAGCAGAGAACCTGATCAGTGCTGATCCTAGGACCCTAAGATCATGACCTATGCTGAAGGCAGAGGCTTAACCCACCGAGCCACCCAGGTGCCCCCTACAGAATAGAATTTCTGTCATGGGTAGCTGAGTGAACTTCACCTATCAGGATATCAGTAAATACTGTTTCTAGCCATATTCTCATCTCAGATTTTTCAAATAATGAAGTATAAACTGCTCAGGAAATGCATGATTAGAGTACTCTAGCTAGGCATATCCATAATGCAGGAATTTGTTATAAGTAAGAGTTGAAAATCTTTTCCCCCCCTCTGTGTGCTAGTGTGTCAGACATTAAATAAATATAGTAACTTACATTTTCCAGTAAGCTGACCCAGTATTCACTTATCTCCAGGAACAACTTAGATTATATCATGGTTCAAATTTTGTTCTTAGAGAAGTGTGATACTTGCTTGTTTAACAAGCATTGTAACTGCCAACCGATCACCATCTTAGAGGTAAATACTTCAGTAACACTAATAAAAAGTTTCCTACCATCCAGGTTGCCTGTGCACTTAGGTGATGATGATAATATAATTAATTGAAAGGTATCAGCTGGAAGGTATGTGCTTTAATGTAGACAAAAAGAAACAACCTTTCCATACCCAGAGATAGGGGGTCAGTAGCACTTATCTTGGGGAGGAGCCACGCAAGGGCCCCACTCACTGTCACTGCTCCTTAATCAGAAGGAGGACTCTCTATGGGTCTCTGAAGCTCACCTCCTTCTCCTGAGGGGTGGGTGTAAAGGTTGTGCTCTCTTGTCCCCTCCTGTCTATTCTGGAAGCCAGCCAAGTGTCTTCCTGTTGACCTAGTATAAATAATTGATAACAAAGCCAGCGTATTCCTGATTGTGTACTGCGAAATTGGGCGAATCAAAGATTAATTTCCCAGACTGCACATTCTTAATCTTTTCTTTTAGGGAGTGTGATCTTAATACACAGGGGTGTTGTGTGAAAGGGTGAGCTAATTAACACAATTGCCAAAGAACAGAGGGAGATATAGTTAAAAGCAGAGTGAAGGGCCGCACTCTGCTCCTTTTGGTATTCTACATATGGAGAAGGGGGCTTTCTAGGGCTGCTCTGTAGCCTCGCCAAACAGGCTTCCAAGGATTAATCAGCCGGTTGAAAGTCTTTGGTTGCCTTTTCCTCTGCCATTGCTGCATTGAGGACCCTAAGCATAGAAGTAGCTCTGCTACAAAACTTTTAGTCTTTGGCCTGTTGATAAAACATTTTGCTTTCTCCTGTATGGGAAAATGTAGAAGTGATACTTGTACTGTAGCCCTTCACTTGTAATCAAAACCGGAGGTCTGCTTAGCATGTTGGTCCTTTAACTCTTCATGAAAGGGCTCATGACTTTTTATTTCATACAGGTATTTTTAAATGTGTGAACTTTAAATGAATCTTACCAACTAAAACTCAAGCAAATGTAGCATTCTAATTGGATTTGGGAAGAATGTATAGGAGAAATTATTTATAAAATGGGTATTTTAAAAATGGCAAGGTTCATCCTAGGCCTCCAGGAAGCATTCTGAGGCAGAGTCTCCAAAGGTGTTTATATAGGAAAAGTCAGCTGAAAGTAATTTCTTCCTACCTATACTTCAGGTATTTTATAAGAGGGGAAGTAAAGTGTTTCTGGCGTAATATAGAAAATTCAGAATTGTCATCTGTACCTTTTCAGTGTCAGTAGACCTTAACAATCACTTATCTTTGCAAAATAACATTAGTCTCAGATGTTTAGATGTCATTCAAGAAGCAGGGATTTGAAAGCGAGGCACACCAGAAAGGAGCTGAATCTGTACCATATAAGCAGCTTTGGAGTATCACTGTCTCTCAAAACTGTTGGCTTATACCCTGAAACGTGCTTGGTTTGAAGCTCCTGCTAACTGGGATCTGGTTGTTTTGGGGTTTTGTGGTAAAATAGGACTGCAGATACTTAAATGAACAGGTTTGGGTTTTTGTTTTACTTTTAATATAAAATTGAATATAAAAACCTAGATCGGGGGCGCCTGGGTGGCTCAGTGGGTTAAAGCCTCTGCCTTTGGCTCAGGTCATGATCCCAGGGTCTGGGGATTGAGCCCCACGTCGGACTCTCTGCTCAGCAGAGAGCCTGCTCCCCCCCGCCCTCCGCCCCCCAGCTGCCTGCCTCTCTGCCTGCTCGTGATCTCTATCTGTCAAATAAATAAATTAAAAAAACAAAAAACAAAAACCTAGATCAGATTTTTTAGTCTGGGATCAACAGGCTATATTGTCTGTGTTCCAAAATTTTATAAGTTTGAGAAACCCTGCCCTAAAGGAGTTTACTAGTTGTCTCTTTGTCCACGAGTTTTCTTGGATTTTGTTAGTAAAATTAAAAAGGTGTGGGGTCTTGTTTCTATAAGTTAATAACTTATCCTCAAAATTTTCTTCCTTACCAAAGAGAATCAATTTTCCAAGACTAGAGATAATTTGGGAAGAATGAGAAGATCTAAGGGTATAGAGAATCTCAGAGTTTTGCCTCTAAAGTCAATGATTTAGCAACTTGAACATTAAAATTGTCCATAATTAGCTTTCAAACATATATGGAAGAGCCCAATTGTCCACTCTTCCCTCTTTAACCTTTTCCATATATATTTTCATTCTAGCTTTGTTAAGGATTTGTAGAGTTTTCTGAGGACTTGTTTCAGAAGTGGTGAGGAGGAAAGTGTATTCATAAGATGGAGAAGTATTCAGAAGTTAAAATGAAAAACTTAAATACCTGTGTGTCATCATGGATGTATGCTGAACTAACATTGAGGAAGAGCTAGTGATAGTATGAAACATGCAGTATGATACCATTTATGTAAATTTACTTCTCATTTTCTTTTTAGAGGGGTGGGTAGGGGCAGAGAGAAAGGAGAGAAAGAATCTCAAGCAGGCTCCCCGCTCAGTGCAGTGATATGGGGCTTGATCTCATGACCATGAGATCATGACCTGAGCTGAAACCAAGAATCAGTCACTTAACCGACTGAGCCATCCAGGGATCCCCCCAGTATTTATGTAAATTTTTAAAACCAGTACTATATACTGCATGGATAATGTAAGTAAATACATGATTTAAAAGGAGGCCTTCCAAATCCATGGTAATGGTTGGAGCAGAACAGCACTAGGATAGGGAACACTTTACCAGTAGTACTTTTTAAAAAGGTACACACATACACACACACACACACACACACACACACACGGCAAATACAACAAATATTAAAATTAGTTAATTCTAGGTGGTGAGAATGTAGGTACTTGTCATGTTTTCTATGTTTTGTTTTAAATATTTTTAAAAAATAATGTAGTTACTTTTAAATTTTAAAAAGCCAATTATGGGACGCCTGGGTGGCTCAGTTGGTAAGCCACTGCCTTCGGCTTTGGTCGTGATCCCAGGATTCTGGGATCCTTGCTCAGTGGGGAGCCTGCTTCTCACTCTGCCTCTGCTTGCCACTCTGTCTGCTTGTGCTTGCTCTCTCTGATCAATCAATCAGTAAATAACTTTTAAAAAATAAAAAACTTTAATAAAAAGCCAATTATGACAATTATAGAAAATAGTATTTCCTTCTCAATTCTACCACTTGGATATTACTGCTGCTAAACTTATGGTGCATCTCTATTTGACTTCTTGGGGATAAATGGATAAAAGAGCTAAAAAAAGAATAACAAATTTTAATTATTATATACAGATAGTATATTAAACATACTATTTTATAAACTCAGATTTTTCACTCCTCCCCCTCACTTTGTAAGAAACAGATCTACTTCATCTCTTCTTAAAGGACATCTTGGTGGTTAACACTGTTGTCAGAGAAGACTGTAGTGACTATTATATACATATCTTTAAAAATCCATTACTTTTAGAATTTTTGCATTGTAACATTCATATACCATAAAACTTCATTTTAACCATTTTTAAGTTTACAGTTCAGTAATGTTAAGTATATTCATATTGTTGTTGTGCAACCAATCTCCAGAACTCTCTTCACCTTGGAAAATGGAAATTTGATACTTATCAAATAACAGCTGCCCATTTCCTCCTCCTCCCAGTCTTTGGCAACCACCATTCTACCATCTGTCTCTGAGTTTGACTATTCTATGTACCTCATATACATGGAATCCTACAGTATTTGTCTTTTCCTGACTGGCTGGTTTCATTTAACATAACATAACACAACATCCACGTTGAAGCATATGACAGAATTCCCTTCCTTCTTAATGCTGAATAATATTCTACCGTATGTGTATACCACATTTCGTTTATCCATTCACTCATCAGTCACACTTGGGCTGCTTCCCTATTACACACCTTTTAAAAACTTTTAATTTTGATACAATTTCATATTTCCTTTGTGTAGAGTCATCATTTGGTTACATTCTCCATTTATTTTATCATTCTGTATAAGTATGTATTGGGACACACACATGCACACATTTTTTTTGAACCATCTGAGGATAAACTGGAGAGACATTGTACCTTTTTATCCTTAACATCAATGTGAGGATATCATTGTTCCTAAGGAACAATGATGTACTCTTATATAACCGTCATTATCAAAATCAGGAAATCTAATATTGATACTGTTTTATCATGTAATCTATAGCCTATATTCATATTTCATCCATTTCAGTAATACTTTTTAATCCATAGTCTATAGTCACATTTCATCAGTTCTTTCAGTAATACACTTCATAGCAAATTTTCCCCCTGGATCAGAGTCTAATTCATTGAATTTAGTCTTTATGTCTCTTTTTGCCTCCTTTAGTCTGGAATTGTCCCTCAGCCTATTTTTGTTTGTTTTTCTTGACTTTGAAATTAGTGAGGAACACAGTCAGTTATTTTGTAGAATATCCCTCCATTTGTATTTTTCTGATGCTTTTTCATAATTAGAATAGAATTGTGCATTTTTGATAGAGATCTCACAAAAGTGATTGCTGTATCTTCGGTGCATCCTATCCAGAGGTATGTGATTAAGGTGGTGTCCCCAAATCTCTCTACTATAAAATTACTGTTTCCTTTCTAATTAATAAGGAATTTTTGGGGAGATGCTTTGAGACTATATAAATATCCTGTTCCTCCAAAATTTCACCCACTAGTTTCACCCATTGATTTTTATTAACCATAGCATTTCTTCTATATTTATTAGTTTCCTTCCTTCTATAACAAAGAGCTTTCCCTTGTCCATTTTTAATTACATCAGTAGGAACCCATGAATTTCAATTTCATTCAATAAGTTTTTGTTTTCCTTAAAACAATTTTCTTAGAGTGGATTTGCAGGATTGAAAAGTATACACATTTCAAATAATATATGGACTGAGGATATCATACTTAGGGCCAGTTTGAGGTTGGGGAAAGTACACTCATTTAAACCTTTGGCATGTTTTTTGAGCTGCTTTTTTAGAAACGTGGGGAGTACTTGGGGAAAAAATGTAAGAAATTTTTGTCGTTACTGTTTTCAGCTAAAAAAAAATATCTGCAGGAAAGGGAGAGACAAAGAAGGGTTTATCTTTCAGTGCCAATCAGGACAACTTTCTGAGTGACGAACCAGAGTTTTAGGGTGTTCAGTTTTAGGCTGAACCAGAGTTTTGGAGTAGATGAATGACAATACATAACTTACATCAAGTGACAAAGCCTATATGGGAAAGTTATGGATTAGCATCCGTAGTGGCAGGTGCATTTCTCCCAGAACACTGTGATTTCTTCTCTGTGCCTCACTTTCCTCATATATAAAATGAAGATCATTGGTTTTGTAACTGCTTTTACTGTATCTTACAATAAAAAGTACATTTTATGTTGTGATCCAGTATACACATATGGACATGTATAATACATACGTGTGTGTGTGTGTGTGTAAGTCGAAAGTTTTATAAAGTGGAATGCCTGGGGGGCTCAGTCGGTTAAGTGTCTGTCTGCCTTTGACTCAGGTCTCGGAGGACTGGGATTAAGCCTGCATTGGGCTCTCCTCCACTAGGCGGGGGAGTCTGCTTCTCCTCTCCCTTTGCCCCTCCCCACCATTTGTGCTCTGTCTCACTCAAATAAATAAATAAAATCTTAAAAGTTTTATAAAGCAAAATTTAACCTTACTATCTGCAGTGCACTCTATTTCTATTCTGTTTCTTTAAAATGCTGGTGGTACCTTTGAAATTGTTTTTAGATTGAAAACCTTGTAGTAGATTATTTCTAAAAGCTCTTCAGCTCCAAAATCACATGAGTATATTCTATGAAATTATTTTACAATGACAAGGTGAAAAATGCAGATTTTGGGGGGCAAAGTCTGTCATGAGAGTAGTCACAAGGAACGGTTTCCCTTGTATAGATAGTTGTAGTCGATTCAAAAAACACCAATCCAATAGAAATCTGGTCCAGAGTCTTTATTCTGTCTCTCCAGTTATAATCACTGCGAGTCTAAGCCAGTTTAGCTCCCCGACTTCCCGCATTAAACTGAGCCTTTTCTTTACTTTTGCATCCATAGCAATATACTACCAATAACCTTTGAACAATGTGAGTATTGGGGTGCCATCCCACCACAGTCAAAATTTTGCATGTAATTTTTGATTCCCCCCATTATTGACTGAAGTCTTAACCAGTAACATAAACGGTTGATATAACACATACTTTGTCATTTGTGTTATATAGTGTATTCTTATGATAAAGTAAGCAAAGGAATAGAAAATGTTATTAATGGGTGCCTGGGTGGTTCAGTGGGTTAAGGCCTCTGCCTTTGGCTCAGGTCATGATCCCAGGGTCCTGGGATCGAGCCCCTCGTCGGGCTCTCTGCTCAGAAGGGAGCCTGCATTACATCTGTTGCATTTATTTCGTCCCATGACTTAAATGTTTAATGGAAGAGATTAAAAAATAACAACAACAAACTTATTGCTGGATTTGCATTTGATTGAAAGTAAGGCCAGTGCGCTTAGTTTTTAAAAGATTTGTGGAGAAACATTGTTATCTATGCAAATAAGTTAATAACTGTAATGTTTTCTCCATCTGAGATGAATAAAATGGAAACCAAGTCTCATCCTTTAGCTATCTTGCAGAAGAATTTGATCTCCTGAACTGGAGCCACAGTTTACTCTTTGAGTAGGCATGCCAGCGTCTCTGATGCCTCAGCAAGAACTTGGCTATAGAGAATGTAATTTTCCTTGTCACTCTCAGTTTTAGTTTTTAGGAAAAGAGATGAATGGAGTTTAACATCGATCAAATTGATAAGCACGATATTAAAAGAGAAATTGGGAGTGTGCTGCAGTCTTCCTTGACAGGTTAGCTTTTCCCCTTGAGTTTGCTCTATAGTGTTACTTGCACAGAGAGCCAAGTGAAATGGTAAATCACTTTCATGAAATGGGAGCTTTGGGGCTGGTTGTGGTGGGGAAATGCTTTTGCTCTTGGTAGAGTACATTCGAAGATGCAAAAGTAATTATTCTTTTCAGAGCATATCTTTTTAGGTTTGTATGATTTGTGCTGAGACAATTGAAGTGTAAACTGCAAAGGAAATTGTTGTACTGCTTTGGCAATGCTGTAACTTGGCCTCCTAAGCATCCTCTGTTCATTTTTGTTAGTCCAGTACTTTTCAGCATCTTGCAGGCTTAGATCTATTACTTAGACTTGGCATGGCTTGCCTTAAAACCTGTTCAGTTCTATTTAGTTCATATTTCGTCTGTATGCATTCTTTGCCCTGAGTGGTAAAATGGACCAAAACAAACAAACAAACAAATCTAAAACTGTGGTCCACTCCTAACAGAAATTCTAATGTAATTCCTGTAGAGTTTTATTCCCAGTACTCACACATTTTCTAGTGAACTTCTTCTCTTTTAGTTTTATTAGTAGCCTGCACGTAAATATAGATACAGTCATAAATATGTATTATTTACAAGTGGTTATCTTTTTTTTTTTTAAAGATTTTATTTATTTATCAGAGAGAGAGGGGGAGAGAGCGAGCACAGGCAGACAGAATGGCAGGCAGAGGCAGAGGGAGAAGCAGGCTCCCCGCTGAGCAAGGAGCCCGATGTGGGACTCGATCCCAGGACGCTGGGATCATGACCTGAGCCGAAGGCAGCTGCTTAACCAACTGAGCCACCCAGGTGTCCCTACAAGTGTTTATCTTAATGAAATACCCACATAAAGTGAGATTGCGAGATTTAGTTTTATTTATAGCTGCTGCTTTTAAAAAAATGGCAGTTTAGTAAAAAATACAGAGTAAAGTAAGCTTTTCTTTTTTAATGAAGGAATCAGGACAAAGGGAGTATTTAGATTGATTAGTAAGATGAAGACAAGGAATTTGTACAGATTCATACCATTAACATCCATACAACTGTTAAAGACAGAGTGCAGATTGAGATCTGAGCTTCCTAGGAGTCAGAGCAGAAATGGAAATGTGTACAGTTCAAAGGTCACCATCCTGTGAGCTCTAAAGTGGATCATGAGAACAGTAGTGAACATTTTTCTGAATAGCAGCCCTTCAAAAAATACCGTGTTTTACACAATTCTTTCTTATAGCATCCCTCGTAAGAAGCCAAGGGTATTGCCTCTGAAAGGGGGAGTACCAGCAGTGACAGTTAAAATATATCTTGTTTTCCTTTTTTTCATTGGTCAGAATTAAAGGTAAACACAGTCTTTCACACTAATGGAAGATCTAAGCCCAGTTTATTGCCTCAATTAGAAGAACTTATAAAAGGTTTGATTTTCAAGGACTCTTGTTGGGGTACCTGTAAGAGTAAGGAGCAGTTAGAGTCCTATCTATATTATAGAGAATCATCACTTAATTTGTTTAGTAGTAATATAACCTTAAAAGAAAGAACTTGCCTATATTAATGCTGTTAAATGTTTGAAAAATAATTTTAGAATAAGCTGTTCCTCTTCCTCATCCCATTCAAAACATATTTCCCCACACTTGCAAGTGAATAAAAAACCTGTTCCCAAATGAAAAATATATTTAATTATCTTTTTGGTTTTTTAAAATAAGATTTATTTTTTTTAAATAAGATTTATATATTTATTTATTTGACAGAGAGATACAGAACACAAGTAGGCAGAGCAGCAGGCAGAGGGAGAGGGAGAAGCAGGCTCTCCATCAAGCAGAGAGCCCGATGTGGAGCCCGATCCCAAGACCCTGGGATCATGACCCGAGCCAAAGGCAGCCGCTCAACCGACAGAGCCACCCAGGCACCCCTCACCTATCTTTTTAAAAAAAATGTTTTACTTACTTATTTGAGAGAGAAAGCACACGGGTGAGGTGAGGGGCAGAGGGAGAAGGAGATTATCTCCCCAGCAAGCAGGGAGCCTGACGTGGGGCTCAATTCCAAGACTCCCATATCATGACCTGAGCTGAAGGTAAGATACCCAGCCAGAAAATCAGACTGGATTATTTCGTTAGTATGAGGCAGTTGGTTCCTAAGAAAGACTTTCTAATAATTTTTTTTTTCTGTTTGATAGGGAGCTGTAAATATTTCAGTTCCCTGACTTAGTAGCCTTTGCCCCTTTGAAAATCAGGAAGTGAACCTGAGTTGGAAAAAGTATAATAAACATAACATGAATTTGTTAACTTAAAACACACAAAACTTTGAATTAGGACCACACCATCTTGTATTTCATAAAGGGTTTTAATTTGCCTGGAAATCACAGTTTTTTCAGGTAAGACTTTATTTTCAGTAAACCAGTATCCACGTGTTACTGTTTTACTGTGATTCATAATCTCAGATTTTCATTAGGCAACACTAGAATTTAATACTGCCTGGGAGAAAGTTTACATTATTTCCCTGGCCCACACTGTCCAGTAACCAGCAGCAGGGAAAATCAGAGTTAGGACTAGTATACTGATCTGTTATAAAATCAGTAGTAATGGTTATTATGTTTGAGACCTGACTTTTTCCAAACCCAGTCTGATTTATTTCAGGCCATTTTGGCTTGTACTTTTCAGAACATAGTATGTATGCTCCGTTTACTGAGGGCAATAATGGGTCTTATGCATACACAATAATGCATATAATTTCAGAAGATTAACCCAGAATTAAATGCAAAATTTTCTGGGCACACGTATTATAAACTCTGTATTATCATTTCTTTGTATTTACTGCTCCTTCTGGTAGGAGGATTGTACTTCCCTGTCCTCATCATCAGGCTTGGCCAATGTGATACCTTTTAACAAATAAAATGTGAATTAAAAAGTTCATATGTCTGTTGTGAACAGAAATTTTGTCAGGTTGTAGTTGCATCTCTCTCTTCTCTCTGCCAGAAGACCAGAACGGTTCTGGTTAGATCCACTATTTCATTCTGGATTCCTGGAATGATGACACAATTGAACAAAACCAACAAGCTATTTTTGATGTCAAGTCTCTAGATTTTAGGGTCATTTGTTACCACAGCCTAAATTAGCCTAAAGTGACTCACCATAAAAGAACCCCATGTTAAGAATTTCTGTTGTAGGCGAATGTTTTTACATTCATTTGTTACTCATTTAAAAATTTATTCAACACCTTTTTTTTTTTTTTAAGATTTTATTTATTTATTTGACATACAGAGATCACAAGTAGGCAGAGAGGCAGGCAGAGAAAGAAAGAGGAGGAAACAGGCTCCCCGCTGAGCAGAGAGCCCAACGCGAGACTCAATCTCAGGACCCTGGGATCACGACCTGAGCCAAAGGCAGAGGCTTTAACCCACTGAGCCACCCAGGTGCCCTAAACACCTTTATAATGAAGGATCAGATGAGGAAATAAGTATGGACTTTCTCATGGACACAGCTTCTAAGTAGCTTAGCCAGAGTTCAAACACAGGTCTATCAGATTATGTTATATCTCTTGTATCTCTTGTACTTTCCCGTTTGTCTTTACATCGATTTAGCTTGTATTGAATGAATCATTTCTTTGTATGTGGAATTAATACATGTGGAATTAATAATGCAGCTTGTAAAAGCTTTATATAATAAATATTTGTCTCTTTTTAAAGCAGGAGTCTTAAACTGTTGACTTGCAGGGCACAGATATGTTGTATTTGAAGGTTCTTATTTTTGTTTTTATGTTTGAAATCACATGCCCTTAGGTGAGGCTTATATTTGCCAATTAGCCACAATAACCACACCACTCCTTATTGGTTTAGGCCAGTTGACTTTGTACATTTATAACCACTGGGTCCCTGAAAACTTCTTTGTAACCCCTAAGATTGATATATTTTAGTGTACATTGTCAGTGAAACTGAGGTATTAGGTATAATTCCTCCTGGTTGCTTATTGGCATCAGACAAGTTATTTTTCATTGCTGATCTCACATTAGCAAATTCTTAAATTGTGTGTAAGGAGGCAGAAAGGAATAATAAAAATTATAGTTAATTTGAGACTTCAGATGTGCCATGCATTGCTCAAAGACTTTAACGTATTATCTAACATAATCTACATAGTAGCCTTATGAAGTAGACACAGTTACTATTTTCATTTTATAGAAGGAAACTGAAGCAAGAGAACTTAAGTGACTTGACCTTGGGCTGAGCCAGAAGGCACCTGGGTGGATCAGTCAGTTGAGTGTTCCACAGGTGATTTTGGTTCAGATCATGATCTCATGAGATGGGGCCCCTAATCATGTTGGGCTCTACAGTCAATGGGGAGTTTGCTTGGGGTTCTCTCCCTCCCTCTTTCTGTCCCCCAACTTGTGCGCGTCCAAGCGTGCACTCTTTCAAATAAATATATTTTTTAAAAAAGAGACTGAGCCAGGATTTGAACTCAGTCTGATTCCACACTCCTAAACACCATACTGTGAAGGGGGATATAGATAGCTTCATGAGCACTTTTCTTTTGAGTGGAGAAATCTCTCAGATCTTTCACTCATAGCTTTTATGTAAAGGACAAGATTTTTCTTATGTTCTACAGCTTTTTCACAAGTCATAGTGTTCTTCAGAAAGAATATTTATACTTTCTGCTAGTAGACAGATGACTCTGAACCATACAAACATCATCCATTCTTTTGCTACGTTGTGTTCATTGGATAAAAAATAGTCAGTCAGTCCTGATCTTTGGATCATGTGAAAATCATGATCTTTTCTGAGCATCCCCTGATACATTTTAATAGGTGTAGTGAGAAAATATTTAGTAATCCTATCACTTCATCCTTTAAAAAGTGTGTGTGTGTATGTGTGTGTGTATGTGTGTTTTAATAGTTTAAAAAGTGTGTAATCTGTTTCTCTTTGGGAAAGAGATTGACATTCTTAAAATATACCATAGTGCATTGTTTGAAAAATAATTATTCATACTGAACATTTTTCATATCTTATCTTAAGGGAAAGTGTTTCTCAAAAGTTACTACCACCACCTAGGTGGAATTTCCTGAAGCAAATGAAGTGGTCAGGTTGGTACTAGGGTTGAAATGCAGGAGGTTGGTGGTATGGGACCTGGTATGAGATGGTGAGCCTGAGGACTGAGTGGAAATGAAGTATCAGGGTAGGACTAGCTCAGTAAAGGTAACAAGTGCTCGCTCTCCTGGATGGAGGGAGGCAAGGACTAGAGAACCAAGTTCTAGGGTTATCAATGGCTCGAGCGTGAACACTGCTCCCCTCCCACTTTGCAAAAAGGAGCATGCCAGTGGGAAGTGTTTTGTTTGTCTTTTTTCCTATTCTGCATGGTGAAATGAAGGGTTGGTATTATGAAAACTGTGGGTGAAATTATAAAAGCAGTAAGGAATCTTTAAAAAAGGGGTAACCTGACTTTTTTGGTAATTTATTCTCTTTTTTCTTTTTTTTTAATTTGAGAGAGAGAGCTGAGAGAGCACAAGCTGGGGAAGGGAGTGTGGACAGAGCGAGAGGGAGAAACAGACTGCCCTGAGCAGGGAGCCTGTTGTAGAACTGAGATCATGACCTGAACTGAAGGCAGACACTTAACTGAGCCACCCAAGTGCGTCTCCCCCACCCCCAAAATGCTTTTCTAATTTCTTCCAGTATTGTTGAGTCTCACGGACATTTGAAACCTTAGGTCTGAGCTGAGAAAAAATCTGGACTCCACCCTCTCCAGCAGTTATGCTCATTCCACATATTGCTATTGGAATGATTCATGAATGACAGTAGGAACTACTCCCCTGAGGAGAGGTTTTTGTTTTTTTTTTTAAAGATTTTATTTATTTATTTAACAGACAGAGATCACAAGTAGGCAGAGAGGCAAGCAGACAGAGAGGGGGAGCAGAGAACCCGATGCGGGGCTCGATCCCAGAACTCTGGGATCATGACCTGAGCTAAAGGCAGAGGCTTTAACCCACTGAGCCACCCAGGCACCCCACTGAGGAGAGGTCTTTAACTGGAATCAAAGATCAGCTATAAACAGATAGATCACAGGTTTTTGTTTTGTTTTTAGGTTCTGATTTGCCAATTTTTATTTATTTATTTATTTATTTATTTATTTATTTATTTATTTGACAGAGAGAGATCACAAGTAGACAGAGAGGCAGGCAGAGAGAGAGAGAGAGGAGGAAGCAGGCTCCCTGCCGAGCAGAGAGCCCGACGCGGGACTCGATCCCAGGACCCTGAGATCATGACCTGAGCCGAAGGCAGCGGCTTAAACCACTGAGCCACCCAGGCGCCCTGATTTGCCAATTTTATTTTGTCAGCTTTTCTTAATATTTCCACGATTTGCCTGGCCCTATCAGTACTTTGATGGTTGAGATTTATGTGTAGGATGCATATATATACACACATATTGTCCAGTGCTCACTTTGTTGGAAGTAGATCAATGTCACAATATTTAGAAAACTTCTCCCAGTGTTTTCGGTTTTTTAAAAAAACTGACACATTTTGTAGTTAGACCGAAATGAAATAAATGTCTCTGGTGCATGTTATTGAAGTACTAATGGATTTTTAGATATTTTCTATAATGTTAACATGTTAATTTATGCCCTGTAAATGAATAGGAGACACTATTACTGGGAAAACTGTAGAGTCTGTACAATAAATGCTGTATAAGAAGCAACCTTCTTCCAAATGACTTTTTTGCTAGTTCACACTTCTGAGCAGTAGGCTCTATAGGCGTGAAGAATCTAGGGACTGTATAATTTGTGATAAACCAGATTATAAAATAAGCTTAATTACTGATGAGAGTTTTGTTTGTGAGCTTTGTTAACTTCATGTATTCTCTTGTTGACTATTTTTGCAAGAAGAATTTGAAGACATACTTTTGGGAGCCAGTGCAATCTTTTTTCTATACTCAAATAAAGGCTTACAGCTCTGTGGTCTTGGTCTAAGCAAATACGACTTGAGAGACCTTATGAGTCCAATCAGAACTAGTTACCTGTGGTGAGTAGTAAGGAGAAGAATTTTATATATGTAGTGATAATTCATACAATTTAAATATCTGCTTACTAAAAGGGTATTTAATATTTTTGCTGTAAAGAGAAATGTTTACTTTCTATAAATATATTTTATAGCAATTTGAAGTACATTAAGGTCTGGGAGAACTAATATTTTTAAACTTTGTATGTTTACCAGATCAAATACGTTAATACTCAACAAATCTATCTTGTGTATTATGTGGCAGACATAATATTTTTTTGCTAGGGGCTAGGGTATACAGTGAATAAGATATGCATTATTTTTCATCCAACAAATGAGTATTGAGTGCCTCTGTGGATATACTCTTAAGGGCTTCCCTGAGGAAGTAGTGCTTATGTTAAGGTTCAGGGGTGAGTGGGAGTTACCAAGCAGATAGCAAAATAAAGAAAAATAGTCACATCCCATGAGTAGGGTACTCCAGGTTGAGAAAAAGCATGGAGATGTTTGAAAAACAAAAAGGACCCCAGAATGGTTGAAGTAGGAGGAGGGAGAGGAGAAGCAGTTGGCTTAAGATGAGACTGAAGTGATAGCCAGAAACCAGTTCTTAAAGAGACTTCTTTCCTTCTTTCATTCCTTCCTTCCTTCCTTTCAAGATTTTATTTATTCATTTGAGAGAGAGAGAGCAAAAGTAGGGGGAAAGACAGATGGAGAGGGAGAAGCAGACCCTCCGCTGAGCAGGGAGCCCAATGTGGGACTCGATTTCAGGACCCTGGGAACACGACCGGAGCCAAAGGCAGATGCTTAACTGACTGAGTCACCCAGGCATCCCTTCTAACTTCAAAACCGTATTTATGATTTTGGATCTGATTATAAAGGCAGTGGGAGGCCATTCAAGAGTTTAGGGAGGAAAATGACCTTATCAGAATCTGGTGTTTACAACATCACTCTGATTCTCTCAGTTTGCTTAGTGGTGAATGTGTTAGACAGGACCAACAGCAGATAGGATTTGAAGAAATCAGATACTGTTGAAGGAAACTGACAGATGATGATGACTTAAGATTAGTGTGGTAGGGTTCCAGAGGTATTTGGAGTCATAAATAACTAAATGTGGTGATGTTTTGAGATACAGAATTAAGATCAGGAGAATGTAGAGGCTGAGATGATTCCCAGGCTCCCAAAGTCTTCTGGCTTCAGCTTCCAGGAGAATGTCGGTGCCATCCCCTGAGATGGGAAAGAAGGCCAGAAGACAGGGTCTACTTTAATTTCTAAGATGTACCTTAAAGTGGAGAGATTCATGGGGCACACAGGATTGGGGTCACTTACCATCAATAGGATATATGGGGTGGGTGGGGATGTATAATGTATATATTTTAAACTTGTCTGAAAATACCAATTATTATCAAAGCAATATCAGTCAGTCTTTCTGAGGTTAGTGAAGACTGTCTTGAGTTTTTAAGAGAAGGAATCATTATGAGAATGTAGGTGAGAATATGGTAAAGTTTTTTGTTGTTATTTTCTAAGAAGTTAAAGAGATTACTCATGAAAGGAAGTTTAAATGAACCTAGCCATATTGAGTAGATCACAGTTTTCCCCATAAGGTAGGTTCCAAAGAGACAGCATTTTAAGGTGGGTTTTTTTTTTTTTAATAGTAATCAGTCCTTGGTTCTTGGTAATTTTTGTTCAGACCAGTTTGTTTTTGCTGAGGCTTTTAACCCAGGTTAACATCCAACTAGTAGAATTTTTATTAAGATTTTAATCAGAAAGCTAAAACTGTTTTATAAATTGGCTGACTACTGCTAATGGCTTGTAGCTTTTAAAAATAAGGTGTCTAAGGTTTATGATTGGGGTAGGGGTAGGAACGTGCAGCTTTGAAAACTTGGAAATGTACTTGTTAATGGAGGCTCTAGCCTATTTAGGATATCACTTGGGGGAAGGGATGAAGAGGAGGTAAAAGAAACCCTGTTCTTTTAAAGGAGGCCTTCATACAATGCCTTACATGAACTCAACTTATAATCAGATCAAGTTTTTATTTGCAGCATTTCCATTTTACTTTAATTGGCTGTTTGAGGCACAGCATTTATTTATTTATTTATTAAGATTTTATTTATTTATTTGACAGAGAGAGATCACAAGTAGGCAGAGAGGCAGGCAGAGAGAGAGAGGAGGAAGCAGGCTCCCTGCTGAGCAGAGAGCCCGATGCAGGACTTGATCCCAGGACCCTGAGATCATGACCTGAGCCGAAGGCAGTGGCTTAACCCACTGAGCCACCCAGGTGCCCCTAGACACAGCATTTAATGGTGTGAAATGCTAAAATAAAACTTCCAGTGGGACATGGTGTTGTAATCTGTGATGTAGCGTCAAGTGGAATTGGTGACTAGAATGGGAATGTGGGAACTGGAAACGTAACCCCTGCAGCTTGGAAGTTGTTGCATTTTGATAAGCTGAGCGGTGCTTGCTTCAGTGATGCATGCTGTAGTGGGCAGAGTGTGGACATTAGAGTTATGCAAGCCTGGGTCTCAAAACCCTAGCTTCAGCACTTGGTTGCCATGCTCCACTGTCTGCTGAAGTGTGGGGTTGACATCTGCTGCTGATTTTGTTTTGAGGATTAAATGGGAAAATGAACATAATGCCTCTGGCAGAGTGACTTGCTCATAGTAGGCACTTAAATCTTAGTTCCTCTTTCACCTCCAGTTTTATACCCAGCTTTAGTGTCTATAATAATGATGTAGAAGCCTTATTAGTGGCCATATAAACTTAGTGAGTTAGAGCAAATGCAGTTCACTTTCTCATTTCTACTAATTAATTATGAAAATAGAAATTCACAGGTATTGAGCATTTCATCTTTTGGAAATGCTAATCCAGGTGATGCTAAGTGTGTCCTTGAAAAGGCACACAAGATAGTTTGAGAAAGGTTTAAAATGACAGTGGGTAAATAATTTTAAACATAATCCAGTGATGGGCTTTCTACAGGAAAATGTTTGGCCACTTATTCGTTCAGTTAACATTTATTGAGCAACATTTTTATATTGTGGGAGACTTGACAAGTGGTAATTTGATTCTTACATGCCATAGTAGGTGTTGTGCTGTGGAAAATCACAGGGTATTGTGCCAAGAGAATAAGACAGTATGACCAAATGCTTTAAAAATGTTTATTGGTGGGGCGCCTGGGTGGCTCAGTGGGTTAAGCTGCTGCCTATGGCTCAGGTCGTGATCTCTGAGTCCTGGGATCGAGCCCCGCATCGGGCCCTCTGCTAGCAGGGAGCCTGCTTCCTCCTCTTTCTCTGCCTGCCTCTCTGCCTGCTTGTGATCTCCGTCTGTCAAATAAATAAATAAAATCTTTAAAAAAAAAAAAGTTCATTGGTGACATCTGGGTGGTCAGTCAGTTAAGCATCTGCCTTCGGCTCATGTCCTAATCCCAGGGTCCTGGGATTGAGTTGCGCATTGGGTTCCTTGCTCAGTGGGGAGCTTGCTTCTCCCTCTACCTGCCACTCTCCCTGCTTGTGTGCTGTCCCCTCCCTGATGAGCAGGGAGCATGATGCGGGACTCGATCCCAGGACCCTGGGAATCATTACCTGAGCCGAAGGTAGATGCTCAACCAACTGAGCCACCCAGGTGTCCCTGAAGAGGGTTTTGGAAAAGGAATTCATTGTCAAAGAAGGTAAGTTTAGTGAAACCCTTTCCAAATCAGTTTTGTCTATTCTCTGCCTTGAAGAAATCATTACCAAAGACATAGTTATTGTCACATTCTAGAAGTGGGGTGGGAGTTAAATGAGCTAAGCATCTTGCCAAACCTGTGTAGTACATCTGAGAGATAGAAGTTGGGGTATATACAAACCAAAGGTAAGTTGTTGGTTTTTTTAAAATTTTTTATTTTTCATAAACATATAATATATTTTTATCCCCAGGGGTACAGGTCTGTGAATCACCTTTTTACACATTTCACAGCACTCACCATAGCACATACTCTCCCCAATGTCCACAACCCTACCCCCCTTCTCCCAACCCCCCTCCCCCCAGCAACCCTCAGTTTGTTTTGTGAGATTAAGAGTCACTTATGGTTTGTCTCCCTCCCAATCCCATCTTGTTTCATTTATTCTTCTCCTACCCCCTTAACCCCCCATGTTGCATCTCCACTTCCTCATATCAGGGAGATCATATGATAGTTGTCTTTCTCTGCTTGACTTATTTCACTGAGCATGATACCCTCTAGTTCCATCCACGTCATTGCAAATGGCAAGATTTCATTTCTTTTGATGGCTGCATAGTATTCCATTGTGTATATATACCACATCTTCTTTATCCATTCATCTGTTGATGGACATCTAGGTTCTTTCCATAGTTTGGCTATTGTGGACATTGCTGCTATAAACATTCGGGTGCACGTGCCCCTTCGGATCACTATGTTTGTATCTTTAGGGTAAATACCCAGTAGTGCAATTGCTGAGTCCTAGGGTAGCTCTCTTTTCAACATTTTGAGGAACCTCCAAGCTCTTTTCCAGAGTGGCTGCACCAGCTTGCATTCCCACCAACAGTGTAGGAGGGTTCCCCTTTCTCCACATCCTTGCCAGCATCTGTCATTTCCTGACTTGTTAATTTTAGCCATTCTGACTGGTGTGAGGTGGTCTCTCATCGTGGTTTTGATTTGTATTTCCCTGGTGCCGAGTGATATGGAGCACTTTTTCATGTGTCTGTTGGCCATCTGGATGTCTTCTTTGCAGAAATGTCTGTTCATGTCCTCTGCCCATTTCTTGCTTGGATTATTTGTTCTTTGGGTGTTGAGTTTGCTAAGTTCTTTATAGATTTTGGACACTAGTCCTTTATCTGATATGTCGTTTGCAAATATCTTCTCCCATTCTGTCAGTTTTCTTTTGGTTTTGTTGACTGTTTCCTTTGCCGTGCAAAAGCTTTTGATCTTGATAAAATCCCAATAGTTCATTTTTGCCCTTGCTTCCCTTGCCTTTGGTGATGTTCCTAGAAAGATGTGGCTGCGGCTGAGGTCGAAGAGGTTGCTGCCTGTGTTCTCCTCAAGGATTTTGATGGATTCCTTTCTCACATTAAGGTCTTTCATCCATTTTGAGTCTATTTTTGTGCGTGGTGTAAGGAAATGGTCCAATTTCATTTTTCTGCATGTGGCTGTCCAATTTTCCCAACACCATTTATTGAAGAGGCTGTCTTTTTTCCATTGGACATTCTTTCCTGCTTTGTCGAAGATGAGTTGACCATAGAGTTGAGGGTCTATTTCTGGGCTCTCTATTCTGTTCCATTGATCTGTGTCTGTTTTTGTGCCAGTACCATGCTGTCTTGAGGATGTCAGCTTTGTAATAGAGCTTGAAGTCCGGAATTGTGATGCCACCAACTTTGGCTTTCTTTTTCAATATTCCTTTGGCTATTTGAGTTCCTTTCTGGTTCCGTATAAATTTTAGGATTGTTTGTTCCATTTCTTTGAAAAAGATGGATGGTACTTTGATAGGAATTGCATTATATGTGTAAATTGCTTTAGGTAGCATAGACATTTTCACAATATTTATTCTTCCAATCCAGGAGCATGAAACATTTTTCCATTTCTTTGTGTCTTCCTCAATTTCTTTCATGAGTACTTTATAGTTTTCTGAGTATAAATTCTTTGCCTCTTTGGTTAGGCTTATTCCTAGGTATCTTATGGTTTTGGGTGCAATTGTAAATGAGAATGACTCTTTAATTTCTCTTTCTTCTGTCTTGTTGTTGGTTTAGAGAAATGCAACTGATTTCTGTGCATTGATTTTATATCCTGACACTTTACTGAATTCCTGTACAAGTTCTAGCAGTTTTAGAGTGGAGTCTTTTGGGTTTTCCACATCCAAAGGTAAGTTTTGAGTAATGACTAGATAAGGGGTAGTCCCAGTGAGACTGCTCAGGTCAGTGGGCTTGTCCGCAGAGCAGGACGAGGTGGTTTTTCAATGCTCTCAGTGTTTTTGAGGTACACTTTATAGTAAGATTGACTTGTGAGAAAAACCATTCTGAAAACAATGGAGAAAAATATGTCTGGTGAGTTGAGTGTGTGGGGCAGCTAGCCGCAGGGACTTCACTGGTCATTTTGGCTCTGCTGTTACCATTAGGTCATATTCTCTGCCTTGTGGAAACATCCCATTTCTAGATACTTACTTAAGTTTCCAAGAATACCTTTTGTTGAGAAACTATTTTTCCCAATAGTTGATAATGAGTTAAGCTGCCAAGATGGCTTTTCTTAACTTTTGCACAGTGATCCCATTAATAAAATTCAAAGGTTTTTACTCAGGTTTTACAAATAACTGTTTTGGAAGACTTATTTACATTTATTTACCAGGTGTACACCTTTGGATAGACAATTAACTCTCCCAATTTACAGAAATAAATAATTCCTATTTTTTTCTTACAGAGGTTGATAAGCTTGGAGATGTCTAATTTTCCCATTTATATGAGAACTGTACAGCAAGTGGAACAAGACTTTACTGTGGCTGCACAAATGAAGTGACTATTTTTGCCCCTTTCCCTTACTGCTTTCCAAAGGAGTGATGAGAAGCATTCTCTCTGCCTTTTTTGTTCACTTTTTTACATGTGATGTAAATCTCCTCCCCTGACCTTGGAAAACTTCTGGGACTTTGTGTTATTTTTCTTCTTTTTTCTTTTCCTTTTCCTTTCTTTTTGTTGTTGTTGGTGGTGGTGTTTTTCCTTTTCTTTTTCTTTTTTTTCCTCCCTTGTGTCTTTTCTTTTTTTTTTTTTCTTTTTCTGTTTTCTTTCTTTTTCTTGAGTTGTCAGCAGTTGAATACCAAGTGATTCAGAAAGTGAGGAGCAAGAGAGTAGGAATTATGATGCAAATATGAGGGCAAAAAGGAGGAGATAATTTGTGGCCCTTTTCTGTTGACTAGTAAAATACCTTTCATTTTTAATGGCTATTATTTGTTGAGTACCCATGGGCCGAATGAGTACATTATCTTATTTAATTCACATTATTGTTAGAGGTAGAAATAATTCCCTCCTTTTGTCTTAACAGACAAGGCCCCAAAAGATTAAATAGTCTGCTTTTAGCCATATGTCCAGTAAATAGCAAAGTTAGGGTTTAAATCCAGGTCCAACTTTGAAGCTTTTTGTAGTGTATAGGTTACTTAAGTTGGCCTAAGAGTTTAAAAACAAACAAACAAACAAACAAAAAAACAAACAAAAAAACCAAACCACAACAAACTGTGTTAGGATTAACTCCTTGAATTTCTGGTGATTTGAATTAACTTTCTTGGCTCTTGTTTTCTTTATCTGTAAGAGGAGAGGATTGAGCTGGATCTTTAAAATTAGTTCTGACTAAAAATTCTGTGATTCTTTGTCACTTTATTGAATTCAAGCAGAGGAAAAATGTACAGAGCTTCTAGTTTTTGTGTGTGCAGCCAGTTTAGTTTGTAATGAATACTGTTAGTTTGATGATTTTTTTTCACTTGTTCATCCTGTGGAAGTGCAGAAAAGTAATCATGGGAGAATAGGTTAAAAGAGGGTACATTGTTCCAACTCAAGATTCACAAAAGAAAACAACTAAAAATACTAGAGCATGAAGGAGCATGGCAGGCATGGGCTGGAGATTGGGTGGGTGGGACCTTGTTATTTTCTGTAGACATTAATGTCATTTACCCGTAAGTATTATTGTGCCTGATTGAGTGAGTTTTGTGTGTCTGTCTCCAGGCATTGGGGATTGTGCTAGATGGTATCACGATGACTCAGTTGCAGTTCTTTTAGGGCCTCGTAACATTTCCAGTTAAATGGTGGGGATGGTTATAGGAGGGATACAATGATATTGACATAAGAGAAGTAATGAGGTGACATGGTATAAAAAAGAAGTGTCATTTTTACATTATTATAGTACTTTTATTCCATTTATGTAGTACCATTTTCTCTAAATTTGCTGCACAAATAACATCGAGATAATAAGCCATTTTAAAATGTCAAAACACCAAAGAATGAGAAAGCTATGAGAAGTAAATACACAGAAAAGAAGCAGTAGATGCTTTAGATCGCTGATCAGCCCAAAAGTTACTGATTCTTTGGCTAAATCCATTGCATTCACCATTAGTTCTGTAAATTAGTGGGAGCTTGACATGGAGGCCTTTTCCTTGAGCCAAATTAGTGCTCACCATTTTACATCCTGTGGTTCTGATTGAAAAACATGGGTTTTGATGTCAAATGGACTTGCATTTAAATCCTGATCTTGCTACGTAGTAACTAGCTGTTAACTTGGAACAGATGACCTAAACTTACTCAGCTTCAGCTTCTTCATCAGTGAAGTGGTATATGACTATATAATTACACTTCCCTCATTAGGATTATTTTGAGGATTGAAGTGAATGAGTATTACACATAAAACATTTAGTGCAGGGGCGCCTGGGTGGCTCAGTGGGTTAAAGCCTCTGCCTTCAGCTCGGGTCATGATTCCAGGGTCCTGGGATCGAGCCCCACGTCGGGCTCTCTGCTCCGTGGGGAGCCTGCTTCCTCCTCTCTCTCTGCCTGCCTCTCTGCCTACTTGTGATCTCTGTCTGTCAAATGAGTAAGTAAAATCTTAAAAAAAAAAAAACAACACACATTTAGTGCAGTGCCTGACACATGGTAAGTGACACATAAATAATAGCTCAGTATTTGTTAAAACAGTGATTCTGGGGGCACCTGGGTGGCTTCATCAGTTAAACATCTGCCTTCAGCTCAGTTCATGATCCCAGGGTCATGGGATGGAACCCTCCATTAGGCTCCCCACTCAGCACGGAGTCTGATTTTCCCTCTCCCTCTGCCCCTCCCCTACTTGTGGTCTCTGTCTCTGAAATAAATAAATAAATAAAAACTTTTTTTTTTAACCCCCCCCCCCCCACACACACACACAGTGATTCTGATTAGGTGATAGAGCATAATAACACATTCTCTGATTTAGAAGGTAAGGCAATGTGGAGTTAATGTGGAGTTTTCAAATTTTACTTTGAATTGAAACAGTATAATCTGTACTTTATAGACTGGCATTAGACTTTTATATGAAACAGAGACTATATCTAATAATTTTAAGCTATATACCCACTGCCACCTTTAAGAAATGGAAAGATATAATTGAAGATCTCTGTTCTCCCTGCCTTTTGCCTCCAGTTTTAACCATTGTCCTCAATTTGGTGTATCATTTCCACACATGTCATTATATTATAATTAAAGTATTATACTATATATATATCCTTCCATAGCTTTTCTCACTCAACATTGCATTTAAGATGTTTCTGTTGTATATGTAGCATTCATTAATTTTAACTGCTATAGAACATTCCCTTACATGAATGAATTTTAATTTATTTTAATCTATCTTGTCAATGGACAATATTCCTGTGTACCTGTTACCTTCATATCCCCCTCTTCAACCTAAGAGACAATCCTATCCTGAATTGTTAATTATTTTTTTAATTGTTTAAGCATACATATTCCTAAGTAGTATATTGAGTGTTGCCTCTTTTTAACGTTTATGTAAATATAATCTTACTATGTTTTTTAGTGACTTTTTTTTCAGTGTTACTGTTTTGAGATTCATTCATAGCAATTTCACAGTTTCATTTTCACAGTATATATTATTCCATTATATGAATATAGTACGATTTATGGACCTTGAGGTTGTTTCTGACTCTTTATTTTTATTTTTACTTAAAAAAAATTTTACTTATTTATTTATTTGACAGAGAGAGTGAGAGAGAGAGAGCACGATAGGCAGAGAGGCAGGCAGAGAGAGAGGGGGAAGCACACTTCCCGCTGAGCAGAGAGCCTGATGGGGGCTCGATCCCAGGACCCTGAGATCATGACCTGAGCTGAAGGCAGAGGCTTAACGCACTGAGCCACCCAGGCGCCCCAGTTTCTGACTTTTTACTATTGCAAACAATATATAATTAACAATTTTTGTCATGTGTGTTGAGATTCAGTCATATGACTATGTGAAATGACTGAGGTATAGGTAATGTTACTTGCATCTTCATCTTTACTGGATATTGATAAGTAGTAATTCATTATCATTTATTTATTTTCTAATTTCTTATTTGACCCATGAACTTAAATTTTTAAAATTTTTAAAATACTTTTTAAGTTTCCAAAATTATATAGAATTCTTATCAATATTTAATTTACTTTCTCTGTGGTGAGCTTACTCTTTTTGTATTACTAATTCTTTGGCATCTGTTAAGACTTTTGCTTTTTTGTTTAGCTTTTTGTCAGTTTTTATAAATATTCCTCATGTTTGAAAATAATTTACTAACTTACTCTTGGGTATATGAGTGTAAACTTACTAATCTTCTCTAATTTTACTAATTATTTTGGCTGAGACAGGTATAGTAAAATCTTCCCATTATGATAGTAAATTTGTCAGTTTCCCATAAATCTTTTTTGCTTTATATATTTTGAGATGTTGTTATTAGGTACATACAAGTTTAAAATTGTTTTATCCTCCTGGTAAAGTATTTGTTTTCAGGTAGGGGTTTGTGTGTGTGATTTTTTTTTTTTTTTCTTACTATCATATAATGATTCTCTTTTTTTTCCTCGAATAGTGCCTTTTGCCTCAGTCTCCATCTCCTCACACTACTGTAGCTATTACTGGCTTTTTTTTTTTTTTAAGATTTATTTATTTATTTGAGAGGGAGGGAGAGATATATGGGGAGTAGGGCAGAGGGAGAGGATTCTCAAGCAGCCTCCCTGCTGAGAAGGGAGCCTCAAGTAGGGCTCAGTGCCACAATTTTGAGATTGTAACTTGAACTGAAATCAAGAGTCAGACATTTAACTGAGCCAACCACATGCCTCAGTGTTACTGGCTTTTTAATCATGCATCTTTGCTGGTACTTTTTAAAAATAGACTTTAAAATTTTCTTTATCGTAATGTTCATGCTCGTAATGTTGGTTGTAAACTTATAAAATAGGACCTAGTTTATTCAATTTGAATGTTCTCTTTTAATTACTAAGTTTAGTCAGTTTACAATTATTACCATTACTAACATATTTGTACTTATTTCTACAGTCTTATTATGTGTTTTCCATTTATCCTGCTTTTTTCTGTGCTCTTTATTTTCTTTCCTCTGTTGGTTTGAATAACTTCTTTATTCTTTTTTCCTTCTTCTGACTACCCCTAACATTTTACTTGTATTTGGCTTTGTAAAATCTTATGTTAAACTGGTTGGTTTATCTAAACATAGTGATTCGAAGGGACACATGCACCCCAATCTTCATTAGCAGCAGCAGGGTCCACAATATCCAAGATATGGAAAGGCCCAGATGTCCATTGACAGATGAATGGATAAAGAAGATGTGTTGTATATATACTATGGAATATTACTCAGCCATCCAAAAGAATGAAATCTTAATATTTGCAAAAAGATGGATAGAACTGAGGTTATTATGCTAAGTGAAATAAGTCAGTCAGAGAACGGCAAATATATGATTTCACTTGTATGTGTAATTTAAGAAGCAAAACAGATGAACATGGAGAATGGAAGGAAAAACAAGATGAAAGCATAGAGGGAGAGAAGCCATAAGAGACTCTTAACTCTAGGAAACAAACAGGATTGCTGAGGGGGATGGGTCAGTGAGGGGGGTGGGCTAACGGTGATGGGCATTAAGGAAGGCACTTGATGTAATGAGCACTGGGTTTTTTGTGCAACTGATGACTTACTAAATTTTACCTCCAAAACTAATAATATACTATATGTTAATAAAATTTAATTTAAATAAAAAATTGGTATGTCTGCCATATTTCTGAACAATACAGGGACCATGGAAAACTTTAATTCCAGTTACCCTCCACCAGTGGAAAGTATGTATGGTATATGTTTTTAACCAGTATTTTACTTCCTTTTTTCATTCAGAGTAGTCTTTATTATTGCTCCTATTACATTGAATTTTTATTTTTATACTTTTTTTGTTTTCTAATTCCCAAGGAAATTATGAATGCCCTCATTAAACTGGTTATTATCACTCTTTCTCTTCAGATTTTCAAAAGAAACAACCAGACGATGATTCTGCTCCAAGTACAAGTAACAGCCAATCAGATTTGTTTTCCGAAGAGACCACCAGTGACAACAACAATACCTCTATAACCACGCCAACTCTTAGTCCCAGCCAGCAGCCGCTTCCGACAGAATTGAATGTAACTTCACCAAGTAAAGAGGAGTGTAAGTGCCTACATCTTTGCAGTGTTAGACAAAGCAGCCCAAGAATTGTATGATGAGCTTCTTAGTAATGCTTTGTCTCAGAAAAAAAGATAGCAGTTCTTCTAAATCAAGATTAAGTGTTGATGTTTAGGCCCAAGTCAGCCAGTTAGGGAATAAATTTTAGCTATTCTGTAGAGCTTAAGGTCTTTTTAAAAGATAGCTTTTTTTGTTAACTGTCAAGGTGTGAGGTTTTCAACCAATCTAGGGCAGTGGTTCTCAGTCCTGGCTGCAAAATAGAAGATTAAAAAAGAAAAAACAAAACAATTACAATCTTTGGCACTATTCTCTCATTCTAATTTTATTGACCTGGAGGCAGGCCCAGGGATTTTTCTTTTTAACTCTGTAGAGGATCCTAATCTACGCTAATTGATGAGAACCACTGGTCTAGAGAACTTACTCCTGATTTAGGAACCTTGGATTGAAACCTTACCTTCTGTCGCTCTTTTGGGCCTTGTATGTTTTTAGGCAATTAATGAAGATAACAACACTGGGCTCCATCCCAGGACCCTTAGATCATGACCTGAGCCGAAGGCAGAGGCTTTAACCCACTGAGCCACCCAGGCACCCCATTATGATGATTCTTAAATAATAAAGACTGTGAGTGTTGAAGAAGGGTATTGGTTTACTGGAAAAAATTGTGCTGAAGACAGATACAAGGTGGTGAAAAGACATTCTAGAAGACAGAGTAGAATGAGCTTTAGAGGAAAGCTACATGGAGTTCTGCAGTGGCAAATGACCCCTTTAGGGCCTTTTATAGAGGACAAGGCTGGAAAGGCAGATGATAATCAAGTCAGAGAGGTTTAAATGCTCAGCTAAGATATTTAGTCATGTTTTTGAACAAAGAAAGTAATATTATTACAGTTTGGAGAAGTAACCTGGCAGTAATGAAAATGGGAAGGATTATACTAGAATAATATTGTAGAGGAAAGATTTTTAAATTACTGTAGCCTATTGAACAGAGGCTCAGAAGAAGGTATAGAAATCCTTTAAGATGAGGGAAGAAAAAAAGATTAAAATGGTAGTAGTATGGGGCACCTGGCTGGCTCAGTCATTATGTGTCTGCCTTCACCTCCGGTCATGATCCAGAGTCCTAGGATCAAGGCCTGCATAGATCTGCCTGCTCAGCAGGAAGCCTGCTTCTCCCTTTCCCACTCCCCCTGCTTGTGTTCCCTTTTTTGCTTTCTCTCTCTCTGTCAACTAAGTAAATAAGTCTTAACCAAAAAGTAAATGGTAGTGGTAATGTTGGGGTAATAGGTTTTGTTTTGTTTTAAAACATCTATTTGGGATCATGTACTTAATGAGAAACAGATAAAAGATATGGTCCCTTGTCTCAGAAAAACACACACCATCCATTTATACCCAGTTTTGAATAAAATGTTTTTAAGTTCACTATGGCCTTTAGGTGAAGGACTCCTTGTTTAAGGGAAAGTTTGGAGCTGGTCAGGACCTCATCTGATTAGATTCGTATATACCAGCTTCAGGCCACAACAAACCAACCAGAGTAGCCTAGTTGTGTGTGAGACTGAGATAACAATAGCTATCATTTATTGAGCATGGTGTTTGTAAGACATTGTTCTGTATGTTTTGGACATTTTCTCTTAGATGTCTCAAGATAACCCAGTGCAATAGATATTATCATTTATCCCCATTTTAGAACTCAGGAAACAGGCACAAAGAGATCAAGTAATTTGTGGTCACAAACAACTGGGTACCAGAACCAGGATTCAAATTCAGCCATTTGACTTCAGAAACTCTGCTTTTAATCTGTTAATTCACCATGGGAAATTTAATTGCCGCAGGGAATAGAAATTTTCACGTTGCCAAAATCAACACTTCCTCTCTGTAATTAAGGCATGTGGACACTCAAATCATAACCAGAAGTTAATTTTATTAACTCATCATGAAAAATCCTGTAGCAGGGATTGGATTTACAGGGATTGGACTTGTTTACACGTAGGACTAAAACATTATTCTGGAGACAGACCTTTCTGGGAAGCCAACCCATACAAGGATTTATATAGCAAATGGTAAAGTGTGGACTCACCAAGTGAAATTAAAATGAAGTGAATTTTTAATTGAGTCAGGCTGATTATGAGGTGTACTCTAAGTCCATATAACGGAGGTCTTGCGTTCAATGCAAGATTCCATCTTCATGCCCTTTTCTCCCTCCTCTGCCTGGTCTGAGACCTGCTCTGAGCTTTGAAGCCCCGGGACACAATACTTCCTGTATTTCCATAACTTGCCAGTCTAGGCCATTGTATACTGCCGTGTTTTTTCTCTTGATAAATAAATACCTTCAGTCTGAGTAAGGATGTCTCCTAGTTCTAGTAGCTTCAGATCTATTCTCTCTGATGACATCACTGCTTTAAACCATTATGTGTTCATCTTAAGTTAAATTTACTGAAACTAATCTTATTCCCTAATGCTTATAAGGCTCATTGTAATCCTCAGGTTTTCATAGATCTGAGGAATTGAGGAGATTTGCTAATCTGAGATATGATGATGACTTTCATGTTTAAGTGGGCGGGTTGAGTTGGAGCCCAGAAGAGGGAAGTCAGAGTTAGCTTCATGCAGTTGGGAGATGATCATTGAAACCTTACTGGTTAAATGAGATTGGTAAGGATGAAAGCAAGAAAAAGCAGTGAGAACAGAACCTTGAGAGTGAAATCAAAAAAGAGGAGGCAACTGAAGAAGTTGAAGAGGAGAATGATAGTGGGCAAGTTCACAGAGGCCGAGTAACAAATTGCAGCTTAAGGTGTGCTCTTTCATAGTAAGAAGGAAGATGTAAGCTCACATTTATGAAGTGTTTGCTATTTTCTTAGCACTTTCCTAATCTCTTTACATGTACTAACATTTAATTTTCGCAGGGTCTTAAAAGGTAGGTGCTTTTATTACCCTCTTTTATAGATGAGGAAGATAAATGATAGGTTCATGACTTCAGTCCAAAGTTCCAGAGCTTCTCCTTCTCAGTATAGCTCATGTTCAGCCCACTAATTTGGCTTCAAAGTCTGTGCTTGCAGCCACTATAGAATATTACCTCATTAAAATGCTGCTGCTGTAAACAGACCAGAGAGATTTGGATTTGATGATCATGAGACTGATTACCTAAATGTAAGCTATTTAATAATCTATTGCAGATTTTTTTGTATGTTCATTTAGGGTCTTTGCTGAGAGCCTTCTAGTTAGGCAGTAGTTTAAGCTCTGGGTACAGAAATGAGTAAGATTAGGTCTCTAGCCCCAAGGAGGTCACCTTTTCAAATAATATATGCCTCTCCCTGAAATTCTGGCTTGTTCTCCGACATGGGTACAGAAGAATTTGGGGATATAATGGAGGAGGCAGCAGGAGCAGTGGTCAGTTAGCATGTTATTTGCAAAAGCTTTCACACTGAGGTTGAAACTGATGTGTGCCTGATTTGTGGGTAGTATATGTAGGGACGAGGTATATCAGCTGTGATGTATCTCGTAGAAGCAGCGTGGAGGAAGTGGAGGCAGGAGATTACTTACACAGATCTTTAGTGTCCTTGGGACCGGAATTTTACCCGGTGGTCCTTCATAGCTTTCCTTATATTAGAGGTATGGAGATGTAGGAAATGGGTTTGGGAATTGCAAATCCAAGAACCACATAATTTAACTATACAGTAATTATGAATCTGTTGTTACTGTGTAGGACTGGAGTGCTGTGAATTCTTTAGGACTTGTGAAAAGGTTTTACATTTTCTGTAATAAGACAATGAGTATTGTTTATATCTGGTCTTTGCTTTTTCACTGTCAAATCAATATACAAAAAGAAAAGTGGTGACACATTGAGATATCACCTTACACCAGTTAGAATGGCCAAAATTAACAAGACAGAAAACAACATGTGTTGGAGGGGGTGTGGAGAAAGGGGAGAACCCTCTTCCACTGTTGGTGGGAACGCAAGTTGGTGCAGCCTCTTTGGAGAACAGTGTGGAGATTCCTCAAGAAATTAAAAATAGAACTTCCCTATGACCCTGCAGTTGCACTCCTGGGTATTTACCCCAAAGATACAGATGTCCTGAAAAGAAGGGTGTTTCTCCTTTTGCTGTTATTCATTGTTCTCCCAATTTTCCAGGCTTTCATAGAGGTGATAAACTGTGATTTGTATCATGTCCCAACTTTTAAAGAGAGAAAGGATAATGTTAGATTGTAGCTAGAGCACTGGAACCAGTTGTTATTTTATTGTTAAATTAGTGGCATGCTGACTGGTCACTTTAAGTCAGAGTCTTATCAGATTGGACCTAAAAGATCAAGAAAATGCCGTCTCTCCTGTAAATCAGCTTTCTTTTTACCCTGGGTTTCTCTACTTAGGACATGTTTCAGAGATTTCTGATGTGCATACCTACGTAGGTTTTAAGTTTTGTTTTTTTCCTAGTCCCATTACATATTGGATAGAAATTGAGGTGTTACGGGAGAGTTGATTGGTCTGTTTCTTTCTAGGCAGAAGAGGAAGAGAACTAATAGCCAGACAGAGTTGATATCCATACCTGATACTGGGGAAGAGCAATGGCAAGAAATGGGCTTGTATTCAAGTATTCTGACATTCTAATCTAGCAGTTAGAGAGGGCCCGCCTCATACAGAATACTTTCCTAGCTCTGTTGAGGCACATAGTAAGAAATAAACAGTAGCCAACACATATATAAAACTATATATTAAAACCATCAATTGTTTTTGTATGGTCTGAGAGCTAAAAAATGATTTTAGATGGTTGAAAAAAAAAGCCAAACAATGTTTTGTGACTTCTAAAAATTACATGAAACTTAGATTTTAGTGTTCATGAAGTTTTTCTGGAACACAGCCAAGCTCATTATTTATGTATGGTGTCTGTGGCTGCTTCTGTAATACAATAGCAGAATTGGGTAGTTACTACAGAGAGACCCAGTGGTTCTTTACAGAAAAAGTTTGCTAACCATTGTTTAACAAAGCACTTCAACAAACATTTTTCTGGAATCATCCTGACAGTGTGCAACTTAGGCATGGGTACTCTCCTTCTTGTTCCACAAATGAGAAAACAGTTTGCATGGTACTTTCCTTTGTGTCACATGTCAGGACTGGCACTCACCTCTGGGACTTTTTCATCCATAATACTCAAGATTTTTCATACTCTTCTATACTGCATCTATCCAGGAGATGCTTTTGTTATAGCCAAAAGAAAACATACAGAAAAAGTGAGAACCATACTAACCGGCATGTTAATGAAGATTGTTCATGATGAAAGCTTCATTTCCAAGTGCTGGCTGGATTTTCTTTTAATTATGACAGTGATTCCCAAAATAGAAATTTGAGAACATTCTTTATCTGTGGTTAAATTAATTTGGTTGAATAGAGAGATTTCCATTGTTTCCTTGGAAACTGGTTCTTTGTGGTACCCCAGCTCCCTCAGGCATTTAGAAAGTAAAATAAAATAGTACTGCATTTTAACAGATGTCCTTGCCAGACTGCCCTTGGGTCTTTTTTGCACAAACGTTGGGTGGGCTTCACTGGCTACTAGTCTTCAGTCCTGTCTGAGAATCCCTTGTCTGTCCCCTGGAAAATTAATATCACAGCCACCAAGTAGCTAGACTGTTTGTTTTTACCAATTAAGTTTCTAATAATCTTTCAGGGAAACTCGTTTTCCCTTTTTTAGACTTCAGCAGACCAGATAGATATTGGGCATAACAGGCTAGCTTATTCTAGGAGAATATTTAGAAAATATTACCTATTAAAAAATTACTTTATGACTTCCTGGTGGGCTGGTTTTAAATGAAATATGGTGGGGAGAGTTATTTACAGTTCTCTCTGTATGTGTCTTTCTTTTCCCTTTTTTCTAATGAAGCTTGAGGCATCAGGCCGTTTATCAGAGATAATTATACAACAGATGGAGCTTTTCTGATATATAATAGTCTCAAAGTGGAAGATTCTTTCCCATAATGAAGAATGCCCAAACTTTAAATGTCTCTTTTGATTTTAATTTAAAGGTTTTTTTTTTTTTCAGTGCATTTATTTATCCTGGAGCTGATTTTATAAAGCGTGCTGCTTTTATTATAGCTGTCTACTAAAAAGATTGATACTTTGCAGTATAGTATGATAACATATAGTTATATGCTGTATTGAATCACATGGCTGTAATTTACCAGGATCAATGTATGGGATCATTAAATTAATCCCTGTCAAAAAGCAGAAGGACTTGAGCAGTTTAGCAGTATTTTTTAATCAAAATGATTTCTGTTCCATAATGTTAGCTGGGTTGAAACTTGTTCAGGCACTTAAACTATCATCTGACCTTCAACTTGTAGTCAAAATAAAGGCCAAATTAAAGTAGAACCATGAATTTTAAATTACTCATTTGCTGGCTTTTTGTTCCTTGAGAGTATTAATTATATTTTTAAAGTATACAAGTAAAACAGAGACATACAGGTTTATATAGAATAGAAGGTGAAAACACTCTTTTCACATCTCTCTCCCCAGTCCGCCACTAAATTCCCATTCTTTCCAAAGATAATCACTGTTCATTCATTTTGGATTATATATTCTTTTTTAGCGCGGCTGTATATATGTTTGCATACCTAAAGATTTTCTTCATTTTTATACAGATGAGAACATACTATATATTGTGGTTTTCTTTTTTAATTTAACAGTATATATTTTTTAATATTTATCTTAGAGAAGAGAGCTCAAGCTTGAGTGCACAGAGGGGAGGGGCAAAGTCGAGAGAGAGAGAATTTCAGGTGGACTCCATGCTCCATATGGAGAATGCCTGGCTTGATCTCACAACCCTGAAATCGCAACCTGAGCCGAAACTGAGAGTCAGATGCTTAACTAACTGACCCACCCAGGTTCCTCAGTGGTATATTTTAGAGATTTTCCAGATTAACCATAAAGGCCTGTGTAATTCTTTTTAAACTGCTTCAAAGTATTTCATATTTTTATTATTAATTTCTCTTTTCAAAGTCAAGTCTTTGGTGTTTTGTCTTCTACTTTGTGTCTTTTTAAAAAAATTTACATGTAGTGTATTATTTGTTTCAGGGGTATAGGTCTATGATATATCAGTCTTACACAATTCACAGCACTCACTGTACCATGTATTCTTCCCCCAGCCATCCCATCGTTCCCATCCCCCTCCCCTCCCCTCCCCTTCAGCAACCCTCTGTTTCCTGAGATTAAGAGTGTCTTATGGTTTGTCTCCCTCTCTGGTTTTGTCTTGTTTCATTTTTCCCTCCTTTCCCCTATGATCCTCTGTCTTGTTTCTCAGATTCCTCATATCAGTGAGCTCATATGATAATTGTCTTTCTCTGATTAACTTATTTCACTTAGCATAATACCCTCTAGTTCCATCCAAGTTGTTGCAAATGACAAGATTTTGGTTTTTTGATGGCTGCATAATATTCCATTTTAGGCATGTACCACATCTTCTTTATCCATTCATCTGTTGATGGACTTCTAGGTTCTTTCCATAGTTTGGCTACTGTGGACATTGCTGCTATAAATATTGTGCTGCATATGCCCCTTCAGATCAATAACTTTCTATTTTTAGGGTAAATACCCAGTAATGCAATTTCTGGGTCATAAGGTAGCTCTATTTTCAACTTTTTGAGGAACCCTCATACTGTTTTCCAGAGTGGCTGCACCAGCTTGCTTTCCCCCAATAGTGTATGAAGGTTCCCCTTTCTCCGCTTCCTCGCCAGCACCTGTTGTTTCCTGACTGGTTAATCAGCTATTCTGAGTGATGTGAGGTGGTATCTCACTGTGGTATCGATTTGTATTTCCCTAATGCCGAGTGATGTTGAACACTTTTTCACGTATCTGTTGGCCATTTGGATGTCGTCTTTGCAGAAATGTCTGTCCATGTTTTCTGCCCATTTCCTGATTTGTTCTTTGGATGTTGAGTTTGTTAAATCCTTTATAGGTTTTGGTTACTATCCCCTTATCCGATACATCATTTGCAAATATCTTCTCTCATTCTGTCATTGTCTTTTGGTTTTGTTGACTGTTTCTTTCTTTGTGCAAAAGCATTTGATCTTGATGAAGTCCCAAGAGTTCATTTTATCCCTTGCTTCCATTGCTTTTGGCAGTGTGTCTTGGAAGAAGTTGCTGCTGCTGAGGTCAAAGAGGTTGCTGTCTGTGTTCTCTTCAAGGATTTTGATGAATTCCTGTCTTACATTGAGGTCTTTCATCCATTTTAAGTCTGTTTTTATGTGTGGTGGAAGGAAATGGTCCAGTTTCATTCTTCTGCGTTGTGGCTGTCCAGTTTTCCCAACATCATTTGTTGAAGAGATTATCTTTTTTCCATTGGACATTATTTCCTGCTTTGTCAAAGATTAGTTGACCATAGAGTTGAGGTCCATTTTTTGGGCTCTCTCTTCTGTTGCATTAACTATGTGTGTGTTTTTGTGTCAGTACTGTACTGTCTTGATGGTTATAGCTTTGTAATAGAGTTAGAAGTCTGGAATTGTGATGCTGCCAACCTTTGTTTTCTTTTTCAATATTTCTCTAGCTATTTGGGCTCTTTTGTGGTTCTATATAAATTTTAGCATTATTTGTTCCATTTTTTTTTTTTTTTGAGAAAAGTTGATGGTATTTTGATAGGGATTGCATTAAATGTGTAAGTTGCTCTAGGTAGCATAGGCATTTCAGCACTATTTATTCTTCCAGTCCATGAGCACAGAATGTTTTTCCATTTCTTTGTGTCTTCTTCAGTTTCTTTCATGAGTACTTTTTAGTTTTCTGAGTATAGATTTTTTGCCTCTTTGGTTAGGTTTATTCCTATGTATCTTATGGTTTTGAGTGCAGTTGTAAATGGTATCGACTCCTTAATTTCTTCTGTCTTGCTGTTGGTGTATAGAAATGCAGTTGATTTCTGTGCATCGAATTTATATCCTGACATTTTACTGAATTCTTGTATGAGTTCTGACAGTTTGGGAGTGGAGTCTTTTGGGGTTTTCACAGAGTATCATGTCATCTGCAGAGAGTGATGGTTTGACTTCTTCTTTGCGGATTCAGATGCCTTTAATTTCTTTTTGTTTTCTGATTGCTGGGGCTGGACTTCTAGTACTGTGTTGAATAGCAGCGGTCATAGTGGACAACACTGCCGTGTTTCTGACCTTTGGGGAAAAGCTCTCAGTTTTTCCCCATTGAGAATATTTGCTGTGGGATTTTCATAGATGGCTCTTAGGACATTGAGATATGTACCCTCTGTCCTTATATTGTGAACAGTTTTGATCAAGAAAGGATGCTGTACTTTATCAAATGTTTCTTTTGCATCTATTGTGAGAGTATCATATGATTCTTACTCTTTCTCTTATTAATGTATTGTATCACCAGATTGATTTGCAAAGGTTGAACGAGCCTTGCAGCCCAGGAATAAATCCCACTTGGTTGTGGTGAATCATCCTTTTAAGGTACTGATGGATCTTATTGGCTAGTATTTTGGCGAGAATTTTTGCACCCATGTTCATCAAGGATATTGGTCTGTAATTCTCCTTTTTTATGGGGTCTTTGTCTGGTTTGGGGATCAAGGTAATGCTGTCTTCATAAAATAATTTGGAAGTCTTCCTTCCATTTCTGTTTTTGGGAACAGTTTCGGGAGAATAGGTATTAATTCTTCTTTAAATGTTTGGTAGAACTCCCCTGGGAAGTCACCTGGCTCTGGGCTCTTGTTTGTTGGGAGATTTTTGATGACTGCTTCAATCTCCTTACTGGTTATGGGTATGTTCAGGTTTTCTATTTCTTCCTGGATTAGTTTTGGTAGTTTATGTCTCTCTAGGAGTGCATCCATTTTTTTCCAGATTGTCTAATTTGCTGGCATCTAGTTGCTCATAATATGTTCTTAGGATTGCTTTTATTTTTTTGGTGTTGTGATCTCTCCTCTTTCATTCATGATTTTATTAATTGGGGTCCTTCTCTTTTCTTTTTGATTAGTCTGGCCAGGGGTTTCTCAATCTTAATAAATCTTTCAAAGAACCAGCTCCTAGTTTCATTGATTTGTTCTATAGTTCTTTTGGTTTCTGCTCTGATCTTGATTACTTCTCTTCTCTTGCTTTAGGCTTCTGCTTCTGCGTTTAGGGTTTCTTTCCTGTTCTTTCTCCAGCCCCTTTAGGTGCAGGGTTAGGTTGTGTTCTTGAGACTGTTCTTATTTCTTGAGAAAAGCTTGGATTGCTATATTCTTTCCTCTTAGGACCACCTTTGCTGTGTCCCCAAGATATTGGACAGTTGTGTTGTTTTTGTGGTTTTTTTTAAAAGATTTTATTTCTTTATTTGAGAGAGGGACAGTGAGAGAGAGCATGAGAGGGAAGAATGTCAGAGGGAGAAGCAGACTTCCCCTGGAGCTGGGAGCCTGATGTGGAACTTGATCGCGGGACTCTGGAATCATGACTTGAGCCGAAGGCAGTTGTTTAACCAACTGAGTCACCCAGGTGCCCAACAGTTGTGTTTTCATTTTCATTTGTTTCCATGAATTTTTAAGTTCTTCTTTAATTTCTTGGTTGACACATTCATTCTTTAGTAGGATGCTCTTCGGCCTCCATGTATTTGAGTTCTTTCCGACTTCCTCTGTTGGTTGAGTTCTGGTTTCACAGGTTTGTGGTCTGGCAATATGCAGGGAATGATCCCAATCTGTGGTACCAGTTGAGACCTGATTTGTGACCGAGGATGTATCTATTCTGATGAATGTTGCACATGCACTAGAGAAGAATGTATATTCTGTTGCTTTTGGATGGAATGTTTTGAATATATCTGTGATGTCCATCTGGTCCAGCATGTCATTTAAGGCCTTTATTTCCTTGTTGATCTTCTGTTTAGATGATCTGTCCATTTCAGTGAGGGGGGGGTATTAAAGTCCCCTACTATTTTTGTATTATTGTCGATGTGTTTCTTTGATTTTGTTATTAAGTGGTTTATATAATTTGCTGCTCCCATGTTAGGGGCATAGATATTTAAAATTGTTAGATCTTCATGTTGGAGAGACCCTTTAAGTATGACATACTATCCTTCCTCATCTCTTATTATAGGTTTTGGCTTAAAATATAATTTACCCAATATAAGGATTGCCACCTCGGCTTTCTTCTGATGTCTATTAGCGTGGTAAATTGTTTTCAACCCCCTCACTTTAAATATGGAGGTATCTTTGGGTCTAAAATGAGTTTCTTGCACACAGCATATTGATGGGTTTTGTTTTTTTGAATCCATTCTTATACCCTGTGTCTTCTGATTGGTGCATTTAGCCCATTTACATTCAGGGTAACTATTGAAAGATATGAATTTAGGGCCATTGTATTGCCTGTGAGGTGACTGTTACTATATATTATCTCCTTTCCCTTCTGGTCTATGTTACTCTTTTAGGTACTCTTCTGCTTGGAGGACCCCTTTTAATATTTCCTTTTGGGCTAGTTTGATGTTTGCAGATTCTTTTAGTTTTCGTTTTTCCTGGAAGCTTTTTATCTCTCCTTCTATTTTCAGTGACAGCCTTGCTGGATCTAGTATTCTTGGCTGCATGTTTTTCTCGTTTAGTGCTCTGAATATATCATGCCAGTCTTTTCTGGCCTGCCAAGTCTCCATGGATAGCTCTGCTGCCAATCTACTATTTCTACTGTTGTAGGTTACAGACCTCTTGTGTGCAACTGCTTTCAGGAATTTTTTCTTTGTCTCTGAGACTTGTAAGTTTTACTATTAGATGCTGGGGTGTTGACCTATTTTTATTGATTTTGAGGGGGATTTTCTGTGCCTCCTGGATTTTGATGTTTGTTTCCTTCTCCAAATTAGGTAAGTTCTCTGCTATAATTTACTCAGTATACCTTCTGCCTCCCTCTCTCCTCTTCTGGGATCCCAGTTACCTACTGTTTCATCTCATGGTATCACTTATCTCTCAAATTCTCCCCTTATGCTCAGTCGTTCTTTGTCTGTCATTTCCTCAGCTTCTTTCTTCTTCATCGTTTGGTCTTCTCTATCACTAATTCTCTCTTCTGCCTCATTTATCCTAGCAGTAAGAGCCTCTTATTGCACCTCATTAATGGCTTTTTTTGTTTCAACGTGGTTAGATTTTAATTGTTTTATTTCTCCAGGAAGGGATTCTCTTGTATCTTCTGTGTATTTTTTTTTTCAAGTGCAGCTAGTATCTTTGTAATCGTATTTCTGAACTCTGGTTCCAGCATCTTACTAATGTCTATATTGATTAGGTCCTTTGCAGTGGGTACTGTTTCTTGTTCTTTTTTTTGAGGTAAGTTTTTCTGCTTTGTCGTTTTGTCCAGAGAAGAATCGAATGAGAATAGAATGAGAGAACAAAATGCTGAAAGTAACAGTGACCCCAGAAAAATATACACTAAAATCAGAAGAGACCCAAAACCAGGTGGAAAAGAAAGGGAGAGACAAAAATAATCAGGCTGGTGAATAGAACAAGCCACACACTTGATTTTGGGTGTATTTTGGTCTGTTAGAAGAAACTGCCTCCAAAAATTTTAAAGAAAGAAAAACTTACATATATACAAATAAGGGTAAATATGGTGAAGGGATGGAATATAACTGTAAAGATGAAAATTTAAAAAGATTTTTTAAAAGGATAAGTTGGTTGAAAAAACAAAGAAAAAAATTAAATTAAAAAAGAAAAGTAGAGAATGTGTTCAGGCGGGAGAATAGAACAAAGATATACAGTAAATTTAGGGTATATTTTGTTCTATTAGAAGAACTGTATCCAAAATTTTAAAGAAAGAAAAAACTTAAGCTTATACAAAATATAAGGTTAAGTACAATGAAGGGATAGAGAGAGAATATGAGTATAAAAATGAAAGTTAAAAAGCATTTTAAGAAAGGTACTGATAAGATGTTGGTTAAAATAGGAAAGAGGAGATTTTTTAAAAAAAAAATAGAAAAAGAAAAAAACAAAGAAAATTTTAAAAATTTGACTTTGAAAGACTAACAGATCATGGGGAAAAAGCCATGAAGTTTGTGTGCTGCTGTATTCCCCTAGTGCTGGAGTTTTGCAGTTCTCAGTGATGGGTAAACTTGGTCTTGGCTGGATGTTCTTGCTGATCTTGTGGGGGAGGGGACTGTTCTAGTAATTCTCAAAAGTCAAGTCAGTAATTCTCAAAAGTCTTGGTCTTTTGTTTGCTACATTTCTTTCTTTCTTAGAAGGCTTTCTGTACCACCAGTTAAAAAAAATGTCTTTTTATGTATTTTGATACTTTTATAGTTTATCTTTTTCTATATTTAGCTCTTGAATACATCTGGATTTATTTTGTATATGATATGAGGTATAGAAGTTTACCTTTATAATTTTTGCAAATGGAGAATCAGTTATCTCAAAACCATTTTTTTAAAAATTTTTTATAGACATATAATATATTTTTATCCCCAGGGATACAGGTCTGTGAATCGCCAGATTTACACACTTCACAGCACTCACCAAAGCACAATCCCTCCCCAAAGTCCATAACCCCAACCCCCCCTTTCCCCAGCAACCCTCAGTTTGTTTTGTGAGATTAAGAGTCACTTATGGTCTCAAAACCATTTTTAAAGAGACCTGATTTGAGGGATGCTTGGGTGGCTCAGTTGGTTAAGCATCAGGCTCTTGGTTTTGGTTCAGGTCATCACATCAAGGTTATGAGATCAAGCCCTACATTGGGCTCCGCTTTGAACATGGAGTCTGCTTGAGATACTTTCCCTCTCCCTCTTCCTCCCCTTCTGTTCCTCCCCTTGCTTTCATGCATTGTCTCTAAATAAATAAAGTTTTTAAATAGGCCTGATTTGAAATGCCATTATTGTTATATAAACATATGTGTGTTTTGGGGATCTTTTATTTTGTTCTGTTGGTGTAGTTATATATTCCTAAGACTGGAATATAGCTTTGTGGTAGGTATTGCTATCTGATAGAGTCAGTCCCCTTAGATTATTTTTTTCTAGATTTTGTTGGCTATTCTCTTGTATTTTCTCTTCTTGATGAATTTATACTTAGTTTATCAAGCTGTATTAATAGTTACAGTGTGATTTTGATAGGGATTATATTGAATCCATAGATTGATTTCGGAATATTTGACATTTTAATAGACTCTGAGGTCTTCTCATATAGGAATCTTACTTGTTTTCATTTATTCAGACCTTATTTTTTTGTCAGCTTTATTTATTTTTTCTTTTTTTCATTTCTAAGTAATAAGACTACTTCTAGTAGTATTTCACCAATATAGTATTTGCTGCAGGGTTTTCTTTTGTAGATATTACTAGTTTAAGGAAATTCTTCTGTTTATGGTTTGTTAACTTTTTTTTTTTAATCTGAAAAGAGTGTTGAATTTTCTAAAGTACCTTTTTAGCATCTGTGGAGTTGATCATTTGGAGTTCTCCTTAGGAATGTAATCTCTTAATTTAATGGACTTCCGGGGTTAAACTATCTCTGCATTCCTTGAATTAAACCCTACTAGTTCTTTTAGTGTCCTGCTGGCTTCAGATGCTAATTTTATTTTAGGTGTTATACATTTAAGTTAATTTTGAGTTAATTTTGTATATGGTATACATGCTATGCCTGTCTAGTTTTGGTATCAGTTACTTTAATCTTATAGAAGGCTTTTCACCTTTCCTGTTCGTAACAGAAATTTTTGTCTTATGTTCTCATTTTATGTATGTATCTATTATTTGAAAGCTTGAAGAACTTACTCATAAAACTGATTGGCCTGATACCTCATATTGGATTAGTCATAGTTTGTTCATCATTTGAAGACAATTTTGATAATACTGTTAATAAAAATTTCAGTTCCATCTAGATATCTAAATTTATTGGAATATGTAACTTTCATTTATTAATTCTAGAGTATATAATATACCAAGTACATAAACTAAATGTTTTTCTTACTCTGATACTGGTTCTTCTATTTCCTAAGTTGTCTTTGCTATGATCCTCTAGTTAACTCAGTGGAGAAATATTAAAGGTCTGGGAAGTTAGCGCTGTCACCGTTGTTTTTGGTCATATCTTGCTTCTAATCCTGTCCTAGTCCAGATGAGTGCCCTATTGATAACATATTAAACAAGAAGGGAAATTCTTCAATTGATTTATCATCACCTGTCTGGTCATTCAGATTCAAACATTCTCCCTGGGAATCTGGACCCTCATTGTATCTGATCTGTCTACCCATTTCAGGAGTGGTGCTCAGCTCTGAGCCAGGGTAGTCCCTTTTGTCCTCAGAAGACATCCTGGCACTTGTCTTACCATTTTTATTCATGCTATTAGAAGCCATCTCAAAACCATTTTATCCACACTATTTGCTTCCTTCAAGGAATTCTTTGTTTTTTACCTGTAACATCTAATCCCATATTGTTTTGGTTGTCTTTGGCCTGATAATGTCATCTCCTTGTACCAGCTTATAGGGTAAACCCAGAATTAGCAGAGACTTTATTGTATGTTGCTTTGCTCTTCCCCAGAGCACCCAGTACAGTGCTTGACAAGGTGATGCTCAGTAAATGGTTACTGATTTAAACACTTTGAAAAGTTTTCTAATTCTTCTTCCTTTACAAAACCTACTTCATGTGTTTTGGTACATTAAAGAGAGGTTTGTTATTGCCTGAACCTGATTTGGAACGACTTACTTAATATTCTTTTATTATTTTCTGTGACTGTGCTATTCAGTATCTCCAAGATGAAGCAACTCAAAAAAGAAGTTTCCCTTCCAAAGTTTGAAATTTGATTGCCTTGTTGTGGTGACAGTTCATCTCTTTAAACCACCAGAGCTTTTGGAGTAATGAAGACTTTTGTCTCTTCTTCCTCCCTCCTTCCCTTCCTTCCTTCCTTTCTTCCTTCCTTCTTTCCTTCTTTCATTGTGCAAATAGCTACTTGCTTGTTGTGAAGTAACAGTTTTTACTTATATATTTCTTTTGTCACCTCAATTACCCCTTCAGGAATCCCCTTTGCCAGACAGAAGACTAGCAGACTTTAAACATTCATGTTTAAGGGTCCCTTAAGAAATCTGCAAATCTGAAAAACTTGTTTACCATAAAGATTTCATTAGGCACCTAGGAGATTATACAGTTACTGATACTCAGATTAGGATTTGAAGCAGCATTATCACTGCCCCCCTCTATGCAAATGCAGATTTTTGTTTTATGTTCTTATTAAATGAAGTGCTCTGTACTTTGCTATGAAAGTAAAGGTCACTGTGAACAGCTACATTTCACACAGCTTTAGCCCTTTGTGGCTGTCATATTTTTCTTTCGTGTAGATACAGGTAATGGGTGAAACTGTGCTGAATCTAAACTAAATGTAAGCTTTATTATGACAGAAGTGTTTGGGTGAAAAGACTCACTAAAATAAGGCCATCGATTTGGGTGTGTTAGAAGTAGTTATTTTAACCTTATATTTTAATTGTGTTTGTGAACTTCTAAAATTCTTAGCTGCCAGTGCCAAAAATGACTACATATAACTTCCATTTTCTGTTCACATGCTATGTGATTTCATAAACTATTTCACTTTTTGATCTATCAAAAGGACATTTTTTTAGATTTAGTAAAAGCAATAGTTGCCATCTTTGTAAGGACATTTTAAAATTCCAAAATAGGAACAGTATGAACTCAGTATAAACACTTTTCTACATACATACTACTTTTCTACACTACATAAACTGTATAAACACTTTCCTAGATGATTCAAATCGTGGCATTTTCAACTATTATTTTTGCAAAGGGAGGTCCCTTTAGCAAGACCTGTTAGCAGTCATTTCTGTAAAATAAGAAGGTTAGACACAAGGACCCTCCATTCAGTGTCACTGTGGGCGCTTTGCCCGCCATGGTATGGTGACCCATAGCGGAGGCTCAGCCAAGGACCAAGGAGAAAGGTCCTGTATTCAAATTTCTTTTTAAATGTCCATAGGGCAATACCTGTGGGATAAGTAGAAGTCTTTTTCCATTTTCTCTGAAGCTTCTTTTGAAGAACATGCACAAGTCACCTCCCTTTCTGAAGCAGGCATTGCAGCCTTGCAGTTGCTGATGAGGGCCAAGATTATGAGAACGTTCTTGGTAGCTGAACTATGTCAAAAATAAAAGTTCTTCTCTTGCTGAGTGGTTTCTCCATTAATGTTGTTTTGAGATTCATGCTCATGTTGATGGTGAAATGCAAATACAGAAATCTGTTTGGGGTGTTAGTTACACCTGTAAATAGTCAGAACTGAAGCCTAAATTGAAGAAGTGACAGCTCCTGATTTCATATCCATATTAAATATGCTTTATCACAGAGAGAAACAAGTATCTAAAAGTAGAACTATTAGCCAGGTGATATTTTTGACCTCTCAAAAAAGGGTTCTAGTTTTGATCACTAAGATGATGGTGTCTTAGAATTTCAGTGTTAATTGCTATTGGACTTTATCACATTTTGGAATTTTGGTATCAGGTATTTTCAGTTTTTTAATATATCGTAAGCTCTGTTTTAGTTATACAAAGGTTCTGGGTGAGAGATCACGTCTGAAAAGCTGAAATCAAACATTTAATGGCTCAGAATTTTTTTAATTCCTTGAATCATGTTTTTACTCTATATATAAGTTGTAGAAATGGAATATCCTGGGTTGATATGACTGTAGAGTTTTCCACTACCCCTTGCCTTTCTTTGTTTCCTCAAATAGTTAACATTTTGTGGAGAAGAGGCTAGACATTTTACTGTTATTAATGCTGGTGCATCCAGTTGGTTTCCTAAGACCAGAATAAACCAATTGGCATGTGAGGAAAGTATGGAGAAAGTGGAAAGTGTATTAACCTTTAGGTTCATTGTTTTGTTCTATGTCAGTGGTTCTCAAAGGGGACTTGTAGAGGTCCCTAAGACCCATTCAGGAGTCCATTGGGTCCTTCCTTTTCCAACTATGTATCTGTGGAAGGGTGGATTTTCTTGATAGCCCTAATTTAAAATTGAAAGCACATATGGATGTGAAAAGTCAGATGTCTTCCTTTAAGACGGACAGCTCTCATAATTTTCTTTAAAATTGTATAATTTCTTTTTATAACAGTATGTTTTTATGTTGATGTAGTTATTTTTGTGAATTTTAAATGAAGTTATCTTACTAAAATTTTTTCAGTTTTAATTTCAGATCAGGTACATATCAGTAGGTATAGTCCACATAAACAGAAACTTGCTAGTATCTTTAATAATTTTTAAGTATAAAAAGATCCCAAGGGGACACCTGAGTGGCTCAGTTAATTGAGCATCTGACTCTTGATTTTGGCTAAGGTCGTGATCTCAGGTTTCCATAATTGAGCTCCACATGTAGCTCTGCAATGAGCACAGAGTCTACTTGTCCCTGTCCCTCTGCTTCTCCCCTCGTTCTATGCTCTCTCTCTCTAAAATAAATTAAATTTTTTTTTTGTTGGGGGAAAGTTCCCAAGACCAAAATGTTTTAGAACTGCTGTGCTAGACCAACATGTAACTGTGGTGAAAATCAACTATATATATAAAATAGCTCCATTTTCCTTTTGAATAGTTTTGTATGTTCGGTAATTGCTTTTGGTCTGGATTATTTTCATTCAGCAGTGAAAAATATATTTTTGAACACCTAATGTGCTAGATTACGAAAATGAGTAAGACTTTGCTCTTGCCCTTGAGGCTCATTCCATTTAAGGTCATTGCTGGGTCAAGAGAGAATATTTCTTCCAAAGCACATCCCATGGTCCCTTCAGGAATGTCCACTTTAACTCCTCTAAAAGAGTCCCATCAGTACTAGGCAAGTAGAAAGTATTCCTGATTTCATTTTATTTTTTTAAGTGTTCTTCCCTGGGGGGAGAGTGGTGTGGGAGACTTTTTAATGTTATTTCTGTTGGGAAATAGGCTAATAAGCCTACTCACACACAAACATACACTAACATTTGCAGAGCTGCCCAGCACTGTAATTTGTTTAGGGGAGCAGGGGTAGAATGGAAATGAAATTTTGTTGAGAAGCCCTTTATGAGCAAAACAGATAGCTACCAGTAGCAACTTCTGACCCACTTTGAAAATCTCCTCCTCATGAATCCCTAATTTAGATCTAAATGGTATGAGAGATCATGCAGTAAGTCAGGATTAGAACTTCTAACTGAGAAAGTAACACTTGGATTCTGTAACAAGCTTTGTAAATGGTTTAATTTGGTAGTTTCATTTGGAGAAATGGGAGGGCTATTATCTGTGCTGAAGATTTTCTGTAAACTTAGATTCCCACTCATTATATCTTTATGTATTCTTGTTTTTAATCGATGGTCCTTTTCAAACTCAATTATGTAGACAGATTAAGTGTGTTCTTTCTTATTAAAACAGTTCATGAATTGCACATTTAAGATGAGGTTGGAGATCACCTTTTCTTTTCTGAAGGAGATGACTTATTTTCTAGTGCATTTTGATTTGTTCCTGATACTCATTTCTTACTGTTTATTTCTTAACCATTTATTATTTTATGTCTCCATGTATGTATTGAAGGCTTTTAAAGAAGGAATCTTTTGCTACTGAAGAAATACAGTTTTTTTTTTTTTTTTTTAAGATTTTATTGATTTACTTGAGAGAGAGAGAGAGAGAACAAGAGAGAGTACACAAGCTGGGTGGGGGAGGTAGAGGGAGAAGCAAACTACCAGCTAAGGGGGGAGCATGACGCAGGGCTCCATTTCAGGACCCTGGGATCATGACCTGAGCCAGAGGCAAATGCTTAACTAACTGAGCCACCTAGGTGCCCTGAAATACAGATTCTTCCAATATTTTTAAAAAGATTTATGGGGTGCCTGGGTGGCTCAGTCATTAAACATCTGCCTTCAGCTCAAATCATGATCCCAGGGTCCTGGGATTGAGCCCACATCAGGCTCCCCACTTAGTGGAAAGCCTGCTTCTCCCTCTCCCACTCCCCCCGCTTGTGTTTACTATCTCACTGTCTCTCTGTCAAATAAATAAAATCTTAAAAAAAAAGAAGATAGCTTTACATTCTTAGTATAGCCATATCCGGAGACAGTGTAGAGTTTATTTTACTGCCTCCGTCACATAGGGTTTGATTTTTGGTTTTTGGTTTTTGGTTTTGCTTGGGTTTTTGTTGTTGTTGTTGTTTACTTTGTTTTTGTTTTAAGATTTTATTTATTTATTTGGCAGAGAGAGAGAGGGAGAAGCCGGCTCCCTGCTGAGCAGAGAGCCCAGTGCGGGTTCAGTCGCAGGATACCTGAGATCATGACCTGAGCCAAAGGCAGAGGTTTAACTGACTGAGCCACCCAGGCACCCCATATTTTGTTTTGGTTTTTAAGTTGCTTAATCAAAAACCTCTTGATAAGATTTTATAAATCTCTTGAGAGGGAGGAGAATTGTACCTCTTGAATCTGCTGTCAGAAAACACCTTTTGAACACTGAGCCTAGAGAAGTGAGATGCTGGGTGGTAAACAGTGTGCAGATTATGAGAGAGTGGAATTGAAGCTGGTTAAAAAGGATGATGCATTTCTAATTAGCCCATGGTGCCTTTAGTTGGAAATTAATTAGATACTGTTATGTAAATGTCATGTTAATTAAGCAAGAATAGTGAAGTGTTATGAGTCTGCAAAGGAATGGCTATTTTTGTGTATTAATGTTTTCCAGTTACCATGAAAGAGCTGATAGTAGAATATTTGTTTGATTATTGAACTTCTGGCAGTTTTTAGCTGACTGACTCCTTGACAGTCCATTTTTCTTAATTGCTGTGTTTAACACGTGTTTAAACTGCAGCCAATGAACCCTGTGGATCTAGGAACCAAAAATAACCAGTCATCATAGCTGTTTTAAGAAAACCTTTCTGGGTAGATTGTTGATCTCTATTATTTTCAAGGTTAAGGAGAAATACTGTTTTTCTGTATTTACTTAGCCTTAGATTTGGAGTGCCTAAGATGATTGCCATCCTCAACACAGCTGCTTCCAGGACTGTGTTCTCTGCTTCCTCCTTGAGTCGTAGTCTTCAACCAGTCTGTGGGACTGACTACTACATGGGTAGGCTCCGAGGTTTTTTTGACCATTAACTCCATAGGAGGCTGACAGAAAATTTGAGAATTCTGCCACTTCAGCTTGAAATATGAGTGTTCGGTAGTTAATGGATACCTTTGTTCAGTCTTTCTGGATTTGCAGGTTATAGTGAAGTTAGTATGCAGATTTGCCCCCTGTCTTCAACTGTACAGGCCTGAAATTAGTACTGTTTCTCCAAGAAAACCCACTATGCTTTTAGAAATGCTATAAAGACTTCTTGTTGGAAATACAGCTGAAGAATTATATTTCATGCCTCTCACGTGGAATTGCAAATGCAATCTATAGTGCTACATAATGTATGACACCTTTAATACAAGAATAGAAACATCCCTAGAAGACAGAACAGCGTATTCTGACTTCTGGTCACAAACCACAAACTACCACAGACATTATTTACTTGTAAATTTCAGGATCTAAATTGTTGAAACTTAGGAAAAAGTCCTTGAATATAACATCAAATGCAAAATGATAATCTGTCATTAAATATCTGCAGATAATGAAGAAATTTGGGAAAAAAAAGATATTTAATACACTTCAGCAAAAGAAAGCAAAGAGAACTCATAGTAATTGCCTAAAATTTAGTTTCATTTGCTTAATCTTAATATCATTTGGTTCAGAATCCCCAGAGAGCCTTTCATTAAATAAGGAATTTTAACTGTGGGTTTAGTTTTTTTTTTTTTTTTTTTTTTAATACTTAAAAACCCAGAACTTTTTTTCCAAACTCACTTGCCACTACCATACACTACAGGGTAATGGTGTAAATAGTTCTGTGCTTAGAAATATATTTCTTTTCTGAACTGTGATCACACTGAACACGTAAAACACATGCACATACACATTCATCACATTCATTTATAGAATGCAATTATGAAGAGCCTTCCTCACCTTGCTCTTCAGCTGTTAGCTCTGTCTACCCTCCTATTTGCAAAGAGGAAGAAGGGCCAAAATTAGAGCAGGGTTTACAGTGACTTACTGGACTATTTGCTACCATCAGGCATTAGAAAGCTCAGTAAAGAAAAGCCAAGTCCATTCCTTGATAGAGCAAGTGCCCTGACTTTGACTCTTATATCAACTCCCCAAATTATTTTGTTTGCTATACCTACATGGCACCCATGTTGTATGTAGACAAAAACTTGAAAAGGTTCCCCTTGAGTGTTTCTTAATTTTCTGTTTTCATTTTAACAGAATTGATTTGGAATTATAGATGATCCCTGACCTAACAGTGGTTCAATTTAAGATTTTTAGGCTTTAGGATGGTGTGAAAGCCATATCCATTCAGTAGAAACCATATTTGAACTTTGAATTTGGATCTTTTCTTGGGCGAACTTTAAATTTGGATCTTTCCCTAGGCTAATGGTATATGGTATGATACCCTTTCATGGTGCTGGGCAGCAGCAGGGAGAACAGCTTCCAGTTAGCTTCACCTTCACAAGGGTAAACAGCCGTACACTTAGAACCATTCTGTACCCACACAACCATTCTGTTTTTCACTTTCAGTACATTATTCAACAAATAACATGAGGTATTCAAGACTTTGGGCTATGTGTTAAATGATTTTGCCCAACTGTAGGTTAATGGAGGTGTTCTGAGCACACTTAAGATAAGCTATGCTAACTATAATATTTAGTAGGTTAGGTGTATTAAATGCATTTCCACCTTAAAATTAATCAACTTATGATGGCTTTATTGGGACATAACCCCATTGTAAGTTGAGGAAGATCTATAATTGTGTAGAAGTAGATATAATCTCCTGTGATAACTATTTTTATTTGGGAGTATAGGAATTTTGTATGACAGCACAATTAGTGTAGAATATATGTGCAGTGCTCATATGCATCCATTCTGGATTTTAAAGAGTTTCATAGGTTATAGTCTTCCAGACCAAACTTAATTCCAAGCTTTCTGTTTATAATACTGTCTAGTTATCAAAGCTAGGATATATTATCACTGCTAGTTACTCATGCTGTCAATTTGTTTTGCCTCAACTGTGGTTCCATTTGTACTTTTCTATAATGTAGTGAATACATTGGATTGGGTTGTTAGTTTAACAAGCTCTCTGGAGAACACTTTCATGATGATGCATATTGAGATGTGCAGGGTAGCCTTAAAGTTACTTGCATATTTGCCAAAGCCTACAGAAATTCATTCATTAGGAATTTTAAAAACCATCCACTCTGTAGCCACAGATTGAGGTAAAGATTACATTTGTAAATATGGTAGTGTTAATTCATGAGTCCCAGCTAAATTTCTTTAGGGGCTTTGATTTGACCAATTCCTCCCTTCTCTCATAATTTTACTGGATGAATTATTTTATGTCCTTTTAAAAATGTATTCTGATAGTTATGGAATCTTGTGCTCCTTGCAGCTCATGATGTTGTAGGTACTCTGTGATCTTGGCCAGATATTGAGCTTGGAGTTAAAGAAAATGTTATCAGAAATTAGAACTGATTGGGTTGTTAATATTTACATTGTGTTCAGATGTTTTTAAAATCAGTTCTTTGCCCACGCCCACCTGTTGCATCAAAATTTCCAGAGTCTGGGTCTGGAAATCTCTCTTTTGAAAATGCCCCTTTGACCTTTCTAGATTCTGGCGATGTTCTAATATTTTTATCTGATGGTTGTTACACAAATACATATACGTTAAAACCCTTCAGTGTGTCTATTTAAGATTTGTGCACTTCATTGTAGTATTTCATGCTTTCTGTAATACCTCTTGAACTTTTTTTTTCTTTCTTTCTTTCTTTCTTTTTTTTTTTTTTTAAATCAAGTAAACCACTCCCAATGCAGGGATTGAACTCATGAATCCAAGATCAAGAGTTACATGCTCTACGGACTGAGCCAGCCAGGCACCCCTTGTAATACCTCAATTAAAAGAAAAAGATTTTTTTTTTAAAAGACGCATTACTCTCCTGATTTCATTAAGCAGCTTGTAGTGGTTACTTAATAAACACTATTAATTGTCCACTGTTCACATAGTCGTAACCCAAGAATAGATGACAAGGTGGGTCTTGGCTCCTGGGAACATAAAATCTGGTGATAAAGTGTCACATAATATAAAGCTTTATACTTTAGGAAGTCTTTTTGTACAGATTGTCTCATCAACACTGTGGCTTATAGGCAATTTACTATCCCTGCTTTTTTGTTAAACTTATCCCGGATTACTCAGCAAGTAGGAGGTAGTTGCATGACTTTAAATTAAGAGTAGGAGGTAGTTGCATGACTTTAAATTAAGTCTTTATAACAGCCTGTAATTCCTTAGAAACAAGAATGCTTCAGTTAACAACAACAAAAACCCAAATCACAAACCTCATATGGAGGAAAAAGCCAACGTGTTTTTATGTATCTGTAGAAGTCATTATCCAGAGAGTTCTTAATAGATATGGAATTTGTGTCAAATTTTCCTACAGTTCATTGTCACTTCATGTTGCCTATTTTTAATGTCACAATTCCAATGGACTCTGGAATTTCAGTATGTTAAGCTTTCTCTAGTGACTGTGATGTTTGTGGAAAAATTTTTCAACTGAAACACCTTGCTCTCTATGGCCTTCCTAACTTTCCGTTTATTCTTGCCTCAAGAAAATTCTTGCCTCATTTTCAATTTTTTGAGAAGTATTTCTAGGAGATGCTGTCCAACATTGAATATTGTTCTTCCTGATTACATTTAGCATTTATTGTTTGTTCCATATTCTTTGGCACTTAGTCATTTCACATTTAACTCTTTATTACTGTCATGTATTGTTCTTTATTTATGTACACAAATCTTGCCTTCCTAAAAGGATTAGAAGCTCCCTGAGCATGAGACTATCCCATATGGTGGCACACAGTAGGATTTTCTAAGTACTCTTTGACAGTAACAATACACTCAACTTGGTTTTCCTTCCTTTTCCTTTTTCCCCTTGGTGTCTTAAACCCACTAAAGTTAGCTGCTGTTACATCCTTGGTGTAGGATAAAGTGGACTAATGAACTTCATCGGTGGAATCTCTGGGTCTCAAAACCCAAAACTCTAAGAATAAGGCTCAGAGCTCTTTCTTCTTTTTTTTTCTAATGGGTAACTTCTGTGATCAGAAGTCGTCATAGTTGGCATACAATTATGCCAAGAAATCATGTTTCCCTTTGCCAGTCATCATCACCTGAGGAACCTTTTCAAAATACTGTAACATTTGCTTGTGTGTTTTATTCCTTTATGATCATCATCACTGGCCCTCTTAGGGCATGTCGAGAAACACTGGTATTCATGTTTATACAGCAACTTCCTATTTTAGAAGGTAGGGCATGGTCTCCAATATGGGACGGTTGGAGTATATATCAGTATCAACTTAAGAATTTGTTGGTGGTCCTGATTCTGGAGAGTGAAATTACTGCTTTTCAAGCCCTCACTCAGTAACTGACTGTGTCTCTTGTATACTCTTGACTTATGCTTATCTACCAGATACCTGGGCTCACAAAGATTCCATAAAAGGCCTCTCTTCCTATCATATTCTTACAATTAAGCTAGATAGTCTTCCTTGTTCAGTAATTTTCTTTATATATTAAAATGATCCCTTAGTTTTTTATAAAACAGTGTTTTGTTCCTTAGGGAGTTTCCCCTCTTTAAGTAAGGCTAGTTTTGCAATTAATTCAAAGGTGGGATGACCACTGAGATCAACTTTAGAGGGAGTGCTCCTGCTTTTGCTCTGTGGAAAAACTCATCTCCCCAAACTTACTGGTAGTTTCCTCTCATGTGGATTGGAATTCTAATTAAAATTTTATCCTCAACTCTTGAACATTATGAAACTCCATTGTTTTTTATGAAAAGCATGTTATGATATAGAAAGAATATGGACCTATGGTCTAAATAGCTGAACTGAAATAGGGTCCTTAGAATTAACCTTCCACTACCACCCCACCAGCCACTTCCTTCTTTCCTGTTGCTCCTCTTCATGCATATTTTCAGGTTGATCCCTGCTTTGTTTTCAGTTCCTCTTTATCCAAGATAGCAACTTTGGGCATGTAGAAAATATGTCCTGACTGACGTGCCTGCCTTTCTGTTTCTAGGTGGGCCATGCACAGACACAGCTCATGTCTCGTTAATCACACCAACCAAAAGATCCTGTGGTACAGGTACGTATATCATTCTTATCTGGATTCATTCTTATCTGGATTCCTCATAGAAATTAGCTACTGGTTTTAACATGGTGTCTTTCCAGGATACTCTCTAATTTCTTCCATCAGTTGTCAAGTGGTGTATTATGTGCTAAGTATTGGGAGTAAGGTGGAGTGAACAGGGGTCAGAGTTGTGCTCTTTGAGGTCAAGTTGAGTTAATGCTGGCAGCTAGAACCAAGAAGATGGACATTAAAATTTATCTACTTAATGTTTGAAGAGTATTGTTAAGACATGAAACAGTAAAATACAGATAATTGCCTAGTTTCTGGCCTGTGTCTAATTTGTCTAAGTCTTGGACCTACTACAAAAACATTATTTAAATAGTGGAGCTGCAGGGTGAAAGAAATTTTGTAGTACAGATAATGTTTTAACTTGACAATTATAGTATCCTAATAGTTTTAGAAAATTATTTTCTCCCATTCATCTTAAAGCTGAGGGGTATGCTGAAATCATTCTTTTTAGGTGCATAGAATCCCAAACACACATCTGTGCTTCTGTGACATTTTTATTAAACATGAAGTCATGAATATTGTAGCTTTCTAAAGAACAGGCATAATGCCCATTGCTCCCTTAGTCTGTAGCTTAGTTTATTTTAAACATTATTTGCCTTTTCTAGTAATGCTGCCTTAAATTTAAAATATCTTAAAAATTTTTAAATATCTTAAAAATTTTATTTGGGAGAGTCAAACTAACTATATTGTTTTTTTTTCAGAGGTCACAGAATCTTTTCCATAACTTAAAAAGTCCTTTTAACTCCCCAGCAGAAATAACACAAACTATTTCTGTGTACAAAGTTAAACTAAGCCTCAGTCCCTTTAAATGCTCCTAGTTTTGATGTTAAACCTGAAACAGGGCTTGTCCTTGCATGGTTTCAGAGTAACGTCTAGGCATTGAACTCTAAGGAATTTAATTTTACTCTTCTCTACCAATTTTGAGATGGGGCGGGGAGTATGTGAGATTGTACTAGCATGCTCTCATCCTTCCTGTGACCAGTACCTGAGCTCTCCTGGGTAGTTCTGCTTGAGATAGAAGAAAGCTGTGCCCTTGGGTAAGGCCATCCTGACTGATCAGTGGGAAGTTAAGAGAGCCAGCTTCCTATACCCACTCTAGCCAGAAGCTTGAAAACACTCAGAGCCCTTTGATTTCGGGCCCAACACTTAACATGCACCAGTATTCTTAGTCTTTCTTCATTCCTTTCTTCCAGTCTTGGTTCCCAGAGTAGAGTCTACCATTGGCACTACTAACATGTTGAGGTAGTCAAGGAATGGGCTTCAAGTACATTGGGTCATCAGAGAGATTTAGAAAGGAGACTCATGTGCTCAGCGTAGACACTGATATTAGTAGGAACCCTTCCTGAATATCATGTGCTTTTTTCTTTCATTTTCTAGGCAGATTTCTTTCCTCTCTCTGCTCCCATACAATTTCGTTTATCTAAAAATAATCACAGTATTTACTGCATGCTTACTAAATTACCAGGCACCATTCAATATGTTTTATATACATGTTCCCTTAATCTTCAGAACGGTTCTGCAAGATAATTATTTCTCTTTTGTAGATGACAAAAATGGGCACTCAGAAAGTTAAGTTTTTCTGGGGTGGTAATATTGCAAGTAAGCAGTAGAGTCAGGACTTGAACACAAATCTTTTATTCTTTTATTAAGTTTCTAAATTTAATTTCTAATATAGGTAACATACAGTGTTACATTTGTTTCAGGTGTATACAGTATAGCAATTCAGCATTTCTCTGCATTACTCAGTGCTCATCCTGCTAAGTATTATCTTAATCCTCATCACCTATTTCACCCATACCACCACCCACCTTTCCTCTGGTCACCATCACTTTGTTGGACACAGATCTCTCAGATGCTAAAGCCTGTGTTGTTTCCCACCACATAATGTTACTGCTTATCACATTTTACTGTAATCACATATACTCCCAGCCAGTCAGTGGAAAAACATATCATTGGTGAAATATGGAGAAAGAGAAACAGGATTTTGAAACACTGCATATTGTGAAGTGGTTTAAAAATGTTGAGTTCTAGAAACAGATCTGATGTCAGATCCTAGCCTAGCCACTTAACAAAATGTGATTTGGGGTAAGTAAGTTAACATCTAAAAATGTGTTCTTCATCTGAAAAATGGGATGAAAACTCTTTCTCATAGGTTTGATTTGAGAAATAATAGACATAAAGCTCACATAATCTTCAATAATGGGGCCTGCTACCATACTAATCACTAAAGATTCTGTGTGGTGTTGATGGTGTTGGTATCACATTAATATGTATCTTAGGCAGAAAGAAGAGTAGAATAGAAGTTATTTTTAACAGAATGGATTGCCGTTATCTAGTTTCATTAACTGATACTGTTGATCACATTTTTTGTTGCATGTCAGTACTATATCAGGAACTGAGGGTAGAATGCACATGATGAGGGAGGCATTGAGTTCTCAATCACACATTCCCAGGCCTCCTTTTAGGTGAATATAATACCTCTTAACTAAAAAGAGATTGAGACTTTCTGGCTTGGAAGGAGATTAATGCACTGTGCAGGTCACTCCCAAAAAGCCTGAAGGAAAGTAGAGATTTCCTAGTGTGGTACTTCTTTTCGAAAGCCTGCCTGTGTCCCCTCAGGCTTCTTAAACTAACCAAATGGCTTCTGCCTTACACAGAAGGGTCCTGACTTCAGAAGACAGAGCTTCATCACTTTCAGAGATAAATTAAGTGATTTGCTTTGAGAATCACAGGTTGACTGTCTTTGTTTCCATCTTTCTGTCCTGGAATGAGAAGGTTGCCCATTGTAGGGATTCTAGGCATTATTTTGGTGGGGGGGGGGGGTGGAAATCACCACCAGTTACTTATTGTTGTGTTGCTGCAGTATCTTGTATTCTTTTCTTTAGGTCTAGTCTTCAAGAGTAGGGCGCAGTGCTTCTAACACATGCCCTGTGGTGCTTCTGCCATAGTGGGTACCGCAACTAAAGAATATCTTCGGTTCTCCTAAAGAGCTCTCGGACGTGGGCTTCAGGTGTAGGTGATCAGTAAATAATTACCATACAACCACATGTTATTTCTTATGAGCTGTAGAGTGAGACCCTCTGTATTAGACTATACCAACTCTTCCCAGCCAATCTGTCCATACAAGTTTGGACCTAAAGCAGCTCCTAGCATAATAATGACATTATAGGGGCGCCTGGGTGATGGTGCAGTTGGTTAAGTGTCTGATTCTTGATTTTGGCTCAGGTTATGATCTCAGGGTCATGAGATCAAGTCCCATGTTGGGCTCCATGCTGGATGTGAAGCCTGCTTAAGATTGTCTCTCTCCCTTTCCCACTCCTCTACTCCCCCTATGACTTCCATCTCTAAAGCTAATAATAATAATAATGATGATGATGATGTTATATTAGAAAAAGGATACTCAGGCTAGAATCAAGTGGTTGTGTGTTTTTTTTTTTTTTTTAAGATTTTTATTTATTTATTTGACAGAGATCACAAGTAGGCAGAGATTCAGGCAGACAGAGAGAGAGAGAGAGAGAGGATGAGGAAGCAGGCTCCCTGCTGAGCAGAGAGCCCAGTGTGGGGCTGGATCCCAGGATCCTAGGATCTTGACCCGAGCTGAAGGCAGAGGCTTTAACCCACTGAACCACCCAGGTGCCCCTCAAGTGGTTCTTTAAATGAGTGATCTCTGAAGAAGGGCATATAATAATAGTCTCTGAGGTATGGGGAGAAAATAATAAAAGCTCTTCATCTCAGCCTTTTAAAATTTCTGTTTTCCAAACTTATTTCATAATTATATATTAGTCTATGCACATAGTTTAAAACCAGCAAGTTCACAGAGAAATATATATAATATTAAAGGAATGTAGTCAAGTATTTTAGAAATGCATGTACACTCAGAAAATTGACCTCAAATAGGTCATTTCTTTGTACTTTAGTACAAAGTACTTAGTACTTTGACAATTAGATATTAAGATTAGCATTAGACACATTATTACATGGTCTTTATACATTAAGGCCTGAATGGTTGATTATGTCTCTTTATTTTTCAAGTGACTACTTTTTGATTAGAGGGTATTGTAATTTAGAAAGGTGGACAGAGCTTTAGAGTGGTTGGTCTATAACCATCAAAATTAGAGTGGGAACTCTTTTTAAGAAACTGCTTTGTGAGAACTGTGCGTCTAATAAGCAGATTGCAGAAAGGAGCAGTAATGGCAAATGAAAGATCAGTTTGTATTTGTGAGCTAGGTGAGAAAGGCTTTTCTTTAGATTCTGGCTTTTAGCACATAGCACTATTAACATTTAAACTCTTTGTAATCTTTAGGTGGGGGGCGGGGGAGAACGCACTGTAATCTTTGTGGTATTTAAGCAGAGAAAAATGAAGTGAAGCTGTGTGTGGCTTTGTTGAGCTTCAGGGTATCTACAGTGAGCAAAGAGTTGAGAAGTGCTGCCAAGTCTCAGGTTGCTTTTGGTTAGAATGTGAGAGTTAAAGCATTTCATACCTTCAGATTACTAGAGAGAGGTTATGTTTCTTCCAAAAGCTCAGAATGTTTTGCACATGTTCCCTTGTTAATTCTCACAACATTCCTGCCAAGAATGAGTATATTGTGAAAGAAAGAGTTCACTTTCCTTGGTGACAGACTGCCAGAAGATTCCCTTTTGTCCTTCATCTTTTTTATCAAGTTACTCCTTAAGCCAGAATGTAGTCCAAGCTATGGTCATCTCCATCAGATAACTGTATTTTGAAGATAATTTGGATGTTTAGATGAATATATGAGGTCATATTTTTGTGTTTAAAGTGCCTTGTGGGACAGGAAGGAAGTTTGTTCCATTTTCATAGGATTTCTTGTTTAAAGACCTAACTTTTTCTTCATAAGACTTTTTTTTTTAACAGAGAGTTACAGCAAAAGAAATAAGTTGTTTTGTGTTTCATTTGTTGGAGCTTGATGTTGATGAACCTTAAATTGTAAGCTGTAATTGACAGAACCATGTCTTGTCTGAAATGTTCTTGGAGAAAAATGTGTTTCCACTAGGACCCTTGAACAGTGACTAACTCACGGACCCTACTTCTTCAAAGAGGGGCTTTAAACAATTCTTTGCTCTAGGCCCTACCTTGAATATATGAAGACTTTTTAGCATATCAAAAAAGGAAATTGTGCCTTTCCTAGTTCATCACTCTTATGTGCCTTTATTTTGTTGTTTTCATTTTAATAGTCCCTTAAAAAAAAGATTATACTTATTTATTTGAGAGAGAACACAAGCAGGGGAAGCAGCAGAGGAAGAGGGAGAAGCAGATTCATGGCTCCATCCCAAAACCCTAGGGATCATGACCTGAGCCGGTCAACTGCTGAACCAGCTGAACCACCCAGGCACCCCTGTAGTCAGTCCCTTTATTTCAGAAGTTAAAATAAGGAAAAAGACATAAGCAAGTTTACAGACTTGATGATACTGTCAATAGCCTTTTGGTTTACCATATCTATATCTACTTTTACTCTTTTTCCAGCAAGTATGTTGCATAAATAATATTTTCTCTGATACGATTGAAAAATTAGGGGTTTAAATGCTGTGTGTATGTTAAAAATAGTGATTATAATTAGTAGACTATCAAGTAAAATAACCATTTGTGGGGCCATAAGGGAGCTGTAGTGCCTGAGATGAAAGCAGATGGGACTAGAAACTGTCCCGTTAAACATCAAGGCAGGTTTTTCCAGAAAGTATCATCAGTTCCACTCTGTTATAAGAAGGATGTTAATTCCTTTTAACTGTATATCCCTTGCTTTTAAATTTTTTCTTTTTTCTTTATTTTTTTTTCCCCATTTCTATTCCTTTTCCTTTTCTTTCAAAAGCTCATATTAATCCTTTGGAGTTACCTGTTTTTCTTTTAGTATGATGAACAGTGACATGAACTAGATACATTTGTATTGCTCATTGTCGCCCCCACCCCCACCCCGCCAGCATTTTCTTGACTCTCTTCTTTCAGACAAGCTGCTTATGTTATTGGCTGTTCTTACAAAGACAAGGGAAGAAACCCCCTTTCAGCTGGAGTTAGGAGAAGATTGATGTACTGTACACTTTCCACATCCATGTTCAGAAGCCAGTTAAAAGGAAATGTTTCATGGTTGCTTATATTACCAGGAAGTTTATATAAGATCTTTTAAATTGATTCAGAAGCAAAAGGGTGGTAGTGTTAAATCAGAGGTGGCCCTGTACATCTGAGAAATACTTAGAGTTGTGTGTTTTATCTCCTGGTAGAGTCAATCAATATTCATGGAAACTTCTCAACCGGCTGTATGGGTCAATATTGCGTACTGTTACGTGACCCTTCTGTAAGGGATGCTTTGGTGCTTTAAAGAGACGAGACTTTGGGTATGAGTTCAAGTGTAATTCAGTTCTCTGTTTCATTCTTTCTCCTTGGTCCTTCAGGTATAGCTTTTCCCTCAGGTCTGCAGTATCAGCATTTAAGACAGAAAATTAGAAATTTGACCTACTTATGTAATACGCAAGTTCCCATCAGGAGACTATTAGGGAAGATATAAACCTTTCATTTTTTATTAGCATTTAATGTAACCATTGAAGAAAGATCAAAATAGTAAATCTATCATGGTGAAGAAAAAAGGATTAAAAAAATGTTTTACCTCGTGCACTCATCTTGGGTCCTAAAAGAATTCATTGGATTCCTGGAGCAGGGGACAAAAAGGATAACAAATATTTGGCAAGATTGCAAACATTTCTGTAATCTAAAATGTCTGCCTTCCTGTGTTTTACTGTAGAAAACAAGCCACAGGTTACCATGGTATGCCTTTAATGGCTGTTTTTGGCAAGTAGGTGGGCAATTGGAGAAAGGAAATAATCTGCTAAATGCTTCTTCTTGTGTTGGCTTTTATTTTCTGTAAAGATGTTCACCTGCCTGACTTGTTGGTTATATTAAAGAAAAGAATGAGGTAATGAGGCACTGTATAAATAGATGCTTTGATATGATTTGATACCCAATATATAGATAATAGATGATTTTCAAAATCACCTCACATGATGTGTAGATTTCAGAAAGGATTGGGGAGAGCTTACCTGTAAATGAGAGTTTGGTCCCATTGCCACCAATTGATGTGGTTACATTATAGGACAGCTAGATATGTAATGTGTATGTTTGCTGGACTTGAAGCCAGAGGCTTGTTTTAGAGGATTTGTTTGAGTCTTGTTCATAAGAAGCAGTATCTTCTCTGAAAAAAGGCTGATCTAAGTGACGATCAAGCCAGGGTGCCAGTCTTGTCAGGAGGCATTTTTGCTCTCAATGGATAAAAATACTCTCCATTATTAAAAGGAAAAGGAAGTGTGATGAGGCCCGCTGCTGTTTTGGATGTGCATACATGAGGAGGCTAGGCTTGGTGCTGAGCCACTCGTGGTGCACATGCTTTGTGCAGACTCAGTTGGCTTACATCCTTGAATGCAGTTACAGCTGGTGTGTGTGTTGGGGGGCAGGTTGTGGGTTTGTTTCTTTTTGCATTTGTGGTCATTTATTTTATTTTATCACAGCTTGCACTCTTACCAAGGAGAAAAACCTTGAACTTACATTAGCTGTTCTATTGCTCCACTGGGGCAAAATGCCTGAGCCAACACTATTTGAAAAGGATATCGAGGGAATTTAATTACCCCTCTCCGTCTTTGGAACTTCTGGATTTGGGGGTGTTTCAGGTGCTGCTCCATAGCACATAGGTAGGTGCCTGTTAGAAACATAGCTTTCCTGAAGCAGTCTTACCAGAAGGACTGTGATAGAGCAGCCACAGAGCTGCATTATAAATCAGCCGAGCCTTGCAATGATACTGCCCATTAAGGAGACTTTTTTTCGCCCTACTCAGTTCCTGGCTGTACTAATAGAACAGCGCATCAAGCAAGGCTGTAAATAAAAGTTATTACCTAATAGGTGGGTACCGAAGTGGAACGGACAGAGCTGAGGCATGGAGGCCTTATTACTGCTCATCAGCAATTATAAACAGGATAAAGTGTCTGGGACTTGCGCTGATGCAGCGAGGCTAATAGAGGCTGGGAATGACACTAGCCGTGATAGGATGATGTATGCTGATGGGTTTTTACTGCCTCATAGTGCTGCTTGCTTCCAAGACAAGTCATGTTATCCGTTTTCCTGCTTGCTCATCTATCTGAAGAGACAGTCTCCTATTGTCTGTTCTGCCACCAGGTGGGCTGGCATTTATTCCTCATACCTGTGTCTGCTTCTGAGGCACTCCCCGTGTGCAGTCTTAAATATTTCATAATCATGGCCGATTAAAGCTGGAATCTTATTGTATTGCCTGCTGTCATGGATATAGATCACACTTTCAGAAGTGGTTGCTTATGTGTAATATAGGACCAGCTGAGAAACTAGTTAGTCAGCCAGGCCAGTACTTTATTAAAAGACCACTGTGACCGTAGGAACATGCTAAAGAACTGATAAGCATGTGTCTTGCCCCTGGCAGCTTATGGCATAAAAAGTCCAGAAACATAAATATAACTAATTCTATAATATCCTATAATATTACTAAAAGCTGTAGAGAGCAAGAAACATAGCTAATGTTTATTTTTTTAAAGTGAAGACAGGGAGGAGAAATCATGCTAATTATTTTTTTAAAAGATTTTACTATTTATTTGACAGAGATCAAAAGTAGGCAGAGAGGCAGGCAGAGAGAGGGGGAAGCAGGCTCCCCGCTGAGCAGAGAGCCCAATGTGGGGCTCGATCCCAGGACCCTGAGATCATGACCTGAGCTGAAGGCAGAGGTTTAACCCACTGAACCACCCAGGTGCCCCAACTCTGTAAAATGTCTTGGGTATGTTTTTCCTTTTGCATGTAGAGTAGTGATTTGACTTACCAATTCCTGCTTATCCCCTTTTTTTTTTTTTCCCAGAGAGAGAGTTTTCTCTGTAGTGGCCAGTGGAATGGAGGAAGAGATATAAATTGGAGAAAAATGTTTTAAAATAATAGTAGGATTTAATAGTTGATTAAAGCTGGCTGAAGAAAGAATGCAAAGTTGGAAAACTGGGCAACTGAGGGAAGAAAGATATGGCTGATGGCAAGGAAAGAGTAGGAAGAAAAACTGAAACTTTTCAGTTTCTGATGAGCTAAATTTTAGGTTTATTATAGATAGTCCTATAGAAAATTATAAATATCGGTCTAGTTTGGAATCATTAATCTAGAAGCAGTGATTAAGGGCCTGAAAGTGGATAAGGGAATGAACACAGAAGAACAAGGAGTTGCTAAGGACTGTAATTGGGATTGTGGGCGAGAGAAAAAGAATCCAGTGAGTTAAGAACCTTAAAGAAAGGAGAAGGCTGCATACAGGGTCTGAAAGAGGTAAGAGAATACGAGCCAGGAGGTATGAGGACTGAGGAAATTGTTGCCTATGGCTATCAGAATATCATCAGGAAACCCTGGAAGAAGTTAGTATGCTATGGTGTGAAACCAAAGCCTATGAGGTCATTAAAGAGGGACTTAACAACCAGGAAACAAGGGCAAGAGACAGAAGTCATTCAGGTAAGGATTTAGGGGAGACATTAAAAACCAGTAAGTAGGGGCGCCTGGGTGGCTCAGTGGTTTGGGCTGCTGCCTTTGGCTCGGGTCATGATCTCAGGGTCCTGGGATCGAGCCCCGCATCGGGCTCCCTGCTCCGCAGGAAGCCTGCTTCCCTCTCTCTCTCTCTCTCTCTCTCTGCCTGCCTCTCTGCCTACTTGTGATCTCCGTCTTTCAAATAAATAAATAAAATTAAAAAAAAACAAAACAAAACCAGTAATTAGTGGTGTTTAGAAGAGAAATGGAGTTAGGCATTTCTTGACATGGAGTTGTTTAAGATACCCAGGAGGGAGACAAAGGATAAGAGACTCTTAATTTCCGGAAACAAACTGAGGGTTGCTGGAGGGGGTGGGGGTGAGGTAGCAGGGATAGGGTAGCTGGGTGATTGGACACTTGGGGAGGGTATGTGCTATGGTGAGTGCTGTGAATTGTATAGGACTGATGATTCACAGATTTGTACCCCTGAAGCAAATAATATATGTTAATTTTTTAAAAATAGGGAAATATTTTGCCCTTGTTAAAATACAAAGGAAAGGATGACCCAGCTTTTGCACCACTGGGTATTTACCCAAAAAGAATGCAAGAACACTAATTCAGAGGGATACATGCATCCCTGTTTATTGCAGCATTATTTACAGTAGGCAAATTATGGAACCCAACCAGTGTGTCTGTCCATTGATTGATGAATGGATAAAGAATGTGGTGTGTGTGTGTATACCTACACATATATAAAGAAATATTATTCAGCTATAAAAAAGAGTGAAATCTTGCCATTTGCAATGACATGGGTGGAGCTAGAATGTATAATGCTAAACATCAGTCTGAGAGAATCACATACCATATGATTTCACTTGTACGTTGAGTTTAAGAAACAAAATGACCAAGCAAAGAGGAAAAAATGAGAGAAAGAGAGAGACAAAAGACAAATCAAGAAACAGACTCGACTCTAGAGAACAAACTGAAGGTTACCAGAAGGGAGGTTGCCATGATTGGGATTAAGGAGTGTATTTGTTGTGGTGAACCCAGGGTGGTGTATGGAATCGTTAAATCACTACTATATCATACACCTGAAACTAATATTACAGTGTGTGTTAACTCACTAGAATTAAATAAAAACTTTAAAAAAATATACGAATGAAAGGTACATGGAAGGAGAAAGAAATAAAAACTATTACCAGAGAAATAGAAGAGATACACAAGCAAGATTACTTAGAGGCAGAAACCCAGGGGTATTAGTTGTCTCCAAGAGTATAAGGAAAGAGATACAGATACAGATAAAGCGATTTTATTTCTTAATGTATAGATAGCTTGGGGTATTCTCTCCATCCCATGGATTTCCTAAAAACCACAACTTTCTATTTGAAGCTACTCTTTCCTTTTGTATTTCACTGGTGACTAAATCATAAATTATAGTCCTGACTTAATTTCAGATAACTTGTAGTTTGAGAGGACTAAACATTTTTTCTTTTGACCCCTTCCCAGACCCAACTAAAATAAAAGCACAAAAATAACCTGGAGACTGAACCATATAATAAATAAAATTGTGTGTTTAACAAAATCAACACTATATATAAATATATAACAATATTATAATACTATTGTATGTGTTTAACATAATCAACAAAGGATTTCTAAAAATGTTTTCAACAAAAGATTTTTAATTTCTAGACATTGTAGTGGGAATGGGTTGAGGCTGAAACTTGATGACTGCAGTGGTGGCAGCCACTGCATGCAAAGAAAGTCAGAAACAGGGCAGAAAATGGGGGTCCACTGAAGGTAGAACGAGGAAAGAAGGATAGAGATTGGTGGTTTAGAATGGTGGGCTCTGGAGGCAGACTGTATGGGTTCCCCTTCCAGTTTCCCAACCACATAAGAGGAAAAACTGTTGGGCTGCTCTGTGAGCCTTGATTCTCTCCTCTGTAAAATGACAGATCTAACTGTAAAGTTGTTCTGAGAGAAATGAGATCCTGCATTTAAAGTACCTGACATAGTGCCTGATATATATGTTCAGTAGGTACTAGAGATGTGAACAGAAGGTACCTGATGATGAAGGAGTGTAAAGGAAGGTCAGAAGAACTCCAAGCTCCAATAGTCTGGTTAGAAAAAGACTGGGAATCAGAAACTGTGGTGGTGAGGCCCCCAAGGCCAAGCAGATTGCAGGGTGGAGATCAGGCAAGTCAAGGCAAATGGGGAGCTAGCTGTTAGCAGTCCTTGTTTGATACATGAGGGTAGTGAAAGACAGGAAGCCCAGAACTCTTAAGAAAACTGGACATCAGAACAGGGAAAATCAAACTTCTTTTTTGTTCTGTTTTGATTCTGGGACTAGTTTTCTTTCTTTCCTTTTTAAAAAATTTTTTTTTAGTTAATTAATTAATTTATTTGACACACAAAAATCACAAGTAGGCAGAGAGGCAGTCAGAAAGAGAGGAAGGGAAGCAGGCTCCCTGCTGGACCCTGGGATCAAGACCTGAGCCAAAGGCAGAGGCTTTAATCCACTGAGCCACCCAGACACCCCTGGGACTAGTTTTCAAAGTAAAAATTTTACTTGTGTATTGGTAGAGAGAGATTCACAAGCTTGACTTCTTAAAAAACAAAAGCAAAATACAACAAACCTTATATCGTGAGCTCTTCTCTAAGCTTCTGTATTATAATTGAGAACTTCTCTTCTTTCTAGGTCAATTCACAGTTTAGGAACCATCGAAGGTTGATAGTTTTCTTGTGGTTAAAATTTTGATAAAAAGACTGGCTTTTACGTTCAAACCAACAACATGAAAGAACTTTAACCAATAAATTCAGTTCTTTATGATTAACAAACAGACAGTTTAACCTTGGAAACATTTTTGTCACAGGGGCCTTCGTGTTGTGATTAGTTATCTGAACAACCAAGTGCCTCTGTGGACTCAGTTAACCAGCTTCCCACTACATATGTATAATTATTTTTAGTGCATACATACACTGCTGTAAAAGCTTATTTGGCCTTATGCTCCCTGCCGTTCTGAATTCTCTGTTTCATTATCAGTATCCACCCACAGAGCTTCGGAAAGCCATTCCCGAATAGCAGAACCACAACTCGGAATTTTAAATAAACCACATCTCTATTAGCCCAGTGGACAGGGGAATTAGTTACATGCTATGCATTGCCCGCATCCATCCACCCCATCAAAACTTATTAAAAATGTATACATATATAAGCAAGAAAATGGGGCATTTAATTCAGACTGTGTTAATTTTTCTGTTACATTGGCAAGGAATAAAGAAAGAGAATATAGCAGACAGCCTTTTAAGATTTTTACCTTGAATGTGGGCCAGTATTTACTTGAAAAAATATATTGGGCACTGTTTTTTGTAAGAGAATGTTGAACAACTCTTTTCTGAAGATATTGTTATTATTACAGCTTGAAGTATATGTCCAAATATGTAGGGTGGCATTTAAAAGAAAGCTGGGCTGGGAAGGAAATTTGAGTAGTATTGATTTGAATGGGAGGTATTAGCTGCTGCATAGTGCTTTCCAGCTTGGCATTAACTAATAGTTCCTGTAACTGAAAAGGATTCGGATCTACTTTTTCTTTGGGCTCCTGTTGATAAATCCATTTCTAGAAGATTAAGATCACATCTTGAGGTCTTGGTCATCATCTTTCCTGGAACAGCAGTTGCAGTAATTGATGAGATTAAAAATGGGTCCTTACTGGGATTGGAAGAAGTATAGACTAAGAGAGTGACATGTAAAAAGGTCTCTGACTAATCATTGAAGTATACTTCCAGGTAAGTGTTGACTTCACTGCAAACCTGGAGAAAGCATGAGCGTTGACTTTACTGTTGATTACTTGCTACCACCATCTTGTCATACACTTTCCCATCAGACTTAAGTAATGTCAACATTTCTGGGAAAGAATTCAGCAGGCACTCTGGCTAGTTATCTCCAAGTACCAATACCCTGAAATATAATTTTTTAAACATAATTTAGATTTACAGAAAAGTTGCGAGAAAATTACATCAAATTTTCACTTTTTACCTGCCCCCCCCCAGTTCACTGGCTTTTTTTTACCCCCACCCCCCACATTGACCTTGTGTGTATTTGTGTGTGTTTGTTGAATCCAGATCCCTATTTCAGTAAGTTGCCTTTGTTATACTAAAATTTTCAGTGTGTAATTCTTAAAATCAAGCCACAGTACAGTTTGCTAGGTTGCGAAGTAGACATTGATATTATAATATATACGTGACTTCCTGGTATTGAGGTGCACAGCATGGATGTTATCATAAATACTGATTCTTTTAATGAAGAGTGCTGGTGAGCAAAGCCATTGAATTGAGGTTAAAATGTTAGACACTTGCTTCTCTCATGTCTCAAATATGGGCTAAGGAGAGTTTTCATAATAACTTTATACAGAATTCTTTGCCTTTAATTTTCCTGCTTGTTTTACAAATGGGATTATTTCTCTTAACTTTGCAAGCCATTTTCTTCAAGGCAGCTCTCTTCAGCTCTCTGTATACTTGGCAGTACCTGCATGAGCCCTGATACAGCCCTGAAGAAGGAATACCTAATGTATTCATTCAGGAAAATCAATAAATTGATAGAAAGACAGACAAAGCTTTCTCTGGGCAAGCTTTATCATAATATGTTAAGTTCTAACTTTAGGTCCATTTAGCCTCGCTTGAGGAAGAGTAACAATGCAGCACAGAAGTATTTATTCATAAACTGGAGGATTTACCCTAGGAATAATGAGCCAAAAGATTAGATCTTGGGTGGAAGAAACGAAGCAGTTGGTAGAGAGAGGAGCTGAATTAAGCTGATGCTAAATTAGAAGGAAAAAAAGTTTAAAAACAAATCAGCTATTTAATCTTAGCATCTACTTAATTATGCATTCAAGCAGATTTTTTTAAAATAGCAAAATATGAATGTTCAGACATTTTTTCCTTAAATTAAACTTGGACCACAGCCCGCAAGATGACAGTCTCTCATTGCAAGATTACCATCATTAAGGACTTATTCCCTGTGACAGAGATGATACTTGTTGTTGTTGAGCACCAGTGGAGTACTAAATACAGTCCGTTCTGCCCCTGCCCCTGGAGGCTTGTGTTATTAGCCAGACAGGCAGAACAGTTGGATGTTAAGAACGCTCACAGGGAGAGTAGTTAAGCTTTATAAGAGTGAAATGATGGACATAGGAATATTTGACTTATTGTATTTATGTTTTTAACAAAAAGCCAAAAAAATTGAAATAGTGTCTCACTATTCTTTACCCATTTTCCCACCTTACCCCCATACTCAGTGTTCTTCCATAAAGAACAGGTATTTTCATTGGGAGGGAGACAAACCATAAGAGACTCTTAATCTTAGAAAACAAACTGAGGGTTGCTGTGTAGGGGGTGGAGAGGGTAGTTGGGTCATGGACATTGGGGAGGGTATGTACTATGGTGAGTGCTGTGAAGTGTGTAAGCCTGACGATTCACAGAACTGTGCCCCTGGGGGAAATAATACATTATATGTTAAGAAAAATAATAAAAAAAAATGATGATGTCATCTAACAAAAAAGTATTTTCAGTCTTCCTCTCAAGAGCCTCATGATCAGATCAGGTTTAACCCTTATGGAAGTCCTTCATGCCTTGGAGACCCATGTTTAGGGTTAGGGGTGTCCCATTATTATTTGAAGACTTCGGACTGTTCCTTCTTCCAGGCCTTTTCAGATATTAAAAATGGTAGAAAGAAATGGCTATAATCACATGTACTGTCCGGTTGATCGGGACAGTTGTATACAGTTGAACCTTAAAAAACACAGGGGTCAGGGGCACTACCCCACCCCCAGGTGAAAATCTGGATGTAATTTTTGAATTCCCCAAAACTTTACTAATAGCCTGTGTTGACCGGAAGAAGCCTTAATGATAAGATAAACATTTGATTGATAACATATTTTGTATGTCGCATATATTATATATAATTCTTATAATAACGCAAGTCAGAGAGAAAAAAAAAATCTGAGAAAAATCATAAGGCAGAAAAAGTACATTAACAGTGCGATGTATCCTCCCCCTGCTGCCAAAAAAAAAAAAAATCTGTGTATAAGTAAACCCTCTTTGAAGCAGTTTAAACTTGTGTTTAAGGGTCAACTGTAGTTTTATAAGGTATGATTTGAAAATCTCTGGGCTTCATGTAACTGCAGATTAGGTAGAAGACTTAATCCATATTTTTAGGCAGTTTAATTTCTAAATGAGTGTTCTAAGGAAGAATGAAAACAGTATGCCTATCTTACACACAATTATAGACAAATATAGATCATTCATGGATTCTCTCAAATTTCCCCCTCTTTGGATAAATGAAAATGAAATGTGGCTGATCTTAGTTTTTTTGGAAATACTGGAAAAGATAGAACAGAAGTTCAAGACCAGTCTTAGCACTCTAAGAGTCTTAAAACCCTCATGCTCATGGACTGAAGTTTGTGGTCAAGGAACAGAAATTAGAGGGCTTGGGCATGTGACTTTGAGAAGTCTATCTTTCTCTTGGTTTTCTTAATCTTGCTTCTCTCTCTTTCTCACCTTAAAAGTGTTACCTTATTCTATACTGATGTTATAAATGTAATATTTTAAAAAAATCAATGCATTATAATATTGTTAAACTCTAAAATACCCAAGCAGGTTATAAAAATGAAAGATGATCTATTGAGGATAATTTGTCAGTTACAAAGAGTAACTGAAATATCTGTGGGGAGACGTAATATGGTTTAGTTGGGTAGGCAGGAGAGGTGTCGCTGATGGAGGAAACTAAAGGAAGTGGTACCAGACCACAGCCAGCTACAAAGGAAGACTGCTGTGTTGCTGGTGTGGCAGGTTTTGTTGACCAAGTGGCACCTCTGTAGGATGGAGCTCCTGGTGATACTCTTTAACTAAATTGTGCAGTAGGAAAGGCATTAAACGAGGATGGGGTGCAGTTTTTCAGATGAACGAGTGGTTTATGGGCTATCCACCTTCATCTGCCTTTTTTAAAAAATTAAATTAAAAAATTTTTTATAAACATATAATGTATTTTTATCCCCAGGGGTACAGGTCTGTGAATCGCCAGGTTTACATACTTCACAGCACTCACCATAGCACATACCTTCCCCAATGTCCATTATCCCACCACCCTCTTCCTACCCCCCCTCCCCCCGGCAACCCTCAGTTTGTTTAGTGAGATTAAGAGTCTTTTATGGTTTGTCTCCCTCGCGATCCCATCTTGTTTCATTTATTCTTCCCCCCCAACCCCCCACATTGCATCTCTTCTTCCTCGTATCAGGGAGATCATGTGATAGTTTGTCTTTCTCTGATTGACTTATTTCTCTAAGCATAATACCCTCTAGTTCCATCCACGTTGTCGCAAATGGCAAGATTTCATTTCTTTTGATGGCTGCATAGTATTCCATTGTGTGTATATATGTGTGTGTGTGTATATATATACACACACACACCACACCTACTTTATCCATTCATCTGTTGATGGACATCTAGGTTCTTTTCATAGTTTGGCTATTGTGGACATTGCTGCTATGAACATTCAGGTGCACGTGCCCCTTTGGATCACTATGTTTGTATGTTTAGGGTAAATACCCAGTAGTGCAATTGCTGAGTCCTAGGGTAGCTCTCTTTTCAACTTTTTGAGGAACCTCCATGATGTTTTCCAGAGTAGCTGCACCAGCTTGCATTCCCACCAGCAGTGTAGGAGGGTTCCCCTTTCTCCGCATCCTTGCCAGCATCTGTCATTTCCTGACTTGTTAATTTTAGCCCTTCTGACTGGTGTGAGGTGGTATCTCATTGTGGTTTTCATCTTTTTTTTTAAAGAGACCTGATACATGACCTGTAGGGAGCATCAAGGTAGTTGAAAAGAGAAAGCTTTGACTTCTGTCTGTGTGGTTCATAAAAAGGCAAGAAACCATGTTTTACAATTTTCTGACCATTAAATACAATTTCAGATGAAAATAACTGTCTTTCCTTTTGCTAGTAGGGGGAAATACTTTTTTACATCCTCCTATAGTAGCAAAGGAACTTTTTTTTGGATAGATTTCTAAAAATAACAGAAAATTAAAAATGAAGTTGATTTTTATAAATTAAATACTATGGGTACAGTCCACAGAAATTCAGAGTTTGCGTGAATGGGAAGAAAATGTTAGAATGGTAAGTTTTAAAAATCATATTCTAAGAGCAGAGGACAAGTAGGATTATCAAAAGAGATGTATCTAGAGAAATTGCACCATTTTATTTAGATAAGAAGGTCTGCTCCTGTTCCTTCACCCCTCTCTCTCACCAAGGCAGCTGGGTCTTTGTGTACATAGGGGTTGGAGAAATTAGTTTTAGTGGTTAGGTACTTCCATGGAAGCACACAAACAGAGTGTTGAAGTGTAATAACCATTGGAGACGGGATAGCAAAGTGGTTTGGAACAAGGACTCTAGGCCATATACCCTGGGTTCATGAGAGTAACTCTTCTTACTAGTTTGTGTGATCTTTGGCAGTTCAGTTAACCTGTGCCTCAGGTTCCTCATCTTAAAAGACGGATAATAGTAGTACCCACCTCATACCCTTGTTACAAAAGCTGAAAGAGTTAATATATGTACAGTAGTCTGCCCGTGGCCTCCTTTCCACTGGTTCCCTTTCCACAGTTTCAGTTACTGGTAGTCATCTGCTGATCCTGAAGCAGATAATTCTACTTCCGATGGATCAATGGAAAGTTAGTAGTAGCCTGAATCTACATCTTAATGCCTACATCATTCATTTCACTTCATCTCATCATGTAGGCATTTTTCATGTCATATTATCCTAAGAAAAAGACAGTATAATTTTGAGAGAGAAAGGGAGGCCACATTCACAAAACATCTCTTATATTACTATAATTGTCCTATTATTGTTGTTAATCTCTAAGCTGTGCCTAATTTATAAATTGAACTTTATCATAGGTATGTATATATAGGGAAAAATATCGTATATATAGGGTTTGGTACTATTTGGTTTCAGGCATTCCCTGGGGGTCTTAGAATGTGTCTTCTGCAGTTAAGAGGGAACTACTGTAAAAGCGTTTAGAAGATGCTGGTACAAAGTAGGTGCTTTACGTTAGTACTTATTATTGCAGTTATAACTGAAGCTTAACTTAAGGAATCTCTTTTGTCATGTCCACCTCCTGTGATGGTTGCCTTAAAAATGAACTTGGACAAAAGGTTACTATATGATTCTATTTGTTTGTATATATGACATTCTTAAGGTGACAAAATTATAGAAATGGACGGCAGATTAGTGTTTGCCAAGGGTTGCCAGGGAGCAAGAGGGGAAAGAAGAAGGTAACTCTGGCTATAAAAGGGCAACTTGAGGGGCCCTTGTGGTGATGGATATAGGTTGACTGTATCCATAAGCTATATATAGCTTGGCTGTGTCAATATCAGTGTCCTGCTGGTGGCAGTGTACTAGAGTTTGACAGGATGTTACCATTGGAGAAAACTGGGTGAAAGATACATGAAATTTATTTGCATTCTTTTTATAATTACATGTGAGCCTATAATTAATTATCTCAAAATAAAACAATTAATGAGAAAAGGAAAATAGGCTTGAAGGATTCATGATAGAGAAAAGTTGGCAGTTAAAGTCATATATGTGTATGAGCAGACAGAAACTAGTACTAAGGTTAATAAACATGATGGAAGGAAAAATTGGAACCAGTGGGATTGAAGAGAGGGAAAAGATGAACAACACTTTATTTTCCTAAAAACCCACCACTGATGTTCTTCAAGTACCTTTGCTCCTGAGACTGTGAGAGGGTCTACTGGTTGATAAGAGTTTTAGTAAAGAAAAGAAGATAGGCAAGTTAAATGCAAAAGGTACTGTGAAAAACAGGCTCCTTGGAAAAGAATTTGAAGATGACAGAAGTAAGCAAAAAACCATCTGTCTACATATATACAATATGCTTAATTCAAGAAATAACTTTTCTGACCTTTCTCTCTCCTGTTTAATCACCCGCCCAACAGAATTTTTTACTTCCACATTTTGTGTTCATAGCATTCTGTTCATATATTAATATGCCACTTAATCTGCAATAGGTTTATTTGTATTTATGTCTTTCCGTTTGGATTGTGGCCTCCTCAAGGGAAGAGATCAGTACCATATACAGATTTCATTTGCCAGTTCAAAGCCCAGTGCCTGGCACACACTGGGCACTAGAGAAATAATAAATCAAATATTGGCTGTTTTCATGGCTCTGAACAGAGTGGTCATTAATCTTAAGGCCTAAATAGAGGAGATCGGATAAACTGAAAATATTATTGTACTTCATGAGATTGTGATTGTTTTTGTAAATGAATTTTCCTGGGCTTTTGTTTTATGGTTTTTAATCTGGTGAAATTTTTCCTTACGTGTAAAATAAGGAAGAGTTTTAAAAAGTTGAGTGATTTAGTGGTGAAGAGATGTCTTGTAGTAATAATTAACAATGGTATAGTCCGTCAGGAAAAGAAGGGCCATCAGAAAAAGGCCAAGAAGCTATTGGAAAGGAAATGATTGGAGGAATGACTTGTGACCTCTGGTCCTAACTTTAGTCACAGGGAATGCCCTCTGTCTGTAAGAAATCATTGGCTAAAGCACTTGGAGCTAGCTCATCTCCTGATGTTTGCCTAAACAGCCATTCTTTTCCCTGGCATGGATGAACTATATTCTGATGTCCAGTATGTGGCAGGGGTGTGGTGGGAAAAGAGGAAGAGCATACTTCCCCTCTCTGCCAAAGTGCAGTACAAACTGGGCTGATTGATTTTTTTAACCTGTCCTCACTTGTGCCAACCCTGTAGCCATGTGGATCTGTCAGGTGCCTGCTGGAAGTGCTTAATTTCTGGTCCTGAATATGTAACAGAAGAGATACACAATGAAAAATCTCCTTTCTTCTAAGTTAAATTATACCATTAAAAACAGATAAGTAGACAAAGAATCTAGAATATGATATATTCCACAGGAAAACTAACCAGGACTGTTCAAAAGTCTAGGACATTTGAAGGCAGGAACGAGCAGTGAAAGAAAACATACACTTTGAAGGGCGTACTGTTGTCCTAGATTTAAAGGGACTTAGACATAAGATCCAAATGTAGCACATGAAACTTGATTGGACATGCCTCTGAGAACAATGGAGATCATTTGGATATGGACTGAATATTAGATGACATTGGGGAATTGTTCTTGATTTTCTTAGGTGTGATATTTTGGTCATGGCAGGAAATGCCCTTATATTAGATGTATGTATTAAGTATTTTGTTATGTGCAAATTATTTTCATATGCTTTTTGGGGGGAGCATAAATAACGGAGAGGAGAGAGAAAACAGTGTGGATGGGTTATTAACAGTTGTTGAACCTGAATGGAATGTGCACAGGTGTACCTTTTGAATTTTTCTGTGTGTTTGAAATTTTTCAAAATGAAAAGCTGTGTGAGCTGAATATTTTCCTCCCAGAGTTGGAAACAAGGTAAGCATGTCCTTTTCAACACTCCTGTTTAGCATTATGCTGGAAAGCCTAGCCAGCACAATAGGCAAGAAAAAGAAAGAAAAGGCATACAGAGTAGAAAGAACATTTGAGGGATAACTGCTTCCTTTGGAACTCTTGGGCTCTGGTGCCATGGTTTTATTTAATTGTTTCATGTAATGGAGAGGTGCTCTCTTCACAGTGCATTAGCTTTTCCTAGTTGATCCATTGATGATTCATAAGCGCTTTTTTTCTGGTATCAAGATGAGCCACCAAAATCAGCTTCCAGCTTCCTGTCCAGCAGGAATCAGAGGTGAAGGTGGGCTTTGGGGAAGTGAGAAAACTGATTCTAGTCTTTAAAACATGCCTTTGGAAAAACAAAACAAAACAAAACAAAACAAAAACATGCCTTTGGAGCTTGTGGGTAATCCTCTCCCACATGGGTACAAATTATCATGACTCATGACTTCCATGTGTTTTGCTGCTCTTTAAGCTATCTTCTAACCAAAAAAGTCCCTGCAGAAGCAGCTTTTGCATTGCTGTCATGACAACCAAAATCAGACCATTAGATGATACAGTTACCCTCAGGAAGCTTTCTGATGCCATGTATCTGTTAGCAGATTGAGGACAGAGAACCCAAAAGTCCAGGTGCACTCCCACCCATAGTCAGCTCCACCCATCAGCTACCTCAGGTCTCCCGGTCTTGTGTTCTCAGCAGGAAGGAAGAGTCAGAGGTTTGTTTCCTGTCTTGAGGTTGTGATGGTGAGGGAGACCAACCTCAGGTATCTCTAATAGTAAAAGAGAGAGCCAGAGAAAATAACAGGGGGATGGGAGTGGAGCTGAATGGAGAGTAGAGGGATTAATGCTTAAGAATAGTACTTCCTGGCAGTCTGAGAACAACTGACCTTTAAAATGGTTATGATAGAAGACCGCATCACTGGTGTATTTCAAGCTACATTCATGTATCAAGTATATATGAAGGCATTCCCCACAAAAGTTTAATCATCAGCCCTTTCTGAACACTTGAACTTCTTTTTGGCCATGTTTTGATGTCCGTGTTTTTAAAGATTTTATTTATTTTTATTTGAGAGAGAGAGTGAGAACATGAGAGAGAAGGTCAGAGGGAGAAGCAGCCCAAAGCAGAACTCGATCCTGGGACTCCGGGATCATGACCTGAGCCAAAGCAGTGCCTTAACCAACTGAGCCACCCAGGTGCCCCGATGTCCATGTATTTTTAACAGATGTGTCATTCCAGAATTGTTTTAGGGCCATTAGGAAAATAAGAAAGAAGGGGGAAATGCCAGTTGAACAAAGTGGGGAAACAGTGTCTAGTGGGTAATGATGAGTTGTGTTTTTTTTCCTCCTGAAGTCTCAGGAGAGGATGAATTTAATCCCTGCACACACTGAAAGCAAAGTATGAGAAACAGAAAGTACCTATAAAACATTTTTTTGGTCTGTTTTATCAATTTTTCCAGTGAGAGTGTGGTGTTTTTCATGGACAGAGGTTTTAGCAGCTTAAGCTCCTTTTAAATGGTCGAAGGAGAGGCAGCAGTGTGATGTGTGAGGGTTCATTAATTATTGCTCTTACTGATGTTTGCACAGGCTGTTGGGATCATAAATGTCAATCTGTCAAGACTGTGATAGGTTCTAAAAAAACTGATTGAGTGCCTCAAAAGCTGTCATGCAGCCTGAGATTAAATAGATTCATCTTTCTTTCTTACAGGTGAGGGAAGGTGTGGGTGAAGCGAATGAGGAAGGCTTCCCTCTCTTTGTTGCCACTTTGCTTCTCCCATTCTCCTATTCTAAATTGTGAGTGCTGGGTTGTCCAGAAGGCTAAGAGCCTGCCTGAGATGTCAGAAGGCCACAGTCATGGTTAGCAGCCCAGGGTGTGTGCCTCCTGCCAGCTGCACAGTGATGGGAGATTAAGAGAGATTGGGATTCAACTCTGACAGGCCTGACACAATTTATTTGGAAATTTTCAGGAGAGAACATGAGTAATAAAGACAAGAACAGTGACAGTAAGGAACAAATATGAATTTCTGTCAGAGACAAAACAGAATTTTAAAAGAAGTAGCTCTGTTTGTTGTCTCCATTCAAGCTTTCCAGTTAAACTGTGTTCCTAAATTGAGAGTCTTACCACCGCTTTCTGCGATTGGCTAGGAAAGTACAATTAAAAGAGTTTCCCTCCTCAGAAGGGAATCTCTGTACTTGTTTCTCTGTCACAAATTAAGCAGTGGTTACTTTCAAACCTAAGGAGCTGGTAGGTAAAGTACCTTATCTTAAGATTTTCCTTTCTCATGTGATCACATTATGATTCTTGATCAAACTTTTCTTAGACTTAGAAGATCAGATATGAGATCTCTCTCGTTCTGTTAAGCATAGGCAGAGGAAATGGGCAGCTGGTGAGTACCAAGAACTATGAACCCAGCATGGGGGTATGGCAGCTCTTGTGTGGGTATATGCAGACTAGATTTATGCCCTCAAGAAAGAGCATACTGGGAAAAAATGTGCTTTGTTGGCCGTTTATAAAGGACCTTAATTAGAAGTCACTCTTAACTCCTGGGGTGGAAACAGTTTCTAGCTTGCCACTCCAGCTCCTCCTGCTGCTAATGAGCATGCTCCTTGCAAGGACGGGTTTCTTCTGACAGTTGAAGCTGCATGTAAGAGTTATTTCTGTTCACCTTTCTCTCCGTGTTTAACCCTTATTGCCCAAGTTCAGATTAAGCAAGTAGACTGTTGGGTGTTTCCCTCATTGTTGAGGAAATTCAAAATGCATCACGGCAACAGGAGTGATGTTTGTGGGCAAAAAGTGAATAATCAAAGTTTAATTTATTCAATTATGGAGAGTAGATGAGGATTCCTTTAGTGTTGACCATGTTTGGATCTTCTCTTTCTGGTAGTCTTTTTTTAAATTCACATAGAATTTATAATCAAATAGTTGAATTATTTAGTTCATTATTAAGCAATTAGATTCCCTGCCCTGGACATCTGTTTCTCTTATTTAGAGAGCTCACCACATGGCACAAAGTTTCATTAGGTAATTAGCACAGGAGATGTAAATTTCTTATGCAGACATGATGGTGATCCTGTAGACCACTATTTATTTCATTAGCTACTAATTAAAACAATAAGTTGACTTGTGAAAAAATGTTAGGAATGGTTTGCTTCTCCAAGAAGTTATATATAACACAGTCATCTTCCTGGATAGTAGCATGTGGTCCCCCCCCCCGCCAAGAAAAATGTGGCAGGGAGCATTAGAAGGCACAGGGATTCCTTTCAATTTAATAGACCATTGACTGAGTGAAGATTAAGTGGGCATATTCCAGAATGTAAAAGTCGTGGTTCTCTTAATGTCTAGGAACAGTTCCTTGATTCTAAAAAAAAAAACACATTCTGAACCACTTTTCATCTGTTTTGGTTTAGGATCATTGAGGACAGCTTCTCATAGTTCTGTCTTTCTATCCATGGATGCCTTTGGTCTTAGACTTGTCCAGATGCCTAGACATTGACTCTTAGAGAACTGACTAGGGCTCAGTGGTCTTTTAGGATGACCAAGGCAGTGCACCTAGAAGCTGTTAGCAGCAACATAAAACACCCTTAGGACCCACAATTTCTGGAATGTCCTATACCTCCTGACTACCAGAACAAATAACTCAGAGTCTTAATATAAAATGTGGGATGAGGAAAGGGAAATTTCAGCATGAGATTAGAGTAAGACATTAGAAATGGAAAACACAGGCCTCCTCTAACATTTGGGTTTCCCATCAAGTGGCTTGTTTGATAATGACCAGTGATGATTACAATTAATGACAAGAGATGTTTATGATTACATATATACGAATTCTGTTTCCCAATCTTAGGAATCCTACACTGAACAATATTTTCTGACATATCCCTCCAGTGCTTATTTGAAAATAGTTAGCTATGGATAGTATTGCCATGCTAAAAGGAACATGTTCTCCTTAGCAAAAGTTTGTTTAAAAATGGGGATGGATAGGGGCACCTGGGTGGCTCAGTGGGTTAAAGCCTCTGCCTTCAGCTCAGGTCATGATCCCATGGTCCTGGGATCGAGCCCCGCATTGGGCTCTCCGCGCAGCAGGGAGCCTGCTTCCTCCTCTCTCTCTCTGCCTGCCTCTCTGCCTACTTGTGATCTCTGTCTGTCAAATAAATAAAATCTTTAAAAAAAAAAAATGGGGATGGATAGCGCGTTTGACAGTTTGGGACAGAGTCATATGGAAAACAGCTTTGAATGTGACTCTGTATTTCCAGACACATGCTCTGTTCTATCAGATCGTGTTGTGAAGGAAAGGGTTAGGATCTGAGTGGTCCTCTTTTACATTAGAGGCATGTTGGCATCATGTCAAAAGCCGTCTGGATTTTAACAGTATTAATAATGCAGAGGTTTCAACAGCCTCCCCTTCTTAGTGTGGACTCCTCTCTCTCTTCACCCACCCCATGCCCCAGGGTTGGGAGATAATTTCTCTTATGGATGCTCCACATTTAGGACCTTGTCTCATAGCAGAGACTATTTTTTTTGTTATGGCTCTTACTCTAGAATTTTCTCTCTCTCTTTCTCTCTTTTTTTTTTTTTTAAGTGTGTCTAAATAGAGCTATTAATACAAATTATGCCATTGCTGGTTTGTGAAAAAAGACCTCCCCCAGAGAGCACTCTAGCTCATATGAAGTGAATTCCTTTGGGCTGGTTGCTTTGTAATGATTTACATTTAGATTGTTGCTTGTTGCTGTTGTAGGGGAAGGGGCCCTGTCTGTGGCTGCCTCAGTCATCACACCGATTGGGTTTGGACAGCTTCGCTCAGCAGAGCTGGGAAATAGGCTGAACTTGCTTTCAATTGTTTTCATCAAAGGCCTTGTTTAGTTGGTTTGTATTGGGGGAAAATGTCATGTAGGACTGGAAGAACTAAATGAGATGAAAAATGAAGTTTACAATTGGTAAGAATGGTGTGTGCCTTCCGTAAGTCAGTGCACAGTGTGCTGGACTGAGTGGGGGGCAGGGCTATTTGTATCTTCAGTGTCGGGGCAGTGAGTGTTCCCTAGTGACCTGCATCGTCTTCACACGGAGGGGCTGGGGAAGAGAGGTACAAAGCCTCCACTGAAATACATCCAACAGTGTGCTGCTTCTCACGAGGGCCACTTTAAGTAGAAAAATCAGAACTGCCTAGGAGAAGATTCATTCATCTGAGAAATATTTATTGAGTTGTAGGCAGATTATGAACAAAGCAGGTGAAACTTCCTGCCCTGCAGAATTTTATATCCTCCGTGAGGATAATGTTAAAAGGTGCAGTCCTGTGGAGGAAAAAAGGGAGGAGTTGGGAGGAGGGTACATGCTAGGGGAAGGGAACATGAATAGTCTAGATAGGGTGAGCAGAGAAAAGGATGTTGAAAATGTGACTTAAAAAGACTTAAAAGAGGGACGCCTGGGTGGCTCAGTTGGTTGGACGACTGCCTTCGGCTCAGGTCATGATCCCGGAGTCCTGGATCGAGTCCCACATGGGGCTCCCAGCTCCATGGGGAGTCTGCTTCGCTCTCTGACCACCTCCTCGCTCATGCTCTCTCTCACTATCTCTCAAATAAATAAATAAAATCTTAAAAAAAAAAAAAGACTTAAAAGAGGTTCCAAACCCCTTTGGAACCTTGGCAAGAGGTACATCTCAAGTATGCCACAGTGGCAGCAAGTCCAAGAATATGGAGTACTCTGTGCCCTTCTTCTTCTTTTTTTTACCCCCTCGACGGCAGGAGTAATTTACAGCCTGCCTATGTCAGGAACTTTATTGCATTTTAGTTACTTTATTAAGGTTCTACACAATACAAGTTGTCACACGTTACCCCTTTCTCCACACACCAGTTTGGCACCAGCCAGGGTGGTTGTGCAGAGCGCTGCTTCTGTAGCACTCCACAGTGGAGGCCTTGGGACGGACAGCTTGCTTGTGAATAATCAAGGATGCTCCTTTACTCTGAATAAAATTGAAATAATTTTCAACAGCAGAACCTGATTTCATAGGTTTTGTTTTGTTACATTTAAGAGTAGAAACATGAGTATTTTTGCTAGAAAAGATTTTGGATCACCCATCAAATACTGCATCGGGTACAGAATTGTGCTAATAAGCATGATGATGAAAAGAAATATTAGGCTTAATCCCTTTTCTAAACAATTATAGTCTACTTGAGGACAAGCAGGTCTCTAAGAAGCAGTAAATAACCAATGCAAGCAGTGAGCTGCCAGGGCCCGAAGAAGGGGCACAGACAAGAAGAGGATCCCAGATCCAGCTTGAATGGTCTCTTCAAAGCAACCCCTGTTTTTAAAAACAACAGCATAGTACTGATTTTTGTTGAGTCAGCCCACCTCCTCTCTAGCTCAGACCTCGCTTGTTATAAGTCTGCCCTACAGGTATGTGCTTGTCACAGTTTGTGCAGCATAAACCAGGCGAGGCAGGACTGGCTGTTGCTCACACAAGTCCAGTTCCTGAAAGAGGGCGTTAGAGTGGCTTGCAGTATATTATTAATTAGCTGTGCTCAGCAGGCCAGGCACTAACCCTGACCCCCAAATGTGTTGTTTTGGTCAGATTCACAGTCTGAGAATGAGGCTTCGCCAGTGAAACGGGCACGACTACTGGAGAATACCGAACGACCTGAGGAAACCAGCCGATCTAAACAGAAGAGTCGACGTCGGTGCTTCCAGTGCCAAACCAAACTGGAGCTGGTGCAGCAGGAATTGGGATCCTGCCGCTGCGGTAAGCATCGCCCCCAGTGGTGTGATGGGGATTTGTGTCCTTGACACCCCCTGCTCTAGCTGTGGAAATTCTTCTCAAGAAGCTGAAGTCCTTCATTCTTCTGAGTGCCTCCCTGCAAGCCATAGGGCTGGAGCTTATGAAAACAGGAGTGAGGGAGTCTTCCTTCTAAATGCCCTTTATTTCCTCTCACGCCCACCAAAAACAAAAACAAAAACAAAAACATTCCCGGTTCTCTTACACTTACTACTTTAGAGTTGCACTGTCACTGGTTACTGCTTTCAGCTTCTCCCTACCGTGTATTACTCTGGTTCCTGCTCATTGATGACTTACTTAGAAATTAACCAAACCACTGAAATTCTCAGATATGTGTCATAAAATTCAGATATTAAATTAATTTTGAATGAGTATCTTAGTATGTAGAATAAATGGAAACTCTTCTCCCCCGATACCCTTTTAAGTGAAAGTTTGATTGGAAAATTATTTCTTTGAACCATAATTCATTGTTGTTTAACCCCTTGAAATAGCTTTAAAGTAACACTCCTTCTGTGTAATCCAGTGAAATACTGGCTCTCCGAATTGCTGCCCAGGGATGTGTTTTAAAACTTTATGCCTGCCCACAGCAGAACAAAACTTAGTCCAATTCTTTCTCTTCCTTTGAACACATCATGTCCTATAGAAGCAAAATTGTGTAGCTGCATTATTTAGGCTGACTTAGTTCCTGTTTTTATTCCCTGATTTAACGCTTAGTATTATAAAATTGTTCTGTGGGACAGAGCTGTCATCAGGCAGATCTGGAAACGTGGCTCTCACACTGAGAATCTATGTTCTTTGTCCTTAGGAGTAAGATTTAGAAGCCTCCTTTTCCTCTGGGACAGTCATAGACACCATGCAGGTATTGATGCTGACAGGCAGGACTGGATGGTTCTCTCAGCAGCTGGAAAATCAGGAACTCAAAATCTCTCATCTCCCGAAGAGGCAGCCATTGCTTCTCCCATGCCTCAGTTATTTACCCTGTTGGAAATGAGAAGGAAAGGAAGATGTACCAGCTTCTCATGGAAGCAAAGTTGGAACCCCTGTTTCTGTCAAGACCAGCAATCTGTTTGTTGTAGCATGGGAAGTCCCCTGGACCAGTTTTTACTGTTTTAGCTTGGCATTTAGTTATCTTGTTAATTGCTTGTGTGGAAGTGTAAAGAAGAAAGGTAGGAAAAAAGGTGGGAGGAGAGGCTCTCAGCAGCTTTGGTTGTGTTCATGGATGTGGCATGGCCCAAGAGAGCCCAGAACCTTATTCTTCAACTACGTTCTAATCAACCCTGCCAGATCATCTTAAACACTCCGTGAGATAGGGAAGGAATACTGTGGTCAGCTGAGCAAACTCTGGGGCATGGTGGCTAACCAGCCTTGCCCATATTGAAGGGTTTGTTTCATCTTTAAAGTCTGCAAGTGCTTGCTTTGGTCTTTGCACAAACCATTGGAGGGGGCTGGTTTCAGTGTTCAGTCTGTTATTAGTGTTGTGAAGCCCACTGACCATTTTGCCGGTTGCTTTTATAACACATGCCCTTGGTTGTTCCCAAATTAGAATCATGGGATTTTCCTGTACCTTACATTCTTGTTTCTTTCTTGGAAGTAATGGAATCCTGGGTATTACACAGGATTTGCCCTCGTGGATCAAGCAGCTGATCCATTAAGTGTGTCGTTTGCCTCTGGCAGTGGCTGATGCCCTCCTGTCCTTGTCAGGCAGGGAGTGAGAACTCACAGTTCAGCACTGAGAGATGCAAGGGTGGTGTAACCGGGCATGCCAGTTTATACTTCAGCTTTGATGCAAACCACCGAAGTGCCCATGGTCTTAAGCACCCAGCAGAATAAAATCTAGAAATACATGTTAGATGATTTCACATGCTCCTAAGTGAAACCCAGTTGACTGTCGCTGGTAAGTTCAGATTATTCTACTGTGTTCTACACAGGAGGCTGGATTTCTAAAGTACCTGTTAGGTTTATCACAGACATGCATTCTTTTTAAATGATCTAACACATAATCCCTTGGTTTATGCCCAATTCTTAGGGTCTCCTCACAGAGAGATTTGATTTTAATGCTGGGAAAAAAAGCCCTGAGCTTTTTGCAGTCTCTCCAGATGTAGCCTTCCTAGAGAGAGCAGGGAGTTCAGTTTGGCCCACTGAGACTGTTACACTTATGTGCCCAGAAAAATGAGAGTCTGCTGCCACATTTTAAAAGATGAAGGACAGCAGTGGGAACTTACACCTCTGGGACAGATCTTTGACAAATAGCTCTTGTGTTCCTCCTGCCTGTCTGCTTGGCTCTCTCTAGGAAATGGGGAGTTGTGTCATTATTTCCTTGAGGATGCATGGAGTGTTGAAGAGACGTTGAACTGCCCTGAAAGATTTGGGACTGCAGTAGGGGGGGTATGGTAATTTACTATAGAAAGTATAGACTCGGGAAGGTAGTTTGAACTCAGAACACTTCTCCACTGCAGAAAATCTTTTTCTTAATATATATATTCACAATCTTTTTCCATTCCCCTTCCAGTCTGTACAGGTTATTAACTGCTGACAAGAAATTCACATCTCATAAATAATGCTTAAGAGCCATTGCTATATAAATTGAATGTGTTATGAATTGTGATGGGCCTTTTTGTAGCATTCGATGCCTAGAGCAGGAAGAACAGAGGATGTCATTTTCATTAATTTCTAATGAGGTGCCAATTAAAGACAGGGAAGACGCACCAAAGGGAAGAGTGGCCAAGCTCCCCTGAATCCTCCGCCTCAGGGCTGTCATCCAAACACTGCTAGCAAGCCTTTTCTAAAAATTCCATTAAATTACAGTCTCATCGAGAGCACACACAGACACATTCAGCTTGCCTTTGATCTTCAAAAGAGCAATTTGTAAGGCGAGTTTGAGCCTTCTCACATAGGGAACAGCTAGAGGTGATAGGAATTGTTAATTGCCAAGATACTCCATGGGCTTTCAATGAGGAGGTGAATTTTGAAGATGAATTTTCCTCTGCCTTGCTGTGACTAGATAACCTTTAAATCAACAATACCAAAGTAACACCCTTTTCCTGTGAAATCTTTCAGGGTGCCAATTAGAAAAGGCGTGTGGTGAGGCTGGGCTGATAGCCTGCATCCCAGAGTATCTTCAACAGTTTAACTTCTCAAGATAGAAAACAGTTGCATAAAAATGGATTTATTTGTTTCATTTTCTACTCAGTAGGCAAATTGATCAGCTCATTCTCATTACAGGAGTTTTATCTCTGAAAATGCCACCTAGAGGATGTTCCGAAATCTGGCCATCCTCATCAGATCTGGGCTGCATCACAGCCATGTGAAGGCTGTGTTCTCCAAGCCGATCTTGCATGAAACACGCAGCATGGCTTCATAATCGCTGTGCCTTGCTATCCAGAACCACAGAATTAATTTTTAAATACCAGTCTAAGAGCTTGCATAAGTTATCACCTGTTTTTAGTTGAGTGTAACTTAAACTCTAAGCTGATATGCTCCCTTTTGGGACAGGAGTGCTTTTACTAACAACCTAAGTAATCTGGCTTCCTTTTCGTGCTTTCAAAATAAATTTTATGTTCACTTTAGAAACTCAGGAGAGATGCTTTCGCTCTTCAGAGTAGTTTCTCTTCTCCAGGTGCCTCAGTGATCATTTTTTGCATTCTCATTCATTGTTGAACTGAATTCTTCAAGCATTTATTGAGATGGGACTATGCATGAAGCATTTTGCTAGGTTTTGTGGGGAATATAGGATCTAGAAATATGGAATGTAGGAACTCATAGTCTGGGTCAATGGTTTCAAATTGGAGTGGGCATCAGGACCATATGGAAGGTGTGGCAAAACACAGATTTCTGCCCTCCCGCCTTCCAGTAGGCCCGTGCATGTTTAACAACTTTCTTCATGATTATATTCAGATTATTTATCCCCAGACAGACTACTCTGAAGTCATGTGCCCTTCTCGGGGCTTCCCCTCATTGTAGATGTTAATTTTAATTCACTCACCCACGTCAGAGTGTTGTCCAGTTTCCCCATTCTGTAGTTATTGTTTTGACCGTGTAGCTAGTGAGCATTCTTTGGGAAAACGGTTTATGATCATGTCACAATCCTGCTCATCATCAAACATGTCTCCTAAATTTAGGATCCATTGATGATTCTTGCCAGAACCAGTCTTTACTCTGATGACTGCAGAATGATAATCTTTCTAACTCCAGCCGTCCTCCTACATTTCTCATTTGGCATTCAGTGTTCTTTTGTGAGGACCCTTCTCCCCCATTTATTTATCTATTATTATTATGGGCTCATGGGCTTTTTATATTTTTTTCAGTGGTTTGTAATTCATTACTGTACTTAATTATTATGGTAGTCAAATTGCTCCCAGAGCGTTTTCTTACTCCATGGCATAATAAGATATGTTATGGGGGTACCTGGGTGGCACAGTCAGTTAAACATCCGACTCTTGGTTTTGGCTTAGGTCATGATCTCTGAGGATCCTGAGATTGCGCCCCAAGTCGGGCTCTATGCTCAGTGTGGAGTCTGCTAAAGACTCTCTCTCCCTCTGCCCCTCCCTCCCCCTCTGTTACATTCTCTCTCTCTCTCTCTCAAAAAAATCAGTCTTAAAAAAAAAAAGATGTGTTCTGAATACATCTGGTACTTATCCTATGGCCAGGCCTGCAATCAGCCATTTTTCTAGTGATCTCTGAGGTGACTTTAATATGCATTCCAAGAGGGATTTGCTGGGCCTGTGAGGAAGGCAGATACATGGCATGAAACAGCTGGCATTCAGGGCGGCCTACCATAAGAGTTTTAACTGAGGTATAAGCCATGTGTTATAGGACTACGGGGAGCAAGAAATTAATTTCAACTATAGAAGACTCTGGGTAGGCTGCAGTAATTGGGGCTTTAAAGGAAGAGTGGGATTTAGATGTGTGGAAAGAAGGGACTACCTGTGCAAAGATGGTTTTCTGAAGGTGACCCCTGTGCAGCTGGATTAGGGTTGACTACTAACAAGGGACGGTAGGAATTCAGACTCCAGGCTGTAGGGTTTGGATGTTGGTTTGCACTGAGGCGCTGTCATTGGTTTTGAATATGGTCAACAGGATCTAATAGGACTTTTTTTTTTTTTTCTTTCTTAATTAAGCACAGAGGAAAGCCCAGGAGGCTAACGAATCTTTTTCAGAGGAATGGTCTAGGACAAATGTGAACTAAGTAAGTGAAAAGGAAATGGGCCTGTTTCACAGCCATCCCTGCCACTACAGAGGACTGCACAGCAAGTGAATAGTGATACCCTAAGGTTCCAGAGTGGGCCAAGGAGCTGTGGTAACTGTGAGGTGTGTTGGTGACAAGAAATTACCAGGCTGGTCCATTTCACCAGCACCAGAGATCACCTGAGATTAATCCATGTGTCTGTGCCTTTGCTTAAACTCTCATCCACATGTGGCTTGAGCCTGTCAGGAAGATTTGGCAGTCTACACTTTGTCTCTACAAGAAAATTTGGCTGTCTGTGTTCTTTTAAAGGCTTTATTCCATTACAGAGTTCTAGCCTGGATCCATCAGGAAACCTTGCTATCCTGGGAAACACCTGAGATCTTTTATCATGCCGAGATTGGTTTGGTTGGTTCATTATTATCATTACTGCTAATAATGAACCCTTGTCCCATAGAGTGAAATAATTTTCTGTCTGGATAGCAAATTTCCAGGTATCCGTCTGTAGTCTAATCTTAGCATCAATAACAGCACAATAATTTTATCAAATTTGGATAAGTTACCCTGCTAAAATACTTCTTTATGGGGAAAAAAAGGATCATCATGAAAGGGGATGAGTTATTGATGTCTTTTGTTTTAGCTCCAAGAATAAATAGTTTTAGTTCTTTGTCCAGTAAAGTGTGCATGGTGTTTTTTTTTAAACAGATTTTTTGGGATAGAATTTGTATACCATATTTACCTGTTTTACAGTTCAGTGAGTTTTGGTAAATTTAAATTGTACAGCTCTCACTAAAATCAGAGTTTAGAATGTTTTAAATCACCTCTAAATCTTCCCTTGTGTCCCTTTCTAGTCGGTCCCTACAGTCCCCTTCCCAGCCTCAAGGCAACCACTGACTGATCTGTTTTGGTATAATTTTGCCTTTTCTAGAATTTTAATACTATGGATTCATACAGTGTACACACACACACACACACACACACACACACACACATAGTCTTGTCTGTGTAAGTAGCATGTTTCTGAGATTGATCCACAATGTTACATATTAGTAGTTCATTCCTCTTTAATGTTGAGTAGTATTTCATTGTATGGGTAATATCACATTAGTTTATCCATTTGCCAGTGAACATACATTTAGATTGTTGCCAGTTGGGGGATATTTTGAATAAAGCTGCTGTAAATTATTTATACACAGGTTTTTGTGTAGAGATATGTTGTAATTCCTCTTAGGTAGATATAGAAGTGAAACTGCCAGGTTGAATGACCAGTGTACATTTTGCATTTTAAGAAAATTCTGTTAGCAGTATATTAGGGTTCTAGTTTCCCCATAATTTGTTAGTATTTAATATTGTCATTTATTTAACTTTACCTCTCCTGGTGGTGTATTAATTTCCCATCAGGCATTTCCCAGATGACTGATGTTAAGTGTCTTTTTCATAAGATTTTTTGGTCATTCATATCTTACTTCATCAAGAGTCCATACTTAAATATTCATTGTTTGTTAAATTTATTCCCAGTATTTTAATTTTTTGAAGCTGTTGTGAACAGAAGTTTTTATATTTACTTGCAGATTGTTCTTTTCTGTCCCTTCAAAACACAGTTTTTTCATATGATTGTTTTTATTCTGCAACTTTGCTGACTCACTTATTAGCGCTAGATTCCTTAGGATTATCTACATCCATGATCATGTCATTGCATATAAAGACAGGCTTTCAGGCTTTATGCCTATCATTTCTTTTTCTTGAATCATTGCACTGGCTACGACCTCTACCACAACGTTGAATAGAAGTGTTGAGAATGAATCTCCTTGCCTCTTCCCTGATCTTTGGTAAAATTTCATCTTTTACAACTAAGTATGATTTAGCTGTATATTTTTAAAGTTTTATTTATTTATTTTTGGTAATCTCTACACCCAGTGTGGGGCTCAGACTCAGAGAATTGCATATTCTTCCACATAAGCCATCCAGGCATCCCATCTGCTCTAGTTTTTTTGTTTTTGTTTTTAAGAGCTGTTCCCCACCTCTGCTCCTTAACCTTGACAAATCTTAATGGTTGTAGCTATTGAGTGCATTCTAGGAAAACAGTAAATGTTCAAATACATTCCCTCAAAACAGATGATATAGCCCAGGGTGAGCTACCATGTGGCCTAAAAAAAATCAGCAAAACTGTGTTTTAAAAAAAGTTTTACCATGTCTTGAATTCATTTCTGTCTATAGTTGAAGCATATTCCCTTTGCGCATCGTTCTCTGTAACATGTCTATCCATTTTTAATGGGGAAAGCCTGCGACCTGAGATTATTTTTCTTTTCATTAAGCCGGTGTCGTAACAGACACCCAAGATGCTATAGGTTACTCTGACCTAAGGTAGTAAAAGCAAACCACTCTTGAGAGATGCTTAGAAATGCTTTGCTTGAATTAAATGCTTTTACCAACAAGGCACAGTCACAAAAATTTGTGTGTAAATATATACTGGTAGCACATACCACCAGTATTAGAAGCCTTAGCAGTAATTTCATCCAACCCCACTTTTTTTCAATAAATGAGGAAATGGAGATCGGAAAGGTTGCCACTGGCCTCACATTATACCTGTGATAATGCAGACATTATACCTGTTTGCAAAATCCTGGTAATTCAGGATTGCAGCCTTTGAAATTCGAAAGCTCGGGGACTGAAGAGATTGCCCAATATGAGGGCTCACAGCAGTGTCCCTCCCATCAGGAGTTCTTGGGCCTTCCTAACTACAGCTCTTCATCATGCATCCTGGATGTCTGCTTGTCCCCACTGAATCTCACTTGTGTCTTCTGAAGTACCGAGATTTCTTGGTCTTTCCTTCGAGTTAATACACCTGACTGTTTTTGCTTTCTCTTAGTTTGGCCTCCAAAACCTTGCTCAGGACTCAGGACTCCTTGCAGCAGAATGTCGCCAAATTAGACTGTTGGTGTAGTAGAGATAAATAAAGTAGCACTTACTTATTTTTGAAGATTTTACTTATTTGAGAAAGAGAGCATGCACATGAGCAGGGTGGGAGGAGCCAAGGGAGAAGAAGAAGCAGACTCCCAGCTGAGCAGGGAGCCTGATACAGGGTTCAAGCCCAGGACCCTGGAATCATGAGCTGAGCTGAAGGCAGATGCTTAACTGATTGAGCCACCCAGGTGCCCCTAAAGTAGTATTTAGTCAAAATAAGAGGATTTAAAATTTTTTTCCTTCAGATCCATGACAAATTGTTCACAACGTTTTGCCAAAGAAATGCCCTTTCCAAGGCCTTTAATGTACATAGTTAAACTCACTTGTGTTCAGTACACTGTATGCAGATACATACTCGTAGACACTTCCAGTCTTCTGAGTAGATTCTTACTAAGGTTCCCTCATGAGCAGGGCTTCTGGATAAATGTGGGCCTCAGACCGGCATTGCCCAATCCCTGGATAGAAGGGGGAGCTTCTTTAGAAAGTAGAAGTGCAGTTGCTCAGGTAACTATAATATACCTCAGTGTTTGATATACTATCTTTATACCTAATAGCTCATTTTCCCCCCATAGGAAATGGAAAGGTAATTTAAGAACAAATATAATTACTGTACATATCAAGTAAGGTGATCCACATCATAGAGTCTTTATATCAGATCTAGTTAGCTCCATACTCTTTTTCTTTCTTTCATATGCCTTCCTCCCATGATCTCCTTTCTCCTGCTAGATTCTAAAATCCTCAAGGGTCGGGCCTATGTGTTATTCTGTAGTTTCCCACTGCCCTTAATAGAGTGTGTGGCCTATGGTGGTGCCCAGACAGTGCTAAGGAATAATACACAAGAAAAATTGGGAGTCACAGAAATGTGGTGCTCTGGTGAGCCTACTGGTTATCTTTAGGGGAAAGCCCTTTTGTAGTAGTATTTGAAGGCAGGCCCAAGTGGGTAAATGGGAGAATGTCTGGGCCAGTCTCCATGTATATTCATGAAGCCAGGGTACATGTACAACCTGAGGGTTTCCCAGTGGAATATTTGGCCAAAGGAGTAAGTTGTAGGTAGGAAACCTTAGCATTATTTATTGTTACATAATTTTATCTGCCTTGAATTTTTATTGGTACGGGGTGGAAAGTAGACAAGTCGTATATACTATCAGATAGGGTAGTGTTGCCTACTTGGTCTAATTTAAAATATTTGATAAGCTTATGGTTTAATTAAATACTCAACTTTGGGGATGAATGTGTTTGAATAAAACCTGTGCTTCATCTTACACATGAATAAGATAAGCGCTTTGGAGGTCACAGAGATACAGATCCCTGTAGAGAACTACACCATTGTCTCATTCCTGCCTAACCTGTCACTCTGGCATAGAATCCAAGTACTTAAGTAACTTAGAAGTTATCCATCTGGTGCCACTCCAGCCCCACCCCCCACCCCCAAACTGACACAGACACCGCATAGGCACATAATCCAGCTGCCGCGCACATCTTCAGCCCAGAAGGGAGTGTGGTGTGTCTTATTGCCAGGCCGCTTAGATTGCCTAGTGCTTCAACTGCTGACCCAAAGCCAGCCTCCTCATAGAACATGCCTTATTCCTCCTTACTCTGCCCTTCAGAGTCACGTGTCACAAATCATCTTTGAGAAAGCCTGCTCTTCAGATATTTGAACATGGGATGTTGGCTTTCCAGCACTTTGTTCCTCCAGTAGCAAGTCTGTCTATAGGGACTAAAGAACTGCTGTGGGACATCGGGGACTAGAGTGGGTATAGGAATGCCAGAGTGGGCTCAGGGTCTCCACGGTCTTCCTTATGGGGCCCTCACAAAATCTGGGTATCTTTTTAAACAAAAACCCTTCTCTCTAAACTGCTAAGAAGTCTCTCTTGTGAAGTCCATGGTTGACCTCTGTTGCTGTACTTTGCAGAACATGCTAAAACTGTTCTTCTAGACCATAAGTACTGGAGGACAGGGGTCATATAGTGTTCTTTGGTGGCTCCTACCGAAGTAGAAGTGCAGTCATGCCTAGTAAACGTTTGAGTTGAATGAGTGAACTCTGTAGTTGTGATCCTCTGGGTGAAGGAAAAAGAAGACCTTTTTCTTTTATTAAAAAGATTTGAGAGAAGATGAGCACGAGGCGGGGAGAGGGGTGCAGAGGCAGAGGGAGAAGACTCTCCACTGAGCAGGGAGCCTGACATGATGCTCCATCCCAGGATTCTGAGATCATGACCTGAGCCAAAGGCAGATACTTAACTGACTGAGCCACCCAGACGCCCCAGAGAAAGGACAGCTTTATCCAGTACCTGCTATGTACTGAATGCCTGCTTCTGTGTTAAATCACTTGACCCTGATAAAAGCTTTGTTGTAAAGTGGTACTACATTTTTATAGCAAGAGAAAATAAGCTTTGAGGTTGAGTAACTTAGAAATACTAAGGGAGCACCTGGCATGCAAGCCCAGATTTGTTGAGCTCCCAGAATCCTGCGCTGTTTGTGTCCCCCTGCTGGCCCAGGCGTTCTGAGCAGTGAGGAAGTAGCAGCCCGAGTTACCTTTATTTTCAACCATATAGATCTTAGCCCATTTGTTAAGCACTCCCCCAGTTCAGAGATGAACAATGGGTGGTACAAATGTAGGCAGCCTACTATGTGAGAACCTCTTGAGATGGTGTTAATGAGCCATCTCAGTGCACTGTTTTTCAGTGGTGTTCCATGGACTACTTGTTCCTGCATCTAGATAAGATGCTTCTGGAGGACAGGGTCCATAGTGTTGCCACCTTTTTGTCTCCCACTGTGCCTGGGTAATTATGAGACACGGTGGCACTTAATTCTTATTGATGTGGATGTTCCATTTTCTCCTGAGTGCTAATTCATGTCCTCATTTTCCTTGAAAACTTACCTCCTCCAGGATGCCTTATTCAGTTGACCTCTCCTCAGTGCCCCCGATTTATTGCACATAGCTGGGTTGTATTGATTTTATTTGCAGTTGATTTCTTGCTTTGCTTCTTGTGTCCTTCAGCTGTTTTCCTCTCTGCACATCTCCAGCTGTCTTTCAAGGCAGGAACTTGTGACTTCTTCCTTTTCTTTTTCCTCCACCCAGCCCCTAGAATAGAGCTCTGTAAACAGTGCACAAATGACCAATAAATACTTTTGACTCCTTGAGCCTGATAGCTTCTTTTCCTTGCTGGATTGACAGCCTAACACTAGAGCCTGAATCCTTTATTTATTAGATGAGATTTCTATAGCACCTTTCCTCTGAAGAGATCAATATCAGTGGAGTTTGTTTCTGCTTCTGGAAAGTGCTTTTACCTAAGCAGACCAAGTCTTTGATAAGATAGTCCTTACTCCTCAGCTTGTGGGCCCTGGAGATACAGACTCTAAGAAAGCCTTACCACTTCAAGTTTTGCTATCATGTTGCTGGCAATGAGCCTGAATAAGACTGTGACAAATAGCCACACAAGCTTTGTGGCGTTGGTTGATACTGTAGCCAGTGTTCTCAAAAGAAAATCTGCATTTGGGGGGCATTATGATTGACTGAAAGGCAGATACGGAGAAGTCCACCTTAGCACACAATTCATCTGCCCACTAACCAGAGTCCCATCACAGTGTTTGTGGGTTGTAAGCTCTCAGACAGTGCGTGATGTCACCATCAGATGTCTCTGAAACTCAGTGCCATGAGGGAGAGTGTCCGTGGGACAGGGCCCATGAAGTGCATGAGACACAGAGACTGCAAACACACAAGTGCTAGATAGTCAAGAGAGTAAGTGCTGAGAGAAGGCGCTGTCAAGCTGATGGAAGAAGAGCTATCACACTGCAGGTGGGAGTAGTCTAGGCTCACTGTGAAGTGTTGGAACAGAGTTCTGTGTCCAGAGATTGGAAAGGGTGGATGAGTCAACCCTATAATTCACTGGAGAAGTGCCTAAAATAATTGGGTCAGCTGGCTTCTCCAGGAAATAGTTCATCTTTCCACAGACATTATTCCCATCCTGGTCCAGAGTTAGGCGGAATCAAGTAGGAGATGAAGTCCTCTCCCGCGTGCTTTGCAGACTGATGAGAGGTGCGCACGTGGAAGCCGCCCAGTGTGGATACTCGCCCAGTGTGGATACCAAGCCTTTCTTTACGCCGGCAGGCTACATCTTCTGCTGTCAGAGTAGGTGTCAGGGCAGCCACAGCTACTGGGGCACCCCGAGAAACAGAAGAGCTGGGGAAAGGTGTTGGAGAGAAAGTGGAAGGAAACGAAGTGGAGAAGGACTAGAGGGCAGAAATGGAGGTGTGATGGGTGCAGGAAGTCGGCCGGCATTTGCTCAAGGGGTAGTGTGAGCTTGGGAGGGTGCCCCTGCTTCTTTCTTTCTTCCTGAGATTTGAAGGATGTTCTCCTTCTGTGTTGTCACCTGTGGAGTTGAGAGATAGAGCCGCCCATCTGTCTAGTTGATTCTCAGCCCACAACGCAGTGCCTGGAACATTGTTGGAAGGAGGAGATGACAAGGAGTGTCCCTCTTTGCTCTGGGTGCCTCCTAGTCCCTGATCATGGGGCCTCACCAGCTCTTGTACCTGCTGAAATATGCAGTATCATGGTGGGTGACTGGGAGGCAGCTGGCACTGGCCTGTGTGGCTCTCTTAGCGGCATATAGCCAGGCCCCCTTCAGTTATGCTGGTGAGTTCTCCACAGCAGTGTTCGGGGCCTGCAGAGGCACAGGGACAAGCATGTTGTGCAGATGTTAGATGCACCCTATGACCAGAATTTTCTAATAACAGTCAAGATATTGCTTGGATGTAGATGGATTGTTCTTGGGCTGTAGAGTGGGAGGTAGCAGGCAGTGGCTGCCGCTTTTGAAGACATCCCTGTGGGTAATGGCAGCCTTGTCTTTTGGCAGCCCGCTTGTGCCTTGAGGCACTGAGCCAGTCTCTTCCTCACGGGATTATGCTGTCTAGCAGCAGGCCACTCCACACACTCACATGCTCCTCTTCTTGAACCATGTCTGCCCCAAGGTCCCTGGGAGATAGAAGCTCTGCATCAGCACACCACAGGGTCTGTGCATCCTTGTGATTAAAATATGGGATGATGTGTGCTCTCTAGAGCGGCACACTGCAGTGTTACAGGTGTACCTGGGAAGGGAAGGTTTCCAGATTTACAGGGAAAAGGGCCAGGTTTGTGTTAATGCTCTTGTATCAGTTAAACAGCTCTTCCTTTGAACTAGATTGTTAGCTCAGGATTAATTTTCCACGGAATCTGGAGTAATTGACCAAAATGCTGGGTGGAGTAGGAAATGAGTATCAGTGGGAGTTTGGGTGATGATGTTCAGTTCTTCATTATCTGTACTGAGCTCATTTGTGCTCATGAGTTACAGCAAAGTTTTAACTCTAGGATGCATCCCATGGCATCTTGGACATTTCTGGGTTGCCTCTCAGAGTGAGCTCAGGGAGTATAGGCTAATATTAATAATGGCAATAGAAAAGCATAATTAGGAAAGTAAACCTGCTGCTGCAAACAGAATATCCAAAGCCAGACAATAATAGTTTCAGATTGTGCTCACTGTGCTTCTGTTCACCCAAGTAATTGGAGATAGAATGTGTGATGGTGTTCCTCTCTCCAGGAGTGGTAGGGAGGGGCAAAGTTACCAGCATTATATTCTTTAATTGCTAGAAGTAATTTTCTTCTGTTTTTAATGAGTCAGATGTTGACTCAAATTATTTATTTATTCAGTTTACTTCCGTGAGTTCTAGAGCAAAAGCAGGGAATAAAATTGACAAAGCCCCTGACCTCATGGTGCTTTTATTCTTTGGGGGAGAGTTGCAGTAAACAAGGAAACAGATAAATGAGATACTTTCTGATGGGAGTAAGTGCTCTGGTATAACAGGATGGCAGAATGAGAAGGGCAAGTGGCAGTGGGGGTGGGGGGAAGGCTAGCATCTAGAGGAGGTGAAAGCTGAGCTGATACAGGATCCACAGGACTTGGTAGTTGAAGAATGAGGAAGATATCAGTGATGACCTAGTCTTCTGTCATGAGTGACTGGCAGCAGGGTGAGCCCATTCTTTTAGTAGAGTGGGGGACACTGAAAGAGAAGCAAATTGCTGAAGAAGTAGCAAGTATTCCATTTTGGATGCCTTAAGTCTAAGGTATCCAAGATATCCAGTAGATAAGGGGATCCAGAGGCATAGAGCTCCAAAGAGAGAGGTCTGGAGCAGAGAGAGAAATTTCAAAGTTGTTGGCATGTATGGTTAGGGCTTTAAACCCTGGACAAGTATGGGGTGAGACAAAAAGAGAGTCCAGCACTGAATAATTCTAACACTAGTGCAGGAGACCAAAAACAGGGAAAGTAGCCTGTGCCCATGGGAGTCCTCGGGAGTAGTAAACTGTTCCAGACGCTATCAAGGAGAACTGGAAAGGGCCCATTAGATTTAGCAGTGAGCAGGCTTCATTCATGGAGCTTGTTACATAGCCAGACTATAACTGTATCTGAGCCCCCTCCCCACCCACTCTCCAGGTGAAAGGGAATTGGGCTGTGAGGTCAGCTTCTTCCACACAGCCAGGTAAGAAGTCTCTAGAATCCTGGGGTGGGCTGTCCATTCACTGGGGGGTTTAACTGTATGTACCTATAGTCTGTTCTCAAGTCTGAACTCCTGTCTACAGCTGAAACAATCTTCTGCTGCTGAATAAGCCTCTTGCCCTCCAGGAGAGGCTGTGTTTAAATTAACTAACCTTAAAAATGGAGAATCAAGAGGTCAGCTTCTCTGCCCTCCCCTCTGCACATGCTTCGAATGGTGGACAGCAGATGTCTGTTGTGGGACTTGTGACTTTTAAGGCTTAACATTTTGTGAAAATAGAAAAGAGCATACTTACACTCTTGAGCTCCTCAGAGAGACCTGTTTGAGTTAATGTGAAAACAAGAGGCATGTGGAGAGACTTCTCATTCTTGAAGCACAAAACAAGTGCATGGGATACTGGTGCAGTTTGGATAAAAGCATAATTGTTCTCTGAGTGTCTAGAGTCTGTTCCTTTCTCTCATTCCTCCTTCCACTGCAGCTTCCAGCCTGCCAGCCTCAGGGAGATAGACACGGCCTCTTCAGCGCACAGTCAGTACGTGACCAAACTGGGAAACACACATGCACTGCCTCTGATTGTAACAGGGGCTTGCAGAATTCACAGCCATAGCTGTGGAGAAGCCCCCACAGGAGCAGAGGAGCTGCTCTCCACTGTCCTTGGAAAGTTTCCAGGTCCCTTTCATGGTGTCCCTAACCAGTGAGTGCTTTCTCAGCTGCCCTGTGTAGTCTTCATATATTTAAATCAAGTTTCTCTAACATTTGCACATCTTCAACAGAAGGCTTTACTGAGCTTGTCACTTACTGTGCCTGTGCCTCGGTACAGAGAGGTTTGTGCAGGGGACAGAGGAAAGTGCATCGCGTGTCCAGAGGAAGATTTCACATTCATTCTCCTGTGTCGATAGCAGCTTCACTTAGGAGAAGGAAACCAGGGAGTAGACTGAGAGGTGAAGGGGAGGAGGAGTAGGAGGAAGGGACAGGGCAAGGGGCTCCCAGCCTTGAAGTCCCAGTGTGTTAGTTTTATTGTGTAAGGTGAGGGGGTAACAAAAGTCAGAAGAGCAGCAACCAACCTGCCTTGCACTGGCTGTTTTCATGTCTGTAACCTCATTTTATGAGAGGCACAGCTGAGGCTCTAAAAGATTAAATGTCAGAGCAGTGCAGCTAGAACTTGAGTCCAGTACTTTTCACTCGGTTATCCAGAAAGAGACCTTGAGATTACCCTGTTTGTGGGATTTGCCCTAGCAGCAAAGGTGGGACTAAGCCATTGATCTCTCCCAACTCCAATCTGTCATCTTTGTACTCTCACATGACCTCATCACATGAAGTGGAAGGCCAATAGAGAAAAATGGGAGAAGTATTCCTTTCTTTTCCAAGTGTTCTTCTGGAGAGAGACACATAGCATTTATAGTCCGAGCACCACTGATATTCTGTGACTTGTCTGTGTAGTCCTCGCATTGGCTAAACAAGCCACAGTTCTCTGGCAGGTCTGGTAGCAGAGTTGCTCCTGTGCGCCCAGACCGTGCCCTCGGTGGCTCTTGGGTGGGATGTGTGGGGCTCTTTTTCTTTTCTCCATTGTAGCTAGTTTTCTAGGTGAGTGCTCCATTTGAGAAGGTAATCTTTTAAAGGACAAGGTAATGCTGAAAGAGAAAGGCAAACAAATTTCAAGTCTGCTGGGAGGAGGATAAGGTCACCTGAGAAATAGAAGTTTCCTGTCAGTACCTTACTGTTCTCCCGAGGCGCTGAGAGGCTGGTGGTGGGGCGGGGGGTGGGGGCGGCGGATGGAGAGGAGGCCAGAGTAGTGGTACCTCCTAGGGTTTTCCAGATCCTTAAAACTGCCCAAGGTACCAAGAGGCTAATGCTCTCGGCTACTTAAATGTAATGGTGTTTGAAAGAGCAAGTCATTATTTCTGTGGCAAAAACCACCTAGATCCGTTTTCTCTTAGTTTTTAAATATATGTTCATCTGTAGGTAAAACAGTCTAGCAGAAGGTGAGCCAGCAGCCAGCCCCCTTCTCTTGGGCACTGAGGTGTTATAGGGCTTTCTCGGAGTGGGGTTTGCACAAGTCAGAGTTGATGGCCCAGTATCCTTTCTGGTGCAGGTGCCCTGCCCCACTTCCCATCCCAGGTGCCAAAAACAGGACTAGGTTTTCCTGGGTGGGGGAGGCTAGAACCAGGGGAGCAGGACTTGTTCTCTGAAGGTCAAGGAAAGGGAGGCCTCCTGAGCTGGGTGACAGGAGACATTACTGAGACAGGGCACACATTTCCCCCAGAGGAGAGGAAAGAGCTCATTCAAGTTTTTGCGAGAATGGAGCCGTCTAGAGAGCGATAAAGGATACCCAGAGTGGTGAAGTTTTTATACTTTTACAATGACGTATGTGCAGACTGCATCAGGAGCTTCGTCACGCTGGACCAGGACCATTTTCTCTCCGCTGCTGCTGACTGTTCTCTCAGAGCCATGGGCTGAGTGTGCACAGCCGCGTGAGGAGCTCGTTGCACAGAGGCCCCGTCTTCTGCCTTCTGTCACACTGCCTCTTATGCTAGCATTTAGCTTGTGTCTAACTGGTATTTTAATTGGTTTGGGGGAAAACAGATGATTGTTTCTGTTTTAGAATTGTCTTGGTATGTTTTAGTGCTTTTTGTTAAATTGTCGAGTAGAATAGGCTCTTCCAAATTGCAAATTCACCTTTCCTCTGAAGAATGGACAGACTGATACCCATTCACCCGTTCTCTCCCCAAGTCCAGCAAAGCACTGTGCCTGCCAGCTTGTGAGCCAGGATATCCAGTGGTGCTTCTTGGAGTATGATGCTTTTCCTTCCACCATGCAGAGCCAGAGGTGGAGGAGAATGTAAAGCAGACCCTATTCCATTCCTGAAACACCTGCAGCTGCTTTGCCTGTACCATGGGTCTGATGAAATAAAGTGCATTAAGATCCTTTAATACATTTCTGTGCTACAAATTCTGCCTTGGGCGTTGGGTCAGTAGATGTGGTGTAATCCAGGGTTGCTGCTGGTGGGGTTATAAATGGCTAATGCTTTCCAGCAAGCTTTCCTGTAGCCGCCTGCTGCTCCTAGCACGCACTTACAAATGAGGTATGAGGTCAGCTTGCTGTCCTGAGCTTTAAGAAACTTTTACCTTGCTGGAAAAAAATGTGATTCTTTTTTCTAACGAGCTTGCCTGGTCATTCAGACACATGGGTCAGGAATATTTGTCATCTGTTCTTTAAATAGGCACGTGGATCACAGGTCGTTTCTGTTGATGGGTTGAGAGTGACCATTGCCAGGTTTCTTCAGGCAGCTTTTGGGAGGTCTCAGGTAGGTTCTCTTTGTTGGAGCCCATGCTCCTGTGTAGGAGCAGCCTCTGATTTTCCTCCTGCCTGGGCCTCAGGACCACTCCGTGGCCAGCACAGCCTCCAGAGCTGGTGGGCAGGCGCGCCGGGACGGACGTGTGTGCGCAGACGGCTGAGCACCGGTGGGTCATGTCATAGGCCTCCACCCCAAGGCTTGTCAGTAGTTTTAGTTTCTTCTTGAACCTTTGGCAATTTGAAATTCAAATGAACAAGAAAGTGTAAAATATTTCTTGTAAGTGACGTAAAAAGTGAGCTTAGGCTTGCTTGCCCTGGTCTGTGGCTTTACTAAAACTGCCATTGTGGGTGAGCCTTCAAGCTGGGGTTATGGGATCTGCAAGAAAACAAATGTTTAACTGAAGTCCAGGAGTATCCAGGGCTGCCCAGCTTTGCCAGCTTTAAATAGTGCTGCTTGGGGACGCCTGGCTGGCCCAGTGGGTGAAGTGTCTGCCTTTAGCTCAGGTCATGATCCCAGAGTCCCCAGGATCCAGCCCTGTGTCAGGCTTCCTGCTCAGTGGGGAGTTTGTTTCTCCCTTTGGCTCTGCCCCTCCCTACCACTTGTGCTCTCTCTGTTCTCTCTCATAAATAAAATCTTTTTAAAAAAATAAAATAAATACCAGCCCAAGATAAAACCGATAAGCAGCATTTCTGTCTGACAGGGATTGAATAAAAATGTGAAGGACTCAGACATTGAATGTAGATTTTAGCATTGCTTTATCTCCCTTGGGAAATTCCATGAAAAAAGGTTCAACCCTGCTTAATTCTTAGAGTTTGGAGGGAAGTGCTTGGCCTGGGGTGGGGGGGCGCGGGGGTCGGTGGAGGTGGTTGCGTTGGTGAGACAGGGCCTCAGCCAAGGGTGGGCACTGCTTGCAGGATATAAGGTTGCCTCCCTCCCTCTGCCCCCAGCTCCTGCACCCCCCCCCCACCCCTGTACTTGGCTATTTCCCCGGGCTTGTGGGTGGGGGGCTGTGGAAGGGCAGAGCTGGCCACTAAGGCATTTGTTATCTGGTTCAGCTGCCCTCAGGGCCCTGCCTACCAGCACTAGTGAGAGGTAAAGGACACAGGGTCTGGGACAAGCTTTCCCAGTGTTCCTCTTGGGCAGTGATTGTTGTGGATTTTTGTAAACAAGTCAGTAAACAGGAACCAGTGTTACAGCTTTCATAGCACTTAGAGCAAAGTGTTGGCTGTCATCTTCAATGGCAGCATTTGTGCAAATTGTTCTGGGTCCTGTATGTTTGAGTCTCAAGATACCCAAACCCCTCCCTGTGTAAGCAGATGTGAGGTTTTAACTGTGGATGAGGACTCTAAGATGAACAGTATGACTTCTAGATGTTAGCTTTTAAAGCTGAAGGGTCAGGTCAAGTTTGGTTCCCACCGAATGAAAGCTGCCCTTCAGATCTTTGTGAGTCTTGGAGAAATGAGCCTCAGTTCTCTTTTGCGTTGAATGTGTTTTCAGGGCCATTGGGTGTTGGGCATCTTCAGGCTGATGTGGCATATGGCTCTTGGCTGCCCCAGGCCCCAGGTCCACATCAGGAGCGCTTTGTATTTCTCATGCGGGATACAGTCTTTTGGACCAAGGGTTAGATAGTCCTCAATTATGTTTTCTTGCTGTCTGCTGTAATCCTGTGTCTGTGATAGTGACAGAGTTAGGGAAGCTTCTGGTATCCTCCCATCTTTCACTGTCCATAGCCACAGACTTGAGCAACCCAGGATGAGCCCAGGTAGGTCAGCCTCTGGGGCCATCTAGGCAGGCAGCCTCTTCTCTCCTAATGCTGGCTGCTTAGTTCAAGATTTTTTCATGAGGGTGTAGCTGTTGGAGACCTTCCAGCTCAGCTGCCAGGGAGGGGCTGATTGGGATCACCTGTAGTCGGCCTGCTGTCCCTCTTTCTACATACAGGATGGCCTGTCAGAAGCCAGGGAGTGGCCATGGAAGGAAGGTAGGCTATAGAACAAAGTGCTCAGAGAGCCTTCTTCACCCTCCCTTTTTAATCAAGGGCTTGTCCCAAATTGCTCTTCAGTGCCAGCCAACAAAGAAGATGCCCACACAGGTTCTTGAGTGTTTTGTGCAGTTTTATTGAAAACAACTCTGGTGGCCTTACAGGAGCTCTGCAGCTGCCTCCTAGGCCAGTATGTTATGGAAAACCAGTAATCTGGGGCTGTAAGGAGCAGGGCAGCCAGTCACATGAGATGGCAAGGAAAGGGCTGAAGTTAAAGCACATTTAGCAGGCAGATCATATTTTCAAAAGCTTTGCTTTGGGTGTTTTCCTTCTGTTTTGGGGATCAGTATCCTTTTAATCACATTCTCCAGCCCCTGATCCCTCCTCATCCCTATAAAGTACTATGTGGTGTATAATCATTGTAGGGAAAAGTATATTGAAATTATTTTTCAAACCACATGTCACTGAACTTCGGGGCCATAAGGAGCATATGGATATGGAATGTTACATATGCGCATGAGTGAGTGATTTTAATTTTGATACATAGTTTTTTAAATCAGGGAAAAAAGAATTGTATGGTACCCTGGGTGATGATACCAAACTCCTGTTGCATCTCAGCTGACCAGCTCACTGTCCTCTGTGCTTTCATCCCTTCAGACACTGCCTTGGTTGACCCTCTCTGGAAAGGCCCCAGTTGGTTGCTAATGAACAAACAGCGTGGAGAATCATATGGTACAGATAGAGGCTGTAAATCCCCTTATGTTTTAAAATGGTGTTCATCATTGAAATTAAGAACAGTCATCTTCTCCAGCAGCCTGAACTCATTTCTCCATATCCAGCTTGGTCTAAAGAATCCAATCAGAGAGTAATTGAGAGTTCGTGACACTTGCAGAAGTTTCTGGTAACAGACCTGTGGGTACCAAGAAAAGGACAGAGATTCGTCCCACCCACCAGTCATTCCTGCCCTCCCCTGTATCCAGAGCCGCCCACTCCCCAGCACTGACATGGACATGTGTTTAGCCATGCATTTAGCCGACTGGCTGCTGTCAATGGATAATGTCTACTCAGCATTTGGGACAAGTTCCAGCATATAACTTCCTTTTGGAGAATGAACCTGATAGAAGAGGGGATTGAGCTTAATTTATGTCAGCTAACAACCTCAGTGCAGCAACTTGGACAGCTAGCCTTCCGGAATTTCCCGAGACTTTTCCGTAGTGAATGACAGTGCCATATATTCTAATTGTTACCCATGCTGCTCCCAAGTGTAGCTGCTGTGTAGTGGTTTTCACCTTGTAGAACTCAAAGCCAAGTGTCAAGTTGTGTCTAACAGAGGTACACAGAACTCGAATGGAGAAATGAGATGTTTCTGGCTGGCTGGAGAATCCTCAGGCTGGGAGAGAGTGTATCAGGCAGCTGCTGTGGTTGTCACGGCCTGCTTCCTTTTCCAGATGGAGCCTGGGGTTCTCTGATCCCCTGAGGTGGCAGCTCTCTAGCCAGCAGAAGGCAAGCACTAAGCAAGGTTGTGGGGGTGTGTGATAAGAACAAGACTACAGCCTCTCCCCTCCACCCCAGTCTGCCTTTGACTAATGAGGTGTTAGGCTGAGCCAGGGCCGAGTTAATTTCAGAAGTAATCCATTTCCTGCTACTTTAATTCAGCCGGCACCGTTTGTCAAAAGTAGAGAAGAGCACCTGGGACCTTCTCCTGCATCATCCCAGTATCTTAAAAAAAAAAGGAAGGGAAGGGGCAGCAGGGGTTCTCCCACCCCTTATTGCAGGTGCTGAGGTTATAGAAGTGTGTCAGGACTTGGTAACATAACTGTCCTCACACACATCATGCCACCATACTGTGGTACCCCACCCCAGGCCCCAGCCTTAGCGGCAGGTTCTCCCCCACCAGGTGGGCTTTGCTCCCAAAAGACAGCTGTGCTTGTTAGATGGAGAATGCGTATTGAGGCCATCCGTGCTTAGGCTGGGAAGTCCTTTAGGACAAAGACAACTGCTATCCAATATCTACAAGTAATGAACTTATCAGTAAATATAACACATAAGCTCATTAATCTTAACTTTGCTTTTGGACCAAGGGGGAGATTGGCTTCTCGGGAGACAAAAATTTCATCTGTGTTCTTTCTTTTCCTTAAACCCAGTCCCAATTTAGAGCCAAACATATTGCCGTGCTCTCCCTAGGAAGCAGTTAATAATGCGTTTTTTTCTCACAGTGGATGGTCCAGGCTCAGCCTGGTCACTCAGGCCCCTAGGCCATGTGCACATGTACTGTACACAGCGTGAGCTCAAGGCATCTGAGCAGGGTTTTATCAGCTGAAGAATGTTCTCTAGATGAAGTGAATCTTACAACTGTTGCCTGTCCTGGTCACTCGTCTTTGCTTCAACTAATGCTGTTCTTCTGAAATCACTGCCTCCACCCTTCAGCTCTGAAAAGAAAAGAAATTGAGGATGTAGACATGGATGCACTGTGCTTTACAAGAGGTGGCTGCTCATTCACTCTGGGCAGTGAGATCTAGGTGTAAAAGAAGTCTCAGGGGAAAAAAGAAAGTCGTCTCTGGGAAGAGATGTTGTTTGTGAAGAGAGCAGTGGCTTGGAAGAGCTGCTGTGGGATACCTGCCCAGGCGCCCAGGGAGAGGAGGTTTAGGGAAGGTTCACCTACAGGTCGGTCCTGTGGATCTGGTGTAGGCGCGTGGGGCCTGGAAGTATGACCACATAGGACTGACGGGGTGAGTGGGGACAGGGGGCCAGCCAGCATAGGCAGGTGTCTTCCCAGCCTGGATCTCCCCCTCCCCCTCCCTGAGAGAGGGGGCAAGACAGTCATAGGCGACATCAGCTGTCTCCCCACCCCCACCCCTCAAACACACATCCATACACCCATCAGCAGTTTGAAATTGAGCAGAATAGAAAGGGAAAGGGCCAGATCCTTGGCAGCTCTGTGTTGCCTTTGTCCTCTGAGCTTCCTGCTGACTCCCTGAGGGCCTCGTCTTGCTGTTTCCTCCCAGAGAGACTTCACCTGTACCATTTCCATTCTCTGTGGGCCTCTCCTGGGTCCCTCGTTTTGCTCGCCTCATCAGTGTCTCCCTTGACTTCTCTGCTCCAGAAAGAGGAGCAGCCCTGCAGCCTCCTGACCTACCAGGTGGAGTTAGAAGCATCAGGTTCCTTTGAGGTGGCTGGCGATTAGAGGGCAACATTTCTGTTCTTCCCCCTATTTATACGTATACCTTGTCCAGCACTTGAAATAATCCATTTTCTTCTGAGAGCCTCCACTCCTTGTAGGCTGTGGTTTGATCACACCCACCATCTCCCTAAACCCTCACCATACAGGAGGTAGAATGTTAGTTTAAGCCATAATCATTTCTGCTTCCTCCCTGCCTCCTAGAAGTGGTGGGTGTCCTGTGGTGTATGTTACAGTTTGCCCAAGCTGGAAAAGTGTTGAGCTGGTCGCTCTCTGCCGTCTCCTGTTTGGTGGGGAAGGAGGGGACTCAGAACCCACTCATCTCCTGGGGAAGAGGGTATGTCTCACTGCACCAGTCATCTTTGGGGTTCCACTTTCAGGATTCAGGCAGGAGCAGTGTTGAATGCAGAGTCAGTGTCTGAGTAGCCACGCTTGGACATCGAGAGGCCCCTGGACTGACTGGAGGAGGAGCTGGGAGATGGGAAGGCACAGACCCCCTTCCTTACCGGTGGCAGCTGTCCTCCCGCCCTCCAGCCCAGAATGAGTGCTGGGCTTTGTGCATTCAGAGGCCACCCTAACTGTGTTTTTTCTGCTTCTCCCACTGTTGCAGGTTATGTGTTCTGTATGTTACATCGCCTCCCGGAGCAGCATGACTGTACGTTTGACCACATGGGCCGCGGCCGAGAGGAAGCCATCATGAAAATGGTGAAACTGGACCGGAAAGTGGGGCGCTCCTGCCAGCGCATTGGGGAGGGGTGCTCCTGAAGGCCAGGCACGGCCGCCACATGACGCTGTTCTTAGTTCACTAATGTTAGCCTTATTTAGGACAAAGTCAGCCAGACACCTTGTACTGGGCACGCGTCAGACTACAGCCAGTCCGTTTCCTTTCTTTAGCCAGCCGTCCTGGTACTGTAGTTTAGGGGTTGATGGTGGTTGAAATTGATTTCTGGCTGGTTACTAAGGTGCCTGCTAGCCATTGTATAAAATTAAAACATGAAGAATATTTTTTTTTGAGCATGGCTAGTGGATTTAAAACAACACATACCTGTCACTGCTGGAGTCAAACTTATAAAAAGCCTTAAGCGGAAAGTGTTCCAGATGGAGACTCTGAGTTAATAGAGGAGTAGAAGCTGGTGTTAAAGTTCCCATGACGCACATGGCTTTGCCAGAAACTCTGGTTAATGTTCGGCCTTTCACCTCTTCACTTATCCTTAGTCCCAGTAGCCAGGATACCTGATGGCCACGCGTGCCTTGGCCACAGGAGGCTTTTGAGACTGGCCATGTGGCTGGGCTGGGTGGTGGCTTTGCTCTCCCACAAAGCTGGAAATGGGGGTGGGGTGGTAGGTTCTTAGGAAAATTTTTTTACCTGACTTGCTATGAAAAAAACTCTCTCAGCACACGAGAAGAGAAACAATAACCTCACTTTGAAAATTAGCTCCACTCAAGACTAGTCCATGTACGAGACCCATCTTTTCTATATAGGACCCACGGTCATGAGAAGCTCCAGGGGCGCACCCTGACCCCACTGGCTCTGGTTTGCCATTTGCCAAGTGCAGGGATCTGGCAATTGATCAAATAAGGCTAATTACAGCACAGGAGCTGCGGCTGGGATCTACGGACTGGCCTCTGCAGCTAGATTTCTATATTGGGAGTTTTTAAAAAGACATTTCATAGCCAACGGGAATCAGTAGAAGGGCTGGGGGGAAGCATGTGGGATGCTGCTGCCCACAACCTCTGCCCCCTCCAGTGGCCGCCTGCCCAGCCCTTTCGGGGCCAAGAAGATGATGCCATGACCCAGCCCCTTGGTCTGTGCAGCTCCACAGTCCAGGGGACGACCTCTACCACATAGCAAGTTTAGGAAGGGGAGGCAGCCTGTGTGACAGGGGCAGCGGGGTGATCTGTCTAGAACAGTGGTTCGTGACCATGGCCCAGTTCTGAGTGAGACATTTGCTCTGCACTGGGGGTGGGAGGCCATATTTCTCAGCCCGTGCCTCTTCCTGCAGGTAGAGAGGAGTCGGTAGCCGTGGTAGCTCAGGCCAGGTGGGGAGGATGGATATGGGCCTGTTTGCCCGAGTTAGGGAATCATCACCGATCTGGTGGGGGTGGGGAGGGGAGACAGGATTAAGATTCTCTGGAAGGCCTGAACAGGGTGGAATGGGCCAGAGACCCCGTCTGGTCTGGGCTGGTGAGAGTCCCAGGCTCCTGCAGAGGTAGCTTGGATCTGCCCACACACAGGCTCCTGGAATAGCTTAACCCAGCAAACTTTCCCTTTTATACCACGACCAACAGTTCGACTCTGCAGTTCACAGCCAAACACCTGCAACTACAAATGTTTTTTGATCCGGAATACTGAAATAGGAAATCATGCTCTTACCAACCTCTTCCTCCCATCCCACCCCCACCAGAGTGGAATCCGCTGCAAAATCTCCAGCCTTATTCTTGCTTCAGGACCCAGACCGGTGTCTTGCTCCAGGGCAGCCCAGGGCAGAGGGGCCGGGTCTGCCTGCGTTTACCACTGTTGTCAAGCCACGGCCCTCTGGCCGTACATGGCCATCCTCAGTGAGGCGGCCCGCCTAGGCCCCCGCCAAGCTCTGATCCTGAAGAGGGACCCCCCCGCCCCCCCGCTCTCTTCCGGCCCTCCTCAGGCCCCACCGCTGCTGCTTTGAGGCAGGGATGGGAGCAGGCTCTCCAGGGAGCCCAGTGGCACACAGGGCTCGCAGCCCAATGTTCACTTCCTGATGGTAGAGCTGGGGGTGGGGGGAGGGCTTGTTCCCCTGCAGTATCTGTTCTGTGAAGTTTGTTAAATGTAAGGAAAGCTTAAATTCTTGTATCTTTAAAAGAGAAGATCTTATTTAACCCTTTTGTGTTTTAGATTTACTTACACACATAGCCTAGAGCTCAGTTTTAGTTTTAACATTGTGAAAATATTAAAAGAATCTTGTAACTTTATTCTTTTTTCTCCTGCTGAAAAAAAAATTAAACCAATCGTATGAAAGTTTGGATTTCTCTGTTTTGCCAGTTCTCCTAAGTGCTACCTGTATAGCTAGAAAAATGGTGAAATGTCTCTGGCTGGACCTTGGATGAGGTGTGGCAGGGAAGCAGGTGGCTCTTGTGTGCAGAGAGAGCCTCTCCATTGTCTGGGCTCCCCCTCCAGGCTCCACAGCAGCTCCCCTTGTTTCTGGGAGTGCTTGTGTCTTTGGAGGTCACAGGGCCTGTGGGGTGGTATGTTTGCTGGCAGCAGGACGGTTACGTAGGTGGGGGAGATGAGAAGAAATGGGCACCGGCCCTGACAGCCCCTCTGTGGTGTGTGGGTTGGGCGTGCTTGGGGCCTGGGAGGAGCAGCATGGTGTATGTGCTGTATGAGCCCTGGTGTAGAGGAGGCACTTGCTATATTCATCTTAAGTAGTCTAAAAACATGTGGGATGTGTGTGGCAGGGAAGAGGCAGAGTGTTGACCGCACAGTTGTCATTGAAGATGATGAGCAATTCTCGAGGAACTCAGAAGTGCGTGTGGAGGCGAACAGGTGGATGGGGAGAGCACAGGAGCCTGGTGGCCTTGGAGAACACCACGCCTGGCTGTGCAACCCCTTGTCCCTGCTGCTGATCTGGGAGGCTTTGTTCATGCCAGCAGGAGCCTATGGCAAGAAGACCGGTGGTGGAGGGAAGTGGCAGTGAGGAACAGGAATCCCACTGTGGGGAGGGGGTGTGGGAGGAGGTAGTTGAGGCAGACCAAGAACCTGCTTGCTCCAAAAGGGCTTATCGAGGGAGAGCACCCCAAGCAGGTGCCAGAGCGAGAGAGCCCCCAGGAAAAGTCTGCAGTGGCCTCAAAATCCCCTCCTTTGCACCCATTCTCAAAGTTGCCTGAAGGAGGGCTCCAGGAAAAGAGGAATAAGCAGAGACAAATGTGGAGGCCTGGAGACACCAGAGAGTGCCAGGAAGTGACTGCACTGGGCAGCCAGGGCTGAGGTCTGCCTGTTGTCCCGTAGGGCTGGAAGGCACTACACTTGATCCAAGCTTCTGTCCCAGGGGTCGGGCAGGAGTCTGACAGAGAAAGTTAAGCAAGTAAAAATACACCGTTTATTAATGCCACAGAAATACTAAGGAAGAGGAACCATAGGCCTTACATGACTCCACTCTGATTACATAGGAATAATGAACATACAGATGCATTTTGCTCTGGCAAAAACTGATGACAGAACTCTCCTAAGGGGACCGGGAACGTATGTGCAGAGCATGATGGGGCGAAGTTCACATGTCCATAGTAGGAAGCCAGCAGATGATGCGTAAAACTGAAAATTCAAGAGCTCAGTAGAAGCACGTTACCTAGAAATGTGGAGGTAAATGCAGAGGACAAAGCTAAGTTCAGTGGTTTTCTCTGGGGATGGAGGATGGGAATGTGGTGAGCCATGTATTTACCACTCCTACAACTATTTGCATGTGTAGCAAGTTTTAAACATGATGGAAAGGGACCAGCTCTCCCAAACTGTCAGGACTTCGAGAGGCTCAGGAGCCTTGGTGATGCAGAGTGGAGTATGGGTTTCTTGGCCAGCGACGCTGTGGAAGATGCAGGTGCTGGTGCATTGTGGCACGTGCCACAGGGCTTTTTTTTTTTTTTTTTTTAATACCACGGGGCTTTTTCATTACCACCACACCCTGGGACACATTACCCCACTTCATCAAGCACCTCCTGTGCACTGGGCACTTGAGGAAAACTCAGGGGGTAGTTCTGGCCAGGCCAGTCGGGAGCTTCTGGTGTGGACCTCTCTCATGTGCTGTCCCAGTGATGGTGTAACCCAGAACACCCAGCAGATTCATTTCCCTTGACCATATCCTGTTGCTGGGTTTACCTATAAAGGTGCTCCCAGTCAGTGACTGGATTGCAAGCCAGGAGCAAAGGGGGTAGGGACATGGGTGGGCTTTGGCAAACGGGCCAAAATAAAACTGATGGCTTGCCTCAGGACCTGCGGGACAGGGCCAGGCTGGAAAGGGGCACGCGGCACCTGGGCTCACATGCAGTCTCTAGGCTATGGGGGCCTGGCCTCATGGGTTTGAGCAATTAAACTGTTCGTAAGTGAGAGGCTCCCCGGGACTCAGAGTTTCACTCATGTAGGTAATGGGTTCATGCATGACACCTTGTTGGGTCCACAGACTTGGGAGGCCAGGCTGGGCCTTTTGTTCCTAGCGCTGCTTTCCCACCCCAGCTTCGTCGGGTAACCCTGTACTGTTCTCCTCCCCGGGCTGGTAAGAGCCTGAGCTGTCGCAGGGAGGAGTGTGGGTTTGATGGGCCAGGGCTGTGGAAGGCTTTGGGAGCAGGGAGGCCACAGGGTCAGATGTGCAAATGAACTGACCCCCACGGTAGGGGGAACTGTGGTCTTTGGAGTCCACACGCCCAAGCCCACTAGACAGCAGGAAGAGGTAAGGGGCAGGGGACCTATGTGGGGATCTACTCTGTGTGATACAATGCCCAAATGAAAGGGCAAGTCACCAGGACACAGTTCCCAAAGGCAGAAGCTCTTGGTGCACACCTTGTATGTCTGGGGCCCTTCCAGCCCAGAGCCCTGGCTGTGGGGGCTCTCACTGAACACTGAACAGCTGGAATGTGCTTGGCACCAATCCACGTGCTAGGGATACAGTCAGGACCAAAATTACTGTCTGTCGTGATGGGCGAGGGGACAAAAGCAGGGAATAAATGTGTGATACAAAATGGGTAGGGGAGGTGGTTAAGAAGTGCAGGGCCTGGGGGCTCTTATCTGAGATGGGGAACATCCAGGATTGGAGGTATGGGTTGTAAAGGAGACCAGCCTGCCAGGGAGGTGGCGGGAGGCCCAGGAGGCTACTTGATAATCCAGGTGGTAGATGGTGGTGGCGCAGAGCTAAGGGCACCAGACGGGCTGAGAAGTCAGAGTCTGGACTCAGGCTGAAGGTAGCGACCCTAGGAGTTGCTGACAGATGGGCCGTGGGTGAGCGAGAGGTGACTTCATTGCTTTGGCCTGACAGAAGCATGGTGGTGCCATCTATGCTGGACTAGGGTGGGAACATGCTGTGGGGGGGCGGGGGGCAGGGTGGTTCGGTGGTCACACAACAGACTAAGGTGAGGTGTGTACTACGCATTGTCTTCCATTCTGATCATCCTGTGTTGTGACTTGAATGTTGGGAGTCAATGGAGGAGAGATAAGATTTGAAACATGTAGAGCCAGAAGCTAGTGTGCAGAATATTCTTCCAGTTGCTGGATGTATAAACTCCAAACAGGAAGATTTGCTTCTCACCCATGCCTGCTCAAGGTGGAAGTTTTCTCCTGTTAGAGGAATGTGCTGGGCCAGGCAGCCATGCCCAACTGTAAATGCGCTGTTCCTTGTTTGCAGAAGCAGGTTAAAGATTAGTCTGGGAATTCTTAACATGCCCTGGAATCCTACAGCTCACACAGCTGCTCAGGAAACCCAATCATGGTTGCCCCACATTTGACAAAATTTCTGAAAACTTAACGTCCATGCCCGCGTGAGCTGTGAAGATGAAACAAACTCTTCTGAAGTATCAGTAATTCCAAGTTTGGTCAACCATGCTGGAGGAAAGATTGAGGCGGCTTTCTGTTCTTACACAGGGTCAGGAGCTTGTTCTGCGAAAGGTGATCAGGGAGTGCACAGCCCAACAGCACAGGGCCAGGCATCACACGCATGCCATGGTCGCTCAACAGCTGTGTTGGTTTTCAAGCATTTTTGATGTCTGGGTATGTGTCAACTTTGAGATTTGCCATGATTTCTAATTCTTCCATCTTTGAGCCTAATTTTGTAGTCCTGTTTCTACTTTTTCCTTGGTGAGAGTTGAAGCTGGGCAAGAAACAGTAACCCAGCATGACCCGGGGGCCTAAAGGCCCTTCCCTTTGTCTTGGGCTGAGATGGGCTGGAGTCTGCATGTGAGTCGGCTCCGCAGCAGGGTCCACTTGGCTCCACCTGTAGACTCTCTCGATGATGGAGCGGTGTGCTGGTCTGTGTTCCTGGGGCCTCTGAGTGAGAAATGTCATGAAGATCTTGTGACTTAAAACTGGCCCCTAAATTCTTGGGCTCTCCTCCCATTAAAGACTGGAGGCCTTTCCCTCAAAAGGTGTGGGCTTTGGCTGCTTGCTGGCTCTTCCAACAATGAGCACACGCAGGCGCGATGGTTTGGCTAGATATGAAAGGCACAGGAGAAGAGCTCTGGCAGCTCACTCCCACCGTGTACCTCGGGATCCCAGGGCTGACATGTGATGATCCAAAACTGGAAAGTAAGTGTTGGCAAGCATGGGGAAACCATTTGGACCTCTGTGCGTCGCTGGGGGGAATGTGCAGTCATGTGGTCAGTGTAGAAAGCAGTTTGGGGCTCCCCAAAAGGTTACCTGGAATTACCATATACTGGCAGTTCCACTGCTTGGAATCCACCCAAAGACTTGAAAGCAGCCATTCGTGTGTGCACACACGTTCACAGTCGCTCCGTTCACAGCAGCCCAAAGGTGGGAACTGCCCAGGCATCCACCAGGGGATGGAACCATAAACAAAATGGGGTGTAGTCCTAGAATTCGGCCAGGAAAAGAAATCAAATACACATGCTACAGTGTAGACAAACCTCAGAAACATGAGGCAGAATCCAACCAGCCAGTCACAGGTCACACAGGATAGGATTCCATTGAAGGGAAATGTCAGAATGGGCAGAGCCACAGAGATGGAAAGCAGATGGGTGATCATGAAGGGCCATGGGGGAGAGGACAGTGGGGACTGACTGCTTCTTGGGTATGGGTTTCCTTTTTGGGTGACAAAAATGTTCTAGACCCAGACAGAGGTGCTCTTTGCACAACAACGCAGATGTCCTAAACGCCACTGAGTTGTTCGTTTAAGAGGGTGGATTTTATGTTCTCATTTCATTAAAAAAAAAAAAAATAGTTTGGCTACCCAGAAGCCTCACACTGGTGAGACCATGTGGAGAGCCCAGAATGAGAGAAGCCCAGCAGCCCAGCTGTCTGGGTCCCCATGGCACTCACCAAGCCCACTGGGAGTGAGTGAGTCTTCAGGTGGTCTGGCCCAACCTCCTGGCTGACCTGGACAACACCAAGTGGAGCAGAGATGGACGGTCTCCACAGAGCCCTGACTAAACTACGGATCTATGAACAAACTAACTTGTTTTAGGCCATTAGGTCCAGGGACGGTGGGCCTGCAATGATGTGATGCGAACAGGTGACATCTGGCAGGGAGCACTCAGCCCCCTGGGCATCGTGACTGCAGGTGGGTTGAGCCATCCAGGTTCTGGGAGGGTGCGAGGTCCCAGAAGTCGTCATGCCAGGCAAGGACAGCAGAGGACAGTGGGCCAGACAGACAGTTGGGGTGACGACACCCACCCTGACGGACTCAGGCAGGTGCTGATGAAGCAAGGGATTCTGGCACCTTCGTTGAGATCCTCAGCAGTGACTTAACCCGGTCCTTCTGGCACCCTCCACCTGGTCAGCCCCAGCAGCAGGGGATGGCAGCCCTGGCCTGGAGGCAGGACACTGTTCTTGTCCAGCTGGGCCTTTCGCAAGGGCCTCTCTGCCAAGGGACCTACTCCCTTTGGCCTGGGCCTTCGCTGGGGAAGGTGGAAAATTTTACCATCGCAAACACTCACCCAGCGGCTCTCAGGCTTTCAGGTGTTGGTTAGCAGCCCCTAGCTGGGGTGGGCCCTTTGATGGAAACAGAAGAACACATCTGAATCAGTAATGCTCCAGCTGTCAACCCGACCCTGGAGACAGCACTTCCTGGTCATGTGCCCCAGAGCCTGTGGCATGGGAATGACAGAGACTTGGGAGGGACGTGGTAGCATGGCCACTCCTGACTTCAGGGCCTATGGGAGCCAGGTGACACACGTGGTGAGGTGTTGACTTATTTCTGCTGCTCCTAAGGATACCTCGAGGCCACTGGCACAGTCCCCAGTCACCCCAGCCTCGCTCCTGGGCAGCAGGTCACTGCTGTGGATGGAGATGCGGTATGCAGGACAGGAGTTGCCCCTCCTGGGGGGGGTCTGACCAGGTGGAAGACCCAAATGTGGAGGAACCAGGGCCTCGGGACAGAGGAACTTGCCATCTTAGAGCCCATTGTGGTCAGGACAGTTCTGGCTGGTGGGCATTCACCAAGGATTAGAGCCAGCCAGCATTCAAAAGAGAGAAGAGGGACTCCAGGGCCAGGGAGTATTACTGGGAAAAGAGGTTACCAAGGTGGGACATCACATTGTGTAGGAACTGATGAAGGAGAAAAGAGCCAAGGCCTCCACAGATCTGTGCTGTCTCCAGGTCTGGAGCATTGCTGCCGAGTGTCTCCTGTTGCCACTACAGGGCCCACCTGGCTAGGGCCTGTTCCATCTGCTGGGGTTTCCCCACAGCTGAACAAGGTCAGCGGTTTGCCCCAGGGCCTGCCCATCCTCCAAAACACCACACCCCCGAGTTGGATGTGCACACGGCTGGCAGCTTGAGATGCTCTGAAGAGCACGTGTCCAAAGGGCACTGAGGGGCATCGCAGGGAGTGCCAAGGAGGCCGTGGACAGAGGAGCTGGGGCCTGCGGGAAAGTGACATGGGGCTTAGGACTCTTCCTGGAGCAAGGTAAGTACAGACAGAAAGGGCCCCTGCTTTAGGCCAATGGAATCAGGCCTACCACGTGCCCACTGCTGTCCTAGGAGCCTTTGGCCCACAGGCTTGTTTCATCCTCATTGTCCTCTGGAGGGACATCATCTGCTGTTCTGGGTGCTGGGTGGGCCCCGAATAATGCCCCCGCACAGTGCCCCCCTCGCCTCTGCTAGGTGTAGGATGCACCAGCAGAGACGCAACCACCTTACGAACTGGCGTGTGGGTGCTCAGTCTGCCCTGCACCGTGTTCTGTGTGTCAATGTCAGAGCAAGCTCTCCGTGGTTGGAGGCGGTCCCTGTGTTGCTTATCTTTCACCATTTCCTGAGTTTCTGGCATCATCACCTTATCTTCGACTCTGGTCATTTTAATTTGCAAACACTCTTTTTGGTCATTGCTTATGATTTAGAGAGAGGGAGGGGAAGGCAGTGTTTGCTCATTTTTTCTTACTGGACGTGTTACATTTCAGTCAAGGCATCTCCAAACTAGCTGTCCGCTATCTTGAATTTAGAGTCCAAGGTCTTCAAGGTGAAACAAGTAGAATATACTGGAAATTTGGCAGTCCCAGACATGTGAAGGGACTGAAACTGTGTAGTCACTTTGGAAGTGTTGATCCTTCCAAGTCCTGGGCAAGCATATCCTGGGTACAGGTATTATAAGATAACCATTGGTCGCTGGTGGAAAAAATCTTGTCAACAGAAGAAAAGCTAAGACCCTCAGAGGCAGGCAAATGCTGTCCTTGAAGTCCGGTAAAATGGAAGTAGAGTGTGTTAGGAGGATTGGAAACACTGAGAAAGGAAAGTGAGGATCCCAGGTACCCACACGAGTTCACAGCCAGCCTCAGGTACTGTCTCAGAGGTGGTCAATTCTAGAAAACCAGATTCCCCCCGAATCAGGCGCCCCCTGCATCCTCAGCCCTCTTCTCTTCTTGAACCATTGGGGCATGGGCCCCACTGCTATGTCCTCCCTGTAGGCTGTGCCCATCAGGTGTTCAGGCACAGGTCTCTTGGTCCCTCAGCCACCTTTGCCTGCTGGGGCTCCGGGGCTCAGCCCAGCACCAGTCTCTGCCCTGCTCGAGATCACGTCCCAGCTCCATAACACTGTGGAGACTTTGGATTCTCGGCAGCCCTCAGCTCCAGACTGGGGTCTCAACTGCTTGCACCTCTAGGTCCGTGTTCCTGCAGGTCTGGGTGGGTTGTCAGGGCCAAAGCTGTGGGGTGCCTGACAATGCAGATCCCTGGGCCATCCCGGCCGGAGGCAGGATCTGTGGGCATGGGTGGAGGCCTGGCATTCCATCATGTTCCAGAGGATTGTTACACACTGTGGTCTGTGGACTGCTTCCAGGACCCCTCTCAAACTCGTAGAAGAAAAACCTGGTACAACCATGACAGACTTTCCACACCACGCTCAGAAAAAAAAAACAAAAAACAGAAACCCAGGCAGTTTATCCCCTGAGCTAAGCTGAAATGAACATGGCCATCCTGACGTGTCCGGGTTCCCGTAATAATACAATCCTGAGTTATTTCCTGCAAACCGATACTCCCTGCCGTAAAGCAGTTCAACCCCTAAATTTGCTGAGCTGCTGTACCAGAATAAGTCATCACCCTTAGGGCTAGAATAAGTGAGAGGTTGCTGCTTCTCCATCAGAGACTGACCAGTAGGAACTGGGCCACCTTGTACACTCTGTATTGTTTTTCTTAAGAACTTGTTAGGGTTTGTGTTTGTCAAGCTTCCTTACCTTCTCTCTGGACCAGTCCTGAGTGTCCCCAGCTGCCTGCCCCATCCCTAGTTCTGGGAAGGCGACCCCGTTTGGATTTGACCTTGACCCTGCCGCTTCTCTCATGGCACCCACCCCCACATCCTTTCGATCCTGCCTGCACAGCCCCCGGAGCTCGCCTGGTCCAGGCAGCACCACCTCTCCCCGGATTTCTGCAACAGCCCTCGCCCCTCCTGCTCCCACCCCTTTTCCCAGCAGGAATTCCCTAGTCAGGGTGGCCAGGGAGCCCGACAACAGTGTGAGTTAGACCAGGGCTCTCCTCTGCTCAGAACATTTCACTGGCTCCCATGTCACTTGGACAAGAGCCCAGTGTTAGATTCTAAGGATCCTGGGATCCTCCCCTGCCCCCCAGGTCCATCACCCTGGGCCTCGCTCCCTCCCCTGCCCCACCAGGCTATACCACACCAGCCCCCAGCAAGGCAGGGCCCTCCCTTCCGCTCTCCCTCCTCCTGGAAAGGTCTCCCCAGAGGGCCTCAGTCTCTCCCTTATCCCTAGGGCTTTGCCCTGCTAGCACCTTCCTGGTTTCCGTCTGAGCGTCCACTTCTAGTCCTCTCCTTCCCATGAGCACATGGGCGTGAGCCCCACACAGACTCATGGATATTGTCTGTCTGTCTGTCATTCTCAGTCAGTTAAGGGCCATGAAGGCAGGACACAGGCCTGTTCTGTGCTCGTTGGTCATTGCTATGTCCCCAGTATGGAGAAAAGGGCCCAGGCAGGGTGGTTGGTCACAGCCTGAGGGGACCGGGAGCAGCTGCGTGGTGAAGCGCAGTCTCTCTGGATTTGGTTTTTGTCTTGTTCAGCGCATCCTGGAATCGTTGGAAATGCAGTCTGTTCTAGAGGAGCAAAACTAGGAGGGTTTGCTTACACGACAGTGCCTAAATTCAGTTTCTAAACGGCCTTGACAGCGCTCCACCAACACCCCTGGATGGACGTCCGCAAAGAGAAGTGCCTAGTCCTGAGTGCAGGTTCAGAAAAGAAAACACATGCCTACCCATCTCTGGCTGTTCTAGGCAACGAGTTCAGTGCGAGGCCAAGGTCCGAGGTGGCCAAGTGTAGTCGTGTGGGGTCGTAGCCCGGGGTTCACATGCACTTGCCAGTGTCATGCCATTTAGGGGCCCCCAGCAAAAACGGCACTGAGAGCGAGAGAACAGCACAGCCCAGAAACCCCAAGGCAGAGGAGGCTGGTGCTCTCCAGTAAATTCAGGGTACACACGGGTTTGGCAAGAGTGGCTCGTGGGTCAAGCCACACAGCAACCCTGAGTCACTCCTGATACCCTCTCCACACACCCCTCTGGAGGCTGAGCCTGAGGCCCACCTCCCCTCCAGCTTTTCCAGGAGCTGGGGTAGGGGTGGCCTCAGGACCTTAATTACAGGGAGATTTCTGGGTGTTCCTCAGAGTGGCCGCTGCCTCTCAGAAGGGAGCTGAGGACTGAGCTGTCCTGTGGGGGGACAAGGCAGGGAGAGGCTGGGCCCCAAGGCCCTTGGGTACTCGGCCCAGTGCTTGTTCCTCCACGCCACAGCAAGCCTGGCCCAGGGCCCCCGCTGATCTCGCCTGTCACAGCTTCTCCCAATTCACCGGAGGTGCCTGGCCCTGTGGATGGCGAAACCCCACAGCCTGGGGTAGGTCTTAGAGGGAACAACTGTTACAGAAGCTGGGACCGGGGCCCTGGGGGACGGAGATGTGGGTGAGGAGTGACCTGGAACATGGGGCTGGAAGCAGCCATGGGAGGACCAGCCGGCCCCCCCCCAACCCTGTCTTGGGCCACAAACCCTGGGGCTCATGTGACAGGACGTGAATATTTGGTGACGGATGGGTGGATGGAAGTAGTGACACTGGTGTTCCCAGGGCATCCACAGAAACCCAAGCCCCAGAACCCAGATCCCCTCCCTAGAAGTCTCTCGGACCCTTGCCTATCTTTCCTCTGCTCAGAGTAGCACTAGCTGTTCTGTGCAGAGCTGGTGCCTCTCAGCTCTAGGTGTGACGGAGCCCCCCTGCTCCTTGGAGGTGGCATTCCTCAGCTGTCCCAGCTGCAGGGACAGCTGAATAGAAGACAGTAGTGGAGGCAAGTGGAGGCCTTCTCCTCCTCCTCCCACGGCTCCTGGCTCAGGGCTATAAATACTCAGGATGCAAATGGTAAATGCTCGAGACACTTACCATAAATTATAGATGGATGACTGTGAATCTTCAGGCCATGAGGCCCCTTGGGTAATATTTCAGTTCTTTAAAAAAAAAAAAAAAAAAAAAAAAACTAACTAACCTGATGGGATGGGCGGGCCCCTTTCACAATCTGATTTTGTCTGGGAGGGGCTGGGTCCGGGAAGGAGGACTGAGGGGCAGGGGGTAAGGGGGCATTATCGCCCCTCGCAAGGAGTCGATCACAGAGGAAATGACCTGGCCCAGGTCAAGATGACTCAGATGAGAATGAGGGCACCCTTGTCTCTCCTGCTAGGTTGGAATATTATCCCAAGAACATTACTACTTTACTATATTTTTTAACGAGTAATTTAAGAGACCGGGATATTCAAAGTGTGTGGGATGGGAAGCTGGTCTGTTCCACGCCACACCCCTGCGATGGAGGTAGGTCCCAGGCCGCATTCCAGCAGGAAGTCCTGTCTGAAGGGACCTGGGGGCGGGGGGGGGGGGGGGGAGTCCCACGGAGGAGCTCGCAGTTGTCTAAACAGCTCCCACATCTGCAGAGGGAGGAGAAGCACGGTCCCCCAGCCAGTCTGATGGAAATCAGCAGAGTCACCATGTCCAGTTTCCTCCCCATGACACCGCACAGGGCTAGCCAGGGCTGAGGCAAATGGGAAGCGGGTCCATCCTCCAAGCAAACCCTTCTCGCCACCCTGCCCACGCATTCTCTCATCCCGTTCGGTAATTAAGCTGGCTGGTCCACTCCGGGGAGGAGAAACAGCGCGTCCTAGTTGCCCTCCATGCCATCTAAACCGTTCCCTTCCCCTTTTCCAGAAAGTCCTGAGCAAACACCAGGCACCCAGACGAGTTCTAATTTAATATTATCATAATAAAAACCGTAGTGGTACAGAACCATGAGCCGCATTTTAAATTCCTCAGGCCACTAATGAGCACTGAACTCCTGCTGGAGCCCGTGTCAGGACAAACACACGGAATCGATGGCTGGAGCAGCGGAAACAGGGAGCCTGGCCCTCGCCCGCTGCGCCGCACACCCCGTGGCCGCCCCGCCTGGCGCCTTCCGGCCTTAGGCCTCCCGAGGAGGGCACCTGCGCAGGAGGCGGGGTTGACACAGGCACACCTAAGAGCCAGTGCTAATGAGGAGAAGCTCCTGGAAGGAGACACATTTCATTTTCTTTCCCTCTTTTGACACCATTCTAACTTGTCTAAAGGAAGGTTCTTCATCGAAGCCCGCAATGGGGTTCGCTCCCTCTCTTTTTTCCCAAGTGACCCTCGGCACACAGGATGCTCTGCTTCCTATTGCAGATTATACCTTCTTTTTCTTCTGAGTCTCTAGAAAGAATAAGTGATTACAATTTTGTTATCTTCTAAAAAAAAAAGGTGAAGTCGACTGGGTTGGAGCCATTTGCACAGCAATTTGACAGTTGGGGTGACAGCATAACTACTGAGCAATTTCTGCACAATTCAAAAAAAATTTTTTTGGGGGCCAAGGAATCAGTCTAACAAACACATCCCATTCTTGCTGAAAATAATTTCTTTTCCTAACTCTTCTAGGAATAAAACAATTTTAATGTATTTGTCAGGAATCGACACTTCATTTAATAAGATTAAGAAGTGACAATTTAAAGAGCAGTTGAGAAGAGCCCCACGTCCATAACAGGCTCGTGGTTCTAACGAAAGTCGGAAGTGAAACAGGAAGAAGCACTGAGAATATGGGAAAACAAGTGTGTGCGTGTGAGCACGCCTGTCATACTATCACCCTGCTTCAGATCGGCGGTGCTGGATCTGACGAGCAGGCCGCCAGCCCCGTGGGCATATGGACAGTGGACGCAGGCCCCACCTGCGGTGCCCAGTGTCACCCCAGCCGGCCCTCCCAGCAGCAACCAGGAGGCAAAGGCTATCCCCCAAAGCCCCAGTGCAGTGGATTCTTACTCTCCCCAAAATCATGGCCTAAAGGAAAGGGCAGGGGGTCTGGTCATGTTCTGTTTCCCGACCTGGATGGTGGTTGCAAGGGTGGTGTTTCACAGTAACTGAAAAGCATCACAATAATGGGCCAGAGGCCACCAGCACCCAGCTATCGGTCCCCACGGAGGGCCAGGCTTCACCTGACCTCTCCTCAGACCACGCAGTCTGTACCTGCATAGGGCAAGGGCCCTCATGTGCCCCGGCCCTGCGTGACTCGGCTGTGATTCCTTCCTCACACTTCACAGGGGAACAGCCAGGTCGAGGACCCCACAGGCATCCGGGACCCCTCCCGACTGTGGGCCGGCCTGTCTTACCTGCACTCCCATTTAGCTCTGTTGGTCTTTTCAAGTGTGGGGGCCATTTTGGTCTAGCTGGCAGCAGGGAGGAGTCCACAGCACCAGCCAGGGTTCTGGAGAGCTGTGTCTGTCTGGGGCCCCACAGTTTGACTGGGGTCTGCAGAAAGAGCCCTCCACCTCCCCTGCTTCCCAAATTAAAAGGCCCATCACGGAAGGCAGAGCCCACTGGCCTGGTAACAGGGTAGACCAGAGCAGCCTCTCGGAGCTTCCTTGGTGTCTGCCTGGGATCTAGAGTGGGCCTCCATGCAAGCGAGGCCTCCCGCCAGGCCCAGGAGACGCAAGTGGGGGGACCTGATGGCCACAGCTGTGGGGTGGGAAGGAGGCCATGTCTCTGTCCTCCCTGCTGCTGCAGACCGTGCCACCACCTCATCCTCCCCTTCCTTTCCTTATCTGACAAACTCCCATCCCCTGAGGCAGCCCTCAGGGCAAGTATGTGCAAGGAGAGCCAAGGAAAGAGATCCGCAGGGGAGAGGAAGAGGCAGCCAGCTGCTGGCCGGGAGGCACCCACATGTGGGTCGGGTGCAGAAGCTTCTCGGCCTGTGCCTCTTCGATGTGACACGGGGCTGCCAGACCTGGCCTGGTGGCGTGTGCAGTGGGCCCGTGGGACCAACGGTCTGGAGGTAGAGGACTCAAACTTTCCAGGTCCTCAACCAGCCCACTCACCTCTTCCCAGGTCAGCGGTGCCAGCCAAGCCCAGGGACTCATCTCTGGACAGGTGACCTCAAGGTTTAAAAAGAAACACTTGAATGGAGACTTTCCAGGCGTCTGAACTCTGCACTCGCTGGCTTCTCGGCTCCTTCTGTTCTCTGCCGGGTAATGACCGTGCTGTGTAAGGAAGTGCTGAGTAGACAGGAATTCTTCCTCCTAATTGGTGACCGCGTCCTGGATGCTGACAACGGCAGTGGCCAAGTCATACAGCGCGGCCACCCATGGCGAGCGAGCGGCACTGCCATCTGTCATGGGAGCCTCTCGTCTCCTGTGAGATGCCTGGCACCCCTCAGGGGTTCCAGTTGCTCCACACAGTGGGGAAGGGGTGAGATGAGTGAGCTGAGCTGATGGGCGGTGCTGTGGCTCCTCTCCCCGCACCTCCCTCCCCCACTATCTCCTTCTGCTCCTGTTCAAACAGAAGGCCCACCTTCCGGGTCAGTCCTGTGGTTTGATGCCCCGCTGCTGTTGCCATAGTGAGAGATCACTCAAGACCAAGCTACACTGGGGAGAGCATTTACTTAGAGGGGTTCTGTGTCCACCTGCAACCAGTGAGCGTAAGACCCCAAAAGGAACCCCCTGTAAGCCCACCTTCCTCCAAGTGGGGGTCACAGGGTGTGCAGAGGACCTGGGCCTGCATCTGGGGGGCCAGGGGACCGCGGTGCTCAGCCTGGCCGGGCTCCGGAGGTGAGTGAACCCCAGACAGCAGGCTAAGCACGTTACAAAGGGTAGTTAGCGCCGGGCTGGAAAGCACTAAGGAAGGAGAGGGAGCGCAGCCCCGTCAGGCTGCGGCAGCGATCCGCTCAATGAGGAGGAGGAGAAAAGCTGCTTAGAACTACTTTTTCTTCTCAACCTTGGCCGAGTAGTCAGGTCTGCGGATGAAACACAGCAAAGACTGAACTGCCATGACCACCCCGCAAAGCCCCAGGAGCATGCTGCTGACACTCGCTGGCACAGGGGACTACCGTCCCCACGGGCCCAGCTAACCGGTGGTGATTCAGGGGTGGGCTGAGCCCTACCGGAAGCTGCTGTGGACTTACAGATACGTTTACAGACTCAGGAACAGGAAATTAGCAGGTGGCAAAAATAACCATTTCCTTGTCAGCCTCCCAAGCTTAAGGGCTGGGTATGTTTCAGGAATGACAGGTTAATAACTCAGGAATTCGAGTGATTATTAACTCCAGTATCCTCGGATTGATTTGCTCATTGTGTATTTTTTTGAACTTCCTCAGAGGATTTTCCTTGTCAGCCCCGGTGCCATGACGAGCTGCATCTGTGCCTCATTCAGGAGCTGTGCACAGCCTTTCTCCACTCCACCCCAGGCCTAACCGTTCAAAACTAAGGAAGGAAAATTACAGCGTCAAAAGGGAATACAACAAATGATTTGCTGTTTGAGCATTTCAAAAAGATCTGGAATACCTATGATTCAGCAAATGGACAATAACTAAAAGAAAGAAAAAATCATTTAGTTGCCAGGGCAATGTGTTCCAGAAAAGCAAACACTCTATGGAAACCCACTTCCGAAAGGGTGCCTGGAGGTAATAAAGGCCTGATGGGTTCTCCCGAGCTTGGTGCCGTCGCAGCATTCCGACACCGGCCCGTCCACCGCGGCCTCTTTGCCCGGGTTAGATTAGAGAGGTAGGGTGTTAATGGTGGACTTGATGAAGATTGAAGACCCATTTTCTCCCCCTGGAGACCAGCCTGATTTGAACAAATTGAGAGGAGAACAACGTGGCCCCTTTCTGTCCTTGGGAGAAAGCCTGTCCTGTGTCCGTTTTGCCAGCGCCGTCTGCTCCTCCCAGGAGGGGAGAGGGGCTGGAGACGGAGATCCCTCCCGGGAGGATGCCAGTCCTGGCCCCTGCCCTCGGGGCCCACCGCATGCCTCCATGTCCGCGCCCCCTTTACTGGTGCTGCCGGTTGGGCGAGCGAGAGGCAGAGCCGGGGCTGGAAGGCAGGGAGCTGCCTCCTGGGGCCTGCAGGGCGTGGGGGTCGAGCTGCGGACCCGCCAGGCTGGGCTCCCCGGGCCCTGACTCCTCGCTGCTTTCCTCCTTCTGGCTGCTCTGCTGCTCCGGACACTCAAAGTGGACGCAGTGGAACACCTGGCAGGAGAGAGCAAAGGCCTCGTGAGCATGGCAGGTGTTGCACCCAGGAGGCGGCCACGGGGCAGGCGACCAGGTGGGACACTGCTCTCGGTCGGTTGGGACAGAAGTAAAGGGCTGATGGGCTATAGTCACAGGCAGTATGGCATGGCTTCCCGTACAGTGTCCTTGCTGCTGGGGTCCCCTGGGGGCTCAGTCAGTGAAGCATCTGACTTCGGCTCAGGTCACAATCCCAGAGTCCTGGGATCAAGCCACGCTCTGCCTGCCACTTTGCCTACTTGTGTGCTCTCTCTCTCTGTCAAGTAAATAAATAAAATCTTTCTTTTAAATGTTCTCACTGGATGATTCCATTCCGGGCTACTCTCGTCCCCCAAGCTCTTCCTTTTGAATGAGTGGATGAGCCCTGCTTTTGGCAGTTGAGTTGACAGCCAACAGGGTGGCTGCGGGGCAGCGGCACAGCTCTGCTGAACCCCTGTGCCGCGCTCCCTGTGGGTGAGCCGGTCGGTACATGACTGATGGGTCAATAAAGCTGATATTAAAAAATAAGCAGCCAGTAGGGCGTCACCCCAGGGGAGGACCAGGCTTGTCTCCAAGGGTCCAGGTGGGTCCCTCCCTCTCTGCCCCAGTGAGCCCTCGGGAAGGGAACTGTGCACCCTGACGTGGGCCGGGCGGGTCGGGGACGCACCGCTGGCGCGGGACAGCCAGCCGCCCTCAGGAGCGGAGAAGCACGGCCACAGCCGGGGAGTCTCTGGGCCAGCGCCTGGGCTCCTTGCTCAGGGCTGGGCCGGCGCCAGTGTGGATGGGGCACAGCTCAGCCGCGAGGGGAGGCACCATGTGAGTGTGTGTGGGTGTGAGCCTGAAATGCCTGGCGGTGTGCAGGTCTCCACTGGTGTCAAGGGACAGCCAGACGCTCAGCCAGAGCTGGGCCTTTAAGGAAGTGGGCCTGCCCTCCCGGGCGGAAATTCCTTTCTCCACCAACACCCAGACCCTTCTAGGGTTGCAGCTCCCCAGGGCCTGCCCCGACCCTCCTCGGCAGTGGTGGTCTTTGGTATGGCACTGGCCAAGCCACTTTCTGAGGAGCATGGTGGCAGTTTTAGGGGAATCCACTTCCAGATCCTCAGTGCCCGCACATGCTCAGACTGTCCGAGAACGTGACTGAATTCCCAACCACCCTGCTACCCTCACTGGAGGGAAGCTGGGCCCTGAGCCGCCTCAGCATCGGGCCTGCGAGGGCGAAGATCTGCCCAGGGAGATATTCTGAATTCAGAAGTGCGGTATACTCATGACTCATGTGATTTTTTAAACATAATTGAGAATTATTCCAGAATTAAAACATCTTCAAGATACGCTGGCTAGGGGCGCCTGGGTGGCTCAGTGGATTAAGCTGCTGCCTTCGGCTCAGGTCATGATCTCAGGGTCCTGGGATCGAGTCCCGCATCGGGCTCTCTGCTCAGCAGGGAGCTTGCTTCCCTCTCTCTCTCTCTCTCTCTGGCTGCCTCTCTGTCTACTTGTGATTTCTCTCTGTCAAATAAATAAATCTTTAAAAAAAAAAAATACGCTGGCTAAAACCCATGAGTGAAGGTTTTGCATGATGACTTTCGGATTTGGTGTGCCTTATTCAGTAAGTGGGTTAAAATCTATTTTAGTGAATCATGTCATCAAAAATTTATTCCTAATAATTGGTTCCTCATCTTCCATCTTACAAAAATGTGTATTTTTTACCTCATATTTATAAAAATAATTGTATTTCAACATCATATTTTCTTTTCAACCTTAAATATTCAGTAGGTTACTTATACTTTCTTCCCAAGTTCTTCCAGGGGAGAAGCAAACAAAATGTTTGAAGGCCACTGCTGCTGCCCCTGGGAGACTCTAAGCTCTCAAGGGAGTGCTTTTTAAAGTGAATAGGCATGGCTTGGAGGAAAAGAGGGGCATTTTGGGGTCAGAAGTGTTCTAGGCAAGGGGAATAACTCAGATGACTTTAGGAGGAAAGGGCCAGTGGTGTCCGAGGGAAAGATCCGACTCCATGGGGCTGGCGAGGTCTCTGCTGAAGAATATCCCAGAATCTGCTCATCACGTGAACACAGACTGGACACTTCCCACAGGGCTGGGCCTGTACGTCAGCTCCAATAACAAAGACGCTGGCCTCAAAAGTGCACATGCCGCTGACAGGTTGTGAGATGTGTGATTCACGCGGGCAGGGCCACCCGCAGGTGGAGGGCGGTGTGGTCAGCTCCAGGCCAACCGTACTGTCCTCAAGGATGGGGGAGAGCTTTGCGCAGGAGGTCACAGAGGCCAAGAGGAGGCGCTATAGTCCATGAGAAACACATATCAACCTTGACTTAGAGGTGAAGTTCAGCAAAGTGGGACAACTCTGGGATGAGCTGACCTAAGAGGCTGGAGCCCAGGCAGCTGGGGGCAGCGAGGTTGGGGTGCAGGAAGGGCCGCACAGGCTCACGGGGGAAAGTGAGGGCTGTGAGGATGGGCCTGGCAGTGGTGGATCCCAGCAAGAGGCAGGGGCAGTGATCTGGAGGCTGGAAGCCTCAGCTGGAAGGGGGTTTAGGGGTGAGTTGCATTTCCCGAGGAGCCTGATGCTGCCAGAGAGTCTTAAAGGAACTGGTGTGCTGGGCTGCTGATGGGACAGTGGCGGGGGGACCATCGGGGCAGAAACCCAGCGGCTGGACTACAGCCTCCTGGACGGACAGCTGATAGGGCACTACCTGTCCCAGGCTTTCTCCCTTTTGTCTCCAGGCTTCCGCTAAACAAGTGAGACGGGGAAAGTGGTAGCGCTCTCAGTGAACTTGGTGTGTAGTGGTATCTGCACTGGCTGGTGGGACCCTGGAGCCTGTGTGGACAGGCCATGTGGCCCAGGGGCATGGCACCTTCTGGCCCGTGAGGGTGGGACACACCAACTAAGGGTGCCCAGCACTTCCAGGAAAACAGCCATCCCCCTGCCTGGCTCCCTTTATTCTGCGGGCCTGCTGGCAGGACAGGAGCTGCTCAGCTTCGGATCTGCCAGCGTGTGGTGAGTCTGCTCCTGGATAAGGGCCTGTCTGTAGCGCTAAAGGCCCTGGTAGCCTGGGAGTGGGCAGAACGCAGAACAGGATTGGTGGGCACCTGCCCCTCTCCCTGCAGGAAGCGGCGCAGCTGGAGGAGGGGTTGGGGTGAGGGCCACAAAGAATTTCCCTCCTTCATCCCAGGGGCTCTGTGGCCTCCATGGCTTGAGCATGTGCACCATGCCCCCCCCACACACACATGTGATGGCAGCTGTGAGGTTGTAGTTAAAATACAAATTCTGTGCTCACCTTCCTGCATCACTATTCCCCCCCATTCCTACTTCAATTCATTTTTCTACCGCTGTTTCAAATGTCACATCTCAAACTCTAATATGAAGACTAACGGAGGCCATGCATCCTCGGGTCTGTTCTGTGCATTTTGGCAGAGCCGGTTCTCTTAGAGGCAGCGGATTTCTCTCCTTGAAGCTTAGGCCGGCCCTGTTCTTGCCACGGTGCTTCCTGGCGTCCTCGAGGTGCCAAGTCACCCCCATCCTCCTTCCTTTTCCTTTCTTCCCCTCCTCTCTGTTGGAGCACCAGCTCCCGTTTGGGTCCGTCTGCAGGTGCTAACCCGGCAAGAGCCCGACAGGAGGGCCTTTTGTGATTCTGAACTGTCCAGGCCATCAGCTGTGACCTGTGCCATGAAGGCAAACCTGAACATCTTCTACGTGGCAGCTATTAACCTCTTCTCCAATTTAACATTCTTTAAGCTTTTCAAGTGACAAGAGCATCCTTTGGCAGGTTAGTGATGGTCTGTTTGGCCTTAGGAGCACTCCTCTTTCTAAGTGTGGGTGGGGTGCTGAGGGCACACTGGGCCCCCCCCTCCAGAACACACCTCCGCTGCCTGGAATCCCACCCACACGTTCTCTCAAGCCACTCCCTGGAGCTTCTCCTACGTAAGCCAACTGACATCCTGTTCTCTCTCAGTCCAGTCCGGTCACACCCTGTCCCCAGAGCCCACGTCTCACCTACTGGAAGGGAACTGTGTGCACGCTGCACTTACTGCACCTTCCCCTTTTCTGACCCTGAGTCCTTAACCCTGCACCATCACGCCCTCTGACCTATAGCCCATGCTCTTGGCCCAAAGCTCTCCGGAGGCTTTTCCGCAGGCCTGATGCTGACCCATGCACTGACTGGCGACCTTTCCTCCACATGGAAGGGGTTTTCCCTCCCTGTGTGCCTGCGAGCTTTTCAGTGCCCTGAATTTCCAGGCAAGATCTTGCCTCACAGGCCCTGTGAGGCTTCAGGCCTCCCGCCCCACTCCTGTCTCTGTCCTTCCATCTCAGCAACCCTGGGGCTCAAGGACCAAGGCATGGTTGTCCTTTCTCCCACACAGGCCTTGCACGGGAATAAACACATCCGTGTTTCAACTCTAGATTGAAAAATAAACTTAGAAAGCCTCTCTCTGGGGCCACACACTATCGGCTGGCCATTTGGAGTATGCCTCTCATCTTAGAAAGCGTCCCATCAGCGTCCCTAGCCTGAGGGGCAGGGCCTCTGCTCCACATGGTGCTGGGAGAGCCCATGGGCACCTAAGAAATGCTCGCTGGCCTGCCTCCTGCTGCCCTCCTGCTGCTGCCATTCCCACTTCCAGCCCTCACATCTCTCTTCTCTAACTTGGGTGATGTGAACTGCACAACCATCTTTAGCCCATTTAACTAACCGGTTTTTTAAAGTAATAGTGCAAATGGCTGTTATCCCCCACATGCCTAGCAACAGTGACAGCAATCTCCATGGGCCATTTTCATGTTCTGCCATGGCTATTCCTTCTCCAGAGATCCTAGCCACTGCTCCCCTGCCACCAGTGGTTGGCCCTTCTAACCAAGTTAGGGCAGACAGGAGGGACAGGGCTACCTCCATGCTAAGCTTCAGTCTGGGACCCAAGGGTGTCTCTGAGGGACCAATGAACTTCATTGTGGGTTCCCTAAGCAGCTCCGGAGAGCCAAGCAGGCTCTGCCAGATTCAAAGGCAACATACAGGAAACAGTTAATTTTAGTAAGTCACAAACTATGTGCTGATGGTTCTAAGAGAAAAAGGGTGTGTTACAAATGGGAAGACAGGTCGGGGCTGGAGTCAACGAAGAGGTCAAATGTGTAGTGGGAGTTAGAATGAGCAGGCAGAGGGCAGGCAGAAGTGGGGATCAGAAGGGTGCCTCTGGGTACCAGGCATAGAGGGCAGAGCGGGTCCTACATGTATGGTAGGAGTGGCTGAAGGAAGCAGGTGACTGGGGTGTGGAGGTCAGGAGGTCTGAGCACATTCATGCATTCACTCCACAACATGTACGAGGCGCCTCCTGCATGCCCACCACGTGGCTCCTGGTTCCTCAGAGGGGCACTATCCGGTAGGGACAGCAGAGACATTATGGATGAGCAAGGGTCTCTGGGCCTACAGGGAGCCCTGAGGGCACAGAGGAGTGCCCAGCCAGCTGGGGGTGGGTAGTGGGGGGGGGGGGAAATGGATGCTTCCTGGGGGAGGAGATGCCTGAGCTGAGTAGGGAAGCTTAAGGCGGCCAAGGAGGAAAGGCCAGAGGAGGGAGCCCTAGACGCAGCAGGAGAGGGGAGGCCCTTGGAGCTCTCCAGCAGAGGGTGATGAGGGAGAGCAGGAAGGTATGGGTGGGGGGCAGTGGGGGGCATGGCTCGGGGCAGCACTCTGAAGGGCTGGCCAGACCTGGGCAGGGGGCTAGAGGCTCCAGACAGAGGCGGCTCTTTAAAAATGACTCAATTAAAACTATTACAAAAGGAATACAAATAATAAAAACTGCCTAAAAGGGGGGAAAGTGTCTAAAGGAAGAAGATAGGGTTTTAAATCCTAAAACCCCCTGAGGTAGACTTCAGTGATTTGGGATAAACAGGAAAGAGTCATTTTTAAAGGGAAGAATAACCCAAATTAAGAAGAAACATGGTGAGACAGACACAGGAGAGAAAAGGGTCAGAGTGATTGGAAAGATTCTCTGGAAGGAGAGACGGCAGCTGGCCATGCTACAGAAGGGGGCAGCAGCGGGGTCTCGGGGGGGCAGGGGGGAGCTCCAGGCTCAGCCAGCCTCCGAGGGCCTGTCCTTGCCGTCAGATCCTCTCCCTGTTTTTAGTTTTTAAACTTCAAGCGCCCCACGGACCACAAACACTGACCAGGTGCTGAGCAGGGGAGATGGGGCACAGGGCGCCCCTGCTGGTAGGAGTTTACTTCTCCGCAGAGGAGGCAAGGGCAGTGCACCCAAGGTCCCGGGAGTGAGTGGTGGGATTTAACCTCAAGGGCTGAGCTGCTCCTAAGCCTGCTCCCCTTTCTGGAGAACAGTGTGCTGGCCCTGAGCCCAACACAGCACAAGGCCAATGGCCAGCCAGGCCCCAGGCCCGGGTGCCTCACCACCATCACCTCGCACAGGCCTGGGAACCTGGGCACCCAGAGAGGGGCCCGACTCTTCTTAGGAGCAGGGGTGGAGAGTGAGCCTGTTGTAGGGAAACTGGCTCCTTCCCTGATGCGGCCTCGCACCCTCTGCTGAAGTGCCCAAGGCAAGAGAGGCTGCAGGGCCTCTGCTCTGTTCGCCGGGAGACCGGGGGAGACCGGGGGAGACTGGGGGAGACTGGGGGAGACCGGGGGTCCAGGCTGCCCTCCGGAGTGGACACCCTGCAGGCCGTGCCCTCAAGCTCCTCTGCCTCCCTCTAGAGGGAACAGCCAGGTCCTGGGTTTCTCTTTGCTCAGAAGCTCCTGTCATTCCATTGCTTTCCCACGAACCTTCCCAAGACTGCAATACCCATCGGAAAGGATGTGACCAAAAGCGAATGAGGCATACAGGGCAGAGTCACACTACTGATTTATGCAAAACCATTACCGCGGCCACCACATCATTTTCCCGGCCCCTTTTCGGCAATCATGTATCCCATTAGCCTGTTTGATTGCCGCTGCTCACAAAGGGGCACCTTCGCCGAACCAGCTTCAACGGCTGCTGGATCTATCCCCCGAGAGGAGCTGGCTAATTTGGAAGGTAGTCGTGTGTACGAGTCCGACCCAGCCTGAGTCACTATCCGGGCGTCCTTTTTTGTAGCTGCTGTTTATTATCACTTTGCCTTTCCTCTCCGGGAGCCATAATTCTCGACACGTTAGAGAGAGTCTGGGGCGTTCCTGTCTCCGGGAGCCACCTGGAAAGGATGCGCACAGACGCACGGGCCTCTGCTTGGGGCTTGGGCTAGTGGCTCAGCCAGCTGCAGGCCATGCCTTCTTTCATTACTGGGCCTCCCCAAGCACGGTGTGCACCACAGAGCTTCAAGGCTCTCAGATGCACAGAAGCCCCGTCTCGTTTTCCCAGGCTGTGCCAAGTCTGCCGTGAACTGTAGCAAAAATGGGGAAAATTTAATAAATGTTGATCCATGGCTCTACCTTGCTTTTCTGGTTTCTCCTGAGTATTTTTCCCCGACTGCTTTCATGCCAGCCGATACAAATGGCATTCCTGACCCAAGCTTTCGACTTAGATTTCCAAGGTGACATATCTTGGTAAAATAGATAACCGTCTCTCAGGGATATCTGCCCGCAAGTCAAGCACAAAGACGAGGCTTCTGGGCGATACCACTCTGGAGCCCGCCGCTTCCTGGTGTCTGTGGCGGCGGCACCTGCACCCATGCCACGGTCAGTAAGTGCTCATGGATCCCGATGCCGGTGACAATGAACATCTTTCTTACACCCATCACAGGAGCACCGCATAGGCGTCTCTCTTGCAGGGACGTTTCACTTTTTGTTCCTTTGAAATTGAAGTCCAAGTTTCTCCAACAAAACACCCCTTTTTATAAGCAAAAGCCCTATGTTCATCTGAATAGCCCAAAACCTGGTTTTCGGTTAAGAAAACTTTTGTAAACGGGAGACATTTCCAGATTGTGAACAATACTTTTTCAGTATTGCTTAGGGGTGATACGATGCCCAAACTGTTTTGCACAACTATCTAATCCTAACAGGTACAGGAATATGATTCCTGGTGACATTGCTTAGGTATGGCAAGTTCTTAAAACTTTTCAATTCTACTCTCTCATATTCGCATAGGCCAGGGCTCCCACAGATCCCTGGAACTTAATGGCTTGGAAGGTTCTAGAAAAAGAGCCTTTCTAATACATTATCACTCCAGGTAGCCCTGCAATCTCTGGTTACCATATTTTTCTGTGTGCACACTCCAGAGTTCCAGGGAGTACAGTTAACTCTCCCATCATCATTACTCTGGCCCTGGAGTGTTAGAGGTATCTTTTTTATTTTGGGGGGGAAAAAAAGACTAAGAAACAAAAAAGGGGAAATGTTCCAGTTCCCAGGTAGAACCTGGTAGGTGTGGCCTTGCCAAGGCTCCCTTCCCACTGGATGGGGCATCAAGAAGCCTGCCTGTGCCCCCTCAGGTTGGAAGGCCAGCACATGGAGCCCCAGCTGCCCATGTCCTAGAATTGCCCATAGCTATGGGCCGGCCGTTCTTCAAGGTCATGGGGATTACAGCCTGGTGCAATCTTCCACTCTCCCGCATTCCTCAGATGCAAGTTGTCATAGGGGGTTCCCGATAGCTTATTTCTCTCAGAACCCTACACTAATGCTCTGGCCCTTGGTCTGATTTACAGAGGGGCTACGCTGTGGGGAATAGGGCTGGGTACAGGGACCCGAAGATACCAGGACACCATCTCCATCCTCAAGAAGTGCCGTGTAGTGAGGGATCCGGGCAATGGCTCCGCAAACTCACAGGTGGCAGCCAGGCTGACCTGTCCGTGCCAACACCCTACTATTCCTGTGCTTGTCTTGTGTCTGGCCCACACCCAATCCTGCCCTCTGCCTTGCATACACCCCACAGGGCATCTGGTGCCGTTGGAAGCCTGGTTTGCACTGGTAATTTCTCCTCCTGAGCACGTTTGATTTCGAAACCTCCCTTCCCCATCACTGCTATGTGACATCCCCTGGAAGGCCAGGGTCCCCCTCCCTGGCAGAAGGGGCAGCCTGAGGTCAGGAGCTCTCTGAGGGAGAGGCTCACTGGTCCATTTGCTCTGTCATCTCTTGCAGTCTCTGCCTCAGGGATGTTTGCTTCAGGCCTCGTGCTGACTGCGCAGGAATTCAGGCCTGGAGAGCCAGCCTATGGCTGCGTTGGGGGCCCCCTGCCTTTGGGGGCTTAGAGCACAGCCTCTAGAGGATGCTGCAAGGAGAAGACCTCAGGGCAGCCAGGGAGGGTGCGATCAGACCTGGTGGGGGTGTCTGGAAAATAATTACCACCAGGCCAGGAAGGAGTTTTTTTGTTTGTTTAAAACAACAACAACAAAATAAGTCCCTTTCCTTGTTTTTGTGTTTTTTTCTTCACTTGAGCCACATGTTGCTATGGGAACAAGGATGGCACTGGGACCCACAGACACTCACTGGCCTGACAGATGCCTGTGAATAAATTCTGCCTCATTCTGGGCTCCGCGCTGAGTGGTCCTGGAGGGCAGCTCAAGCAGCCACTTGCAGACCCTCGGTCCTGCTGCTGCAGGCTTGTGCAGACCCTCCGGTGGCCACCCTCGCACCGCACGTCCCTTGCATGAGAGCAGAGGAGCCTGCCACCGCACCCCATCTCGTCCATGTCTCTCCAGTTCCAAGGGCCAGGCTCCTGTGGTCCATTTTATAGATGAGGAAGCCTCCTCCTCAGGCCCGGGCCCTGCATTGGTCTGCATCCGCTGGGCTGTTGGGCTCTAGCTTGGACGGCTTGCTCTTCACCTGGCTCACGGCCACCAGCTCTAAGCCGGGCCTTGCCTTCGTTTTTCTCCCAGATCTGGAGAGGACTGGTGCCTTCAGTGTGCCCACAGGAGTCATGTGCTTACCACATCTGACTGTGCTGGGCAGAGCTGGACTCATTTCTAGGGCTCTACTATTACGGAGTTTGTCCTTTTGGGAGACAGTGCAGTCTGGATTTTCAGAGACCAACTGCCAGGATTCAAATCCTGACTGGCACTCACCAGCAGGGTGACCTTGGGCAAAATACTTAACATCGCTCAGCTCTAGCTTCCTCATCAAATTTTCCTTTTTGCTTAGGACATTTTTACTGGGGAAACTACGCCCTAAAGAATGCATGAAATGTAAATGAACAGCTTGCTGAATAATTGCAGGGTGAACGCCAAGTAGACTCCATGGGGGGCAACAACCCAGGAACACTGCCGGGGTCCCTCTGTCCCTCCACAAGGACGGCCCTTCCGGACCCCAGCCTCCCCACCCCAAGGAAACCACAGTTCTGGTTTTAATAATAATTATTCCTTCGCCTTTTTTTTTTTTTTTAAAGAAAAGTTTCAGCACCCGTGTCCACATCCTTGTATATGACAGCTTACTTTCGCCTGTTTTTGACATTATATGAATATAATCCTACTCTCTGTACTCTTCTGTGCCTGGTTTCTTTGCTTCGACATGCTGTGATTGGATGACAGCGTGGATGACGGCCCAGCGATGCTTGGCTTTTCCATTCTCCCCGGACGGATGACTAGGAGGTGTCCTGCTTGGGTCTCGTAGGAACAGTGCTGCTAGGAGCGTCTTCACTCTTGTACCCGGAGCACGTGTGAGAGCTTCTTTAGAGAATACCCACGGGCGTCAGATGCTTCGTCTTAGGGTAGGCGCGCACATGTCCAACCTTAGATCTTACCAGACTCCTCTCTCCGGCAGTGACCGCAGTTTATACTCCCGCAGTGCTAGAGGCGAAGGGCTGTCCGTCATCCTTAAAAAGTGGGTGAGAGTAGATTCTCCTTCACATCTGCCGAGTGGACAGTTTAATTAGCTTCAGTACTGAGCACAGTAACTGCTCAATAAATAGAGCAATTGTTACTACGAGGGTCTTCAAATGGGACCTGCGGAGGCATGTGGCATATTTGCCCTTCCACTTAGAAAAGTGTCTGCTTTCAGCAGCTCTTCAGGGTGGCTGCAGGATGTCTACCTCTGGAGTGACACAGGCTCTTGATGGGGAGAAGCGGGAGCACTAAGTCCTTGCCCTTGGTGGCTGAGGATGCACGAGGGAGGGATGGACGGACAGACCGAATGGTTCCTTCGCTCCCTCAGCTGACAGGCTCTCCATGCAAATGCGCACAGGGCCCACGCAAGGTGCCTGGACACACAGTTAATACGATACAGCCTCTGTCCTTAGCTACACACACCTGGTAAGTAGAAAGGAACCCTGAGAGCGACCGACAGGCAGCCCAGCCATTCCCTCCGCAGCTTCGCTTACTGACTTGGCAGAGGCTCTCACGTTCCACTGTCCCCGGTTCTTGAGAATGGGACCACAGTCCTTCTAATTGCAGATAGCTCGTTTTTCCCATAGTCCTTTTGTTCCCCCCAGGGGCTGTCTGTGTCCCTGAGCTCTGTGTACTAAAAATTCATTCCAGAACTTGCTCTCAAACCCATGCATCCAGGAAAGCCATTAAAAAAAAAAACAAACAAAAAAACCCAAAACAGGTGTAACTTCTGTTCCTTTAATCCACGGATTGCTTTTCAGAGGTCCCTCCCTGGACGGATCCTGTTTGGACCCATCTGATCTCCGGGGATGGCGGTGTGAGGCTCTGCTACAATCATTACTGGAATGAAAACAAAGGGGCCTGTTCGGGGTGTGCATCCCAGCCAGCACGGCTTGGCTGCAGTCACCAGAGTGGCAGCTTCGGGTTGGCCAAGACGCGTGGGGTGCTGTCCATGGGCCCCGGTTCTACCCTTTGTCAGACAAGAGAGGCTTGGACAGAGGAGCACCGTCTGCCTCCAGGGCACTCAGAGCTGCGGTGGGCCACCGCACTGGCACGAGCACGCCATCGCCGGCCAGGCACCGGGACCAGCGCAACGTGCCCGAGGAAGCAGCCAAGGAGGACCTTGCTGGCTGCCGGCCCCGGGGACAGTCCGACAATTGGAAGCAACGAAGGGGAGCAGGACGAGAGGGCGGCTGTGCTGAAAGACACGTGTCTGCCATCTAGTGCTAAGCATGATAGGGGGACAAAGGAGACGCTGCAAGCACGCAGAAGACATGCAAGAGAGGGGTCCGAGGGTAAAGGAGAGGAGCCCCAGCCGTGTGAGAGGCGCGCCCGGCACGGGGGAGACTGCAGAGCGGAGGATGACAAAGCACACGCTGTGGGGAATGAAAGGAAAATGTGCTCGGGAGCGAAGATAAACGGCAAGGGTGATGCCAAGTACACAAGGGCAGGAGGTCACTGAAGGAAGTGGAGGAGGCTGTGAGGTAAGCATTAGGGAAATTTATTGACAGGAGTTGTAGCTAAAAAATTAAATGAATTCCTCGCTGCGGCGCTCACAAAGGAAGATGAGAGACAGATGCCGGCAGCAGACAGACACTTCCCAGAGGACAGGGATGAAATGCTGCAGGAAATCAGAGCGTGCCAAAACAGGTGATCAAGAAATCTGAAGCTCCACGGTGGCTGACACTGCTGTCACCCAAGAGCCCCATGGCAGGGAGGCCTGGAGACCAGCACGTGGCTGACCGCAGGTGGGCCTCGCACACAGGAAGGCCTGGCCGCAGGGGCAGGACACACACGTCTACACTGGGCAAGGAATCCCAGGCTGGTTTAGCCTGGGGGGAGGGGGTTTCTACTAGTCCAGCAGCAGGAGGGATGTGGATGTCGGGGTGGTTTCCGGCCCCACAGCAGCCGGAAGCCCCCGTCCCAGGGACACACTGCGTTGGCACTTCCCACGCTCTGCCAAAAGGGCCCAACCACCACCCCCTGGAATGCTCCTCAAGTCACAGGCACCTCTGAGCGACGCTCCCCCTGTCATCCCCTGCCTGACTCCCTCTCTGGAAGGGGCAGCAGCTGCATAAAATAATCTTCTGTGGGGCGGTGGGGCAAAGGTATTCACCCACATTTCTCTTTCCATTATCCACACATGCTAAAAACCAGTCCCAGCTGCACTTCTTGAAATTTCCAAAAGCCTCTGGTAACACTCAGTCTCTAAAGGTCTTGGCTCTGACTAAAGGGAGGCCATGGACATTACCTGGCAAACAAGCAGTGACAGGCTAAGGAAACCCCCGCCTCTCCCTCTACCACCCTCACCCGTGAGAAAGCAGCACCCTGACTCTAATATTCTGATTGACGGCGGGGTTCTGGCTTCTATGGGACTAGGGATGGGGCTTGTCCAGACCCCCGGCCATTTCCATTTCCTGACTGTGCCCCCAGCCTCCTTTCCCTGGCTCTCTGGGCCATCTGAGCTCTCCCCTGGGGCTGCCTTCCCCAGAAGTCCTGCTGGACCAACCTCAGTCACTCCTCTTCCCTTAGTGCAGCCTGGTCTCTCTCACGTCTGAATGTCACCACACTGATGTATACACATTCCCACTGTTCTCTAAGACAGATGATGCTGTGTCCAAAACAATGCCCCAGAAAGTGGCACACTGGAGAAAAGAATGCTGTCTTTGAGAGTCCGCTGCATTCTTGATTCCCAGGGAGACTCAGCACTTTTGTGCCTTCTTATGTGCTCTGAGAAAGACAGTATGTGGGTCCTGCCTTTTGATCCCGCTCATTATTTATTTTATGACTTAAGAGGTTTCCCCAGTTGGCAATACCACACTGAGGATCGTGAGCCAAATGCAACAGAGCACCGATTAATTAGCAGCCTACTAGTCAACCCATTCAAACGGGCTGGTCAGTGGGGTTGGATCTCCCCACACAGACAGTTCAGGAAGCTCATCTGGCAAGAGACGATCTTGTACTCTAACTTCAGGGTCTGTAATGGGAAACTGTTCTTTATAAGGTCACTGATGGAATAGGGTTGGGGCTAAACTCTGGGAGACACTCATCAGACTCACCCCACTCACTCCTTAGCCTTCTCTGACCTAGAATTCCTTCTGCTGGAATACCTAACTGCAGAATCCCACAGAGGAATTAAAGACAGAACTGCTTGGGTTTTTTGGATGTATTACATAAGAAATAAGTGACTGCAAATGAAAAATATTCAAATTTACGTTGATTCAGTATTATGGAAAGATCAATTGTTTTCTGATTTGGTACATAATAAACACGTAACTTAATGTAAGTTTAAGTGGTAAGAAAAATTGGGATTTCTAGGCAAAAATTTAAAAATATGCTGAGTCACGTATGGAATTGCTGAATCACTATATTGTGCCCCTAAAACTAACATAAAACTTTATGTTAACTAGATGGGAATTAAAACTTTTAAAAAAGAAAAAAATATTTTAAAATATGATGATACTTGGTTTGGGGCTCAAATATATATTAAAATACAGATTCAAATATACTTTTATTGTCTCATCAAAGAAAAGGGTGCTTTTTATGACCTAATGTTTAGAGTTCTTTAATTTTGTGCTTTAAGAAAAATCTCAATTTGTTTACTTTTTTAATTTTCAGATTTGTGAAATGAAGAGGTAAGAGAGAAAGTTTCAGGCTTCTGTTTATCAGCTCTTCTCCGTAAGAAACACATTGTAGGAATCTATCATTTTTGTTCTAAACGAATAAAAAGGCAAAATAAATATAAATTATCACAATATTTTCACTTTTTAAAATGCGTTCTTAAGTACCAGAAACACCTTGACGTGCTCTGGAGAATTCTGATTTGACAAACACAATGCACCAATCGGGCCAGCTATGTAATATGCAGGGCTCAGCACAAAATGAAAATGTAGAGCCTCTTATTCAAAAAGCAGGAAAAAAAGCTTTTTCTTTCCTCCCACAGTTTCTCTCCCGACCTGACACAGGCTTTTCCTTTGTTACTTCCTGTTGCAATCCCTCGGCCAGGGGAACTCCTGAAGCCAGGGCAGACGCTCACAGGCGCCCGGGGCCCTATCCTGTGATGCAGGTGAAATTCATACTAGATGTGGACCCTCCCTGCAAATGTGCTAGGCCCCCACGGGGAGTGAAGGGTGGGTGCCTGAGAACCTGTCCTGGGATGGCCAGAGGGGCCTGTGTTCGAACTGAGGCTCCTAGCCCCAGGTGAATGCTCCATCGTCCCATGCAGCTGCCCTTACAAGAACACAGTGATAGGTCAAATTGTGAAGCACTCGAGATGGTACTGGTGAGCATTAAACCCGAAGCACAGAGCCCTTTTCTGGGTGTGGAGCTCCACGCAACTAGTCTGGTCACACGCCCAGGAAGCTAGCCCCGGACAGATCTGAGAAAGAGCAGCTTAAGGGGAAGCTGCAGAGCGGTTACCATTTTGTTGCCTTTCATTTCCCATTTCAGTCTTACGGTTCCTTATGATTCCAGTCTTTAACCAGCAGTACTTCAGAGGTTCACACTAAACACGCACGAGCATAAAAAGCAAGGGCATGATCAGCAGATGAAGTCAACAGTGTGGCCATACACTAGACATCACCATCCAGCCACCAGTGCTCACTCAACACCCACTCAAAGGTAAGCAGTTCCTTACTGTGTTGACTGACACTGGCCTCACCTTAAACGGTGTGTGTGAATACCCAGGTGCCTCCGTGAGCACACTGGGAAGCCACACTGTGGAGGGGAGGGCAGTCCAGGTGCACCTGGTTCAATCCTGGTTTACACTGGCTGTCCCGGTATAATTAGTCATGGCAGCCTCCCTCACACTCAGGTGTCCTGGTTTCTCTATTCACCAAGGGCATGGTCTTCTCCTTTCTTTTTTCTCCAGTTATTTTATTTATTTATTTTTTAAAGATTTATTTATTTATTTATTTATTTATTTATTTATTTATTTATTTATTTATTTGACAGAGAGAGCTTACAAGTAGGCAGAGAGGCAGGCAGAGAGAGAGAGGAGGAAGCAGGCTCCCTGCCGAGCAGAGAGCCCGATGCGGGACTCGATCCCAGGACCCTGAGATCATGACCTGAGCCGAAGGCAGAGGCTTAACCCACTGAGCCACCCAGGCGCCCTCCAGTTATTTTTTATATTTTAAAAAAATTTTATTTATTTACTTATTAGAGAGAGAGCACGTGCAAGTGTAAGCAGGGAGACGGGCTGAGGGAGAGAGAGAGAGAGAATCTCAAGCAGGCTCTCCGCCCAGTGTAGAGCCTGACATGGGGCTCAATCCCATGACCCTGACATCCTGACCAGAGCTGAATCAAGAGTCAGACGCTTCCTCAACTGAGCCACCCAGGCAGCCCCTGTCCTCTGTTTTCTCATCCAGAGGAACCCAGTGCATTTCTCTGGGGCATTTATATTCCAGAGAAAACAGCATGGCAATGTTTGTGGCTCAGGCCTTTAACTTGACTGCTGTCCTGATTGTGGGTGCTCAAAACGGGAGAAAAAACCAGCCACTCTTCCCTCATGAAATCCCAAAGTGAAGGAACACCTACAAACAGCGTGGTCCCCTGGAACAATCTGGGCCTGAGTGCCAGGGGAAGAACAGGCCCATTCATAAGCATTTCTGTGCAGCCTGGCATAGGACAGAATAGACAGAAAACCAGCAACTGTCTGCCATGGTGGCCTCTGTGGGCCTGAGGTTCCTTAAACACCATGTTCAGAGGGCCAAGGGACCTCTGGAATAGCTGTCGTCTGGGAAAACGGATGACTCTGCGGACAGGGCATGTGACCTCTCAAGGTCTCTGTGGTGGCCGATTCCACAAGGAGGCTGGTGGGAGTAAGCAAAGCCACAGGAGTTGGCTTTCATTTCCTAGTGAAGAGCCATCTAAAAATGATAATGATATCCCCACTGTGCAAGAGCAGGACTTTCTTGTGTACCAGGCTCTCTGAACAACAGCCCATTAGCGGGGAGAACAAACAGTTCTACTTAGCTCGGGATGTAGCATTTACCTGTATGTCAGGAAACAGCACAGCGTCGCTCATAACGGAGACCCTTACCTCATTTGCTGTGTTGTGTGTTCCCACGATTCGGATGAAGGAGGCGGGCTGTCTCTCGAAAGTTACAGACTGCCAGGACCTGTGAGAGGAAGCACAACCGTGTGCCTGGTTAGACGGCACTGTTAACCCAGCCAACACTGCCCGTGGGGGGGTTAGATGCTGAGGGCTCCTGCCCTCCATCCTCAGGAGGCCTGCGACATAGGACAGTTGGGGGAATGGAACGGGGTGCCACCTGATGTGTGTCTGAGAGAGGCAGTCAGTACCTAGCATCCCCACTCAGAGCATTCCTACCTTCTGTGAAGGCAACTGGGATTCTAACAAAGCTCGCCATCAACAGGCACAGAGTATAGTCCAAGTCCACACTGAGACACGAGTGTGGCCAAAGAGAAGAGTGATCAAGGTCGGTGGGGTTCATCCAATACATTTCCTCATCTGTGAAATGCGCCCACCTCAGGGGTGAGGGGGCATGCCTCTAAGAGGTGTGGGGGCTTCTGGGAGGAGTTTTGAGCCAGGGCAGGAAGTGGACCGGGCGGGGCAGGAAAGGGGAGGGAGAAGTAGGGGTCACTCAGTGCCATGTGAAACCCAAGGCTCTTCTGTCCGAACACTGCCCCATGCAGATGATGGCACCTGGGGAAGAAGAGCCTGTTTCTCCCCAGGCCTCCCCCACCTCCTCTTTCCTGCTTCCAAACGTACCCCCCCCACCACCCCTCGCCCCCGACCCAGGGCTTACTGTCAGCACCAGCCAGACTCTGGGTGGGCTCAAAACCCAGCTCATTTAAAGCCCAGCAAGCAGGCCCTCAAGAGCCCTGGAGAGGAGGAGCTCTGCTCTTGGTTTAATGCTCACAGCTCATCAGAATGCGCTGGAGGAGAGCACGGCACCCACGACTGTAAACTCCAATAATATTTTCTGTAATAAATGTGAGGAGTTCACAGTTGTTGCCATCCCTCCTCCGCTCACACAGTGGAAATGCCAGCTGCTGGGAAGCTGTTTCCTGTAATTGTCTAATTACCAAGTACCGCTACCAAAGAAAATATATGTATTTGTGGTTTGTTTTTTCCCCCTTTGGTTTCAGGTGTTCCATCTTCTCGCTCACGATGAGCCTCCCACTGAGATTGATTCACTGCTGCCTGGACACCCAGGCCCCTTAAGGTCATTAAAAAGTCATTACCGTCCTGTGTGCAAAGTCTGTGCCTCTGAAAGCAGTTTTCTGGAAACAGCACAAGAAAAATCACTCTCTCTGTAAAAATGCTATTATTCATACATGAAGGTGATGCCATCTGACCAGCCCCAGAGCCTGCACTCTTGGCCAGTTTTCTCGGTGGGGGATTGTCTTGCTCCCGGGCCCACACAGCTCCCTTGGGGCATCTGCAGGGTGGGATGCAGCCTGTGGGTGGGGCCAGGCCTACAAGGGTGGCCCTGTGGTGCTTCAGCCCTGGGCCTGCGCTCCCACAGGCCTGTCACTTCTGAGCCAAGCTGTGTGGCTGACAGATGGGCATCCTTCCTCTGGCAGGTCAAAGGAAGTGAGGGGTCCCCGCTGCGTGGGGCAGCAGACACCCATCCCAACTCCTATGGGAAGTGACGGCACACACCAGGGCTGGGCCACAGCCTGGTCTCAGACCAGTCCTCCAGGAAAGGGAGGCAGAGCCAGGACAAGTGACAGCAGCTACTGACGACAACTATCATGTTCAAGTCAGCTTCACAAAAAGGACTGGGGTGCAGAGGGGCTGGGCGCAGAAGAGGTAAAGACTGTGTTCTTAAGATTTCTAGCTGCATGCCTGTCCAGAAAATTTTCAACTGCTTCTGGATGTGGAGGTAGAACTCGGCACTTGGAAGCTCGTGATCCTCAACAACATGCTCCTGGCTCTGAGAGCACAGGCAGATCCAAATTACGCCCCCTGAGGTCCAGCCCCTGATGCCCCCACACCACGGCAGGGAACCCAAGGCAATGAAGGAAGAGAGGTCTGGCCGGGAGTGGCCTTAGGCAGAGCCAGGCTCCGGCCGCGGGGTTGGGGATCGAGCACCTCAGCCCCTCGCCTGGGCCCGGGGAAGGGGGCTGGCAGGGCAGCAACCGGAGCAGGAGGGAGCGTTTGTGGAGTAATAGGATCAGAAGGCCTCAATTTAATACCGATCCTCCATTACACGGCATTAATATCTAATCACATTAGAGTTCATTTTCACTAACACAGCCTGAGAGTTGAAAGATGATTTCATTTTCAGCAAAACCGGATACCAACCCTAAAACAAAATATCAGTAGGAAGGGACGGTGGTTAGGATGAGGTAATGGGCGTCTCTCCCTCCCCAAATATCAGATCCCATTTGCCCTCAACTTCTTCCAAACAATTTTAAGTGCTGCTCAGCGGAGAAGTGGTAAGGCGGCACTGGAAGTCCACGTTGGGGCCACATACGCAATCACTGTGTGACTCGAAGATCTCGGGGCGCCAGGAAACCACTGCCACTGTTCAGTCCCTGCGAGGCTCCACTGGTATTTTTATTGAGTTTTCCTGAGAACTGTATCCCTCCTTGCCAAGTACCCTGAGTCTCTTCCTTGGTAGGTAACAGGCCCAGGAAGATGAAGGAGCCTCAAGGGTATGCACCTACCTGGCTCACAACCAAGACTGGACGATGGGAAGAAGGAACAGGAGCAACGGGCGGCAACAATGCGTGTGGCCTCTGCTTTGAGCACTTGGGACAAAAGAGAAAGCCCCATCCTGGACTGAAGTCCCAAGGCTGGCCCCGAAGGCTGGGCTCACCTCTCCTGAGCTCCAGTCTCTTCTGTTCAATGCTGGTCACCAAAGAGCAGCTCGAGGGAGGTCCCGTGTGTGGGAGATTGTAAATACGTATCTATCCACAGATGTGTGCAGAGAGGGTTATCTATAGGCATGTTTGCCAAGATATTGATCAAGACTTTAGCTTGGGATGAAAGAATTCTAGAGCTGTCTACTAGACTTTTGTATCTTTCTGTGTGGTCTGCATTTGGTTGAATGTACATGCAAGCGTTTTTAAAAAGCACCTCTCTTGCCTACTGTTCAAGGTTTTAATATAGATCATGAACTCGAGGTGGTTTGGCACATTGGTTGACACCACAGGCTCTGGGTTAGAATCTCCACTTTGCCCCTTTCCCAGCTCTGTGACCTTAGGCAAGCTGTTTAACCTCTCTGGGCTTCAGTCTCCTCATCTGTACAATGAAGATAATAAAAATATCTAACTTTCTTTTGGTGACAATTAGATACATATAGAAAAAACATCCAAAAACAAGGTGCTAAGTGCTAAAGAAACACTGATGGTATTGTTATTACAAGTACCATTCAGCCAAATGAATCTGGAGAAGACACACTGCTTCCCGGGCCTCATCTGTGAGGCAAGTTTGCTAGTATGTGACTTACCGACTACAGCAGGGGTTCCCAGGGGTGCCCAAGACACTCTCATCAGCACCCATCTCTTAGAGACAGACAAGGGAGCTGGGCTTTGGAGGAATTAAGCAAGCATTTATTCAACATACTCCTGAGCCTGGCACGCTGGTGTTATGGGGAATCCGTGTAGGACATAGTGCTTGCCCTTCAAGGCTCACAGTCCCTCTGGGGAGAACAGCTATCCTTCCACGATCTGAGTACAGAACAGTGTCAACAGTACCTTGGTTGTGTTCCAAAGCTTCCCTGTGACTGGTTGGTTGAAGCTTGGAAGCAATTTTTCTGGAGAAAAAAAGTTATAAATTTTGATTGGGTTGACACTCATAAAACTCAATTTAACCCATAATGAGGCTGAAACACTACACACACACACACACACACACACACACACACACATACACACTATATATATATATATATATATATAAAAAGTTTAAAAAAAAGGGAAACGATGTCGTTGCCAAAGTGGTAATTAAACAAGGCAGGAAAACAAGAGCTTACTTAGGAACAGTCTCTCTAAAGGGGCTGCTGCAGGAATGAGGATTAAGTACTGCCATGCGCAGAAAACCGGGGGCTTGTGCCTGGAATAGGGTAGGTGGTCTGTTAAGGAGTGAAAAAGTGGGCAGGGAGCCTTCCTAACAGTGTCTTCCATCTGCACACCACTGTGGGGCTTACAAAGTGCTTCCCAATCATGATCTATCAGGCTAGGTTCCCAGCAATCTGTCAGGTAGCTGGGCAGCCTGTTGGAATCCCATTTCTGAGGCGAGACACTGAGGCAGAAAGAGAAACTATCTGCCCACATTCCAGTGCCGCCCAGTGTCAAGATTTCGTGACTGTTGGTGTTCTTTGCACCTAAGAGCACAGGGGGGACTTTCCAATAGAGAGGTTGGGGCACCCAGCCTGGGTCCCAGGGTTTTACACCACCTCACTTCCATGCTGGCATCATGAAACCGGGCAGGAGTGGCGCACGCGAGCGGATCACAAGCCGCCCCTGGCACGCCAGCCCCTGCAGCCTCAGGTCCCTGTGTGCAAGGGGGTTGAAGTGGTTGTGGGGATTCAATGAGCAAACTGTGCTTGCCGTGGGGTAACCTGCACACCGGCTACGGTTCTGTCTTTACAGTCACACGTAGGCCAAAGTGGAGAAGAGGCTCAGCAGGTGTTCCCTCTCTCCACACCGGCAGCTTAGAGAGATGGAAAACACAGAAGGTTGTATTAAAAAAGCAAATTAGGGGACGACATGTACAATGTGGAACCACACAACACACACACACACACACACACACACAGCCACACATTACTCATGAAAACACGCATGCTCACAAAATGTGTTTCAATATTCTGGAAGATGTGCTGAACTCATGACAGTGGTTGTCTCTGAGGAGAGGGTGAGGAATGGGTTTGCTGATGGAGAACAAAGGAGGCTTCAACATTAACTGGAATGTTTTATTTCTTTGATTAAAATAAAAAAGACGAAGTGTACGTGGAAAATATTAACTACAGTCAATTCTGGGGATGAGTATGTGAGTGAATGTTAGAACACATCTTATTCTTTCCTGCATTTTAAACAGTTCTTGACATAAATTAAAAAAGAGGGAGAAGAAAGGCATTAAAATGGTGTCTGTGTTTATGTGAGAAAGAATTTGGCAGGGGTGGAATTAACCAAACCACCCATGTGGAAGTTAGGGGCCCCCCGATGGACACGTGGATTTGCCAGGTGGCACCGCCAGCTCAGGACCAATGCATCTCTGCAGAAGTGAGCAGAGGACAGGGGACCTGCTGGCTGGGGGAGGGGTGCAGCCACCCCTCTGCAGGGCTTATGTAGAGTGGCTCTGGTGACAAGGGGTCCCGAAGGAAGGCAGGCAGCGGCGCTCAGCTGAGATTGGCTTTCCATCCTAAGCCTCATCCTGCCTTCTCTGGGGATCCTGTAGATCCTGTACCAATAGTGCCTTAAGCTTTTTGGTTCTGGAAAATCATGGGACTCAGCTGCTGATGCTATACAGAGAATGCCAGTGTCAGAATTCTTCTGGAGCAAACCTGGTTAACACTGGGGAGATGGCCAAAGCCAGACTGGTAGTTACATGGGGCAAACTGAACACATGGGTTAAATCTTTGCCCCCTCCACTAAAAGGAAATCTAATATATGCTTCATATCAAATATATGTGTTCTACTACACACACAGACACACACCCCAAGCAGATTCACACTACGTGACCCTCGAAAGGTTCATAGTCTTCAGTCACCAGTCACCTTTGAAGGTCGGGGTGTACAGGGGCTGAACTATGAGGACTGGTTGAAAACAGGTGAAAAGAGTAGATGAACCCCCTACATATCCCCTCTCTTTCTTCCAACACATTGGGAATAAGCCCTCTCCTGTCTCAACAGGAGACAGGGATTTCACTTGGGAATCCTTGAACAGAGAGGGTCTACTCTGGGGGCACCAGGCACAGCAGAGGGTGGGAGCATGTTGGGGCTGAGAGCATAGAATTACACAGAAGTGAGTATCACGGATGGTGAGATTTCCAGTTCCTAGCCCTCCTTTGGCTTTCAGACACTGTGATCCAGGCTTAAACCCCATGCAGAAGACTGGAGGATCCCTCTGAAGACTCTTGACCAGCGCACCAGGAAAGACCTAGAGCTACTGATCCACCTTCTTGCTCTTTGTCCCTCCAGTCTGGGTTCCATAAATATTTATCCAGTGCTTACTATGGAGTGGGCCCTGTTTTAGGCTCTACCCTCAAGAAGCTTACATTCTAGTGGGAGAGAGGAACAAAAAATATAGGGCCAAGTAGACAAATATGGCAGTGTAAGTAGATTGAGACAGGTACACTGCTTCCAGAGACCGCATTTCAGGAGGTTCTCCCTCAACTGAGCTAAAATCGACATCAACGGAGGAAATGGCCATGCTGATCTAGAAGAATGTTCCAGGAGAAGAAACCGAAGGCAGCTAGTGTGCTGGGTCTTAATGAATAGGCAGAGGTCTCCCAGTCAAATGTCCAAATCCCAGTCTGAAACCCTGAAGGAAATCCATAAACCCACCCTCCTACACAAAGCTTCCTACCAGCTCTTTCTCAGTGCCTAACATTTGAAGGTGAACAGCCAGTCAAGGGGCACCAAGGACCCAGACATAAAAAATAGAGACCAAAAGCAAATAGAAAAGAAAAATAATTCAGAGGGTGGAGTTATAATTCAGCAGAAAGAATAAAACCTCAGGAAAAAAAAAAACCCTTATACTACTGTCAAAAAGATGAAAGAATTATTATACCCTTGAAATAAGAATAAAATGATATGAAAAAGGGATACTCAGAATAAGAAATTGCTCTTGTCAATTAAAACTATGAATTGAAATCAGTAATTCAGCACAACAGAAGCAGAAGTTGAGGAAATTTTGTAGAACATCAAACAAGATGGCAAAGGTAGAAAATACAAGAAAAAGGATAAGAAAATGAGAGGCCTGAACTAAGACATCCACTACCCAATTAGTAGATGTCCCAGGAAAAAAGAGCAGAGAAGATATGAGCTATAAAACTGTCAAAGTAAAAAGACACTTTCTCAGATATGAAGGACATAAGTTCCTAAATTATAGAGGCCACTGAGTGGCCACTATGGTAAGTAAGAAAACAAAACATATTATTGAGAAACTTTAGAAGATCTAAATGTTTCTGGATGGGGCAAAAGCAAGTCAACATAAAGACGAGGGAACCAAAACTGCTTGAGATTTTTCAAGAGTAATCCTGGGAGTTAGGAGATAATAGAGCCCTCCTTTCTAAATGCTGAGGGAAAAGTTGGTCCCAGCCAGACAACTATTCCCAGCCCAGTCGGTATTGGATAGAATAAAGAAACTTCAATTTAGGCACAGATCTGAAGAAATTTACCTTCAGTGCATTCACTAGAAACTTCCAGAAAATATGCTCCACCAGTAACAAAGGAATAAACTACTGCAAAGAAAGTTACGGGACCCAGAAAAGGGAGCATCTGACAGGAAGAGATGTGAGGGGCATTTCCAGGAGGGTGGGCAGGGAGAGGGGAGGACGGGAGCCAAGTGAAGCCCAGGACAACCAACCCTGCTCTGGAGAGAAGGCAAGGCTCCAAGGGGAAAAACAAAGGATTTACCAGAGGTCTTAGAGCAGCCTGAAGGGATTTCTGTGGGTCTGACAAAAATAGGTGATATGTGTCTAGGAAATTAATGAATGATATATATGGAAAAGTAAGTAATGTTTAACTCCAGGGGAAAAAAATGATACTAAAAGGAATGGTGATCTTAGCAAACTACAGGCTTAGCTCTGAACAACAGTTACACAGTTATGCTAATGCTAATAATAAATGATAAAAACTGTGCTTGAACTGGAGGGTGGGGAGAGACGTACACTCACCCGAGGGGGAAGCTAAATCCTTATCTTTCAAAGCTAAATCCTTATCTTTCAAAGGAGGGAGGAGATAATTTTCCCTAACAGGACTAAAAGACAACGTAATAAGCTATCATTTAGAAATCTGAAGGCATTGGCCAAAAGAAAGGTCTATAAGGCAGGAACGTTTGCCTTAAAACCTAAAAGTCTGATCATGTGTTATGTTGGACAGTGGGGAGACACGGACTTTCACATGCGGCTGGAAGAAGTGTAAACTGACTAGCCAACTACCAATAATTTAAGTGTACACACCCGGAGCCTAGAGCTAGCAATTCCTCTCACATCAGGGGAGCTCCTGACACGCTCACTGCAGGGACAAGCACCCTGTGAAGACCAAGAGAAGCCGGACAACCTAAGGGACTGGTTAAGTAAATTATGATCCATCTCGAGCCCTATGAGCAAGGACTATGCAGCTGGAGAGAGCTAGGGAGAGGGACAGAGAAGTTCTAGAGATCTCCCGGTATAGAGAAATCAGTGTTAAGAAAATGGGGAGAATCCACATACTCATTTCACGTATAAACTAATCTCCGGAGGAAGAGATGGTGGGTGAGAGTCATTTGCCTGTCCTTAGTTTTTAAATTTTTTTTTGACAGACAGAGATCACAAGTAGACAGTGAAAGAGAGAGGAGGAAGCAGTCTCCCTGGTGAGCAGAGAGCCCGATGTGGGGCTCGATCCCAGGACGCTGGGATCAAGACCTGAGCCGAAGGCAGAGGCTTTAACCCACTGAGCCACCCAGGCGCCCTAGTTTTAAATTTTTAAACCATGTTAAACGTATTTCCTCCAAACATTCTAACTTGCAAATACTCCAAAATTGTTAAAGAGAAGGAAGGGAAGCAGTTGCCTCTGGGGAGTGGGCCTTGGGGGAGGGAAGAAAGAAGTAGGGAGTCCTGCTTTTTGTTAATGACCCCTGTGGTTCTACTTGGCTTTTTTTTTTTCTTTTTTTTAAAGATTTTATTTATTTATTAAATAAATAAAAGAGATCACAAGTAGGCAGAGAGGCAGGCAGAGAGAGAGAGGAGGAAGCAGGCTCCCTGCTGAGCAGAGACCCCGATGCGGGACTCTATCCCAGGACCCTTTAGTCACATGCTGCTCAGCCAAACGCTTCCTGAGATCAAAGGTCACACAGGGGAGGCTCAGAAGACATATTTTTGCTAGTTTACTGAGTAATTTTAAAAATTTGAGTTAGATCCCACTTAAAAAATCAGGAGATTTCACATGAAAAGAAAAACAGGTTTGTACAAATAGGTTTCTCTTAAAAACTTGAAGATCTGGGATCCTTGGGTCCTTTTCTATAAAGACAACACTGTCTACAGCTGAGGTGAATGAGACAGACCCAGGCCATCAAGCTCCTGGTGGTCTGCATCTCCCTGGAGCCTACCCTGGCCTGCTTTGCTTGCTCACACCACCCTCCTGACTCAAGAAGGCGGCCAGGTTTCTTTCCCAGCCTTAGGCAGTGCTAAATGGAACAAAGGAACTTGTGCACAGGAATCATACCACCTCAAAATTCTTTAGGAACCTAGAATAGGTCACACAAATATAGAAAATATAGAATTATGGGATATTTCTATAAAATATATATTAATATATAAATAACATATAATATACATTAACATATATAAAAATATAGAAAATACAGAAAAAATAGAATAGGATACACCAATTATGTTTCTTTAACAACAAACAACAAAAATCTCGGGTGCCTGGCTGGCTCAAATTGGTGGAGCTTGCAACTCCTAATCTTGGGGTTTGAGTTGGAGCCCCAAGCTTGGGTACAGAGATTACTTAGAAATAAAATCTTAAAAAAAAAAAAAAGTAATTTGCTTGCCCTCCCCTTGGCTACAGTTGGTAGAAGGTTATTCTGTGGAGCTTCTAAACATTTCCATTCCCAGGCCACGCCCCAGGCCAATTAAACTCAGAATCTCTGGGGGGTGGGTCTTGCATGAGTCCCATTTAAACTCTACAAGGGATTTCAGTGTACAGCGGGGGTGGGGGGCGTGGGGGGCAAGCCCTTCCCCTGGCTCGGGGTGGTGGGGTGAGGTGGGGGTGCTGGGACAGCGGTCGTGTGTCATCTACAGTCCTAATTACATTTCAGGTCAACAGTCCCCCAGGTTCCTCCTGCCTCAGATTTCTGGACCTATGTGGGCATGTTCTGCTTTCCCGGCAGGTGCTGGTGCACGCACTTGCATTTGCTGCTTTAACATGAGCTGGTCTTGCTTCTACCTTCCTGCTCATAGCATAATTTTCCCCTTTAGAGGAGTTTCCTCTCAAAGGAAAGGTCAGGACCCTCACACCAGCTCCTCATAAGAGCTGAGCTGAAAGCTTCCAACCCTGTGGCAGCCACAGGAAAGTTCGTTCCTGGGGACATTCTAGAGCGTTCAGATAAGTCTGTGCGGGAGCAGAGGGGAGAGGGCAGCTTTAATACCCTGAATCCTCACTCAGCTCCCCATCCCCAAGTCCCCCGCTCCCACTCTGGTGCCATCCACCCCCTGCCACGGAGCACTCCTTGATTCCCCTAAGGGGATGCAGTAATTGATGATTAGCATTCCAAAGCTTGGCTTACATCCTGCTAGCCCGTCATATTTAATTACATTTTAACTATATTCGTCTTCGATAATAGCACGAACATAATTTAGATAATTATCTCTCTCTCTCTCATTCTCTGACTCTGTCTGTCTCACTTAGAGCTCCTTGCAACAAAAATCGCTTTCTCGGCTCAAACACATAAACAGACTCTGGGGCCAAGTGCTTTTCTCTCTTGCAGCAGCTGTGCTAGAAACCCAATGAATTTGAGTATTATGCAGAAAAAAAAAAGAGAAAATTCATGTTTCTTCCTGCCTCTGTATTTATGTTTGTACACAACTGGTGGTGGGTGTTGGGGTATGTGTGTGTGTGCACGCACACACACATGCATCTGGGCAAGAGCTTTTGTGTGGTATAGCAACAGGGGAGGCCTGGTCAATCAAATTAGTGTCTACAGAGCACCCTCTTGGTCTGGCATTTCTTTCTTCCGAGGTTTAATGGTTTCCCTCGCAAATTTAAACTCGGCTGAAACAGTTCTAAATGTCTGGGAAGTCTTTTGAAGAGATGTGTTCTTTCTAATAGGGTTTCTGTCACACTTGGATCTTATAATTAACGACCTTTTACCCTTGCCCATTATCTGCCTCCTCCAAGAGCCCAACAGGTAGGAGAGGGAAATGTAGGCTCCTCCAGGGGAAAGTGTGTTTCAAGCCTACTGCAGCAGTGTCTGGGGTCCCTACACCCTACACCAGCTGGGTCACTTGCCATCTAAATCCTTGCCCCCAAAACTCTCCTCCCCTCCCCACTGGTAGCACAACAGATTCTTCAGGACCTTTGTTAGTTTTTCTTCATGAACCAGATATAGCTGAGCATTTTACGTAAGGAAGATTTTATGTTACAAAGTTCACACCACTAAGATTTCTGCACACAAGGGAATAAGAGATGGGTTCAGAAATAGCTACTATCCGAGATAATCCTGCTCAAAGTTGAGAGATCCAGAGCCTGCAAGAACTTCAACAAACCAATTCCCAAGACAGCATGGAGATGGGAAGTCCTTACTCACAAGCACTCCAGGTTCTGTCTATGTCCTTGGAATTCTCAAAGGCTCTGATAAATATAAGATTTTGTATAAGAAATTCACCTTGTTTGATATTGAAGGATTAGCCATTAGCTGAAGGTCAGTTATTCATCTTCTTCAGATAAATTCAGTATTCGTATGGCTCTAGGTCCACATCAGAGACAAAAATCCGTTTTTCCCCTTTGAAAAATAAATACCACCAAGTAGTCCCCGCACTGGTGAGGGACAGGCAGGAAGAGGCTGAAAAGAGGAGTGATTGTGTAGTTAACACATATAAGGACTCTTGCAGCCACCTGTTCGGGAGACCAAAATTCCTAGCTCACTCTGGAAGTAAAGACGCAGACCAGACTTCAGGAACCCGGCAGAGCAGTCTAGACCAACACTTCGCTATCACGGTGCTGAGTCCACCCAGTGACCCTTCCGATGTGACTGGGCCCATTACTGGTCCACGTGCAGAAGGGCTCTCAGCAACATGCTGATTCTGGCAACTGAGTAGTAACTCTTGGCCCTCTAGAGAAACCAGAAACATCGACGTGGTGACTCGGAGAGGCTGCGGGGTCCTGTGCTGGGTGGTGTTACAGAGGAGGATGGGAGTGGTCCTCCCGCAGAGGTGAGGAGGAGGGACGCGCTCTCCATCTGTGGCTTGGGCTCTGGGCCATTCACCTCTCTCGGTTACGGCAGCTGAGGAGAACGATCTGCCTGGGGCTTAGGTTTCCTGTGCTGTGAAGGTCCTGTCCAGAACAGACTGGACTACTTTAGGCCAAGCCTGCGGTGGGCGTAAAGGGACACACTTCTCCCTCACAGCCCTGTACAGGCTCCAAATACCCCGACAGGCTCCATATTGTTCAGTCTACTTGATTGCTTGGTGCCCAGCTCAGGTGCTGGGGGACTCTGCTGAAATGTGCCTGGAGCACAGCCACCCCCTGGTCTAGGCCTCCACTGGATGGCTGGAAGGGCAGGCAGCTCGGCCACGCCGGCAGGCAGCTCTAGAGGCTGGTGGGGGCCAGGACCATTTAGTTTGTTCCTCCCTAGAGGATTCCCTGTCCTCGGCAAGTACAATGCGCCACAGAATTATTGATTTAGGGACACGAGTGGCTCCTTTCAGCCTATAAGGAGAGCAGGCCTGCTCTGAAAAGGCCGTTGCCTCTGAGGAGAACGCTGCTCCTCCTTGGCGCTGCGTGACTCTCCAATGCCTGTCGCCTGTCTCTCCCCCTGGAGCACACTCCCTCTGAGACACGAGCTGGAAATGCGAGGACCGCACCTGGGCAGGAGCCAATTTTCAAATGCTAAGAATTTGGCAATTTCATTTCCTAGTGTCTTAAATACTGAAAGGATTTAGAACACAATGAGGACAAAATGGCCCTGAATTCCAGGTTTTAAAAAAGGGCTTTTATGGAAATTCACACCAAATGCCCGTGCAGAATATAACCCCCGCCCCTACCTCAGAAACCCACCACAGTACACACACCTAAGCAAGCCCGTGGCCCTCCGGAAGGGCTGCCAGACGTTCTCTGAATCAAATCTGACCAATTTCATAACTAAAAATTACACTAAGCTCCTGCGGGTATTCCAGATCTGATGACATGCCAAATTCGTTCAGCAACTAACACGGGGGAGATATTCGGTGAAAACTTAAAAATAGACTCTCCCTTTCCAGCCATTAAGGGCCTGATATTCGCAGCTGAACAGGTAAGAAATTGGGGGCACTGGGGAGAGCTTTAAGAATCTCCAGAGTACGAAAAAATGTTTCTTTGTGATGAAAACGACTGCTCTTCGCATGGTGCTGCCCAAGATTAGCCTCAAGCCACTGAACACACAGGAATCTCTGATAGGAGTTCTACAATAAAAAGGTGACAAGTGTCTCTGGCAGGCCCCATAAAGGCCCCTTCTTGAATTTGCATAAATTGCCGCATTCAACACAATTAAAGCTGATGTAAGGCAGCGTGGTGCGTGTAACAATCTTTCTTCTGGGACATTTTCTGTTAATAGAAAAGTAGAACTTCAAAAAACCCAATTTCTCTGTCTTTTCAAACACTTTCTTGATAAAAAGTCACCACCTGCAACTTGGGGTCAATGAATTTCTGGGTGCGTGCTCTGTTCCAGGCAGGCCCTTGGCTTTCCTGGTTCTAAGTCACTGTCTGACGGCATCACCGGGCTCGTGTCCACGTGCTGGCCAGCAAGAACTCCCCTGGGTGACCCTGCTCTGCTTGTCTCGGTGCCTGCATCCCGGCCGCCAGCAGGCCACTCCCTCTGAGCTCACAAAGCATGGTGGTCAACCCAACAGGACAGCAGACACCAGGGCATGTGTTAAGTACATAAATTAGGTTAGATCATTTAGATAATATGTGACACAAAATTCAGATGCCACGATGGGTAGGGGGATTTAGCTGGGCAAACAGAGCACTTGGAGGTCTGGCAGGCCAGGAGGTCTGGTCAGATCATTTTAATTCGCCGCAGGAGTCAAGTCCGGATCAAAATGATGGGAGCAAAACGCATGGGAGGCATCTCGTTCCCTGTGATGAATCCAGATTCCCCTTAGGCCAGCAGCCTCGGAAACTCCCTCCCCGTGTTTTGTAAACCTAGGCTTCGCCTGTACACAGGTGTATGTGTGTGTGTGTGCACCGGTACCCAAGATGTGAAGCAGTGCATTTCTTAACACCTGCTTTGAATTTTATTCATGCCCCAAGGCTAAGACATCAAACAATGACTTCTTTACTACTTCGTAGTAAACAAGAAGCCATGAGACATGCACAAAAATATGGCTTCCTTTCAGGTTGTGTTTCAATCTACCCCTAGTTACTCGCTGTGCTAGTCCCCTGCCCCGAGGGCTTTGCAGAGTTGAAGAAAGATGCCAAGAAGTCAGACTGCATTCAACAAGGTTAAAAGTTATCCTTGGCACATGGAAATCTCCTACAGTAAAATACTGTAAGACTGTTGCTAAAGCTAAATCAGCTTATTTTTCTGTATTATTTCTTGGGGAGGAAGGTTGCTGGGTGAAGGGGATGGGTGAGAAAACTGACCAGTAACTCTTTCTGATTCCATTGTCAGCCTTTAAGATCAGATAGATCAGCTATTAATCTCAGAAAGTCAGCAGTGAATGTGTGCAATAAATTTGTCATCATTTTATGAATAAGCTCTCGGTCATGAGGGCTTACTGTCTGGCAATTCACCTTTTCCATGATATTTTCTATCAGCTGTATTTTGGAGCAGCTGAGAAAGAATATTATTTGTGTTCCTGGAGATCGGAACATAAAACACCCTGGGCATGATGGAGATGTACAGGCGGGCTTCATGTCTGCCCCCGGGCTCACTAAGCAAACAGTTTACCAATGCTCGAGTGAACACCGCCAGGGGACAGGAATCACTCTTCCGGGTCCAGGAGAACACTCATCTCAACAGCCGTTAATGAAGGCCTTGTTAGCACGAGATGACGTTGCACGTGCCCACTGGCTTTCTGTCAACAACTGTCAAATAGAGCTGTTGGTAATCACAGCTGGCAAGTTGTTTAGTCAATATTTTTGAAAAGTTCAACCAAGTGTATGAAAGCACAAAGTAGATTTTCCTAAAGTTGTGAGATGCTTTACACATCTCCCTATGCCGTGATGGTTCTGCCCCATTTGGGATCACATTGTTGTCCTCTTGGGCAGTCCTGAAGGGCTGTGGGCTGGAAGGTGCAGAAATGGATGAAATTTCAGCTGTTCTGACATTCAGCTGTTTTTTTCCATCAAGTCAGCGCAACTCTAGACCTGGGACTTGGTACTGAGGAGACATTACGCTGGAGATGAACACGACAACAACAAAATCCTAACACCACGGCCACTAGGAATGATTTTAGCCTTAGCCTACAAAATGCCCCAGGGAGGAGGGCTCTCAACATCAGTTTTAAAGCTCTGGGGAGGATATCAGTATTTCTGCCCTTCCCTCCTTATGAAGGATCGTTGCTCTATTCTCTGACTAAAGATGGCAAGTGTCCTTTTGGAGCCATCTCTCCTGGATATGACAACACATCATGAAAGGGAACCACATGAAATTAAGAATGGAACTCCGACTGCCCTATGACCCAGCAATTGCACTACTGGGTATTTACCCTAAAGATACAAACGTAGTGATCCAAAGGCGCACGTGCATCCGAATGTTTATAGCAGCAATGTCCACAATAGCCAAACTATGGAAAGAACCTAGATGTCCATCAACAGATGAATGGATCAAGAAGATGTGGTATATATACACAATGGAATACTATGCAGCCATCAAAAGAAATGAAATCTTGCCATTTGCGACAACATGGATGGAACTAGAGCGTATCATGCTTAGCGAAGTAAGTCAAGCAGAGAAAGACAACTATCATATGGTCTCCCTGATATGAGGAAGTGGTGATGCAACATGGGGGCTTAAGTGGGTAGGAGAAGAATCAATGAAACAAGATGGGATTGGGAGCGAGACAAACCATAAGTGACTCTTAATCTCACAAAACAAACTGAGGGTTGCTGGGGGAAAGGGGGTTGGGAGAAGGGGGTGGGGTTATGGACATCGGGGAGGGTATGTGCTTTGGTAAGTGCTGTGAAGTGTGTAAACCTGGTGATTCACAGACCTGTACCCCTGGGGATAAAAATATATGTTTACAAAAAATAAAAAATTAAAAAAAAAAAAAAAAAGAATGGGACTCCGACACCATGCGGTTTGAGGACTCAGAGCACATGACTGGACAATGGCTGGACCTCAGGGATATCTATCTTTATTTTTACGATTTTTATTTTCTTCATCTTTTATTATCTTTCTGGGAATGATCGTGACTTCCAGCTTTAAGTCAAAATGTCCTGTTAGCAAGTAGATGGGGGGACCAGCACTCTGGTAGAACACTTCTGAGAGTTCTAGTCTTGGCCTTCTTTTTATGGCGACTGACTCCAGTTAGATGCCCTATAATGCATTCCACAGAAATGCAGCATTTGGGAAACAAAGATTTTCTCTGAATACCTTGGATGTTGACACTCCCAAGTTTGGGTTCCTGCATGTGCGGTAGCAGGCTCATGCCTCATCTTCCTCAACTTCTCGCCCCAGCACAGGGATGCTTAGCAGCTGGTGATAGCATCTGAAGAATTTGCTGTGGCAGTGAAATTCTCCCTGGTTCTCAGGACAGAACCAATATACAATAACCTGTATGATAGCCGTCACTAACAGCTTCAGTGTAGAACATGACATCCACCTTCTGGAGAGAACATGGACATGCTCTAGTGCAGGGCTTCCCACAGGGAGGGAGGAGGTATGGTCCATGAGTGATTCTGATGCACTGTTGCAAGGGGTCTCAGATTCAACAGCAGGCCCTGGAGGGTGTGTGGAACCAGAACGCCAGTCCTCACCCCTCAAGTTTCTGATTCAGTAGGTCTGGGATGGGGCCTGAGAATTTGTGTTTCTTAATGAGTTCCCTGGTGATGCTGATGGACTGGCACTCCCATTTTTGGAGCCACTGTTCTATTTTGCAATAAAGAGGACAAGGCTGTGTTACACCAAGTAGAAGGCAGCAAGCTGGAAAAAATCATAGGCAGTTCTAGAATAAGAGGACCAGGAAGACCTAAGAGGACAATTTTAGTGGTAGTGAGGATGGGTGTCTGATATGGAGGGGATGCTGTGGGCAGAAAAGTTTCAAATCCAGCTTTCCAAGTGCTCCACAGGTATCCTGGTCAGGTGAAGAGGTCTTCTGGACAAGGATCATTGTTCAGGGACAGGAGATGTGTTGGAACAGGAAGTCCACCAGCCAGAAGTCACAATATCGAGGTTTAGGCCCAGGTTCTGCCACTCACTAGCTTTATGGCCTTGGGTAAATCATCGGATCTCTGGAGTCTTTGCTGTCATGCCTGTCTAGAAGATGCCTGTCCTGCAGGTAGTGCCGGGAGAGTACTCTGTAAATTGTCACTATAAAGGTCAGAAGTCCCTCTTATGCCGACTCCCTGTGCCCCTGAGGGATTTACTACTGGCCTTGGGACACACCTGACTCTCCCTTCCCTGCAGCCCCTCCCAGAGCCCAGCTCCATCCTACCCCCAGCCAGGGGGGATGCAGGAAATTACTCAGCAGTAAGGTGAGCCCTGCTCTTGATCCTCTTCTCAAGTACTTGGGTCCTGGGAACTGGCTCTCACCTCATTCCCTATCATTCAACAAGCACGTCAGACCCTGATTCCACCATTTATTCTGTACTTTAGTCCAGCCTATTCCCCAGGGTCAGCAAACTTCTACTCTAAATGGACAGACCCTAAGTATTTTAGGCCACAGAGCTCCTGTCATATATTCTTCTTTATTATTTTTTTAAACAATCCTTTAAAAATGTAAAAACCATTCTCAGTTTACAGGCTGTATAAAAACAGGCTATAAGGCCAAATAAGGCCCTGACCCTGACCCTGCTGAATTCCCTTCATTCCCTAAAGTCCTAAGGTCCTTCTGTAACCCTTCCAGCCCAACAGTCTACTTCTGAATCCCACCATCCAAGGCTGCGACACACCCAAAGTGCTTCTAGGCTGTGCTATTTCTAGAACAAGCCCCTGGACCTGCCAGACTTCCCCTAGGGTTACTTATCCTGACTTTTACCCCTTTCTATTGCAGAGATGTTGCCAAATTTTCTCTTCTACCCCAGGAGGAGGTTGAACCCATGACCAGGTTCTGACTTTCCTGATCTGGAATGTCTACCACTGACTGCCTGGGTTTTAACCTGTAGGCTGAGTGTGCATGGGGCACAGACAAAAACTTAGAAAGAGAACCACATGAAGTCATGACAGGGCCACCGCACAAAGGAAACACTGGTTGTCTTAATTTTCTTTAGTCTCCAATCCCAATGATAAACAGATTGTATATTTCTTGGGCAGAGAGATTGAATGATTAGTTATATATGATATTTAATTTCTATACATATGAAATTTAATTTCTAGCGATGCATGACATTTTATCTGATAGGGGAGAAAGAATCCAAACTCCAAACAATATATGGAGCATGTGACTTTCTAACCCTCTCTATCTAACCCTCTCTCCCATATGGGTTTTGTGAGTGCCCGCCCAGAGTGTGAGCCAGGCTCCTTAATACTAACAGCTCCTGATGACTGACCAGCTCTTTGTGGAGGGTTTAGTTTAGTTTAGCGCAAGCAATGCACACTCCAGTGCCGCTGAGTCTGTTCCTTTGGAAGGAGCGTGAGGAATTTATCACGTACTTCTTTAAACTAAATAGTCTCTCCTTACTAAATTAGGCACCCAAGTCCAGCTTCTCAGTATTCATCTTTCTGATTAATTCTCTGACTTGAAGAAATGGCTCCAGTTTTGTCCTTCCGTCTAGGAGAGTGTCCTGCATCTCCCACGCAGCCTGACTGTGGAACAACACAGCTGACAAGGCAGGCCAGCTGGTTGTGAAAAGGGTGTGTGTTCTTACAGTTAAACGAACTCAGCAGTCACTAGAAGATGAAAGAGCAGATAATGTCGGCCGGCTTTGCCGTATGAGCTACCAATGGACATTGGTTCCACTTCTCCACAGACACGGTGACCTAAATTATACACGCAAAAAATTTCAAACACTGTGGAAGCCATTTGGCCACTCCTGTCACCTCAGAGGGGTGACAATCAGACCCTCTTTGGAAATTTATCTTAATTATGGTTGATCGCTGGTATTTAATATGGTAGTATGGTGTATCAGATTGGTGATTCCTGAGCTGACCTGGCTATGGTGAAAACACTCAACGCGGAGTGAATGTGTTTAACATCGTGGTAAAGGAAAAGCAGTCCACTTCTTCAGTTGCAGGGTTTGCCTGGCTGGGCTGCTGAAGGCAAAGGTGGGGGTGAGCGAGCGTGAGCCCAGAGTGGGTGGTGGGTGGTGCTTGTGGTGAGGACAGTGCCCTCGCATGAGCACATGCCGTCAGGGCAGGCCCCACGGGCCTCAGCGCTGCGGTTCTGGGTTACCATTACCAGCCCCACTGAAGAGCAAGCTGTGTTCTCAGGGCGCCAAGCTGAGGAGAAAGATCCTTTGAATGGGAGTTTACTCTTGGCTTTCTTTGAATAAGCTTCTTTGGCAGTGAGAAAAGCTTCTTACCTCCCCAAAGTAGCTTGACTTGAAATATACTGCTTCTGAGAAAGGGGTGTAACCCTATCAGCGTTTTCACTGGGATTTGAAGCTATCCTTTCTGCACGGTTTGACAATATACACTTGTACTGGCCAACAAGGGATCTTTTACTCGACTCCCATAAAGTTTTACAGTGTATGATTCATTTCAGAAATGAGACCTGATAATGCAGATTTATCACAACGAGAAGCCTGCCTTTAAAATGTGATTTAATGATGCCTATACTTATTCACTGACATCTTTATAAAACTGTTAGCGTGGAAATATATTTGTCTTTTCGAAAATAAGTCTTCCTTTTACAAGTATCGTGCAATACGAGAGCCATACATTAAAAATGCAGCAGCAAGAGCAGCAGTGGTCTAATTTGCGAAGGCAACACTGCACTGAGCGCCACCTTCTCTCGATTCTGACTACACTTGCAGATATGGAGAGCATCTCCTTCCTTCCAGCAACCTCCACTCATGCATGCGAGTCCCTAGCTCAGGGCTGCTACTGTAACTAGAGGGCAGAGAGAGGCTCTCCAAGGTCACCCAGATGCAATAATGCTGTAAATAAACAAGCTACTGATTATGATTTAATGCTGCTTTTCTTCCTACCTTAACTTGGTTTATGAGCAGATCTTGATGATTTAACCTTTCAGCCAATTAGAACAGAAGGTTTGATTGACAGCAAATGAATAAATAACATTTTAGTGCAGGAGATAGAATCATCCTCCCCTATTAATCAGTCCCTCTGCCCGTGTGCAGGTAACACGATATTTATCACGCCACGCTGTTACAGTCCCTTGGGGTGTCATTTCATGGCTTACCAGTAAAAACTTCACATTTACAGCAACTGCCCCTCTATTACTGTCGATAACATCTAATTGATATGTCAAACCTCCAAGGAGTGCAGTAAATTGAAACACTGCCTCCCCCAAAGAAAATAAACTGGCAAACAGGTAAATCAGCACCTGCCTTCTTATAATCACCCAGACACTTCCTGTTCAAAATCCACCCCCCATGAACCCACTGCCACCTTCTTCACTTCAGGCTTAGACAGCCAATACCCCACTGCAGCACAGACACACAGGCTAAGAGCCCACCATCAGATTTCTGCCCACTGAATGTCAGGGAACCCTGAGCACCGCCCACGACAAGCTACTGCATTCAAATCATTTTGCCAGTGGAAGCCCAGCTAGCCTGTGGGCGCCACAAGCATTATGTGGTGTGCAGTTTGGAAGAGAGCAGTTACCAGCCCAATAACGATACTGCTGATTTCCCCTAAAGACTAGGCAAGGCTGTCGGAGATGTGATCTCATTTACCTACAGCATGGGGAGGAGCTGAAATAATTATTCCTTGTTCAGAAGAAATGAAACCCAGAGAAGTAAGAGACTGGTCTAACTGTTTATCATGAATTGGACACATTTGACACCAAAATAGAAGATTTATCTTAGGGCACCTGGGTGGGTCAGTTGGTTAAGTGTCTGCCTTTGGGTCAAGTAATGATCCCAGGGTCCTGGGATCAAGTCCCTGTTGGGCTTGCTGCTCTGCAAGGAGTCTGCTTCTCCCTCTGCCCCTCCTCCCACTCGTTCTCTCAATCTCTCTCTTTCAAACAAATAGATCTAAAAAAAAGATTTATCCTAAGAAACCGGGCTTGTTGTAGCCACTCAAATATAGCACTTAATTAATAAAAGTGCTTAAAAACACACTGATGAAGACAGAAAGGTCTAACATGGCGTTGATAATTCAATCATTTTATTTATTTAACAAAAAAACCTTGATTTTAATAATGGACAAAATGAGATTCAGAATATGATCCCATGAAGGCACCATGAACTGTAAAGGTTCTAGCTGAGGAATATATAAAACTCATATCTGTCTTTCAAAAATAGGAACACCCACATACGTCAAAAGTAAATTATCACTCAGAGAAAGACAATTATCATATAATATCACTCATATGTGGAATTTAAGAAACAAAACAGAAGATTATAGGGGAAGAGAGGAAAAAATAAAATGAGATGAAATCAGAGAGTGAGACAAACCATAGGGACTTTTTTTTTTTTTTTTTTTAAGATCTTATTTGTTCATTTGAGAGAGAGAGCACAAGCAGGGGTAGAGGCAGAGGGAGAAGCAGACACCTCCCCTGAGCTAGGAACCTCATGCGGGGCTCAATCCCTAGACCTGGGGATCATGACTGGAGCCAAAGACAGACATTCAATCATCTCAGGCACTCAGGCACCCCAGGGACTCTTTATCATAGGAAACAAACTGAGGGTTGTTGGAGGGGAGAGGGTGGGGGATGGGGTAACAGGGTGATGAGCATTAAGGAGGCACATGATGTAATGAGCACTGGGTATTATATACGGCTGATGAATCACTGACCTGTACCTCTGAAACCAATTTACATTACATGTTAATTAATTTAGTTTAAATTAAAATAACAAAAGTAAATTAGACATACATATAAAATATTGAATTGTTACTAGATGTGTGACACACAGGTAAACAGGGGTGTGGCCACATATGTTGTTTCTGGCTTCCCATTTTAGCTCTTCCCACTGCTTTCTTTACGGATTCTGTATCTTCAAAAAAAATTTTTAAAAATAGATCTGATGTGAGTCAAACCAGCAGAAATGAAGTTATGATCCTGAGTTTGGGGGAAAATTTGTAGATTATCACAATAAATAATTTAAAAAGAATTCTATTAAAAAGAATTCTAACACTGATCCCACTGAACTATAGTGCCGAATAGCCAGCCTTCTAAATACAGGAAGCTGTCCCTGAACAGGAATTTGGAATTTAGATATTTAGTTAGCTTTCTTCATACCCAGTTCCTCACCCACCTGCAGGTCTGCCCTGACCCTGTCCACTGCTCCTGCCCAATGTGGTCATTAGTCAAACCTTTTATTTCCTTTGTTTTTGTTCTGTTCCTTTCTTTTCTTTTTTTAATGGGCTCTCCCCGCAACTACACCACCCCCAATCTTCCCCAAACGTTCCCAATTTCTCATCTTGCTTTGGAATCCCTGTCTTGGTCTTACTTCTTCCTATGGTCTTTCGGAGTGGCTGGGAATTCTTCATAATTTTGAAGTATGGATAATTCAGTAGTAGGATTTATTTGAGTCGTATGGCCTGAACAACCTCTTTTTCTATGTTGTCATTCCTCTTCTTGGATTTTTATGTCTGCCTGGCTCAGTTGGCAAGCCCCTGGCCTTCTGAGCAATATTCCTAATGTCGGATATGGTCTTGAGCATACTTCTGGATAAGGGCCATCTCATAATGATGAGGAAGAAAAGGATTGTCAAAATCCAGTGTCACTGCTTAGGGGAAGATGATCCTTGGGGCAAAACCAATGTTGGATGAAAAATACTCAAAAACCTTGCACAAACGCTTCTAGAGATTACCAGCCAAAGAACACACAATGTACAAAGAGCAGAAATGGAGAGGCTCTGTCTACTGGAAGGGCTGAACATGGGTAAAGACGTGCCATGAGAGAAAGGTAAAAATGTAAGAAAAAAAGCTTGGGTAAGAACAAGATCTGCAGGAGAAAGAATGATCCATTATGAGCCAAACACTGGTATGCAGCTAATCCAAATAAAGAGTTTTCTTCCCATTTCTAATTTTCATGATTTATATGTTTAATCAGAGTTATCCAAATATCACCCATTATAAACTCCGCTTAATGTGGGTCTTGTTTCAAGTATGTATGTCAGGTAGCACTCACACTGCTTATAAGACTTGGCCATTCAGAATGGAAGCATAATTTCAAGGTAATAATGAAGTGTAATGCAGCAATTCCATAATCTAATTTGGGTAAACCTATAAATGTGACTCAGAAAGGCATGTGTAGCTGGAGGTAAGTAACTTCAGATGGAATTCTTGCTGGTAGACGGTGAATGCATGTCTCAAGGAGCTCCCTGTGAGATGGGGACACAGTTACCATGGACAGGAAGAGATGAAAGAGTATGCTTTCCCCGTGGGTGCTCCCAGGGCAGCCTCTGCATCTGTCTCTGCAAGTTTCATCCGAAGTCCACTTACCCACCTCTGTGCCTCTGGAGCCTCAAAGCCATCCATCCCTTCATTGCCCACAACACCGTGGACAAACAGAAGAATAAATGGGTGAAGGAAGTTGTCTCCTCTTGCCCAATGATGTGCCCTAGAGGCTTTGAGATCCAATTGAATCAAGCCACTAGCAGTCAAATTCAGAGGTCATGGGAAGAGGCAGGATGCTCCCGGGTACATGAGGAAGCTAGTTCAGCAAAACTGGTAAAGGTCAAGGACCTCCCTAGATGGTGAGATCTAGGAGAACAGAGACATTCTCTGGCTCTGAAGTTGCTAATGTCCTTCTGGGAAACCCCTCCTTTAGTAACTCAAAAATTTCATATGTGCCAGGCATTACATGGGTATTGGGAATGTAGATAAGAACAATGAAAGCAGACAGGGTCCTTACTTTCCTGGAAATTAAAATCTATTGCCATGATAGAAATTAGTAAGCAAATTACAAATAACATAAAATCATAAATCGTGACAGGTGTTTTCAAGGAGAAGAACACAGCACTATGGGAGAGAGGAGGCCAACTCCATTTTGGCTGGAAATGGTCATTTAACCAGCTTATGTTAATGGTCATTTGCGTAACCAGACAAAGAGCAGAGATTAAGGACTACCTATGAAAATGCAAAGAAGTGTCAGAAGTAATCCTGGACTTTAAGGAAGTTATGACCTAACCGAAGAGATTTAGTGATATCTTCCTTTTGCATAGAGTTTTATCACTTAGAGATTACTTCCATGTACACTGAATCATTTGAGGCAGGTATGACACACACATCCAAAGAGACTAACGATGCTTGTTCTCAATGAGTGAGCACAGTCCCTTTGCTAGGAAGGCACATAAGGCTCCAGGCCAGAGGCAGACTGGCTTCTTAGTCCCCAGGCATCCCAAATCCTAGAGCACACCAGCTTGCTTTGCCCAGAGGTACTAACCTATCCCTGTCCCTGCCTGTTCTCTAACCTGCCATAACCTTCTCCACCCACAGGAATGTTAATTAGTCTCATTCAGGTTCCTAGAAATAGGTCACCTCAGGTTTTAGAGAGGGTTGGGAGTGTGAAACCCTCTCTTTTGGAAAACCAGTAAGACATGGAACCCTACCAAGGCAAATGAATTGCATAACTCAAAGTGTAGTGATTTAGGGAAGCCACTGTCTCCAGGGTGAACGAGGCCATTGCAATGGGGGAAGGTGAGTGTTTGACCTCCTACAGACACCGGGGACAGAAAGTCAAAATGGAAGCTACCCTCCAAGAAGACGACAGGCACCCTAGAGACCCAACACCTGCCCCTCCTGCAACCACGAGTTTTGTGAGGAGAAAATAGACTGTGTCCGCAACACCAGAGTCATCTTCTGTACCATGTGCCTAGAGAAGTCCCACACTGGTCCCGTACCTGTGCAAGCTGGTGAATGTGTACAGTGATTGGACAGACGCCCATGAGGGAGTCAATCAGTGACAAGGCAGAGGACTGACCCGCTGGGCAGTCCCACCAGCTATGGAGCCCACCGGCCCCCTTCCAGCCCTCTGTATGGAATGGGTATGGGTGTGGTTGGGGTGTGTGTGGCCACGCGGGTGTGCTTGGGGGCATGGCATGGACTTGAGGTGGAGTTGCCGGGACCCCAAGGGCCCACACCACTTCACTTGGCTCTGAAAGCTTTGACCTGCTGGCCCCTTCGCCCTGGTGTCCTGTCATCCCGAGCAAGAGCTCTCCGGGACTCTCCAGGCTCCTCCTCATGGGACTCATCAGCACTCTGCCCACTAGAACTGGACTGCCTGCTCCCTCCTTTCCTGCCTTCAAAGGCGTGTGGCCTGAGATAAGAGCCACAGTCCCATGGGCCCCTTCGCTGGGCCCTAGCAGAAGAGCCCCTTTGCATATTAAGTCATGCTTTTGTAGAGGAGGAAGGGGCTGGGTGGGGGACAGCTGTCAGGCATGAGCCCTTAAATGAAGCAGCAGGAAAACAGACAAAACACAGCAAGGGAGCAACAGACAGGCACTTGGAAGCTTCCACAGATTTGGGGAGGGGGAGCCCTTGCGATCGCTGCACCCCTATGAAAGGAAAGTCCATAAATGGGGACCCAATGGCACAAGGCAGCCAGCAAGACGGGCAGAGTTCATAGCAGATCTGGGGGTGTGGGTGAGCCATGACCAGGATGAGCCTGGCTTGGCAGCTCCAACAGGCCCAAGAACCGCACATACAACAAGCGAGTCCGAGAGAAGAAAGGCTAAGATCTAGGGGTGATGCCAAGATTTCTGACCTTGGGAAAACAAGTATTAAAACTCTCAAAGCTGAGATGTGGGCCAAGAACACGTAAATCTCATGGTGCTTATTCAGGTGTGAGGCCACGTGTGTACACGTGCATGCATACACACACACAGTCACAGAGTTCCCTCCCCCGAAATAAGGGGCTTCTGAAGCCATTTATGGTACCACAGGGATCCAATTAACCACCATCTCTCACAAACATTAAAACACTAGTTAGACATGAAAAACACTGCTGTGGCCCATCAAAGGCAAGCTACAGCTGACAGAACAGCCCTGAATAAAACAAAGACCTAAAGACGGCAGGGCTGCTCTGGAAGCAATCGACTTTATAACCACAATTTGACCCAGGATTTTACGGCTGAGATGAGCAGAGGTTTGGGCAGTGTGAGGCTGACTACTTAACAAGTGTGTCCTGGAGTGGCTTTCTTGTCCAGCGTGTACCTCAAGTGTCCCCTGTGCCAAGTCACTTAACAGGGAAACCAAACGCTCTACTGTAAGGAGATGCGGAACATGGTCCCGAGAGGGTGGTCAGGGAGTCCCTTTCTTCACGTTCTCAAAAAAGGCTGGCATTCTGATTTCTCTCCAAAGGAGACCTCTTTGGGGGTCTGTACTTTGAAGTCCTGGCTAGAGGCATAAGTGTTGTCGCTTACTGTTGTTTTAAGGGCACGTATTTATTACATAGTTCCCAGCTTCTGTTCTTCCACTCCTGGCTTCAAATTCCTCAGATTTCTAATCCAGAGGTTCTCCAAGGACTTAACAATGAGCCTCTCGAAAATGGATGGAGAACAAAGGGCCCTGTGGTATGCTCCAGAGCCCTAGACACACATGTCAGCGACTGTCCTCGTCCCTGCTGCTGATGGGGCAGGAGGAAAGGAAGGGGATGGACGTCACAAGGTAGACGAGAGAGCAGGGCTGGCTGGCCACAGTGGCAGCCGGACTTAGCTGGCTGAGGAACCGGTTCAAGAGTGCTTCAGAAGAGACCAGAAAGTCCTCTGCCCAAGGTCACAAGTCCCTGTCTTGGGAGCAAACAGGGAACAGGGGACCACTTTCCTCCGTACCTGCAGCTCCTCCTGCTGACAGAGGAGAGCATCCTCAGAGTGTCCTGCTCTGCGAGGGAGGGTGTGACAGAGAGGGCTGGCAGGCTTTCCATGCCGAGAACCCAGGCAGGCACCTTGAGACTGATTAGTGGACAGACTTGAGAAAGTGATTCTGTTGCAATATGGCACTTTTGGAACCAGATGTATGTGGTACTTTGCTCAGAAGGAGCCCTTCTGCCTTGACTGTTGGGCCCATGGCTGTCCAGCTTGCTGCCCCAGGGCACTAGAGCACAGAGTTAGAGTTTCTCTTGCCCTCCCTAAAGCCCCCGGCTGCTCCCCCACCTTAGCTTCTCACCTGGAAAACGGCTATCGCTCTAGGGTAGACTCTCATTAACCCTCGTCTCTAACTGCTGCTTTTCTTGTCTCCAGTCTTTCTTACTGCTAATTCATGGTCTGTCTGTCCTAGGTACATTCTACCCAAAAGGCACACGCTTTGCAGCCCTCTCTTCTGCCCAAGAAGAGAATAAGGTTAAATTCCCCGGCATGGCGTCCAGGGTCTTCCACAATCTGGTCCCAGTTTGTCCCTCCAGCCTTCTTTCCAGCTCGTTCCTGTGGACATGTGATACTTCAGGGGCAGCCCAGGACACACTATTGGACGAATCCTCCTCACTCCTGAAGCAAGAATGGGCAGTCCCGGGCCTCCCAGCCCACAACTTGGTTAGGCCAAACCAGGTCTAGTTATCTGAATGCGCCAAGCTGTGTCACATCTCGTGTATTTGCACATGCTGCTCCTTTTGCCTCGTGGGCCTCCCAGTGCCCTTGTCCACCCCAGACAATGCCCTGGCTGGCATCCGGTTACCTTTCAGGATTCAGTGTCAGTGGTATTTCCTCCAGGAGAACTTTCTCGACTGTTCTTACCGCACTTACTGATTTCTCTATCTGTCTCTGGACCAAAATGAGCACCGTACACTTAGGAACTTAAAGAAAAAAAAAAAAGTGGCACAGAGTAGATGCTCACTAAATGTGTATTAAAGGTATGAACAGAACATGTGAATACCAACCTCTGGGGTTCATAGAATTAGAGTCTCTTTTCCATAAGACAGCTTTGCATACATTTAAAGATCATCATCAGGGGCACCTGGCTGGCTGGCTCAGTTGGTAGAGGATGCGACTCTTGATCTGGGGATCATGAGTTCAAGGCCCATGTTGGGCACAGAGTTTACTTAAAAAAATTTTAAATAAAGATCATTATCATCACCTCACAACTCTTTTGGTCTCGTCTTACCTGGGTCTTGTTTTATCCCTGGTTCCTTCAATGGACCACCCTCCACACCACCTTCCTGGGCTCTCATCACCTGGTCATTTACAATGTCCTTCTTTAAGCACAAACACACGTGTCCTGCCCAACACAGAGCACAACAGGAAGGTCACATGGGCATATGGACATGGGGCAGCCAGTGTAGACTAGGACTGCCCAAAGTTTAGAGCAGCCTCCTCCTAACTATTGGCTAGTATTGAGTTTGTGGCCAACTAAAACCACAGCTTTTTTCCCACATAAACATCTCTCAAGCTTGTCTGCCCCCCTATTGTACTTGTACAATTGATTTTCTGAACCTAAATGGAGGGCATCACATTTATTCCCATTAAATCCCATCCTGTTGGTTTGGTCCCACATTAGAGGCTGGAGAGGTCATTTTGAATGTCATGTCTGCCCTCTGTCTTCTGTCAAGGCATTGATTAAAACAGTGAAATGTATAAATGCCCAGGACTGAGGACAGAGCCCAAGAGCTCTTTCTCTCCTCTCCCCTGTCCCCACATGGGCTCCCAGTCCAGTCCATCAGCAGTCTGTTTTACACAACAAACTCCCCACCAATCCCCCTGTCACCACTCTAGTCCAAGACTCTGTCTCTCTGGGGTATAGTAACAGCCTCCTTATTTATCTCTCAGTTCCATATTTATCTCCCTCTAATTCATTTCCCACACAGCCACCAGAGTGATCTTTAAAAAGCAGAAATCAGCTCATAGCACTCTCTTGCCTAAGACCCTACATAACTCCCCTCTGCTCTTAGAATGAAACACATACTCCTTATCAAGACCTGAGGGTCATATACAATCTGAGAGGCACTGGCCTCTCCATCCCACCTTGCACTGTCTGACTCCTTCCCCAGGCTTCAGCAACACACACACCAAGTTCATTTCTCCTTGATGGTCTTAAAGTTCCCTGATACTCTCTTTCCCCAAGCCTTTGTAAGGCTGTCTTACTATATCACTAAGCTCAAATGTCACTTTGTCAGAGTGGCCTTTATCTGAGCTCAAGTAGCTGCTTTTTGCCTGCAAGAGTCCCATTACTATCTATTTATCCTCCTGTTTGACTTTCTTCATAGCATTTATCAGTAGTTGAAAGTTCCTTATTTATCTGGTATTGCCCACTTCCTCCTTGCGAAGATGTAACCTTGATGAAAGTAGGTATCTTGTCTGCCTTGTTCAGTGCCTGTTACTCAGTGGATGCTCAGTTTATTTGTTAAGTGGATGAATAATAGTCAGAATTATGAAATCAGGAGAAATGAAATTTATTTGTTATATGTATTAATAAAAATCATGCTTGGCTCCATTCTTACCACTGTTATTATCAACTTTGGTTTGTTATCAATATTTTATGATGCCGTCAAAGAATCAAATAGAATTACCAGCACAGAGTTAGGCCAGACAATAATTGGTAATAAAAATGCATTATGTGGGATAACACAGACATGCTACTTTAAAACCATGCACTCTGAGAAACCTCTAAGATGCTGGTGCAGAATTAACATGTCACATGTAGTTCTGTGGTTACTGGATTAGATTGTTTTTATATCAAAAGGGCCATTTTTGAGGGCTATTGTTCAATCAGGTCAAATTCATGTAAATGCCTCTAATCCCTGCATTTATATATACTTATTCTAGTGTAATATTAGGGGCAAGTATCATTCTGATTTCAAAATCTGAGTCTTACTGACTTAGAATCCTATTCATAATGGTAGTATAAGACTCATACTGTTGACCTAGTCGCCAGCACGTCAAGTGGGCTATCAATGGGGCTGGAAGGGCTTACCAGGAGCCCAGCAGCTCACCCACCCCAGTGCCATTAAGCCAACCCTCCTGAAGGCTCCACCGGCTCCCAGGGGTAAGCTATGGCCCAGCCACATGCGAGGAAAATAGGACCATTCTTTTTATTATGTCAGCAAGACCCTCCTCTCACCCCAAAGGCCCAGAATGAGATATCTGGATTCATATTCGTAAATTAAAAATGTATTAGGAGCGCCTGGGTGGTTCAGTCTGTTAAGCGTCCGACTCCTGATTTCGGCTCAGCTCAGGGTTGTTCCTCTAGCACTCTCCTCAGCCTGGACAGACGAGACTGCCTTCGCCTCTGGTGTTGAACTGGTGCTGATGGCTCTAAGACTGTTTTCTGAATGATTCTAGCTGAAGCTATTTATATACCACTAATCACTGGAAGGTATAAAAGGGGCTCCTCTCAACAAATATTTGAGCATGAGGGGATATGCGCTCCACATGGAGCAGGCCTCTTGCCTAAGCTGAATCCCTTTAGCAGGAAAGGAGGGTAGAGACTAGAGAAGAATGGCCCAGACAAGTTTTTACCACATCCCCTAAGAAACCCAAGATAAATAAAGATTCTTAAACAGAAAGAGATAAACGATACAAGAGCAATGTAATGTAGCATAGAGCTCTTCCCAGAAGGTCCCCCTCCCCCCTCTGTCATTGGGCTTTGAGCTGCAGTTCATTTAAGAAGGCCTTTTTCAATGAGTCTCTCTGGATTACGGATTACTATCACAGAAAGAGGTCAGGCTTCCTCCTAACGCCCAGCCTAAATCCTGCCTACTCCAGCAGACTCTTCCCAGGGCATGGCTGGCTCACTCCAGGGAAGCATGAATCCACCCACTGAGGAGCCTGGCCAAAGGGGTTCTTAATTCAAAATCTAGGCAGGGTGGTCACACCTCCTTGGACAGGAGACCTCTTCTCTCCAGACCTGTAGGAGGGCTCAAGTTTTTGGTCTTCAAGACAGCAAGAATTTGGTTGGATTAGTTGAAATCTCATTTTCCACTCTTCCCTAGTGATAACCTGTATCTAATTCACTGTAAGTCTGAAAAATCCACAATACTGTTCCATTCGAGAAAATTGCCCCCAAAATATAACCACTCATTCATTCATTCATAGGTTCATTCATTCATTTGCTCATGAATCATTTCTAGGCTTCTCCCACATGTCAGCCTCTGTGCTAAGTTTTGATGATTCAAAAATAGATAAGACACCGTCCCTGACCCTTGAGAGGTAATCGAACAGACCTGTAAATATATCATAGATGGTCTTTGGGGTAGAGAATTAATAGCTATAACCAAAGCCTCAACACCAGGAGTGGGGTATTCCGAGAAAAGCATGGAACCCCCTTAACCCCATTCTGTGACATCTGCTACAGGGCTATGCAGAGACCAAGGGCTCAATTAAGTGTCCTACAGTTTAAACACTACTGCACCATTCATGTGGCTTCACTTCTGTGTCTGCCCTGTGCCTGCCAAAGCCTTTCAATTCTTACCTTTTGGCAGACAGAGCCTAACACGAAAGCAACGGCCCCGCTCCTAAATGACAGAAGAGCATGCTGGGAGGGCAGATGACCTTTGTATTCACTTAAACAACTCAACCTTTCTCAACCAGAACAGTCACCCGCCTCTGCCTGCTTGCAAACCTGAATTCGCCTGCCACATTTGCATGCATAATGTGCCGAAAAGCCTTCTTTATAATGTTTACTTCTATGTTTCTTCCCAATGAAATCACTGAAGGGCAAATTTGATTTTCAAATCAGTTTTAAAACATCTGCCTTTGAAAAAAAGTGAGAGTGAAGAGATAAGGCTTTTAGATTACAGGCAAGGGCTAATTATTTTAACTGATACCCCTGTGTCTGGGCTAAAAATACAAATGTTAAAATATTTTTAATGCATAGCCACCATCTAATGGATGTTAATATTTCATTAGGGAAAGGATTCCAGTCAGGAGGTGTGTACTCAGTGATTGCTGAAGGAAAAGCCTAACTTCCTGACCCTTCTTTCAACACGAACTCATCGAACCTTGTGCTTGAGCACTTCTGTTTGTTGTCTTGCATGAGTACGTTTCTTTCAAATATAACTTAACTATATATCTTATGACTTTCAAGATCTTCAGGAAGCTCAAGGTATTTAGTATACTTCAGGGTTCTTATGTATTTTTTTTTCACTTCCGAACAAGAATATCTGAGCTTGCAAGCTTATCTCTAGATAAGGAGCTCTTTGCTGTTTGGGGCCAGGTAAGCGACAATTAATGATGCTTTCCAGGGGCCGGTAGGTGACAATGACAGCTTCCAGGGGCTGGGGAGATGAGAGAGAAGCAGCTGTGGGTTTGGTTCTACCTCCTATGGAAGAGTTTATTAAAGTGCCCACATGTATCTTATAGGTGTAACATATATGTCTGTCAGTGTCTTGTGTATCTGTCCAGCCGACACACAATCTTAGGACTTTAGAACTGTGGTATGCCAACTTCAGAAGGAGCCTTAAGGAGAAATCTATTGTATCTTATCTTTTACATAAGTACTTCACATTTTTGTTGGTAAGATAACAATACACTGGACTCTTTTAATAACTAGAGCTCTCAGAGCCTGTAAATAAGCCCTGTTTTAGGGATGGTGTTTTATAGATGTAGACACAGAGGTGCAGGCAGAGTAAGGACTTGGCCAAGGCTACTGGGTCCGTCAGTGGCAGAGCTCGGGCTGAGAGTCAGACCTCCTCATTTCTACCAGCTCTTTTTATTTTGCATTTTCCTTTGTTCATGTGCAGTTAATGTTGCCATATTACCCACTTTTCTTTCTGGTGGCGAGGTCAGGGTGAATACTTCAAGAACAAAACCGCTAGTGTAAAGGCTGAGATTAAAGTAATTTTACATTAAACACAATTCCAACATAGATTTTCACTTTTATCCGTCTGCACATTACTTCATCCCCTAGCCTGTACCTTCCTTGGGGGCCGGGCTCCGACCTCTCCCCCACCCCAGGGCCTGGGATGCAGCTGAGGAACAGGAAGCTGCTCCCCCACAGGCTGCCTGCACTTTGTGCTCTTGGTTGTCCTCTGGGGCAGCCAAAATGCAAGTATCAGCGCACTCCCTCGGGCCCCTGACTTTTGTGGTCAGGCAGATTCCTGCCTGGCATAGTTCCCACCTCCCAGTAGACACTTCAGAAAAATGGGCTGCATGAGTGGATAAAGGTCTGCACGGGCTTCCTGTTCAAAACAAGCGAGTCCTGAAAGAGGGCGGGCAGGCCTGAAGGGTGAGAAGAATATTCCCTAATGTGAAGCCAAGGGCTGGCTACTCTTCCCCAGGCCTAATCTTTTGGGAAAAAACCTTCAGGCCTGATGCAGCTGCAAAGGCAGAGATGATTCTGAAATCTGAGCCTGGCGAGGAGGACTTGGTTTCCGTGTGAACTTCATTTGGTTCTCAGCACTCCTGGCTGAAGCCTAACAGCTGAGGTCACCAATCTCAAGGTTTAAGATTCGCCCAGCAAATGGTCCCAGACCTAAGGTGCGCGCCAGATGGAAAGGTCCCTGGAGAACAACTGGAGAGCAGGTAAAAAAAATAACATGATAACCAAGATGTCTGTAACCAACACTTGCTATTTGTATGGAAATGTCTGCTTTCTCCAAAGGTTTTCATATGTGAGTATTCCTTTGACCCTCAGATCTTCCCCTTTTGTGCCATGGGCTCTCTCTGGCAGTCTGGTGAGGCCTCTGAACCCCTTCCCAGAATGTTTTTGAATGCATAAAACCAAACATGCAGGGAAACCAATGGTACAGAAATACGGTGCTGTCCACAGACCCTTTGGGCAAGATGACATAGAAAGGCCCCTGGCTGGAGACAAAAAGGACTGTCTCCTCACTAGTCATAATTGTGTGACACAGCACAAGACTTCAGAACCTGGATGGAGCCTGAGACTCTAGATCTCCTTCTATCAGGATTCTCATTTCTCAAGAAAACCTAAGTTAGATGTTCTTACTGAAAGGAGAGGAATGTCTCATTTAAGAAATAATGATGACAACAGGTTTTATATTGCTGCCCTATGTCCTTTCCCCTAGACCCCCTCTGGGATTTGCTTTTCCTCCTTAGCCCTCCTTTCTACACAGAATGGGTACCAGGGATTGGCAACACTGGTACAAATTTTAGGTCCTCTTTGAAAATACAACTCTGATTTGTCCATAGCTCCTCCCCTTTACTTTACAGTGTAGTAAAATTAACAAGTCATCTGACCTAGACATTTTTTAGAAGATTTTATTTGCTTATGAGAGAGAGAGAGAGCAAGAACATGAGCAGGGGGAAGGGCAGAGGGAGCAGGACCAGCAGACTCCCCCTGAGCAGGGAACCCGACGTGGGACTTGATCCCAGGACCCTGCGTGACCTGAGCCAAAGGCAGACACTTATCTGACTGAGTCACCCAGGTGTCCCTGACCTGTACATTTCTAAAGGAGAACACTGGTTTGTAACATCGTTTCGAACAACTTAGAAAGCCACCCTCAACGGGAAATCTAAATATCCATCATCCTAAAGGCAGCTAAGCAGTAACATTCAAGTCAAATGTAGGGCAAACCTGCTTCTGCTCTGAAGGAAAGACCTTCACTTCCATCACGTCTGCCAACATACGATGTCCCATCTGTAGTGCCGGGTCCCCATGCAGACTTCCTACGTAAGAGGATCACTAGAACTATAAATCCTAATTTAATTAAATCAATCTTAGTCAACCCCCAAAACAACATGCTAGGCTAGAAATAAAATCCCAGTAAACAACTGGAAAATGGGCACCAAATAATATTAGGACTCCAGAGATTTTGGCAGAAAATGGGTTATTCTATTGGTTCTTGATTAAAACTCTGCTTCCACCTGGGTCAGGGCATTTCATGGGCACACTCAATTCAGTTCCACATGGACAGTGTCAGTGGGAGGCCCTGTGGGAGGAAGCAAACAAAAGCAACAGTTCCCCAGACCCCAGAGCCACTGCGGTGAGTGTATCTGGATTCAGATCAGAGAAACAAAGAGCTACGCGAGTATGGTCCTGCGAAATGGATCAGAAGCACTTTCTCTGAACAACACAGTAAACACCAGGGGCTGCAGGAGGCCTGGTCTCTGCCCAAGCACACACTTCTCCCAAGCCCTCACTGATCAGCAGTCTAACTCTGTAAAAGTACGACTTGCTTGCTTTTTAGTGCTAATAAATTGTCTTCATAAGCCACACACTAGCTCTTCTGTGATTTGGATGAATTTTCAAGCAGAGAAGTAGACAGTCGTCTGACTTCAGGATGGGGCCGAGGGCACACTTGGAAAGAGTCAGCTGATAGGAGAGTCTCTTTTGACATGCATGTTGTTTTTGAGCCAGACGCCCGGCAAGGGGTCTATCTTCTTTCTTCTTCAGCACCCCTCACGGTGCTCTGCGTACTGAGGATCAATCTTTCATTCTGATGAGAAAATGCAACCTTCTGTGCCAAAAGCCAATCATCTTTTAAATGGGAGGTCAGCTCAGGCAACTTCTGCATCTTAGTAGCCACGGTTTACCAACATCCCGGTGTTAGCAGGTCAGACGCACTGAAGTGCCAGGCAAGAAATCGAAGGCCAGCTCTGTGACAGATAAATGGCAGTGCCCAACGATCATGGAGGTACCAAGGAACCCATCAACATGATTCATAAGACTTCCCTGATAGCACAAAGTCAACAGCTGCTGGTCTTGCTTAGGCCATCTGATGGGGGTAAGTGGTTACCAAGAGGCCTTGGTAGATGGACGAATGAATGCATTACATAAGCAGTACCTCAGAAGGGGAGAAGCCTGTCTAATGAAAATGCAATCTTAATTTATTATAGGAACACACTGAATTTTATGGTGTTCTAAGCATCTAGGGAAAGTCAGGAGATGACTTTCAATAGAGGTGGGGAGGACTTCATTGCAAAGCTCGAGTCCATGGCTCTTCTGAAAGTATTTCCCAGAGATTAAAACAAAAAATCATGGCTAGAATGCCATCCAATCTTGACAGCGTGTGACTCGAGAGAAAAGTACATGGCATAATAGCCCTTTTCCTCTCTCAGGGAGGAGCACCGAGTCATCTAGGGTGAATTCACTTTATACCTAAGATGTAATCTCTTATAGGAAATTTAAAACAATAACTTGAGACCTGGCAGTTTTATCATCCAAGCTATTGGGCTAAGCTTCAAGCTACTAATCCCCCGAGGAAAAGCATAGCCAGGAGACAGCTAAAATAAGCTTAAGAATGTATATAGTCATTTTATTATAAATGGCTACTTCAGAATCATTCTGTGTTTGATTTTGACTCGTTCAAGGCAAGATTAGCCAATACACATGTCGGACACACTTGGAAAACAACCTGTCAATCTACCTGTGAGAAGAGAGATGCCTCTGAAAGTGCATCATATTGGTGAGGGGAGAAAAGGAAACCACCCACATTTGGCTATTGCTAAAAGCCAAGCAGAACCTCCTGTTATCCAGGATAAGTGGTAAATTACTGCTTATTATAGGGTATTACACCGTTTACAGAAACTGCAAGTGCTCATTACAAACGACACATCACACTTATCGTCAGAGAGTGTGGCCAAAGCATGGGCACAGGCGTGCGACAAAACATGTGCCGCTTGCCAAGCCTCCCTGTGGCTGAGGTTATTGTTGCCAATACAAAGGTGACAAAGAAGTGGACTGGCTGAACGTACAGGCTGTCTTCCTGCCGCTTCCGGGAAGATGTGCTCAGAGGCTCACTTGAACTTCCCTCCGACAGGTTGAAGGAAGAAGGGGTGACCTTTATTTATCCACTGAGGCCAAGCCCACTCTCTTCCATGGAGAAGGTAGGTCCAGATTTGGCATGCAGTTTTGCTCCCACAAATGTTAGCCCTCCTGATTCACTCAGAGAAGATTTGGTCTAGCTGAGTGGGTCAGAGTCCACAAATGCTTCTGTTTACATTTGGATCAAGGCCTTTTGGGGACTATGATCCTGAGCTGATTGAAAAAGCTTAATTAACGAGCCCATGAGAGGAAGAAAGTGCCCCCCCAGCGCCGTGCCTGACCTAGAGCAGTGGCTCAAAGTATGTCCACTAAGCGAAAGCACGGATAAACAGCAAATGTGGAGTGAACACAGGCCCACGCCCCACCGACTGGGGGCTTTAGCAGGGCAGTGATTCAACACTAGGGAAAGATAATCTTCGTTAAGGAAGTGACACAAGGAGAAAATACTGTATCTGAGAGTATCAGTTGTTCCATCCACAAATATGAATGGTTTGGAAGACTGTGTGCCCTATATTCCCCCTTCTCATCTCCTCAGAAATTTATAAAGTTAATTAATATTAATGTATGAATATGATATTAATGCACTGTGAAGGTATAAATTGAAGACAGACTAGAAATCCAAAAACAAATGTATCTGTAACTGTAGATGACAGCATATCCCATGTCTTCCTAAACACTTGATTACTACTTCATGTTACTGGGGGGTTCTCTGTCCCCGCAGGGCACGATAACCCCATCTCCGTGCATTGGAGGCCTTCCCTTGAAACAGGCCGAGGCTATGATAGGAGGGTCGCGACGGTGCTGTGAGAACACCAACTTTAAAATCGTATCCTCTTGTTAGTTTGAGCCTGTGATCCAGCATTACATTACAGTAGGTCTGGATTTTTATTTGAGTTAAGAAAAATGAGTCGAGAAGATTCGGAAATGCCAAACAAACAAACGAGCTTCCACGAGCCCCTCCTTCCCCCACCCCTAGCAGACCCCAGGGAAAATACTATACATTTCAAAGCTCCAGCAGTCAGAATTTCTATTAAGCCTATATATCCACTGCCAAGTCCTATAGAGAATTCAGCGACTCCCTGGAGAATTAGGAAGGAAAAAAAGAACAACATAAACAAGTTATTTTCCTCTAATAGCAGTGGCACTAAAGCCAGCTGCCCTTCTTTGCTGGAGCATCACCCCCACGGAAAACACTTACACTAAAGGTTCTGAGAAGCACAGATAAGGAAGGAAGGGATATCATCTGGGTTTTTTTTATCGGAGGAAAATCACTACTTCTCTGATACAAGTTTAATGTGCAACAGCCTGGAGAGAGAAGGACCGACAAGATGATGACTTCCCTCACCCCTTCCAGGTCAAGCCCGCGAAGCTACGATACTAGGAGTGCAAACGCTCTTTTGCTCTGTTTCGCTTTACTACAAGCGCTGGGTACTGCTGTATAAATTCGGATAAAGAGGTGGAAAGTGTATGAGCGGGAAGCACTCAGTAACTCTCTCCAAAGCAGCTGGTAAATGTGTGCAATTCCAGATGATCACCACCCTGAAACTATACTTTAAAACTTTGTAAGAAATGTTTATTACTGATACTCAGTACGTAATTTACAGCGCCGTGGTGAAATTCTCTTCCATTTCATTTCAAGGGCTTGTGAAAAGAAAACGTCAACTGTGGGGGAAATATGCTTTATGGATCTTGGCTTAAAACCGAGGAAAAACACACATGCAAGTCTCTTTTGGGAGAAGAAAATAGTCTAATAAATGGCCTAATGAACAGTGTAATGATTTTTTTTTTTTAAGTAGGCAATAGGAAGGAAAAGGGAAGAAAAACAGAAGCTAAAAGACTCCAAACCTAGATAACGAAGCCCTAGGTGATTTGATATGGAGACTATGCTTTAAAATCAGTTTTTAAAACATGAATTATGAATAGCTAATTGGCTGGATAAATTAATATTCGGTGGAAGAAGCTACAGTGAGAGCAAAATAGAAGATCATATGAAAATGTAAGTGGATTTATAATCTATAGTCTTCATCATGCCTTCTGAAAGGTAAATCGACTTCTGACTTGTACCTTTGTGTGATTTTTAAGTCTAAGTTCATAGCTTCCTTTGGTCAGGAAGTCTCCAGTGTTTGCAGTCACAATGCAGGCCAGCAGTAAGCGACCAGGATCCTAATGCATCTTTTCAGAAACACGTCCCTAATTTCATACTATATTCTGATCATGTCTACACTCTCATAGCCTTTACAGGACTGCTTCTTACTACGGTCTTATAGGCCATACAACATTCTGGGAACAAGGGATTCAGAATCAGGGTATCTGGATTGGAATCTGGATCTTTCCATTAGACGAGAACTTGAGGAGGCATCTGTACCCGCTACCTGTCTCAGAGTCTCATCCGTAAAATGAGAGGCTTACACTATAACTTCCAAGGTACTTTCAGCTAAACCATTTTATGACTACAGGATCCTCTTTTGTATTTTATACTTGTGTGTGTGTGTGTGTGTGTGTGTGTGTGTGTGTGTGTGTGTTGGTGGTGTCTGAATTTTCAGAAGTTGCAGACAACCTGTAAGTTTCTTTGGAGAACTATCTTTCTGTCTCCTAGTATTCTCTCTCACAATGCAGCCTTTACCTACTCAGGTCACTCAACAAATATAAGACTAAATCACAGAGGGCTGGGCTATGCATTTTATTAAAGACCTAGTAACTAGAGGCTACTCTGAGAAAATCTGGCCTCTACTTCTAAGGGGTAGATCCCAGGGCACATTGAAAAATGGCCAGCTTTTTAAGAAGCAAACTTCCTCCCAGCCTAGTCCCTTATTTCCTCCCTCCTCTGAGACAGACCCAAGGAAAAGGGAATGCTGTCCGGCTGCATGGAAACAAAATACAGTGGGACATTCAGCAAATGGAGCAGTTGCCGGTATTTGAGAAGAGAAGGATCAAGAACTCACAGAGCATTTCTGGCTGGGTCTTGAAGGGAACAGGGATGGGTTAGAGATCTGAAGACCATCCTGTGGAAGTAAAGATAATTAGCTGATCTAAAGCATGGACTCATTTGACAACAGCAATTGGGCCAGACTGAAAGGGAAGAATGATACTGGTAAGGAGAGAGTTAAAGAAATAAAGGTAAGAAAGTTAGGTGAGAGTCAGGTAAGTATGGTAGTTATATATTTGAAATCTGAACGTGAAGTCTAACAGTAGGGCAGGCTATTTGAAAATGAGACGTTTGGCAAAAGCTGGTCGTGTAGACAAAGAAGGCAACTCGGGCAAAGATATGAGATTTTTCTCAGTCGGCCACTGAGGCACCTGTTCAGGGAAGCAAGGCCAGACCAATCCCATCTGGCAACACTATTCCAGATACCAAAACAGCAAAGATGCAGACAGAGTACAGATTGAGGGAAATCACTATAATAGTCTAACGGAGAGGCATGAAGGTCTCAGTTAAGATGGAGGCAACGGGAACAGAATAAAGGAACAAAGAGTATAAAAGACATGATTCCTGACTGATTGTGAAGGGACAGGGAAAAGGCAAGAGTCAAAGGGGTAAGATATGCCCAGGAAAAGGGGCTAAACACCAACACAAGCAGGACCTTCAAAGGAGAGGAGCTGCTTTATGGGGAAAGAGGACAATGAGCTTAGTTTTGGACAAGGTGAGTCTGTGAAACCATTGCAGAAGGGCCAACATTTAATGAAAAATATGAATGAAAGAGAGCTGAAGCCAAGAGAATAAATCAGATAGTCAAAGACGAGTGCCCTTTTAGCTCTAAAAATTGTTTCTATGAAATCCTGGATCCCTGAATTCACAGGAACACTTTGTTTCTCTTTTTCCTTTTTTTTTTAAATTTTTAAAATTAACATATAATGTATTACTTGCTTCAGAGGTACAGGTCTGTGAATCATCAGTCTTACACAATTACAGCACTCACCATAGCACATACCCTCCCAATGTCCGTCACCCAGCCACCCTATCCCTCCCTCCCCATCCCCCAGCAACCCTCAGTTTTTTTCCCGAGATTAAGAGACTCTTATGGTTTGTCTCCCTGTCTGGTCCCATCTTGTTTCATTTTTCCTTTTCCTTTTTTTAAAAAAGATTTTAATTAATTAATTAATTGACTGATTTAGATCATGAGTCGGGGGGCAGAGGGAGAAGGGAAGAAGAGGGAGAGTGGGTCCCAAAAAGATTCCATGCCAAGCTCACAGCCTCATGTGGATCTCAATCCCAGGACGCCAAGATCGTGACATGAGCCGAAATCAAGAATCAGATGCCTAACCGACTGAGCCACCCAGGGGCCCCTTTTTCTTTTTTTAACCCAGGAAAAAAAATCTGAGACCCTTAGCACTCTGGGATAGAGGTGAGTCAGCATTAATCATGGTGAGATTACCAAGATGGCTCTCTTTACTTGCACCCAGAGACAAACTGATGCAGGCCACTTTAAGAAGATATGATCAAAACTATGTTGACTTCCCTTCCTGCTCCTTTTGTCCACTAATAGACGGGCTCTACTTTCCTTGTTTTGCAGATGGGCATGCTGACTATTCATTTTTATAAATGGATTTCTCTGATGACTGTCATTCCGGTGTCTATGTGTTGACTTGCCTGCCTTCATTTAGGGTTATGTGATTCTGACCTTATGGGCCCATTAAGGGGCTGCCTGCATTGCTTTCTTGGCAATGCTTCTCCCAGGGAAGGGTTTAATCAAGGCTTGGTCACGGTAAGAGGTGCCTCTGAGGCATCACTCTGGACAGTGCTGGGACAGGACCCTCTGCAGCCATCCGGAAACCAGGGGAGGAATCCAGAGCTTCAAGACTCCAGAGTTAGGTCTGTTCTGCTGGACAAACTCTACCCATCCTGCTGCGAGAGGTGCCTGCACTACCTGGGTAAGTGGTTTAGAGTTCCTCTCCTGAGAAGGAGGCCAGTTTTGTTCTATTTTGTTTTTTAACGTTTTACTCTAAAAATCCAGAGAAGCAACTGAAACATATTAATCTGACAAACTGGGGATTTTAAATCAAATCGATTACTGAAGTGAAAGGGGCACAGCTGGCAAACAGGTTTCAAGTACTTGGCCCCTCCATAAAGAAAAACTTCACTCTTTTGAAGAGTGGTTAAAAATAAAGGTAATGGACTTCCAGCCAGTAAGCAATCTCGAGTGATAAACTGTTACCAGGGGATCCAAGTCATTAACTTGAAGGGGCAAGGGTAGATGTGGAGCCCAGAGAAGATGGGGCCTCTGGCGATGACTGAAATTGTGGAGGAAGGCTGTGAATGAATCAGCGATGACAGATCAATAATGGATTAATATAGAGAAGTTGGGGAGACACATTCCTGGGCTATAAGGACTACATTATCAGGGTCAACGAGCAACTTTTACGCTCTCCCACAAACTCTTTCTTGCTCCACAGGATAGGCTCTGAACGGGGATGGACAGACTTCCTGAGTGAGCCCTGTGAAGATGACAGCTCTGGACAGCAGCAGGACTCATGGAACCGACATGTATCATGACTGGGGACAGAGTGGTAGCAGCGGCCCATCCATTCACTCAGACAATAGTACAAGAGCTAAGTCCTTGCTAGGGTACTATGGGTAAGAATAAAATGGCCAAATCCCTGCTCTGATGGAGCTTACCTTCTAACAGGGGAGAACAGCAGTAATCCAATACTATGCTAAGAAGTGGGCCATTGCAAAACGCACTATTAGCTGTGAAGGACAATATCTCAGTTCTGTGAGAGGGAATAACAAAGCACTCTCATTGAGACAAGTGATCAGGGCGGACTTCCCTGAGAATGTGGTCCTTCAGCTGAGGATCGTGGGAGTTAACCAGTCAAAGCACAGGGCGCGGGCTCCAGACAGAGGCCATGGCAGGTGCAAAGGCCCTTTGGGAAGGCAGAGCATGATGCAAGGTGGGTCATGAGAGGAACCAGGCTGACGTGAACACAGACAGCACAGAAAACGTCTGCAGAGGCAGGAGGGGGCCAGACTGTGCAGGCACTCTAGGCCATGTGAAGATTTGGGTCTTTATTGAGAGAGCAATAGGAAGCCAGCTGAGGGTTCAAGCAGGTATAAGGTCAGAAATGTCCTTAAAATGTGCCACTCTGGCTACAGTTAGTAAACTTCAGGGAGGGTGCAGAGAGAACACAGTGGGGGCAATTAACAGAGCGGAGGAAACAAAAGGGATGATGATAGTCGGACTGGTGTGATCCTGATTGATTTTTGTCATTTGGAATGTAATATTAGTATGAAAGTTATTCCATAATGAAAGAAAAATCTTTCTAACCATGCACATTTCAAGTGTGTTCACACAGCTCACTGAGAAAGTTTTATTGTAAGTCTATTCATTTCTTTAATAACAGGCATGGAAAAAAATTATCTTCACAGAATAGGGAAAAGAGCTCTCAGCTTCTCCCTTCTGATCATTTGCTATCTGAGGGGGCTACATGTCCTTCCTGCTCCTTCACCTGTCAAATGTTGTGGGTGGGGAGAGCCGTCCCCACTGGTGGTCCACAAAACCTGTTGATAGCTCTAAATTTAGAACTTGATTCACCTACTTAGGATGAAAATCTACTTCCCACAACATACGGGTAAAGTATTGCATAAAATTTTTCTTTTTTTTTTTTTTTTTTAAGATTTTATTTATTTTATTTGACAGACAGAGATTACAAGTAGGCAGAGAGGCAGGCAGAGAGAGAGAGAGGAGGAAGCAGGCTCCCTGCCAAGCAGAGAGCCCGATGCGGGACTCGATCCCAGGACCCTGAGATCATGACCTGAGCCGAAGGCAGCGGCCCAACCCACCGAGCCACCCAGGCGCCCCTGCATAAAATTTTTCTATAGAACAAAAGATAAATGCCTTCTCTGGATGGGTAAGTATGAGTCACTGACTCCTTATTGATGTTTTCTACTCCAAAATATTCATCTATTTCTGGTACTTCATAACTGCATATTTGATTAACACGTGTCTCCAAGTCTTTTTTAACAGACAGAAGCCTTCTACAGGGCAGGCTCTGATATATCAGCCTCATTAGCCTGGGATCTGCTTAGTATCAGACCTGTCCTCCGTGTGTATATGCGTTTTATCTGAATTCTGTTAATTTTTCATTTTTCTTTTCTTACCTTTTTTTTTTTTTTTTTTGCCATTCCTCCTACAGGTACATGTTTCTTTATCATTCAAGTTCTAAAACTCGTGACAAAATTAACACCAATGGTTTTGCCCTTTAAGAAAAAAACACAGGAAAAGAACATGACTGGCTTTTTTCATTACTGTCAAAAGCTGTGTAGAAAAATGGAATTAAGTCTGAAAAGAGGAAAATAAAATCTCCAGCGAGCATTTTTACAGTGACAATAACACAACCAGAGCCCATTAATTGGCTCCCTCTTTCAGAAGGAGCAAGCAAGCACACTCCTCCAGCCTCGCAGGGACAGGAGTCTGGCGTGTAAGGGTAACTGGCTGTTAGCACAGCAGAGACTTGCAAGAAATAGTAATATTTCAATACAGGACCTCTGCCAGAGCCAAGAGCTGCAGTACCATCCTGGAGACTAAAACTTGACACTTTGTATGAACCTCTTCTGTCATTGACCTCAAAGGTGGAGACATTTCCTTCTCTAAAACCCACTTTTGTTCTATTGCATCACATTAACAGGGCAAGCCATCCATGCACAAACTCTAGGTCACCTGGTTAGCAGCGACCTCCCGGAACCAGCCCAAGATTTTTGTTTTGTTAAGCATCAGGCTAAGAAGAAAAGCTGGCAGTCTCAACTTTAGCACTGACAATGGCCCAGACGATGCACAGAATTGCAGGCAAGTAAATGGTCCAGGTTCAAACGTCTCATTTTTCAATCACGCTATACTTGGGAAGAGTTTTCTGAGGCTGTAACTCTCCACCTTTAATTTATCCCGTTGTCCTCAACCACTGCAGCACTTAGAAAAAGAAACATGACTCCCTTTCTGAGATTCCTGGTGAATAAATAGCATCAGCTATAGAAACCGACCCCAGAACAGAAGGCTGCCCTTCCCCGGGACTAAACGGCAGTATATTCAGCAAGGGGGATACAGATATTCTGTGATAATAATATCAACACTGAAGACCTGGGAGGAGGCGAGCTGACCCCACAGAGGCCTTTCCAGGTGACACAGAAGCTGCCAAATGCTTTCAAAATGCTTCTCAGGGAAGGCACAGGGGAGAAACTTTCTCAAGTTAAGATGCTGTGGAAACGGTCTGACCCACAGGGGTGCTCCAAGGTCAAGAAGGCTGGGCCCCTCTGAGAGGGCAAACCCTGGGTGAAAATGTACTTTTGAAGTCTTGGGGAAAGGCAAAAGGAGGCAGCACTCTCACAGAATGGGGCCTTAAGAGGCCCAAGGGGAGAAGCAGCATAAGGAAAATATGGCTCAGGTGTCCTTTTCAGAGAAGCACAACTTGTGCTTAGAGTAAGTGGCTTCAAGGTTCTGAAAAGCTACTAGGATATTGCTATGGACAGCACTTATTTAATTTCTTTAATTTATTGCTGGCAGTGAATAAACCATGCCACTCTGCCAACATATGCTGCTCAAATAACAGCAAGGACAAACATCTAGAAAAACATTTATGACTGCAGCAAGAAAAAACAACTTTTCCAAATAAAGTCATCTTTTTGATTATAAAAGAAATATATGTAAATTGGTCAAAAGTACAGAAAACTAGAAATAATTTACATAATCCCAGTCCACAGAGGCAGCCATTAACAACATTTTGGCCTATTTCCGTCAGGCTTTCTTCTTCCATATTTTTTTTCCTACTTGTGATAATATTTCTACACTTCTGCATTCTGCTTTTAAAAAATCTTATTATATATATTTTTTCTTCAGTTATTAAAAACTCTTGACAACATTTTTAATGAACAATGAGGCTGGAGAAGAAAACTTATTTAGGAGGGAATCCAGATAGTATATCTGGCAGGTAGATAGCTTGTAAAAAAATTTGGCTAAAAACTAGAAATCCTAGGTAGTTCTAGATTATGGCTATAGAATTCTTCAGTGGAAAAAAAAAAATTTCAGTAGTATCAATGATCAATTCTTTATAGCTAGTAATTTATATTTGCCAAAATGTTTGCCAAGGGCATAGTCTTGGACAGATGATGGCTGAGATGATTAGCACTTCTATGAACAAAATTATCAGTCAATGAGACCATGACAGAATGAGAACTGGTTAAAAAATGAACCTGAATGAAGTCAGTATGTTAAGGAATATCTGCTAACAGGAAACACGACAGCTATGTACAAGGAAGGAAAGAAAAAGGACTGTAGTCATTGGGAAGCATCAACAGCCCATGTAGTAGAGCTTTCAGGGATTCGGGTTGAAGATGGATGACACACACTGACCTTTCTCCCTTCCTGGAAATGAATGAGGTGACATCAAAGAAAACAAATGCACTCATAAAGGATTGCAAACTGGAGGGAAAGATATAAGCAAATCAAGATTCTTCTGAATTTCCAGAAAACAGCAGGTGGATGCAATATTATTTATACATCTGAGGGGAGCAAGGTAGGTTTCCATATTGAAGCAAAGTGAGCAGATAAATCAAAATGGTCCACATCCAGCCATATCACTGTGATATTTAACACTTCCAATAATGAGAAGATCCTAAGGCTTCTACAGGAGAAAATATATCACTACAAATAATAAGAATCAGATCCCATGAGATTTCTCATCAGTAACATTAGATGCTATTTGGCAATAAATCCAAGCTTTCAAAATTCTGAAGGAACTGACTTCTGTATCCAGTAAAACTAGGATTCGAGCATGCAAGAATTCTGAAAATTTGCCTTTCACATACCCTTTTTTCTGAAAACAATTCTGAATACATTTACTCTGTGCAATGCCTATGAGAGATCTTGAGTGAGACCCAACAAAGTCCTATTTGGCTTTGGATTCACCCAGGAGAGAGAACAGAGAACACTATGCCACTGGAGTAGCAGCAGGCATTTCTGCTTAGTGGGAGTCCCTGCAGTGGTCTATACCACTGAACAGGAGCTATTCCCGCTGGCATGCAACATGACAGCTCAGGTGAGAGTGGGCCGGTGTGGAGCCACTCTAGTTCAGAAGCCTCATATTCCAGATTGAAACTATTATCTCTTGTAATAGCTCCATAAACAAAGATCCCAGAATTTTCACAAGGGACGTGCCTAGTCACAAAAGTCATCACACTCAGGAAACCCAAAGCTATGGTTTCCAACCAGATATTTACAGTCCTCCCAAGCCAGATGCAATTTACTAATCAGGGGCAATTTTCCTCATAAGCAATGTTGCCTAATAGCTGACACTCCACTTCCATCAGGTTTTTAGGGGAACAGATCGGAAGAGGTAACTGGGCCCAAGGTCAGTATCTCACTGCAAAGGAAACAGGGTTTTGTTAACCATTTACCCACATTCTACAAGAGGAAAAATAAATCCAAGAGTGAAACCAAACTAGATAGGAAAGAAAGAGAAATTTGAGTTACGTCGTAGGCTTAGGAAGCAGTCTGTTTAAAATTAACCAAAGAACAATCAGTATGTCTCAGAAACTTCTGTAAATAGGAAAAAGGCAATTAGAAGCTCCAAGAAAACAAAAAGCTAGCTAATATGAAGCTATTTATTTATTATATGGGAAAGAATTCTGAGTACTTGTAAGAAAATCAAATCCATTTGATCTGAACACAATACAATTCTTCTAAGAGGGACATAAGTTTAGTGACACAGAATAATACATCCAATAAATTATAGATCTGTAGTAAACAGTGTTTACATAATCATAATATCATAATGAGTTTTTAGTAGTTTTCCCTTTTTGAGACCAATTTACAGTTAACACATGGAAGGTTTAACTGTAAATTACAGAACAGAAAATAAGTGTCATAAATCTTTACAAGGCCAATGTGGTGGGACAGTTAACAGAAGATGGGGAGAGATAAAGGGAAAGGTAGGGTGGTAATTTCTTCATACATAGTAGGGAGTCAAGGAATACTATCTACAAATGACGGCTCAAAATATAGAGGTATATTGTTTAATTTTAAAAGGTAAGTAGTTGGTGGAACTAAAAGGAAAAAATGTTACAAAAAATGAGAAATAGTTCAGTGAGCTAAATTTCTCATTTTTTATAGCAAGGAGTTAGTAAAGCTGATAAATTAATAAACACAGACATAAAAATATTATTTATAGTTGAGATGTGATAAAAACAAAAAAAATAGTCAAAAGCAGTTACTTCTGAGGAACGGAGCACAAGATGGGGAGATAAAATTGTACTTTTCACATTTATCTTTCTGTATTGCTTAAATTACTTTTCCATGCATGTTTTACATTTATAATAAAAAGCTGATGTTGGTGTCTTACTGTATCAACACAGATTTAAAGTTCAATGATTTAGAAGACAGTAGAGAAAAGGAATCAAAGATTGGAAGGTGAAGTCTTTTGGAAGAAGGCTAAAGGGCATAGTATTAGCTGGTGTGAAAAAAGAAGGGTAAAAAGTAATTTTATAAAATCAGTTAATACATTTGCAATAATGTGGATAAACATCGAGGGCATTATGCTAAGTGAAAAAGTCACACAGAGAAAGACAAATAAGTGTATGGTCTTACTTAAATGTGTAATCTTAAAAAATGAACTTATGGAAACAAGAGAACAGATTGGTGGTTGCTAGTGGGTTGAGAGGAAGGTGGGTGAAGGGTGGATCAAAAGGCACCAACTTCCAGTTACAAGATCAGTGAGATCTGGGGATGGAATGTACAGCAATGGTGACTACAGTGAACATAGTTTTGTACGCTTGAAAGCTGCTAAGAGAGCAGATCTTAAAAGTTCTCATTGCAAGATAAAAAACGTGAGGTTACTGAACTTGTGGCAGTCACTTTGCTCTATGTATCATTATACTGTATACCCTAAACTCGCACAATGTTATGTATCAATTATATCTGAGTAAGCCGGGGGGGAAAAAAAACCAAATCAAATACACGCTTATACAAAAACATGCTTATCTGTGATAGAAAATGGGCCTTTATCCTGAGAGTAAAACAAGTGAGCTCCATCCGTAGCAGAAAGGACTTAGGATAGCAATACAGGAAAATATCCTGCTCCAGGAGCAGAGTCTTACAAGGAGACACTGGGGAATCTCATTCCCTAGTTATTTTTCAGAGGACAGCAAAAATCTGTCCTTTGATTTCTTGACTAGGTAGAACGCTATCAAGAAGCACGGCTGTGATCTATAAAGATCCTATAGCATTTCATTTATAACATGATTCACATATTTCAAAAAAAAGGAGGTTTATAACTTTTGAAGCTAACAGAATCCTCTCTTGAGGACTGCTCTGGAGTATATTAGTAAAAAGGAAAGTCTTTCCTCTTTTATCATCCGCATGTCTTCTATTATATTTCTTAACATCTAACCCACACATGAAAGGCACAATAGATTCAGGTTATGCCTCTAAACATAAAGTCATGACCTTCTGTTTCATTGATTCTTAGGGGGTTAAAAGGCATTTACCTTCTTGCTACTACTCTTGTTTTTACATTATTTATCTGTTAATCTATTAAAACACGTATTGCTGTAGCATGGAAGTGCTAACATGGAAGGTTAAAAAGATATAAATTATTTAAATCCAACAACGAATAGAAACAAAATACCAAAAAAAGGGGGAAAAAGACATTGATGACTTAATACAAAGCTACTGGTAGGAGGGGTTCCTGGGTGGCTCAGTCGGTTAAGTATCTGCCTTTGGCTCAGGTTAGGATCTGAGGGTCCTGGGATTGAGCCCTGTGTCAGGCCCCCTGCTTAGTGCGGAGTCCGCTCCTCCCTCTGCCTCTGCTCCTCCCCCTGCTTGAGCTCTCTCTCAAATAAATAGTTAAATCTTAAAAAAAAAAAAAAAAAAAAAAAAAAAGCTACTGGGAGGGGTCTAATGAGTGAATGCATTTTTTTTTTTAAAGATTTTATTTATTTATTTGACAGAGAGAGATCACAAGTAGGCAGAGAGTTAGGCAGAGAGAGAGGGGGAAGCAGGCTCCCTGTTGAGCAGAGAGCCCAATGTGGGGCTTGATCCCAGGACCCTGGGATCATGACCTGAGCCGAAAGCAGAGACTTTAATCCACTGAGCCACCCAGGCGCCCCGAGTGAATGCATTTTTGAATCAAGAAAAAAACCATTTAAATAACTACAAAACCATTATGATATATACCTGAGTCAGCAGTCAGTCAACCAGTTATTGTCAAAACCCATACTGTAACACACCTTCAGCAGGGGAACATAAAGAGATGAAGCATCTAATTTATAACACATAAAACAACAGACAAGATGGGTGATGGTAACCAGTGAGATGTGGAAAAGATGGGGAAGCAGAGGGTCTGGCCCATGAGCTATATACTCAGGGAGCAATAGCTCTGAAAAGATAAATGGTCAGTTGTTCATGGGCCTGGAAGTCCTTCCTGTCGTATAAAAAGGGTTCCAGGCACTTGGAAACAAGTAAGTCATTTTCATTTCCTTGTTTCTGTCATCTAGCTGGGCTTAGCCCTCTTTAGTAAGGCTTTGTGGTACAACAGAAAGAGCCCTCCACTTTCTCTTTTATAAAATGAGAACAATATCCCACATGGTGTTTTATGTTCAGGACAAAGTGAGACAAAACACAGAAAAGTCATAGAATACTAGTTACTCAATAATTGTTAGTTTTCTTATCTGACGGCAGAGATGGCTATAAGACTGTGCTCTGCTGAGAAGTGGCTGCCCAGCAGGAACTATGGTTTCTAGCCCTACCAGCACCTAGTGTGGTAAATGACTACTTCTCCTCAATCGCACGCAAGTGGAAGGGATGGCCACTATATCCAGGCCAAGGCTGTGCAGAAAGACCAGATATAGCTTCTCTCTGGTCTTTCCCCATTTGGCAGCTAGATGCAGGTGATGCTGATGAACCCCCAGATGATGGCAGTGCCACAAGAAGGAAGATGCCTGGGTTCCTCAGTCACCTGTGGAGAAGAGCCACCTGATAACCAGGACTGCCCATACTGCCTGCTACATGACTGAGAAATAAACTATTGCATTAAGACTCCGGAATGTTGAAGCCACTTTCCATTATAGCAGCAAGTGTTACCTTAATCAATGGAAGCATTAAATGTGCTCTATGATAATTACGATCATTACGATGGTAAGGGTGTCAAACGTTGCATCAAATAAGCCATCATTAATGCTGTTATGAAATCTTGGCCAAGAAAGTACATGAAAGGATGTTCAACGTCATTCGTCATGAGGAAAATGCAAACTGAAACCACCACTCCATTCCCACTAGGATGGCTGTGAACAAGGAGCTAGACAGTAGTAAGTATTGGCGAGAATGGGAAGAAATCAGAACCCTCCTCCATTGCTGGTGGGAATGCAAAATGCTGCAGCTGCTGTGGAGAAGTTTGGCAATTCCCCAAAAACTTAAACACAGAGTTACCATAAGACCCAGCAATTTTACGCCCAGGAATATACTCAAGAGGACTGAAAACATATGTTCATAAAAAGACTCACACAAGAAGGTTCACAGCAGAAATACTCATTTTAGCCAAAACGTGCAAACAATTCCAGTGTTCATCTGCTGATGAATGGAGAAACAAAATGTGACATGTATATTTCCATAGGATAGAATATTATCCAGCCATAAAAAGGAATTAAGTGCTGACACCTGCTGCAACATGAATGAAGACAGAAGTCTACGTCAAATGAAGAAAAGCCAGAAGAAAAGATCACATCTTATGATTCTGTGTATAGGAAATATCCAGAATATGCAAATCCACAAAGACAGAAGGGAGATATCTGGGGTTGAGGGGCTGTGGGAACTGGAAGGAAATGTAAAGACTGTTAATGGGTAGGAGGTTTCCTTTTGAGGGGGTGATGAAAATGTTTGAAACATTAGATAGTAGGGATGGCTGCCCAACTCTGTGAATACACTAAAAATTCTAGACTGTACCTTTAAAAGGGTGAATTGTGTGGTACATGAATCATATTTCAATAGTAAAAAAGAGAAATCTTCACGCGCCCAGGTGGCTAGTTGGATAAGCGTCTGCTTTCAGCTCAGGTCATGCAGGGTCCTGGGGTTGAGCCCTGCATCAGGCTCCCTGCTCAGTGGGAAGTCTGCTTCTCCCTCTCTCACGGTTTCTCTGCCACCCTCTGCCCTGCTTGTGCTCTCTCTCTCTCTCAAATAAATAAAATCTTAAAAAAAAAAAAAAAAAAAAGGAAAGAAAGAAATCTCAGGTATTTTGCTTTACCTTGCCTCCCAGAGAATCTGGTTCTACCCCAAAAGGCACTGAGCTCTTTTTAGATAATGACTGGGAAAAGGTATGATTCTAGGATGCTGGGAATGTGCTAATTTTTATCTGAGTGAGTTATACAGGTATATAAACATGTTTAGACTCATTCCAGTCATGATCTCAGGCCAGTCAGGACCCACAGGATCCTTCCTCCTAGCTTCCCCCACAACAGTGTAAACGCAAACGGAGGCCCAAAGCCATATGCAGGAAATGACTAGAGATCTACAATACCAAACTTTCTTTCTGAGATGAGATAAATATTTAAAAGTAATGCTGGGAATGATAGGAAGATAGGGAATGGAGTCCCAGAATAAGTACTAAAGTGTGTATTGTACTGGCAAAATTCTGTAAGGAAGAAAAAAGTTCTAAAGGGGTAGTGTGTGGTATCAGGGGTGGGGACCCAAGAGAGGATTACATATTGAAATCCTTTTCCCTGCTCAGGTACATGTCATTTCCAAGAGTCAAGGTCAAACCACCAAATAAGAAAAGCTTGTTTGATCACATAAAAAAATAACTTCTCGTCAAAGTACTTAATAGTCAAAACTGAAGTAAATGATGTTTTCAACCTGTAACTAAGAATAATTTGGTGATTCCATGAGTCTTCATGAGAACCTTCTGTACCCATAGGGAAGAAGGTCTTTTAAATTGTAATAAATTCTGTGAGAAGACATAACTTACTTGCAGGAGACTTTCGTTCTGTCGGCCACCATGGTCCACTGTTGCTGGTTGGTGGAGACCTCAACATAGTAGCTGTAGCTTCGATCATCACAGTCCCAAAGTAGTAACCTGAACAAAGGAAAATACATAAGAATGCTGTGAATGTTCTAACTGCCTGTGTCCTGTCAGCATAAGGAAATCCACGCCTACTTTACTTCTCCTTCCTGCCTCCTTTGTCCCCTTACCCCTACTCCACCTCCAGGCCTGGAGAAAGGACATGAATCTCCAGCAAAAGTCTGGTGACAGGAGGCGGAGTCAGTCTGCAGTGAGAGCAAGGTCTCTTTAGGAGTTTATCTCAGGCAGCCTTTGCTCCCTGACTGGCTATGCCCCTCGGATTGGCTTATCTATGAGAAGATGTCCCCAAATCCTCCTTCCTGATTCATCTCCACTTGGGTAGGCTGACCAAAGGTAACAACATCCTTGAGACTAGCGTTCATGGGGGGAATCTGTGCTTTCTAACTGATAATAACTAGTACGCCCCAATGACCTCAATTATCATGTTTTAGATTCCCTCTCATTCTTAGCGGAATTTTGCACAGCTGTGGTACAATGATCTGATTTGGAGACACAAGCAAACATATATTCGTTAGTAAAACTTTCTTATTATTTAGAGATTATTTGGGTTCTATTCCGCGTATCTCCTTTTTGTCTCAAAAGACAAAATTCATCGCTGGTGACAGGAAATCAGAACAGTGGTTACCTCTGAAAGAGGTAATGCTTGTGAAAGGGAACGCGGGAACCTTCTAGGATGCTGGAAGTGTGTTGATTCTGGCTGAGTGGTAGTTCATGGGTACACACACAGTAAATACCCAGTTAAGTTAGACATGAAAGATTTGTGCCCTGTATGTGTGGTTACTCCTCAATTAAAAAAAATAAAAGAATCTAAGTATTGTAATACTTAGATTAGACAACAGTCTAGCATTTTGCTTTTGATGGTGCCACAGTGGCAGGAGATGAGACACCATTGTTTTCTGTGATTTTAACCTCAAAAAAAAAAGAAAAAAAAAAGAAAAAGAATTATGATTTCAGCCTCAAAAGTCCTTCCCATACAAGATACCTATCTATTGTTTTACATTTGGTCATGCATATTTTCTTCCTCCAATGGCCAGAACAGAGAGTGAGCTCCCTGAAGACAGTGCTTATATCTTACTGATCCTTCTATACCCAGGGACTCAGCATGGTGTCACACTGAGCCTATGCTCAATGAATATTTATTTGTAACAACAGTGATAATGATGATTATTAATATCATACTGGCCAACATTTCTTTAATGCTTATACTGTGTACCAGGCCCTATGTTAAGTGCTCTATATAATTTATCTTATTAAATGGTTCCCAAATCCCCATAACAAGCATTAGTATTCTCATCAAATTACAGATGGTGAAAGTAAGGTTTATCGCTGTTAAGTAACATGTCTATGCTCAAACAGTTAGTGTTGGCAGATAACAGGGTTCAAACCTGGTGTCCCGGCCAAAGCCCATTTTTATCATCCCTCTGTCAAGTGCTTCCTTTACTCCCACTTTATGAATCCTGGTCCCGATTTACAACCTACAACCTATCACTCTACAAAAGTAGTTCATATTATTTGCCCTTGATCTTGCAATGATAATCAATAAAAACTTTTTGCACAAGCTCGATTTAGTGTTGTCTATAACGCTATTATTGGGGATTAGAAACGACACTGCGTTCCATTTACCTTTTATTTGTTTCCAAGTCTAATTTTGTTTGCTATTAGTGACTAAACCCATACTACCTAATATTTTGGAATTCATCTTTTAAGTAAAGCGGAAACAGATTCCACCTTAATTCACTTGAGTATTCCCCTTAATTTGCCTGAGTATTTAATCTCTCCAAGTACTCTGAATGAATCAGACAGGATTCCACTCTATTGTTTTTGCGTCTAATAATTCTGCTCTCAGATTGTACCAGCTTGGCTAATAAGAAAGTGAGTCATTTCCCTCATTAGTCATTTCCTCAAATATTATTCTAGTTTCTTAGCACTTTAATGCAGTTTAGCCTGTTAATTTATGTTTATGTTGAGTAACCTTTAAAAATATAATTTTTTAAAAGATTTTATTTATTTATTTGACAGACAGAGATCACAAGTAGGCAGAGAGGCAGGCAGAGAAAGAGGAGGAAGCAGGCTCCCCACTAAGCAGAGAGCCTAACGCAGGACTCAATCCCAGCACCCTAGGATCATGACCTGAGCCGAAGGCAAAGGCTTAACCCACTGAGCCAGCCAGGTGCCCCTCAAAGTATAATTTTTGTTTCTATGTTTGTCTGGCTCTTATAAAAATTATAGAAAGACTGTTGATCTTCTCATTAAAAAAAAATTCTACTTCAAACATGGATTCTGTTGAGAGTATATGTTCCATACATGTTCTGGGCTGAAATAGCTCATAACTCTGCCAGAGTAGATTAAAAACAAGAAAAAAAAAACTTCAGATTAATTACTCATTCTCTTTACTTAATAACTCTGATAACAAACAGGCTTTTTGGGAGACAGTGTTGAGGCTATTTCCTGAATGGGATTTTAGATTATTTGTGGAGACCCAGGTTCATCATAATCCCTATCCTTCTGGATAATCATGAATTAGTGTTTCTACTAGTGTATCCACTGAAAATAATCAGGCTCTTTTGGGATTGAATCTAACCAGATCTCAAAATATTTCATGGAAAAAGACTGCCCTGAGGAGATGGGCTATAAAGAAGATAAAAAGAAAGACCAATTATAAGTATCACAAATGCTCTAGTAGAGATTCCTGGTGTGACAGGATATTAAAAGAATTTTTAAAGTAGTGTATATTTTGTCCCTTAGTAGTTTTTCCTATAAAGTCCTCTAACTTGTTTTGAGTTTTATTTTAAAAGGAAGATCACCTGTAATTCTAGTAATTTTGTAAACACATACACATGGTCCAAATTATTTGTAACTTGCTTCTTTCATTTAGTGGTTGATTACAAATACCTTTCTTTTGTAGTTATCAAATTTTCTTTTTCATTGTATGTACTGGCTTCACAGAATTCCACCTTATGGATGTCCCACAATTTATTTAATCAGTTTCTTATTACTGGACGGCTAGGTAGTTGGTAATATTACGTTGCTAGGAAAACTCTGTGATGAATATTCTTAAACTAAACCTACAATTCCTGCCCATGAAAGTTTCTGTAAGTGAAACGCCTGGGGCAGAATAGGTGAGGCCTTGATATGTATCACAAAAAGACTACGCACTTCCCTCCTTCCCCCAAACAAAAGTCAGTACTCGCTTTTACTCATATTACCAGCAGTGTATGACAAATGTCTGTTTCTCTGCATCATTGCCGATATTGTGTATTATGTTTAAAAATACTGCCTATTTGATAGATGAAATCTATGTCATTAACTTGCAGCTTTTTACTTACCACTGAACTTGAACACTTTACCCATTTTCTACTTATATTTATCCTTTTGTTAATGACTTACAAGATACCTTCTATATTTGAAGGATATTAATCTACTGCCTATCATAGTTTGCATGCTGAAGATATTAATTTTTATTAGCTCAGTCTATCGATCTTTACTTCAATAATTTCTCCTGGCCTAAATTCTTTTTTCTGAACAGCAGCCAAATGCACACACTGTTGAGACATCTCCTTTCTATTCCTCTACTAAGTGTCCCTGGGGGCTGGAAATGTGGGGTCATGGTGACTCCAGGGTGGAAAAGGGACACTGATGGACCCCACATTATCAAACTACCTACACACTGTAGTTTTTAAGAGAGATTCTAATTCATGTGCCTGGATGAATATTTGCTTGGAATTTAGGCTTAGCCAGGAATGAAAATCCCTTTGTTGATTCAACTGGGGGGGGGGGGAAGTACAGTCTAAGGACACTAAAGAAAAATTGGCTCACTCTTTCCCCCCTCCCCCAACGGAGAGGAATTCTGTTCTAAGGCACAACTGAAAAACCCACCAACTCCCTCCCTTCTTCCCTTGGCAGCAGTCTGCTCCCATGCCTGTGCACCTGCAACAACAGAGGTACTTCTGATTTGTAATCTGCAGAGGAATGTTTGCTCAGGGAGCTCGCCCAGCACAGACACACTTCCTCTGACCTTATCGGAGAGGTGCTCCTTAAACATATCCCCCTATATCTCACACACCTCCACCTGGACATCAGAAGCCATTTCCAGAGGGGCTAGATAAAGGAAGCCACTGTCCAGGATCTACTGATGCAGATCAGGTCTGTACTTAGCTGTTGCCACAATTCCCTCTCCCTAATGAGCACCGCCTGAAACGCCTGGTGATATTAAACCTTGTCTCCTCCATCTTCTTTCAGTCTCATTGCGGAGTTTCCCCTAAAAGCAGTGAAGTGCTGGGCTTTTTTTTAATTGATTAGCAGATGTGATTTTGCTTACATCTTCCATAAATGCTCTGGCTGGCTGCATACCATTGATTACCGGGGTTCAGTTTACAGCAACTAATTGCTCTCCTTGCTGGTGTTTTGATACAAAATTCAATAGTGAATATGTTTTCAAAACTCTTGTCTTTGCGGCTTGAGTCAGAAGTGACTTGAGGCAAACCCAGTGGACTGAGTTTTCCCTTCTTTAAAATAATTGCTCTCTCATCAGTCTGTGAAGAAAGTTTCCAAATTGTAGCATTCTAATTGGGAAGTCTGCATTATGCATGCGATGACAAACTATGTTGTGCTGAATGGCATTTTTTTCATCCCTTTCTTAAGGGATTAATTCTGTGCCAGATTGGAAACAGTGCTGAGGTTTAAACAGTTGAGATCAACAGCTTCTCCGCTGAATTGGTGTCTTTTAGGTCAGCAGCAAGGATCTGTTCTGCCTGTTTCTAACTGTCCGTCCTGGGAGATGCCACTGGAAGGCCCGTGACTACGTTGGCTGCCGCTGCCATGTTCCTCACTTGCGCAAAAAACAGCAACGAAGAGGGGACAACTGCTGGGATATTAGTAACACACTAATTTGTTATCAAATCCATTTCTAATCTCTCAACCAAAACCAAAGATACTCTGACCTCAAAGGTTTGGAGTCTATTCTTTGTTCAAGATCTCCAGAAATTAAGTTCTTTAGAAATAATCTTCTTCCATTCAACAAATATTTACCGAGTATTGACTAAGTGACATTAGGCAAGTTACTTCACTTACTTGTACTTCAGCTTCATTCCTTGTGAAATTAAAGATCTAGGTTTGATGGTTTCTAAGGGCTTCTCCAGTTCTAACATTTTATAATTTCCTGCGAAAGCAGTAGAGGTGTTGTGGGGGGGGGGGGGGCTAGAGATTTTTTCTTTGCATTTCTGTCCATTATACAGTGACTCTTCGCTGGGAATACTGTTTCTTGCCTAACCCGGAGGTGGACATGGGTGGTTCCTGAGCTTGGTTTGTGGACCCGAGTGTATTCTGGGAAAATACATGACCCCTGATGCACCAACTGGATTTCGTTTCTCAAGAATTGAGAATTATGTGAGATTCGGGCTTATTTGGCCCTGTTCACTTAAAATGATGTGATGAAAACGTGGGCCTCCTGGGGTGACCCTCTTTCATCAGAGGCACAAAGAAGCAAAGAAAGTCATCTGCAATGAGAAGCAAAGAAAATAGATGATGTGGCCCATGGAGGGGTTATCTTGGTTCCTGGGAGGATTCTACTAGCTGATTAAGGCTCACCAGAGTTTCTGCCCTAGTATTCAATGAGAAATATCCCCATCATCTTAATAAACCTGCCATTTATCGCTTAAGCCATCTTTATGTGGTTTCTGCAGCTTGGAACCAAAAAGCCTAAGATAAGATCCTAGCACAGTGCCCAAGATGGAAAGGTCGCTCAATAAAGAGCAGAGGTCCAGATGAGACTGAGGGTGACAATGATGACGTGAGGGCTCCAGGACCAGAGAGACAGGAGGTGAGGAATAGGGATGGTGAGGAAGTTTGTTTGGATGGAGATCTTCATTCAGGTATGAAAGAAGATTCTTGGGGGTGTCTGAATCGCTCAGTAGATTAAGCCTCCAACTCTTGATTTTTGCTTGGGTCATGATGGAGCCCCACATCGGGCTCCCCACTGTGCAGGGAGTCTGGGATTCTCTCTCTCAAATAAATAAATAAAATCTCTCTCTCTCTCTCTTTTAAATGAAGATTCTCAATGAAAGCTGAGAGTGGCAGGGTAGCACTGTGGGGTGGAAAGGCAACCGGACTTTGGAGTAGGTTCTGTAGGTCCACTGAGCTGCAGGGAGGGAGCCCAGCAGACGGGACACTCCAGGTAGTTGAGAACTCTCTTGAGCAGTGGCCTGGGGGAGCCAGAGAGAGGAAAGCAGGGCCACCAGGGACAAGGAAGATGCAGGGCAGGGTCAGGGAAGAAAAGGACCAGAGTATCAGCCAGTTCTAGGCTGCTGAGGGGTTAACTGGGGCCAAGTAGGGGGCTGACTAACTTTCAGAATCAAGAGTGACTAGAAGTCATGAAGCAAGAGACGAGATGTGGCAGACATGGAGGTGAGGGAGAAGAGGAAGGAACTGCGGTCACAGAGGGATTCTTCAGTGCTTTGGCACCTCATTCACAAGAGCCCAGTTCCCACTCTTCTGGGTGAGGAGCAGGAAGAACATTACGTGAGGCTCCATTCTCATCTCTGCTACTGAGAGGCAGGTGGGGGGCGGGAGCCTGTAACAGCTGCCAGGAGGAATGATACAGCTTTGGAGGAACAACTTCCCAGGGCAGAAACTGGGATTTTCCCACAGATGAGAGGGGCCCTCACTGTCAACTGTCACAGGGTTCAGGGGTGCAGGCAGCTTCCTCCTCAGGTGGAGAGGAAGGTTAGGCTTAACTGAGCTGCTGGAGGACCACACGCCCAAAATGAGATTCTCAGCAGGAGACCGGAGCCAAGTAACAGCGTTGTGATCGAAAGTGTGTGAGACAGAGCAGGTGTCTGCCCTGCAGATTCCAGACACAGGAACCCCCAAGGAGCTGCCGCCATGGGGGCCCTGCCTCTAAGTGGGCCACAACCTTTCAGGGCAGAGGGGACACCCGCCTTCTTCTGACAGCAGGAGGAGGGTGACACAGGCTGCTCGCCAGATGGAGTGGGAGCTGGGGAGCTACGTTAGTCACAGGACATCGCAGAGCCTACACACTGTCTGATCCTGTATAATCTCTCATGTCTTGGACACAGAGGGCGATTCCTCTAAGAGAGGGAGAAATAATGGCATTGGCTGACAATATTCTCTTGCCGCTGGCGAGAGAAAAGACAGGTGCGAGCGCTCGGTCGTCTGGCACATGTAGTTTCTGTGTTTAGTCACCGAAGCCACGGGATGAAGAAAAAGTGAGGAGATGGGGCAAAGCATACACTTGGGCTTCACAGTGTAGGCTGGCTCACTGAAAAAGGAGGGAGGAAGAGGAGGCTTTCTCTCCTATCAAACCTTGCATTCCATACAGTATAATCCAGGTAAATTCTAGGAAGGTAGAGAGATGCCAATAGAGAATATGCCTGCAGGATTGGGCAATAAGGACAGCTGGATGGGACAAGGCTTTCTGAAATTTTGATAGTACACAACTACCGACTTTTAATAGCTTATTGAGACCATCACGTCACGCCCTGGAAGGATTAAGTTTTTAATTTCAAGTTTTAGGTGATAACGTCAAGGGTAACACCATGCCGCCGAACAGCGTAACTGCCCGGGCGCTAGTCAGTGAACACTGGGTGTGGAACGAACAGTGAACAACTCATCATAATCCCACCTCACATTCACACAGACCTCACTGGTTTCAAAATGTTTTTGCATACATTATCACATTTGGGGGAAAAAAAAGACAATTTATAATCAGCACATTTCCTGCTTTCAATGCAAATCTATTTTTCTAAGTTCCTTGGTTAATTTTCTTACGGGGGCTAACCACCACCCAAGCAATCTTCCACAGATTACACAATCATTTGGCAAACCCTTTATTAATAAATAAGTTTAGGCCTATGCTTATGATCTAGATTTCATACTATACAGTACAATTTGATGAAAATTCTTTTATTTTATGCTTTCAATGTGGACATATGAGAAAATTTTGTCCGGGCCAAACAGTGTTTGCAAAGAAAAGCAGTTTTCTTCTACTTTTCAAGGTGACTCTTTCCAAATACTGTCCCTTCCTTAAGCAAGACGCCGCCTCAAAACTATTGGGAATCATTTCAAATGGTCTTGTTAGATTTTAAAAGGTGAAGTCTCATTATGTTATAGGCCTTTTCGGCTGTGACATGCTAAGCGGGAGTGCAGCTTTCACAGATCTTTCTCTGTGTTTAAATTTGGCATTGTCAATGTCTCTCTCGGCAGTGAAGCTGTCTTCCTTAATCTCAGCAGCTTCCTCATCAGGACGTGCACGCAGGACGCACACACCTCCAGTGACATCAGCCCAATTTGGCTCACCAGAAGGATCCCAGATGGACATGCAAGGGGTGGAAACAGAGGCCCTGCCTAGACCACGGGGCTTGGCATCCTAGGTGTCAGACCAGCTCACTCTCTGCCGCATTTGCTAGGAAGGCTCGTCAGGGCTATTGGGATTTCAAAAGGCCAGAACTGGTTAATGGCTGAGGGCAATACGCACTTGGGTGAGGGTTTCTGCTCCCTGTCCCCAGTTCTGTGAAATTATTTGCAGGGTGAGAGGAAGGCACAGGCATGTTTAAGAACTCAGAACTCCCTGACCTACCAGCTATGTGTTAGGGATCTTACGCCCTGGATTTGTACTCACATTTATGATCGCTGTAAGATAAAATGACCCCAGTGTGAGCCTTTACCCAATAGGTAAGGAAGTAAAGTGTCACCTGGCTCCAGGTTTCTTGTGTAACACCATCCAAACGCTCCTCTTTCAGCTTCCAGGACCAAGCCTGTTCAAGAGGAACCCCCCGGACCATGCTTATTGAGTATAGGGGTCATGCATGGCTAATACCTTAGTATTCCTCAGGGGCCCCAGCATGCCACACTACTGAACTCCGTATCTCTTTCGGAGTTATGGAGGAGGAGATACGGGGAATGGGGTAGGGGAGGATGATGGAAAGAGGAGAGGGAACTAGAGATAAATCACCCTCTCACAAAACCCAGATAGGTCCACCCTGGTACAGTATCTTTTAATGCTCTCTTACATTACCTTTCCATCTGAAACACCCCCCAGCCAGCCCTCCACCCCCACACTATTTTGGAGAGTCTCACTTAAGGAGGTAAGTTATGAAATATGTCGACTCCGACTGCTATTTCATCTCCTGACCTTATTCTCCTGCCCCTCCTCTGACCACATGCTAATACATGTCCACATGCGCCGCCTACAAAGCACCAAGAAGCAGAGCCAAAGAGAAATTTAATAAGCTCCACAGCTCCTTTCTATTCCCTTAGGTCAAGTTTTCATAGGAATCTGGCACTGTGGGAGAACTCACAATTTAACTACAGGTAGAGCTTTGTATTCTCTCAACCTGGTGATAAAGGGATAGAATGGACAGGCAAAACAATGGTGGGGAGGCTCAACTCTGAATATTACAGGTGAGAGAACATTCCAGCAGGGCTGAGCTACAAGGTAAAAAATCTTCCTATTCAGGTATATAATCTCTTTATTTTTGCTCTCACCAAATCTTTCCTCTGGTCTCTCTTAACACAGCCAGTACTATTTTCCCATCTCTCTCTTTCTTACCAGCCTAGACCTTCTCACCCAAATCTGATATGAGTTTCAACCTTTGCTCCAGCTTTGAATCATCTTCTTTTCCCCATAGGGCACAATCTATAAAGTCTATAAAGTCCTGAGCTCTTGCTGAAAATGATTTGAAAGTACTTACCCATCCAATCAGGGCCCTCATCCTCCTTCAACTGTACCACCTGTGCCTGCCATTGCTTGTTCCTCTTTCATGTCCTCTCTCTGCAAAGTTCCTGGCCCCCACCCTGCCCCCAGACGTGGTCCCAAATCTCCTAGACATTCTGCTAGGTCCTGCACAATGGATGCCCGTCTGCCCTCTTTCCCATTCTTGCCTGGTCTGCATTTCCTCCCTTTCAGTCCCTTTGCTAATGAACTTCCTCTATGCAATTGTTCTGTGAAGGCTTTCACCTGAAAACAACTACGTTCCAAAACAGGAAAATAAAACTGTAATAAGTTACAAGCTACAGAATTAAAACACTTAAAGTAGACTATTCTATTTGAAGTCTGAGGTGCCTGACAAATCATAATCCTCCGTGCCGTACAAGACTTGCCACTAAAATAAAGACCACATTAGTGAGACTAATAATAGTAACGCCTTAACCAATACATAAAAGTGAGAATTCTAACTATGATAAGTTCTTATAAACAAAAGATAATTAATCAATTTAATATGTAACTATGTGATAAGTCTTTTGAAGCATGGCAAGAAGCACGAAAAAGAAAGCAAGATTTTATGTAATTTTTTGTAACAGCTAGAGGGGAAAAATGGCTAATTATGTTTTTCAGTGGAATTCTTTTGATCACTGGCCACTCGGTACAGTTTTCTTGATCCAGGTCTTCAAAGCTGGGATCATAAGTTTTAATTCAAACATTTTCAGCTGAACGTTAACAACTCGAACTTTTCTAGCTGCTAAACAGCTGCAATCAGATCAAACTCATGTAGGTTACAGGACCAAAGGCTAAACACTTTTGCCTTTTTTGAGGGGAGGGGCTGTCCTGGAATCGCCTATCCTGTCTCGCCTAGAGCGGGAGGCCCCGGCAAAGACTCTGAAGGCAGAGGGGGCATGGTTTTCCCCCTGCTGCAGCAGATATAAGAATGCAGTTTTCTGTCTCATAAATACTCTCCAGAATTACAGAGCAGCTTCCCCCTCCCTCCCACACTTGTTTGGTTGAAGGATCATCAGACAGGAAAAACACTCTCTCTTTAGAATGTATTCTGTAAGAGCTGCCTTTTTAGAAAAACCCTCCCAGGTGCCGACATGAATATTCACCACAGTGTACTGAGCATAGGGCCCATCTCCACACCATGTACACTAATCCTTCAGAATGTATCCCGGGCAAGTTATGAGTGTAAACCCTGTACAGAAGCCGGGCTTTCTGGTGATGGATACTGGATGGCTGAAAGGAGAAAATCCGAGTGAAGGAGGCAGAGATGAATAAATCCCTCCTATCTATCCAAGGCCCAGCTGCAGCTAGACCTTGCCATTTTGACTCAAGCTCAGCATGAGGCTGCATTAGAATCCTGCACTCTGTGAGTTAAACGGTTTCTTTTGTTCATCCGGCTTATCCTTTCTCATCAAGAAGAACAAACATTTATCTCCCTTCTGCCCCATAACCCTATCTGCTGACGCCCTTTGTTACTTCCTTCGTATTTTGGCTCATAGTGGGTGCATGGACATCTGGAGAATACAGTCCTGGTACCACGCAGGCACCCAAAGTGTGTATGCACGTGTATGGGTGTGTGAACACACACATACACACACACACACACACACACACACACACCCCACACCGCTCTATATCACTACCCTGACTTACATTCAGAAAGGTACAGACAGAAAAGATTAAGAACTCTCACAAGCCAAGGAAGGAATCACACCCAAGGTAGTGAGATCTGAAGATTTCCCAGGATCCTCCCACTCTGGCACCAGTTCCTAAAAGTCAACATTGATATTCATGCCAGAGGCAGAAGGGGACCTGGCTGAGGCAGCTTGTCTGAGTCACACATGAGACTGCCGTAGCCAGGGCTCTACACATAACCAGTGTTCAGGTGTCAGAGGCTGGGAGACGTGCCCGTGGTAACCTCCAATTGCTGGTGCTAGAATTACTCCAGCTTTCGGCAGTTCGCACCCTGATTAGCTAGGGCAATCGGGTGCTTGGGAGCTCCTGGTAGCTCAAAGGAAGAAGGAGCATGTGAGCAGGGAAGAAGAAAACAGTGTGTCTTCAGGGACATTCTGGGTCAAATGATCTCCTCAGCCTAGTGGAACACTAAAAGCTCCACTGACCCTCCCACAGCCTCTGATGGACATGAGGACATTGCTGCGCAATATGGCATATCTAGTAGTGGCAGCAGACAGGAGACATGAGTCTCAACTCTGCCTCTGTCTCAGAACCCTGTACTCTCAGATTTAAAATCTGTTTTGTGGGGTGCAGACAGGGGAAGAAAGGGAGATGAAGTTTAACGTAGGTGATTTGTGGTTCCTCTTATTTTAATGTTTTATTTTTTAAATTACAAAGTAATACAAGACAAATCCTTTGGTTCTTCTTATAAAGTATCCACTCTAAAAAGGCATTATACTAAATGTTAAAAATGTAAACCAATATTTTCAATAATGTTCTTCAGTAGCAGAACCCCTTCACAAACATCTTAGAAGAACCTCAATCTCCCTAAGAGAGAAAAGTAGAAGTGCTCTACTAAGGTCAGGGATGAGGCTGAAGTCTCCTCTGCCAGGCTTCCTCCCAGCCTCTCCTTGGTCAGCCCCGAAGGCTCTCCTCCTACAAACACAGCAGGAAAAACCACCAGGTCATGGTGTGCATCTTGTCCCCAAATTAAACACTAATATTAATATTCATACCTTTTAATAGTAGGCTTATAAGTATTATTACTAACATACTGTGACACTGTAAAAGGCAAATGGACTTCCCTAAATCTTTGCTTTCACCTATGGACCAGAGCTGTTAGGAAAGGAGCTGGATAGATTAAGCATTAGTAAACTGTGCCTATTTTTGTAAATAAAGTTTTATCAGAACACATCCAGGCCCACTCAGCAGAGTTGAGCAATTATAACAGAAACTATGGGTTACAAAGTCTAAAATATCCACTCCCCAGCCCTTTCCAGAAAAAGCTTGCTGGTACCAGGAATAGACAGAAAACTAAAGCTGTTCCTTATTGAGCAGTACAGAGTTATGGCACCAAGGCAAGAAATAAAGGTATAGTTTAAACTAAGGCTGAGCTTAGCCTAGAAATGTCTAAAATCTTTCTTCTGTTGAAAGCACTTCCAAAGATTTTCATGTAGCAAATTCCATGTGGAATTTGGATTCTGCAATAGTCCTAATCCTATTTTTGTTACCATGACAACTGTCCTGACAATTTTGGCTTTCTTTTCACCCCAAATTTCTGGTATTTCTCCTAAGGGTAAAAGAACAAGAAGGGAATGAGACTGGGGAAAAAAAAAAAAAGCTCCAATTAAAAATAAAGCCCTGAAAACCATTCTCAAACCTTCTCTCCTCCCTGAACTGATGAAATGCCCAGGAGCCACATTCTCAAATTAAGGATGTGTGCACACAGGACAGTCAACAGAGGACAGTCACTGATCACCACCTTCCAGATGGCATAGGAATAGCACGATAGGATAAAGATGTTACAGGGACGTTTAAAGTCAATAAACAATACACACACACACACACACACGTTATATAGTCACTGATAAGGTAGTTAATATGACAGCAGTAAAATAATGTATCATTTATAGAGGAAGAAGACACGATGGGCTAAACCACACTAATCAGGCAGAGAGTGTTGAGTTGTTTATTGGTCCTCAGGAGAAGACAGATTTGTATGGATCTATCTCCTCGTTACCTCTCCAGCTCTTTCTACTGTGAGTATAAAAAGCATCTTAAAAGATAGCTGACCAGGGCTGTCTATGACTACAGAACAATGAAAACCTTAAAGCGCTTGGCCTGTTAACAGAACTACTCATTTGGAATCTTTAATGAAACCAATTTTTTAAAAAATTAAATTAATTTATTTATTTTCAGAAAAACAGTATTCATTATTTTTTCACCACACCCAGTGCTAATGAAACCAATTTTAAATGGATGACTCTATTTAACATGTTCTTCCCAAATAGTCACAACTAATCTCTATGACTTTTCTACTTTTTCTTTGAGTCTAAAATATACAGGTGAAATCTCCCTATAGTGAACACAATCATGACAAAGCCATTTACTTATTCTACCAAGAAGCCTGTTATCAAGATATTATTTATCTGGTTTACCACCAATTCTCAAACAATTCCCTATAGAAAATGCCTTATGTCTTTCTAATAGGGCTATAATAAGCTTCCTAATAAAGATACTGTTCGATTATAGATGTTATTTATTTATTTATTTATTTAAAGTAAAAAGATATTGGCATGGAGTCCAATGCGGGGCTTGAACTCACAACCCCAAGGTCAAGACCTCAGATGATATCAAAAGTTGGATGCTTAACTGACCGAGTCACCCAGGTGTCCTATTTTATTATTATTTTTTAGCCTCCAGGAAGAAAGGGATGCATTAGGCATGAGAGGACAATTAAATGGTATATACCTAAGGGACTTAGGAATAAAATCTATTACACTGGACCACAACTACAGTGTCCCACAAAGTTCTTGAGTTATGTATATGTTGGGACAGTCCCAGCAAGTCAGAAGCAAAAGGACTTAATTGCTAGTAGAATTTTTGGCTCAAACCTCTTATGCAAAAGGTGTAAGACATGGAGCACTCTCTATTCCCAAGTTGGTTATGCCTCAACAGTTTCAATCAAAGCAAGCTTGGTGGCCTGCCCTGTGCTTTCTTCAATACTCAAGACTTGTTCTTGGTTCTTACCACTGCAACTTAAGGAAGGATCAACCCAAATAGTACCAGTGAAACAGTAGGAAGGAGATCACTGGCTCCTGCTGTCAGGCACTGGGCTGTGCCTGAATTGAGGTTGTAACCTTAACCCTGGCTGTGCTAAAAGATAAAAGAAGAAGTGGGGCACCTGGGTGGCTCAGAAGGCTAAGCCTCTGCCTTCAGCTCCGGTCATGATCTCAGGGTCCTGGGATTGAGCCCCACATCGGGCTCTCTGCTCAGCGGGGAGCCTGCTTCCTCCTCTCTCTCTGCCTGCCTGCTTGTGATATTTCTCTCTCAAATAAATAAATAAAATCTTGGGGTGCCTGTGTAGCTCAGTGGGTTAAAGCCTGTGCCTTCGGCTCAGGTCATGATCTCAGGGTTCTGGGATCGAGCCCCGCATTGGGCTCTCTGCTCAGCGGGGAGCCTGCTTCCTCCTCTCTCTCTGCCTGCCTGCTTGTGATATTTCTCTGTCAAATAAATAAATAAAATCTTGGGGCGCCTGGGTAGCTCAGTGGGTTAAAGCCTGTGCCTTCGGCTCAGGTCATGATCTCAGGGTTCTGGAATCGAGCCCCGCATTGAACTCTCTGCTTAGTGGGGAGCCTGCTTCCTCCTCTCTCTCTGCCTGCCTCTCTGCCTACTTGTGATCTTTCTGTCAAATTAAAAAAAAAAAAAAATCTTTAAAAATAAATAAACAAATAAATAAAATCTTAAAAAAATACCAAGATAAAAGAGGAAGTAAGAGTGCCCAAAGGGGGCATCTGGGTGGCTCAGTTGGTTAAGCACCCACCTTTGGTTCAGAGCATGATCTTGGGGTTCTGGGATCAAGTCCTGCATGCAGTGGAGGGGGTGGTGGTTCCCCACTCAGTCTGCTTCTCCCTCTCCTGTGTTCTCTTGCTCTCTCTCAAATAAATAAAATTTTTTTAACAAAAGAAAAGAAACCGTCATATTTATTTAAAAAAAAGAGCGAGAGAGAAAACAAACACAGATGATCAGTAATTCTGCTTGTTTTGGATCAGAACTACCCAGTGAGCAGACACAGACTTTTTATTTACAGAACATTTTTGAAGCTGAGAATAATATAAAATATAATTATTATATTTACTGTTTTGGATACATCTAGAAGCTATAAGCTTAAAGGGCATCTTTAAAAAATAAATGAAAAAAAAAAAAAAACCCCTGCTGAATTGTATACTTTAAATGGTGAATTGTATGATATATGACTTATATCTCAATAAGGCTGTTTAAAAACAAAACAAAACAAAACAGAGACCACATGAAATATGGGGATTTATACACCTTCCAAGGTAGATATGAAATGTCAAGCAGGAGGTAGGGTTGTATGGCAGAACTGCCCACTGGATGGGCCAACCCCTTACCGTGACCCTCAACTTCTCCAACCTTGCTAGGGCTGAGCGTATGACCCAGTTCCACCTCCTGACTCAGTGGAAGTCAACTAGGTGGACTTCCAAATAAAGCTTGGGCTTTTCTAGTAAAAAGGTACAGAAGTGGCTGGCAGGACTCTTTTTATTCTTTGCCCTCTCCCTCTTCCTGCCTAAATGCAGACGAGGCAGTTAAAGCCTTCGCAGAGGTCATTTTACTCTGAGGCAAAAATACACGTGAAAAAGACCAAGAAAGACCAAAGGGCTTGCTGATTTGCGGAACTAATGCCAGCCACATCCACCTGCCGACATTTTGTTGTGTGAGACCCAAATAAACAAGTGAAAACAAAACAAACACACACATTTAAAAAGTCTGTCTTAATCTGGTTCTGTTATTTGTGGCTAAATGCTGCCCAAACGTAAGCTCCTTTGGAGCAAATGAAGGCTAGTAATAAAAACAAATGTTGTCAAGGCCTAGCCACAACATTTAATGAAAGTGTCTATAATTTACACCTTTAGGAAAAACGATGGGTTGAACCAGAAGGTGTGATGCCTTCTCTCGTTTTCTTTTTAAGGCCATAGGAGGCTCTGTAAAGACCGTGCAACATGCTGGAATCTTCCCAGCTAGACTTTTAGTACCAGCTGCATGTCACGTTCATGGTGGAGAGAAAAAGAGAAAGGAACTCAATTATACTTTGGTTTCTTCACCTCTTACATGGAGACAATGAAGCAGCTAGAGCTTCACAGCTACTGTTAAGATATGGCAAGGAAAAGGACCATTAGCCATTTCTCAACACTAAACCGTATGGAAAATCTGAACAGTCTAGACTAGGGTATCATTTACAGTAAAAGAATAACGTGGCAAAGCTGGTAATGTTCTAATCATTGAGGGACACGGTTTTGGATATCATAAGGCAAAAGGAAGAAAGAGGATCCTACTGTTAGGTCTTAAGGGAGGGGAAGGAAAGAAAACCCAGGGAGAAGTAAAAGCAAACTCTGCATTTATCTAGGTAACCAATACCCCTTCTACCGAATCTAATACATTGCTAAAAGAGGCAATGCAGCAGAAAGACAAAAAGGATGCCTCAGCTGGACCTCAGCCCCTGAGTGTCCAGGAAAGTTGCACAAAGGAGTCCCCAAGGGGCACCAAGCAGCCTGTCATCATAATCGTTTTTCCTTGGAGAAGGATGCAAAATGGAGGTGGACAGATGGGAGAGGAAAGAAGGGGACATGGAAGGATTTTTCTTGATCTCAATGCTTCTGTTGGTTCAGAATGTTTCGATCAAGTACCCTGGGGTGACCAGTTTACAAAGCGCTAAGCTTAAAAAAGAGAGAGAGATTGCATCAGGTGTTACCACGAGGCACCAAAAGCAACTTAACAAGGTGACAAAATTGAGTTCCTGGCCGGTGTGTGTGGGGGGGGTGGTCTCTGATTTAAGGGCACCCGAGGAATGGAGGTTTTCAAAGGCAGACTGCTGCACTGGATTAATTCAAGGGCTAATCTTAAATTGCGGTGACCCTTCACCAGTTTTCAGAAGAGCTTTATTCACCTCATACTCAAAAGATATACTTAAGCAATCTGATGTATTAAATGTGTAAAAATTTGGGGCAATTTGCTGAAAGCCCTATGCTTCTGTAAGCTCTCAGGAGAACAGCCACATTTCTGTGACCCTGTATGGGCTATGGGGATGGGGGACTGGGGAGCAGTGTAGAAAGCATCTGCCGGAGTGAAACCACAGAAAGGGTAGGTTGATGCTTTCCTTTTATTTGCTCTTCCAAAGTGAATGATCCTGGTGTTAAAAATGATTGTTTAGAGAACTACTGGTGAAGCATTATTTGTTTTAGAGGGTCTTTTTTTTTTCAAGTTTTTATTTTAATTCCAGTTACTTAATAAACAATGGCATATTAGTTTCAGGTGTACGATATCATGATTTAACACATCCATGTGTCACTGCTCTGTGCTCATCATGATAAGTGTGCTCCTCAATGCCCATCCCCTATATCCCCCATCACCCTGCCCCCTCCCTTCTGGTAACCATCAGTTTGTTCAGAGTCTGTTCCTTGGTTTGCTTCTCTCTCTCTCTTTTTCCCATTGCTTGTTTGTTTCTTGAAGTCCACATATGAGTGATTTCATATGGTATTTGTCTTTCTCGGACTTGTTTTGCTTAGCATTGTATTCTCTAGCTCCATCCATGTCCCTGCAAATGGCAAGATGAAGTTCTTTCATATTCCACTGTATATATACACCACATCTTCTTTATCCATTCATTAGTCGATGGTCACCGGGGCTGCATCCATATCTTGGCTATTGTAAATAGTGCTGCTATGAACATCAGGGTGCATGTATCCCTTTGATTTAGTGTTTTTGCATTCTTTGGGTAAACACCTAGTAGTACAACTGCTGGATCCTAGGGTAATTCCATTTTTAACTTTTTGAGGAACCACCATACTATTTTCCAGAGTGGCTGTGGCAGTTTGCATTCCCACCAACAGTGCACCAGTGTTCCTTTTTCTCCACATCCTCACCAACAGTTGTCGCTTGTGTTGTTGATTTTAGCCTTCCTGACAGATGGGAGGTGATATCTCATTGTAGTTTTGATTTGCATTTCCCTCATTTGCATGTCCCTCAAAGATGAACATCTTTTCATGTGTCTGTTGGCCATCTGTGTGTCTTCTTTGGAGAAATGTCTATTCAGGTATTCTGTCCATTTTTAACTGTTTTTTTTGGGGGGGGGGTTGAGTTTTATAACTCAACACTGTATTTTTGCTTTTGTTTCCCTTGCTTCAGGAGACATATCTAGAAAAATGTTGCCATGGCCAATGTCCGAGAAATTACTGTTGCGCTCTCTTCTAGGATTTTTATAGTTTCAGGTCTCATAGTTAGGTCTTTGATCCATTTTGGATTTATTTTTGTGTATGATATAAGAAAGTGATTCAGTTTCTTTATTTTGCATGTTGCTCTCCACTCTTCTCAATATCATTTGAAGAGATTGTCCTTTTCCCATTGCACATTCTTTCCTGCTTTGCTGAAGATTAACTGGCCATATAATTGTGGGTTTCTTATTAGGTTTTCTATTCTGTTGTACTGATCTATGTTTCTATTTTTGTGCCAGTACCATACTGTTTTGATTACTACAGCTTTGTAATATAACTTGAAGTCCAGAACTATGAAGCCTCCAGCTTTGCTTTTCTTTTTCAAGACTGCTTTGGCTATTCAGGATCATTTGCAGTTTCATATAAATTTCAGGATTATTTGTTCTAGTTCTGTGAAAAATGATGTTGGTATTTTGTTAGGGACCACATTAAATAAATAGTTTTGGGTAGTATAGTCATTTTAAAAATATTTGCTCTTCCAAACCATGAGCATGGAACGTGTTTCCATTTCTTTGTGTCATCTTAAATTTCTCTCATCACTGTTTTATATTTTCCAGAGTACAGGTTTTTCACCTCTTTGGTTAGGTTTATTTTATTTCTAGGTATCCTACTACTTTGGGTGCAACTATAAATGGGACTGATTCCTGGGGTGCCTGGCTGGCTCAGTGGGTTAAAGCCTCTGCCTTCTGCTCAGGTCATGATCCAAGGGTCCTGGGATCAAGCCCTACAACGGGCTCTCTGCTCAGCAGGGAGCCTGCTTTCTCCTCTCTCTCTGCCTGCCTCTCCACCTACTTGAGATCTCTGTCTGTCAAATAAATAAATAAAATCTTAAAAAAAAAAAAAAAGATTCTCCCTCCCTCTGTCTCTCCACAATCCCCCACCCCCACTCTCTCTCTCTCTCGCAAATACGTCATTAAAAAAAATCATAAATAAAATTTTTAAAAATGGGACTGATTCCTTAATATCTCTTTCTGCTGCTTCATTACTGGTGTATAGAAATACAACAGATTTCTTTCTTTTTTAAGATTTTATTTATTTTTTTTTTTTGACAGAGAGAGAGCACAAGTAGGCAGAGAGGCAAGCAGGGGTCGGGGTAAGCAGGCTCCCTGCTGAGCAGAGAGCCCAATGCGGGACTCGATCCCAGGACCCCAAGTCAAAGGCTGAGGCCCAACCCACTGAGCCACCTAGGCACCCCTAGAAATGCAACAGATTTCTATACATTGATTTTGTTTCCTGAGACTTTACTGAATTGGTTTATCATTTCTATTAGTTTTTTGGTGGAGTCTTTTGGGTTTTCTATATATAGTATCATGTCATCTGCAAATAATGATATTTTTACCTCTTCCTTAATGATCTGGATGCCTTTCCTTCCTTTTTGTTGTCTGACTGCTGTGGCTAGGACTTTCTAGTACTATGTTGAATAAAAGTGGTGAGAATGGACATCCTTGACTTATTCCTGACCTTATAGGAAAAGCTCTCAGTTTTTCCCTACTGAGGATGATGTAAGCTGTGGGTATTTCATAGATGGCTTTTATTACGTTGAGATGTGTTCCTTCTAAACCTGCTTTGTTGAGGGATTTTATCATGAATGGATGTTGTACTTTGTCAAATGCTTTTTCTGAATCTAGTGAAATGATCATATGGTTCTTATCCTTTATCTTACTGATGTGATGTATCATGTTGATTGATTTGTGAATATTGAACCACTCCTGCAACCCAGGAATAAATCCCACTTGATTGTGGTGAATGATTTTTTAAATGTATCATTGGGTTCAGTTTGCTAGTATTTTAATGAGGATTTTTGCATTTATGTTTATCAGACATACTGGCCTGCAGTTCTCTCTCTCTTTTTTTTCTTGTGGTGTCTTTATCCAGTATTGGTATTAGGATAATGCTGGTCTCATAGAAAGAATTTGGAAGTTTTCCTTCCTTTCTTTTTTTGGAATGGCTTGTGAAGAATAGGTATTGACCTTCCTTGAATGTTTGGTAACTTCGCCTCTCAAGCCATCTAGTCCTGGATTTTTGTCTCTTGGAATTTTTTGATCACTGATTCAATTTCTTTGCTGGTTATCAGTCTGTTCAAATTTCCTATTTCTTCCTGTTTCAGTTTTGGCATTTTAGACATTTCTAGGAATTTGTCCATTTCTTCAAGGTTGTCTAATTTGTTGGCATATAATTTCTCAGAACATTCTTTTCTAACTGTCTTTCTGTGGTGTTATTTTTCCTCTCTCATTTGTGGTTTTATTTATTTGAGTCCTCTCTTTTTTTCCTGACACATCTATGGAGGTTTATCAATTTTATCAATATTTTCAAAGAACCAGTTCCTGGTTTCATTGATGAGTTCTGGGTTTTTTTGTTTTTTTAGTTTCTATGTCATTTAGTTCTGCTCTAATCCTTATTATTTCCTTTCCTCTGCTGGTTTTTAAGCTTTGCTTTTTGTCCTTTTCCTAGCTCCTTTAGGTGTAAGGTTAGGTTGTTTATTTGAGATCTTTCTTGCTTCTTAAGGTAGGTCTGTTTCGCTATGAACTTTCCTCTTAGAACCGCTTTTGCTGCATCCAAATTGGACGGTCATGTTTCATTTTCATTTGCTTCCATGTTCTTTTAAATTTCCTGGTTGATTCATTCATTGTTTAGGAGCATATTATTTAACCTCCATGTATTTGTGGTCATTCCAGATATTTTCTTGTGGTTGAGTTCTAAAGATTTTTTTTTTTTTTTTTGTCAGAGAGAGAGAGAGAGAGAGAGAGAGCCTGAACACAGGCAGACAGAATGGCAGGCAGAGGCAGAGGGAGAAGCAGACTCCTTGCCGAGCAAGGAGCCCGATGTGGGACTCGATCCCAGGATGCTGGGATCATGACCTGAGCCGAAGGCAGCTGCTTAACCAACTGAGCCACCCAGGCGTCCCTCTTGTGGTTGAGTTCTAATTTCAAAGTGTTTTGGTTGGAAAAGATGCCTGTTATGTTTCGATCATTTTGAATTTGTTGAGACCTGATTTGTGACCTAGTATGTGATCTATTCTAGAGAATGTCCCACGTGTACCTGAAAAGAATGTGTATTCTGCTGTTTTAGAATGGAATGACCTGACTATATCTGTTAAATTTTTCTGGTCCCCTGGGTCATTCAGAGCCATTATTTCCTTGTTGATTTTGTTTAGATGATCCGTCCATCGATATAAATGGTGTCTTAAAGTCTCCTACTATTACATTATCGATTAGTTCCTTCATGCTTGTTACTAACTGTATTATGTATTTCTGTGTTCCTATGTTGGGTACATAAATATGTACAATTGTTGTGTCTTCTTGTTGGGTTGTTTCCTTTATTATTATGTACTGTCCTTCTTCATCATTTTTTAGAGTCTTTGTTTTAAAATCTATTTTGTCTCATATAAGTAATTGCTAATCTGGTTTTCTTTTCACATCCATTTACATGACAGATGTTTCTCCAAGACCTTACCTTTAATCTGTATATGTCTTTAGGTCTAAAATGAGTCTTCTGTATGTATGTATAAATAAATAAACAAACAAAATGAGTATCTCGCAGGCAGCACATAAGTGGGTCTTGTTATTTAACCCATTCTGCCACCTATGTCTTTTGATTGTAGCATTTAGTCTATTTACATTCAAAGTAATTATTGATAGTTAGTTATTTATTGCCATTTTATTACTTGTCTTGTGATTGTTTCTGAAGATTTTTCTTACAAGTGTCTGATGTAAAAATTCTGGATAATTACTAAACCTATATTTATTTGTGAAATATTGAGTCAAATAGGGCTGATATCCTGTATAAAAATGTCTTCTTGATGGGTTAATCTTTGAAAACTAGAAAAATTTTTCTTTTCATGTACCCAGCTATATTTTATGATGACTAGTTGTCAAGTTCTCTAATCACTCAAGAGAGATAAATGTGAGGTAAATCAAACACACACACATACAGGTTTTTTTGGCATTTAACCTTTCCTGCTTTTCCAAAGAATATCTGAATTCTGGTGCCCCTCCTGTATTTTTAACATGTAACTTAGTTGCCATAGCAATATTTTCTGGTCTCGAAATACCTCTAGGATGAAACTGACTGAGACATATTTACCAAGCCCCCAAACTCTGCTATCCATTTCCAGGCTCCAGGATTTCTGGTCCCCTAACTATTCACCCAGCCCAGACTCCAGTGTCTACTGGGAACCATAGATACAATTTTTTATTCAACAATTTTTCTGGGAACCAGAGTTCTGAGGTCTGAGGGAGAGAAGAGAAGACTTTAGTGCGAGGCAGACAGGCTGAGAGAGAAACAACACTTGGTAAATAAATCATGGATCAGGGAGACAAGGAAGAATTCTTTGGTTCAGGGCTGTGACAGACGATGCTCAACATGACTGATATGAAGCAAATTTTGTAAAATATCTTTCCAATTTTGACTAGAATTATAGGCAATCTTAATCCAAGCCAGAGGAGTCATATATTTAGTGTTTGTTGTATTCTTTAAACTATAAAAAAGGAAATTTCTTGCTCTCTAGGTTGCAAAGAGGGCTCTCGTGATGTAAATGGATGGACTGCTTGCCTGTGCAGCACTCAGACAGAATGAAATGGAAGCGGCGTTAAGTCCGTGAGGCGGGCACCCTTCCCTGTGCTAATGTGAGTGCTGAACTCCACAGCTTAATCTCAGTCATTTGCTGGAGATGCCAAATCGTTAGCAGTTTCCTCACATACACTTAGATCAGACACAGTGAGCAAATATGATGTCCAATTTAGTTGATAGATAGAACTCCCTTTAGTTGCACTAACATACTATGTTGTCAGTTCAGTCAATGAGTGTTTATTGAGTGCTCACGGCACACAGTACTGTCCTGGGCACCTGGAAATCGCCGCAAGGACCCACGTCCGTCTCCATGCTACAAAAGCACTGTCTTCAACCAGAGATTATCTGCGGTCCTGTGAGAGACTGAGGGCAGCACAGATACAGAGAATACTCAAACAATTACCAACATCCTTTGTGTCATTAGCTTCGGTTCCTCTCCCCACTCTTATTGACCAAGCCTTCATTTGGAGCTATTAAATGGGGAACAAAATGGAATCGTTTGTGATTCCTCTCCTTCTTCTTTTCTTTGCTTATCCTTTGGGAGGGAAGTGGGTGAGCAATAGCCTGGCAGGGCGGTAAGCAGTGGGAAGAAGGAAAAATAGCAGTCCGAAAGACCTTCCCGTCATTTACAAACTGAGGAGATCATCTGGCGTTGGTTGTAGCCACGCAATAGTGAAAGGGCAGCTGAACCGGGCATGGGCTTGACAGCTCCCTGAGAAAAAAAAATACCCTGGGATGAAAATGGACCATAGTGGCACACCTGCTTTTTTTTTTTTTTTTTTTTTAAGATAAGCTAGCTATTGCTTCATTTTCCCTATGTTTATAAACTGCAAGACACAGGGGTGCTTGGGTGGCTCAGTGGGTTAATTAAAGCCTCTGCCTTCGGCTCCAGTCATGATCCCAGAGTTCTGGGATCGAGCTCTCTGCTCAGCGGGGAGCCCGCTTCCTCCTCTCTCTCTGCATGCTTGTGATCTCTCTCTCTGTCAAATAAATAAATAAAATCTTAAAAAAAAAAATTGCAAGACATAAACTGATTTGTGTTTCGGACATTCTGTGCCAGATTAACTTTTCTAAGTGATAAAACTGGTTTACTCCTACTGCAAAATAAAAAGGCTCAGCCCCATAGATTAAAGAGATTATGAAGGCCCACCAAGAACATACTTTGGGCTGAACCCATCCCATTTTGTCCTGACATATTATGTTCACGTAACACTTTTCAACTGAGGAACTCTGTTTTTGTGTCCATAACTCCTTAGTCCTCATAGCACCTGGAGAGACTGTGGGTTTATTTAATTGCATCTATGTGCGTGGTTTCATCTCCAGACAGCCTACTTACTTGCAATTAAGGTTTGTAGTTAAAGTAGTAGGGGAGTTTTACTTACAGTATTGTGCATATCAATTACAAAACAATCATTTTCAGGCTAATATAAAAATTGTTAATTCAATTCACTATCCTATAATTAGGGTTTTCGCAAAGTGCTGTCACTGATTAGCTGAAAAGGCCTGGGTGACAGGCCTGCGTAATACACAGCATATGTGATTCTCATATCAGTCTGAAAACACTGAAAAAGATACCATGATTAGCAAGTAGAAAGATAATAAGTCTTAAATTAAGGTGACAGAGGGACTATAAACTAAGACATTAGGTAGATTGGTTAGTTATTAAGACTTTACCTTGGTCTTTTTATGTGGTCAGGCCTCTGAAGATTTCTTGTTATTTAAATCTTAATGTTTTAAAGTGGCACAAAGGGGCACCTGGGTGGCTCAGTGGGTTAAAGCCTCTGCCTTCAGCTCAGGTTATGATCCCAGGGCCTGGGATGGAGCTCCACATCGGGCTCCCTGCTCAGCGGGGAGCCTGCTCCCCCCCCCCCCCAGCTCCACCCCGGCTCTTTGCCTGCCTCTCTGGCTGCTTGTGATCTCCGTCTGTCAAATAAATAAATATAATCTTTAAAGTGAGCTGAACCTTCCATTTTTAAAAAAAAAAAAAAAGTGGCACAAAAATGATACAATTACAACTTAGTTACCCACTTGTTAAGTTATATTCCAGACTCTGTCTCTCTTTTTTTCCTCATATACAGTGAATAACTTTGGCTGTGCCTGTAAACCTAACAACAACAAAACCACTCTTCTTTATTTCCCAGTCACACAGCCTGCTGTAGCTCTTGGGAGAGAGAAAGAAAAGAAAGAACTGGGGAGCAAGTTTCCTGTTAAGCTGCAAGGGCTGGACGCCTCTGCAGTTTCTCTTCCAGGAGCTGGCGGGATGGATAAACGCAGGTCAGGAGCAAAGAAGGCGTTTCTGAAGGCGTGGCGGCCTCCCCTGCCCTTCCCCTCTTCTCCTTAGCCAAGAAAACTGTCCTCTCATGGTGCTAATGAAACACCAGGATGGATGTGTGGTGGTGGGCGGGATGATTCTGGAAGTTGGTGACTGAATACAGAAACAGCAACAAATCTCAGGGCTGTCGACTCTCCAAGTCACCTCCCCCTCGCCTTGCTTCTTGCTCTCTGCCCCTCACCCAGCTCTAGCCATAGTGGCCTCTCACTGCTCCTGCCACCTGCCAGACATGCTCGCCCTTGAGGCCTCAGTACTCTGCCTCTGATGCTTATCCCCTAGGTCTCCAGATGGTTTGCTCTTCCCCTCCTTCAGGCTCTGCACAGGCCTTCCCTGACCACTGCCTCTAAAACTGCACTGTCTCTATGCCCTAGTCCCCCTCCTGGTTGGTACCACAGCCCTTTGAAGAATCTGACATGTTACAAACAGTGTTGTTTACTGTTTCTCTCCCCCTGACAAGAACATCAGCTCTGGGACAGCAAATGTTTGCTTTATTCAGTGCTCTATCCCTAGTGCTTAGAACAGTGCCTCTCACAGTAGAAGGCTCCAGAACTGTTTACTAATTGAATGAAAACAAATGAGGGGGGAGGAGGGATAGTCAGGGGTCATGTTTCAAGGTCAGCCCCTCCAGGACACCACAGGGGGACGGGTACTGGACACCCATGGCCTGTGGTTAGGCACAAGCATTGTCTTTCAAGGAAGAAGTTTCTGCTTGCCTACCCGGCTACAGGTAAAGGCTCAGGAAAGGAAGAAATGATTTCTTTGAATGAAAACAGATGCACAAAAGATATCTTTACCCACAAAACAATTATAACCTCCCTTAAGAAATTAGACTGCTGTGATCAAGACAATTCCCGCCCGAGTCCTTTGCCTTCGTAGTCACCATCTACAAAAAAATCTGAATTTTTAAAGCCAGTGTACATGTGATTGGGCTTTCCCAGAGGAAGAGTTTCCAGGATTGCCAGATCTCCTGCTTCTTAGATGGGGAAAGTGTTAGTCATTCAGCTCTGTAGCATTCTCCCTCTGGGTGTCAATTTAAAATCATTGAGCTTTTTCAGATACAGTGACTAGGAAAGCAAGTCAGTCATCACAAGCAATAGAAGCTGAGGGTCAAATGTCACCAACTAATCATCCTGTCATTGGTCAATTACCCATCCCCATGAAGAGGTGCCACTGATCTAGTTTCCTATCAATAAATGTCTGTCTGGGCACATCAGCAGCTGCTAACCATGGCCTGCCAGGGTATCCAGCATCGTCCACAGGCACCGATGGTTAAGAAATCCCTCTCTCTTTCTTCTTAATAATGTCACAGAAGAGGCAAATGCAGATCCTGACAACATAATGTTAGTTTCACAGAGACGTGTCTCTTTCAGTGCTCAGCCAGTTACACAGGACTTCAATTGCATGGATTTTCTCACTGCAGAAACAATAGCTGGGCTTAAGGAAGTCTGGTGGCTGAGCTAGACAATTCTGCCTTTGCTGGTGCTCATGCTCATTACTGCCACTCCAAGTCCCGGAAAGAAAAAATAGTTTGGGGGAACCATTTTCATTCATAATTAAAGAAAGCCACATGGGCGCTGTTCTCTCTTGCTTTAAGCCTCAGTGACACCTGGAGTTAGATCGATCATCTCTGATTGTTTGGGTAGAACCAGAGGTCAAGGTGGCCTTGCCACACAAACAGCCTGTTTGTCCCACTTGGAGCTGTCACCCTGGCGGAGACCTCATGTGTTCCTGCTGAATCTAAAATTCTAGCTCTCCTGCTGTACCTGCTATAATTTCCCCTCTATCCTTGACAGACTACCTCATCTACACATTTGATCTGTCAAGGGATGCTTATTCTGAGTTGCCACAGGCTTTATATGTCAGGGGGACTGGGAAGAGACAGCACGTAAACGATTATAATATGACAAATGCTCCAGTAGAACGTACATACAGAATGTATGGGGATTGTTGAAGAGGGAGGTCTGAATCAGCCCAGGAAATGATGGGAGGTTAGGGAAGCATTCCTGGAGGAACGGAGTCTTGAAGGGGGAGAAAGAGCCGGTAAAAAAGAGGTGATGGGGAATTTGTGAGAGACACCAGCCACGAGAACAGTACATTCCGAGAGTTGAAGGCACAGAGGTGAGAGAGGGATGGCATGTGCAAAACTGCGAGTAGCTGGACAGGATGAGATGGGCACATATGGGGGTGAAGCAGGAGATAAGGCTGTGTCGACAGAAGCACGTCAGATTGTTCTTAAATGCCTTCGTCTGAATTTTCTCCTGAAGGGGCATAACCACGTCAGATCTGGGGCGGGGAGATGGTTACAGGTGGGGAAGGAAGAGCCAGATGGAAGTCTGGCAGACCAGGGGGAGAAGAAAAACCACAAAGGTACAACTGTGGTAACGGTACTGGAGATGGAAAGAGCGGAAGACTTTGTGAGATTTTCAGGAGCCAGTACTGACAAATGGCTGAGGAGGGGAGGTGAGAGAGAGGAGTAAATTCGGGAAGTCTGTCATGTTTTTGGCTCAGTCTACAGACACATGGGTGGTGCCACTGAATGAGAGGGGGGAAATCTCAAGGTGACTTGAGCGGACGAAGGGGGGATAATGGGATTCCATGTCCAACATGTTGGTGTGAGATGCACATGTAACATTGCTGGGGGTAGGGCTGGAGTACCAGGTAAGCAGACAGAATACAGGCAACATTGGAAGAGAGTGGGAAGAGCTACTAAGCAGCATGCTGGTTTGCTTCTGTCTTCATTGACGAGAAGACTGGTCTTCAAATTAGAAATGGCAGAACAAACATAATAAAGAGAGAACTGAAGCCCCAAATAGGTGAAGTGAAAGAAAGAGAGTATCTAGTCAATTTAAATGATTCCAGATCTCCTGGCTCTGGTGAGTTACACCCCACGCCGGCTGAAAGAAATTGCAGATGTAATCTCAGAGACACGACTGGTAATCTTAAAGAAACTGTGAAGACTGTAAGGAGTGCCAGTGACAGGAGAAGGACAATGGCTCCCCAGATTTCGACAGTGAAGAGGGATAGACTATAATGGGAAATATTAGGTAAGTTTCCTACCATCAATGCCAAAAATTCTTACTTAAATTAGATTACTAAATAGATAGCCTACGACTGCCTTAGTTAACGTACGCAGCTGAGATAAAAGGAAGGATGGAGTCTTGTTTGCCATCTAATGGAGGTTTATTTGCGCTGGTAGCTTATCCAGGCTGACTGTGGCTTCTCCTTCCCCTTTCTTAAGCACCAAGAGGGTTTGTCTGGTCCACAGCATGAGGCCAAGGCTTCTCTATGTGTGTGATAGGTTGCCTGTGTTACTCAACCTGTATGTGGCCCTTTATGAAAAGGAGTTGACAATTTAAATGAAGAAATCCACAGTCTGAATTCTCCCACAAATCCAATATCATTCATCAGGGTGGCCCCGGGGACCAGCAGGTTGCAAAAACCTCTGTGGTCATTAGCCTAAACATCAATACACATTTGCTGGTTAAAATCCTACTACCTTACTTTTTGTGCTTTTTCTCTCTTTATATACAAAGACTTGAACATAAGAACAGGAAATAACAGAGCAAATGTGGTAGAACATGATGGTGGGGGTAGGCAGTCACACCCCACTGAGATCTCCACCCCTGGCAGGCTCAGATATCATGTAAAACACCTTACCTACTGTTAAACATAAATGTATATACATTAGTCTTTCAGAGACCTCCTTGGAACGTTCAGAAAAAAAGCAAGCAAAGGGCAGCCCATTCAATACATTCCACATGGCTCTCTTGAACTAAAAGTATATCCTCTGGGGGGTGTCAACAGTATCACATTTTAAAATTATATAATCCTATAAATCAAGCAATGTTGGGTTAAAGTTCCTTTCTGAAAACAAAATAAAACAAAATGAAAACAACCATCCAAAACCCAGATTTTCATTAAGAAGATTTTTTTTTTTAAGTACCAGGCCTTATAGTCACATGTTTGGCTCAGATGTAAATTTATTGGTGTTGAAAATTAGTTTTGAATCTATACAACCTATCCTGACATTATCCTCTAAATCCTTAGCCAACACAAACTGAGACTTAAGAAGGAGGTGGGCCGTACCCAGGAGAGGCCTCTAATCTACTCTCGCTGCAAGCCCAATCGGAGCTCCAAACAAGCCCCCTGTTTCTCCATGTTACCCCGCTTCAATATTTAGAGCAAACAACAGGAATGTATCTTCACTGAAGTTATTAGGATCATCATTGTTCCGAAAAAGAATCTGCACACGTGTCTTCGGTTTTAAAAGTAATAAACGAAAAGGACCCTTCTTACCGTATGGACCCGATCATGTATGGCTGTGCCAGCTGAACCACAATCGCACCACTTCCTAGCTGGTGACACGTATAGCCGGAATCCCAGTCGTAATTCTTGGTGTCGCCATTCAGCAAGGCATTTCGGCTCCGACTGACTCCTTCAATCACACTGGCGCAATCTGCAATTGTTGCAACGTTCTCCATGGGAACTGTGAGCCCAACACAAGATTCAACATCAGGATAAGAGAAGCTAAACATATCCTGGTAGGCTGCTGTGAACAAAATGAATTACTATCTCACATCAATAATAATGGGGAAATTAGAACTCCTCAGTTATCGCAAGACATGAGCACATTTTCCATGCCAAATTGCCTCAAGAAAAAAAGTTGAATCCAAGATTGGAACAAAGCAAACCTCATGTAGTAATTAACCCTGAAGCATTTTACTATGAGGAACCATGATACCCCATAAAACACAGAATGGATAAATACATTTCAAAATAAGACTACAATGGAAAACTGCACATTAATTGATCTTAGTGAACTAGGGTTATGTACAAATAGATAAGTTGAAAACCATATGTTCTTTTCCTAAAAAAAAAAAAAAAAAGAAAGAAAAAAAGAAAAAAAAAAGCCTTGACTTCTAAAACACCAAAAACCAAAAGAACAAGAAAAACATATAATGTTGAGTGAAAAAAGCAAGGCACAGAAAAACACAGATTATGAACGCATTTATACAAAGTTTTTAAAAAGACAAAACTAGAAACATACTTCATTTAGGGATACATACATAAATATAAAACTAAAAAGGAAATCTAGGGAATTATTATATTAAATTCTGGATAATGTGTCTGGGAAGAGGCGAATGAAATCTTGCAGGGACTCCCACCAATAGGTCCAAATATTAATTGATTTCATTTCCAAGATGAAATCTTAGGGGAGCTTCAGAAGTACTGGCTTTGTTCTATTTCTAAGCGAGGTGGTGGGTATATAGACACTTGTTTTATTACTAGTCTCTAAACTGTATGTACTTGTTACGTTCAGTAAATACCAATTTGTTTAGAGAAATATGATATACACATAGATTCAGTGTTTTAGAATTCATAAAGCAGGAAGATGATCTAGGAAATGGTACCAATACCTTTTCAGAATACACTGTTGCCCTCAGCCATGACTTGTTTACCTTTTCTGTTTGTTTGTTTATTATTCTGGGCATTTCAACACATAATGTTCTTCTCTTTGTTCATGAACTGAGATATTCTGAAACACCAGCTCTGATTTGATTTTGAGTCTCTCTCTCTACTTCAAATCCGCGTCAACCTGTTCATTTATAAAAGCCAAGGGCTTCCACAAAATGATAGCTATCTAAAAATGATATAGAATCTCTAACCATGGAGAAGAGAGCAATAAAAGGTAAGGGCCTTTTAAGTCCCTGAGGACCTTTTCTGTGCATTTTCTAGTGTTGGGGTTTTAATTTAATTTATTATTCAACCCAAATCTACACTTAGGCCCAACTACTTGCCTTCAAGATTTGCAACTTACTTTATATAATTTTAAAACAGGTTGAAAAAAAAAAAAGACAATTTCTCATTAGATATATACTGTAGTTTTCAGGGTAATATTATATACTCTCTGAAGAGAGAGAGAGTGAGCAGTACTACTGTCATGCCAAAACATTTCCACCTTGATAATGACGTGGAGTACGTAATCTTACATGTATCTTCTATACCATGATGTATTTACTTTCCAAAGCTGGGCATGCCTGACTTGAGCCCTCATCTTCTACTGCTTCACTGCTTTGCTCTCTGCGGATGAGGAAGTCATCCGTAGATTTTAAAAAAGGTGGGGGAGAAGGGGAAGGAGAAAGGAAGAGAGGATGGATTTCTGGTGATGAATCCCTTGACTGTCAAGCTTAACTCCAAACAACAAGCAAACACACTAGTGAAATAGCCTCAAAGGACAGTTTCCTAGCAGAGAAGGAAGGGGCTCAAAAAGAAGTTCCCCAGGACTTGGAAAGACAAGGAAGGGCTATATTTGGAGGCCAAGTCATGATACCTCTATCTCATGGAAAAGGGAAAGTATTGGGTGATTTGGAAGGTGGAACTTAAGGAAGTGGCGCAAGGTGTATGGCAAATAGAACTGAGACATAAAATAATACTGTAGATGGAGCTTAGGCTGCAGGAACAGCCCCCATTCTCCCTTTCTACAGTGCACATTTACTTATGTATTTATATTTTGTGCACCCTATGTGTTCAGTGACGATTAGAAAAATGGTTTTACTCATTGTATCAGCCAAGGGCCCAAGTGACAGAGGCTTTGTAGCCATATGAATTTCCTCAGTTATAGCAGCAATGAGAAGAAAGAAAGCCAGGTCCTGATTCTTAAGACTCATCCCCCAAAGTAACACACATCACCTCTCTCACATTCCGGGGCTCGAGGCAAGTCCCAGAGCCTTGCCTAACTTCAAAAGGGGTTCAAGAGTGGGACCCTGCTGTGTGCCCAGAAGAAAGGGGAATGCTTGGTGAATAATATTAACATTTACCACAAACATTAAACCATGATGAAGGAACATTCAATAGAAAGATAAATCTAGTCCATTCATGTGAGGTCTATAAAATATTTCAATACATAAACATGTCAAAATTTATTTATCTAATCTCCTGCTAAGGGATGTTTTGATTGTTATCACTGTTTTCTTTGCGATTACAAACAAAGGAGTCTTGTGTACATGGTAAGGGTTTCTTAAAGGAATACATAAGATATTATACATGTATATATGCGTGAATTACACTCATGGCCATGAGTTACCTTCAATTTTCCTGGCTATTGCCAAATTATTCACCAAAGTGGTTGTAAAAATACATTCTCAACTCATTACTTCACATCCTTACCAACTCTTTGTAATGCCAGACAGATGAGTTTGTTATCTCAGTGTGGTTTCAGTTTTTCATTTTTCTGTTTGAAGACGTTGTAAAGCTCCCCCCCACCCAAGAATCATTCTCCATCTTTCTTCTGTAAACTACCTATCTTTATGTTTTGTCTATTTTTTTTTTTACTGTCTTTCTAATTGATTTGTAGGATGCCAATCTTTTGTTGGTTAATGTTTTGAGGTAAAACATTCATCTTTTAAGATTGGTGCCTTTCCCTTTTCTTGTTTATAAATTCTCTCCTACCCTCAATCCATAAAGATATTGTCCTGTATTTTATTCTAAAAGTTCTTAAACTTTGCCTTTCACATGTGGTTCTTTAATCTATTTAGGATTTATTTTTGGTATACCGTGCATGACAGAGAAAATCTACTTTCATCTTTTATTCTTAAGATGAGCCAATTTTGCCACCACCATTTAATGAACTCTTGCCCTCACTAACTTATGTTATTTCAGCCACACACAGTTTTCATAGATATTCGTGTCTCTTTTTAAAAATCGTTATGTTTCATTGATTTGCCTAGCCTTGTGCCTTTACCGTGCTGCTTTACTATAATTTTATAGTAATCTTAAAATCTGATAAAGTGAACACCTTTTTTCCCGCGCCTTCCCCTTCTTCTTTTCCTTTTTTCTTCCAAATTGTTTCTGATGCTCTTGGCCCTTCTAGGAAAAATTTTCATTTTATCTATCCTTTCAAATATACTGGCATAAAAATTTTCATAGTATGTCCTCTTTTTCATCCCAAATATTTGTAATTGTAGTTTTTATTTTTTCATCAGTCCTACATAGCTTGTCTCATTTATTAGTGTTTTCAAAGGACTAACTTTTGGCTTTGTTGGATTTCTTTTTTTCCTACTTCACTAAATTCTGCTCTTATTTTTATTTTAATTTTTTTAAAGGTTTTATTTATTTGACAGAGAGAGATCACAAGTAGGCAGAGAGGCAGGCAGAGAGAGAGGAGGAAGCAGGCTCCCTGCTGAGCAGACAGCCCGATGATGGATGATGATGATGATGATGATGATGATGATGATGCGGGGCTGGGTCCCAGGACTCTGTGATAATGACCTGAGCCAAAGGTAGCGGCTTAACCCACTGAGCCACCCAGGTGCCCCTTATTTTTATTTTTTAATTAATAATTTTTTGGGTGGGGAGGGGAGAGAGCATGTACATGTATGAGTGGAGGGGAGGGGCATAGGGAGAAGGAGAATAAACTCTGAAGCAGGTTTTACTGCCCAGCACGGAGCCAAACATTCGGCTGGATCCCAAGACCCTGGGATCAAGACCTGAGCCGAAATCAAGAGTCTGCCATTTAACCATTTAACTGACTGAGCCACCCAGGCATCCCTCCTCTTCTTTTTATTATTTCTTCCTTTAATTCCTTTTAAATTACTCTGTTTTGTTTTCTATTTTTTTTAATTAAAGATTTTATTTATTTATTTGACAGAGATCACAAGCAGGCAGAGAGGCAGGCAGAGAGAGGGGGGGAAGCAGGCTCCCCGTTGAGCAGAGAGCCTAATGCGGGACTCGATCCCAGGACCCTGAGATCATGACCTGAGCCAAAGGCAGAGGCTTAACCCACTGAACCACCCAGGTGCTCCTGTTTTCTAACTATTTAAAGTGAAACTCATTAACTCATTAATATTTCTTCTTTTTATATGTCAAAACTTCTTTATTCACACTTAACCAATTTATTTTGGTTATAAAAAATATATTTGGTTATATAAAAACCATTACTGTTTTTTATATCCTCCTTTCTTCTTGGTTCAACTTCCTTCTTTCTAAGATACATCCATCAGTATTCAGCAAAGTCTCTGTTTGAAAGTGCATAGGTTAACTGATATGGAACTCCTGGTTAAAAGCTGTTTTTCCTCAGCACTTAGATGATATTATTCCATAGTCTCCTGGTTCTACTGTTAAGTCTGCTAAAGTCTCCTATCCCTCTAACTTGTAATTGTTTTTTGCCTACAGTTAATTTTAAGGGTTTTTTTTCTTTGTTTTTCGTGGGTTTTGATGTTGTTGTTGTTTTGGTTTTGGTGTTTCTCAATTTTACTCAGTTGTACCTAGAACCAGACTGAATTTATCCTTCTCAGGACCGAATATGAGCATCTGTGACTCTTAGCAAGTCTGGAAAATTCTGGTCATTATTTCTCTGAATACTGATTCTCCTTCCTTTTCTTTCCTTTTTTTTTTTTTTTCCTTCTAGAATTCCTACCGGACCTCTGTGGAACTTTTCATTCTGTCTTCCACATTTCTTAACCTTCTTTTCATTTTTCTCTCTGTACCTCTTTTTTGAAGTATTCTAGTCAATTTCTTTTTTTTTTTAGATCATTTATTTACAAACAGAGATAGAAAACATATTTATGTTAAGTGAATACAAAAATGATTTACTTGAGGTTCACATTTAATAGCTAAAAGTCTAAAACTATAAACCTTGTCTTACATGGTCAAACCAGTACCTGGCTCTAATAACACTTTGATTTGTATCATTATCTTCCATGATTTCATTTTCCACATTATGGTATGTTTGTTAGATGTGACTTTGAGTAGACTTTCCCTCAGACTCTATATTTTACTTTACTTTTTCAATGATAATTAAATTTACCTGGGCAATTTCTTAATTCAAATTATTATTTATGTTCAGTCCTCTTTAAGCGTGTCTAATCTGTTCATACTGTCCACTGAGTCACTGAAATTTTACTATTAAACAAAAACTACACAGTATTGAAAGACAAATGAACTAGAGCTATGTGTGTCAACCAAGGTCAGTCCCACAAAGAAAACTGGTTAAGAAGAGAGGAAGTGAGGAGAAAACACAGAGTATGATTCCACTTCTGTCATTTAGTGATACATGCTTGTGTGGTGAGATCAGAAAGGAAACCTGGGGAATGGTGAACACTGAAAATCGGGGGGAGGGGTGTCACTGTGGGAGGGGCGCACACAGAGCTGTAGGTTTGGTAGTATTTTCTTCAGCAAAGCGGTCAGCATACCAGTGCTCTTACTCCCCAAACTTCACATATATGTCCTTTATGTTCTTTTGCACATATGGAATTTTGTGGGGTTTTTTTTTTCAAGTTCACACATTTTAACACTGTTTTTATGAAAATATAGAATGACAGAAAGCCTCCAAAAGGGTAAAACCTTTTATGATTATTTTGAACACTGATATCTTCTGTAGCATCTGCTAGGTTTTTATCAGTTGTCTTTGAGGAGTTTTCCTGATTTTGTCAATCTCCACCTATGCAACCTTACTGCCTCACAGTTTTATCCCTAGATATCTGATTTTTGACTAGTGGTTGATTAGTGTAGCAGCATTGGAGATGATCACAAAATCATTACTAGTATGGTTTCAAGTTCTCTGGAAAACAAGGCTGGGATAAGTGCTAACAATTCCTTTTCTAGAGACACATTTATAAATGGGTTTATTCAAGAAGATTCAGTCTCTAAAATTTTCTCTAAGTAAACTGTCCTAGAAATATTACCCTCTGATTCTCTGGAAACTTGGTCTAAAACATTTGCTACATTAAAGAATTGTGCCTTCTTGGGACGCCTGGGTGGCTCAGTGGGTTAAGCCGCTGCCTTCGGCTCAGGTCACATCCCAGGGTCCTGGGATCGAGTCCCACATCGGCTCTCTGCTCAGCAGGGGGCCTGCTTCCCTTCCTCTCTCTGCCTGCCTCTCTGCCTACTTGTGATTTCCCTCTGTCAAATAAATAAATAAAATCTTTAAAAAAAAAAAAAAAAAGAATTGTGCCTTCTTAACAACGAATCCTGTATCTATGGGCTGGAGGATAAAATATCACTTTGATTTTGACATAATTATTCATTAGTGTTTATTAGTTGAAGTCTGGATATACAAAGTGTGCCCAGCACAGACACACACAGACACATCTTAACATACACAGAGGGATGATTGTATCAGTAAAATTGACCCCAAGTCCCAAATTTCCTTTTGAGAAATAGTTTTGCTAGAACTCTACTGGCAACTTGATAAGCAACTGTATCTACCTAATAAGGTACAAAATCAGAAGATTACCACTTTCTTTAATTCTCATTCCAATTTTCTGATAATGAGTCAAATTAATAGTATAATGACCAAGTCATACCAACTATTGCAAAAAATAATGGGGACCTAGGCACAAACCTACTGGATAATGACCTCTTATAAACAACCAGGATGACCCCAACATTCCAGCACTGTGCCAATTCTTAATATCCAGACCAGTATGTCCATCTGATCTAACATGATCACTGGAGATTTAGAATGTGAGTTTCGTTAGGGCAGGAGTGTTCCTTTTTTTCACTGCTCTAGTCCCAACTGCCAAGAGACAGTGCTTAGCATATAGTAGGTGTTAGCTAAATATCTGCTGAATGAATGAATCAGAGTGAGAAAAAAGGATGCTTATGTAGGCTGTGGCACTTTCGCCTTAACACAGTTCCTTCCCAGAAGCTAGAAAACCTAAAAATTACTGAATAAGGCAGGAAAAAGAAAATGCTTTCTCAGTGAAAGTTTTCTTAGAAAGGTAAAGTATGATCAATGTCTGGGTCTTGACCTAAACCTTAAAAAGGAAACAAATATGCCCAGTGCAGAAGAGCGGCTGTGTGAGCATCACATGTACCCTGGGCCCTCTCAGCTTCTCCTTCCCTAAAAGTGTATCACAAAGCTTGGTCACTCATGGTAGACAAAACATTTTCTGATGGAGAAACTGTTTTGGGGAGGGGAGGAATATCTGTAACAGTGTGGCTTTTAAAGAACAGAAAAGCTCTTTTTATGCCTGCGGGGAGAGCTCTCTGCCTTAGTTACACTACAGGAGTCCTTCCAGAAGAGGTTTGTCCTAAAAGTCACTGCTGAGCTTACTAACACATATAGACCATTTTTCCCATCTCAGCAGGAAAGAATTCTCTTATTAACTCTTCCTAGAAACACAAACCTCAGCCTGCCTAGCTGAATCGTCTAATAATTACACAATGGTTTGAATAAGTTTTGTGGTTTCTTTTACTGGAAAAATTTAGGGAGTGATTGTGACTGCGAAGCACAGAAGGTGCCATTACTGTTTTTACTCTTTGTAGGGGCCAAGCCACTCCCCAACTGAATGTTCATTACAGTCTTTCAAATGTGTCTGATAAATTTATTAAAAACGCCATCTGGAAGGGACTTGGCTTTGCGCTATATTTCCAGTCTTCCAGCTTCCTCTCTTGTCCCCATGGAATTTCTGCCCCAATTTGTGTCACTTTGTTTACAAAACCATACTGCCCAAATCCAGCATCTTGTGTCTGTCTCTTTCTGGTTTCCCTTCGCTGTCCTTCGACTACATACCTATTACAATAGCCTGTGCTATAAGCAAAAGGCAAAGGGGAACAGCCTGGGCAGAAATTACTTTCCCCCTCGTGCACATAGCAATTCTGCTCAGACAAATTTAATTTGCTGCCTCTGAATGCAAAAGTTGCATGTTGACAAAGTGTCTACATTCTGCAAGTGTATGTGTGTTGGGATGATTCAGACTGTGGGGAACTGCAGAAAAAGTGATCTGAGAACAATTTTACTGTCCTCTGTTTGTACGTTGCACCAGGGTTGGCCAACAGCTTGCCAGTAAATTTAATTCGGGAGTAATAAATTTTTTAAAAGGCAGTATTACTTCACTAGGACATGACCTGAGGGCCACCTGTACCAGCTCTATTTAAAGATAAGACTGACATGTTATTCAACTGTCTCCAGAGATCACCTTTGAGAGGTGGGGGGGAGAGCCTACTTGAAGCAGATTTTTAAAAATGAAATAACACTTAGCACTTGCAGAGGACCATCATCTTCATAAATTATACCGGTGTTAGGCTTCATTCACTGCTTCCCTGGCTGTTCCTTTTCTTAGAGTACACTGTTTCATGCAGACCAGTACTCAATGGCCTTGGTATAGATTCTTCTCTATGCCAAGATGTTCACAAACAACTTCTTTCAAAAAGCCTCTTAAGGCTGTTAAAGGCTATTAGCTTAAGATCACACCTAGATATTCCCTTACATAATTATACCCCTTTTTTTTTTTAAAGAGAGAGTGCATGGAGCAAGTAGGGAGCAGGGAGGGGGGAGGGAGAGGAAGAGAGAGACTCCCACGCAGGCTCCATGCCCCAAGTGAAGCCTGAAGCCTGACCCATAAGCTATACTTTTTTTTTTTTTTTTTAAAGGGGACTCACCTTAGGCGCCTATCCCTAGGCCTATATAGGAACTTACTGCTGACCATGCAAACTTCCAACAGAACCACAATCCAACCTTCGGTCAAATTATTCAGGAAGAAAATACCCACAGCTGTTATGTCTTAACAGCTGTAAAAGAACAATAGCTAATTAGAGCACAAGCCCATCATTCTTGGAAGCTATCAGAAAGCTACCAAAATGTATTCTACAACACTGGAGCTAAGATACATTAATTCCTAGTTTTATCTATTGGGTTAAAAAAAATCACTTTTCAACCATATTTACATAACATTGCTGAAGAAAAACCTTTGATTATGTAGGATGTGCAACTTGTAAACTCCTTCCCCAAATTTCCCCCAGTTCTCACCTCCATGAGGGCTGCTTCCTAATATAATTCCGAGGGATTCAGATGCAAGTACCTCTCTGCACCCACTTGGGAGCCTGGGAAGAAAGCCATTTGAATGCTGTTGTCCCCTCCCCCCTCCCCCCAACCCCTACTCCCCTCATCCCAACTCCTCTGTGCCTCTTTTCCTTTTCTCTTTGCTTTTCACTCTTATCTGTTTTAGGAAGTATGGATCTCCACGCTCTTGTCATTTCTGTTCTAGCTCCACTTCTGAGACTATCAAGGCCGCCCAAATCATGTGACTATATAGGCTTTGACAGTCCTGCTGGGCTCCATTTAGCCAGTGAAAGGAGGTGAAAGGAAGTTTTCCAAACTTCGAATGTGCCACCCCCCTGGCCCCTTCCCCAAACACATGCAAACTTTACAAGGCCGGTTCCAAACACTTTAGAGGGAACAGCAGCTTTCTGTAAGATGAAGGTGAGAAATCAGAGGTGGTTATCCCCAGGGCCAAGGTGAGGTGGGTGAGGCCAGTGGATCTCAAAGGCACAAGTTCACTAGGATCAGTGCATTCTCTCCTCACACTGGAGCCTTTTAAGGATAGCATGGTCCAGAACTAACTGTTTAAGAGGTTTACTCTCTTATGTGAGGCTCGAACGCTGGAGGTTTTTAGCTGTGAAAATCTTCAATTCCAAAAGACCTAAAAGAATCAAGCATCAGATGTTTAACAGCAGTAACCACTGCAGTGTATCAAAGAGGGATTCACTCTGTAGGTGAGGCCTTAAAATTTAGGACAAAGGCACTTCCAGGTATAAGAAAAAAGATATCCCAAAACATCCAACTATGTGTTTGAACTAATAGGCAATATCTCTTTGGGGTGATTTTTTTTTTTCTTTTCTCTGGACATAATCTATCACAGAAAGAGACTACATCGGCCCCCTACATCAGGACAAGTTATTCAAGCTGATATGGGGGATGGGGGGATAAGGGATGGGGGTTTGAGGACGGATGGGTTGGTGGTGGGATTCCAAACATAAAAAAAGAGTCACTGAAATGAGTTTTGTGATTTTTGGAAACTCTCAAAAATTTTACAAAGTTATAACATAAAAGGCATTTTTTTTGTTCCATGGGTAGTGTAAGTTTTACATGGATTTTTCCTCATATACTAAAAGATGCTGAAATCAACAGAATTATTTTTGTTCCATGCTACTGATTGAAAGTTTTATCAAGTCATGAGGAGTCTGTGACTTGAGAGGCGAGATGTTACCGCAGACTGGGGGAGTGTTCCTCATTCACGCTGGGCACAGAACAAAGGATATGCAAACAGTTGTTTTAAAGCCCCACAAAAGAAGGAGCAGTTTGCTCAATGCTTTTTTGTAAGAAAGTTTTTTTTTTTAACTATTCCTTTAATAAAGCAGTAGCTTTCCTTTTTATTATAAGCTGAAGAATGCATCTGGTTCAAACTTTAACAGTATACAGTCGGAGTGATTCTGGAATCATGCATAACTCTTGAGTCTTTAGATCTTGAATGATATTTCTTTAAAATGCATTAATAACTACACAATTTGAGTTTTTACTAAAAGTAGTGTTGGTAGTGAGGTGTCCCAAACTGTATGTGGAGCCCTGTACATTGTACGGAAAATGTCCTGATCGGATCTGTGACAAGTATGCAATTCTGCTTTGGCAGAATTTTCCTGCTACACCTTTTGGAGGCAGAGAGAAAAAGATTGGAGAGAAGGCCAAATTCTCACTTGTTTTCGCTCCCACAAACCATTCTGGAATGAGTTGTGTGAGAAGAATCTGCGAGAATCTCAAGGGAGCAAGACTGGAATTTAGAAGAAACAGATGGGTAAAGGTGAGTCTCAACTTCTGAATACTGGGCTTTCAGAATCGGAGCCTCTGTAATCAAACTACACAGGATGCCTAAGGGGAAATCTTGCCTACTGGGCACTCTCCCAGTTTTAGCCTGAGGGATCGGCCCAGGGCTGTGAGGAGGCTGAGCGGTCCCCATGGGGGGAGTGAAGAGGCTGAAGTTGGGGTCTCTGAGAGAATCTGGCTACCCGGCTTCAAAGACTGACAATCAGAGTCTTCCAGGTGACCTGGGACAACTCTATTCATACCTCTAAGTAAAGTAGTTATCACACAAAAAAGCCTCAGCAAAATATACAATGTACACCACCTTCTGGAGGTCAAAGTTAATCTAGACTGAGGAAACAGAATCATGTTATATTTTCCAGTAGACTTACAGTGTGTGATGAAAAAAATTCTTGTCTAAAATACAATAAAAGTAATTTAAGAAGAGGGTTTTGCTAGGATTTTCGATTATTCTTTTAATGGTTTATACTTAGTGCTTTGGGAAATGAAAAATGGGGGCAAGTATTTTAAAATAAACTTTATTAGGCATATTGTCAAACCTGTCTATTAAGCAGCATCTGACGTCTGAGTGCTAGCTCTCTTCAAACCATATCTACACACTTGAATTCTGAGTGGAATAATGGCTGCCCACCTCTGCCCACCTTCTGCTCTGGCATCCACGGGCCAGGCCCTGCACTGCAACACAGGCACCCAAAGAATTACCCCTCAGTTCTGTAAAAATGGCTTCTGAGGCCATCTCGCAGAGGGTCTATAACTGCCCTGGGATGTGGTTGCTTTAGTTAGAACGAGAACAATCCCTTCTTCTCTCTACCTTATGGGTATTGACCGAATAAATCAGATGCTTACAAAAGCACCTTGAGATTTTTGGAGATACACAAGACCCAGGATTGGTACTTTCTTAACCATGAAAAAACCAGGTTTCTGCCCATGAGGAAGGGATCAACGGGACCAGTGTTTTAGAACTCTGGGTATCACACAAGAGGGGAGACTTTTATTCCCATGAGCCACTCTATAATTGTAAAAGAACAGGGGCCAAGGGAAGGAAGAACAATAGCAATCTACTGACCTACAAAAACTATTAGCACCTGCTAGTGTAATATGCAGCTGGCAGCTACAGAATAACCAAGAAAGCAGTTCCTTCCGGTCGATATCTGCTGGGGACAGCAATTTCTGACCTACTGAATCGGATCAAGATCATCTGAGTCATTAGACCAAAGAAGCCTCTGTGTGCTAAATGTACGGTGGCTAGGGGGTCTCTTGTCATTAAACGAAGGGGTCTGCCTACAGCCTGCCTTCTAGGAGGGTCACTGCTTTGAGGTTTCATGAGCTATCACAATAAAGTGAGCAAATCAAAACACATTAAAAATACCACAGACACAAATGGGCTTATAATTTGTCAGCGAGGTGGATGGTGGTAAATGCCACGTGGCTGCCACACTCTTCTTGGGGGAAGGCAGGAGTGTAACGAGGAGAGAGGGGAGGGAGAGGGAGAGGAAAGCTTCCCTACAGTATATAGATGGTCTTCAAATGTTCATAATTTCCTTAGGGTGTACTCGTTGCCAGGTTGACAGATGTTGCTGGAAAAACCTGCACTATTCTGAAGAAAGGCTAACCTTTCAAGAGTGGGAGCGGGGGAGGAAGGCAGCCCACGCCTTCGGTGAAGAGATGACATTAAACCGGACAGCGAGCTACCCTGAGCACGCTGGATCTTTGAAAGGCTGTGTGATAACACTGCCAAAGAGAACTGTCCTGGGAGAAATCTTATTTCACCATAGCTTTCCCTGCCATGAGTTTAAATTAGTTTTTAAAACTAAATATTAGAATGCCCTAGACAAGTAACTGATTATTAATTATTGCTTTTTTAAACTGCCATGACTCTGAGCCGTAACATTCCCCTAAGAAAAGTCATGGATCCGCCATCTTACACTGTCTCCTAAGCGTCTGTCCACTTTCTTTTTCATTCTTTCTTCCTGGCTGTACTTTATGCATGAAGAGAAATGGGCTCTTCAAAGCAAACTGCCAATGATCTTAACACAGACTTCCCAATGGGTACAAACTTACATACCTCTTCTGCTTGCTTGGCTCTTGACATTTCCTAAAAAGAGCCGCCCAACAGAAGATCAAGTCTGCTGAGCATCAATTTATGGGACAAAATGGTACTTTTGCAAAGCCCTAATCCTCGACCGCCAGATAAGAGGAAGAAAGCACGTGAAGGCTTGCCTGTTTAAGATCCTGAGCCCATCATTAAGCACAGTGGAATCAGCATCTGAAATGGGAAAAGCTAGGCCTGGGAAGGAGAGGGGAAAGCCCAGCGGAGTAAGACCTCCCTTTTCAACACACACTGCCTGTGTCCTCTTCCTGAGGAGGGCTGCAGCTCCTTTTTATCTCCAACATGGTTTTCTTGCATTCCCAACTCTGAACCTCCCTCTCAAAAATCCACATGCTCTTGCTCATTAATGTGGCCATTAGTCATTTCTTCCTGTGCCCTTGGCTACACCCAATGTTTTTTTCTCAGCTCTGATTAAGGAGCAAGTCACCTAATGTCTTCTCATGGAAGGCAGATTAACCAACCTATCCATTTAAAGATTAACAGTAATGTGCCATAAGGAAAATTATACCTCTAGCATGAAAATCTGCAATTGGGGAACCATTTTACAGGATCACATTCATTTATATCAATTATCTTGTTTATCAAAGACAATGAAAACCAAACTGGTAGTAAAAAGGTACAGAGTGCACAGTGAGGAATAATTAGGTCTTACCCTCCCGGAAGCCGATAGCCATTTACCACTTCACTTTGGGAGGTGATGTTTACAGTGTCTGTTTTATAACTCTCTTCACATTAACTTTCAAATGTCAAAAGCAGGCAGTTAATTGTTTATTATGCAAAATGTCACAAATGTAAAATACTGGGGCATAAAATTATTATAACCGATCTACCACAAGAAATCCTGCCTTTTAGATTTTATAGCTTGTTTGTCAGTCTCTGGATCTCAGTTTAACTGCTATTATATGGACTGCGTGTGCCGGGTAGCTGCTGTCTGACAAATAACGTTCTCTGCATGCCCTGTGTCCTCAGCCAAATGAGAAATAAAAATAGCATGATATGAGAATTACTCTTACAGTTGAAAATGATATGTGCTAGGAAGAATGGCGGATGTCGGAATGGTGAGGTCCCATGTTCTGACTTCATTCCGGCTGAGAACAAGATTCAGAGAATTGCGATACAGTTACAGAAGTGGCTTGAGCTCACAGGAGTGAGTGTGCAACTGCCCATATTCTCTAAAGCCACTGAGCCCAGACACCATTACTCTGTGTCTGCCCCAGAAGCTCTCCATCATGGAATATGCACCAGCATGAGAATTTCTTCTGTATCGCCTGCTAAATTTGCAGAGACCAAAGCCCCTCCCTCTGCTACCCACAATTCTAATCTTGCCAAAGCCATTCCTTCTGGTAATCTCTTCATCTTTAGGCTCAAAGAACCCGTTTTTTTCTCTAGAGTCGTAAGAATCAGACAGTTGGGAAGGAGAAGATGAAAGAAGGGAGGAAGAAGGAATAAAATAAAGCAGTGTATTTCTATGGAGAAGGAAAAGAGAGTCCAGTAAATGAGTTGGGATTTGGATGGAAGTAAGACCAATAGAGAATCTCCTTTATAGAGAATCTCCTTTATAATCTATTAGGTACAATTTATACAAAAAGATTTTTGTGGCTAAGATTTAGTAAAATGGGTGAATGAATGATAATAGTTACTAGCTGACCATGGAACTCCTGTTTATAGCCATCCATGCATATGATGGAAAAGAAACCACTTTGCTTCCATAGTAGATTAAACCTGTCTGGTATCACTGAGGTCGTGAATACCTATGAATTTGGCTAATCTACACAACCAGTGAAATACTGGTAAGAAACCCATAGCTCATCAAATCACCAAAATTATACTTAGAAAAGAACCTTGAGAATCACTCAGTTCAAGGAATAAATAATTTATATCTTACTACATATTGATCCAGGAAACAGAAAAAGAGGCAAAGCTACTCAAGTCATTTTGATATAACTTTGGTTGTAAAATGACTTAGAGACGGGTCAAGGAAAGAAACTGATAGGCCCATTTTATTTAAAAAATTAGGTGTAGGGGCACCTGGCTCACTCAGTTGGAAGAGCATGTGACTCTTGATCTCAGGGTCAGGAGTCTGAGTCCTATGTTGGGTGCAGAGATTAATAAACAAACCAACTAAAATTAAAAAAAAAAAAAAGAAAAGGAAAAATAATTGTAAAGATTTTAAAATAAATATTAGTCAACACCAAATCCAATAATTAGTTAGAAGATACATCCTGTCCAAGCAGCAGTTATCTTAAGAATGCAGGTATGGGACATCATCAGAGCATCTACAATTTCAGTGGATTAAAGAAAAAAAACCCTCTGAGGGATTCTGAGCAAAGGGGTGTTCCAAGAGGATTACTTTGGCTGAAGTGTGAGAGCAAAGAGAAGGACAAGAGAAGATGCTGGCAGAGCTACAAGCAGACAGATTACATAACAGTCAGGGAGATGGTAGTGGCTCACCAGGATTGAGAGAAATGCAAATTGAACAATAGGGGACTGCATCATGGCTATCAGAAGGGCAAAGAGTAGAAGAGCCACCTTACGCAGGAGTACAGGCATGGGGAGGCAAGGTGCTCTTATGCACTCCTGGTGGGAACGTGAACTGGCAGCAGTTGAGCAGGAAGGCAATCTGCACTATGAAGCAAAATGGATGTGTGCTTTAGTCCTCCAGGATCATATTTCTGAGGACAGGTCCCAGAGAAATCCTCATGCGGATGCAAAGGGGGATAGATACAAGAACATTCATCATGGCAGCACTGTTTTTGAGAGCAGGAATCTGGAGGCACCTATGTGAATGAAACAGGTGAGATAGTAGCGATACCTGCCTTACAAGACTGTGGTGACAGTTAGATGATTTTATAACAATTTAGAATAGCATGTGGCAAGCAGTAAGGACTATGTAAATTGGTTAATATGTTTATAATTATGATGATGGGATACTAAGGCACACTGAGAAGCAATGATGTATAGGTTTCAAAAACACTATATTGCTTGAGAAAAGTATGAAAAAGAGTAAGATTTATAGCATAAAGGCATTTTTGAAAATTAAAACATACAAAACCTGCCGACATTACAGATTTTAAAAATATATGTGCATATTAAGGAAACACACTATAACCAAACATATAACCAAACACACTAGAGATGATGTCGTGGAGGAGAACAGAAGCAGGGTTCAAAGCAAAGAGGAAACATACATAAAAAAGAAGGCCTTGCTTGGATCACTGAGGATGATGTATTAATGACCTGAGGTATATGATTAACACAATTACCTACACCCAAAGGATGCTTATTTAAAAACAAAACAAAGCAAAAAACAACAGATCATTAGTTTTTTTCATTTTATAGCTGAGAACTCTGAGCCTCAGAAAAATGGTGTCTTATTTATTAGATAGCAAATCAGCAGCAAAGTGGGAACCAGAATCTGGGCTAATCTTCTGGTCGTCAGAATGCAACATATCATTCTGTCCATCCATCCATTCAGTAAACAGTTACTGAGTATTGGGATTCCAGGTTCTAGGAACACAGCAGTGAACAAAACAGACACAGTGCCTTCTATCATCAAACGAAGTAAATAAAATGTATAGTTACAAATGAAACTATGAACTTTCAAAGGGGGAAAAAAAAATCCTGATCTATTAGCATCATAGAAAGAAACTTTACCTAAGCTGGGGGGTAGGGGTCTGACAAAATTTTTCTTCAGAAGTGACACTGAAGCTGAAATTTAAAGGATCAATAGGAGGCTACCTAGATAAAGGGGGTGGGCTATAATGGGGTGAGGGTAAGGGACATTCCAGAGAGAATGGCGTACAAGGTCCCTGGGTCAGAGAATGTACTGGGCCTCCTGGGAATGGGAAGAGGCTTGTGGCCGAATAGCAGAAGATGAGATGGGAACTGGTACCAGCCCAAGAGGTACGCAGGCAGCAGATTACACAGGCGTTTCCAAGCCATAGTAAAGACTGCGGACTTTCTCTTAAGAGCCATGGAAAGGGTCTGAGCGGTTCTGAGCAAAGGAGCATTCCACAGGAGTATGGAGAACAATGGGGAGGGCTGGAAAGGATGTGGGGCCCCGCTGAGCTGACAGGCAACCAACAGGGCAGGAGAGAAGCTGGGGGCTTGCACGAGGACAGCAGCAACGGCAAGAAGGGAATACATGTGACATGTGGAATCCAGTATCACTGTAAGTTATTTCTTTCATATAAAGATACCTCTGATGATATATATTTTAGTGTGCTTCCACAGCTCACTGAGGTTTTACTGGGGTGTGCTTCCAATTTTTTATAACCAGCAACTACGGAACATTCATCAAAGGATCACTGGAAACAAGGATGATAATGCTCCCGGGGCAACTGGCTCCTCGGTTTTGAACAAGGAAGGAAGGAAATGGGGCTGTAAGCCCTTTCCTGTTATTTGCCGCCAAAGACCATTTCTCTGTCATCCCGCTTCTGTGGCCAGGAGTAGGATGGCAGCCTCCGGGTCAGGATGGGGGGCACGGGGACCGTGTCCCACAGCCATGAAAGCTGCCTGCGATGCCCATGGTGCCCCACTCAGAACCCCATCAATTCATATTTAATATCTTACAGAATCATCTCCTAAAGACTCTAATTGGAATATCTAACACCTTCTGCACTTTCGCATCTCACTTGAGTCCCTCGCTTTTACACTCCAGTTTATTGCCATTTTAGTTGATTTTATCACAGCTTCATGGAAAACAACTTCACCAACGACCATTTCCTGTCATAAAAAGGGCAGAATTGAAGTAATCCCCTGTTTCAGTGCTAGGTGGTTTTTATGATAATTTTACCACAGATAATGTTGTGATTTTAAGTACACTTCTCTCCTGTAGCACAGTACCAGTTCCTGACTTTAAAAAGGTAAGTACCATATGCAGCTATAAAAGAAACACACCCGTCTTCACAATATTAACGAGCCAACAAATTCAAAAAGATTGCTACGTCCTGGACTGGCTCACCTACCAGGCACCCGCTATCATGCAATCTCTTAATTTTACTCGAATCAGTGACACACCCAAGCCCTGTTACATTGAATTATGAGGCAGGAAAAAGGCCGTCAGGTTTAGAGGCCTCCCCCGAAAACGTCTTACACAGCCGCCTGCTCTTCAGCCTCCAGATCCCAATGATCTCATTTGATTCACAAAAGCACAGCCCTCGGGTGGCTATTTTAATGAATAAGGAATACTGTAGGGCCACAAAGGCTGTTGGAATCTTTCCTTCCAGTCCCCTCTTCTCATTTTCAGACATCTTCTTGGAGATATAATTGACACACAATAAATTTCACATATTTGAAATGTATAATTTGATGAGTTGAGCATATGTGAACACACACATGAAACTATTAGCATTATCGGGATAACAAACCTTTCCAACATCCTCAAAAATTTCCTCACGCCCTTCTGTAATTTCTCCCCTAGCCCCAAAGAACTGTGAATCTGCTTTCTGTTACTATGGGACTTTGTTTGATCCAGAATTTGTTTACAAACGGAATCACACAGTACACGCTTTTTGTTTGGTTATCTTTCATCTCAAGGACTCTTGATTTACTCAACAGAACCATCAGGTGAATCCCTATACTTCACCATAAAATTCCCCTACCTAGCCCAGAAATAAGATTTATTTTAATTTCGTGGGTTCTCTTTGGGAGCACGTAGGGTGCTGCAGTGCCTAGAAGGCACTGGTGCTGGCCCTGCCCACTCTGCCTTGTCTCTCCCTCAGGATAGGCAAAGTGGAAATAGCTTTCTTTGAAAAAAATAAAAAATAATAATAATAATTCTTCTGATTATAAAAGTAACACATATTCACTGAAGAAAATATGTAAATGCAGAAAATTTTAAAAATTTAAAATTACCTACAGTCTCACCATTCAGAATACCTCTGTTAACATTCTAATGTTCTTCCTTACTTTTAATGAACTGTTAGAGACTGAATTGTGTGCCCCCATCTCCACGTTCCTACGTCGAAGTGGCAATCCCCAACAACTTAGAATGCGACTGAATTTGGAGATAGGGCCTTTAAAGAGATAATTAAGTTTAAATGAAATCATAAGGATAGGGACCTTAATCCAATAGGATCCATGTCCTTATAGGAAGGGGAGGAGACACCCGGGATGCCAATGCATGTTGAAAAAGCAGCTTGAGAACACCACGTGAAGACAGCTACCTGCAGGCCAAGAAGAGAGGCCTCAGGGGAAACCTAACCTGCCAGACACCCTATCTTGGACTTCTAACCTCTACAACTGTGAGAAAATAAATTTCTGTTGTCTAAGATTCTCACTCTGTTTTTTTTTTTTTTTATGGCAGCCCTAGAAAATTAATACATACACATATAAAAATACATATATATCTTTAATCTTAAAATGCTGGCATCAATCTAGCTATAAAAATGGTATCCTATTTCTATTTTACATTATATTATGAGCATTTCTCTATGTTATAAATGGTTACATAGAAATGCTGATGTGTGAATGTGCCAGAATTTATTTCACTATGCCCCTATTGTTGGACTTTCATAATCCTTCCCCTTTTTTGGTTATCATAAATAACACTGCATTGTACATACACGTAAAAGAAATGCTCTACCTGAATATTTCCTTAGTATAAATTACTGAAGGTAGAAGTATTAGATCAAAGGGTATTTTTAAGATACTTCATTTATTGCCAAATTGCCTTCTAGAAAACTTACACATTTCTCAGCAATATGTGACACTGCCCATTTTGTGACAGCCTCACCCATACTAAGTATTTTCATTTAAAACATCTTTGCCAATAGGAATTTAAAATGAAACTTGACAAGCTGATTTTCAAGTTCACTGGAAAAGAAAATCTGAAAGAATAGCCTAGAAAATTTAGAAAAAGAAAAGCTGTGAATGCAGATTTGCAAGAGTAGGCAGCAAAATAGATTATAAAGTTGTAGTTATTTTTTTTTTTTTAAGTTGTAGTTCTTTAAATGATGTGTCATAGAATCTGGAATAGATAAGGAGATCCATGGTATCTGCTATTTTAATATCAATGAGGGAAAGGATGAAATAATCAATAAAGGATTTTACAACAATTGGTGACGTATTTTAGAAATAAAGTATGTGGTCCCTCAGACCAAATAGGATAAAATTTAAGTGGATTAAAGAGCTAAATACTAAAAAAACACACACACAAAAGTAAGAAAACAACAACCAACCACTGACAACTACAGAGAGGCATATTTTTATATTTTGGGCTGAGGAAGAAGTTTTGAAGCAAGTTATGAAATCTAGAAGAAAGAAAAGAAGTGACTGAAAGGTATGACTAAATCAAAATAAGGGGTGCCTGGGTGGCTCAGGAGCCTTTGGCTCAGGTCATGATCTCAGGATCCTGGGACCCAGCCCCACATTGGGCACTCTGCACTTCAGGGACTGTACTTCTCCCTCTCCCTCTGCCTGCCCCTCCCCCTGCTTGTGTTCTCTCTGTCGAACAAGTAAACAAAATCTTTTAAAAAAATAAATCAAAATAAAAACCTGCAGAAGAACATCATAAAGTTATAATGTAACAGGGTGGGAGAAGAAATTTGCAACATGTATACAAGACAAAGGATGAATATCCATAATCTACAAATTAATAATAAAAAACCACAAGCAATCAAAAAAGCTAAAAAAGAATATGAAGATGTAATTCACAAAATAAGTAGAAATGGCCAATAAACACAGAAAGATACTCAAGTTTAGAAATAACTAGGCTAATGCATGTTTAAAATGGAAATATTTTATTTCACCATGTATTTCTGTTTGTTTTTTGCTGAGAAATGATTGTTGTATTGCTCATGTAAATGAAAAATTTTAAATAAAAAATATCTGCCAATAAAAGAGGCCAAAAAATGGTATCTTGTTCTAATTTGCATTTCTTTGATTATTAGTAAGGCTTTACTCTTTCAAGTTTATTGACAACTATGTTTTTTTTCCTCCCTTTTTTAATAAATTGCTGTTCGTGCACATTACCTGTTGGGAATTCATGTTTTTTCTTACTTAATGAAAGCACTTCCTACAATATTAGAGACAATTACTCATCATCATGAATGTTGCAATTATTTTTTCCCAGTTTGTCAAACACCTTTGAACTCTATTTATGGTTTCTGCCTTTGCTTTTACCCTGAGGAAGGAGCTCCTCACCTTGAGCTCAAATGAATACTTATTAACAGCTCTCTATGGTTCTTTTGGAGTAATATTGTAAAATCTAACTCTGACGAGGAAACTATTTTGGTATACAGTATGCAGAAAAAATCTCAGGTAAGTGTTTCCAATTGCCAACTGTTGCAGCATTTCCTGTATTACCTTCAGCTGATGGGAAATGGCATTTTTATTCTGCACAACAGTCCTACACAAAGATCTAATTCAGAGTTTGCTTAATTTATCTACCAGTTTACTCTTATATTTTTTTTAAAGATTTTTATTTCTTTATTTGATAGACAGAGATCACAAGTAGGCAGAGAGGCAGGCAGAGAGAGAGGGGGAAGCAGGCTCCCCACTGATCAGAGAGCCTGATGTGGGGCTCCATCCCAGGACCCTGAGATCATGACCTGAGCTGAAGGCAGAGGCTTAAACCACTGAGCCACCCAGGTGCCCCCAGTTTACTCTTATATTTAATGCCATGCTACTTCAATAGGGAGTACTAATTTTAATACCCAGTAATACTAGACTTCTCATTCCATTCCCCCCCCCCCCATCTTTGGCAGGGCAGAAGGGGTTTCCATTTATTCATTCTCTTGGAATTTTTTTTTTAAACTCAAAGTTGTCTTTTTATTTAAAGCACAACTGGATTCTGAGTAGTCCTGCATTCAACTGATAGATTAAGATGGAAAGGACTAACATCTTTACTACATTGAAGTTTTCCACCCAGAAATAATGTCTTTTCAGTGTCTCTTAAAAATTGATAGTTTCTTTAATTAGAGGTTGTATATTTATTAACTTTATTCCATGGTAGGTATTTGTTGTTTCTGAGGAGGGAAAAAAAGTTTTAAATTCTGGCAGATCTCCCTGGCATGCTCACCTTATAATCCACACTACTTGTGAGCACATAACTTCTTTCTGCCTCCCACCTTTGTTCCTGAGCCTTATCCCATCTCTAATGGCATAAGAAGGGGTCAGAGATGGGTGATCCTTGGTCAAATGGCTAGGGATGGACTGACGTAAAGGAGAAGCGTGGCTCATGGACTGTTACTCGGGTGTTTGGCAGTTTTTACAATTATGAATGGAATTTCCCTCCATTATACTTTCTAACTGGTTATTGGGTTTTTTGAGAACACTTGATTTGTATCTATTACTATATCTGACTACATTCCTCATAGCTATTACTTCTAGTAATTTTTTAGTTCACTTCCTTGGGTATCTTATATCATATCTGCAAATAATATTTGGTTTCTTTTCCTCAATATTTTTCACACCTATTTCTTGTCCACTCTGCCCCTCACCAGAGCTTCCAAAGCAATGCAACATAGCAGTGGTCGTCAGGAGGATTTCCTTCATGGGAATGCAACCTGTGCTTTCAGGCAGGTCCTAAACTCACAAGAGACTCACGCTTAGTTTAAATGTTTCACTGCCTCAGTCTTAAAATTCTTAATAATCTTATCTCTAAACTTATTTTTTTTAACTTTAAAAAAAATATTTATTTATTTGAGAGGGAGAGCACGAGTGGGAAGGAGGGCAGAGGGAGAGGGAGAAGCAGACTCTCCACTGAACAGGGAGCCTGACATGGGGCTCGATCCCAGGACCCCGTGGCCGTGATCTGAGCCTAAGGCAGGCACTTAACTGGCTGAGCCACCCACACACCCCTGAACTTATGTACCTCCTCCAAACGCAGGAGATATGCAGTGAGTGTGTCCAAAATTCCCTGCTGCCTCATCATGTGGAATTCCAGGGGACCCACATGGATAGTTGCTGAAAAAGACTCAAAGCAAGGACAAGGCAAAGGTGCCACGAATTTAACGGAGTCAGCAAGGCTGCTGACAGCCCAGAGAAGCCACATTTCCCCTTCTAGCCAGAATTTGCCTCCAATGTAGAGAGAAGGTAAGAGTCTTCCAAGAAGTACTAATGACTAAGGAACTCTAATGTATGTTTTTTTCACTCTTATTTCCTTATTATAGCCAGGTATTCATGCTGACAATAATAACATAAAAAGAAAGGCAAAGATCAGGCAATCTGTAGCTCCTTTCCACCTCAGTCCTTCCTTATTGAGGAAGCTTACAGAGTAAGCCAAGGGGAGAGAGCTTTTGTGGCTTAAGTTTTTGTGTGAATTAAGAAGTGAAATAAAAATATCTTAGTTTTGTGCAGAATTTCCACTGTTCTGGTAAGAACTAAATCCATATACACGTATGAGGTACCACATGTGAACTGTGTAATTTTGGTGATTTTACATATAAGTTAAGTGCTCTTATATCTGCATTTAAAACCACCATTATTCAGCATAAAACTGAATGATAAAATTCATGCTACTAATTTAAAAGTTTATTTTTCTTTATTTAAAATAACATTAAACAGCAAATAAAAACACCATGCGATCTCGGGATGCCTGGGTGGCTCAGTTGGTTGGATGACTGCCTTCAGCTCAGGTCATGATCCTGGAGTCCCGGGATCGAGTCCCGCATCGGGCTCCCAGCTCCATGGGGAGTCTGCTTCTCTCTCTGACCTTCTCCTTGCTCATGCTCTCTCTGTCTCTCTCTCAAGTAAATAAATAAAATCTTTAAAAAAAAAAAAAAAACCACCATGCGATCTTAGATGCGTCATGGCTTAGGTAGCCATGGTGACCCCCCTCTGGGTGGGAGCAACACAGCCCCTTCCCCAGGAGACTGCTGTGGTCAGCTTCCCCCTGCTCCTCGGTCACCCTGGGCCATGGAAAGACTATGATCCTGAAAGGCTTTAGTCCCAAGTGTGTTGGATAGATGCAACAGGACTCAGCGGAGACTGTGACTCGGGCACTGGAGAAATTTAACATAGAGAATGTCACTGAGGCCCATGTGAAGAAGGAGTGTGAGAAGTACAACCCCGGGCACAGTCAGCTGGGCATGAGACTCTTGGTTTTGGCTCAGGTCATGATCTCAGGGCCTGGGATCAGTAGGGCTCTGTGCTTGGTGTGGAATCTGCTTGGGATTCTCTCTCTCTCTCTCTTGCCGCCTCTGTGCCCCCTCCCCTACCCCACTCATGCTCCCTCTCTCCCAAATAAACATATAAAACCTAAAAAAAAAAAAAAAAGAAGTACTACCCCACCAGGCACTGCATGGCGGGGAGGAACCTGCCTAGTTCTGTGACACAGGAAACCAAACGGTTCAGCTATTCCTGCTCAGCCACAAAAAGAATGAGATCTTGCCATATGCAACAACACGGATGGACCCAGAGGATATAAGGCTAATCAAATAAGATGGAGGAAGACAAATACCATATGATTTCACTCATATGTGGAATTTAAGAAACAAAACAAATGAACCAAAGAACAAAAGGGAGACAGTAAATAGACATATACAGAGAACTAGTAGTTGCCGGAGGGGAGGAGGATAGAGGGATGAATGAAATAAATAAAGGAGATTAAGAGTACACTTAATATGATGAACAATGAGTAACGTATAGAAAGAGAAAAGGAAAAAAAGTACCTTTAATGGCATTCTGCCTGTTCTTTGAACAAGGGGCTCCATGTTTTCATTTTGCATTCTGCCCTGCAAATTATATAGCTAGCTCTGGGAATTATAGTCGGTATTTTTTGTTTTTTGTTTGTTTTAGGCTCTATTGGAATCACCTTTGATTAAATCTCACTATGTATATGCGGGTCATTACAGAATTGTTACTGATAGTAAAAAACTGGAAACACCTAATGTCCGTCAAAGGGCACTGTTTAAATAAATTACAGCACCTTTATTCAATGGGATACTGCACAAATGTAAAAATAAAAAGCATGAGAAAGCTCTATGTGTACTGGTAAGGGAAGATCACTCAGAAACACTAATTGAAAAAAATGTGTGAATATGTGCTATGATTTTTAATAAAAAGGGTGGAAATAAGAATATATATATGTATTTTCTTTTTTTTTTTTTTCCTAGGCAAAGAACTTTATTAATCTTGTTTCAAACTTTATTCCCAGGCTTCTTCAGCTTAATAAGCTGCAAAGAATGAATTGTGTATAAGCAAAAACTAAAAAGAGCTGCAGTGTCCAAGGGGCTTGGGCTTAAAACCACCTTCTTCTTCTTCTTCTATGAACCACCTTCTTCTTTCGGCGAGCAGTTCCTTTCCCACCAATGCACACTTGTGCTTGCAGTTTTGCGAGTTTCTCCTGTTTCATGATAGTTTCTTTCATCTTGTTGGAGCGGAAATGGGACCGCGCGGGGGACTAGGGTTGGCGCTCAGGGGGTCTCAGGCGGACCAGCCTATATTTCTATTTTCTATTTAAAATACTAAAATAAGGGGCGCCTGGGTGACTCAGTGGGTTAAGCCGCTGCCTTGGGCTCAGGTCATGATCTCAGGGTCCTGGGATTGAGTCCCGCATCAGCCTCTCTGCTCAGCAGGGAGCCTGCTTTTCTCTCTCTCTCTCTCTCTCTCTGCCTGCCTGCCTCTCTGTCTACTTGTGATCTCTGTCAAATAAATAAAATCTTTAAAAAAAAAAAAACTTAAAAAAAAAAAAAAATAAATAAAATACTAAAATAAAAAAAATCACCTACCAGGTTTTGGTGTGGAGGCTTGGGGTACTAAGCTAGGGACTAGAGAAACAAAAATAGACTTTATATTCCCTTAACCACTAGGACATCCTTCATAGTCAGTGCCAGAGAAACATCTTGCCTGCTTACAACGTGGCTATTCATAATGCCAGTCTGAGGCAGAACCATGGTTTGTTAGATATTGTTGTGCAATACTGGATATATGCTCCATGATATCCTATTTAAAAACAAGTTGTTGTGCAAATTTCCATCTACTTGGACCCCCCCCCCCTACACAAACCCACTACATCACTGTTATAACAAAGGGATATATAAGTAGGATCCAAAAAAAAAAAAAATCAATCCCGTAAAATGTAGACGTGAATTCTATAAAATTGGAGCAATAAAATATTTTAGGGTGTTTTTATTCTCAAACAAAACAACCAGAACAGAAATAACACCAGCAGAAACAAAACAAAACAAAACAAAAAAACAAAAACCCCCAAACAAACGGGTATAAAGGAAAATGAAGCGTAAATGTACAAAAAAGACCACATACTAGACTGAGAATCCTAAATCATGATGAGCAGGTTGCTTGCTCATGACCCCTGCATTGCTTCTCGGCCTTTTGGCTAAGATCAAATCTAATCATCCTGCCCCCAATATAAGAACTGGAGCCCTTTCCTGTCGGTGAACACAGGCCCCCTAGGGTAGGAGGTAAACAAACTATCTAATAGTCTGTATTACTGTGGGGCATTTACTTTATCTGAATTTTTTAAAAACTCTTAAGATTCTCTAAGAAGATAGGGCCTAACCTTCTCCTCAGGAAGAGGGAGAGACCACAGCTAACTTCACTCTTACTCCAATCCCCCTTACCCGCCTCACCAGATGCAAGGTAGTCCACTGGAATGGGCACTGTTTTTCTGGAGTAGGTCAGAGATAAACAGGCCTTTGCACATGCTGCCCATTTGCTATTATTCTCCCCTGACCCTCCACCTTCTGCCTTTGCTCAAGGACTGGCCCATTCATCGCCTCCACTGGGGGTCTTTCCTGACACCATCCTGAACTCAGTTTAGGTGCCTCCGTTCCAGTGTTCCTACAGCATCTGCTCCAATCTCCCAACAGATGACCTATTTTACTGTGTTGTCACCTTCTATTTAAGTGTCTTTCTCCTCCATTAGCTCATATGGGCTCCAAGGCAGAAACTACACCTATGTATCTTTCAATCCCTAGTGCCTAAGATACACTTGACAGCTTCTTAATAAATGTCTGCTTAATGCCAAGTAATTTACAGTAGATAAAGAAGTTAAGCTTCACTGACAATTAGAACCAGCCTTAATATCCGGTTAGAGAAAAAGGCTGGGAAAAGCATAGCCTCTTGGTCTAGACTAGTCCAGACTCAATAGTGTCATTTTAAGAAACCATCTGTATTAAGGTCTTTAGGGCTCCTCTGCCACTCCAGCAAGTTTATTTCTCCGCCACATTCTAACACCTTCATCCCCTAGTGAACCGCCCCTCCCACCCCCAAATCTCTGTTTTTGCTCCAGAGGACACTTATTTTTTAAACACAGCTGCAAAGCACAGAAGTCATATCCTTAGTTCAGGGGATGCCAAAAGCCCTTCACAGCACAGATTTCTGTTTATTTCCCCGGGAACTTTACCGAATTCTAAACACACTGCTACAAATTCAAAAAAACTTGTAGAAATGACAGTAGCAACTACAGACCACCAATTTCCATTTCCTGCTTCCAGCTCTTCTGAGGGGACAAAGTATCAGCCATTTTTGTTGCCATGTAAACTGGCACTTTTGTAATGCTCTGTATAGTTTACTGAATTCTTCAAGGCCCAGCTCAAAATATCATTCTTCACGAAGCCTCATCTGACTAGGCAAGAAATATGCTCACTCCATCTAAGCCCAACTAAATATTTCACCTTTCTCCACTCTGTTGTGCCTTTGTTCTGCTGTTCTCCACTCCATGTATTTCTGTCTGGCCAGTGTGCTTCCTCAGCGACTCTGAGCCAGAGGGTAAGTTCCCTACTGTCTGAAGCCCCTTTTGTAACTTTCTGTCTTTGCATCAGTCTGTGTGTTTGCTTTCAGCTCTGTTCCCTCCTTCGTTCTGCACTGTATCTCTGACGCTAAAGTTCCCAACACCTCAGCTCCCAAGCTTGCCAGCTTAGTTTTTGGTGAAGATCTACCAGTAGAAGAAAGTCACGAGAGACTGGAAGATGGGAAGAAGAAAGGAAACACTTCTTTCCTATCTGCTTCTGGTGGCAGATGAACCCAGGCTCTGGCCTTTCCTTCAGACATCACAATTCCATGGGGGCGGCCATCGTGAGTGTTCCCAGAGCATTGGCAGCAGAATTCCTATGCTCATGCTGCCTATTTTGGTTGCCCTGCATCAATTACTAACAAGAAACTAGTCCAAAAAAGCCACAAGTCTTTGTGGATCCTACTGGGCAGACATAGAGGTAACCCTTAAAGGCATAAAGCTGCTAATGGAAGCTTCTCAGTTTTAAAAAGGGTTAAGGAGTCTTGAATTTTGAGCCTAGAGCTCCATGCTCTAGCTTACTATCTCTTAAGCTGCAGTAGAGTCAAGAACAAGGATGGAGAGGGGCTTATGAGAGCTTATGTTTTCCGGAAGAACCAGGAGACCTTAAGAAGGGAAGCCAGACTCATGTAATGCTAAATACCACACTCTAATATCAATGTAAAGTGTTTACTGCTCCCCCAAGTCTTACTAAAAGCATCTTCTCTATTCATCTACAAGACTTATAAGAAGAGAAGAACTATTTAAAAAAGAAAAAAACGGAAATGGTCCTTAAGCATATGAAAAGATGCTCAATTTCTCTCCTAAGAGAAATGCAGTTAAAACTGCACTGAAATACGATTTCTCACCTATCAAACTAGCAAAAATCCAGAAGTTTGACAATATGCTCCCCTGGCAAGGCTGTGGGGAAAGTCATTACCCTATATTGCCAGTGAGAATTTCAAAATGGTATAATCCCTGCGAAGGTGAATTTGGCAACATCTTGCAAAATCGCACACGCATTTACCTTCTGACCATGTAATCCCCTTTCTAAGAGTCTATCCCAAAGAGACAGTAGGAAAAATAGATTTGTACAATACAATTTGTAGGAGCAGGAGACCAAAAACAACCCAAATGGTCCATCAAGAGAGAAGTGGTTGAGTAAATAAACTATAGTACATCTATTCTAATGAGTACCACGTATCTAGAAAAAGGAAAGCACAATATCTTTCTAGATAGCTAGCTTTAGGAGAAGTGTTAAGTACTAAAAGGCAAGGTGAAGAAAGAAAGTATGTATAAGCATATAGTATGCTACCAATTATTCAAGAATATTGAGGAGGTTACAAAATAGAAGTTATATATAACATAACATAACATAACATAACATAACATAGTATGTATTTACTTATTTTTCATTATTTAAAATAGAAGGCTAATCCAAAAAACTAAAGGGGAAAGAGATCACCTATAGGAGTAGAAGGGAGAGGAAGAGAGGTGGATTTCTCTAAATAAAGCTCTTCTGTAGATTTGATTTTGGAATCATGTCTATATTTTACATAGTTGTAAAACAAAAAAATCTGTAAAGGTAATCTCCAAACACTGAAAGCAAAATGGAGTAAATGAATCCAACTATATACTGACATACTGGCATGACCATACAGAGAAATTATTTTAGATGACTTTAGAACACAGTAATTTTAACATATGTCTCTAGCAGGGTATGTCCTAAGGGCCCCCAAAATAACTGCAGAAATCTTAAACTATTTTCAGTAACCATATGGTAGCACTGACACTGCAATTCTGAGACTATATTATATGTACTGGGGACAAAGCAAATGAATTATTGTGTTGTATCACTGGTCACCAAGACTTTTAGCATAGGAAAAAGGACCTGCCAGATCAAAGGCTAAACCAAAACTCTGAGTACTGAATTTTATTTAGAAGTATCAGCATGTACTCATTATATATTTTACCTGTTAAATATATGATAAGTAAATAAATACATAAATGTGCACATATTTCTTAGTTTCGTCTGCCGGAAAGGCCCAGAAATAGTGACCAACCCAGTAGCAAGTGCTTCCACTGAGGTTTCCAAATGTCATTTCCTACTGAAAGGAACCAGGGCTTTTTGAAGAAATGGCTGATCACAGATCGGGGCAGGAAAAGTACAAAATGAACCTGGAATGTTGTGTCATGTTAGAAATCAAGAGTGTTAATGACTATGTAGGTCATGTCAGAAGGACTCAAGAACCAGTATGAAGAGGGGGACAATTTGAATGTCAATAATAATAACTGCAAGTGATCAAAACGTGCCCAATTTGTCTAGACCCATGAACTGAAAGTGATAAATGTTCCTCTTCCTTTCTCTCCAAACAGTCCCCGCAAATAAAATCTCACTGGTCACCTGCAGAGGATGCTGGGTAACCACCTCTTTATTTGAAGATGGTATATATCCTTCTATTCCCTGGCAAACTGTACCTCAGGATTATCAAGTGAGTGGTGAGGAGATTTTCAAGCTACTAAGTAAAGACTGATACAATTTGAAAATAATGATTTTGCCATTTCAAATTATGAAATAATGAATCTAGGAAATAATCTGAATGAATAGGAATAGCCAAAAGAGAAAGATAACAAAAGATTTTCTGTGTTTCTTAATAAATATATGTACTACCACCTATGGAGCATTTTCACAAAAAACAAAAATGAAACAAAACAAAACAAAAACCCAGAACTTGAATCAGATTCATTCAGAATCCATCTACCAAGTTACAAAAAACTACAACAGAGAAACATGTTAAATGTTATCATGGGGATTTAATCTCCCACATTTAGACTGTAAGAAACTCTACAGGACAAAGACCAAATAGTTTCTTCAACAAATAATAGAGAGAAGGAAAAAAAAAGAGAAAGAGACAGAGATAGACACGGGGAAGGGAACCTACAGATTTAAAGAGATTTAAGAGCCATAATGACTGTTTATCAACAATACAGACCTTATCTGAATTCTGGTTTTAAGCAACATGTAGAAACACATAAACTGGGGTGCCTGGGTGGCTCAAATGGTTGGGCTTCTGCCCTCAGGTTATGATCTCAGGGTCTTGGGATGGAGCCCCACATCGGGCTCCCAGCTCAGTGGGGAGCCTGCTTCTCCCTCTCCCTCTGCCTCTCCCTCTGCTTCTGTGCTCTAAGGAATAAATAAAATCTTAAAAAAAAATACACAAACACATAAACTCACTCCAGACTTTGATCCAATTAGGGACATCTGAACACTGACTGGATATTTAATTTATTTAATATTTAATTTTAATTTATTTATTTGACAGAGCGAAAGAGAGAGAGAGAGAGAGAAGGTTTGTGTGAGAGAGCACAAACAGCAGGGAGAGGCAGAGGGAGAAGCAGGTTCCCCACTGAGCAGGGAGCCCAAGGCAGGGCTCAATCCCAGGACCCTGAGATAATGACCTGAGACGAAGGCAGATGCTTAAAGGACTGAGCCACTCAGGCGCCCCTGACTGGATATTTAATATCCATAAAAAATTATAGTTCAATTTTGGGGTATTATAATGATATTGTCATTATGGTTATAAAAGGGAATCTTCCTTTTAGAGATACATACTGAAACATTTATGGATAAGATGATAAAATTATCATCAGGGATTGGTGTCAAAATAACCTGATAGGAAAGAAGTAGGTAGCATAGAGATAAAACAGGTAGTCTGTAAGTTAACAATTCTTTAAGTATTCCGTCCACCTGAATAATAGGGTATTCAAAGAAGTGAATTTAAATACAAGATTACATGAAGGAAAGATTGTCAATTATTCTGAAAAACTGCAAGGACCTGGCAAATGTCATGTGTATATCACAAGTGGGGGTGTCAAGGCAAAGCAAATGAGTTTTGTGGGAGATTGAAAGTTTATAAAACGTGGTCATATCTATTCTAAGTACTCCTTCCATGCCCACTGCTAAGGCAGGTTAGGAACTCCTATAAATGCCTCCCAACAACGAGGAGACGGTCAGCACAGGCTGGCTCTCCCAGGTGAGAACACAGCCCAACATGACCTACAAGCAGCCGCCCAATGAGAAGGGGCTGTTGGCAGCAGCAGATGAGGTGAGAGAAGCACTGTGGGGAGAACCTTACACCCAGATCTGGTCAGTGTGGTCACGGGTTGGGGGTGGGGAGCCCATCCCCAGGGGTAGATGAGCCCACAGGGTTCCAAGGCTCCCCCATGAACCTGTACAAGTGAAGATGTGTGAAGAATGACATGCTGTCGACAGAAGTGGGAAAGAAACCCTTTGGTGGGAAACAAGACTAAAATCTTACAAAGCCTATTTTTTCCTGGCATCATTATATGTTGTCAGTAATAACATACCTGTTATTTTAAATAACATTTAAAATCTCATTAAAAACAAAAACAAAAACAAACCAGGGCGGCTGTGTGGCTCAATTGGTTAAGCAACTGCCTTCAGCTCAGGTCATGATCCCGGGGTCCTGGGATCGAGTCCACATCCGACTCCCAGCTCCACTGGGAGTCTGCTCCTCTCTCTGACCTTCTCTTCTCTCATATTCTCTGTCTCTCTCTCTCTCTCTCAAATAAATAAATAAATAAAATATTTTTAAAAAGAACAAACCAAGGCAAATATTTTTAAAGTAATTTTGAGGCCTTTAAGAAGAGAACTGCTCTAATGAGAGTAGCCTGAACTCTGAACAAAGAGTAGGAGCTGTGAAAGAGAGATGTTCTGAATCTTAAAATGTAAAAGTTGGGTTGATACCTTACTAGTTACTCATGATGACATTATTTTACTTTTTGTCCCCCTGAAGACCTGGAGTGTCTATCAATGCTTCTCAAGGAAGGAGTGCATATTTCACAAGATGCAGGAAGGAGTTAAGTACTCCAATTTAAAGGTGACTCCAGGTGATTCTGATGTACACGGTGCCCCCAATTAGAGGGCCATTCCCTTCTTGGAGGTCCCTGTAGGGTGGCTGGCTGAGGCCTGTGTGCAGCCAAAATGCATCTGAGACCATCAATATGGAAAGCTGGCCACTCCTATTTCAAATACCCCTTGAAAATAAGCAGAGCTGCCATGTCAGACAGAGGATAATGAAATCCCCTTGTGTTCCTCCACGACTCACGCCACCTCCCTGTCTGCCCAGAGTGGGGACAGCTTTGAGCTGCGAAGATGGAAGGAGGAGGGCCCAAGGGGATCCCACTGCAGGCCATCTACCAACAAGTGCACGCACATGCCTGCCGGCCTGCCCCACTGCTACCATTCAGTTGAGGGACGATGACAGGCAAATGACTGCAGCGCTCTTTGCAGTCAAACCTGGGAGCATCCTAGAACAGGGCTCGAAGAAAAGTGTTTGACCAGAAAACAAACACGCTTCCTGCAGCACTGCAATCTTCTTTCATCCCCTGACGTGCCTGAAACCATTATGAGTTCTGATAATGCTGACGAGTTCACTTTGGACAAAAAATGCAGACCAGTAACAGCATCCCTCACTATGACGATCCTGAGTTTCACCCTGTAATGGCTTCTCAAGCCAAACATACCCATTTCTTGGATAATTACAGTGTCCACAAACCTGGAGATACTGACTGAAGTAGATGGTGCCCGCCGTGAGGCAGCTTCCAGAACAGAGTGCACTGGGCTGACGTGAGTCGCCGAACAGCACCCGGGCTGTGACTGAGGGTGGCTGGGCTCCTAAGAACCTCCTCAGTAAGGACGCCCCTAACTACACAATCACATACGCTGTGGGGTCACAGTCTATAACAGAGCACAGGTGGCTGGTGAAAGGATGTATCCTTCCCGCAACCATCTATGGCCACAATTCCTCACAGCCCATGGAATTAAAAGCCTTGATAATATCAGGTAATGCTTCAGCAGTGCTAACTTTCAAATTACTTTGAAGTCACAACAATGAGTAACATTTATATTTGATGGTAAAAGTTATTTCTACAACAAAGGTAAAACCCAATTATTTATTTTAGCTGAGCTCTAACATTTCTCTATATGTTAGAATAATGGCTACTCCTGCTGGTTGACTAACACTCCTCTTCCAAATTTCCCTAAGTAAAGGATTACATTTAGGACACAGCAGGTCTTAGGGACATTTAGACTTATGACCGTCCCAAGAATTAGTAAACATCTGCAAGTTACACTCATCTTTCCCATTCTAGTCATCACCGTGTTTTAAGGACATGTGTCAACATGTTAGGTGTCCCAGCAAGAAGGGGGCCTTGGAAGGAGAGGAGATGCAGAGCCCTTCGTAAAGGCAAAGAATTGTCTTAGGTACCAGGGCAGGGGCACCTGAACATGCAGAATCCCTTTCCAAAGAAGCTGCAGTAAAGACAGATTCGAGGATCTAGTCAGTCAAACTAGGATCTTTGCAAGAGGTATAAAAACCGTGGGCACAGTTGGGTGGGAAAAGCCACTCACACTACCTAGAATGTCAAGACCTAGGCTGGACTGCACACATTGCCAGACTAAATATTACCTAAAAGAAGAACATAACACAACAGAAAACAACCAAATAAGAACCAAGCCAAAATTAAAAATACTCTTTTGAAAGATCAGACAGTATTTCCCACAAGGTAACTTGACTTTCACAATGACAATTCGTTATTCTGGTCTTGTTTAAATTACAGACAGGCATTTTCTTGAGACGAACTTGCCTAAACAGTGCAAATATGGACGGATGTATCCATGAAAAGGAGACAATCTCATGGAGAGCACACCATTCATATCCAATTAAAGGCCAAAATACCTCCGTAGCCTTGGAAAGCATGACCATTGGATCAATATTCTACAGACTTCTTCCCTGATCTTACCTACCATTAAATATAGAAAAGCCTTTGGTATAAAAGGCTTTGCTGGACTATCATAAGCATTCCACATCCACATATGGCAAATCTGAATGTATCACTAGGACATTTTCAATTCTTAACTCCTAGTGTAATATTTATAGTCTTCTCTTTTATGTTTACTAGAATTATTATTTTGGCTACTTCTAAAAATAGAAGACTTCCCCTATGTCACTCAGCCATAAAGCATTCAAATCAACCAGTTCTTAGTCAAAGCTGATTAAGAGGTGGGTTAAGATAAGTTAATGAGCTAGCAAAATTTATGAAGACAAAATATCTTAGCACATATAAAAATATATAATTGCAATACTCACCTATCAGCCCCTTCTCAAGAGTGAAGGTTTTGTTTGTAAACATACATTCAAAAGCCACAATGTGAAAAATCTTGTTCACTGTGTTGTGAGTTCCAACTATTCGAATATACCTGGGGGTAAAAAGAAAATTTGTTGAAGAAAACGAGGTTCCATCACAACCAATCCAAAGACAAAAGAATGAGATACATGGTGCAAGTATAGTGTTCCAGGGCATGGACTAAAGAAGACTTTGAACTTGACTTCAGATCCTCTATTCGCTCCTTAGGGCTAGCTCCAACTGAGCTTAGAAGCAGGATGGCAAAATTAGGGAGATACCACTTTCCGGAGAATTAAGCAGAACTTAGATTTGATTTACCTAGAAAATCAAACCAGGTACAGTGGAAGCTCAAGCCCTGAATGTCAGTATAATTATATGTCCATGAGACATTCACACTGGAGAAGCACGGCTTCTGTCTGCTCCTTGTGGTTAGGAATGGTACATGGACACTCGCCAAATCAGATGTTCTCCAACTCAAGGAAAGATTTCACCCATTGGAGACAAATGCATAAAATCAATACTGCTATCCTGTTAAACAGAAAAATCCACAGAAACTACTAAAAACCACTCACAGTTTTGTCTGTTTCAACGCTGCTCCTAAATCCTTGTAGAAAGTGCCTGCTATATACGTACACCAGCCCCCCGCCTCCCCTCCCCGCTTCAACCTTACTGCTAGGAGGCCTTCTCCTGACCAGAGGAAGTGATCTGCAGAGGTGACCCAGCCAGCTCTGCAGCCCCCCTCCCGGCCACACGGCTCTGGCGTCTGCATACAGTGCAGAGTTTCACGGGGCAGGTCTTGAGCAGCCCGGCCTGTTCACCCTGTGTGTCTCCCTAGAGGCTTCACCTCTGACAAACAAGCATTAACCTTGGAGTGACTTGTTCCTTTCCCTCTCCAGAGGGACCTGACAGTTCACAGGTTAATGAACAGACAAACTCATTCTTCTGAGTGTCACACAAATCGCTGGAGAATGTGCCGCACACTGTCTTACTGGGATTCAAAGGAAGAACCGGGGAAAATAACTAGATTAAGTGATAACACTCTCCCAAATTATGAGCTATGCGCTCTGAAGGATGGGGCATATTAAATGAACACATTTCAATTAGGAGATGACAGACCAGGCAAGGTTTTAGTAATATCCTTCCTCTGCTGTGTAAAACAACCTTCGACTTCAATGATATAATTTTACTTCTGAGTTAATCGCTGTTCACTAATTCGGTAATTCCCTTACATTTCTCATCACTCCAAGTTAACTGTGTAATGTAAATGCCAATCTAAAAAAAATTTCACATTAAGGAGACTATATTTGGGGTTTTTATGTCATAAGCTATTTTCCCTCCTGTTCCTTCAAGCATGAATCTCACGGCATTCCCGGTACACCTCATTTAGCCATCTGCTCCTTGACACGAGCCGGTCACTCATCTTCATAACCAATCGAAATGCTGTCTCCTGGGCTGGCTGTTCAGTGTGCCCATGCCCCCTGCAGGGAGACACCATTCTTCCTGTATGGAGAGTCAAGGCGACAGCTGTGCTCATCAGAGTCCTCTGGTTAAGCAGGAGGTTGGCCCTGAGCTGTCCTCTCAAGTCCTCAAGGCAGACAGAAGGTACTGATGCTACTGCCTTTGGATGGGTAGGTGGGGTTCGAGAAAAATGAGTTCTAAATGGTCTGTGTGGAACGGGAATTGTGCTGTTCTTTACCATTGGCGGTGACAGTCTCTACAGACTTTCTGGAAAGGAAGGGGTGTGTTAAGCCTGGTACACTGGCCTGAATCTAATTTTGTCCATTTCCTTAAACCCACAGGAACGCAACCAGCATTGCATTTTCAACTGCTCATGGTCGTGACAGTGAGTACTGCTGTCTGTAACCTTGGAGGGAATTGAGGGATTGTGGTTTAGGGAATTTGATCAGATCATTCTCCTGTTCCCTAGGTTGTGTCTCCACCAAAGGAGAGGCAGCTCTCCCAATACTGTTCAAGGTAGAGGGGCCAGGAAGTGACTGATAGGGCTCTTCCCCATTGACAGTTCTTAAAGTTAACAGTCCAGGATGACTTAAGGGGATGCAGTCATGTCCCCTCCTTCCCTTTCTTCCTTTTTATAAAAAACATCGTGTGGAACCAGGTTCTCCAACTTTAGATAATAATCATTTCCCAAATTTAACTGTGGTGCACGTATCAAAAATAGGAAAAAATATGCTACCTTTCCCTCCTTCATCCCCCAATTATAAGAAACTGAAAACAGAAAATTATACAGGAATACACTTTACAGCCTTAATGATAGTGCTTGTGATAACAAACAAGATAATATATATAGTTGGAAAGACACTGAGAGATGCCTCCAGATTAAAAGTTCTCTATAAACGAAGATAACGTTATCTCTGCTGCATAATCCTGAGGTCAAATTAGCAATTCACCACTGTACATCACACTTCTTGATTAGCCCGTTACACGTAAATGCTCATAACAAGTTTAATTATTCTGGTTCTACAATACTTTCTAAGTCTCCACAAAATTGTAGCATAATTTACAAAAATGGCATGAAGTCCTTATTCAAATACACATTCTAAAAAAATGGTAACAGGATCACAAGAAAGACACCATGCTCCTCTTTCCCAGTGAGGAGTGGTTTAACATGGGACTCTGTCCTTCACTAAGATCTAGCCTTCAAGTAGAAAATAGGCTGCCACGAATCCCCCAACTTCAGTGACCAGAAGGGGAACCTGCAACTCTACACCGAGAACGCAGAGGCCCGGACCTGGGAGCAGTGGCTAGAGGAGGGGGGCGAGCACGGACCCCAGCCCTGATGAAGAGCTGGGTTCCGTCAGAGAGCTCGTGATGGAGCATCCCTGAGGCAGAAGAGCAGTTTTTATTACCCGAGCTACTGAAAATCCAAGATGATGGGGATGGCGATCGGAGGAGGGTCCTCCCTTTCTTTTTCACTTGTTTTTTTGTGTGTGTGTGAAAAACAAAGCCAAACTCGCTTCTGGGTCGTAACACCTAAACAGGAGTAGATTTCACATTTTCTGTGCCACCAAAGATTTTGAATAAGGGGGAGAGTTTGAGATGAAATTTTTTCTTTTCTCCGTTCAGCATCATCTCTCCAAAGCACAGTCAGACTCTGATTTAACCTGATAATAAGGGCAGTGGCAGCTAGTGACTTCATCAGTGTGCAGAGAGGGGCACTGCTGAAGAGAGAGCAGCTATCCTTTGTTCTCTCTGATCCTCAACAGCAGCTCCGACAGTTGGAAGATAATTAAAACTTAAACAGCGCTGAGGAAGGCAGCTACGCAACAGATTGGCCATTTCTGAGGAGGATGAATGCTGTCCACATGAGCCCTTGCGGAACCGTCTGTTCCTAATATTCTCCTCCCTTCCCTGTGTTGCTTGTCTTCTTGTCACTGACGGAAACCGGATCCCGCACACAGTTCACAACAGGACGTTTCAAGGCAGAAGTTTCCAGGAGCTGTAATATTGTGGGCGAAAAGAGATTCTGTCTTCTTTAATGAAATGAAACCTAAAACCTCTAAGGATAGCACTCTCAAATTGAAAGGCACGACGGAGTTTTGAAGAGTGTGCTTTAGGGGCTAAGGCGTTAACAGAACCAGGTTTGTCGCCCAGCCCTGTCACTTAATTAGCTCTGCCACTTTGGACCAAAGGAAAAAAAAAAAAAAAAGCCTTAAACCTTTTGAACCTGAGTTTTCTTCTTTACAAAATGAGGTCAATAACACAAACCTTATGAGATATTTAGATGAGATAAGAATTTAAAGTGTTTAATACAGGGCTTGGCAGAGGACAATATGATTAAACAGAAATTTAAGGAGTAGGTCACGCATACAAAATTTCTTGGGTCAAACTTTGAGAATGCTAGTTGTCTCTGGAAGAGTATTCCTAACTATAGATGTTAATAAGGTGCCTCCAAGAGGAGGCAACCCCCCACCCCCACCACCACAGGGCAGACTTCAAGAACACAGGCAGGGGCCTGTCCTTCCTCTTCAGGCACCACAGTAGTGTCCCTATGCCCACAGAAGGAGACTCCATTCTAACTGCCTATTTATCCGGCTCTCTGGTATTATTTCCTTCTTTAAGCTTCTAGTCTCTAGAAAAGTCTATTTAAAATGTTCTCGACCTGACTCCCCTATACACGAAGCAGCAAGAAACGAATCTTTTGCCCATGTTTGGTCTAGATACCCACACCCAAACAAGAGTTTCTTTTCTGTGCAAACCCTAGTGTATAGTTTTAATTCCTTAAGAAAAATACATTAGCATTTCCTAAAAGAGAGACATCAAAATACTGTGACTTAGAGGAATTTTGCTTTGAAGATGTCATTAGCATTCCCCACCTGTTCTGGGAAAAGTACAGATTCCTATTCTTAACCTATCTTTCTGTCATTTCTTGTCAGGACGCTACCAGATTTGATTTCTAAGTCACATACGATACATTCTTAACATACTAGGGAAGTACAGAAAAAGGAGAAAGTACAGAGAAATAGCAACATGTGTGTTCCTGCTTTAAATCCTTCTATATTCTCTAGTCTTCAGTTCTGGTGGACCACAACCTACCTGAGGTTAGAGTTAACCCTTAACCTTTGCCTCTAGTTACAGGTTCACCCATATCTGTACTGAGTGGGTTCTACTCCAAGATAAAATTGAATTCAGTAAGAAATATTTAAATGAGCTCTCAAAGGATCAACTGAAGTCTAAATCCATCAGAATTCTATTCTTTGGTAAACAATGTTTTATTCTCTAAGTGGACTTCATATTCTTGGGTTAAAGAGAGACTCTTGAGGAAGCTAGCTTTAGCCTGAGACTGTGTGCAGAAGGGCTCCTTAAAATTTTGGCTCTTTCTCTGAGGTAGCCAGAGAACTCTGCTGTGGCCAGATGTGGTCCTCTAGCGATAACCTTAGCTCCAGGATTTGTTAGGGACTTGGTGACTGTGTAACATCTGGATTTGCTTCTAAGACTTCCTATTCGACTCTTGCTTTCAACAAGATGCTAAGAAGGTACATAAATAATTCTCTGACCCAGAAGCAGGTAATGTCTGCAGGTCTTGCCAGTATGGTATTTTCTTCCAGTTCTATGTACAGTGTTAGTGCTCTTATAATCAAACTGCAGACTGGAGGGGAAAGTGACTTCAGGTCTTGTTGCTAAGGCAGCAAGTGGAAAACAGTTTACTGCCAGAATGACAAAAAGCTTCTAGAAAAAGCAGGTTGCAACAGAAAAGATTTGTTACTCTTAGAAAACCTTCCCTCTGGCTGATCTGTGGAGCTATAGATTCTCCTCTACTGACTTCTGCAAAGGGCCCCAGCAGCATTTGCTTATTTGGGAGAGGAAGAATTATTGAAAGGTTACACAGTCTGTGTCCAGAGTTAGCCTAAGCAGAGGCTACTGCCTTGGAGAGCAACCCGGATGCTGTCTGACGGTTAGCCCAACAGAGGGAGCAGTTGTGTTCCAGCATCTCTGCTATTCAAGGGCAAATGAAACAAGTCATCTTGGTTTTCAGAAAAAATTGATGCTCTAGCGAATCAAGTATGCAGAGGGGATAAGATGAGTAAATAATTACTAACACATCATAACCCAGTGCTACCAAAATAGCACTTTCCAACATTAGAGATAAATATTTAAGTGTTGCTTTTTATTTGGAGGAATTGTGAATTTTTGAAAGAGTAGGCCTTTTTCCCATCTTCAAATATGTAGAACCTATCCTGCCATTCTTACATGCCTTCAGCTTATGGAATTATATCTGGAATTAATATTGCAAAGAGAACTTAATTATAATATTTACATAAATCATATGAAAATGATATAATCCGTAACATTTAATTTCCTAATTGCATATTTCATTTATGAGTCAATAGCCCTTGCAGGTATACTGGGTAATTCTGCTATTAATCAAGATTTAATAAACAACGACCAGGTGCCAGAAATTGTGCTAAGCACTGTGAAGAATGCACCCAAAAGACAGAATATACACATGCATCTAAAGAAGGTTCTAGTACAGTTTAGAAGGCAAGACTAAAACATATTAGCAGTAGTGGTGAAGAGAAAAACGTAACAGCTTCTTATCTATTCACACATGGTGAAGAGGTTAGCCTACTCTTAAAACACTGAATTCTGCAATATGAACTTTAAAAGTCCTCCTTGTGAATTATTTTTGCTTCAAAGACCAAAACAAAACAAACATGGCTAATAATCCTCAATCCCTCTCTCTCTCATGCACAGAGACACGCACACACACATGCCCACATACACACAAATATTAACTCAGTATTTATGTGTGCTAGCTACTGCTGCTTGGTGCTGAGACATGGGGTTGAATAACACATCAAATCTCTTCCCCATGGAATTTATATTTCGGGTCGGGGACAGATAACAAATTAAAAAATCAAATATATCAAGTAATTATTCACTGGTTGGTAGGTTGATCTATTTAATACTGAACTTTATAGACAAACTTGCTAAAGTAGAAGGATAGACAGTTACAAAACCTCTCCCTGCGGGAATAAAAGGGTCCAACAGGAAGGGGAAACACTCAGCCTGAAGACACAGAGACAGCGTGAATGAGTCTGAGGTGTAGACACAGTTCACCTATCACAGCTATTTAGCAGGATATAGGCAAAAATCTAATTAAGTAGGCTTTTTAGGATCTGGAAAGAGGAACTGATTTGATTTTCATGGGAAGAAATATCTTATTTATTTCATGGTTTAGTTTTCTTTTTATCTTTGCTTTTTTTTCAGATTGTAATTTCAAGAGATTATAAAGAGACAAAACAGGAAGTAGAGGGTATAAAATGAAAAATAAGAGGGGGGGGGAGAAAAGAGGGATAAAGGGAGGGATGGAGGAAGGGAGGAGGGGAAGAGCATGAATATGAATAAACCAATCCCTTCTTCTGTCTCTGTTATGTGCTAATGTGAACAAATCCCCATGTGGAATACTGTTAACCAATTTTATTACTCAATAAAACATTGAAAGCAACACAAAGTATATTTTAAGAAATAGAACTAAATTACCAAAAGTTCAACATTTGCATTTTTTCATTAACTCTTCTCCTAGCCCAAGATGCTGGGGGTGGGGGAGAGGATTTCACTACTTTTATCTTTTAAATGGCTGCATTATCTTTTTCAGTTTAGCCAATAGGCTGTGCATTCCCACGAATGTAGACAAATGAAACTAATGGAATTGTGCACTAGAGAAAAAGCAGGAGAAAATTAAATTTGTTAGTTTCCCTATGAATCTGTAAAAACTCATTTGGTGACTATGACCTGTAGCAAGCCTGTTTTAGGATCATGGTGGGTAAGGAAAGGTTCTCTTTTTAAACCTAAGACTATGGTGGGTATATGCAATTTATAATAACTTAAAATTTTAAGAGCTGGAGGAACTCCCCCTCTCCCTTGTCTTTTAGAGTAAAAGATTAAGTAGAGAAGGATGGGAGGTAAACAGAAGGAAAAGGAATTTGCCTCTCGCCAAAGAAAAATTTAAACATCCTTCTAAGAATGTAAATACCTGACATACTGAGAAATAAGACAGGAACTGCTTAAGATGTTCAAAATAACAGAAATGAAAACTGAGTCAAAGTCAAGAGAATAATAAAGAGACCATAGGGGTATAAGGAAATCACAGATCTTTACTCTAGACCCTTGAGAAACTAGCACTGGAATTAAATTAAAAGCCACCAACTTCTGAACACATCCCATGTGATACCCTTTGCATGCATTTTTTCCTTTAATGGGAAACCCATACCCCACACACTCATACAACCAGGCTAGAGATTTCAAAGCTTGACACAACATACGTCCCTCAAAGCCTCTGAATTCTTTACAAGCTATGCAAAGAAACCTATTTCATACAAAATAGCTCCTCAGAGAACTAAGTGAAATGTATGTGAGGAAAACAAACCCAACCCATAAAAGTCCCACACTTGCCACATACCACCCACAGCTTTTTCAATGCTCACAGATAATTTTAGGGACCCTCTTCTGCCCTTTGAGAAATTCTGGATCTTTACCTAGAGACTATAGATTAGGGGATAGGGGAAAGGGGTGGGGGAGGGGAGGGAAGAAAGGACCGGAGATTTCCTTAGCACATTCATTTGAGCATCAGTAGAACCATGTATAAACCTACCACCTAGGCACAGAGTAATCAAATCAAATAAAAGTAATACTAAAGAAAACTTGGGAAGAATGCTCGCTACCAACAATACATATGCAAATGATAACAGAAGAGAGAAAAAGAAAAGCAAGTATTTTTGTCCTGGGTGCAAAAGCCAGTATGGATATGTATAATGTACTATCTCAGGGGTTGTTAACTGGGAGTGTATGACTGATTACACTGTACTCCAGGTTCCAAACAGCATGAAGAATTACTAATTTCAGCACTTACTGGTATAAGAGATTTTGCAGCTAAAATCTGTCAGTGTGGTAGAACTATACCACAAGCAGCACAGAAAAAGGCAAGAGACTCCACCTGGCACTATTTGGTGGTCTACACGATCTGCAGCTTCTAGCAGTAGCTGAGAAGGCATGGACCAGGTCCAAATTAACAGTCTGCCCAGTCATTTTAAGACATTTCCCCATGCACCTTTTGTGTTAAGAACCCTATGCACTGTTAAGGTTCAATTTTGAAGCCTGTCCCCAATCTATATTTCTGCTGGATTAGCAAACAGGTTGGGAGGTGGAGTAGTTTGGCAAGGATGCTTTCCCCCTCCCCAAAGCTTCTTGAGAGTTCAACCATTCGTGACTTAGACTTTACTGGTACAGCATTAGTGCTAAGCCAGTGATCAGGAAGAAAATGTCAATCCTTACACTTGTTTCAGAAATTCAAGGAAAGAAAAACCCAGGAGAGGAACTCACACAAAGTAAAAGGCTTACTTGTTAAGAGAGAAATTTTTTAATAAACAAGAAGATTCTATTATATTACTAAGAGTCACGTTACTGCTGTGGTGTTTAGACTACTCATTAAAATAAAACAAAACAAAACTGACCTGATTATTTCTTTTTCTTTGTCACATTTTTAAAATAAAGTTTTGGGGTTTTTTTGTTTTGTTTTGTTTTTTAAAGATACTATTTTTAGGTAATCTCCACACTAAACATGGGGCCCAAACTCACAACTCCAAGATCAAGAGTCATAAACTCAATCTACTGAGGCAGCCAAATGCCCCTAAAATAAAGCTTTAAACATATATAGTTTAGGGGCGCCCGGGTGGCTCAGTTGGTTAAAGCCTCTGCCTTCGGCTCAGGTCATGATCCCAGGCTCCTGGGATCCAGCCCCACATCAGGCTCTCTGCTCAGCAGGGAGCCTGCTTCCCCTTCTCTCTCTGCCTGCCTCTCTGCCTACTTGTGACCTCTATCTGTCAAATAAATAAATAAAATCTTAAAAAAAATAAAATAAAATAAACATACATAGTTTAAAACATCAAACAGCCTATAAGTTTAGCATTTCCTCCCCTCTCAGGAGACAACTGTTTTTTACTCATTTTAGTGGATTACTTTATGATTTGTCTCACAATCATAATTATCGTGCTTTAAAAATATACTTTTTAATTTATTTGTTTACTTGAGAGAGAGAGACAAATAGAGAGAGCAAGCACAGGAGCAGGGGAAGGGGCAGAGAGAGAAGGAGAGGCAGAGAATCTCAAGCCAGACTCCACACCTAGGGTGAAGCTGTATATGGAGCTCGATCCTATCACCTTGAAATCATGACCTCAGCTGATACCCAGTGGGACACTTAACTAATTGAGCCATCCAGGCGCCTTTATAATTATCATGCTTTGGATGCTACCTCTTGATTTTTTTTTTTTTAAGATTTTATTTATTTATTTGACAGAGAGAAAGATCACAAGTAGGCAGAGAGAGAGGGAAGCAGGCTCCCTGGTGAGCAGAGAGCCCGATGTGGGGCTTGATCCCAGGACCCTGAGATCATGACCCGAGTTGAAGGCAGAGGCTTAACCCACTGAGCCACCTAGGTGCCCCTACTTCTTGATTTTTTGGTTTTAGGCTTTTATCTACCAATCTCCATCTATGGAGGACAATTATCTAGCTCTCCCCTCTCTACATGCATCCTTTCCCACCACCCCAGTTTAGATTTTATTATAATTTTGGTTGAATCAATATTCAGTGTTTATATTATGAGTATGTAAACATTCATCACAACTAATATATGGAAGTGCTTTCCTTTCCTGCATGTTTTTTTCCCTACCAAAGTAAAAATAAGTCTTGATTTTTGTTTTGCTTAGTTTTGTATGGGCTCGACACTAACTCACCTCCACTCTCCCAATTGTCCCTTACTTGAACTAAAGTTCCTCTCAAAACATCCCAACATATCAAGTATTTCTAGTAATTTCTTTTTCTTGAAGAAGTTTGCCCAGGCCTTCTGGCTACTTTCAGTCAAGTCTGGGTGCCTTCTGATCTGATGCAAGCTGTTATCCTGAGATCTGTCTTCCCCATCATTCCAGGGACTCCTTTCATCTCTTTCCTGTGCTGAACTGTCCCTGTCGTGTATATTATGCTTTTGGTCTACTCTCTCATTTTGGTGGAGAGCATCTCCCAGTATCCAGAGGGTAAAAAAAAAACACTTTTTTTTTTTTTTGAGAGAGAGAACGCACTCCTGCATGCGCGCGCCATTGCGCGCGCGCACACACACACACACACACACACACACACACACACACACAAACAAGGGCGCGCATGTGGGGGAGGGGCAGAGGGAGAATGAGAGAGAAAATTTTTTTTTTTTTAAGATTTTATTTATTTGAGAGACAGAGACCACAAGTAGGCAGAGAGGCAGGCAGAGAGAGGAGGAAGCAGGCCCGCTGCTGAGCAGGGAACCCGATGCAGGGCTCTATTCCATGACCCCGGGATCATGACCCAAGCAGAAGGCAGAGGCTTTAACCCCCTGAGCCACCCAGGCGCCCCGAGAAAGAAAGAATCTTAAGCAGGCGCCATACCCAGCATGAGGCCTGATGCAGGGCTCCATCTCACAACCCCCAGCCGAAATCAAGAGTCGGATGCTCACCTGACTAAGCTCCCCAGGGGCCCCTGGAAGCTAAAAATTTTAAGCCTTTGTTTGTCTGAACATAATATCTGATTGGTAGTTTGCGCATAGAATTTTAAGTTCGAAGCAGTTTTCCTTCAGAACTTTGAGGGTATTATTCTACTGCCTGTCAAACTTTTAGTTTTGCCTTTGAGAAGTCATGATGATACCTGACCTCGTTTCTCTTATTCTTCTTTAGAGAAACTATGTCCTGCTCTGGAAGCATGTACATTTTCTCTATCTCCTTAGTATTCTGAAATTTCATTATCATGTGCCTTGGTGTGGGTCTAATTTCTTCCACTGGTTTGAGCACTCAGAAGGCCCCTGCTATCTGGAAACCCATGTATTTCAGTTTTGGTAAATTTTCTTGAATTATTGGTATCAACATCTTCCTCTGAATTATTAAAAATCTTACTTTATGAAACTCGTTGCTTTGGACAGTAGAGTACCTTATCTTCTCCTGCACTTCTGTCCTTTATTTGCCATCTTGGTCATTTTGTTCTACTCTCTGAAATAGTTCTTCAGCTTTATCATCTGTGCTATCTACCAAGTTTTTCATTTCTGCTTTAATATTTTAAATTTCCAACTGTTCTTATTATTCTCCAAATGTTCCTTTTTTTATGGTATTTTCTTGGCATAAGATTGCGGTATTTACTCAATCTCTCTGAAGAAAGCAGTGATTTAAAAAAAAATTTTTTTTAAGTCTTTACCTCCCTGTATAGTTTTTTTCTCTGTTTGTTTCAGTCTTTATGTTTCATATTAGTTTCCTCAGATGTCTGGTTGTCCAGAAGGTTGTTAGAAACAAATGTCCACAGGAAATTCTGAGAACACAGTTCTCAGAATGGGTCAACTGTTAGGAAAACCCCACTTTCAGATTCTTTAGCTCTTCCCTCTTAGGCTGGTCAAATTATGCAGGAAGATGTTTCTAATCCTCTGCATGGACGATATGGGCCTGGCTGCCAGAGTTCTAGAAACTATGTGTTGAAAGAGGGCATAGGGTATTTGTCCATGTATATGTGTGTGGGGGTGGCCTTCCTCAACTGTGCATGGTATCTTTCCTGGTTTAGAGACTCTGTTTTTCTTGTTCGTTTTTACCACCATCAAAGAATATATTTCCAAAGTCAGAAAGAGAAAGGTAAATACTACATGATCTCACATGTGGAATCTAAAAAAGCCTACCTTGGGGTGCCTGGGTGGCTTGGTTGGTTAAGCGGCCAGCTCTTGATTTTGGCTCAGGTCTTGAACTCATGTGTTGTAGGATCAAGCCCAGTCTCAGGCCCCGCACTTGACACAGTCTGCTTGAGATTCTCTGTCTCTTCCCCACCTCCTGCTCGTGTGTGAGCATGCACATGCTCTCTCTCAAATAAATAAAATCTTAAAAAAAAAAAAAAAAAAAAAAAAAAAAGCCCTAACTCAGAGAAACAGAGTGGAATGATGGTTGTCAGGGGGAGTGGATGGGGCAGGAGACAAATGGAAAGATACTAGTCCATGGGTACAAACTTCCAGTTATAAGATGAATAAACTCTGGAGATCTAATGTACAGCATGGTGGTTATAGTCAACAAACTGTATTATATACTTGAAATTTTGTTGTTGTTGTTGTTTTTAAAGATTTTATTTATTTGACAGACAGAGATCACAAGTAGGCAGAGAGGCAGGCAGAGAGAGAAGGAAGCAGGCTCCCTGCTAAGCAGAAAGCCCGATGCAGGGCTTGATTCCAGGACTCTGGGATCAAGACCTGAGCCTAAGGCAGAGGCTTTAACCCACTGAACCACCCAGGCGCCCCTATACCTGAAATTTTCTAAGAGAGTAGATTTTAAATGTTCTCACCACAAAAGAAAAGGTATTACTATGAGGAAATGAACGTGTTAGCTAACCCTACTGTGGTCATCATTTCATAATGTACAACTGTATCAAATGATCAAGTTAAAGTTATACAATGTTAGATATCAACTGTATCTCCATTAAGCTAGAAAAAGAAAAGAATTTCTACTTTCCCAACAGATGGGGGAGAAGCAAAGTTCTGTGAAGTGGGGAAGACACTCCAGAGCTCTTAATTGTCTTAACTGCTCTCAATCAATCCTTATTTTAGCCCTTTCCTACCTGCCTTAGGCCTTAGTCATAGTGGCTTCAAAGGTGCCTGGTTCCTCTAATTCCTAAGCCTTTGAGAATTCAGTGGTCTAGGAATGAGTTCTCATGAGCCTATGGAATCATTTACCACTTGTTTGTCTGCTTTACAGCTCCCTCTTGTTTCATGTTTTTACCTCCTCTTCCCATTTTCCTTATCCTTGTAGGTTAATACCTTAAAAAAAAAATCCCTTTACCATTACTTTAGTGGGGTTTTGTTCTGAAGGGCGTGCTAACTGATGTGTGTTCCATCTGCCATCATTACCTGAAACCTTAACTATTTCTCAGAGTATGTCTGTGCCTGTGGTTATTAAGGAGACAAGTTCAATCAAGGATCTCTGCTGGACTTACTAAGTCTGAGACCTTGGGTCTTCCAAGTTGCTATGGCCACAGGGTACAACCTCTAAAACTGCCTGGCAGTTAGGACAATAATACAAGAGATAATAACCATTCTTCCTCATTTCCTATCCTGTCCTCGGCCTGAGGGCCACAGCTCCGTTCCTTCTTGTCTTGAAATAACATTTTCATCTCGCTGCTGCTCTTCCACCTCCTTTCCTTGCCCCCAGTCCTTCCGCCAGGTCTTCACATGGTCGTCTCAGATTATTTAGCTATTTTATTTATTGGACTGGTTTTTCACTAATTAAATGTCCAAACAGGGATATGTCCAGACAGTCCCCCAAATTATCACCATTCTGCAGAAAGATTCAAATCACTGAGTGATTTTGTTAGTCACAGACTCCCTGTCTCTAAAAGAAAGTCGGGGGGGGGGGTGTTAATTCCCACTGAGTAAAAATAAAATAATTCCGTTCATCCTCACACTCAAACAGCTGCACAGACAGCACTGGCTGCTCTGTTTATCTTGATAACTGTGGAAAAACACCATCTCCTCCCCTTCCCACTCTCTCCAGAACAATCACCATGCTCCACATGCAGACGGGGTGATTGAGACTCTCTGGGGCTGAGACAGGCTTGTCTGGGGTTCTTCCTGCACATTCGCACAGCACCATTCCTTTGCTGCCGTCGGCACGACCCAGTTGGTTCAGATAACAGCTGCTGCAGGGGACTTGTCGGGTTCAGCTGTGGGTCGCCTGGAGGCTTCCTAATGCCCCAGCTCAGCCAGCTGCATCTAAGCAGAGCCATGGGAAGCCAGTGCCAAAGTAGGGAAAAGTACATACTGTACTTCCTCTTTAATCCTTGGAGTTACTGCAGCAGCAGCAAAAGGAGAGGAGGAGGAAGAACAAAGAAATACCTCGGATGCGTGGGGAGCAGGGCGGCCAAGGGTTCTAAATCAGGCAAGGGGAAAGCAAGATACAGGTGGAGTGGGGAGAAAGCTCTCGACAAGGGTCAATGTTACTGGTGACGCCAGGGTGTCCAAAGAAATTCTCAAGCTTTTTGTTTGTTCTCATTCAATCACTCCAGGCAGGATTTAAAGACAATAGGAAATGATTTCCAACTGATTGTGAATTTTTCTTTAAGGTAAGGACAGAACTTGAGTACACAAGGCAAAGACCAACCATCCACATTTGCCCAGGAATGGGCTGGTCTTGGTCCTGAAAGTCTCTGGGCCCAGGAAACCACTCAGTCTCTGGCAAAGCAGGATAAATGTTTACCCTATGCCACCAACAGCTAGTTCGCCTTCTGGGGCTCAGGCGAAGCTGGCTACATTCATATTCCACTCAGCACCTTCCTTATCTTCTAGGGCCACTCCTGCCACACACACAGGCTTCTCAGCTTGTATCACGCACAGTCTAACCGACAAGGGCATTAAAAGGCCACCCTGTGCTTGCCTCTCAGTGGAAAAGGGAACTGTGTCATTCAGAGCTCTCCTTCCTTTCTGGAGTCCCTGTCAGAAGCATAAGCCTTGCAGGCCCCACGGCTGAATCAAACTGATGGTGGCACAGACCGAAAACGTGGTTTGGCTCAGGACCTGGAAACAGCGCGTCCTGTAAGAACTTTAAAATGCTGAACTCTGAAAAGATGGAAGCCAAAGAAAACACAATTATGCAGAGGCTGATAATTCAGTGTGGGGATTATTCAGGCTTCTTCTCTGCTCTCCCCTCCCTCTGGCACCCCGCTCATGAGGCCATTTCACTGCTCATTAACAGGGAGGAGGAGGAAGCCAAGGAGGGGCAAGTAGAACTGGCAAATTTTCCTTTTTATGAGGTTTCCTAAAGAGGGCCTTGTTGAAACTATTGGCTCCAGCGGTTCTTCCATGGGGAGAGAGGACTGGGAATGGTCGGGCTGGGGTGGGAGACTGTGTTTGTGACACCACCTGTCGATTTTAATCATTTGGTTTCTCTTAATTCCCTAATAGGATGAATTGCTGGTCTTCTGTTTTCATGGAAGGGCTAGCAAAAGTATAAAGTTAGACAAAAAATACAAAAAACTACTAGTTAAACCTCAATCTTTTTAAAAAGGTCATTTGACAGACTGGTAATGCTGCCAATTGACAAATAAATATAATTGGAGGATTACAGATTTTGCTTTAAAAATGTACAGCCTAGATTAGAGAAGTTCTGGTCAGCTCAGATTAAATGGGAAATAGTAATGTGAGAAATTTCCCAGAAAGAGCAATTCGGTTCTGGTTTATCACTTAACTTCTCAAAGCCTCAGTTTCCTCATCTGTAAAGAGAAAGATAACAGTGCCTAACTTGGAGGTAGAATAATACAAGTGTTAAGATTAAAAATACATGTGCCTAAAATAAATACATATTTACATACATACATGTGCCTAGCAGTCAATACCTGACCAGGCACATAACAAGTAACTGGTAGCTAGCAAGAAGGAAGAAGTCAAGAATGTTAAAGGAGAGGGCCAGTCTGGCTCAGACAGTAGAGCATGTGACTCTTGATCTCAGTGTCATGAATTCAAGCCCAGCATTAGAGGTAGAACTTACTTAAAAAATTAAAAAAAAAAATATTATATATATATGTATATGGAAGTTTTTTTTTAAAAAAAGCTAAATGAATATATTTAACATAATTCAGCATTTTTTTAATTGAAGAAAACTACTCTATACTCAGCACTGTTATGCCCAAGATATAAAAACAAATATGAGTAAGTCAATTTCCTCAAAAGTCCACTGTTTTAATGTAAACAGGTAATTACAATGAATACTAATAAATGTTATTATACAAATTCTCCACAAAATAGCATGGTGGCACCAAGGATTGGCACCTAATCCAGACTGGGAAGATCAGAGGTCACTTTTCTGATTTGATTGCTGAATACTGAAAGATGAGTGGGTAAAACTGGGGGAAAAAGATGAACGGGTAAGGACAATCCAGGGAGAATAGCAGAGTGTGCGAAGTCTAGGAATGTGGTACCTGGAAGGCTGGCAAGACCAGGCAGTGTAATGGAACTGGAGTCCAGACTGGACTGGACCAGAGCAGAAATAGAATGGGAAGCACAGGACATGGCTATAAAGGGAAGAGCAGGATGATGGCTAGAGGGAGAGCGTAGAGTCAGGAGAGGAGTCTGTTTTGCTAGGTAGTAATGTAGAAGTGATCTCAGAAGGTTAAAATGCTGCGGGGGAAAGAGATGTGAGCAGAGAGGCAGAGGTTGCTGTTTCCCAGCCAACTACGCGGGGAGTGGGTTCTGACTCAAGGTTACCCTTTCTAGCTCTAATGAATAAGAGACCTGTGGGGTGCCTCCACAAACCTCTTCAAGTGTCAAGGGGTCTGGGTCAGTGGTTCTCCACTCTGAATGCCCATCAGAATCACTGGCAGGGCGGAGGGTGGGGGTTGCTTTAAAATATACGGATGTCACCCTTAGACATTCTAATTTAATTGGAATGAGGTAGATAGAGATTGTAATGTACAGCTAGGGGTGGGAACCATTAGTCTAAATCCTAATAAACACCTACAGTCATACATAAATAAAGACACACGTTTCAAAAGCAAAGACTGATAACTTTGGGATTAATGCTTCCCTCGATCACTGGGCTGTGGCTTCACTTTTTCAGTGGACCTCCACTTATTTTTCTGTTCCATTACTAGCTCCCTCCATCATATGCCCTCTGTTTGAATCACGGAGCATTCCTCAAGGGCTTCAAGGGTCTGTGCCTTCTTTGTGTGGTTTGTTTCTGGGTGTAACCTTCCCTCCGTACTTCCTTCCAGGAACCCTTACACCTCCTGGAGGGCCCAGCTCACACTGTACGTAGTCTCCCATGATACTGATTTATCCCAAGAAGCATAATTTTTCCCTGATTAGTGCTCACCTAACTTCTTTTAGAGCATGTCTCACATTGTATGAGTAGGTGTCCACTTTTCAGCCTCCCGCCATGGGACTCTGATCTTTCTGAAAACACAGAACTTTTCTTGCTCACCTTCCTTTTTCAAAACACCCAGAGAGTAGCCAGTGGAGTGCAATGAATGTCCTCAAATGTTTGCTAAATGAATGAATCAATGTGGATAAACAAAAGGTCATCATTATAAGAATTGCATTTAAGGATGTAAGAATTTTTAAAGATTATTAAAATTCATCAAAGCAAATAATATTTATGTGAAAATACTTCTTAAGAGGAGTATAAATTATTCCTAAAGAGCAACAAACAAAGAATTTTCCAGAGGCGTTACACAGAGTATGGTAGTAGATGCTTATGCCTTGGTATATATATGTCTCAATTAGACAGTATTTCTTTTTCCAAAACCTCTCTTTTTATAAAGTAGCTGTATTCTGATGGGACAGTGCACAGTTGCAGGAATGAGGTGGCAGGATTTGATGAGAATAGCAGAAGAAAGGAAAAACACCAGTAAGGATTCTAAATGACAACCGTCAGCAGGTTAGAGAATTGCTTATAAATACAATAGAATTAAATAACCATGGTATGATAGCAGAGTTGCTCAAATATCATCACAGAGGAGAGATAAAAATTCCTCTCTAGAAAGAGGATGATATTGAAATCCGGCTTTCACTCATGGGAGTGTCAGTAATAGGAAAGAGTGGCCCGGAAATGACAGAACTAAATGATTTAGGAGAAGATGATAAAGGTAAAAGTAAAAACAAAAACAAAAACAAAACCCCCTCAAAACTACCCTGATTATTGCTCTGGGAAGGTGCATGTTGCCTACTTCTATGGGATTCATCAACATCTACTTTTTAAGATGTTAACTCTAACTCTGAAAAGCCTGCAGGCAATGCCCTCCAAGTCTAGTGGCAGGATTATGCCCTACCATGATTACTCTGGGCATACGTAACTGGGAGAAACAGAAAGGGAGGAGATAAAATTATTTATGTCATCAGAGAAGTACAAAGAGAATATAAAATGACTTGAGAGGTATATTACTAGGAGTAATGGGAAGAAATTAAGAAAATGGTGAAATTAGGTTGCATATCAGACATTCTCTCAGCATGATTTTTACTGCAGTGTGAAAGCATCTTCTGGAATAATAATGCTAATTTTAAATGCCCTCTTAATAAAATGCTCAGGTTGCTATAGCCTATTAGGCAGCAATTAAAACCTGTGAGCTCTGCCACCCTGTTCTTGGGCCTGCTGCAGCCCGGCTGTCACGGGCAAAAAGGCCTGGTGAATCCTGGGCACTGCGGGGTTACGCTGGCCAGGTAAAAGATGGAAGGCCCATCACTCAAGTCATTTAAAATTGGACACAACATTAGAGAAAATGCAATGGAGCTGAGTGGGATGAACTAGAGAACCTAATGTAGCATTAAAAAAAAAAATCACATTCATTGGTGCCAAGGGACATTTGGAGGACACTGTGTTTAAATTTTGGACTCATTCTGCAAGAATAAGTAACAACAGTCCTTGATCTTGCAGCTGACTCTTCACACAGGCGCTCCCTCCTAAAAGTATTAAGCAAAGCACTGACGACCTGATAGGGAACAGTTTAAATCTTCAGCTCATGAAATAATTTCCTTTTCTCCCTTGTTTGGTTCAGTGATGATGATGTCAGCATGCATCTGTGGTTTGTTATTTTTATATGGACACAAAAGCAGACAGAAAATACATTAAAGTGATGTGTAATTTTCCATGCAAATGGTTTCAGACTAACAAGAGTTGTGCTTTATGATTAAGTGGAAATTGGTTATTTGCTTTAAATATTTATGATAAAATGTTCAGAATTAACATTTAAGTGATTCAATCCATGAGATCTAAAACTTTGCAATATTCCTTGGCTGACCTTGGTAATAAATGTGACATGGCACATATGTTAACTTCGCTGTGTAAAGATTTCATGTTAATTAACCACCTTCCATAAACAGCAGTCAAAATGGTCCTGGGCCTAGTTCTGCTACCAAACCCAGGCAATCTAGAGCAAATCCTCTCACCTTATTCTCTTTCAGCCCTTCTAACAGGACATGATGAAAATACTGATATATCAGAGACTGGAGAAAAACTAAGCCAAATCCGTTGATGAGTGAGGCAAGGTCCTGTGGCTCTTGAGGACTGATGTATTCTTCTAGCTCCAAGACCTATCCCAGAGATGCCTCAGAAGCAATGAGCAAGGTACCAGCATCATGTAAATGTATCAAGCCCTAGGAACGTTGAATCCTATGACAACAGGAATTCCAAAGCATTTGAGGGAGGCCAAGCAATCCAGCCTCCTAAGGCTGTTTTCAGGATGGTGCTAAACTGTAACACTTTACAACATCAAGGCTAATGTCAAATGGTTCTGAATGCTAACAGCACAAGCATTAGGACAATGAAAACAAAACAAAACACGAGGCCCTGAATCTACGCCAGGCACTATATTATTAAGTACCTGAAGCATGTTATCTCATCAAATCCTCAAAATTCATGAGGTAGGCATGGCTACTATCCCCATTTTAAAGATTGGTAAATTGAGACACAATCCTACATAGTGTTTAATGAACTTCCTCAAGCTCACAAGCTGAGAAGTGAAGAGCTATGCTTTGAGCCAGGCTGTACATCAAAGCTACGTTTTAGTTCATTACAACCACCTGGGCAACATACAACAGCTACAGGTCCCTTTTTAAAGAAAACTTAAAATTGTCTCTGTCCATAAGTCCAAGGCCATGAATCTGGGGGCTAACCTCCCGAGCTAAATCAGGAAGTAAAAATCTGACACACTAACAATTAGTAAGGGTAACAAGCTACTAGAGCTGGTGATACAATCACAGTAAGTCCAAGTCAACCCCTAAGTAACACTTCTGTGTGTCCTTAATAATTTGGAGATAAATTATTTAAAAAAGAATTTCTGCCTTTATAAAAAAATGGAAGGGAGGCCTGCTCACAAATTAGACAACCTCTGGTTTCCAGAAACAAGGTGCAGGAGAAATAACAGAAAACAGAGAGTTCCGTTTCCATGTTAACTGGATACCTTTCACGTGAAAGGAGCAGATTACACGGATCTCATCTCTGCTTCCTTATCTGGCTCTTCAGTGCTTATGGGTGAGAAAATGCCAGCTGTACTTCTTCAGAATCAGAAGGAGAATATGACCTGCTTTGTAAGTGGATAGGCTTGATTTACCAAAATGTAGAGAATTTAGAAATTAAATATTTTTTAAAACCCACCGAATCTGATTTTCACTTCTCAAGCAAAGAGGCTCATGGTTTTAATTTGCAAAGTAAGCATCCCCTTTCCTTGCCTTCATGGTGACAATTAAATGCACCCTTAGAATGATGTGCGGGCATTGCTCGACAGTTTCCTCCAGCTTCTTTTCAAGGAAAATCTTTTCCCGTCTACAGATTAATTCTGACAGCTATCTGGAGTCACCAAGGAACCACTCCATTTCCCTAGCTCTGCGGGTGCCAGTCAGCTGACACAAAAGCAGAGTCTGAAAAGGAAAGCTGTCCCCAAAGCATGTCATACAAAGCATGTAGATACTGGAGACTTCATTACAGGGCACAACCAAAGAGTATATGGAAAACAGAGGGCTGGTCTTCCCTTAACAAAACAGTGTTACTGGCTTCAGAATTAAAATCAAAAGATGTATTTAGAATCAAATATTTTGCAAGTTGCTACACATCGAAATACTCCTAAATAGTTTTGGGCACACAACTGTGATTGATCCCATAAAAGTGGAAAAGAATGATAAATGTAATGGTGATCTATCTTATGGGGCCTTTTGGAAGAATTAAAAAAAAAAAAAAAAAAGGCTTTCAGCTTTATGACCATTCACTAGCAATTCACTAGCAATGGAAAGAAGAATGATCCTTCTAATGATACATGTTCAGTCTCTTCTAGCATTCCCAATTTGTTGCTATTGCATTTGGTCCTTGGGTAGGGAAGGTGAGCACATACGGTGTGCTCTGAACGTCCTGAATGGGGAGACCTGAAAATAGCTCTATTTTCAGTAATAAGGCTTCAAGAGGAGTACAGGTTAAAAGGGCCGAGCTGTTTTCTTGAAGTGCAGTTACCCTATGAAACCCTCACCCACGTATGTTTAAAAATGTGAACGCTTTAGAACAAGAGTTAATGCAGATAAATGATTTCTGGCTTAATGAACCAGTGGTCAGAAACCTGCTGATATTGCTTTCTCCCCTCCCAAAACTTGCTGCTCTCAGCTTTGGCCCCGAGGGTGACCAATAATTTACATCAAAATAAAAGAATAGAAAGATTAGTGAAATCTGGTTACTTTGAGCACCTCTTTTCATAAGCAACCACTAAAAGAATTAAGATTAGAAATGTACACGTAATACATTACACGGAGAAGGGGCAGCCTCTTGATGCTTTGAAGGGACTTAGAGAACAAGGGACTCAGAGCCTGATCTTTGACCCTGCAGCATGGTCTGCCTCTGGAAAGAACTGCTGCTTTTACTTCTGAGGGCAAGAGAGGCTTCTCAAAGAGCTTACTGGGTCCTCTTTGAATTCTGTGAAGCTACTCAACATTTAGATCTGGTGTCATGTGCAGTGAGGGCTCAACAGATACTCAGCAGAGGAAGTTATTAGCTACAAAAGAGAAGGTAGAGAAAAGGCCCAAGGGAGTACAATTCTTGGAAGCTTCTAGCAAGCTCAGACCACAAACGGTGCTTTCTTTCTCACTTAGCAGACACGGTAAGTAGACATCTCTATTAATGGGGAAGATTGGTTTTAAAATGTGCTCCTAACTCTAGATATTCATAACAGTTATTATAGGCATCATCTTGAAAGAGTGTTGTACCAGAAATGGCGAAAACAAAACAAAAACGCATCCTGGAAAATGCAATGTTTATTCCTTGTACTCTTGGTAAATGCAGCTGACTACACTACAACTTTTCAGAAAGTATATATTGGATATGTGTGTCGCGGTGGTGACATTGATGGGGTAACAGACGGGAGGAAGAAGTGGGCTGCCAGCTATAAACCCAACCACAGATTCTTTTTGTTCTTGGCTTTTAGACACGAGAGTAAAACAGAAGAGAGCCCACTGCTCCTCTTACTCCATACCAATGTCTTGCACCCTCTCCTCATTATCACTCCACTAAGGAGCCTTTTAAGACATTTTCTTCTTAATCGCTCCAATGACATTTTAATACCACAGATACACTGCGTATCTGTTTATGTGCTCTATGTATATCTGCACTTTATACAACAGAAAGAATAAGTGTTTTGAGTTTTTTGCTCCTAAGAACAACTTCTGTCCCCTTTCCCAGAGCTCCATAACAATTTTCTGACTCACGGACCATTTTGAGAATTTGATAAAAGCTATAGGCCCTTTTCTCACTGCCCTAACCTCGCTTTTAACACATCTGTACAAAATTTTACACATAGAGCATTTATTAGAACCTCTCGTGCCTTGGGGTGCCTGGGTGGCTCAGTTGGTTAAGCATCTGACTCAATTTGGCTTAGGTCATGATCTTGGGGTCATGGGATTAAGCCCAGCAGTGGGGAGTCTGCTTGAGATCATCCCCTCCCTCTCCCTCTCCCACTTGCGTACTCTCTCACTAATCAATCAATCAATCTTAAAAAACAAAACAAAACAAAAAAAACTTAAAAAAAAAAAAAGAACTTCTGGGGCCTTTCCATGGGCCCTAGGCTAAGGTCTGCTCTGCACGCTCTCATGGGGTGATCATATTGTCATCCTTCTAACCACTACTTAAGCACTCTGGAATCCCAATTCATATCTTGAGCCCTGATCCCCATGTTTTAGATTCAGATACTTAGGCTGATAGGAATACCTACTAGATGTCCCACAGATACTTCAAATTCACTTGTCCAAAGTGAGCTCACTATCTTCTACTCAAAGTTACTTCTGGATTCCAACTCAGTTCCAACCACCCTATCTTCCAGTTTGAAATTTGGATTAACTGATTCCTTTCTCCTCACTTCACAGCCATTCCATCAGCACATCTTCTTATTGAGCTTCCTTCATATTTCTCAAATTCGTCCCCCCCTTCCAGTGCTCTGCTAGCACAGGCCTCTATCTCCCACCCAAGACTCTCAAATGACATCTCTGCTTCTACTCTTGCTCTTCGTCAGCCAATCCGTTCTTCAAACATCTGCCTAAGTAACCTTCTGAGCACAATCTGTCAGTTTCTACTTAAAATCCTTCAGTGACTACCTCCCTAGAGGAAAAAATACCCAGATAAACCAATACACACTTCCAGATGAAGTCCAGAAGCCTAGCAGAGCTTCCACGTCACTTGCTCCGTTCTCATTTTCATGCCATTCCCACCCAGTACTGCGTGCTTGGTGGTTACCAACTGCATGTGGTTCACTCCTCAGCACATTATGGAGTTTCCCATTCCTGCTGTTTCCTCTGCCCAAAACTTCTTCAGTAGCTTTTTCCCGCTTCCATGCCTTGTGAAGTAATTGCTCTAAAAATGTCTGTAATGCTCCCCAAAGAAGACAGGTATGAAAGGGAGAAGGACTGACAGCAAGTATCTTAGGCAAAAACTGGAGCTTTGGCCCTCGTGTCCATCTGGTGCTGGACTACCCTGTCCTCTTGGACATAGCTCTTTGGCTACCTGACCACACTGGGCCAATTATTTTCTATTCAAGGTATCTGGAATTAGGAATCAGGGTTAGCTGGCTGGCTGGCATTTCTTGAATCGAAAAATAATATACATCTGAAATGAAGGCAACCGTGGTTGGCCCCATAGTCTCACTGAAGAAGAACATCTGTCTGCCCGTGGAAGCAGTGGGGAGAGCCGGGAGCTGGTATAGCCCAAGAAGGCCAACAGAAGTAACACCAGCTCATGACTACTTTCTAATCCCTATTCTGGTCCCCACTGAGGCCTGACTGCATCTCCTTCCTGGTTCCATCAGCTATTTCTGTATCCTAACTGTGAATTCCCAGTTGGTTTCAGGCAGTCTGAGTAGATTTCTGTTCCCCGCAATATGAGGGACTTGATTATGTCAGCGTCAGTCCAGAGCGACATCCAGTGTGGGATCCAGATAGCCTTCTTTTGTTTCACAGCCAGTGCTACTCACTCATCCTGCCTCTTTGAACATAATATATTACCTTCTGTGTAAATGGGAGGGCAATCATATTAAAAGTCATAAATGTACCTCATTTAAATAAACTATCCAAGCTTCGATGCTCCAAAAAACATAAAACAGAATTGAAAACAAATGAATCTTTGCTTTGGGCTTTAAGGCTTATGAATTAAATCAGCTATTAATCAGACTTGGAAAAACACTGGCTTCTTTCCCATAGTCATTACTATAGAATTATTTTAAAGAATCGATAGAACTCACTAACCTACATGACTTTCTGATACTTTCACTCTCTAGTTTACTCCAGACCTTATTGCTAATTACTGTAGGTCTAAGAGAATACACACACAAGTGACAAAAGATATAAATTATTTACAGGGCTATTCATCTGCAATGGACATCCCATCAGATTCAACCTTGTAAGTGTCATAGGACCAGTTATTTTTAAATCAGATTGTATTTTATAGGAAATAATAAAGATGCTATAGCAGCACAATAAATTCACACTAACAGCAAATCTGCATTTCATTGCAACAAATGTCTCTACTCTATTAAGCAAGTACTGAAATTTGCCCTTAGCATGCCATAGATTCCAGGGTTCCCCTCGAGTTCCCCCTTCTGCAGACTTGCAGGTATCTGAGGCTCAGGGCCCAGTGTAGCACATTTTAAAAACTCCCCCCACCCCTGTACCCCTACCCAGTTTCCATATGGGAAATGAGACTGTCTTGGATGTGAAGGGACTTGCTCTAATCTAAAAGGACCTTGCTCCTGGCATTTATTTTTCTCATCTGAAACATTTTTCGTTCTCTGCTGTGATCCATTTTGTCTCTGCAACAGAAGCATGTTTATCATCCAGGACTTATCACACTGCTCTTGCTGACTGACGGAGTGGTCAGCAAAAAAACAAGTTGATGAGTCTAGGATGTGAGTACTTGGCAGCCCCCCACTGCTTTAATGGATCTCAGCAGTATCAGTTTACTGAAAGGCGATCCAGTCCGCCTGGGACAATTTACCATTCCGTGTATTGTGCACAGATGAGACCTTTTATTTTGCTAGAGTTTAACTTTGGCTTTCTCTCCAAAAGACAGAGAAATTTAAACTCTGAAAGTGTTCCAATAATCAAGCAGCAATGAATAAAATCAGCCCAGTGTGACTGTGATGGATACAAAGGCCACTCAGGATTACCAGATGATCCCTGGCCAGGGCGACTTGGGGAAGACTACAGGCCCTCCTCCTCAGGATCTCATCCAGCACACGACAGACAGGCCCGTGCTGCCCGGGGGTGTTTGTGAGACACAGACTGGTGCAGAAGCATGGGGTGAATGAGATGGATGACTTCTCAAGGTCACTGCCATCACCATGATTCATTAATGTCGAACAGGCTGCTGCTCTGGGCTGTGTGTTTTCCTAAAGCAATAGACTCTACTGTCCACCTTCTGTAAATAATAAATCTCTCAGGTTCCCAATCTTTCTGTAATCTGCACACCAGCACATTGAAAATAATGTAAACAAGGTTAGCTCACAAAATAAGGCATGCGCCACAGTGAATCCAGTAAGCATGATATGGTTGATGACCTTTTATTTCTCTGAACTGTATCTAACCTGTGCTTACAAGTGCGAAAATTAACAAAATTTTTAAATTACTGCACCTTTTATGGCCTCACTGTCTGTATCAAATTTTTATAAAATCGAAGGAAAGATCAGTATATAGTTTTAGACAACTCAAATAAAACAAGACAATTTTATCCACAGGCTGACACCTCAACGTAACAACAAATCACAACACCTCAATGTAAAACAAGTAGGTTCCATTAGCTGCCCCCTTGCCCCCCACCGCCCTGAGAATCCCATGGGAAAATGCAGTACACACAATCTGCCATCTCCTGGGCCACCAGTCACACATGTCAATGAGGAGACATGTATCTCTGGGCCTTCAGCGACAGAATCTTAACCATGTATTGGCTCACATATAACTCAAAATCTAAAGTGATTAAAATTTAAATATCACCCAGATCTCTGGGAAATTGTGTCTTTGTAAAAACTGCCAGTTTATTCTCTTCTCACATGGAGTCACACTCATTATTAAAAGATGCTAAGCCTAATCACGGTATGATGAGGTACACTAATTTGTCACTTCCTCAGGCTATTTCTGCAGTGGTGAGCTGGGATTTTAGTGAGCTGGTATGGACTGACATAACCCATTTTCTAAAAATCAAACACAGGGCTACAGTAGCTCGAAGAAAATCCTGCTCCATCAATCTACAGAACCTTCAAGAAAAAAAAAAAAAAGAACACTTTAAAGTATGAAGCAGAACAGGATAAAACCCTTTTCATCCATATTTTCAGGAAAAACAAATTTATCATTTTCTGTGTTATTTTCCCTTAAAAGGGAATATATATTTCCCTTTTCAGGGGATATATTCTAGGCACTTTCAGCTGTTCAGACTCCCTGGCTTTTCCCCCGGTACCCTCTACTCAGACCACATGAGACTCTTTTCAGTCTTCCTTCCAACAGCTTCCCCAAACCTGACATGATTTCTACCACTTTCTATCTATGATACGTCCAAATGCCTTCCCTTCTAGCCCAAAGCATCTCACGTTTACTATAAAAAAAGCATAGCAAAGGTCTATCAGATTCTGTGAGAACTCTAAGCTGGACTGCTTTTTCCACCAGTGTATTTTTCCACACCTTTCTCTACTATCCCCCCTCCTTCAGGTTTTTCCGTATGCCTTGCATGTGTCTAGGTGCACACTTCTTTATCTTTCAGGGAGGGGTTAGAATTAGGTCCTCCCATTAGCTTCTTGTAGTGTAAGGGCTGCTGGCTATCTGAGTGAGGACCAGAACCAAAAATTTAAAAACCACATTTGACAAAAACCATGGTGTTGGACCTTGCTGGCCACCATCCTCAGAGGGCTACATGGCCTTAAGGGATCAAGAGTAAAATGTGTCATTCTGCAGTTTCCCAAGATTTCCTAGACACCACTGAAAATAATCTAGAATTCAGAAAAATCCCTGATTAAGATTTGGACCTTCCTTAATAGGTTTTAAGTTGACTGAATATAAGAATCATGATTAAGTAATCTTTATATTTCCTATGTTTTTAGTACATTACTTAAATACCCAATTTAAGTATTTAAATGTGTTGAAGTGTTGAAGGAAACTTACTGTGATAGTTTCTCTTTTAATGAGACCATAAAATATGCACTTTAAGGAAGCATACTGCTATACTTATTGTTGGGAGGTATATACAAACTTGTTAATACTAGTTAAACACTTAGGCTTAAAAGTTAGTATCAAAAATCAAATCTGGAAAAGGAATATCAAGGTCAAGATTTAACTCTGCTTTAATGCCTAGCATCCTTCTGAAATATAAGCTTTTAAAATGGGAACACTCGACTACATATTGGCCAGAAGAGATAGCACAGAGATTATAGCCTGTACTTCAGAGCTAAATTTATGAAATATCTGTATTATTACAAATAGCATTATTTGAAAATCTTAATTATTTTAACTTATTGTATCCCAATAAAAGAACTATCTCCCTGAGACTTCTCATTTTCAGCATAATCACCAGCATGAACAAACTAACTCATGAAATGTTTCTATTTAAAACAAATTATAGTGAAAAAAAAATGTACACATGCATGCATACTACCCCCCAACACACACACACACACACACACACACACACACACACACAGGTCCTACAGAGAGAACTAACCCTGCATAGAAATCAGCAGGAAATCAATACCTTTTATGTGGCCTTGAAAGCATTGATAGACCTATGGATACACCTACTGTGTCTTAGAAAAGTATCAGTGGCTTTTTTCCCTGGCTCTAGTAACAAGGAAAGGGATTCAGAGTCAGCAGCGACATTTGAGTGATCTTTGGAACACAATGTCCAAAAAACACAAGGCACTGTCCAGCAGCAGCTGAGATGCGATAGCCATCACTCTGGAGACTTGAGGAGGGAAAAAGAGGCTTACAGTTGTCTTTCAGATGTTCTTGCCTTTAAGGCAGGACTACAGTCTGAATCACTCTCAATATTCCTTCCATCTATGGAATTTGAAGTCCCTTGATAAAACCAGCATTGAAGGAGAAGTCAGAAGGCGAGATGTGCTAGGACTACGTAAGTACCAGGAAAGTTAGGAGAAGCAATGCTGCTGAACTGCCCATATGAGCTCTGTATCTGAATGCAAAGTGACTGACAATCAATATAATAATGAAACATAAATTTGGTTAAAATCACATTCAACAGGAACTGTGAAAAGGTTTATTTGGACAACTGAATTGCTTGTATTCTGCTTTTTATTAGCATCAAATATTTACTGAGCAATCATAAGATGCACAGTACTGTGCTAGCAGTTGGCATTAAGGAGTTTTCGTGTAAGTTAGAAAGTCTGTGCTCCGAAAGTGCTTACTGTCTTCAAGGCAAGTTCAAGCAGTACCAAACACTAATCGCCACATCCAGTAACTACAGAGGATGGGAAGTCAGCAGGCATCTAAACTTAGAGAGCCAAGGCAGGGAACAATGTCCTCCAGATTGTTGTCTAGCACTGCTAACCACAGCATGAAGGGTTACCAGATATTTGAACTCTGGCAACAATATCAGACCTTTTCTTGCTCAGAGGAATTTAACCATTTGAATTATTGAACAACGTTCTTCAAGAAGACAAGGTCTGTGGGAAAGAGCAAGCTGGAAAATTCAGCCATGCTTGAGTCGCCAGGGATGGACACACATACACACACACACACACGCACACACACACACACTGTACGCTGAACAATTCTAGGTCTTTTAAGATAGTGACAGTATGTTTTGAACATCAGTTTATTACTCAACTAAAAATGGGAATCTGGACTTAGTGAAAACTTACCTAAAGCAATTAATCTTGAGCCAACTAAAAAAATCATGTAGGGATCACAACAATAACAAAAAATAAAGCCATGTCTGCATCTCATATGTCTCATCCAATATAACCCGAAAGCATACCCAAGATCTGCAGACAAAAAAGCAAACTCCAAATTATCCCTTGCTGCTTAAGGAGCACGGGAAGCCACAAAGGAAAAGTTCCTTTAAAAAAAAAAAGAGTTAAGATGTTATACAAAGTGAAGAAACTTTTTTTTTTTTTAAAGATTTTATTTATCAGAGAGAGAGGGAGAGAGTAAGCACAGGCAGACAGAATGGCAGGCAGAGGCAGAGGGAGAAGCAGGCTTCCTGCTGAGCTAGGAGCCCGATGTGGGACTCGATCCCAGGACGCTGGGATCATGACCTGAGCCGAAGGCAGCTGCTTAACCAACTGAGCCACCCAGGCGTCCCCAAAGTGAAGAAACTTTAAGGAAAGCAATGCATGTGAAAAAAGGGATGGGGGTACTTGGGTGACTCAGTTGGTTAAGTATCCAATTCTTGATTGGGCTCAGGGTTAACATCGAGCCCTGTGTAGGGCTCAGCTCTGAGCATGGAGCCTGCTTGGGATTCTTTATCCCTTACCCTTCTTATACTCTCTCTTCCCCCCCCCCCCAAAAAAAAGGCCAATTCAAGCAGGAAGACTGTAAGAGATAACACATACCATTTAGCTTGGGGCTGACTAAGTAATATTGGAGAGTAGTCCAAGGATGAAGAATTTTGGGTAATATTTGTTAGTGTGCTAGGAAGCAACGAATTGAGGAGAAACAGGAATGAAGTAAAGGGAAATAAAAGTTATTCTCAATTCCAGAACTTTCCCACAATCTATGTAATATAAACACCATGTATGGAGGTTAATGTATAAAATACACACATCTCAAATCATGCAGGTGTGCACGCAGATAGACATTTAAGTTAAACAGAATGAAGGCTGTAACAAAATTATTCTAAACCCAGAAACAAGAGCTGTGTTAACTCTGATAAAAGGGAAATCATTATGTAAATCATTAACTACTAAGAAACCTCCTAACACTCTGCAATGTACATCAAATTTTATTGCAATTGTGTACAAAGGAAATTGGAGACAAGCTGATGTATTCTAATATCATTCATTTTACCTAGCCTATGCAGTCTGGGTACTCAATAGCTCTGTATGCTTATTACCTTATATTTGTCCTTCTTGGAGTGGTTATAATCATAAAAAGCTCCAGTACCTTGAATGGACTGGATAATTAGAATTACAATGACTGCCATCTGAATATACTGTGTGTCATAATTTCCTTTAAGTGCATTATTCTGTTTATGACACCTACCCTCCCAGCCTGCCTTGTACTAAAGGCTGCTTTCCAAGGCACAGAGATAAGTTTCTTGAGCAAAGTTGGGCTTATCTGAACTACTTTCTTGAGTTGATAGATGAGTTCTCTAATATTTCATCAGGTTCACTTACTTAAACCTACTATATTTCTTTATAACCATCTCGTTTTGTTCAGAAAGTACATAAATTTTTGGTTGAACTTGTTATAAGTGTATTTTGATATGTAGATAAATGAAAAGTAAACACTCTACATGATGATTTCTTACTTCTTTGTAGAAGATGCATTTCAGTACGTAACTATATGCTGCTACCTAATATATTTTTCTCAGAAGAAACCATGTCAGGCACAGCAAGGAAGCTACTCTGGGGCTAGGACTAGTATTTCCATTGGAAACAATTACTCATAACAGAATGAAATCATCTTCTCTATTTAGGGGCGAAGGGACAGACATTATTTATTATGGCACCTTTAAAGAATATTAGAAACCAATGAGAATATAAAACTGTTACAGCTGAGGCCAAAGCAATGCTACCATCTAAAGATGAAGAATAAGATTTAACCTCTACTTTGGATTTTTGCTTCTCAATTTACTGTGTATTTCATTCTTGGATTCATAAAGACTGAGAACGTGTACATGTACACATACACACTTCTTTTAGATTTACCTCTCACTTTAATAATTCTGGACTCTCCTGGGAATTTCCAGTTACAATCTTTGAGAACGTTAATTGTTAAGATGGTCCTTTCTCGCTCCCTCTTTTTTTTTCAATAATCATGTTTACCTAAAACTTTTATTTTCCATGTAGTACTTTTTTCATTGTTAGAATTAATAATTTTTCTAACCTGGGAAATGTTGTATAACCAACAGAGAGGTATAGGGGAAAAACATAGTATGGTCTTTCTAAGAAAGAAGTCTTTAGACTCCTTCTTAGGAAATATCTTCTAAAAGACATAGGTAGGGCTTCCATTTCCAGCAACACAGCTGACTATATGTGCAGAGAAACCCCTCCTCAAGAAGAATATCTAAAACTAATGGATAAAACATATTTTTAAAAACTGTTTTAAACATATGGTAAAGTTGGTAGTAAAGCACAGGAAATACTAGAGGCAAGAATCTTTGAAAAAGGACCTCGACAGGAATGAGCAAGTCTTAGAGCTGGTGTTTGCCCTGTGGTAGGGTGGCCATATAATTTATTGTGCAAACCAGGGTATTTCTGAGTACAAGTAATTAAACTGTAATAAACTCATACTTTTCCAGGCATGCCAAGATATATGGCCACCCTACCTTGAAGTCTTTTGCTGATCTTTGGTAGCAGTCTGGATCTGAACAGACAACATGTATTCAGGGGTAAGGTGACAAAGCCTGGGGTCTGAACAGGGTGGAGATGCCCAAAGACCCCTGAAAAAAGCCCTGACTTACAAAGTATGACACTTTCAGTGGTTTCATCTTAAGAAAAGAACGAAAGAAAGAAATGTGTCTTGCAAAAGAAGACAGCCATATTTAACTGGAACTTGACTAGTTTTCAAATATATGAAAAGAAAAAAAAAAAAATCAAAAGAATTCCCTTGAAAATTCCTAATCAAAAATTCACTCTCATTTAGGCTTCAGGCCAGAATCCATACTAAGGCCTTCACTCTCTAGCATAAAAAACCTGAAATTAAAGATTAACTTTCAACCAAATAATCTTTGTTTGTTAGTCTGCCTTTAGGGGCCAGAGAGAAGCTAACCAAGTCATCCATGGAGGGACACATTTACATGCAGATCTCAAATAATTCCCATATAAAAATTCCAAGGAATATGAACGAATAATAAAACAATCACTAAAAAGATGTGGAAAGAAGCCTCAATGAATTAAGAGTCAACAGAAATAATAAATGTCATAATCAGACTGCTATAAACTACAGATACTAGAATTATCAGCTACAGAATATAAATGAACATGCTTAATATATTTAAAGAGGTGACAAAGTATGATAATGCAACACAAGATTATCAAAGCTGACAAAGCATATATAAGGAAAACCACACAGTACTTAGAGAAATTTTAAAATATGTAATTTAAATTGATATCTAATGAATAAGTTAACCAGGAAATAAAAGACAGTTGGAGGAAATAAAATACAGGATACAACTAAAGGGATTACACATAATGCTGTATAGAGACAAAAAGAAATGGAAGAATATAGAAGGAAGATTAAGAAATATGAAAGATAGAGTGAGGAAGCCAACTATACATCTAGTTTAATCAAAATTCTAGAAAGAGTATGAATACTAAGAGAGAGATAATATTCAATGAAGTATTGGATGAGCATTTTGTACTGAAAAATATTAATACTCACATAAAGAGATCCCCCCAAACCCCAAACTGGATAAAGAGAAATCTATACCTAAACACTAGTGAAACTGAAGAACATTAAAACTAAAATGTAGTTTTCTGGCTGAAAAACAGCCAGAAAAAAAAAATAAGACAGAGAGAGAGAGATTATGTGTATAGGCTTATTAGACCATGAGACTAACATCTGACTCTGAACAGCAAAAATTGAAGAGAATGTAATAACATCAAAGCATTATGGAGAAAGTAAGCATTGACCAAAAGTTCAATCCTAAAATCCCTTAAACCTTCAATAAAAAGATTTTTAAAAAAGTCAAAGCCAAAGGACAGGAAGAAAAGGAGAAAAGATAAGAACAAAATTGTGGATGCTGGGAACTAGCTTAGCAGGCCAGTTCTCAGTTGATTCCTAGTTAGTAGTAGGGGAAGATAACAATCAGTCTGTGTTATGTTATAGAATCCTAGAAAGTCTCAGAAACCTGCAGTCCTTGATAGGACAGGTGAGAATGGGGTGAAAGCTATTAACCATAAAAGAGTTAAGTGTCTAGAGACCCCTCACCATTTCCATGCCAATTGGTAAGCCCTTCTCCTAGCAAAAGAATTGTTGGTTTATCCTTCAGAAGGTAAAAGGGTCTTTGGACTAGAAGTTGGCCTACAAAGTGGAACACATAGGTATTTCACTGAAATTAGGTGACTAAGTGATAAGTCACCTATTGACTGAGTTATGACTGAGTTACTGACTGAGTTACGCTGAGAAAACCAACCTTCTTCTCCTGCTCGGCAACTTGAACAATGTCAGCTGGGCCTTCACTCTAAGCAGATGTTTCTTCTCTGAGGAATCTGACTAGCATATGGAGTGGGAGGGGGATCCTAAAATACCAGAACGTGGTATTCCATAACAAATGGCTTACCAATGGCTCTCAAAATTGGTTGCTTATTGGCATCATCTTGGAAGTGTTGAAAAAATAGAGTCACCTGGGTTCCACTCTCAAGAGTGTCTGACTTAACCAGTCTTGGGAAAGGGAAGAGATGGGTAGATGGCTAAGAGTAGAGATTTTTAAAAAGTCTCCCTAGGGGGTGCCTGGGTGGCTCAGTGGGTTGACCCTCTGCCTTCAGCTCGGTCATTGTCTCAGGGCTCTGGGATCAAGCCCCACATGGGGCTCTCTGCTCCACGAGGAGCCTGCTTTCTCCTCTCTCTCTGCCTGCCTCTCTGCCTACTTGTGATCTCTGTCAAATAAATAAATAAAATCTTAAAAAAAAAAAGCCTCCCTAGGTGATTCTAAGGTTCAGCCATGGTTAAGAACCACTACCCTATAATGAAGTTCAAAGACCTATTCAGAGCTTCCAATCAGTGTTTTAGTCTTCTACTATTAGTAATAAGAGAGAAATCAAGGGTTACTTAAGAGGACATATGAGAAAACTCTCTAAAACAGAAGACAGAGGCAAATACAATGGGGGAAAACAATTTGGAGGAAATGGAAACTCTAAAAAAAAAAAAAAAAACCTCAATTATGTAAGAACAAAACTGAGCTCTTGAAAATTAAAAACAGGAGAGCAGAAATTTAAAAAATCAAAATAAAAGTCAGAAAAGATGTGGAAATATCTCAGAATATGCAATTGAAAAACAAAACTGAAAACAAACTAAAAAAAAAAAAGGTGAACAGGAGAGAAAAAGAGAAGAAAATTGGAAGAATAATCCAGGGAGACCAACACTCAAATAATGGAAGTTTCAGAAAGAGACATCAAAAAAAAATGGACAGGAGAAAATCAAGGATGTAGGCTTTCATATTTAAAGGGCTAAGAACAATGATCAAAATAAGCTTGCCTAAGCACATCCCTGAAACTTTGGAACATTAGACATAGAAAAAGGCTTAGAAACTTCCAGAGAGAGAAAAACAAACAAAAAATTAGGTCTCATATAGAGGATCAAGTATTAGAACAGCTTCAGATTTCTCAAGAACACCGAAGCTAGAAAGCAATAGGAAAATGGCTTTAAATTTCTGAAGGAAAGGGGCACCTGGGGGGCTCAGTCTGTTAAGCAACTGCCTTCAGCTTAGGTCATGGTCCCAGGGTCCTGAGATCAAGCCCTGCATCGGCTCCCTGCTCAGTGGAGAGCCTGCTTCTCCCTTTCCCTCTGCTGGTCCCCCTGCTTGTGGGCTCTCTCTCTCTCTCTGTCAAATAAATAAAAAGTCTTTAAAAAAAAAATTCTGAAGGAAAATAATGTCCAACTAAGAGTAATAGGGAAGAAGAGCTACCAAAGAAAAAAATCGAAGAGAATCTCCAGGATGAAGGGGAAAGGAGATGACCACTGTGCCCCAGTCACAGAAAGCAACCAATCTGAATGATGGGAGCAGTGTCACTCAAAAGGCAGAACACTGCAGGCTCTTATCACCACACCTGTGTCCACTGAGCACTTTGCAATCTGACAAAACTTCTAGAGTATGTGCTTTACTAAAGTAAGGTAGTGAATGAGAAATGAAAGGAAATCAGAGAAATAGAGAATCCAACTCAGGAGAAAGGCAGAGAATTCCAAGGACAACAGCAAGGGGAGATCCCTGGAATCATAGCTGTGTAGAAGGCTGAGACAGCAATCAGAGGAGAACACGGGTCTCCAGGTAGGATGTCTATAAGGGACAAAAATGGAATTGGTAGAGTGCTCAAAGAAAATTTTACCTAGAGGCTATTAGGATGTGCAAAAAAAAATCACCAGTAGCTGCTAAAAACTAACTTTAGGGAAAAAAATAAGAAGGGAAACAATATTATATGTGCTCTAGCATGAATAAAATTTGCAGCACAACAGCAAAAAATGCTTTAATTACAAACTGTACTACAACCACACTGGGAGGATGTGGAATGAAAGCACAGGAGACGGCAGTGTGAGGGAGCCAAATGTTCATCTATAATCATAATAGGAAGTTAGTAGAAAATGACTACGATTGATTTATCAGAATTACACATCACATAAAAAAAAATCACAGGTATATGTAAATGCCTTTGGGAAAAGCTGGAGTCATTACTTCTAGAGACGGGGTCTGTACTGAATAAGCAGGGCTGAGTGTGGGGGCAGTTGCATTCGTTATATATGCGTTTTAGTGCTATTTGACTTTTTAATCCACGTGTATGCATTACTTTGATTAAAAGAAAAAAACTGCATACATTTACCAAATCAACATATTTTCAAGAATAAGGGTGAAAGAAAGGCAGGATTTTTCAGAATTTCAAAACAAAGAATTTTCAGACAAAGGAAAAATGACAAGAATTAATTATGAACAGGTTCTTACTTAAATTTTTAATAACATATTTCAGAAAGAAGGAAAATGATCCTGGAGGGAAGATTTGAGATGCAAGAATCGTGAGCCAAGAATGTGAAATATTTGTGGATAATGCTAAAAACATATAAACCAGGTAAAACAATAACAATATGTCATATCTGCGACAAGGTATACACAAAATTCTGGGGAAAAATGTGGTCAGATAAGGGATGATGGGAGATAAAAGTTTTCTTAAGTCCTTACAGAATCTAAACAGAGGGTACAAACATAGATTTATTTTCTAATATCTAGTATAACCAATAAATTGAAAAAAGAATATGTACCTTCAAAACTATTAGAAGGGGGAATAAAACAAAATGAAGAAAAATAATAATAACAAAAAAAATTAACAGAAAAGAAGGTAAGAAAGGATAAAGAAGATTTTTTAAGAAGATTATATGAGAGAGGGTGGGAGGGAGAAGCAGAGAGAGAGGGAGAAAGAGAATCTCCAGGAGACATCCTGCTGAGCACAGAGTCTACCATGGTCATGAGATCATGACCTGAGCTGAAATCAAGAGTTGGACACTTAATCAACTGAGCCATCCAGGCACCACAGATAAAATAAATCTTTTTTTTTTAAAATAAAATAAATTAAAGAAAAATTGAGAAAAATAGTAAAATATGATATAGCAGAAACAGACTGAAAATACAGTTGACCCTTAAATAATGTGGAGATTAGGGGCACTGATCCTTCCCCTTCATGCATTCAGAAATCTATGTATAACTTTTGATTCCCCAAAAACTTAATTACTAATAGTATACTGTTGACCAGAAGCTTTACAGATAACATAGTCAGTTAACACATATGTTGTGTGTTCTATGTCTTCTATACTGTATTCTTACAATAGGTTAAGCTAGAGAAAAGAAAATGTTATTACGAAAATCATAAAGAAGGAGGAGCAAGATGGCAGAGGCGTAGGAGACCTAAATATCATTATCAAACCAAATATAATTATAAAACCATTCTGAACATTTACAAACTCAACAGGAGATCAAGTAGAGAAGAGCAACAATTCTAGGAACAGAAAAGCAACCACTTTCTGGAATGCAGGATGTGCGGAGAAGTGAATCTGAGGCGACATAAGGGAAGAAAGACCATGGAGGGAAGGACCAGCTCCCAGCAAGCGGTAGAGCAGCAGAGCACAAAATCAGAACTTTTAGAAGTCTGCTCCACTGAGGGACGTGGCTCCAGAGTCTAAGTGCGGGGTGGAGCGCTCGTGGGGACGATGTGGTCTCAGGACCTGTGGGATCACAGAAAGACCAGAGGTATCTGAGGGTGGCAGAGCTCCTAGGTATTGGAGTGGGGAAGCAGGCTACTCAGAGAAGGGACTCTCAGCTCTGGATTACCTTAAACCATGATCTGAGGCACATTCGTGCCACTGCTCTTTGGTCAGGGGCCTTACAAGTGACCAATCTGGGAAGACTCACCTTCCTCTTCCAGGAGGAGTGGCACAGGAGTGCGCTCTGGAATCAGCTATGTTTGAAGACTCCAAACAGGGTGGAGCACCAGAAATAGAAATGTTCACTCAAAGGCCAGGTGAGCTCAGAGTGTGGCCAGAGACCAGGGAGATGGGAGGGATGGGCTACTTTTCTCTGAAGGAACACTGAGGAGTGGGGCCCTGAGTTCTCAGCTCCCATGGGGCTGGAGATTGGGAGGCCGCCATCTCCATTCCCATCCTCCAAAGCTCTATGGAAAGTGCTCAGGGAACAAAAGTTCCCAGAGCGAACTGGAGCAGATTGCTTAGCCTGGCCCCTGGTAAGGGTGGTGCAATTCTGTCTCATGCAAAGACATTCGTGAATCACGGCAACAGGCACCTGATCAGCAAGAACACCCAGCCAAGACCAAGTTCTACAATCAATGAGAACTGCAGAACTGCAAAGCTAGGGGAATGCAACATACAGAATTCATGGCTCTTTTCCCATGATTCTATGCCCCTATCCAAGTTAATTTCTTATATTTTATTTTTTCTTATTCTATTCTTAAAACTTTTCCTCTTTCCTATTTTAACCTTTTCTAACTACTTTATCTTCTCAACACCTTCTTAAAAAATCTTTTTAAATTTTCATTATTATAAGTCATATTCTATCCCTTCATTTTATTTAACCTGATTTTTTGTATACATATAGGTTTTTCGTTCTTTGAAATTTTGAGATATAGTTTCTTCTAACAGATCAAAATATAACCTAAATCTAGTGCATGGCTTTGTTATAGTCTCCAGCCTGATCACATTCTTTCCTCTTTTTTTCTTTTTTCAACCAACTTCTGATCTTACCAATACCTTCATTAAAATCTTTTTAATTTTCACATTTACAGTCATATTCCAGTCCTTCATCATGTTTAACCTTATTTTTGTATATATATGTTTTTCTTTCTTTAAAATTTTGGGAGGCAGTTTCTTCTAACAGACCAAACTACACCCAAAATCAAGTGTGTGGCTATGTTCTATTCACCAGTCTAACGTGTGTTTAACGTGTGTTTATGTGTGTATGTGTTTGTGTATTTTTCCCCCTTCCTTTCTTCTTCCCCTGGTTTCAGGACTACTCTGACTTGGTTAGTGTATATTTTTCTGGGGTCATTACTACCCTTTAGTATTTTGTTCTCTCATTCATCTATTTTTTCTTTTTAAGATTTAATTAATTTGTTTGACAGAGAGAGATTACAAGTAGGCAGAAAGGCAGGCAGAGAGAGAGAAGAGGAAGCAGGCTCCTTGCTGAGTAGAGAGCCCGATGCGGGGCTCGATCCCAGGACCCTGGGATCATGACCTGAGCTGAAGGCAGAGGCTTTAACCCAATGAGCCACCCAGACGCCCCTCATTCATCTATTCTTATCTGGATAAAATGACAAGGCAAAAAAACTCACCTCAAAAAAAAGAACAAAAGGAAGTACCAAAAGGGACCTAAACAGTACAGGCATTAGTAAGATGTCAGAACTAGAGTTCAGAATGACAATTATCAAGGTGTTAGCTGGGCTCAAAAAAGCATGGAAGATACTAGACAATCCCTGTCTGAAGAAATAAAAATCTCTTTCTGGAGAAATAAAAGAACTAAAGTCTAACCAAGTTGAAATAAAAAAGGCTATTAATGAGGTGCATTAAAAAATGGAGGCTCTTACTGCTAGGATAAATGAGGCAGAAGAGAGAATTACTGATATAGAAGACCAAATGATGGAGAATAAAGAAGCTGAGAAAAAGAGAGATAAACTACTGGACCATAAGGGGGAGAATTCCAGAGATAAGTGATACCATAAGATGAAACAGAAGTAGAATAATTGGGATCCCAGAAGAAGAAAGAGAGAGAGGGGCAGACACACTGGAGCAAGTTATAGCAGAGAATTTCCTTAATTTGGTGACGGGAACAAGCATCAAAATCCAGGCGGCACAGAGAACCCTGCTCAAAAATCAATAAAATCAATAAAAATAAGTCCACACCCCATTATCTTAAAACTTAGTCTCAGTGACAAAGAGAAAATCCTGAAAGCAACTCAGGACAAGAGGTCTGTGACATACAATGGTAGAAATATTAGATTGGCAGCACACCCATCCACAGAGACACAGCAGACCATAAAGGACTGGCATGATATATTCAGAGCACTAAATGAGAAAAACATGCAGCCAAGAGTACTATATCCAGGTAGGCTGTCACTGAAAATAGGAGAGATAAAAAGCTTCCAGGACAAAAAAATTAAAAGAATTTGCAAACACAAAACCACCCCTACAGGAAATACTGAAAGGGGTCCTCTAAGCAAAGAGAGAGCCTAAAAGTAACAGACCAGAAAGGAACAAAGACAATATACAGTAACAGTCACCTTACAGGCAATACAATGGCACTAAATTCATATCTTTCAATAGTTACCCTGAATGTAAATGGGCTAAATGCCCCAATCGAAAGACACAGGGTATCAGAATGGATTAAAAAACAAGACCCATTGGGCACCTGGGTAGCTCAGTGGGTTAAGCCTCTGCCTTTGGCTCAGGTCATGATCGCAGGGTTCTGGGATTGAGTCCTGCACTGGGCTCTCTGCTCAGCAGGGGCCTGCTTCCCTCTCTCTCTCTCTGCCTGCCTCTCTGCCTGCTTGTGATCTCTCTCTGTCAAATAAATAAATAAAATCATTAAAAAAAAAAGACCCATCAATATGCTATCTACAAGAAATTCATTTTAGACCCAAAGACACCTCCAGATTTAAAGTAAGGGGGTAGAAAACAACTTACCATGCCAATGGACATCAAAAGAAAGCTGGGGTGGCAATACTTCTATCAGATAAATTAGATTTTAAGCCAAAAACTATAAGAAGACATAAGGAAGGACACTATGTCATACTTAAAAAGTCTGTCAAACAAGAAGATCTAAAAATTTTAAATATCTATGCCCCTAACATGGGAGCAAAATTATATAAAACAATTAATAACAAAATCAAAAAAATACATCAACAATAATATAGTAACACTAGGGAAATTTAACACCCCCTTCAATGAAATGGACAGATCATCCAACCAAAAGACCAACAAGGAAATAAAGGCTTTAAATGATACACTGGGCCTGATGGACCTCACAGATATATTCAGAACATTCCATCCCAAAGCAACAGAATACACATTCTTCTTTATTCTAGAACATTCTACCACAATGCTTTGGAACTAGAACTCAGCCACAAGAGGAAAGTTGGAAAGAACACAAATGAACATGAAGGCTAAAGAGCATCCTACTAAAGAATGAATGGGTCAACCAGGAAATTAAAGAAGAATTAAAAAATTCATGGAAACAAATGAAAATGAAAACACAACTATCCAAAATCTTTGTGCCACGGCAAAGGCGGTCCTAAGAAGAAAGTATATAGCAATACAAGCCTTTCTCAAGGAACAAGAAAGGTTGTGTATTTCTCAAATATACAATCTAACTCTACATGTAAAGGAGCTGGAGAAAGAACAACAAATAAAGCCTAAACCCAGCAGGAGAAGAGAAATAATAAAGATCAGAGCAGAAATCAATGAAATAGAAATCAAAAGAACAGTAGAACAGATTGAAAAAACTAGGAGCTGGTTGTTTAAAAGAGTTAGTAAGGTTGATAAACCCCTGGCCAGACTTACCAAATAAAAAGAGAAAGGACACAAAGTAATAAAATCATGAATGAAAGAGGAGAGATCACAACCAACACCAATACAAACAATTATAAGAACATAATATGAGCAACTATATGCCAGCAAATTTGACACACTGGAGGAAATGGATGCATTCCTAGAGACCTATAAACTACCAAAAGTGAACAAGAAAGAAATAGAAAACCTGAACAGACCCATAACCAGCAAGGAGACAAAAAATCTCCTGACAAACAAAAGCCTAAAACTACCAAAAGTGAACCAGGAAGAAATAGAAAACCTGAACAGACCCATAACCAGCAGTTATCAAAAATCTCCTGACAAACAAAAGCCAGGGCCTTCCCAAGGGAATTCTACCAAACATTTAAAGAAGAATTAATACCTACTCTCCCGAAACTGTTCCAAAAAACAGAAATGGAAAAAAAACTTCCAAACTCATGAGGACAGCATTACCTTGATCCCCAAACCAGACAAAGACCTCATCAAAAAGGAGAATTACAGACCAATATCCTTGATGAACACAGATACAAAAATTCTCACCAATATACTAGCCAATAGGATCCAATAGTACATTAAAAGGATTATTCACCATGACCAAGTGGGATTTTTCCCTGTGCTGCAAAGCTGGTTCAACACCCACAAATCAATCAATGTGATATAATACATTAATAAAAGAAAGAACAAGAACCATATGATACTCTCAATAGATGCTGAAAAAAGCATTTAACAAAGTACAGCTACAGCATCCTTTCTTGATCAGAATTCTTCACAATGTAGGGATAGAGGGTACATACCTCAATATCATAAAAGCCATCTGTGAAAAACCCACAGCAAATATCATTTTGAAAGGGGAAAAATTGAGAGCTTTCCCCCTAAGATCAGGAAGACAGGAGGGATGTCCACTATCACCACTGCTATTCAACATAGTACTATATGTTTTAGCCTCAGCAATCAGACAACAAAAAGAAATAAAAGGTGGAACGCCTGGGTGGCTCAATCAGTTGGGCGTCTGCCTTTGGCTTGGGTCGTGGTCCCGGGGTCCTGGGATCGAGTCCTACATCAGGCTCCCTACTCAGCAGGGAGCCTGCTTCTCCCTCTGCCTGCTGCTCCCATGCTTGTGCTCGCTCACTATCACTCTCTTACAAAAGAAAGAAAGAGAAAGAAAGAAAGAAAGAAAGAAAGAAAGAAAGAAAGAAAGAAGAGCATCTGAATTGAAGTCAAACTCTCACTCTTTGCAGATGATATGATACTTTATGTGGACTCCAGTCCAAAACTGCTAGAACTCATACAGAAATTCAGTAAAGTGTCAGGATATAAAATTGATGCACAGAAATCAGTTGCATATACCAATAACAAGACAGAAGAAAGAGAAGTTAAGGAGCTGATCCCATTTACAATTGCACCCAGAACCATAACATATCTAGGAATAAACCTAACCAAAGAGGCAAAGAATCTGTACTCAGAAAACTATAAAACTATAAACTATAAAACTCATAAAAGAAACTGAGGAAGACACAAAGAAATGGAAAAGTGTTCCATGCTCATGGATTGGAAGAACAAATATTGTTAAAATGTCTACACTACCTAGAGCAATCTACACATTTAAGGCAATCCCTATCAAAATACTATCAACTTTTTTCAAAGAAATGGAACAAATGATCCTAAAATTCATATGAAACCAGAAAAGACCCCAAATAGCCAGAGGAATATTGAAAAATAAAATCAAAGTTGGCAGCATTACAATTCTAGACTTCAAGCTCTATTATAAAGCTGTAATCATCAAGACTATGGTACTGGCACAGAAACAGAAACATAGATCAATGCAACGAATAGAGAGCCCAGAAATGGACCTCAACTCTATGGTTAACTTATCTTCGACAAAGCAGGAAAGAATGTCCAACGGAAAAAAGACAGTCTCTTCAACAAATGGTGTTGGGATAATTGGACAGCCACATGTAGAAGAATGAAACTGGACCATTTCCTACACCACATGGAAAAATAGACTCAAAATGGATGAAGGACCTCAATGTGAGATAGGAATCATCAAAATCCTTAAAGAGAACACAGGCACCAATCTCTTCGACCTCAGCCGCAGCAACTTCTTCCTTCCTTCCTTCTTCCTAGAAACATTGCCAAAGGCAAGGGAGGCAAGGGCAAAAGTGAACTATTGGGACTTCATCAAGATCAAAAGCTTTTGCACAGCAAAGGAAATAGTCAACAAAACCAAAAGACAATGGACAGAATGGGAGAAGATATTTGCAAATGACATATCAGATAAAGGGCTAGTAGCCAAAATCTATGAAGGACTTACCAAACTCAATATCCAAAGAACAAATAATCCAATCAAGAAATGGGCAGAAGACATGAACAGACATTTCTGCAAAGACGACATCCAAATGGCCAATAGATACATGAAATCACTCAGTATCAGGGAAATACAAATCAAAACCATGTGAGATACCTCCTCACATCAGTCAGAATGACTACAATTAACCCGTCAGGAAAAAACAGATATTGGAGAGGATGCAGAAAAAGGGGAACCTTCCTACATGGTTGGCGGGAATGAATGCTGGTGCAGCTACTCTGGAAAACAGTATGGAGGTTTCTCAAAAAGTTGAAACTAGAGCTACCCTACAACCCGGCAATCGCACTACTGGGTTTTTACCCTAGAGATACAAATGTAGAGATTCAAATGGGCACATGCACCTGAATATTTATAGTAGCAATATCCACAATAGCTGAACTATGGAAAGAACCTAGATGTCCATCAACAGATGAATGGTTAAAGAAGATGTGGTGTATATATTTATAATGGAATACTATGCAGCCATCAAAGAACCCAAAATCTTGCCATCTGCAATGACATGGATGGAACTAGAGTGTATTGTGCTAAGCAAAATAAGTCAATCAGAGAGACAATTATCATATGATCTCTCTGATATGAAGAACATGAGAGGCAGGGCAGGGATTATGGGGGGTAGGGAAGGAAAAAATGAAACAAGATGAAACTAGAGAGGGAGACGAACCCTTAATCTCAGGAAACAAACTGAAGGTTGCTGGTGGGTGGGAGGGGGAAGGACAGGATGGCTGGGTTATGGAAACTGGGGAGGGTATGCGCCATGGTCAGTGCTATGAATTGTGTAAGACTGATGAGCCACAGACCTGTACCCCTGTCGCAAATAATACATTATACGTTAATAAAAAATTTAAAAAGAAAAAAAAAAGAAAATCATAATGAAAAAAAAATACATTGTATTATACTGTATTTATTTTTAAAAATCCATGTAAAAATTCCAAAAAATCCGTGTATAGTTCAAACCCATGTTGTTCAAGGATTGCCTGTATTAGGAATCAAAATCACCTGGACTAAATTCTGTAGTTTGAAAGACAAGATAGTCAAACTCAAGGAAAAAATCCAATGATACACTGTTTACAAGAAATAGAAAACAAAGGAAGCCTGAAATTAAAGGTATGGAAAAAGATATAGCAGGCAAAAGGTAAAATAAATGTTCAAAGTTAAAAATTTTAAAAGTTAAAAATGTTCAAAGGAAATATTAAGTGAAAAACATTATTAAAGAGAATAATTACACCCTGAAAAATGTTGCATTTCACAAGGAATATGTAACAGTTCTGAATGTGTATATATCTAGTAACTTAGCTTTAAAATATATGAAGCAAAAGGTGACAAACTTATGAGAAACTGACAAACCCACTATCATTGGAAGATTTTAACATGTTTCTTTCAGCATTTGATAGACTGACCAGACAATAAGACAGAAAAGATATAGATTATTTCAGCAATACAATTAAAATAACATGGGCATAAAGACAGTAGTGGTCCCAATAATGGGAATACTCATGTTCTTCTCAGCACTCAAAAGACATTTATGTAAATAAATGAAAAATATGTTGATTAAAAAAATTAAAGACTACATTTGTCTATAAATTTTAAAGGCTCATGATCACATAGATCATGTTCTCTGACCACAGTCAATTAACTGAAAAATTAGCACACAAAGACACACTTAAAAATAACTTTAAAGTTATTTTTAAAGGGGCACCTAGTTGGCTCCATGGGTTAAAGTCTCTGCCTTCAGCTCAGGTCATGCTCCCGGGGTCCTGGGATCGAGCCCCACATCAGGCTCTCTATCCAGTGGGGAGCCTGCTTCCTCCTCTCTCTCTCTCTCTCTGCCTGCCCCTCTGCCTACTTGTGATTTCTGTCAAATAAATAAATAAAATCTTAAAAAAAAAACTTTAAAGAAACCATATGTCTATAAGCTCAATATATTTGTGAATAACGTGTGGGTCAGAGAAGAAATCAGTAATGGAAATGAGAAGATACTTAGATATGAACAATAGTGAAAACACCGCTTACTAAAACTTGTGGAGTAGTGTCACTGAAAATGGTGGCATAAGAAACTGCAGGGCTCCAGTGCCTTAAAGATCAACCCACAGGCTGGCAGAAACTGTCAGAAGCACCTGCAGGACTCTGGCATCTAGTCAAGAACTTCGAACAACCAGAGGAAGGCTAGGTGAAGAAAAGTAGCTGTTAGCCGGAGGAAGAATGCTGTGACAATGAACCTGCCCTCAAGCTGTCCCTTGCACCTCACCCCTCGTGGCAGTGATTGTAAAGACAGCAGCCTGTACTCCCTGTGCAGGTCTCCAGTGCTGGGGGAACAACAGGGACCTTATTTCCAAAGAACTGTGGCTGTGGATTTCAGTCTCTCTGGTCATGCCCTTAACAACTGTTGCAGGTTACCTTTCTTTTGTCTAAGGGGTAATATTCCCAGAGCTCAGCTGCCTTCCTGAGTGGCTGTTTACCAAAAGCATTTAAAGGCACAGCTCTTGGCTGAGCAGCCTGGGGCAACAGACAATACCTGGGACAAAGGATAGACTGAGAAGCCTGAGAAAGAAGAGTTTGGAAAAAGACACAAGTAGGGGATTTAAATGCTCCTGCATGTACGAGGGAACATAGAAGTCCACAGGCATTCAAAGGGTCTGGTGCATGCTCAGAAAGGCCTGTGAAGCCCTTAAGCTTTCACCTCTGGCTGGAAAGCAAGCTTTGTGCAAGCAGGAAGTCAAGGCTAACGCAGAGTTGTAAACAGCTTGGTTAAGTGTTGAAGCAGTTCCTCAACACAGAACCAATCTGGGAGAGGGTGGGTTTCTTTTCTTTTTTTTGGCTCCAAGTGTTTAAGGAAACTGTCAAAACACTAGATGACCACTAATCAAATAGAACATAGACTTCAATGGCACATATTGCTAAAAATGCAATTTTTTAAAAGTAGTTGTAAAAAGTCATTAACCAGCAAATAGCAGCAACCCAGAACAAGCAGCAACAGCAAACCCTGGGAAGGGAGGAGAAAATGGTTTTCAGAGCTGTTACATCATTATAATATTCAAAATGTTCAATTTTCAGGAAAAAAACTTACAAGGCATGCCAAAAAACAGTAAAGTATGGCCTATTCACAGGAAAGAACGAAGTTAATAGGAACTGTCCAAGAAGAAGCCATGAAGAAGGTACTAGACTTACTAGACAAAGACTTCAAAACCTGTAGGCTATAGATAATGTAGACCATGGTGGAAAATCTAGAGTTTAAAATGTTTATGTTACAAAATAGTAAAGACTGAAAATTAGGGCGCCTGGGTGGTTCAGTTGGTTTAATTTCCAACTTTTGATTTAGGCTCAGGTCATGATCCCAGAGTCGTGAGTTTGAGCCCCATGTCAGGCTCCCAGCTGGGTGTGGAGCCTGCTTAAGATTCTCTCCCTCCAGCCCTACCTGTTTGTATATGCTCTTTCTCTTAAAAAAAAAAAAAAGACTGAAAATTACTGAATTAGATATTCAATCAATTTGTTATTATTGTTAAAGTTGTTAGAAAACCAAAAGCAATAGAAAATAGAAGAAATAATAAGGATAAGAACAGAAAATACTGAAACAGAAAACAATAATATAATACCGAGAATCAAAAAAACCACAAAATCAGTTCTTCAAAAACATTAATTGATAAAAACTGTAACAAGATGGACCAGCAATTACAGTAAAAAGGGATGTTTAAATAATACTAGCCATAAGAAAGAGAACATAATTACAAATAATACAGAGATTAAAAATATAAGAAATTATGAGTAAGTCAATCAATTTGAAAACCTGTTGAAATGGATACATTTCTAGAAAAATATGAATTAGTAAAACTGGCTCAATAAAGAAATAAAAGAGTGGCTCTTAAGATAATTAATTAATACCCAATAATCGTCCCACAAGGACCTGAAGGTTTAACAGGAAAGTTCTGCCAGACATTCAAGAAACAGACAAATTTAGGGGCTCCTGGGTGGCTCAGATGGTTAAGCCTCTGCCTTCAGTTCAGGTTAAGACCCCAGGGTCCTGGGATCAAGCCCCATGTCAGGCTCCCAGCTTGGCAGTGAGTCTGCTTCTTCCTCTGACTCTGCCTCTCTTCCCTATTTATGCTGTGTCTGTCTGTCTGTCTCTCTCCAATGAACAAATAAAATCTTTTTTTTTGTTGAACAAATAAAATCTTAAAAAAAAAAGGACAGATTTAATATTTTAAAAAGATTTTTAGAGGAAAAAAAAAGCAAAACTCCACAACACATTTTATGAGACTGATAAAACTTGATAACAAAATCAGACAAGAGAAGAACAAGAAAATTCTAGTTGACCTGACTTGTGAATGCAAATGCAAAGCTAAGTAATACTCGGCAAAAAAAAAAATCCAATGATGTATGTAAAGGTAATTCATCATGACCAAATTAGGTTTATGCCAGGAATTCCAGGTATGTCTAATGTTAGAAAATCTTACAATATAATTCATTAACTTGCAGTGAGAAAAACCATATGATCATTTCAGTATTTTCAGGAAAGCATTTAATATAATTCAACCACTATTCAAAAACTTTTAAAGACTCTTAAAAAACCAGAAATTCATGCAATTTCCTTAACCCGATTAAGAGTACATATCAAAACCCTTTTGGGACACCTGGGTGGCTCAGTGGGTTAAGCCGCTGCCTTCAGCTCAGGTCATGATCCCAGGGTCCTGGGATAGAGTCCTGCACTGGGCGACTTGCTCAGCAGGGAGCCTGCTTCTCTTGTCTGTCTCTGCCTGCCGCTCTGCTGGCTTATGCACTCTCTCTCTATCTGACAAATAAACAAATAAAATCTTAAAAAAACAAACAAACACAAAACCCTATTAGCAAATGTGTTTTTCAATGGTAAAATACAAGCATTTTCTTTAAAAAAACAAAAAATAAAATTTAAAAACAAATATGAGAAAGATGACTACCATTGCATTTTCTGTTCAATATCATTCTGACTGCCCACAATCAGAGTAAAAGAAATAAAGGGAAAATAAAAACAAAAACCAAATGAAATTATTATCCATGTAATAAATCCCAAAGAGTCTATAAATAATTATGATAAATAACGGTTTAGCAAGGTGGCCAGATCCAAGCTCAAAATCCAAAGTTAGCTGCATTTTGTAATAAATGTGTAGATATATTAACGATACTATATATAAGCAACAAAAATGTTACAACTAGGAATAATCTAACAAAAGATATGCAAGATCTAGAGAAAATTATAAAATTTTATTGAAAGACAGTAAAAGACCAAAATAAATGGAGACACACATCACATTCATGGATAGGAAGACCCAACATTGTAAAGATACCAAAAGGACTGGTAATGTTTGATCTCTTAAACTTAGTGATGAGTAACGGGTCTGCACTTTCTTATAACTCACTATTTAAACTGTACCTAAACATTATATGCCTTCTTTTGTATGTATGGTCTACTTCAAAAAATTGTATGGTCCAAGTAATAACGTTTTAAGAAAATTTTAAAGGGATAGGCTTATTTTAAAGAAGTTAAAAAAATTCCTGAAAAAATCAGTAAGTACATCAAATTTAAAAAAAATATTTTATTTATTTATTTGAGAGAGAAAGACAAAGAAAGACATAGTGAGAGAGAGCATGAGCGAGGAGGAAGGGGAGAAGCAGGCTCCCAACTGAGCAGTGACCTGATGAGGGGCTCGATCCTAGGACTCTGGGATCATGACCTGAGCAGAAGGCAGACACTTAACCTACTGAGCCACCCAGGCACCCCAGTATCTCAAATGTTAAGCCAAGGAAAAAAAATTCAAACACACGCATATATGCACACGCAACACTCAATGATAGAAGGGACTGGAATTAAATCAGAAGGAACGACGGAGACAGTAACAAATATATTGGTGTCTGACTTCTGAAAGCCTGGGTTGATCATTGAGAAGAGGGCACGGACTTTGGGTGGAACTTTGCCCAAATCCCAGGATGACCGAGTAGGCTGTAGCAGAGAGAGAGCCTTTTGTATTAAACAACTGGCGAGCTGCACGGAACAGGGACTCCTCCTCAATCATACAACAGTCCCCTTCGGCAGGCTGATATTCTAGGGCTCAGGGGTGTGGAGGGAACCTTAAGTCTAATTTTTGTGGCAACACATAAAGCGCAGTAATTCTGACTCAGTTGCACCATAAGTATAAAATTAGAGTACATTCTATCCTTTCATCTCACCTAAAAAGTTTCCTTTTTCTTTTAAGCTTGCAATTGATTCTGTCTGTAAAGTACCTTGTGATACTGTGAATTAGGCTATATAAAAATAAACCACACTGCATTATATAAAGTTTTACTGCTTCTCTGCTATAACATCAAATGTGCTTGATTCTCCAGCCTAATTTGTATATCTTTAGACTCACTGAGTAGTTTTCACCTTATGAAGAATTCAATAAAATGGTATTAAAAGAGACAAAGATTGCTGTCAGATATAAATTCCTTTTTATCTTTCCTTTGAGCCTAGGCCTTTAGCAAATGGCTCTTTTGGATTTGCAAAATGCATCTCACCAGCAAAGGTCTGCTTAGTTCATACAGAAGCTAGATCAGTTAGCATTCACAAACTAGAATAATCCATCTCTAAAAGATACATACTTAGTAGAAGGTCTTCCCAACTAGTGTTTTTCCTAATAGTCGCATAATTGATAAGGAAAATCACAGTGTTTTCAGGCCCCAGGAGACTGGAAAACAGTTTGGCTGGGGTATATTTGATAAATTGTAAATGACTTCAAATGTGGTAAGAAGACAATGCTTGAATATGATGGCCATTTCAATAGAAAGAAAAAAAAAAAGGATAAAAGGCCTCCAGGCTTCATGGGGCATTTTCTCTCATCTTGCTTCGAATATACTGACAAAAATACACTTGCTCCATATCAAACTGAAATGTTCAGGATTCTTTTAGTTTTTGACCTCCGTTATCCACTGTTTGGTTTTAACCTTAGCCTTAGGAAGGGTGTCAAAAGCCCATAGTCTAGTGCAGTTTCATTTCTAGCATCTGAACATAGTCGTGGTCAATGATCATATGATATGCAGGTTCCTATAAAATCTAATTAACATAACAACCCAAGTAATATGAACAAGGTGTGCCATTTGGACTTAGAGTTAGTATTTATTCATTTACTTTCAAATACAGTTAAGCATGCTAGATGCAACCTGGCATGAAAAACCCTTCCTGTAGTTTTGATATTGAAATCTTAATCCGCTGAAGTTTGAATCTGTGTTTGTTACTGTGGGATTAAATTGCTATAGTAATTATCATATGAAAATTACAAAATTATTAATATGTATAAAATTATAAAAATCAGAATGGTCACAGAAGTAGAGAGATAGATTAATATTGCAAATATTAAAAAACAGATTGCTAGTTATCTTTGGGAAGAACATCATACACTTTTTGAATCAAAATATAACTATAAAATTAAAAAAAATACATGAGGCCGACTATTAGAGATTAATACCATAATTCTAATCTTTATAATATTATTTGGTAAACTATTATTCATAACTATAAGCAAAACCCCTTTAATTATTTAAATTTATTTTGTTCTATATAGGATATGAGTTTCAGGAAACAATTAGGCATGCCTGGGTGGCTCAGTCAGTTAAGCATTGGACTCTTGCTTTTGGCTCTGGTCATGATCTCAGGGTGGTGAGACACAACCCCACATCAGGATCCATGCTCAGCAGGGAGCCTGCTGGAGATTTTCTCTTTCCCTCTTCCTCTGCCCCTCCCTCCACTTCTTGTGCTCGACCCCATCCCCACCTCGCATGCTCTCCAAAAAAAGAAAGAAAGGGGAGAAAAGAGAAGAGAAGAGAAGAAACAATCTTATTTCAGAAATCATCATGCCATGTAAGGATAAAGTTAAGGTAGATGTCAACTTTGCTACCTCAAAATTTCATAAGAGAGAAGACTTTGAGCAAACATAATAACATCTATGATAATTACTTTCAATTTAAAAAAAATAAATTTCAACAGAAGAAAACCACAAATACAGAAAAAAAAGTTGCCCCCAAATATATTGCTCTTCATCAGATTTCAGTTCCAAGTGTCTATTAACATGCAATAGAGTGTTCATAAGATCAGTTTAACCGGTGATACTGTGAAGGATGCTGGTTCCTACAATAGTGGGTCACATTTAAAAATTCTGATTACTGAAAATATAATGACTTTGTAATGATTTTTATATTTGGGATACATTTGCAGATTTATTCCTTGCCAGAAGTCCCCTCTACCTTAGTGATATTTTTGGTCTCGATTTTACATTTTGCCCAACTATGTATCTGTACCTCTCAAGTGGCATTCTATATTGTGTTGCAAGAAAGAGTAACGTAAGGTAGAATGAACCATGAAATATTTAAGAATTTCTTCATGGACATTCACCTTATTAGGAACTTCAAGGTAATAACCAAGGCACATTTCTTTCTCAACTACTTTTGTTCTGAATGAAAATCTTTACGTATTTGTTTGCTGTTGGGAGATGCTATACTAAATCTAGATCATCTATCTAATGAGCTTTATTCAGTCGTTGCTGTCTGGTCAGGGTGGCAGAGATCATGGGTGAAGGCTGCTAGACTGGCCATCCCGATTCGTGAGACACCTTCTAAACCTGTATTAATTCACTTTGTTCCATCTGTGCCCAGAGGAGAAATCAGCCAAATAGATAAGCTACTTCTACTAAATTCTTGGGGAAAGAACTTGCCCAGATGCCAAATACATTTATGCGGAATCATAAAGGGAAAGAGCGAATTCACAGTGTGTCAGCCAGTTTGTGGCGAAGACGCCTGAAAACCAAGAGAGAAAAATAATGGGCATCATTAGCATTCCCTGTTCTCGGAACTAGGTAACGTCACTTTGATTTAAAATGCATGTGCTCCCCTCACACTGATAGGATGGACCAATTCTATTCACAGGCCACAGGGCTATCGTCTAATGTGAAATGGAATCTCCATGTGAAAAATATAAAACGATGGCAAAAAGTATTTTCCTCACTCAAGTGAAATCTGGTTTTACGGTGCTCTTGCTCAAGAGACATCTGTTAGCGTATCTGGATTTAAATGTTCAGATGTGTACTCTGTGCCAAGAAAATGCTTCCAGTAAGATTGCCCCGACAAAAAGTCTGCATTAGTCAGACAGCTTTAAGGTTCATAATTTAATTGGCTGGAGCCAGACAGAGTTGTTGTAACCAGGGCCCCTCCCAGGTGACTTGCACAATGACAGCGGCTTCAGCTCTGCAACATTAAGGCAACATCAGGTAGGGGCCCTTCCCCTCTGCTTTGTAAGAGAAGAAAAGGAAGTTGGCATAACTTAGCACCTACATTAGCTGTTAGGATCACAGTCTCCTTAGGCTTTTGTAATGATTTGTTTTACAGATTCCTGTTTTTCACCGAGGAAAAGGGAACCAAGATGCTCTGGAATAGAAAGCTATTTGTGTATTTTCTGCACGGGGGGCATTAGCTTTCTCCTATCTCCTCACTGTATTACCAGAGTTCTTACTGACTGAAAGTGAATATACCAGCTGAATTTAGTGTGTTTAGAGATTTGATATGGTCCTTTTCAAATGAAGTGTGTTGAAAATGGCAGTCCCACCAATTCCTTGGCCAGCAGTTTTTTTGTATACCTATGCTGTTCCTAAACTTTAACCTTGAAATGACCCTGTCTCTAACAAATACTAATACCCCAAATCCGAGAATCATATAAACTGGAACTTAAAGTTAAACCTTCATGACTTCTGAAATATTAAAATGTCATCATAAAAAGTACATTTAAAGGGGCTGAATAAATTGTACTTTATGATGCATAGTCTTATTCTTTCTCAAGAACGAAATCTGAGTTGTGTTAGACCACAGGTTTCATACTAGCAAAAAAGATTTTTAAACAAAAGGGGAAAAATGACAATAGTACAATAATAATTTATTTTTAGGACTATGTAATATACCAAACTCTCCACTTGATCTTTTAACTGTCATTAACTGGCAGGAAATCTGTGATAATTTATAGTATAGAGATTAATTAATAGAGGTGAGGATTTAATAAAGAATCTTTCTAACTTATTTTCACCACATTTTAAAGACATATATTATATCTAGAGCCAAATTTCTTTCTGCTTATCCTTGCTGGGAAAGTTTCATTTCCTTTAACTCAATACATAAAACCTGTACCTTTGTCTCCCAGAGAAATATGCTCAAGACGTGGTCTGCTTCATGGCTTGATACACCACAATAAATTGTTAATGATACATTACTGCACCAAAAAACAAGCAAATGCAATACCATGTTCCTTGTACATTTCAAACACAACCAGGAAATTTGAAAATACTCTCCTTTTAACCCTTCAACATCAATATCACTGCCAATAAATATGTATTAAACACTTGCACTACATTTACAGACCCATGCTAAATGCTGCTGAGTGTTCAGTCGTTCACAACTGATTGTGCTTTAGAGTGACTAAAGACAAAGGTTTCATGAAAAATATGCAATTATTCACCATCTTTCTCATGAACCCATCAATCAACTACAGAAATATCCAAACTGATTATTATTGGCTGATATGATAAGGAAATTACACAAAGGATCAAAAAGACTAGCTCACCTGAAAAAATAAAATATAGAATAAAAAAATTAGATGCCTTAATTTAGTATATGATAGCTTTAAAATCCAGGGTACTATGAGTATTAAAATATAGCAGAATGGCACATTTTGCAGGTTATATTTTTCTCTTTGGCTTCTGGTGCCTCAAGCTTCATGTTGGTGATTTATGATTTATATTGTCAGTCAAAGCTCTTAATAAAAATACAGCTTTATGTCATTCAGTTGGGAATAGGATTTCTTCCTTCTCTCTCCGTGGAGTCCCACATACATATTGAATATATTCTAGTAGTAATTATAAAATATAAGGTTATAAGGGCCATCCTTGATTGTTATCATATGTCACTCAAACTTCTTTCTGATGGCACAGTGAAATGATTGGAAATACCTTTTTGCTCATGCCATCACACAGAGGCCAGGCTCTACGTGTGCTAGGCTGTAAGAACTGAGCAGACTCCTTGGAGTTGGAAGACCTAGCCTTCCTTTACAGGCTTGTCTCATATACATTCATCTCTATCATGTGGTCAAAAAGAGTGCTTTTCAAAGTGGGGAGCATGCACTCTAGGGGCTTATAAAATTCCAATTCATTAGTTACAAAAAGAAAACACTAGAATTTATATTACCACCACCTTTATTGTACGCTTTTAAAATGTCTATGTTTTTGTATTGTATAATGTACATAATGGTACAAGAATACATACATGAATATTTATAAATGAATAAATATAATTATATTGGGGTATCTACTTGAAAATCTTTTTTGTAAAAGCTTCAGTAACAAAAAATTCACATACTTTATAATTCACCTACTTAAAGTAGACAGTTCAGTGGTTACAGTATATTCACAGAGGTGTATCAACCATTGCCAAATCTATTTTTAGCACATTTCATCACCTCAGAAAAGAACCCTGTCTCTTTTCAGTTATCAACCTTTCTACTTCCCCATTTCCCCAGCCTTAAGCAACCACTAATCTACTTTCTGCCTTTGTAGATTTGCCTATTCTGGACATTTCCTATAAATGGAGTCACAAAATGTGTGGTCTTTTATGACTGGCTTCTTTCATTTAGCATTTTATTTTCAAGGTTCATCTATGTTGTAGCATGTGTTGGTTAACTTACCCCTTCTAATGGCTGAATAATAATCCACTGCACAATTATAACACATTTTCTGTATCCATTCATCAGTTGAGGACACTTGGGTATTATCCACATGTGGCTACTGTGAATAATGCTGCTCTAAACATTCATGTTCAAGTTTTCATGTGGCTCCATATTTTCATTTCTCCTGGGTATATACCTAGTAACTGGAATTGCTAGCTTAAATGGTAACTCTGTATGTTACTTTTTGGGGAACTGTCAGACTGCTTTCTGAAGGGACTGTGAGGGTTCCAAGTTTCTACATCCTTGCAAACACTTGCTGGTATCAGGGACTTTTTTAACACCATGTTTTTCCCTTTTACTTGGGTATAGTTGACACACAATATTGCATGAGTTTCCGGTGTATGGCTTGGTGATTTGACAAGTTTCTACATGCTGCTGTGTTCACCAAAGTATAGCTACCATCTGTCCCATTACATTGTTATTGCAGTATCATTGACTATATTCCTTATGCTGTGCCTTTTATTCTTGTGACGTATTCATTCCATAACTGGAAACCTTTATCTCCCGCTCCCCTTCATCCCTTTTGCCTAACTGTTCCCCCATCCTCTCTGGCAACCAGCAGTTTGATTCTAGCTATCCCACTGGCTATGAAGTGGTGTTTCACTATAGTTTTGATCTACATTTCCTCGATGACTCATAATGTTGATTATCTTCTTCATGTGCAAATATATATTTTTTTAAACTAATGGTGTGCATGATCAAAAAAGTTATGAGACCACCAGTATACAGTTCTCTGGCAATTTCAGGGCAGTTATCCAATGAAAACTCCAAAGAACATCCTGAAGCAAAGACAGTAAGACATTCATCTCTTCTTGGAGAAGAGAAAAGACACTTCCATAGATGACATATAAATTAAGCCAAAAAGCTTGGGAAACCAGTGGGGAAATCAAAGACCCACCAGATGTAGACGTCTAGATACTACCTTCAAATCAAGCACAGTATACCAGGGATGCCTGGGTGGCTCAGTTCGTTAAGTGGCTGACTTCGGCTCATGTCGTGACCCCAGAGTCCTGGGATGGAGTCCCACATCCGGCTCCTGGCTCAGCAGGGAGCCTGCTTCTTCCTCCCACTCTGCCTGCTGCTCTCCCTCCTTGTACTCTCCCTCTCTGTTAAATGAATAAATAAAATCTTAAAAAAAAAAAAAAAAGGACAGTATAGGAATATGCAGGCCATCACCTTGACCATCACTGCTGCTTTAACTGATGTGTGGCTCCACTCTAATTGCAAAGAGGTGTTGGCAGCCATCTTTAGTTACTTCCTGGGCACAGCATCAGGCAGCTCATGAAAGGCAACCTGGTGACAACTCTGAGGGAGGTACTCTACAAGGACCAAGATGTTAGAGGACACTGTCCATATCTGTGTGAACAGCTCTCCTTAGTATAGAACAGAAAGAAACTATAGAGACTTTTAAAGATATAGCAAAATATGAGCAATTTAAGCAACCACCCTTTTGTAGCCAAAATTATATCCATTCTATATTTTGATATTATGGGACAAGACAGCCAGTCATCATTTCCACTTAGCAAAATTACTTTTGGAAATTACACAGGCTGCTGAAATCTCAGTCTGAGAATTCCTGCTTTACTAGATGCTTTCCATTCTAAAAAGGACCTACGGTCTCCCTAACCTACTCTACCCATTCTTGTTTTTATGTGCTTGTTCCTGCTCTTTCCTTAACTCTGGAACACCACATTTTCAAATTCTACCCATTTTTAAAGCCCCAATCTCTTATTCATTCCATCAGTCAATTTGTCTGTGAGTTTACTCAAATATTTACTGAGCATCTAAATGGAAGGCACCATGCTTGGCTAGAAGAATTAGAAGGCGGACTGGGTGTGTGCCAAGATGATTAGCTCACGAACCCTGTTCTCAGGGGTTTTTATATGCTGTGTTCTCCAGCAAGTCTTCAGTGATAGACTGATTAACAATTTCTGAATCACAGCATCTGTTAACAGAATGATGAGGGGCCAGACTATTTAAATTGGAGCTGCTTTGGAAAATCTAACACATATAGGTCACAGCACCTACTACCTGATGCAGTCTTACAGAAGAGGCTTTTTGGATGAATCACAGCTTTAAATAGGAACGAGAGTGATAATAAAGGCCTATACCTTAAGTCAGATCAGCGAAGTGAGCTTCCTATCTACCTAAATCTAAGAACTAATGTCAACAAATCTTCTGATTATTTTACCAAGAAAGAGAATGCTCTAATGATTAATTCTTTTTAAACTAATCCTTTTTATACCTCTAACACCAGAGTGGTTGTTTCTGAATAAAAAGCCTCTTGTTTCTCTTTTTTCACATCCTTCCTCTCTCTAATCCTCACCCTGCTGAATTTAATTGCCTTGGCAATGCCAAAACAATGTCTGATCCTAATAGGTCAGCATTGATCGCTCTAAACCAATTGGTTCCTTCATTAGCAAGAAAATGAAGTAAAGAGAAAAGGCAGGTGGCTCCCTGAACAGGCAGCTGGGCTTCTGCTCCTCTTATAGTGCCTCTCTCTCATTAAACAGTAGCTGATCGATTGGCAACTTGCTCAAAATCCACAAAAACTATCCATCACTTTTGACACGAACCTGTTTTAACAGGCCACTCAACTCCTAGATCTGGATACCCAGACAGCTTGTGGGGCCCATCGCATTGTTCCCAGACAGATCTCTCTGAAGATCATACGGGCGGAAAAGGAGGACACATTACCCAAACAACCACTTCCTGGCAGGGTACCAAGCAAACCCCAGCTATGAGTGGTAGGAGCAAAGGCTTCCCAGGAGGCGAGTCTTGGTTCTGTGTCATGGCAAAGGTGGTGGGGGGTGGGGATGGCAGGAGGAACTAGTCTTAGAGATACCACAAAATGGAAGGAAGCAGGGATCTAAAAATAGCAGTCATCATCAAAGGGAAGGAGAAGAAAACAAGGTCAAAGAGGGAAAGGGAATGCAAAAAAGGAGAGAAAAGAAAACAGACACAGGAAGAGCACAAATACTCTCTGATTGCCCCACTTTGGTTGGTTGAAAAATAAACCAAGGAAAAGAGCAGACTAGGAGTTTAGTCAGATGGTCTAGTGAACCACCTCTCTGCTGGAATAAATGTGTCACTTATTCCTGGGGACATGGGACTCAGAATACCATGACAGCCTGTTAAGCACTGCTTCGAGCTAGGCAGAACAGCCTAAGGAAGGGGTATTATCCAATCTTGACTGAGCATCTACATGTACCGAACACCACACTAGGCACTTCACAGATGATACCTTATTGAGCCTGATGACGATCTTATAGAGGGGTCATTTCTATCCTCATCTTACACGCTAAGAAAATAAGATAAGATACAGAGATATAAAGTAACAGTCCAGTGACTCAAAGCCAGAAAGAAGTAGCAGTCAAAATTTGAATACAGTTCTGTTCAGTTCCAAAGCCCATCACCTTTTAATGACCTGCTAGTAGGGAATTTGAAAATGCAAATGCAAAAAAACAAATATGGAATTAACTTATAAAACATAAAAATAAATAAAAACATAAAAAAAGACAATAATTTTTAAAGGTTTATTTACTTGAGAGCGTGTGCACATGTACGAGTGGGAGGGGGAGGAGAGGAGGGAGGGAGAGAGAGAATTTCAAGCCAACTCCCCCCTGAACACCGAGCCTGACAACCAGAGCTTCACCTCATGACCCTGAGATCATGACCTAAGCCGAAACCAAGAGTCGGATGTTTAACTGACTGAGCCACCCAGGCGCCTCAAAATAAGACAAGAATTTTTAAAGAAAATCAAAAGAGTAAGAGGAACACAGAGGCACACTTTATTTCCCAGGTTATTGCTTTCATTCTGCTGGGTTCTTGTTAATTGACCCCTGGTTCTGTACAGTCTGAGGGAGGAGGCAGGGCTGGCATTGCTGATAATAAGTCTCCCTTTCACTGGCTGCCCTTACGTAGCTAGTGGGGTAGCTGAAGAGAACTGGCCTTAAAAACAATCAAATGCCACAGTAGTAGGTCAATTTTCTTCTAAATTTCAAATCCAGAAGCAAAACCAATTTGCTTCAACTTACATGTCAGTAATTCCTTGTGTTAACAGAATCAAGATCGAAGAACTGTTCATACAAACTAAAGCTTCACCAGTCACTTGGTAAAAAGCACTTATCAATATGTTGGGTTTATTCACCACTTGCAAAACAGCTTTCATGTTCAAGGTATCCACTTAAGCTTGAATAAACACTGCTACAGTTATTAAACACAAATACAAATTATCTGAAATCTTATTACAGTGTTCACTTACAGGGGAATATCTGTAATAATTGAAATAAGAAATCATCAAGAGGTGAATTTTTATAAATAATCAGATTTACCACTAATGACAGATCCATAGAGATGCTGAGGGTATCGAAATCTTTATCCCATCAAGAAGAATAGGGGGGTGAAGAGAAAAAGAGAAAGGGATATTTACTAAGCATTTGTTATCTGCTGGGCTCTATGTTATATCCCAGAAAATAGAAATGAAAACACCAGGGCACTATTCAGAGCCTAGTAGAAAAGACTGGTAAATCATTCGTCCATATATTCATACAACATTTTCTTCATCTTTCCAACCAAACTGCAGTGTGTTGCCAAGTGTTGTGCTGGGCACTGGGGGTACAACAATGAAAGAAACGGTCTCTACCCTTGTGAACTCAGAGTCTAATGGGGGAAACATGCCAGCAAACAGGCAACTGTGACAAAACGTGAGAAGAGCCATGATAGGAAAAAGGCAGTGTACTCAGCACGGAATAAAGAAGCCATCCGTGAAGGATAAACAGGAAATAGAGAGGCAAACAAGGAGAAGAGAAACGAGAGAACTCTTTTGTGATAAGCAAGAACAATATGTGGAAGTACTCAGAGATAAATCAGGTTGCTTTAGAAGGACCTGAAGAAATTCTGTAGATGCGTCATCCAGTAGTAGCCAGTCTCCCAAATGGTCCCCAATGGTTTTCTTCTGTTATCTGTGCCCCTACAAAAGGCGGACCTTTGTAAGCAACAGAATATCATGGAAATGGCCACGTGTGACTGACCTATGACTTCCAAGGCTAGGTAAAACAAAACAAAACAAAACAAAACAAAACAAAAAAACAAAAGCACTGTAACTTCTGCTTCTCTCTCTTAGATTACTTCCTTTCTCTGGGGGAAAGCAGCCACTATGCTGTGAGCATTCTCCAAAAGCCCCCTAGCGGAGAGGAACGAAGGCCTACAGAGAACTGGCTACCTTTCAAAGTAAACCCCTCAAGTCTAGTCAAACCTTTAAATGAGCACAGTCCTGACTGACGACCTGACCATAGTCCCATAACAGACCAGGCGGGAGCTGGAACCACACAGCTAAGCTGGTCTCAAACTCTTAACCCATAGAAAGTAGGAGATAATAAAGGTTCATTGTAGTTTTAAATCATTGTGTTTGGGGTAATTTGTTACCCAGAAATTGGTAAGCTATACACACAACATTTAAGATGAACGGGAAGTAGCTGAGCCTAGAAGCTAGAAATGTAGGCAGAGCCAGACCACGTTAAAACTCTGAACAAAACGTATGTTGGGGAGTCATTAGAGTTTTGAAGCAGGGAAATGATAGAGCCAGGTTTACAGAGTCAAAAGCCTCAGTCACTGTACTGGATGCAAAGCTCTTGTGGACTGTGGTTCTCTCAGCCTTCCCCAACATTCTCTTGAACCCACGCTGAGGCACCCTTCCATGTGTGGCTGCAGATAAAATATCGTACTGCTTTCAGAACAGTTGTCAAGGGGTTGGAGGAGGTACAGAGAAGTTAGCTTCCCATGGGGTGAACCTTGATCAATGGGTAACAGAAGATGAGAGAGAATTACGTCCATTGAACAACCTGCTCTGTGTCTTTGCTGTAGTTGTGAGGTGGTGACCACCGTGGTAATTCCCTGCATCACATTTTTCCTTATCTGACCTCTACCCTCACCACTCTGGGCTGGGACCTTCCAAAAGACAATGTGAAGCACTTTAATCCTTGCTCCAGTTCACTACAGTTGCCTGTTCAGAGGCAGAAATGCGACTAATCCAAATTGATAAGTGTTGTAAATGTAAATACACATTGATTTTTGAAGACTTAGTATTAAAAAAAGAGAATTTAAAATATCTCATTAATAATTTTTTATATTGGGGATGCATGGGTGGCTCAGTCAGTTAAGTGCCTGCCTTCAGCTCTGGTCATGATTTTAGGATCCTGGGATCAAGTCCCAAGTCAGGCTCCACACTCAGTGGGGAATATGCTTCTCCCTCTCTCCCAAATAAATAAATAAATAAAAATAAATTTTCCAATTGGAAAATATGGCATAAATATGGGAATATTATTCAGCCTTTTCTTTTTCTTTCTTTCTTTTTTTTTTTTTTTAAAGATTTTATTTATTTGACAGAGAAAGATCACAAGTAGGCAGAGAGGCAGGCAGAGGGAGAGAGAAGTAGGCTCTCCGCTGAGCAAAGAGCCCCTTGCAGGGCTCAATCCCAGGACCCTGAGATCATGACCCATGTGGAAGGCAGTGGCTTAACCCACTGAGCCACCCAGGTGCCCCTATTTAGCCTTTAAAAAGGAAGAAAACCGGGGTGCCTGGGTGGCTCAGTTGCTAAGTGCCTGCTTTCAGCTCAGGTCATGATCCCAGAGTCCTGGGATTGAGCCTCACATCGGTCTCCCTCCTTGGTGGGAAGCCTCTTCTCCCTCTCCTACTTACTTGCTTGTGTTTCCTCTCTCGCTGTGTCTCTCTCTCTGTCAAAGAAATAAATACAATCCTTAAGGGGGGAGGGCAGAAAACCTGCCACTTGGTGACAACATGGTTGAACCTAGGGAGGTAAGAATCTTATGAAATCAACCAGACACAAAAGGACAAATGCTACATAACATCACTCATGTGAGGCATCTAAAATAGTCAAATTCATACAAGTAAAGAGTAGAATGGTAGTTGCCAGGGGCCGGGGGGCAGGTACCAGTCAAGGGTACAAAGTCTCAGTTATGCAAGATAAGATCTAGAGATCTATTGCACAGCGTAGAGATCTATTGCACAGCGTATGCCTATCATTAGCAATAATGTCTTTGTTTCTTTAGAGAGAGAGAGCACATGTACAAGCAGAGGGAGAGGTACGAGCAGAGAGAGAAAGAGAAAATCTCAAGTAGGCTCCATGCTCAGCACAGAGCCCAATGTAGGGTTCCTTGAGATCATGACCTGAGCCAAAATCAAGAGTCAGATGCTTAACCAACTGAGCCACCCAGGTTTCCCAATAATATATTGTTACACTTAAATATTTGTTATGGAGGTAAGACATATGTTAAGTATTCTTATCATCATCATCATATATAAAAGAGGGCAGCAGGAAACTTTAGGAGGTGAAGGAAATATTATTGATGGCATACATTGGTTTAACGGGTATACACTTACCTCCAAATACATCAAGCTGTATACATTAAGTGTGTGTAGTTTGTTATATCATACCTAAATAAAGTGGTTCAAAATATATAATAAATAATTTTAAATACTGATTACATGTTGAACTGATTATATTTTGGATATATTGGTTTAAATAAAATAATTATTGAAGTTAATGTCACTTGTCTCTTTTTACCTTTTTATTTTTATTTTTTTAAAAGATTTTATTTATTTATTTGACAGACAGAGATCACAAGTAGGCAGAGAGGCAGGCAGAGAGAGAGGAAGGGAAGCAGGCTCCCCACCAAGCAGAGAGCCCAATGCAGGGCTCAATCTGAGGACCCTGGGATCATGACCTGAGCCGAAGGCAGAAAGGCTTTAACCCACTGAGCTACCCAGGCGCCCCTCTTTTTACCTTTTTAATGTAAAAGTTTATAATAACATGTACTTCTGTTGGACAGCAATGTTCTAGAGGACCTGGAATAATACAGTAAGTAATTCAGGCAAGAAAAGAGCAGCTAGTTGTTGCAATGCAGATGTAGAAAAGAGGATGAATGGGAAGGAATTTGAGGAGAAAATTTGAGGAGAAAGGTTCACGAAGACTGCTAAGACAGGCTGTAGAAGGAGGAAGAAAGGAAGAACAAAAGATGATGGCCAGCTCTCTGGCTGGGGCAAGGTGGTGTCTTTCACTGAGATGAGAACACAGGAAGACGAATGTATGGGAGTGCGAACAAGTTAGGTGGAGTCATTCGGTTGAGAATTTGAGGTGATATATATTCACTCTAAGGAAGTGACACAGTGGCCATTTCACTCCCCTGAAAGCACAGGGGAGAGATCTAGGAAGGAGATGAAGATCTTTACTGACTGGTGCCACATGAGCCCATGAGATTCCCTGGGGAGAGTATGAAGAGTGAGAAGAGTAGAAAACACAAATACATGAAGGATATTTCGGATTGCAGTGGGTGTTATACCAAAAATAGAGCAGGATCAAAGGACAGTGAGTAATAGGATAAGGCTGGGTGGCTCTTTAAGTCTGGTAGTAAGCGAGATTGGGAGCACGGAAGAATGCTGCAGAGAAGGAAGGAGCAGTCTAGGTAGAAGAAACACCAAGTGCAAATGCAGAGTTGTGAAATGGGCAGGCAGGTTCAGGAAACCACAGGAATCCCGTCCTACTGGAATATAAAGTGTAAACCATGGAACGGGAGAAAGCACAAGGGCACAGAAGGAGCGGAGAAAGAAAGACTTTGTGCTTTAAGCTAAGAACCTTCGATTTCATTCTGCAGGCAAAGAGGAGTCATGGGAATTTTAGGTAGAGGAGTGACACAACCGCCTTTGATCTTTATACCATTCTTTAAGGTACATGTTTCCTAACCACAAGGAGCCCCCATCTACTTGGCCCTGACATACCCTGGGTTCCACGAACTCCAATCACTGGGCTAGATGACTTCCCAAGGCCTTAACATCGACAGAGTCTATGGTTCAAGGCTTGTGAGAAGAATATAAAATTGTGCTTATGTCTGTTTCACACGTCTCTCCTTCTCCCTTTCTCCATCCTCCCTCCTACAATCACGCTCAGGGTATGTGGTATGAGCCTGAAAGTTAGGAGTATGAGGGCACACCAATGAACAATGTTCACTTTCAAGTGACATAGCACGTAATCAGGCAAAATACCCAGGACAAAGGAAGTCAATACCCTCTCAAGGGCTGTCTCTGAACAACTTGAACTAAAAAGAGACAATGGAAGTCCAGGCTATTTATCCAGCAGGGACCTCATCCAGGCCCGTTCACCATCCTCCACCCACGTGCTCTTTGGTTCTTAATGACTTCATTGCACACTTACCCCTCCCACCCCAATAAGCAAACAGGTCAGGAAAACAAGGAAACCTCCAAATAAATTAATTACGACAATGACGGGGAAGTAAGCTAGTAGCTGAAAGACAGTTTAACATTATCTGTTTACCGCAAATGTGTAAGTCTAAGCACTTAACATTTTCTCCCTGGTTTCTCATACCCATTTTTTAAAAGTAATTACTCTATTTTATGGCTAGGAGAAGGGACTTGCCCAGAATCACACACTCCCTGTTCCTCAGTTCAGAGCCTTTGTAATCACACCACTTTTCATTCCATTGTGGGTTTTCTATGATGAAATACATTTCACAACACTAAGATAGAGAAACATTTGTTTTCACAAAGAAAAGGTTTGTTTTTAAAATAAATGGTATTCAGGAATAGCCCTCACCAGTGTTCCTTATGATATAATAGCAAGTCCTATAGTGGGAAGAATTTGCAAACATTTTGCAAAACACTGAGAAATGACTGTGTCTCAAAAGCCAAATGAGTTTCTGAACAAAAAGTAAATTAAATCCATTATAAAAAGCTTTTCAATGGACCACATCTAAATCCCACTGACTTCTTAATCTCTCTAGACTTTAATATAATGCATATAATACTACCTAGATTCAAAATATTTAGATATCTGGAAGAAAAGCTCTAAATCTTAAAATTGTCAATTAAACTACAAATTCTATATGCATATAATCACATGAAAACCAGCAGTACAATAGAAAGGATGTTGGATCTGGGAGTATGAAGACCTCAATTTCTGCTATGTTCCCCATTCATCATGTGAACTGTGGTCACTTAACCTTCCTAAGCATCAATTTACTTGTCAGTAAAATGAAGTGATTGATGAGCTAGTAAATAATTTTAATTCTCTACACATGCTTACCAACTAGCCTAGATGGGTCTGGTTATCTATGGCAGAGATGTGAACTGCCTGCCCCAGAGTTTATTCTCCTCCTCTTCTTTAAACAACCTCAATTTTTTTTAAATTTTATTTTAAAGTGGAGCACATAGCTGCCTGAAATAAATCTACATTCCCCAAATTTCCTTTCAGCTAGCTATGAGTAGCCATTTAGCTATATTCTGACCAAGGAGATATAAGTAGGAAAGTTGTGCAAAACACCTTAAAAAGTTCGTTAAAGTGCTCAACTGGAAATGCACTCTTCTGCACTTCCTTGAGCTATCTCTTATTCTGTCTTGATAGCTGGGGTTCTGCAACCATTTTGGATGAGGCAGTCTTGAGAAAAGAAGCTAGTGCTCATTATGGCACAACAGAGAGATAAAGGGAATCTGGTTCTTTACATTCTCATGGAATCATCATGTCAGTCCCAGAATGCCCACATTCAACCTTTTTTTTTACATGAAGATGTACTCTTGTGTGCTTAAGTTATCGTTATTTTGGGTTTTTGGTCACATGCAACTGAACCTAATACTAATTGATATAGTACTCTGCCTATGTGGTCTCATAAAACCATATATTTCCCTCATTTTAATACTAAACACACTAGCAGTGTAATTACTTGTTTACCTGCATGCATCTCCAACTAGGCTTTGATTTCAATGAGGGCAGCACTGCGTCTATTTAATTTGTTTTTGAATCCACAGTGCTTGGCATACAGTAGGTAATAAATATATGTACAACAACTGACTACTTTCTCTGTAAGAAAAAGGAGAAACAGGGGCACCTGGGTGGCTCAGTCGGCTAAGCGTCAGACTCTTGATTTTGGCTCAGGGTCCTGGGATCCAGTCCTGTGTCAGGCTCTGCTGACACATGGAGCCTGCTTAGGATTCTCTCTCTCCCTCTCAAGCTTTCTCTCTCCCTCTCAAGCTTCCTCCTCTCAAGCTCACACATATTCTCTCAGTCCCTCTTAAAAAAGAGAGAGAGAAAGAAGGAAAGACAAATAAAGAAAGGTGTGACGATCAGTATATCTAGGCATCTTTTTCATAGGGTTACCAGGGGTCAGAATAAGACAGCATGTGTAAAAGCATTATGTAAATTATAAAGTGTATATTATATAAATGTGTATTAATACCATGTTAGTGAGAAAAAACACATCATACCTCCCAGTTATACCAAATTTTGCAAGGCCAACAGAATTCAGCAATTCCTTTTTCCTGTAGGCCTCTCATTCTTATTGAGACCATTATACAACTTCACCTCTCTCCCAGACCACTCTCCCAACCTTTGCCCCCTATTTCATGGAGAAAATGGAGGCCATCCATATGGTGTCTTTCAACTCTCCATCTTTTCACTATTTTCCCCCTTTTCAGTTGACCTTCTTTTCTAACATACACTTCTCCACTGTGTTCCTACCCTGCAATATCCTGCCTCCTTTGTCAATTCCTTCCTCTGTCTGCCCATCAGTATCTTCCATAGCTCGCTCTCCACCAGCCACTTCTTCTCAGACCAGATCCTTAAATGACACACCTGTTTGCATCCTATTTATCCTATGAAATCCCCTTTCTTATCACACTGCTTGAACTCAGTTACTTCATACGCAACACTCTTTTCATTTTCACAGCTCTGACTTAGCTTCTCAGTCTACCTTCTGTTTTCCTTGCTCTACTGAAAATGATCTTACAGATCAACCAGTGTCCACTTAAAGGCCAACCTCAAGACTTCTTTGCAGTCTCTGTCCTACCTGACAGTCTTCAGAGCATCTAGCATGGTTACTCATCCCTTCTTCTCTGAGTCTTCCCTCCCTCCACCTTTTGTGACACTCTCCCTACTTCCTCTTTCCTATCTCACTTTTTCTTTTCAGGCTCTTCTGCACCTACATCTTCATTGATTTACCCCAGTGGTCAGTCCCTAAGATACCATCCCAGATCTTCTCTGGTTTCACCAAATACACTCTCCACAACTAATTCAGTCTCTCCCAGAGCTTCAGTGAATTTTAAACAAAGTTTACCTAGCTTTCTGATTACAAAAGTATTCATACTAACTGTAACCACCTTAAAAAATGGGTATTTGTTTATTTATTTATTTATCTGACAGAGAAAGCATAAGCTGGGGAAGGCAGAGGGAGAGGGAAAAGCAGGCTCCTTGCTGAGCAGGGGGCCTGATGTGGGACTCAATCCCAGGACCGTGGGATCATGACCTGAGGTGAAGGCAGACACTTTACAGTCTGAGCCACCCAGGCACCCAAATGAGGTTTTGTTTGTTTGTTTGTTTTTGTTTTAAAGCATATACTTTGTGTCAGGCTTGGGCAGTCTCATGTACATTATTTATTTAATCCTCACCAGAATATTGTTAGATAGATACCTATGATTCCTTTTGCCTAGAAGGCTTCTTTCCCACTCTAAGCCAAGCTAATTCCCACCATACTTCAGGGAGCTCACGCCTCTAGTCTAGAATTACTTCCTTCCCTTACCCCCTTTCTAAATCAGGACCTCCTATTACTCTCTCACAGCATCTTGTTCCTTTTCTCCAGGGTATGTATCATAATTGTTCTTTATGTATTTGTGTTTTACTATGTCTGACTCATTTCATAAACTCTAAGTCCTGTGAAGATAGGGACCATGCCTGTTTTATTTACCAATACACAGCAACATATTTGTTAAACAACGAATTAAATCATGTGTAGTTAAGTGATGAACTAGAATATGAACCAGGCCATCTTTCTACTCTACTATACTCTAAGATTACAACCTTTACACCACCAACTTCCCTCTACTGGACCAATGAACCCTCATCATCTCCTTTCTAACTAACCCACTTTCCAACCAATGCCATCATCATTTATTTGCTCACTGAAACTCACAGTCCCAGTCACCTTTCATTCCTTTCTCTTTTTCACTCCCATATGTAATTGGTTTCTTATTCTACTTTCAAAATGTCTCTCAAAGGCATAACCTTATCTCATGTTTTCTACTGCTACTTAATCAACTCCCGCCTGTTTAGAGACCCTCTTGCCTCCAAGCTCTATAGCGGTTCAAATGTTCTTGCTACAGTATGTCTCTGTTTTGTTTTGTTTTTTTTTAAGATTTTAAGAGATCACAAGTAGGCAGAGAGGCAGGCAGACAGAGAGAGGAGGAAGCAGGTTCCCTGCTGAGCAGAGAGCCCGATGCTGGACTCAATCGCATGGACCCCGAGATCATGACCTGAGCCGAAGGCAGCAGCTTAACCCACTGAGCCACCCAGGTGCCCCAGTATGTTTCTGTTATTAAAATCTCTTCAAAGAGAGAGAGAATCGCCATTGTATAAAAAGAAAATTATCAACTCTGATAAGAAGCAAAAATTAGAGGATGGGAAAATATTTCCATGTTACTTAATCTACTGCCTGCCTTTCAGGGTAGAACTACTATGCATTTTCCAATAAGACGGTATGGCCAAGTAGTTAAGAAGCTAGGTTTTGTAGTGAGAGATCTGAGTTCAAGTCTCAGCTCTCCTACTAGGATTATGGGCAAGGATTTCTCACTGTAAGGTAGAGATAGAGGTAAGCATTAGGTGAAAATAATTCAATATAACATACTAACTTAGGACATGACACATTAGAGCTTAATAAATGTTACCTATACATATTCTCATCTTAAAAGAACTGCAAAAGAAGACTATCACTGGCTTTATCTACCAGTTCCAGTATATTTAGAATTATAATAGTATCTATTGTATAATATTATTATATATTATATATTATATTATTATATATTTTATATATATTATTATATAATGTTATTATATAATGTTATTATATAATATTAGTATCTATTCTTTAAAGTAGTGAATATAATCAATAAAAATCAGTTGCATTTCTATACACGAAAAACATGAACATGAAATTAAGAACACAATTCCACTTAAATGGCATCAAAAGAATAAAATGGTTATGTATAAATTTAACATAAGTGAAAGATATATACACTGAAAACTACAAAAATATGTTTAAAGGAATAAAAGAAGCCTGAAATAGATGGGAAGACATTTTGTGTTCATGGATTGGAAGATTTAATATTGTTAAGATGGCAATATTCCCCTAAAGCAATCTACAGATTTCATGTAATCCTTTTCAAAATCCCAGATGGCTTTCTTTTTTATTTATTTATTTTTTAAAGATTTTATTTATTTATCAGACAGAGATCACAAGCAGGCAGAGAGGCAGGCAGAGAGAGAGAGAGAGGGAAACAGGCTCCCGGCTGAGCAGAGAGCCCGACGCGGGGCTCGATCCCAGGACTCCAGGACCATGACCCGAGCTGAAGGCAGAGGCTTTAACCCACTGAGCCACCCAGGCGCCCCTTTATTTTTTTTTAAAGATTTTATTTATTTATTTCACAGAGATCACAGGTAGGCAGAGAGAAGAGGAGGAAGCAGGCTCCCTGCTGAGCAGAGAGCCCAATGTGGGGCTCGATCCCAGGACCCTGAGATCATGACCTGAGCTGAAGGCAGAGGCTTTAACCCACTGAGACACCCAGGTGCCCCTCTTTTTTAAAACTGACTACCCAATCCTAAAATTCATATGGAAAGAACACAAAATAGCCAAAACAATCTTGGAGGGGAAAAAAAATAGGAAGATTCACATTTCCTGTTTTCAAAAACTTACTACCAAACCAAAGTAATCAAGATAGCATGGTACTAGGGCACCTGAGTGGCTCAGTCAGTTAAGCATCTGCGGTTGGCTCAGGTCATAATTCCAGGATTCTGGGATCAAATTCGACATCAGGCTCCTGGCTCAGTGGGGAGCCTGCTTCTTCTTCTGTCTACAGCTCCCCCTGCTTGTGCTCTCTCTGTCAAATGAATTAAAAAAAAAAAAAAAAAAAAAAAGGCCTGGGCGTAATGACAGACATATGTAATAAACAATTAGAATTGAGAGTCCAGAAATAAATCTGTTCATCTATGGTCAATTGATTGTTGACAAGGGTGACAAGCCAATTCAATGGGGGAAAGAAGAATCTTTGAGCAGATGGTGCTAAGACAACTGGATATCCACATGCAAAAGAATGAATTTATACTCTTGGCATATACCATTTATAAAAGCTCACTCAAAATGGATCTAAGACCCAAGCATAGGAGCTGTGACTATAAAACTCTTAGAAGAAAACATGGGTATATCTTCATGACCTTGGATTAGGCAAAATAGTTTCTTAGATATGAAACCTAAGGCACAAGCAATCAAAGAAAAGATAAATTGGATTTCATCAAAATTAAAACTTTTTGTACTTTAAAGGACATTATCAAGAAACTAAAAAAGCAACCCACAGTCTAGGAGAAAAATATTCCCAGAACATATACCTGATAAGGATCTATAATACAGAATATATAAAGAACTCTTAAAACTCAGTAAGAAAAAGACAACCCAATTAAATAATGGATAAATAAAGAATAACTCAATTAAAAAGTGGGCAAAAGATCTGAGTAAGATATTTCTCCAGAGAAGATATACAAATACCCAATAAGAACATGAAACAGAGGCTCAACATCATTCCTGGTCAGGTAAATGCAAACTGAACCACAATATGGTACTATTTTATATCCACGAGGATGTCTCTGAACAAAAACTTTAATAATACAAGTATTGGTCAGGATGTTGAAAATTAAGACCCATCACACACTTAGGGTGGGAATATATAATGTGCAACCATCAAAAACAGTCTTAAAGTTCTTGAAAAAGTTACACAGAGTTGCCATATGACCCAGCAGTTCTACTAAGTATATACTCAAGAGAACTGAAAATGTTGTCTACACAAAGAGTTGTATATGAATGTTCATAGCAGCATTATTTATAATAGCTAAAAGATGAAAGCAACCCAAATATCTAAAAACTGATGAGTGGATAAATAAAATATTATATATCCATATAATGGGACATTATCCTACCATAAAGAAGAATGAAGTATTGACTGACACGACCACACAGATGAGTCCTGAAACCATTATGGTAAATAAAAGTAGACATATACAAAAGGCCACAATATTGTATGATTCCATTTATAGGAAATATCCAGAAGGGATAAATTCATTAGAGACAGTGTAGATTAGTGGTTGCCAAGGGTTGGGAGGGGGAAGGCTAATGGGGAGTGACTGTTAATGGGTATGGGGTTTGTTTTGGGGGTGATAGAAACGTGACATTAGACAGTGACGATGGTGGCACAACCTTCTGAATGTACTAAAACCCACTTAACTGTACACTGCAAAAGGGTCACTTTTATGACATAATAATTAAATCTCAATAAAAAGATAAATTTCAAAAGAAGTAGTTAATACAGTTCCATTCCTTTAGAGCACTAGCCTATTTTCTCCCCTCAGGAGACTCAGAGACTCTTACCACAGAACAGTTGTGAGTCTTGAATATTTAAAAAAAAATTTTGTTTAAAGATTTTATTTATTTATTTGACAGAGAGAGAGCAGGAGAGCACAAGCAGGGGGAGTGAAGAAGGGAGAAACAGGCCCCCTGCTGAGCAGAGAACCCAACGTGGGGCTTGATTCCAGGACTCTGAGATCACGACCTGAGCCGAAGGCAGCGCTTAACTGACAGAAACACGCAGGTGCCCCTAACAAAAGTTTTTTTTTATTATTATTTATTTATTTATTCGACGGAGACGGAGTGAGAGAGGGAGATGCAGGCCTCCTGCCAAGCAGGGAATTCGAGGCAGGGGCTCCATCCCAGGACCCTGGGATCATGACCTGAGCCGAAGGCAGATGCTTAAACTGACTGAGCGACCTAAGTGCCCATAAAAATCTTTTTAAAAATAAACTCTACCCCTAATGTGGGACTGGAACTCACAACCCTGAGATCAAGAGCCACACATGCTCTACTGACTGAGCCAGCCAGGCACCGCTGTCTGGAGTATTTTAAAACAGCATTAAGTCCTGTTGGGTAAACTCACTAGGTAAAGGAACAGGAGAGACAAATTTGCATCTTACCCAGCACAATTCCAAGACAGAGGATGCATTTATTTCTAATGGCACAGCTAGGACAAAGGGAGAAGAGTCAGACATTCAAAAACTGAAAGCTTCAGCCCAAAGCAGGTCAATAATAAAAGAAAACAACCCCCCACCCCACATTACTAAATACATATCCCTGGGTCCGCCTGGCATGCACTGGATATGATTCTGCCAAAAACCAAATTCAGAACAAATACCAAGATTCCAGGGAGGGCAAAGCTCAAACAAGCAAAAGCATTTCTAGTTGTTATGAGCAGATAAGGGAAAATAAACAGATGCGTTTCATTCTGGGCTTGTTATTATCAAATTGGCCTGGCAGCAAGGCAGGGGATGAAAGTGGGGCTGTTTCAACACAGGGGAAAAGCGAGGGCTCGGCTCTGAGTGGCCCTCACCTGACACACATTCTACCTCAATTAATTCTCTCGGGAAAGAGGCAAATTCAGAATTCTCTTCCGAGTACAGCCCTGGCCCTTTCTTTTCAGTATTTTACAATTCATACTGGGAAGCAGCTGAGGCAGGAAATATTAGTATTACCACTGAAGCTTTTAATGCATAATTATTGCCAATTGTTACAAAGCGATCCCTGTCAGAGTCACACCTCTAAACAATCAGAAGGAATCAAAGTCCCAAGGTGGGAGCCTCAGGAACAAATACAAAATTGCCTGATGGTTGTGGTTTTGGCTTGGCGCAATTTTAGGAATGCACTGTGGTCTCTGGCTTCTGTCCAGAGCACTAAATAGAAAGTCTTTGTCTGAGGAAGGGCCTGTCCCCTCACAACTGACCTGAGCAGGGCTGTCAGTACGTGTGTATCACTCGCTTTGAACCTTTTTAAGAAAACAGATGCCCTCTAACTGAAGATAATTTGGAAATTGGCACAATTATTAAAAAAAATAAATCCAATTGGACAGTTGTTGTAGGGCTCCTGCCAACTTCGGGTTTCTTGCCATAGAGAGTAATGATTCCTGTCAGTCACTTAGAAAAAGAATAGCTTCTAGAAAAGCCAAATCACTATGACCTAAAAACAGCAACCCTGCATCAGCACATAAAAACTTACAGGAAGTTGGAAGTCTGAAAAATCAGATTCAAATTCAGAAACTTAATCTCTGCTCCAATATTGAAGCTGTGATGAGAAACAAGCCCCGCAAAAATACAAATTAAGCACTTTATTGGTTTTGTTGTAAGAAGGAAGGAAGGAAGGAAAGAAGGGAGGAGGGAGGGTAAGGGGGGACTAATGTTGCTTTCCCAGTGCAAATGATATGTTGTTCTGCGACTGCACCTTCAAATTGTTTTATTCAGATTTGTTCCCTGATTTCTAAAAACCAAGTATCTTCAAATAAGTAGAAATCAGGGCAATCAGGAAAAGGAGCCATACAGCCTACTTGAATTTCTATACTAATCACAAATATTTTAGCATTACTATAATAAACAATTCAGTATTTAGACTAATCTATAAGTCATTTGTGTGCAACAGTTACCAATTAAATTGTTGAAAAGCCTCTGGAGGATTAGTTGGTGAAGCTTGGAGATGCTGGGGAATAGTGGTGAAAGAGGGATGCTTCAGAGCTCAGTACAGTGGTTAAGAATGTCAAAGGGCAATGAGGCCAGCAGAGAGATGTATTAGTGAGCTACCCTTCAAGTGGGCTAAATTTTATGCCTCTTAACCCAGAATCTGAGCTTATATCCAACAGGCATTCATAGGTCCTTAGGTAAAGGACAGAGGAAGATAAGGAACAAAAATTCTCCGTAGTTCTGTGGGAGTGGGACCTAGCACCTTCTTACAAATCTTTGGCACCAACACAGCTCTAACATTTCAGAGTCCCAAAAAAAGAGACTATAAAGAGTATCAACATAGGCCAAAGGCAAAATTCTTTGCCAAGTTGTAAGTACTGTTGAAATGTTGATCAACAGTCTGAGAATTGATTTAAAAAAAAAAACCCAAAAAACCACACCTCCAAATTCTACTATCAGCAAGTTTAAACAAGTCCTACATCGCACCGTATAGGAATATACATACATTACCATCCCATTAAACTTCTTATCAGAATTGGCACTTGGAAAGGAATCTTAGATTAGAAAATTAAATTTTATTATAGTAAGGATTTGGCATTCCCAATTCCGGAGAGTTCAGTAGTAGCAGAAAAGACTGGGAAAGTCGTTTTCTGATACCCTTGCCCTCAAAGACGGCGTCAAAAGTAGAAAGGACTGATCCTGGTTGTGTGATCTCATTAAGAGGAATGACACTGGGGTAAATTAAAGTTTCTTAATGCATCACATCATCTGAAGTCAGTAACTGCCCTGCTGAGGGAGGTGGGACTGGTCCTTCCATCTTGCTCAAGAAACCTCAGCGACCAGTCTGAGAAGTTGTCACACAGCTAGGAAGTGGCACAGCCAGGTCCAGAATTGAAGTTGTCAGAGTCCAAATTCCTTGGTTTGTTCCTCCTACCTGACAGACTTTCATAAATAAACACACAACCATAACCAGGGGCACAGAGATGGGAGTGAGCAAGAACAGAACAGTATAAAAATCTGTGTTACACCTGAGAGTACTTCTCAAACAGATCTTAATTTTATTTTCCTCCAAATCTGGAAAATTATTTGATGGCCACACTTGAACTGTTTAAACTTTTATTTTCATTTTGAATCCGACTTACAACACATCTGTTGAACACATAAAGAAACAAAATTGTCAGAGATTAAGCAATGAATTGTTTTCAGCAAATTTCAACATTTGTTCCCAGTCCAATTCAAATGGTAGCTTTCAGAATGAGCCCAACCTGAAAGATCATTTCTGAGCGATAAGGAAGCTCTTTTGATGGGAGATCAATTTTGAAGCCCGGTTCTCTGAAATTTTATGTTTAAGACCATTTATTTACCAGGTACATTTACCCTTTCTCATGTCTGTGCACAAGCCTGGCTGTGTGAATGCAGACAAGGAGCTGATCATCTACAGTCATTCTGCCTGCAATCTGCAGTACCCCCTTGAGTCATCTGGTGGGGGGTTTTGAAGAATTCCAGTCATGCATTTAAAGTCATTTTCTCAATGTGCTAGACTTCAGTTCTAGTTTAGAAAAGGGAGATAGGTTGGGTTGGTCAACGTCAGTAAGTATTCAGGATAAAATCAGTTACGGGATTGTTTTCTGTAAAAAAGCAAAATAATATCTCATTTTTCCACAGGATTTTCACAATGTTTTCCTACGGTCATGGCTACAAGGATAATCAATCGGAAACCTTGAAAGAACTACGCAAATGATGATCAAAACTGGATTCAATTAGAAGACGAACAAAATCCATGATGCTTGCCTACCCGTCCAGATCAATTCAAGAATCCTTGCATTCAAGGACCTGAATGGGCCCGCTCTGATGGATGATCAGACGTATGATCCAAGGAAAGCTGCTTTCTGCTTTCTTTTTGGAGATAGCTGATTTTCTTTATTCTCCAGAAAAGGAGTTTGATGAAACAGTTAATATATAACCTAAAAATCAGTTTTTTTACTTATTCATACCCGAAGGCCAAGATTTAAAATCACGGTGTCTAAGTAGTTAGTGAACATGATTCTCTGCGGTGGCCCTGTAGACAGGAGTAGTAGCCACCTGTGGTCACCGACACCTGTGAATGTCTGAAAAGGCTGCCCCTGCCATGCACTGTTTCACTCAGGTCATAATGTATGAGCCAAAGCGCAACATCCTATCCATTTTCCAACTTTCTAAAAGATGCTCTCATATCTCTTATTCTGTCTGCTCACTTATTCCAATGCCCAAAGGTTAAATGCATTGAAGATTTAATAATTCAAAGCTTTGTAGTGCAGATAGGGAGATAAGCCCACCAAAGTATGCTTTTCTTCTGCTTGGGTTGAAACATTTTTTTTTTTTTTTTTTTAAAGTAGGCTCCAGCCCAGTACAGGGCTTGGACTCAGGACACTAAGACCAAGACCTGAGCTGAGATCAAGAGTTGGCCGCTTAACCGAGTAAGACACCCAAGCACCCCCGGGGTTGAAACAATTCCAGATTAATACATTCAAACCTTAGCCCTACTTCAAGAGACACAGTTCAAGGGCCATTATGTCTGCATATTAGCTTAATAAGAAAAATTGCTGAAAAACCATTTAACATACAAATTAGAAATACTCCAAAAAAAACAGTTTTCAAGTATCCATAAAGAAAAGAGAGGTCTATACAAATAAAAGGCAACAGTTTTTACTACTTCCTAAGTCTTACTGCCAACAGGACTTCCAAATTACTTTTGTCTGTACCTCTCTTTCTCTGCAGCTAAGGCTAAAGGTAGACATTTCTTCCATTTTGCCTTCAGTCCATTATCAGCACACACAAAGCTCAAAGCAAGTATCAAGAGAGAAAATGATAGGAAATTCAATTGCTTTAGGTACTACTGCAGGTACCGGTGCTAAGGAAAAATAGATACCTAGACAACTGTCCATAAGAAAATAGCTGGTGGCCTATAATGCAAAGTGAATCACCTTAATTCCTTAAGCAAATTTAATTTACAACACAATGGAATTCCTTTCCTAAGACCATCTATACAGGTTTAATAGGTATTAATTAGTTTTGAAATGAAAGATAATGCATAAGATAGAGAGAAGCCAGCAGCTGTCTTTTTTTTATTTTTTTAAGATTTTATTTATTTATTTGACAGAGATCACAAGTAGGCAGAGAGGCAGGGAGAGAGAGAGAGAGTGAGGAGGAAGTAGGCACCCTGCTGAGCAGAGAGCCCAATGTGGGGCTCCATCCCAGGACCCTGAGATCATGACCTGAGCTGAAGGCAGAGGTTTAACCCACTTAGCCACCCAGGCACCCCCAGCAGCTGTCTTTTTAATTTTTATTTTTAAACTATAAAAATATTTCTAAAATACAGAAAAACAGATGCTCATGACTCTGGCTTAAGTTTCTCCTTCAGAATTTCTTTAAAAGGCTATCTCTAAACTGTGTGTGCATGTGTGTGTGTCTGTGTGATTTTCTGAGTATAAAATTAAAGGAATGCATAACTCAAACTAATTCACCTAGTCATCTCCTTATAGTGAACCCAACCCCATAATTACTACATTTTGAAGCTAAACTATTACATTTTCTGGGCTACAGCACATCACTGAGTTTTTATTTTAAAACATTGTCATTTTCTTTGCTCTAGGAAATTGATGATTTAAAAACTACTGATAGTTTTTATTTGAATATTTCTGTATAGCTGATAATGACTAAAACATCTATCTTTCTATCTCAGAATTAGAAAGAAATTTAGTCAATGAAACAGTCTCAAAAACTTAACTTTTTAAAAATTTCGCAAAATTGAAAAACCATGCTATATGGGATTTGAAAACAGTTCTAAGACATTCCTGTCATTGACAAGAAGATAGAAAAGTGCTACCTGGTCCTGTACTGACTATAAAATAAATGTCTTCAATGAGGTATATCTTTAGAAAATGTTATTGAGTAACTAACCTAAAGATGCAACCATATGCAACAGGGAAAATATCATTTCATGAAATCATACATGATGAATCAAAGTGGTCTCTGACATACATTTCCAGCTCCACCTCTTTCTCTTGAGACTGCCTACCTACATTCTAACTGTTGGCTGACTAAGTTCTTCAATTGTGGCCTGGTCCAAACTGGCGGGGAGGGGGGCAGGGAGAGGGAGACACATGTATATGTAAGAACATGGGGTAAAAGTAGACCTGAACAGATGTTAAGGCAGATGTTAAGACATCTGTTAAGACAGATGTTAAGACATCCTATGTCCTTGGAGAGGAAATCTCAAAATCACAGGATATTCTTATTCCTTAATTCTTAACTTATAACTTATATATCCCACAAAACTACCATCAGTCTCCCTACTCCTGGAATTTGACAAGTTAATTAAAAGGCTAATTTGGAAGAGCAATCAAGCAAGAACAGCCAGGAAAAAACCTTGAAAAAGAAGAGCGGATATTATAACATAATGTAAATAAAATATGAGGTATTGGCATATGAATAAACAGTTCAGTTGAATGGAGTAGAAACCCAAGATACAAAACCAAAATGTATGTGAAGATATATGCATATCATACAATGGAGTTAACATCTCAGATCAGGGTTTGGAAAAGACTGACATTTTGGGTGAACATTCTTCGCATGATACATGAGGATAAATTCCTAATAAATGAGATTTAAATGTAAAAAATGAAAAAAACATTAAGTACTTAAAGTAAAAGGTGGGGGGAGTTAAATCCCTCCACATTCTTGGAGTGGAGAAATATTTCCCAAGTGACTCAAAGTCCAGAAGCAGAAAGATTAGTGAATCTGACTATATAAAAACAAGCAAAATCTTACAGAGTAAAAAAACAAAAAACACAAAACTTCCATAAACAAAACAAAAAGTACAAACAACAAATTGAGAAAAAAATCTGTAATTCATATCACATACAAAGGTTAATATTCCCAATATATAAAGAACTCCTAAAATTAAAGAAGGACTAGAAGAACTTGTGTAGAAAACTGGGAGAGAGGGGCACCTAGGTAGCTCAGTTGGCTGCGTGACTGACTCCTGGTTTCGGCTCAGGTCATGATCTCAGGATAGTGAGCTGGAGCTCCCTATCATGCTCTGCCCTCAGCAGGAGTCTGCTGAAGATTCACTTCCTCCCTCTCCCATTGCTCCCCCCTCCCCAGCTCATAGGCATGTACTCTCGTGCTCTCTCTCTCTCCAAAATAAATAAATAGATCTTTAAAAAAAGAAGAGAGAACTGAGCAGAGTTCCCAGAAAGAACTGCCAAGCACCCCCCAAACATGAGATTATGCTCAACTTCCCTCCTGACAAGAGAAATGTAGATCTCTCATCAACTAGATTTCCAAAAGTTTGAAAAACATACTCTGTTGGCAGCATTGTGGGGAAATAGGCCTCTCATACACTGTAGGTAGGATCTTCACTGGAGGGGACATTTGAGGAGGGGATGACATCCTGCTACTGTGTGACAGAGTACTATGGAATTTGGATTAAGTAAAAAAATCTACAGCTGGCAATTTTGTAACTGCCTTAGAAATTTTCCATCTAGCCTACTGCAATATAGCTGCACGTGATGGGTGTGTATGACACCAAAGGCTGACTTTCCTATAAGTTATATAAAGTGGTGCCCACTGGAGTTCCACGGAGTCCTGCTACCAACTGCCTAACCCTTATGAAATCACTGCTTCCACTGATTCAAATTAAGTTTCTTCCTTTCCTCCTCATCCTCCCTTCCCTCTCCTTCCTTCATTCTTTTCTTTTTGTAATAACTCCATCAAGGAGGGAAATAACATCCCTCTTTTAAAAGCATTCTTTAGGGTGCCTGGATGCCTCAGTTGGTTAGGCGACGACTGCCTTCAGGTCAGGTCATGATCTCAGGATCATGAGATTCAGCCCCGTGTGGGGCTCTGTGCTCAGCACGGAGTCAGCTTGAGATTCTCTCTTCCTTTCTCTCTGCCCTTTCTGCTTGTGCTGGCTCTCTCTCAAAAATAAATAAATAAAATCTTTTTTTAAAAAAGCATTCTTTGTCAAAGTTAGACTCCTCCCTGACCACATGGTTTAAATGAGGAACGGCAAACTGTAATGTCCTTGTGGGTGGCAGGGGTGCAAGGCAAGGCCACACTGGAAAATATAACACTTACATTCAGTGTAGCCAAGAGGGATTATGAATCTGGTGTTGACAATGCTTTCTATTTTTCAAGAGCAGCTAGTGATCTGCATTTGTTATGGGAAATTCCTCAATTTTTAAGAGCTAACATCCAATTCAGATTTCTTTACACTGTTCAGGTCAAGCAAAAATGCCACTGTTTATACCTCCAGTTTGTAAGCTCTATTTTAGATCTTTTTCCAGGGGGCTTATTATTTAGCCGATTTATCATCTGGGTTGCTCTTCTCTAGACCAGCCAGTTAGTCATCACTTGTCTAAATACAGAGATCAGAAAGGGACGTAATTTTCTACAAGTGTGATATGATTGGTGCACAGTGTGGCATCTTTAGTTTTACATGTCATTTTCCTGTATAAGCATTCTAGGATTCTCATTCTTTAAAAATAAGAAGTATTGCACCATCCTATATTGGGACTTGTTTTCTAAAAATCAGAGTTTGGATTAGAACCCAGCTCCTTTGATGCCTGATGCAGCCCTTCTGTCTCACTGCCTTACCGGGTGACTTTTGAGAAGATCCCCATCCTTGAAATGGGAATAACAAAGTATCTACTTGAGAGGGCTGTTGTGAAGAAGGAATGATTTGATGTGTGTCAAGTATTCTGCACGGTGTCTGGCACCTAGATAAATTTATCAGACAGAGGGACTAGTAGTGTCTTTGTAGCTACTATGTCAACTCTGTGCACATTTAATAATTATACAAGAATTTCCCCATAAGTTTCACCAAAGTTCAGGTGTTACATTTATTATCTTTTTGTTTGTGGCCCGTCTATCCCTGAAGGAGACTTAACAACTAACAAAATTTGCCATTTGCAAAAACATAGTCATTGCTATTCAGAGCCTAGTGTTTGTCAAGGTGCTTATTTTAAGTGGATTGTTTGATGATACGTTGTAATAACTTCCTTGCTATCTGGAATAGGAAGACATCTGTAATTACCAGGTCATCCAGAAGCTATTCTCCAGTTTTTTACAGCTGTCTTTTGTGCTCCATGGCATCTCAAAAATAGTAGCTAATAGTGGCTCTACCAATACATTTTACTAATTCCTTGAATAACAGAGGACGCAAGGTACAGGGCCTGATATCATGAATTCACCATTTCCCCCCAACCATTTATTATTAAAAAAAAAACAAAAAACACACAACAAAACTTTTCTCAGACCTGTATCCTCCCTCTAGCTACCACCCTTTCTCTCGTCCTCGCTTGCCATCAATCTCAGCTTCCCCCCCTCTTCCCATTCATTCCTCAGTGTGCTGCCACTGCCCGTCTGCCCCCACCATTCCACTGCACCTGTTCCAAAGGCAGGCAGTGTGCTGACTGCTGTGCATTCTTCCAGACACCATTCCTTGTATTCTTCCTGCCTCTTCCTACATTCTCAGTCAGTAGCTTGCTCTTTTCCTTTACTTGGCCCCTTAAATACAAGAGTGTTATCTAAGGTCTCATCTGAATTTCTCTTGTTTTTACTCTGTATACCTATCCTAGCCAATCTCATCCACACACCCAAATTAATCAATTCTACACTCCAGACCCACACTTACAACTGTCTACTGGATATTTCCCCTGGAAGGCTCCATGGGGGACTTTAGCCCCCAAATATCTAAGACAGAAATCTTCAACTCAGTGCTCCCACAACACAAACATTTTCCTTTTTCAACACAGCAATGGCACCACTACCTACATAAGCATTTATGGTGGGCACAACAGATAGTTAGCCCTCTTCCCAAAGATGTCCGTGTCCTAATCCCCAAAACCTGTGAATGAATAGTCTACTGGCAAAGAGGAATTAAGGTCACTAATCAACTAACCTTGAGATGGGGATGTTTCTCTGCATTATCCGGGTGGGACACATATAATCATCAAGGTCTTCAAATGTGGAAGAGAAAGGCAGAGATGCAAAGTCAGGGGGATGTGATATGAGAATCAACCAGCTGTTTCCACCTTTGAAGATGGAAGGAGACCATGAATCAAGGAATGTGGGTGGACAGGGCAGTCTTAAGAATCTGGAAACACACACACAAGGCTTCTTCCCTAGAGGCTACAGAAGGAAACAGCACTGGTAACACCATCATTTTACCCCAGTGAGATCCATTTCAGTTCTGACTTCCAGAACTGTAAGACAATAAATCTGTGCTGTTTTTGAGCTACTAAGTTTGTGGTATTTTGTTGTAGCAACAACAGGACACTAATCCAGCACCCAAGGCAGAAGCTGGAGAGGTACCCTCTATTTCCAGTCAATTATTCTCTAAGTACTATTATCATCTAAATTCCCTTCAGATCCAATTCCTCTTCTTCATCTCCATTACCACAATCTCATCCAATTTTGTCAGATTATAATTATAATTTCCTACTGCTTTTCTTTTTTTAGTTTGGTACCCTTACCCCAATTCATTCCAATCCAGTGATACTTGCTGCCTGCTAAAGGAGTTCTCAAAAAAATAAGCATCCCTTTCTTGATCATATTACTTTCTTTTTTTTTTTAAAGAATTTATTTATTTATTTGACAGACAGAGATCACAAGTAGGCAGAAAGGCAGGCAGAGAGAGAGAGGAGGAAGCAGGCTCCCCGCTGAGCAGAGAGCCCGATGCGGGACTCGATCCCAGGACTCTGGGATCATGACCTGAGCCGAAGGCAGTGGCTTAACCCACTGAGCCACCCAAGGCGCCCGATCATATTTCTTCAAATAGTTCTTCAATGACTTCAGGACCAAGTTCAAATATCCCAGCAGAGCCTATGAAGCCCTATCAGAACAGAGACTGGCTATATGCATTATAGCATTAAAACACTGGTGAGGGCTAAACATTGCTAGAACCATAAAGACATGGAGGAAAACGACACGTAACAGAATTCCCAAGTACCCAGCACTGTTTGAGGTTGGAAGAGAACATTGGGATGTGGGGAGAGTGGGGACGGGTGAAAGGCCCCTGGGATGTTCTTGAGTGGCACAAAGAGATGTTGAATTGCCATTTGGGAAGGACCCACACCTTTAACTACTATTGGAAAGGCTCTGCAATCTGAGACCTAGTCACCACAAGGCTTGCTCAAACCTCTTCCTCTACAGCCCTCAATATCTCTAAAGTACTATTAAACAATACTTCCAGAAATGGCATAACACAACTCCTCTGCCCCAGACTTGGGAGCTATGTTCTCTCATCCCCTGTGGCTCTGTCTGTGACACCCAGATTCTGCTCAGGCACCTCATCTATCTGTAAGGGCAGCTCCTAGGAAGTAGAGCTTGAGTTAACTCCACCTGCCTGAGTTAGGTGCCCCGTAAGCTCCTACACCGCCTGGGACAATCTCTACGGTAGCATGTCTCTTGCTGAGATGTAAGGGTTGACTGCTTTCCATCCATTTCCTCTGACTAGACTGTAACCTCTTTGTGGTTGAGACTTTGTCTTCACCTCTGTGTCCAATACCTAATAAACTATTGACAAATAACCAGTATTCAAAGATTAGTTGAATAAACAAATAAGTATATGAATATTAGTGACTTAATAAAATGATTTTTCCATTCTCCCACAGTATGAGTAACATTTGTTTTTGGTGACTGAACATCACAGCTTACTTTTTTTCCCAAAGGGGAAGGTGGAAAAAAACGTGGAAAACCTTTTAAAAGTCATTTATTAGCTTTCTACCATGGGGAAAGAAAGCAGCTGATCAATGTACCCTAGAACTCTTGCCTGCTATAATTGAAGAATGTTTTTTTCTATTATCATTTATGTCTTTGCTTATGGCCCATAAAGAGTCAGATTTAACTGCATTGAAATTTTAAGGGAAAAATATAAAGGATCTTGATGAAACAAAAGTGTTGGTATGAGATGAGCCTTCCAAGGGAAATAAATTATCAAAAATCACTCTTTCTGACTCTAAGTCTAGTGAGAAATATGTTTAGGGTTGCACAACTATCATGTAAATGTGTTATGGTCCAGATGCAGAAATTGGCCTAATTGTATATAAGACTGTCCATTTACAGATCGGTCTTGACTTATCTACCCAAGTGTATTCTGGTCCTTTTCCCCTCTCCAGCTCTACCATTTCCAACATCTCCTATCCCACCCCTAAAATGAGGCAGGGGGTAGGGGCAGAGTGAGGTGGGAGGAAAAGAGAGTATATGTGTTTATGAGTGCAGTAAGTGAGCTAAGGTTTCATGGCTGCTACATGGAATTCTCAGGAAAATCCCCAAATGGAGCCTGAAATTTCCCAGGTGCCTCTAGAATAATGATTTTCTTCCTTATGGCAGTATTTCTAATGATGTATTTCATTATCATCCTTCCTAAGGAGCTTTTTTAGATTTTTTCTTTTCTAATTACTCTCACTCCCAATGAAATTTTAGTAGCATAACTATCTATTTATTTATGTACTCTGTATGTGTGTATGTATATGTGTGTGTGTGTGTGTGTCTGTGCTTTATACATAAAGAAATAAGATCTTTTTGACCCTGAGAGCCAATTTTCACTTCTGTGGGCAATATCCCCTCTTGATGAGAATACATGGACTGGAGGATATGAACATGGTAAGTAAGTACTGTTCTTAAGCAAGGTGGGCCAAGGATCATAAACTCATTCTTATAAAGTAGCTATGTGTAACCTGAGGAAAATTAGTGAGCTGAATTTCAAGCATGTTGTTTACATTTGGGAATACTGCTAGTTTACCCTTAGTATACGTTTCGTAATCTTCTTAGGAGGCAATCCTATCCCTTTACTTAATACCTGGCTAAGTTCCAATGTGTTAGAGCCCCATGTTCTCTCCTCTCCCTCCCACCATCCTGATGGCCCATAGCAGAATTCTGGTTATGGGACCTTAGGAGTAGATTAAATTTTTGCTTACAATTTCTACTCCCAAGAAGATCTACAGAAAAGGGTCAGGACATCCTCTTCATTTGCTGATAATTCTTTTTTTTTTTTTTTTTTTGGAGGTTGGTTATGGGCAAACTTCCCTTATCCATTCCTATACCAAGTAAGCCCCGTTAGTTCTAGGATCGGGGAATTTCAAGTTCTTAAAGAATCCAACTTTCCAATGATGAATGTCTAAACATGTGGCACAGCTATATAATGGAGTATCTTTTAGTCATAAAAACATATGAAGTACTTATCAGTACACACATCATGCTACAACATGGATGAACCTTGAACACTTCAGGCTAGGTGAAAAAAGTCAGTCACAAAATACCACCTATTTTATGACTCCATTTACATGAACTATTCAGAGTAGCAAATCCACAGAGACAGAAAGATTAGTGATTGCCTGAGGCTGGGGTGAGGTAGGGGTGGGAGAGGGAAAAGGGAGAGTGACATCTACAGGGCATGGAGTTCCTTTTGAGGGCAATGAAAATATTATTAAAATTGAGTTGTAGTGATAGTTGTACAACTCTGTAAATATACTTAAAACACAGAATTGTTGGGGTGCCTGGGAGGCTCTGTGGGTTAAAGCCTCTGCCTTTGGCTCAGGTCATCATCTCAGGGTCCTGGGATGGATGGAGCCCTGCATTGGGTTCTTTGTTCTGCAGGAAGCCTGCTACCCGCCACCCCCCACCCCCCGCCCCCCGCCCCCCACACACATTCTCTGCCTGCCTCTCTGCCTACTTGTGATCTCTGTCTGTCAAATAAATAAATAAATCTTAAAAACAAAACAAAACAAAACACAGAATTGTTCACTTTATTCTTTTTTTTTTTTTTTTGAATTGTTCACTTTAAATGGTGAAGTGAATGGTATGTGAATTATATCTCAATAAAGCTGTTAACCAAAAAGAGGTATTGCTTGTACTTTAGAAATGCTTGGACATGATATTGATGAGACTCTCTAATCAGTCCCTTTTTTCCTCACCTGAAATTTCAAATTCATGGTAATCAAGAGAATCAGTCTGATCTAGTCCAGAAAAAAGAGAAAATGCTCATTTTGGAAGACTCTAAAAGACTGGTTTAGAAGTACTGAGCACTTCTTACGGTGCTCAAAGCGATCCTTCTGGCTCTACAAACTAGAAGTCCAACAATGGACTAGAAATAAATTGCACTAAACCTGAAATAGTCAAAACTGACTTAGCCTAAGGTCCTTCTTAATCTACCAATTCTGCAAAACTCCTGACAGCACCTCTCTTCCCTGACAAATAAGTAAAACTGAAAAAAAAAAAATGTTTAACCCTTTTAAGCTTTTAATTATTCTATGAATAGATGACTAGAACTTTTTATAAGACAATAGGTTGTAACATTAAATCAACACTATTCTGCATCATCACTATGGTGTCAGTATCCAAGAACTTTTATGAGGCTGCGAGGGTATTCTTCTTTAATCACTCTTTAAGAGTTACCACACACACAAGGACCAGGAGAAAACAACACAGAGGTACCAGAGCCCTCTGCCGGGCAGGGGACTCTGCTCACTCACTATGTGAGAAACTCATCTGCCACCTGAGAGACAACTGACCAGCAGTGACCCAAACTCATGCTTCAGTAAAATCCCTGGTTTGGGTCGGGATGGTGGTGGGGACCTTTGTGATTGCTTCTGATCACCAAGATGCCTACGGTCGGGTTTTATCAAAAAGATAAAATCCCACAGAACCATTAAAATTGGTACCTGTGATGGCTACATGCAAAATGTTTAAAAGATAATGTTAGAAAAGCACAAAATTTTTTACAAAGATCTTTTAACTGTTGAATATGGGAAAAAAGTGAAAATGTTACATTGACAGGACTGGATGAAATTTTTAAGATTCTTAGTCCCTTTTATGATGTCTTAAAGTATATTTAATAATAGAAGAGTTTTAGAAAACATTTATAGTTTTAGAGGGCAAGATTATTTAGTTGACAAGATTCTTTTCTTTGTTTCTGAACATGTTCTGGTTTAAAAATTTGTTCTTATCTTTTAACAATTTCCTTTGTATTTATACATGTCCTAGGCTGCCTTATAGATGGGACAGTTCAGAGATGTTCTGCTTCTGTATGTCAGCCTCAAGATTAGGCACCTGGAGCAAAGGATTTAAGTGGTTCATGGTAACAATGGCCAGCTTTAAGAATGCTGTATGTTTAACATTTGCAACCATGACCAGATAAATGCATGAGAAATAGATTCCACTGAATTTCAAGATGACACCAAATAGAGCCATTAGCCAGACACAAGAAATTTTGACTAAAGCTAAATTGTCAGTGGAATAAATAATTAAGTTCATAATGACAAGTACAGGGTACATTAATAAAGCAAAAGAAAACAAAGGAGGAAGGAATGGAAATAGGGACCACAAATATTCAAATACAGAAAGCTTGACCCAAAACACGCATGTCTGCCTCCAGAAATAATGATCACTTGCTCTCAGTTTCCACTAAGGATCAGAATGCAGCATAAGGTAAGACTTAGAATAATTAAGAGACAATTCTTTAACTGGTTAAATAAAAAACAAGTGCCACCAAATATAATTGTAAAACCACCTTATCAAGTTAATTTTCTCAATCAGACGTTTTCCGTGGGGGTGGTGTCACTCTAGGAGGCGTTCTGGAAATCTGTGGGAGCATTTTTACCTTCCGGTAGAATCCCTTCCTTTCATTTTTTTATGCCACAGATGTAGCATAATATTGATTTATTCAAATCTCCTTTTCATTGTAATATAACCAATACATAGAAAAACGGATAAAGTATAAAAGTATAACTTAGCAAACAGTTGTAGGATAAACCCCTACCAGTCCCTCAGAAGCCCCACATGTGCCCCTTCTTGGTAAGTCTTGATAGGTAGGTAGTAAAGCTAGTCTTCCCACCCTGTTCTTCTCCTTCATAGGTGATATGCTTACTTTTGACCCTTTATACATCTTTATACATTTTAGAATCAGTCATTAAATTCCACTAAAAGAAAACACAGTTGGGGTTATGTTGATTTTTTAAAACATTTACTTTTGTGGGTAGGCTACATATTCTAAAATTTTATTTCAGGATGGTAAGGGCCATTACATATTTTTTTGTAAAAAAGGGAAACCTAGGCCTCACAGAGATAAGAACCGATGTTCTAAACAAAATAAGGATGTGGTACTCTCCCCTATTGAACAGGGATTTAATATTTGAGGACTAGATCTTTGAAAAATAAAATTTACTCAAGATGATAATTGAGAATATCCCCATTTGAAAACCCCATTTCTCAGATGTCATGACTTGCCCATTTAATTATTTTATCCAGCATTTTCCAGGCTTAAGTATGCCTGATATCCTTTAAGAGTTTAAGTGGTTTTATCAAAATCCATTAACTCCTTAATAAATTATCTTAAGAGGACAAGAGGACAAATGCACCAACGCCAAACAGGTCATTATAAATAAGCTCCTTATTTTTTATTTGGGCAATTAAAGTCAAAGTGGTTAACAAAACTGGAAATCCATCAGTCAAAGGATAAAAGTTAGTACTGGGATTCTGTAGTTAAATCATATAATCAAAAGAATGATAAATCAGATAAAAAAATGGGTTAAAGAAATGTTTTTGGAATCTCAAAAACTTAAACCAGACCTATTAGCTATTCATCCAAGATGAATAAATGATTATATTTTTAACTAGTTCAGAACAGGGGCCATGCCATGTTCAGTACTTTCACTTACTGGTTGCAGAAACTTGGACAAGTTAATTGAATGTTCAGAAATTTGGGCTTCCTTATCTGTAAAATGGAAATAATACTGACATTCAATTTTTTTGTATGATTTATTGGAGATGAGTATGCAAAGCATCCAGGAGCTAGGTACCTGAGAGGAACTAAATAAGTGATGGCCATTAGTATTATTTTTATACATTACTGATTGATTTGTGAATGAGTGAATGAGTTTCAATGGGTTATGTCTTGGAGGCATTTGCATCTTAAGGCTTTTACTTCTAATTGTGGAATGAAAATCTTTTTCTCCTTTAAAGGAACTTCAGGCATCAGCAAGCAGATGGCATTGTACATTCAAAATTCATCCCACAAGGTCATACTGTCCATTCGGTTTATAAGGAAGAAATTCTGAAGCAGTTGAGAAATTCTCTGTGATACAGAAAAAAGTAATATTGTCCAACAATTGGCTCAATGACAATGCTCCAGTTCATTGTAAATTTTCTGTCAATTATGGACCACAAATATTGGGTAAATTTCCCATCCTACTAGGCTTGAATCTGAATGAGTTACAAAAGTTTCCAAAAGTTAATCTATCTTCAAAATATAGAGACATTTTCTACTGGAAATATTCAGGAGAATATAGTAGAGGTCAGTATGATGTACAGAAAAGGCAATGAACTTGTGGCCAAGAGAACTGGGTTTTCATTTTAGTTTTAATACTTACAACATTAGTGTGACATTAGGCAGTAAATTTAATTTCTATAGGTTTCAATGTCTCATCTAAAAATGAGAAGGATGACTTCTCATCCTTCAAGCTCTGACATTCTAACTAAAAGTTATATGCAAGGCAGGAATGGGAGAGGGAGTTCCAGGAGGCCCCTTGCAATCACACTGTATTTAACGGCAAACCCAGTCATATTGGGGTCTTTATAAAAAGGAGGATTAGGATGGACCTCCAAGAGGAGACGTGGAGCTGTCTAGAGTTGCTACCAGCCTATTCCTAGGGGTTCCAAGAAATAGTGAAGAATGTCTGACATGGTACAATGTGTAGCCTAGGACGCAGAGCCATCCAGCCTTCAACACTCCCTTAAGTCCCTGAAATGAAGCTTCAATTCCTGGTCTCCTCAGATTCCCAAGTGAAGTCTCTCTATGCTCTGCACCTTACAATCCAGCCTGGCATGTCCTCTCTGCTCTCTGCAGTGGCACCATGACGCTTCACCGACCCTCCTGGGACACCCCAAGAAACCACTGTACCTCCATCCTTTTCAGTGTAATGAATGCTTGGCCCTAGTTGCATATTAAAATTACCTGAGGTGCTTAAAAAAATACTGATGGTGGACCTAACCCAGACCAACTGAGTCAAACTCTCAGTGAAGGGGGGATCTAGGCATTGCGGTTTTATAAGAACTCCCCGAATGATTCCAGTGTACAACTGGTGTTGAGAAAAGCCAACTAGGGGAGGAAGAGCAGCCATTATTACTGCATGAGTTAACCCAAGCACAGAAAAGACACCTCCCTAGAAGGGAGAAGAGGGAATCCTAGCAGCTAGAAGGACTAGAGTTTTATTTTTCTAACCCATGTGTCAGTGTATTTGTGTATGTGTTTATGAGTTCACAAAAATGATTAGATTATACTGGTCTCAAGAAAAACTGTCATCAGCAAAGATAATTATAGGTAACAGAGAACTAACAAAAGGAAGAGAAAACAGCACATAGATCTATTTTCATGTATAAAAGAAATGCTAATTGTATTCTCCTAGGTCAACCACTTTCTACTTGACTAATTACAATGCAGCACAATAACGATAAGGTACATTATTACGTGTTTTGCGTTAACTAGAGTAAGTTTTATTTGATTACAAGATTAAACTGTTCCTGTACACTTAACCTTCATAGTTTGTTACTCCAGAACAGTGTAATGTTTGAGGGAACATTGCTCCTGGGCACTAGGAAGTGTTAATGTTCAACATTTGCATAAGTGAAGGTACTTTTCTGTATTTGCATAAAAAGAGGTAAGTAGGTCCTTTCAAAGGTATGGGGAACAAAGACCAGCTACTCTCAAGGTTACAGGTTTGGGGAGGAGTGCTTTATCAAGGCTGGTGGGAATGAGGGGAACAGGAGATTGGGCCCCCAAAGATTAATGAGAAACATCCCTGACATTTAAACATCAAGAGGTACTGCAGAGAAAACTTTTGCAAAAGGTGCAGGGAGCCTGAAGTGGTGACTCTTGGGCAGAGGTTGGGCACTTCAAGAAAAAGCATCTCAGCATGGAGTACCACCCAGCTGAACTGACCACTCCCCTCCTGACACCCTAAAAGACCTTTGTATCCTCCTCTAGGTTGAAAACTGCTCTATTAATGCATTCTTTTAGCATACTATATGGCCCTTGAAGGCAAGGACCATGACTCATTGCTCTTTGTTTTCCCCCATATTGCCAACACCAAGAATGGTATTTGATACAAAGATCTCAATAAATACCAATAAATGAACTAATGAATGGCTCCTGAATGACTGTTAAATAACACAGCTTCTCCAGTCATTGAGATGATTTATTCATTTGGCTATGTCATTTACTGCCTTAGTTCTCTCCATATGCCCATTATATTTTCATCTAGATTTCTGAAGACCACTGGTTAAGACAGAGCCAGGAACAGAATCTTGTGATACCCCACTACGGGGGTGGCGGATTTAAGAACTAACATTCTATATACCTTCACCATCCTACCAAGTGCTTGCACATATAGATATTTAAATGTTAACTTGTCCTTATTTTTAAAAATGTCATGAGAAACCACATCAAACACTTTGCTAACATCAAGATACACTGTGTCTATAGCATTGCCCTGATTTTCCAATAAAATTCTAAAAGAAAAGTCCATTTATTTGGGAATGACTTCTTTTTAGACCACTCGAATTGATTACCAGAACTAAGCATTTTTTCCTTAAAAGCCTATGAATCATCAGGCTAATCACTAGTTCTAAAATTTTACCAAGGATTAAAAAAAAAAATCAGGCCTATTGCTATTTGTATGTAGAATCTCTCTTTTTGGGTGAAAAATCACCTGTCCTATTAGTCTCCTGTCTAGAAATCGTGGTGAATGAAAAATCCAAAATCAGATCTGAAGTTCTTGCAGTCTCCTGGGATGTAATTTAGCATAGTCTAAAGACTAGAACAATCCAAATCTGCAAATACTCCTTTACTCTTCCTTTGACTCTCCTACCCACACTGGACTTCAATTTCTTCTTAACCCTTTCCTTTGTGAAGGCCAAACTCCCTACTGAAGAAAATGGAAGTAACTAATGAGTTTAATAATCCTGTTTTATATGAGGGGTAATACATGTTAACAGATCACCTTTGTTAGATGAGGACTATCCCTTCTTTATTATTTCCTATTATTCAGAATGTAGCTTTGAATTTTTTTTTTAAACGAATTTTTGGGGGCACCTGGGTGGCTCAGTCCTTAAGTGCCTACCTTCAGCTCAGTTCAAGATCCCAGCATCCTGGGATCTAGCCCCATATTGGGCTCTCTGCTTCTTCCTCTCTAGCTCCCCTGTGCTTGTGTTCCCTCTCTCTCGCTATCTCTGTCATAAGTAAAACCTTAAAAAAATAAACAAACACAATTTTTGTTGCCTATAGCATCTGTCCAGATCCTCAACTCATTGTGAATACTTCAAGGTATTTTCCTCCTTTTTTACTAACTACTTCACCTTATACTTCATTTTGAATGGTATGCAATGAAACAAAAATGACCACCATTCCCTCCTCAAATCCACCACCTTACCTGTGGCTACGTCCATATTCTGCCTCGCCTCCATTTACAATGGAAGAATTATCTGTTTCCCTTCAATGTCTCTCTTGGATCATATCCTTTCTTTGTGTACTCAAGGACTTTGTTCTTCACAATTATTCCTTTTCCATCTTTAATATTAAATTTCCTTTCTCTGCTGAATCATTCCAGGTAACAGACAAATGCAAGACATTTTCCTACCTCTATCCCTTTCTAGTTACTGCCCCATTTCTGACCTCCCCAGTCTCTCCGGCCCCTCTAGTAGAGATTAAATTCCCACCACTCCACTGAAATGGCTCTTGTCAAGGTTGCCATCAGTTTACCCTTTGACAAATCCAAGGATCAAGTATGTCCTCCTTTTTACTCTTACTTTATTTTTAGCATCATTTGATATAGTCAACTTTTGCCTTTTAAAGCTTCCTCTATTTTGCTTCCATGGTGCCATCCATTCCCTTTGGGTTTCTCTCATGTCTCCTGACAGCATCTTCTTAGTTCTTTGCTAACTCTGCCACCTCTCCTGACCTCTAAATGCTGGCAGGCCCCCATTCCCTAGTCCTCACCCACAGACAATCTCATCTACTCTCGTGATTTTAAATATATCTATGTACTGATAACTATCGAAGTTCATTTCCAGTCGTTATTCCTGTCCTGAGCTCCAGACTTATATCCTATTGCCTAATGAACATCTCCCTTGAATATATTCCATTTCAATCATAATAATATGAACAACAGTAACAGCAGCAACAGTTAACATTTACTGAGAACTTAAGGTGTGTCCACTGCTGGTTTAAGTGTTTAATTCATTTAATTTTCACATCAGCCATATAGGGTATATACAATTACTAATCCCCCTTTTTAAAGAATAGGGCACTGGAACAATTTGCTCACTATCCACAGCCAGTACATGTCAGAAGCATGTGTATGCATAGATTAACAGGAGCAGAATGAAAGTCTTGATTTCTGTCTCTTATACCTGCTCTTCCCATGGTCTCACCATTCTGCATCTACTTGCTTAAACCAAAAACTTTTCTCCTCCCCAGACTCTATTTACCCCAATTCTGGAAATATCCTGAATCTGATCATAGCTCTCTTTTTCCACCAGTAGCACCTAAAGCTCAGATCCCATCACTTCTCCTCGGGGCCACTTTAACTTCTTACTGGTCCCTCTGCTTGTGTTTTTCTCTGCCTATATCACCACTGTAACAAGAGTAAAAATTCTTTTAAAAGTTATTTAACAATTGCTTAAAATGGCATCCCATCTCACTTGGAATGAAACAAACTCCCTGATAGAGCCTACAGGTGCCTGCCTGATCAGGATTCTAGTCACAGCTCTAGTTTCACACACTACTACCATCCCTCTGGCCACACGGGCCTTCTTCCTGGTTCTCTTACATACATAGCTCATTCTGTCCTCATCCTGGCAGCTTTGCCAGAGTCCTCCTGCCTGGAATGCATCTCCCTGAGGTTTTAACTTACTCGATTCCTTCCTGCCATTTAAGCTGCAGGTCAAATCTTATCTTCTCTGACCGTGCCATTTGAACCCTCCCAATCCCTAAACCATGTTTTATTTTCTTCTAGCATTCATCACATCTGCAACTGTACATGTATTTCTTTCTTCCAACATAAAATATAAGCCTCACAACAAGAGGGACCATGTCTGTTGGGCTCACTGTTCTATCCTCAGTGAACACAACAGTGAGTACCTGGCACTCAACCAATATTTATTCAGTGACTTTTCTCTTTTGTTCTCCTCTCTAGTACTAGTCCGCATTCAAAAAGCCTGTGATCACACATTAAATTTCCTTTTAGTTGTTTCATGTATGTATGTGTATATAGAAATACATACAGTAGAGGTCTACATGTAGATATGTATAGAATGCTTACTTAACATCTACAAATAAGTAAGTCTACATAGACATATAGATAAGGGTATTGGAAAGATTATCTGTATCTTTTCATGCCAAAACTTTTAGAGAATAGAAAAATATGCTGTTGTTTCTACCTCATCCCCAAAGTTCTAGAACATACACAATGCTTACTACAGGTTTGACTTGTTTTACCACAGTTAAGGATTTATGTTCTTTGGTTCACTGTTAGCCCGGAGAAATGCTACTACTTCACATTGTGTTTTCCACCTAGCCTTTCACAAACTATGAGAAAGAAAACTATTGCGTTTGACCCTAGAGAAACAATAATTTAAAATTTGCTCAAAAAATAAAGAATCTAGAACATACTAAAAAACAAAACATCCAAACTTTAGAATAGAAGTACCCCGTAGATCTCTCTTTTTCTAATAATACATTAAGGCATGAGAATATTCTGGTATAACCACAGATCTAAGGGAATGTTCAATATTAACACTCTGAATATAAAGTTAACAATTTGGAGCAAAATTACTAAATGTCATAAACCTCTTAAGTATCTTGAACTTGATTATACAAAATCTCTGCCTTGTACTAATAAGCAGATAAATAGGAAGCACCATTTCCTTAAAGGTAAAAAACAAAATCAGACTAAGAGTTATAGATTCCTGTCCCCAACTAATAAAAGGGAGGAATATTCAAAAAGACACATTCTAATTTCTCTCTTAAATTCTAATCTCCCACTCACACCCACCCCCATACTTTATTGTCTGACACTCAAGGAAAGGCTACAGAATCTTCTATAAATGAAATTAATGACGCACCAGCCACCCAAATTCTAATCTGGATAGATGTATGTTAACATCAGCATTCTCATTCATGAACGTTTTCATTTTAAAAAAGGGAGCAGGACAGGTTTGGATGCCTCACTCCCTAGCTCAGTGCTTTTCCCTTAGCAAGAATCAGAATCTCTGAGTCTGCTGTTGGCATTATTCGAGTCACACGGTGGAGGCCTCACAGTATCTGTAAACAGGAAGTGCTATAAATTACAAGTATGATGATGATAGTTGTAGCGATAGGAATATGTATGGATGCCCCCTCTTTGAGCGACTAGCTTTCCCTCTGGCTTCCCGTGATACATAAAGCAAGCTAGTTTCTCCTATCCTCCTAAAGATGCAGAATCAAACATGGCATCATGAAAAGATGGATTGAGAATAATGTATACCACACAGATGTATTAATTAATACAAATTAATTATACAAATAAAAATTAAAAATACCAATAAATCCAGGGCTTAAGGAGTATGAATACATAAATGGAGAGTCAACTAGGATGAGCTGTATTTTCGGACTGAGTGGTCAACATGACACAAAGATGGAGGGAGACCAGGGACATTAATGACAAAGCATCCCTGGGTACATGCTCCTCCCCTAGGGTCGACATGGAAGGGTGACGGCAACTAGGAACTCCTTACAAGAGGGAAGAAGGTCTATTCGGTATCTTGCCCCTAGCCCCATGGCTCTGACGTTTGCCAGCTCAGCTTGCAACAGCTTGAGGACGAAGAGATAGAGGAAGATATAAATACCTCATTTAGATTCACGGTCTTTTCCCATTATTATTAATTTTTACTTCTAGTCACTAAAAAGAAGAAGTATGAAAATGATATATGTCTTTTTCTGGGACTCTTGTTATTTCTCTGAAAAAGAATGGCATCTGGAGAGGGACTATGAGAGCGGTAATACCCTTTCCACATGTTTTCTGATGTAGTCATCTTTAATCTTTTATCCAAGACACATCTGTCTTACTTTGCAATGCTTGTAAGGTGCAGATTCGAGGGTCTCTCAGTACACAGTCATATAGGGAACGTGGCTTCATTAATAACAATTAAGGGGAAAGATCATACTGAAATGTGCAAGATTATCTCAGAATATAATTTTAAAGCATGGGACAATGTCCACATGGAAATCTCTGTAGTTAAGGTTTGAAAACCCAGCAAACAATCTCTTCTCTGGGTAGAGGACAGGAAGAGAAAAGCGATAAGGGAGCAGAAAAGGCAAAGGGAAGCAACCTGTACTGATGGGTGATATTTTAGATCCAGTCTCAGATTTTAAGAAATCTTTTCAAGGTCACAGAGCAGGTAGTCAGAGCTGCAATTCTAATAAAAACAAAACCCATGAGCTCCAAAGCCCCCATAATCTCGGGGGACAGAGGACACTTTCACCTAGATGGAGAGCACAGACTTTGAAGTTCTGAAACATCTGGAGCAGAGACTGGCTTTGGATTGCTACTATTGTCTTATTGCTCTACGGCCATGTGAGACATCAAAGATCGCTTTCACATACCCTGAACTCTCAATATAAGCTTGGGTAACAGATAAACTGGCAAAGTGGGGAGATGAGAATCACTATGTGAGATACAGACCAGGAGCTAACAGTCTTTCAAGACTAAGATGGCAAGTGGGTAACTCCAATTCTTTTGGCAAGGCTATAGGAGTGATGATTGGGACACGAGTTCAGAGGGAATAAGTAAACAGAACTACTCAAACATCTCCCATGTACTACCAATAAGGCCGTGTTTTTAAATACAAACAACAGGTAATAAATTTTTGGTCATTCAGGCCTCAATTAAATGAACAGGTTTCTCTGAAAACTACCAAGGAAGAGCATGAGTTCATTCTTCCCATCTTTCAAGTATGTTTATCGAGCACCTACTATGTGTCATGTACAGCTCTAGAACCTGGGGGATCTAGGAGGGCTTTTAGTGGGGAAGAGACAGATAGTAAACGAATTAAATAAGATGAAATAAATTAGCAAAATACCTATGGGTATGTGGTGATCAATGCCTTGGAGAAAAATAAAACAGTAATAGACATTTGGCAATTTTCAAAGTAGGGTAGTTGGGAAAGGTCTTACTGAGAAAATGACATCCACCTGAAGACGTAAAGGAGGTTAGGCAATGAGTCTCAATGATATCTGGGGGGAAAAGCTTCCAGTTGAGGGGACTGCAAATTCAAAGGTCCTGAGGCAAGGGTATGTCTTGTTATGTTGAAGGAGCAGCAAGGAGGTCATTGTGGTTGGAGTGGAAGAAATCAGGCAAAAGCAGTAAAAAAGAAAGTTTATGTGGTAACATGGTACCAGATAATGTAGGGTTTTGTAGGCTCCTGTAAACAGTAAGACTTTTAATTAGGGTGGGATGGGAAATCACTGTAGATGAAAAGATGGAAGCTAGGAGTGTTACAAGCCTCAAAAGAATCAGTTTGGCTGCAGGGTTGAGATAAGACACTGAGGGAGCAAGGGTCCAAGCAGGAGATAGGGGGCAGGTGCTGAATAGGGGTAGGGGCAGTTGAGATAGTGAAAAAAGATCATGTTCTAGAAATATCCTTAAGGTAGAAGTAACAAAACTTACTGACAGAGTAGAGGGTGCCAAGGTTTTTGGCCTGAACCAAACGATGGAGTTGCTATTTGCCAAAGTATGGAAGACCACAGGAGGAGGGGGATTTTAGGAGTTAGTTCAGGAGTATGACTCTGTTTATGTTATATTTCAGATGTCTATTAGCCATTCGAGTAAAGATGTCAGGTAAGCAGCGGAATTTACGAGCCTGGAGCTCAAGGGAGAAGTCTGGGCTGGAGATATAAATTTGGGAGTCTTCAGCCTAGAAATGGTTTAAAGCCCTGGAGCCCAGATGAGATCACCAGGAGTCCAAGCATGAGTATAAAGACAGAAGTGAGGGCCACGGCCTGAGCCCAGGGAACTTCAATTTTAGAGGTCAGGGAGATGAGGAGACAGCAGGGACAAACAGAATAGGAGCAGCCAGTGAGGCAGGAGGAAGACCAGGGAGAGTGGTGTCCTGGAGTCATATAGGTGAAGTGTTTCAGGAGCAGGGTGGGATCTACCTGATCAAATGCTGCTGGTAGGTCAAAGAGGCACAGAACCCCACAGACCGCTGGGCTTAGCACTGTGGAAATAATGGTGACCACGCAGAGGGCAGGGTGAGGGTGCGTACAGCATCTCTAGGCCTCTTCTACTATCTGTAAAACGAGCATCAGACTAGATCACTGGTAAATCCTCTGCCACCCTAAAATCATATGACTTCTAGCAACTTTAAGGGCTTAAAGATGTCTCACTTGATACGTCTTTGTTTTTCTAATTTCGTATTGGCCCTATCTAGAATGTGTTTGACACTGAGTTCTAAGTTAAAGAAGTAATTTACACTTGTGTTTTTCCTATAGAAGATAACTATAACTTATTAGAAACAGCCCGTGGAGGGGTAGAGAAGCAGGGTGACTGCCTATGAAGGCAATAAAGGGAGTTACAACTCTGAGGGTAAAAAACCCACTGCTTTACAGAACTGAGAGCTAATGCACTAAGGTAAAAGAGAAAGCTCCCGAGGAGCAAGGAATGCTGGCTGGCCCACTCCCCGCCTGTGTGGTACTGCTAATAGCTCAAAAGGGACCAGTTTTGAGGCTGGTTTTCATTTCTCTTAGGTGCTAGTGGTTCCTTTGGATATACTGACCCCCACTCCACTTCTTTACTATCTCCCACAACTTTTTAGAGGGAATATAAGAGGTTGGTTGCAGGAGGTTTCTTAATACAGAATCCTCTCTCAGAAGCTACAGAGTGTCAGAGAGAGGAAAAACCTATCACTTCCGACTGAGGAGGCGGGGGGTGGGGGTTAGGGAATAGGGAATAGGGAAGGCAACCATAGCTAGCATGTATTGAGCTTTTACTATGTACCAGATCCTATTCTAAATGCTTTACATATGGTACGTCATTATTCCTGACAACAATCTATGAAGTAGATGTCACCACCAGTCCCATTTTATCTATGATACAAATGAAGTCATACAGTCCTACTGCCCGGAGTTACACAGAGCCAGGAGATAACCTAGACATTCTGGTTCCAGTCACTCACTCAAGCACGAAGCTTCCTCCCCAGGATCTCTGAGAGACAGAGCAAAAGGTCCTATTCCAAGGGCCCATGCAACACCATGGCAAGACAGAATGGCTCCCTGTACCAGAATGTACAGAATAACACAACATCACCACACACTACCTTTGTTATCGCTGGTGTAGGGGGAGCAGGGTTTTTGTTTGATTCACCTATTATTTTGCAGGGACAAGATTTAGTTGGTAATAAGCCTGAATTCAGATAATAACAGAATCTTGCTGTAGCTCTGTATAATAATAAAAAAAAAAGTAATGAGTATCTACAGAGTAAGAAGACGCCCATGCTAGTAACGACGCCACCAGAAATTCTGTGCTATCTGCTCTGGTCAGCTTCAGATGCCCTGCTCCTACAAGGAAGGAAAGCTGAAGAGAGTAATGTAGGAAAGTCTTCCTAGTGCTACTGAATGCAGAAGTAGCAAGATTAAAACAAAACAAAAAAAACATCGTAAGGAGCTGAAATGGGACAGAATCATCTAGATTTCTGCTTCTGTATGTCCAGCAAATATTTACCTAGCACGCAAATGGACTTTGGTGATAGGACCTTGTGATACAAAGGGCCAGGCAAACAATTTCCCAAACAAGAATGCATAATACTTCTACCTGACTTAATCAAAGAAAACCAGATTTCAACCTCTGTGAGATACTAACAGACAGAATCCTGATACTAACCGAAGTCCTCCCTGAACAGAAAAGAAAACCTATTCAGATTAGTCAAGATTGGTCCTGAGTCCATATGAAGAAAGGCAAATGTGCCTTTCCCTGGTGGAATCTTCCTTTGCCTCAATACCTAGAGATGTGCCACAGCCTAGCTGTTCACTTTTGTTCCTGGCATGTTGTTTTCATGTTCATTTCATGATGCATTCCCCATCCCTGTCTTACTCTCGCCTTATGTTGGCATTTTTACTCCTATTTCCCATTACATGAGTACGCAATGCTACCTCCTCATGTCTTCCCCTTCAAAGGCTTTTCCCCCATTTTCTCTTTCCTTACAGGGAACAGAAAGCACTCAGCTTTCAAGCCAGAAATCAGGAAACTGGCCTTAATCTCTCTCTCCTTTCCCTCCCTCTCTTTTTCTCTCTCCTCTCATTCTCACTTGCTCTCTTTCTCCTCCTACCCCCCTTTCTTTTTTTTTTTCCCAAAGTATATCTTTTTGTTGTTAAGATTTTATTTATTTATTTGACAGAGAGAAACACAGTGAGGGGGAACACAAGCAGGGGGAGTGGGAGAGGGAGAAGCAGGCTTCCTGCTGAACAGGGAGCCTGAAGGGGAGCTCGATCCCAGTGGGAGCTTGATCCTAGGACCCTGGGATCAGGACCTGAGTCCAAGGCAGATGCTTAACGACTGAGCCACCCAGGTGCCCCCACCCCCACTTTTTGCTCCCTCCCTCTCATACCACTTCTAACTCCCATACACACACATCCGGTTAATCAGCCCAGCTAAAGACACAGCACATTCAGTCAATGTAAACCACCACAAGGGACAGACCACAGAAAAGCAGCCTCTTTAAATAGACCCTGTATTTCACCTGTGCTGCGTAAGGTAATAAAAATTAAACAACTAGAGGCACACCTCAGAGATATTGTGAGTTTGGTTCCAGACCACTAGAATAAAGCAAAATCACGATAAAGCAAATCAAATTTTTTGGTTTCCTAGTGCATATAAAAGTTATGTTTACACTATACTATACTGCAATAACAGCACTGTATCTAAAAATTACCGTACATAACTGAATTAAAAACTACATTATTGTTAAAATATGCTAACCATCACCTGGGCTTTCAGTGAATTGTAATCTTTTTGCTGGGGGAGAGTTCCTGCCTTCATGTTGAAGGCTACTAACTGATCAGGGTGGTGGTTGCTGAAGGCTGGGGTGGCTGTGGCAATTTCTTAAACAACAAGGGGGCGCCTGGGGGGCTCAGTCGGTTAAGCGTCCAACTCTTGATTGCAGCTCAGGTCATGATCTTGGTGTGAAATCGAGCCCTTCTCTGGACTCTGTTTAAGATTCTCTCTCACCCCCACTTGCATGCACTCCATCTCCCCCCCCCCCAAAATATATACACACACACACACATACAAATATATATATATACACACACACATATATATTTATGGTTGCCCTATTGACTCTTCCTTTCCTGAACAATTTTTTCTGCATAGCATATGATGCAATGTGATAGCATTTTATCTACAGAACTTCTTTCAAAAGTGGAGTCAATCCTCTCAAACCCTGCTGCTGTCTTATCAGCTATGTTTATGAAATATTCTAAATCCTCTGGTGTCATTTCAACAAACTTCACAGAATCTTCACCAGGGGTAGATTCCATTTCTTGAATGGAATACCATTTCTTTGCTCATCCCTAAGAAGCAACTCCTCATCAGTTCAAGTTTGATCATGAGACAGCAGCAACTCGGTCCCATCTTCAGGCTCCACTTCTGATTCTAGTTCTCTAGCTTATTTCTACCACATCTGCTGGTACTTCCTCCACTCAAGTCTTGAACCCCCTCAAAGTCCTCCGCAAGAGCTGGAATCCACTCCTTCAGAACTCCTGTCAATATTGTTGATATTCTGACTTCTTACTATTCATCAAAAATGTTTTTAATGGCATCTAGAATGGTGAATTCTTTTCAGAAGGTTTTCAATTTACTTTGTCCAGATCTATCAGAGGAACTGCTATCAATGGCAGCAATAGCCTTAAGAAATGTATTTCTTAAATACATTTTGAAAGTTGAAATGACTCTTTGACCCATGAAATGGATGCAGAATGGATATTGTGTGAATAGGTATGAAAACAACATTAATCTTGTTGTCCATCTCCATCATAGCTCTTGGGTGACCAGGTGCATCGTCAAAGAGTAGTAATATTTTGAAAGAATATATATATATATATATATATATATATATATTTTTTTTTTTTCCCCCCTGAGCAATAGATCTCAACAGTGGGTTTAAAATATTCAGTAAACCATGTTGTAAACAGATGTGCTGTCATCCAGACTTTGTTGTTCCATTTATAGAGCACAGGTAGAGTAGAGTTAGCGTAATTCTTTAGGGCCCTAGGATTTTCAGAACGCTAAATGAGCATTCGCTGCATTACGGCCTAATAAGAGAGTTAGACTGTCTTTTGAAGCTTTGAAGCCAGACACTGACTTGTTTTCTCTAGATTAGAGAGTCCTATGTAGCATCTTCTTCTGATAGAAGGCTGTTTTGTCTACACTGAAAATCTGCAGCCCCCGTTATGTATGATCTGAGCTAGATCTCCTGGAGAACTTGCCCAGCTTTTCCACCAGCACCTGCTGCTTCCCTTTGCAATTTTGTGTTATTGAGATGGCTTCTTTCCTTAACTCTTGTGAACCCACCTCTGCTAGCTTCAGACTTTTCTCCTGCAGCTTTCCTACCTCTTTCAGCCTTCACAGAATTGAAAAGAGTTAGGGCCTTGCTCTGGATCAGGTTTTGACTCAAGAGAATGGTACAGTCGACTTCTAACTAGACCACTGAAATCTCCCTATCAGCAATAAGGCTGTTTCAGTTTCTTGTCATTCATGTGTTCACTGGAGTAGAACTTTTTTTTTTTTTTAAAGATTTTATTTATTTATTTGACAGAGAGAAATCACAAGTAGGCAGAGAGGCAGGCAGAGAGAGAGGAAGGGAAGCAGGCCCCCCGCTGAGCAGAGAACCCGATGCGGGACTCGATCCCAGGACCCTGGAATCATGACCTGAGCCGAAGGCAGCGGCTTAACCCACTGAGCCACCCAGGCGTCCTGGAGTAGAACTTTTAATTGCCTTCAAAAGCTTTGCCTTTACATTCACAATTTGGCTAACTGTTTGGCACAAGATTTCTACCTTTTGGCCTCTCTTGGCTTTTGATCTGTCTTCCTCACTAAGCTTAAGCATTTCCAGTTTATGATTTAGAGCGAGAGACACGTGACTCAATTCTTCCTTCCACTTGAACACTTAGAGGCCATTGTCGGGTAATTAACTGGCTTAATTTCAATGTAGTGTCTTAAGGAATGGGGAGGCCCAAGTAGAGGGAGAGAGACAAGAGAATGGCTGGTTGGTGGAGTGCTCAGAACACATACCGCATTTATTAAGTGTGCTGTCCTATGTGGGTGTGGTTCATGGCACCCCCGAAACAATTGCAGCTGTAACATCAAACATCACTGATTACATATCACCACAACAAATACAATAATAATGAAAAATTTGAAATATTATGAGAATTATCAAAATGTGACACATGAAACAAGACATGAAACAAGCAAATGCTGTTGGGAAAATGGCGCTGATAGACTTGGTCCGCACAGGGGTGACACAAACCTTCAGGTTACAAAAATCGCAATGATCTCCAAAGTGCAATAAAGCAAAGCACAATAAAACAAGATATGCTTGTACTCTCATAAGAATTTGTTCACTGTCTATCTCCACCTGCGGACGGTGAGGTGGACCCTGTTCATGGACCACTCTTGTTCACCACCAATACCTGCCATTTACTTAGTGTTAACTCTATGTCAGGCACTGCGTGCAGCTCTGCATTTATGATGTCATTGGATTCTATGAGGCAGGATCTGGTATTAGCCATATTTGATAGATAAGGAAATTGAGGCTTAGGTGAGTAGCTTACCCAAGGTCATGCAGTTGGACTTGAATCCAGGTCTGATAGCAAAGCAAATTCTTACTGTGCTACACTAAATGACTAGACAATGTGGAACCTATTTTTCTTTTCTTTCGTTTTTTGGTTTGTTTTTTTTTTTTTGGTAAAGATTTTATTTATGTGAGATAGATCAAGAGAGAGAGCAACCATGAGCTGGGATGGGAGAGGGCAGAGACAGAAGGAGAAGCAGACTCTGCTGAGCAGGGAGCCTGATGCAAGGCTTGATCCCAGGACCCTGGATCATGACTTGAGCTGAAGGCAGACGCTTAACCCTGAACTACCCAGGCACCCTTGGAATCAATTTTTTAACACATAATGCAAAGTCCTAAGTCAAATCGTGCACACAAATCTAGACAAATTAAATCAGAGTAGGCAAAATTCCTGTGCATTTGGCTAATTAGAAAGCCTAAAATTATCCTTAAAAAAAATATCAACAATAACTCTTCCCCCATGTAATTCATATTTTTCTTCTTTATTGGTGGCAATTTTACAACTCATCAGAACAACTGTCACTGGTCGGATTTGTTAAAGAGTATTTAACTGCAGTTACTTTTTTAAGTAAATAAAAATATAGCAAGCTCTATAAAAGCTCACTACTACTGAGACAAAATGCTGAAGTAGAGTGGAGATTCAGAAAAATCCTCCTGCTTTGTTACACTCATGGAAGTATGGACGAACCATCAATTAGAGATAGAGAATTTGGGTCAGTGTATATAGCAATTTGTTACAATTCAGCTGTCAATTTTGGGATCAGAAAGAGGGAGAGACGCAAGGGACTTTTCAATCACCTGGTCTAACAAGCAACAGACAAAAGATGTTGCAAATAATTCAGCAAAGTCAAAAAGAACCTAAAATGATAGTAATATTTGGAAACTGTGATTGAGTTCATGTATAGCCCACTGGCATCCTTATTCGAGAATAAAAATATCAGCAGGAGAAGAAATAAAAGCTCCAACAGTCATCAACCAATTTAGTATGTTGCTGAAGGGCAAGAAAGTGGAAAATTTCAAGGATGCTAGAGTACAGACTTTGTCCAGTCATACTGAACTAAAGCAGAAGAGCTAATTAATAGACATCTTTTCTTAATAATTAAGATTACAAAACAGGACAAATTATTATAGGGCTTCCTCAAGAAAAGGAAAAAACACTGTATCTCTCCCTCCACTTTTTCCCTCCCTAATCAGCATCCTTATTAGAAGGCTGTATGAAATAGTTTACCATATTGGAAAAACACACCATCTTGAAACAACTGATATTTAAGTTTTTTTGAGGGAAAAGTCAAAGACATTGCAGTGATGCAAAAACAGGAGTTAAAACTGCACCCATAGGAGAATGAAGTCTATAGGAAGATACACAAACATTCTTTGGTCTTGGTTCAAAAGCTGTAAAACAGATCTAGAAGCGTACATTTACGTAACCCTCCAAAATTTACTTTGCCCTCCAAAAGGCAATTTATGCTTTGGATTCAGCTTGTTGAGCTGCAGCTCTGGCTAGCTTAACCCTGAGCCCTAGCCTAAGATCTTCCTATAGCCATCAGGGTATGTGAAGTGCCACCCAGGAGGAAGAAGGGGCTGGACATGGATCTGAAAGCCCTCTTATGCCACCCAAATTCTCCATTTGCCCTACTTGAAGATACCTACCTCCAATAAGATGAAAGTTCAGATGATCTCTCTAACCTGACACATGCAAAATTCTTAACACATAAGGAAAGGAGAAAAAGGCAGGGAAGGGGAGAGAACAAGGTGTTAAGAATACCACATGATTTCACCCATGGGTGGAATTTAAGAAACAAAACAAATGAACAAAGAAAAAAAGAGAGAAACCCCAAAACAGACTTGTAACTATAGAGAACAAACTGGTGGTAACCAGAAGGGAGGGGGGATGGGAGAAACAGGTGAAGGGGATTAAGAGGATCTTGAGGAGCTGATCCTCACTGATCTTGAGGAGGACTGAATCATATATAGAACTGGTAAAGTCACTATATCATACACCTGAAACTAATATAACATGATATGTTAACTGTATGGTAATCAAAATTTTAAAAATTTTTTATTAAAAAAATTAAGAACGAAAGAGTTACAGTGGAAGGGAGTAAGAGATGTATATTTTTGTAAGTCACACTTAGAGTAAAATTAACCACAGGGAAAAAGGAGGCAAGAATAGTGTTCTTTCTCATTCTATTATATTCCAAAATCTAGAAGCTGACAACAACCAAGCACACAAGCTGGTTTGAGTCTCTTTCTTTTTCTCAGTGGCATAAAATCTCTTAATAAAGGTTATTCCAATCAACCCTTTGTCCCCATGTTTCCATTACAATATTTATGAGGACCATATGAGGAAATAATTGATAAAACCACATGGCCCATCTGGGTACCATTCACTCACAACTCAGAGACCACGCAGTAATAATGTTTGGTTCTGGGTGCTACCCTTTACAAAGGTCACAGAAAAACTGGAACACATTCAGAGGCAAGCATCCAGGACAGGGAAAGGACTCAAAACCAAACCAGTGAGGGCCTGGATGTGTTCAGCCTACAAAGGAGAGGCCTTCTAATACTTGAAGGGCTCTCGCATGGGAAAAGGCCTCTTATTGTTTTCTGTGGCCTCAAGGTGGGAGAGTGAAAATCAACACATAGAGCACACAGAGAAATTTCAGCTCAATAAAAGGAGAAACTTTCTTAGCAGGACTATTCAAAGACAGAATAGGCTGCCTCAGAAGACAGGGTCCCAGTTCATGCAAAGGGTAGACAACCACTTAGAGGCTTAGAAAGGGGTTAAGCACTGGTTGAGGGACCACGCCAGCATTTCTGTAGGTGTAAAACAAGGGCAAACTGAATTGGAACCACCAATGTGCTTATTGAACAGAAAATAATAGGAATTCGGAAAATAATGCAAGCTCCGGGACCTCTCTCTAGGTATCATGATTCAGAACAGGGGAGTGCCTGGGACTGTGCATTTTCACAAGCCCTCGAGGTGATTCTTACGTAAGCTCAAGAATGAGAACCAGGCTAGGTGACCTCTGAAGCATTCTCTATCACTTATCTTCTACTGTCACCGGGGCTGTCTACATAGTTTCCCTGCTCTGATCATTTATTTTTGTTGTGACCTCTGTCAGGAAACATCCTTACTCAAGTTTCATTAACTCGTTCTCTTTCTTGAAAGCCTACCCACCCCTTCAGTATCCAGTGTGGACAAATGATGAATGATTTCTTTACTGATTTTCTAACCACATGCGACCCCTGATTATAGCAAACCACAGCACTCTTTTGTGCTGCACCAACGGAACCCGTCACTACGCAGTGGTGTCAACAGCACACACTCTGAGGAAAAGGTCTGGGTCTCATACCCATTCCATCCTCATTAGTTGCACAGAGTTTGGGACACACTGTGTTACAGACATAAATTTAACATGTCTGTGCTGAAGGGATAGCTTCCTGGGTATTTTGTGCTTCCTTCAGTGTAAGCTCTGAGTGCTTACACTCGGGGTGTGTGTGTGTGTGTGTGTGTGTGCGCTCATCCTTAGTCCCTGGGGTCCTAGCACAGTGCTGAAGTAGACCAGAAAGTATCCTAACTTTGAATCAAACTAACTGATGAGTAACAGCCTTTTTTGCCCCCTGGGTTTTAGGTCAGAAGACATTTTTACAAAACACAATCGTCTCATCTAGTGTCTGCCCCTGGCCTTAAATACATACTTCAGACATGTCTACAAATGATCAAGCATTGCAGAAGAGAGGCAAAGGAGAAGCAGTCTCCATTCCTTCGGTGGTACAAGGATGGCGAGCCCTTGCTTCCACACTTAGGCTCGACCCTGGTTCCTTTCTGTCTTCTAAATGTTTTACGTCACCTATGTCATAAGCCTCCCCCTACCCCTGCTGCCTTAGCACCACAGCTAAGCCCTATTTTGTTCCTTCTTTTCTCCCTGAACTTACTGGATAAAAGGTTTACCACTCTCTGTCTCTGCTTTTCTACCACAATTTACTCCTGGGATGTTTTGTGAAGTCCTCTTGATTCAATTTGGAGAATTTCTCTTAGGTCTGTCCCTCTCTCTCATTCCCGTCTGGCACCTATTGTCCTATAGGAAGCTATAATGCAGAATATAGGCATTAATTTCCTAATTGAAACCAGGGGCCTTTGATCCATGGGTTTGCAAAGAAGTCTTGATGTTTCTGAAAAATCACATCCCCGTAGTCTATTTAAGGAGAGGAAACCTAGATATACAAAAAATGCAAACACTGAAAGAGGAACAAATGTTTTACTGTCTTCATTCTTTCAGAAGCAACTGCCTATATAGAAGAGCTCTTTTCCCTATGCTTCCTAATCTCAGTTTCCTTCCTCCATTTTGTCCTAAAGATAATGTAATAGCAACAATATTCTACTGACAAGAACTAATACTAATTGAGCCCGCTAAGTGAGGTACTTGACATATTGTTATTACTCCCTCTAACAGCTATGATATTTTTCTATTTTCAGCTGAAGATCTTGAGGCCCCAAAGGGTCATGTAACTCAGTGCCTAAGGTCATGCCATTACTAAGGGATTAATCTGAGATTCCAACCCATGTCTATTTGGCTCCAAAGCCAATATACCATATACCAGTCAGTCCCTTCATACACTAATAGCTTCCATTGCTTTTGCAATCACTTCCAAACTTTCAAATTGGTGAGGGTAAGAAAAGCCATGTTTTAGTGAGATAAATCTAGTGGTAATATGCAGGATGGATCGGAAGGGAATTAACTTGAGGTTGGGAAACCAATTAAAGATGTAATAATTTAGGCATGAGTCCATAATGGCCTGCACTAAGATGCTGGCAATGCGAATGGAAAAAAGAGACGGATATGAGAGAAATTATGAAAGATGAATCAAAAGAACTTGGCGGCTGCTGAAACATACGAAGTGAGAGAAAAAGAATCAAAACTGACTTAACTTACAAGTCTGTGTGACCACGAGACGTGACTGAAGCAGGAAAGGCAAGGATAAGATCAGGCTTTGTGGGAGAGGAAACGATAAATTCCTTGCTTTAATTATGAAAAGTAAAACAGTGATGTGATCAAGATATAGGAAGATACACCTATGTTTAGAGCAAATATGCCTTTCTACTTTTCCTTAGTGTGACCCCAAAAGTAATGAAAAGGACTTCAAGTCACATATTCACAGAACAACACTGACCTCTGACTGGAGTAAATACCTTTGTGTCCCTTGCATGCAATCTCTTTCTTTTCCAAGCTTGTAAAAAGTGCCATGCCTGCAAATTCCAACACCATTCATTCAAAGGAGATGGTTAATAGGTCTCATCTGTTTAGCTGGAAAGCATATAACAGGTCCTTCATAAGAAGACCAAAGACAATCGTTTGAGTGAAAATTTATGCAAAGTAACAGATTAGTAATAGTTTTACACCAGCAGGGCTTCATGTCTCATTATTTTATACTGACTACTAATAGAGTTTAGTATTAGAATTTGAAAAGGAACAGAAAATGGAATGCTCTCCCCGCAGAATTTATTGTACTCTTTCAGCTATTATGGGTTTCATTACAGATTTCTACTCCAAGGCGTTATTCTTTGTTTTATTTTCAAAATGGGGCTCATACTTTAAAAATGGCTTTCTGGGAAACCTCTACATTTGCATGCATTCAAATGAAACTCTGTTCTCTGTCTGCTGTCATCATTCTGTTCAGCAGCTTGTTACATATTTTATAGGGTTAGGACGTGATTAACAATGGACTCCTCCGTAGCATTCCATAAAACAACAAAACCGACAGTAAGGCTCAGCAAAGTAAACATCCCGAGTACTTTTAAATATTTGGTTTTATAGTTTTGAAATGACAAGTTTTAAAAGAAGTGCTATGATGTAAGCTGGGAATGCAGCTCTGGTACCACCCTGTGATTGAGGACAGCCTGGTAACAGGGTAGGTTCTGTATGAAGAATGCTCTGTCCTTAGCTGTTCAGCATTCTCTTAGGCTAGCCACTGGAACAGCAAATGTCCCCCTACATTGCAGATCAACCCAAATGGAGAGATAAGATGATAGAGGCAACTGAAATGCTAAAACAGCAGTAACTGTTGCATAAACAAATCAAGCTGCTTTTTGGAAAGAGGAGACATCAGAACGTGGGATAACTTTCTCATGGTGCAGGAATGTTGAGGGCGCATTCCAAACCCAACCCTGTATTCGACAGACTCATGAAACAGAGCTATACACACCAGGTCATGCATCAGCAGCTCAAAAAGTAGTTTCCTTTTATTGAGGGAGAGAATAGAAAAATAAATGCTGGGAAATCTTTCAAAGGAGATCAAAAGGTGCAATGAATAATGACTCTGATGTACTTCAAAATGGAAATTCTTCAGGCAAGTAGGTCTGGGTTTCAAGTAATTAACCTAACATTTACACAATGGATTGCGACAAAATATAATGAAGTTAGCGTACAAAACACTGTCTGATAAGTGTTAACTCAATGTTCATATCCTCATAGTTAGACACAGCTGCTTTACTGGAGATGAGCACAAAGTATTAAAAATTGGGGGAAACACTGTATTATGCACCTTCTAAGTTTAATTATTTTTGAGGTTGAAGTTCTCATATGGAACGTTGGGTCATAAAGCACTGCAAATCATCCCATTCTTAGGAAAATGCGAGTTCAAAAAATATCTTTCCACAAGTCGTTTTAAAAAGCAACATTACTATAAAATTAAATACTGGAAATAATAATGCAAGTTCATGATAAGAAATACAAACCTCATTCATTTAACAAAAGCTAATAAAAAATGGGGGAAGAATCAATACAGTATTATCAGCTTAAAGAATGTCACTGTCGTGTGGGCTGCTGAGAGAAACCAGTACTTCCTGCAACTAGATACTTCTTTTCACGAAAGAAGATAAAAACTGAATTTTGCTAGCCTGGCGGTGCAACAACCAGCATAGCATAATAAAACAAAGAAACAAAGTCAAGGTTTACAGAACAATACCCATGATCATTTTGTTTTAATTTCAAGTTTAAATAAAACTAACAGTTAAAATTATTCTCTTTGGTGTACTATTCTGTGTATTTTAAAAACCACCATGGCTATCATGAGAGAACAATTTTATCAACCCAAAATACGCCCCTGTATTCTCTGCAGGGAAACCTCCCCTGGCCCCTACCCATAGCAACCCCTTGCCATAGTCTTGCTTTTTAAAGAATGACATATGATGGATGTAGTATCTTGCTTTTTTCACTTAGCAGAATACATATGAGATTCACCCATGCTCCTGTGTCTCTGAGTAACCTGCTCCCTTTTCACTGATGAGTAATAGTCCATAATACAGATATGCCACAAATTGCCTACTCATTCACCAACTGAAGAGGTATTTGTGTTATATCCAGCTTTTACAAATTATTAACAATGTTATTATATTATTACATAATAAATAAAATGTAATAAAACACTTTTATTCAAGTTTTTGTGTAGAATGGATGGGTGAGATGTAGGTGTATGTTTAACTTTCCAAGGAATTGTTGAACTGTTTTCCAGAATGTCTCTACCATTTTTCATTCCTACCAGTAACAAGTGAGAATTTCAGATGCTCTCCATCCTTGCCAGGACTTGGTACTGTTGTTGTTTTTTGTTTTTTTTTTTTTAGGGGGGGATGGTTATTTTTAAAAAGTAATCATAAGAGGCATATAGTGGTTTCTTATTGTGGTTTTTATTATCTCACTGTGGTTTTAATTTGCATTTTATTAATGATTAATGGCATTGAGCATCTTTTCATGGGCTTATTTGTCATCAAGATATCTTCTTTGATGAAGTACCTGTTACAATCTTTTGTCTTTTAAAAAAATTATGTTGTCTGTTTTCTTACTGTTGAATTTTGAGAGTTCCTTACGAATTCTGGATACAAGTCCGGTGCCATATGTGAAATTGCAAATACTTTCTCCCCCTCGTAGTCTTCTTAACGTATCTTCTCAAATATCATCTGTTTTATTTATCATTCCCTGGCTCCGTTTGTCAGACTTTCACTGAATTATCTGGCATGGCATTATAATAATCACTTTGAAATAAAATGATACGATGAAGAAGGGTTATTAGAAAAGACTCTCTGAGAAGGTCGTACTTGAGCCAAGATCCACGCCAAAGAGAAGAACATAAAGGCAGAGAGAAGGGCAAGGCTAACACACTTTGGTGGGAAGAGTTTGGCAAGTTCGAAGAAGACAAGTAGGTCATCATGGCCAGAGCTCCCCGAGGGAAGCAGAATGAGGCATGAGATGAAGAAGCAGTAGAGGCAGGGAAAGTCTTAGAGGCCTTCACGGAGTTTGAAGGTGAGAAACCGCTGAAGGGTTTCAAGCAAAGAAAGTCATACAATCTTCCTTAACTTCCAAGATTTGTCCGGCTACATAAAGAATTGGAGGGGCAAGCAAGGAAACCAGTTAGGAGACCACTACATGTAGTGCAGGTAAGAAATGATGCTGGAATCAGATGGAGAGAGCAGTGCAAAATGACTGCAGTGAATGGGTCTGAGATTTATTTTAGAGTTAAAACCAACAGGACTCTCCAGTGGGTTAAAATGTGAAGAATAAGAAAAATGGAGGACTCGAGGATGGCTCCTAGGTTTGCAGACCAGGAAAATGGGGTGGATAATAATGACATTCACTGGGATAGAGAACTACCTTAGCAGTGAAAATCAAAGGTCCGTTTGGGATATGATAAGTTCGAGATGTCTAAGGGACACCCAAGTAATGCTGGAACACAGTAGAGAAGCTTGGACCAGAGGGATAAATCTGAGAGCCAGAAGCACAAACATGTGTAAGAGAGGAGCATATAGGTAGAGAAAAGAAAATAGTTCAGGATAAAGCCCACAGCACTAAACATTAGGTTAAAATATGTTCACATGTCTCTCTCCCCTAACTGGCTTTTTTGTTCTTCAAGTACACAGATCATCTCTTTTTCATATACATTTAACAAATCTTGGTGCCTGATACTCAAAAAGTGCTTACAAGTAGTTGTGAAACTCTCACAAGCGTAATACATGAGGAATGAGAACATCAGGATGTCCAAAGTGGAATGAAGTGGTAAAAAGGAACAGCTCCAGGAGAGACTGGAGTCCCAGAATGGAAACTTCAAGTGCCAGATTTTGCAGTGCCCATAATGGGCAATTAGTGTCTCAAGCAAAAGGGGGCTCTTCAAAACAGCAGTTAATGTATCTGTCTGCAAATAAAGGAAGTTGGTTTTCAACTGGAACTTTTGTGAGGAATCCCTTTTCCCCTACTTTTTGGTTTCCAACCTGCAAAATTGCAGGGACTCAAAACTGCAGAGCCTGTGCAGGGACACAGGCTCCCCCACAACTCTGCTACTTTAGGTGGAGCCATATTACTGGTTTTGGCCAATGGACTGTGAGTGAAAGAACATGTCACTTTCATGCTGAAAAAGGCTGATGAATGCCTCTCCAACTCTTCCAACTCTTCCCCTACCGCAGTGACCTAGGAGGCCGCATGTTCCATAAGGCACATCTATGAGACAGTAGAGCTTCCATCAGCCTCAGTCCCTTCAAAAAATTCTTTCCCTTCATTAGCATTTACAAGTTAATAGCTCAAATGACTGGGTGAAATTGGGACTGAGTATCTGTGGATTTGATGGTCTGAATATAAGTAATTTCCTTGGTGCTCTTAAGAATGCAAAGGGACTCTACTTGTGCTGCCATTGCTATCCTAGATTCATGTCACATATTTCTCCATAAAGACTTAGGAAAGAGCCTAAATAAAACCTCAAGATAATGCTTTCATGATAGAAGATGCTTCTCCTCAATGGCTTGACTTTATTGGAAGGAAAAGCAACATAGTAACTTAGTAAAAACTGGGATTAAAAGATTCCTAGTAGGGGAAACTCCCAAGTAAACATGCTTAAAACCACTCGAGCTGTTTTCAAACTCTATTTTGAATTTTCATTGTAGCCACATATTTTTTAAGACTTATTGACTTATTTGAGAGGGGGTGGAGGGGAAGAGAGAGAGAAAGACTCCTCAGACTCCCCACTGATGATGGACCCCAACTCAGAGGTTGATCCCAGGACCCTGAGATCATGCCCTGAGCTGAAATCCAGAGTTGGCTGCTCAACCATCCAAGCCACCCAGGCACCCATGTAGCCACATTTCTATACACACACATAACCTCAATTTGTGGTTGAAGGTTGTTTTGATTATTTGGAAGACAGAAACTGGCAATATATTATTTACATGAATAATAGTAAACTGAAGAATATATTGTCTTCTCCTCTTCCCCTCCTTATTATCAAATGAGAATACACAAAAAAAGTTAAGTATGACATAAAAAGGCCATTTTATAAGCATCTTTAGCAGTCGGTTACTTTAATTATTTAACATTAAACTTTCTATTAAAGATATTATTTTAAAGACGCCAGGCAAAGTAGAATTCATGTTATGTAATAATCTGCCCATGCTTCTTTGGCAGAGACATTTACTTATCACTGAACATGCACAGGCTCCCCCACAACTCTGCTACTTTAGGTGGAGCCATATTACTGGTTTTGGCCAATGCACTGTGAGTGAAAGAACATGTCACTTTCATGCTGAAAAAGGCTGCTGAATGCCTCTCCAGCTCTTCCAACTCTTCCTCTACCGCAGTGACCAAGGAGGCCGCATGTTCCATAAGGTACATCTATGAGACCATAGAGCTTCCATAAGCCTCAGTCCCTGAGAGACTCTGTGGAATGGAATCCCACCTATGGAGATGTGTACTGTCAACAAGAAGCAGCAGACTTTTGTTATGCTACATTACTGAGATTGATTCTGCTGTTGTTGCTATTCACTTAGTCTATCCTTATTAACACACCTCCCCAGTTGAAAGTCATATTTATAACTATGGATAATCCAGGAGAGATTAGTTCGGAGACTAACTGTGGTCAAAGAACCCATCTCAAATGCATGGATGTATATTTTATTTGCAAGTATAATTACCTGCAGAGACTAATTCTTTTAAAGTGGAGGCCAGCATGTTATCCTTGATTTTGTTTCCTGTTGTTGCCTCCTGAATTGATCTATCATGGTTTGCCACATTCCATGGACAAAATCAGGTCTATGCTGTCACATTTGTTTCATCACCTATAGGGGATCATCTCCAGCTATCTTATGAGAGAGGTATCAACTAAAAATCCCACACAAATAGCCTATTTAATAGTGTTGGGGTCTATCATTACTTCAGAGATAATCACTGCTTACACATTAACTCATAAGTTAACAGACGTCTTTTTACAATACTAAACTTCCAAGGGTCTGCAATCTAAATTTTATACAGTAAAAAAATATATATATGCAAATGATCTTACTTCCACATGAGTTTCTCTATGTATTTAAGTTTTGTGGGTTTTTTTTTTTTTTCCCTTTCCAACTTAGTAATATCACAGCAATCATCAAACAGTTGGATCTGAGAAATGATAAAACCAGTCTGCCCCTTATGTCATTTCTACCCGGGAAGCTGACAACACATTGCTATTTGTTTTTTGGTTGGTAACAACATTAGTCTGAACATCATTATGCATACTGCAGTTGTGTATTTATTTCTCCTTCCAAGAGAGAAGAAAAAAAGAATTTACTAGTGTAATATAAGAACAATGGGACACTTTAAACTAATAGCTGGTGAATTTATAATAAACAAAAGGAAATGTTTCTTCATATACCACACAGACACTCAGCCAACCCTTGGAATTTGTTACTAATTATTTCACAGTCAGGGCTTTCTTTTTTTTTTTTTTTTAAGCTGGATAGCTTAATAATTGATGAAATCTTTAATTTTTGTCACCTAACTATAGAAGTAATTAAATTTTGTGCTTTAGGAAATCACCTCCCTAATCCTGACTAGGACTTTCATTCTCTGTCCTCCCGGGTAAAGAGAACGACACAGTAAATTTACAGCCACATACCTCCACGTTTCCATTAGGAATACCTCGGGCAAGCTGGACCCATTCAAGTCCTAAAAAGTCTCTTCCAGGTTGGCAAAAACTCTGAGCTTCATAATTCCATCCGGCTCTTAAAAGAAAGTGGCTTCGTCTGCCTTGTCTGATTTACTGAGATTTAATGGAATGAAACAAAGGGCATATATTTGAAGTGTACAAGTTGATCATTTTTAACATGTGAAACCATCACTATAATCAAGATAATGAACATATCATCACCCCCAAAGTTTCCTTGGGTCCCTCTCTCTCTCCCCACTCTCAACCCCTGTTCACAGTCTGTAGTGCTTTCTGGTACTAGAGATAATGGCATTTTCTATTATTTTCTATAAATGGGATCATACAGTATCTACTCTTTTTTAGTTTGGCTTATTTCTCTCGATTAAGTAATCAAACAAGGAAGTCATTAGACTGAGGTGGCTCTAAAGTCTTGGTAGCCTATGTAAGCAAAATGAAATCGAAGCCACAATTAATTCCTATAAATGCCTCAAGGATAAAAAGAACAACCAATTACAAATAGCCAACAAAACTTTTGCAAATAGGGCGACCACTTAAGCTATAGCCAATCAAAGAATTTCCTTGCTTTGCTTCTACTTCTCCTCCACAAAATTCCAATCCTCAACATAACTATTTTCAGGTTCACTCATGTTGTTGCATGGATTAATACTTCACCCTTTTTTATTGCTGAGGAGTATTCCCTTGTAGGGACGCATCACAATTTCTCTTTCCTCTTATCGAAGGGACATTCTGGCTGTCTCCAGTCTTCATGTTATAAATGAAGCTGCTGTGAACATTCCTGTGTCTAAGTCTTTGTGTGGCTATATGCTTTCATTCTTCTTGGGTAAAAATCCAGTTGTGGAATGGCTGAATCATAAGGAAGATAAATTCTCAACATTGAGGAACTTGCCAACGTAAGCACCGCCAAACTATTTTCCAGGGTGGCTATGCCATTTTACATTTTCACCAGCAGAGAGCAGAGGATGAAAGTTCCCAGCTCCTTGACATCTTCACCAACACTTGGTATGGCTGGTCTTTTTAATTTGAGCCAATCTGGTAGGGGCATCTCATTTAGTTTTGCATTTCCCTAATGCCTAAGAAGAGTGGGCATTTTTTCATGTGCTTATTTCCCATTCATGTATCCTCTCAGATGAACTATCTGTTGAAACCCTTTGCCCTTTTATTCTTGGGTTTTTAGGGTTTTTTTAATTACTGAGTTATAAGCATACTTCATATATTCTGAATCCAAGTTCTTTATCAGATACATGATTTGCAAATATTTCCCCCTAACTGGTGGCTCATCTTTTCATTGTCTTAACAGTATCTTTAGAGGAGCTAAAGCTTCTTTATTTGATATAGTCTAATTCATCAATCTCATTTTTTTTTAATGATCATGTTTTTGATGCTGTATCTTAAAAACCTTTGCTTAAGCCAAGGTCACAAAGGTTTTCTCTTACACACATACAGCATCCAGTAAACTTCAGTCAATAAATCAGGGAACACTTACATTAGAATGTGCTAATGAGAGAGCTGATTAAACCAAAATGCAAATGACAGCTTTTCCTCTTTGTGATCTTGAATTTAAGGAAAGAAAAAAAAGGACTACAGAATTAGAAAAAGGTAATAATACTGTTTCCCAAACCCACAGAGAGAGGCATCTATGGAAAAGGATCTCATCCTTTCTTTGTCCTTTTCAGCTTTGGTTTCCAGAACCTTCCAGAACCTATCAGGCCCTTCATTTTCCTCAACGTTTCTCCCCCTAGACCTAGGGAAGAGGTGCCTGCCGCTTTCACAAGAACAAACATAAAGCTATTTTTCTGTTTCTGAACTCATGCAGCTCTAATTAGTACCAGTACAGACAAATACCTCAGTTATAAATCCAGAACAGAAATCATGTCCCCGCCACTAACAGAATAGCAGACCATAGTGCCAACTTAGATATTAATCAGGAGTATTAGGAATAACTTTACTTAGGTATCAGAAAATCAGGCTTAGAAGAACGTGATAGACAATTTCTTCCATCTACATCCAGAGCTTCAATTCATGCAGAGTCAACTGAAAACCTGACCTACCTCCATGAAAACTCACTCCACATTTCTACCTGCCTGCTGGACAAAGCCACTTCCATAGCCTGGTGGCACTTCAGCTTCCCCACGTCCAGAAGAATCATCAGCTCATCAAAAACTCATCTCCTCCCTCCTCTTCACCTCTCCGTTCTGGCTGCACAACCTTCCTAGACTACCCAAGCTTATGGTCTGACCCTCTCTGACTCCTATGTCTTGACTCCCTATCTTCTTGCATTTAAAGAGTTACGGGGGCAGGGTGGGATGTGAGAACATATTTAGAAAAGGGCGAGTACATTGCAGGGATAATCAGGGAAGGCTTCCTAAAAAATATTTATATTAGGTCTTCAAAGATGGCCCACGTTCTTCAGACATTAGGGCCTCCTATAAATATTTTTAGGAAGCTTCTCCTGATTATCTCTGCATATACTAGTTTCCTTCCACTAGACTCCTAGAGCATTTTGTACTTCTTTATCTCACTTAACACATACTACTTTTATTAGAGTTCTTATACAACTATCAAATTGTAAGCCATTTAAAGGCAGGGATCGTGTTTTATATTCCTCTAGAACTCTCTAGGTTCCCTAAAATAGTATTTTAAAATTCGAATCAAAACAGATTGAAACTTCTATGATGTTACTATGAGCAGTATACCTTAGAGTTCCAGAGAAGATCCTCGAACATGAACAGAACGACTAATGAATGAATACCACAGTCTCAGTATGTAAAACTTTAGTGAAAGAACATTTAAAGGTAGAAATGCATTTTCTATATTCCGCCTCAAAGGCTTACTTCTTCTTTCTGAGCAAAACTTCTAGCCTTCTTTCCCTAATAATCATCCAAAAATACTGAACTGAGTGCGACTATGCAGGCAATCCCAAGGATGGATTTGGGACTCAGAAGATTATCAAAGCACTAAAAATAATAAAAACAAAAAGAATAACAATATAAAGAAAAAGTAATTCCATTACTTAATAAGGAAATAAAATATCAATTTTTCAGGCCTGTTATTCTCATTTGTATGTTTGTAGAAATCTGAAGTTGCATTAAAAAGGAAAAAAAAAAAAAAAGCCTATTCAGAAATGCTGGATGAGTGGACAACAAGTAAATATCCTGAAGGAGGCAAAAGCAGCGGATGGCCCAGCTCAGCATATTCCACGGGGATTCCCTGGTACTTCCAGGTTCCTCGCCCCCAAATAAAGTTTCTGACACCTGCCCAGCCATCTCTCCCGAAGAGTATGGAAAAGGGGGATCAGGAGTGATCGCAAGGCCTACTTCTGAAGCACCCTGCCTTGTTGGTGGCACTGTAACCTCTTCATCTTTTAAGTCAGGCTTTGATAAAAGACCATTACACAGGCAACGTGGTGATCATTTCACCTGGGTGATTTTAATTTGGATTCCACAAACGATCACTCCATGTTCACCTTGAAATATATCACCTGTATTCCATAGCCACATCTTTGGCCTTTCAATAAACTCTCCCATCCACCTACATTCATTACATGGAATGTACTCTCTCAGATTTCAGACATTTGCAAGTCGTAGAGAGTAATTTAATGTTTAATTCAAAACTGCCCATGTATGCCAGAATATAGAATTACCTAAAAATTTTATTATTGGCAGAAAACACTATAAAGTATTTCCTCAGAAATCAAAAGACATTAATGTAATATCCTGTAGGCCAAATTGTTTCACCCAACACCAAGGATTTCCAGAGAGAAAGAACAGAGAGGGAAAATTTATCTAGTGAGTGGTAAATTTCAAATACTTATTAAAGACATAAATATATTTTGTTGCCAGTAATCTTTAAGGCCTCTGAAGACTGTGTGCTTTGCAGTTGTTAAATGGGCTTTGTTTTCCTTTTTTATAAGAACAGAAGAAATAACCAGGGGAGGAGAGAAAATGACAAAGTGAAGAGTCTGGCCACGAAACGCCATCCAATTTTCACATTTATCATCCTGCCCAGCACTGGCATAAGCTTGTGGGGGAGGCCAAGTTTAGAGGGGAGGGCGACCATGGTCCTGCCCAGAGAGTCTCCACGTAGCTGCAGTGTGTCTTGGTCTTGAAAATGAAAGCACAGGCTGAAGATAGGGTGGAGGACAGCTCTGGAACTTGCTGGAAATGCCTTGTCTGTGGATACAAATGTTGGTTGGGGAACATTCACTTTATTATAAACTCAGGGAAAAACGCCTTTTTTGGAAAACCTTTATGACTCAGATTCTATTCCACTTTTTCTTAATAATCTGGTGGTCAAGCTTTTGGAGAATGCTTTATCATTTTACTGTGAATGTTTCTGAAGTTTCTCAGTAAAACAGAACAGACGAGAGGAGAGCTGGTTGAGTCAGGCAGAGGCAGAATGAGGTGAGGGTAGCAGAAGCCATCTGAAGGCACCCTGGGCGATGAGCGCACTGCCCAGAAAGCACCCTTCACTCAGGCTCTGCCTGCAGACGAGATCAGCTCCGCTCCGGAAGACCACCTGCCTCAGGGCAACAAACCAAGCAAAACGCCAGTGGGGATCAATCAGAAAGTGCCACCTCAAAGGCCTTAAAAAATCACATTTAATTATGGGATTCACCGCTTCATCCAATAAAGTAGTAAAATAAAAAGACAGCAGTTTTCCAAGATTCATTTGCTACATGAAAACTCTTTGGGAGTTGTTTGTGAAAAATCTTCATCACAGATGATGGCTTCTAGCGCTCTGGGGAACCATGTAAACACAGGATGATAAACTTCTTACCACAGCATCACTGTTTAGGGCAGAACCAATGGCCTTAATTTTCTGCAAATGTATTTTAAATAAGTTCTAAGATTTTCCATTTAAGAACCTGCCTATCAAATCTCAACGTGCCTTTAAAATGTGATAAAAGCGCAGTGCTGGTGGTTTAATTGGCCACTTAAATCAGTCTGTTTTTGAGACAAAACATCTTTGCACCTAGTCACCAAGTACCTACCAGCTTTGCATTCACCAGATGATGCCCAGTAGCTATGGGCCTGAGGATGGTGTGGTCAGCCCCGGGGTCATCTCACTCAGGGAATCAGACCCATAACAATGTCAGGAAGGAAATAAACTCTGTAACTGGGATTTCATCATAATTAATTGGCTTTCTTTCCCTTGTTTTTTTTTTTTTTTTTACTAGCAAAGGATAGGACGAGAGCTCAGAATGGAATGCTTTCAGTTAACCAGTCTAAATAACCTGTGGTACCTGAAGGTTATTCAAAATGATCCAAAGAAACTCTTCTGAAGCCTTAAACCTTCCTCCATTCTCTGAATCATGTGTTCCAGCTCAAGGGCACTTACAGAAAGAAAACAGACTGGCATTCCCTGAAATCGTGTCTCTTCACTACTAGAAAGGAGCTACAACTTACATTATCTCTGGCCTGTTTAATAAATGTGTTTTAAACATAAAAACACGGTCATTACAGCAACAATGACTGCCTCTTTTAAGGTGAACAGATTTGTAGTTTCAATCCTCTATAAACCACTTAGAAAGATGGAGAATACATGAAATAACAGACCTTCCCAGAACATTCTGCGAGATTCTACTTTGTCTTTGAAGAAAAAAATGTAGATACTGTATGTAGATTTTCTGCAAAGCACACTGAAAATTCCATAAATCCCATCCTGCAGGGATTTCACTTTTCTGTAGACTTTCCACCCTACTTGAGTTCCTAGCCCCTCTAAATATATGCTGCAATACGACATTTCCATAGACAAAGCACTGCACACTAATAAAACACAACACTGTTTACATACAGTGCAAATATATAACATATTTTTAGCGTAGGTTATGAGCAATATTTTTAGATGGATGGAGCCTACAGTGATATTAGTAACAAACTTCTACTGTAAATTAGTGGCCTAAATAGAAATTTATGTTCCATAAAACCCAGCATGAAACAATAAGTTAGAAATATTTAAATAACATTTTACAGAGCGTTAAGCAGCAAGTACAACTATGTCAGGCTGAGGCGGTTACTGAGAAAGAGAGCTGGGCACTGTCCCAGCAAGGTGCCCAAGCAGCAAAAGACAAGGCCTTGGACTTTTAAGTAACTTTTAAAAAATTTTGTATGACCTACGGATTTGTGCCTGACTAGTATCTCAAAGGCAGTCTCCATCTTGCAAACAAGTGAAAGAGAACCAACCAGTTAGGGATATATTTTAGAACTTCGAGAGACACAAGGCCAAAGGCATCTATGTGAGATGGGATTTTGGTTTATATTTTCATTCATTTTTTAAAATATGCTCGTCTATAATGTGAACAGATGAGCTCCTATCTAGGTTTGGCTTTCTAAGATCCATAATCCTGCTCAAGTCATAATCAAGTCCATTCTTGCATTACTCACATTTCACAGAGCAAAGAATATTTCTATTACTTCTTGGAGAAAATCAGCTTCCGATTTAAATTTATGTTTGCAGTTCTGCAAAATATCAGACTTTAAACACTACATTCAAAATTTAACATTATAAGCCTGATACTATGATTAGATCCCAGTAAGGATATGAAAACACTATGGAAGCTCCCCACATTTGTAATTTAGATATTTTTTCCAAAATAATTGAAGTAGGAGTTGATGGTGGTGGCTGGGGTATGGAAGGAGGACGAAAGTTCCAACTTGTTTTTCTCCTCCACACAGAATAGGAAGGTGTCAGGGCTTCTGTAATTGAGATGGCAGAATGCCATGTCTTCAAGGGAGACGAAAATGATGGCTTTATTCTTTCTATTTCTTCACCTGCCATTTAGAAGGATAAATGTAATATTCTTAACGAAAAAAAAAAAAAGAAAAAATAGAAAAGTAAGCTGTAGGGCTTCAATTGGAAAAAAAAAAAAAAAAAAGTTCTCTGATTCATGTATAACATTCCCAAATAAGAAATGAACAAAAAGTCTGGGCTGACATTTTGGTTCATTAAGGCAAGAGATTGGTATTGAAATGCTAGATTTTTCCAATGGATTATCCCACTTATCCCATTTTAATCCTTAAATTTGATGTGTCAAAAATTAGATTCAGGGGCGCCTGGGTGGCTCAGTGGGTTAAAGCCTCTGCCTTCAGCTCAGGTCATGATCCTGGGGTCCTGGGATCGAGCCATGCATCAGGCTCTCTGCTCAGCGGGGAGCCTGCTTCCTCCTCTCTCTGCCTGCCTCTCTGTCTACTTGTGATCTTTGTCTGTCAAATAAATAAATAAAATCTTTTTTAAAAAATTAGATTCATCATCCCTCTCCTAATTTGACTTAGCCTAACCATTTCTCCATTTCTGTCAGTGACATCTGTATCTTACCAACCATCTAAATCCTAGTCCTCATTCATCATTTCTGATTCTTCCTCTTCTCTTACTTTCAGAGACAATACTGAAGCTCAATAAGATTATAAACTCTAAGAAGAGTGGGCCTGTGTCTGTTCTATTCACCCTTCATTTAGGCTTTCACCTCTAATGTGTGACAAGGACAGGGATGGATGCTGGGCAAAAGCAAGCAAGACAGTCATGGTCTCTGCCCTCATGGAGCTTAAGGGCTAGCACAGGAGTCACACATTAAATACATAAAGGCATCAACTACAAATTATGATAAGTGCTTTAAAGAAAAAGACCTGAGTTCTAGAAGACTTAGTTAGGATAAACGTGGAGGTAGTCAACAAGTTTCTCTCAGTTAGTGAAAACTGATTAAAGGGTAAGCAATGAGGTAGTCAGATGAAGATCGGTGGAAGAGTATTCTAGGAAGAGAGGCAACATGCACAAGACCTTCGGGTAGGAAAGAGCCTAGCACATTTTAGAAAATGCGGGAAAAGGCCAGTAAGGCCGGAGGTAGTAAGTGGGCAATACACAGTGGCCACACTTAAGGTACTGGGTTTTAACCTGGGTAAAATGGGAAGTCAAAAGGGTTTTGGGCATGACTTAGGTCTTAAGAAGCACACTGAAGCTTCTAGGCAAAAAATGGAGTGAAGCAAGTGTGTACAGGGAAATTAGTTAAGAGACGACTACAGAAATTCAAGAGTGAGCTGACAGTGATGTGAACAAATCCAAGCCATCCTCATTGCCAGGGTCTGACACAGTTCCTGGTTCACATAAATGAATGAGTCTATAAACAGACGCCAGCATCATTTCTTAGAGTCTTCTTTCATGATACTCCTGCCTGGCCCAGGATAGAGGCATCCTCCAGCCTCTTTCAGAGATACAATTACATTTATTTTCTAGAGTCAAATTTGTAGTCAAGATCATGATTAAAAAAAAAAAAATTTAGATTGTATCTAATGTCTACAGTTTAAAGTTTGAACTCCTCAAATGTCACATTAAATTCTATATAAAAGTATAACTTTTTGATGGGGTGGGAGGTTGGGGTACCAGGTGGTGGGTATTATAGAGGGCACGGATTGCATGGAGCACTGGGTGTGGTGAAAAAATAATGAATACTGTTATGCTGAAAATAAATAAATTAATTAAAAAAAAAAAAAAGTATAACTTTTTGAAATCTCAAATCATGGAATTCATATATAAGATAAGCAAAACTTGGGGCGCCTGGGTGGCTCAGTGGGTTAAAGCCTCTGCCTTCAGCTCGGGTCGTGATCCCGGGGTCCTGGCATCAAGCCCTGCGTCAGGCTCTCTGTTCGGCATTGAGCCTGCTTCCTCCTCTCTCTCTCTGCCTGCCTCTCTGCCTACTTGTGATCCCTCTTTCTGTCAAATAAATAAATAAAATATTTTTTAAAAGATAAGCAAAAAGTTACATATAACAATATCAATCACAGCATTATTTACAATATCAAAACAAATTATATGTGCTTCAATATAGGAAAAATCAAATTATGATACCTCTACATAATGAAATAATATATGGTCCTGAAAAAGTTTTCAAGGAGTATTTAATAATGTGGGGAAAGTAATAAAACATTAAGTAAAGAAAAAAAGGACATAAAACATATATAACATGATTTGAAGTTCATTTGTAAAATACACACACAGATATGTGACCAAAGAGAAATAAATCAAAGATTAAAATTGTGATCTACAGATGATGCGGTTATAAGTGATCTTTACTTCCTTACCTTTTTTTTTTAGTATCCAAATTTTCTGTAAGAGTAATACCTTTATTCTCAGAAAGATCTCTCAGTAATGGTTACATGTAAAACACTTCCGCCTAACTCCCAGGCTGTCCTCCCAGTCTGCCCAAAAGTCTGTGATCCTGTTTGCCATGTACGTGCTTCTACCCTTGCCTGCATAGGGCCTGCTCCCACTCCAAAACCTTAAGTCTCTGAGGGATCCCCTAGGATCTCAATTCCTGCTCATAACCTTTACTAGACGCACAGCACTTTGCCTTGACTCGTGAATTTCTTTTCTGTGCTTTTAGCTCTCATGTCTCAGTCCAATCGATTATGTTTTTGCTCCCTCATCCTGCCCCACAGCAGCACCAAGCACAGACCCTTCTATGAAAGCTTTTAGTATCTGTTGCTTGCTCAGAAGTTACCCGCCTGCCCCACCAAGGGCAGTGTCTGGCTCTTGGAGGTCTAGCCAGGCCATCATACCCTGGGTTCCCCTGCTGCTTCTTGCCCCAAAGCTGCTGACATCCTCAATGCTTTAAATCAGTGCAGGGCAGCGAAGAGGCCTGAGATAGGGTCTGGTTCAACCACTGAAATTAGTGACAGAGAAAAGTACAGAGAGACTCAGGTCGGGTCCTTGGGAGAGCCGGAGGCAGAGCCAGGACTAGAAACACAATGGCTCAAATTCCGGGGTCTTATCCCCAGTCCATCCAAGGGCAGGAATTCCAGCAGCCTCTCTCTCTAGCTCTTCAGAGAATGTAAAATGGCAAGCAAGTTTGGAAGCATCCATTCCATAACCCAAATGTCCATTTGAGAGGCTGCAGAAAATTAATTGGGGATTGCCATTGTGTTTTTTACTCTCTTTAATCTGTTTGAATATCAGAGACTCGCTAAAAGTTAATGAAACTAGTTTTTAAGCTTAACCATTAAGGCAGTTCAGAAATTGTTTTTGAGACAGCACAGTACAAAGGCCAGAATAATCTGATCACAAATTCCTCCCAGGAATATAAAATGAAAAGCATAATTCAGTGTACCCATGAGGCTGTACCTTCCCTCCTTCTATCCCTACAGTACATGAACATGGGCTTGAAGAAAGCCAGGGTGTGTGATATGTGCTTACCAACCAGCATGGAAAGGATACTTTTAGCCCCTCCAGGAAGATACATTAAAGTCATTGACGAATAATTATTCTGATAAAGCACCAAGATCCTATGAGGTTAGGCTATGATTTGAGTTGACAGCTTTGCCTATAAACACTGGTTCTAAAAATAACCAATTAACGCCTCATTTGAATCCTGCTCTGCTCTGATACTGTCCAAATCCTGGCATTTCATGTCATGCCATCATCTTTTACCATATAAACTTCAGTTTTATCAAGGCAAAGAGAGTAAAATATACTTTCAAGTGAAAATAATACAAATAACAAAGGATCTATTTTACTGTTGGGAACTCTGACAATTTCCTCTTTGCATTAAAAAAGATAATAAGTGTCAAACCAGTTATTACAACACATGACAGCTTCAGAATAGAGACAGCATATCCAGCTCTATATTATTCAATATGGACACATGGGAAAAGAGCAAACAGTTTTTCTAACAGATTTCACTGACTCAATGCCAATATGGCAAATAATCATATGAAAATGTTATTACTCTACCTAATTTTCCCTTGGAGCTTTTAAATAGAAACTTTTGTTAACTGATTTTTAAATACACACAGGGAGGGGACAGCAGCCCTGGGAAGAGTCCTACCAATGCCTTGCAGGTGTAAATTAGATGACACCTGGGATGGGTGGGGTTTGAAGATAATTCATAAGGGCTAGGGTTGGGGAGGTTGGGGGGGGGGATATATGACAAAGACAGATGTCTTTCCTAACCTAAAATGGAAATGAGGCAGAAGTTGGAGAACGGAGAAGAGAAACCTTTATCTGTGCTTTCTTTCTTTAATCACTGGGGATGGCAGTCAAAATGAGAGAAGAGTACAGCCATTCAGAAGTAAAAGGAAGAGAAGCAAGTTGATGTCCTGGAAAGACAGCAACATTTTATTAGAGACTGATTTCTGATTCATTTCAGCTAGCCAGTCTTAGCTCCCCAGTTGTAAAAAATACCTTAGACTGGGTAGCTTCAATAAAAGATGTTCTCATAGACCTGGTGGCCAGAGAGCCCAAGATCAAGGTGCTGGCTGATCTGGTTCCTGGTAAGAGCTCTCCTCCTGATTGCCAAGGGCCACCTTCTTGCTGGTGAGAGAGAGATCGATCTCTGGTCTCTCGTTCCTTCTCTCCTTCTTTCCCCCTTTCTCTCTCTCTTTCTTTTCTTTTCTTTCTCCTTCCTTCCTTCCGTCCTTCCTTCCTTCCTCCAATAAGAACATTCATCCCATTATAGGGGCCTCACCCTTGTGACCTCATCTAAACCTAATTACCTCCAAAGGTCCCACCTCCAAATACCATCACATTTGGGGTTATGACTTCAATGTATGAATTTCAGGAAGATGAACATTCAGTCCTTTCCCTAGTCCAACCTTTCCCTAGTACCAACTATATGCTAGATCCAAAGTCTGAATGAAACTGAATACACAGGGCTTCTTTTATAAGTACTAGCACTCATCTACAGGACATGCCAGGGGCAGAAACAAGCTTATAACAAGGTGCTCAGAAGCAAGACTGTATTTTCTTTACACTTTAAAAAAAACCTTGTTTAGCAAACAAAGTTATCTTTATGTGAAATGCTTTTAAAGCCTGTGCTTTGTATTTACGTTCATACTTTTAGATAAGACCTGCTTTAACTGTTGCCAATTCTTACCTTTTACTGATCTACCAGGCAGTATCTGTATTTGCTGATTTTATTTTCTGTCACCCTAATGTTATCATAACTTAATGCTATCAGGGAATAAGAAAGAATCAATGCTGATTATAGTTAAGAAAGTGAGGATGAAAGCAATACGAACTGGGGATATTTGTTTTTTATAAAGCCTCCACAGGAGGTCCTCTTATCCTGGAGTCATTTAAGAATCACTCCCTTGACTCAAAGGGAAGAGCAAAGATGTTACAAAGACATAGGTTGTCTTGAAGACGCCTGTTTTCTGGTGAGGCAGCATGCATGGTGTACTAGAAAAAGAATTCATTTGAGGTCACTGAGTCAGGCAGACCTGGTTTTGAAATCTAGTGCCATTTTTTTTTTCCTTTTCAAAAAATGGTTTGACTTCTCTGAGCTCCAGTTTCTTCCTTGGTAAACACAGCAGAAGCCCTGTGCCATACGGGGATGCTGGGCAGCGTGAGAGGAGACAAAAGTACGCACAGGTGCCTTGGAGCCCACAGTCCGCAGTCAGTATGCCGCTTCCTCTCTGCCCCCTCCAATGCCTTCTACCAAGAAGGGAGCAGAAGCTCAAAATGCCTACGGTCAGTCTCTTTTTGGGTGTGCATGAACACAGGAGAGGGGGCTGTGCACAGAGGAAGGTCATGCATTTGTGAGTACTGTGCTTCCATGAGCCTTACCGTCCTTGAAATATTTTGTTTTCGCTTTATTGATTGGAGTACCATATTAATTTACCCATATGTATCATCTGACACTTCCATTTACTGGTCTTTCTGGCACCCCTGGACATGTGGATATTGATAAATGGTCTATTAGTATGATTTGACTGTCTATATCCTGTCTCCCTTTTTTTTTTTTTTTTTAAAGAGAACTATATGTCTGGCAGTGAGGATGGGGCCAAATCTTACCATTCCTGTCCAACCACTCTCTCCCCTTTCTCCATCATTGACTGACTCTGTCATCACGAAGAGGAAAGGTGGCTAGGACAAAGCAGAAGACTAACAAAGGGAAGAAACGGGGGTTCTTGGTTCCTGGATGGGCCAGGACTTCATGTACTTCACTCACCTTCAAACTCTGTGTGAATCTATTACAGCCCTTGTAGGGAAGGGCTGAAGAATTCTGGTTTCCTTGAAGAAGGAAATGAACAATCACTAGACCAAATACCCGAGGAGACTTTGGAAATTACAAGAGAGGCTGCTTCTGGATAATGACTAACTTGCCTTAGTATGTCTTGTGGGCTCAAATTCCATTTTGTTTTCATCATACACACAACCAGAATTACAGCTCCAGGAAGAGCTACAAGTTGCATTCCCTTTGGTCTACCTAAACATCCCAAATAAACATTCTACCTGAAGTTGTGCCCCTGAAATAGACTGACAAAGCTTCAATTATCTTGGCTGCAGGTGAAGACAAAATAAGAGTCTCAGGAGTTCTCAGAAAGCTCCAAAAGTTCTCTCTAAACTACATTGTTATCAGATGGAAACCACAAGAACACAATCAAAACTGCAAGAGTAGAGATTTCCCTGAGCATTGGTCTGCCTGAGATAGTTTCCAAATATGCCATGAAGGGTAAGTAGAAAACAAGAGGGCTCCAATGTGGAACATACATCAAAGTGACCGGAGTTAAGACACACAACCCATTCAGTACCTATCCCATTCCACCCAGTGTCCTATTCACTGAGTTCCTTAAACTCTGGGTAACCCGGTATTGACCTTCCTATTTAGGTTTATCTGATAACCCACAGTGTAAAGGGAGAAAGCAGAAAAAGAAAGGAGAAAGCACAAAAAGAATACTGTCCTTTGCCCTTCGTGTTAGTGAAAACACAAATTGGCTATGCAACAAATTCAAGGCAGTGATTAAGTTAACAGCACCATGGCAAAGTTCTTCTTTGGAGGGGAAAAAGAAATCTCATTTCTGTGGCACCTGGGTGGCTCAGTGGGTTAAAGCCTCTGCCTTCGGCTCGGGTTATGATCTCAGGGTCCTGGGATCAAGCCCCGAGTCGGGCTCTCTGCTCAGCAGGGAGCCTGCTTCCTCCCCTCTCTCTCTCTCTCTCTGCCTGCCTGCATACCTGTGATTTCTGTCTGTCAAATAAATAAATAAAAATCTTTAAAACATTAAAAAAAAAAATAAAACATTATTAAAAAAAAAAAAGATATCTCATTTCTTCAAAATCTTCCAACATTTAGAAATCCAGATCCAGGCTTGAATCCCTCCTGTACAAGGCAACACTCCCTCTCTGGACCACAGCTGTGTGACTGGGGCCACCCATGAGGCCAGAACAAGCATCTTGATTTCCAAATCCAAGCTTACTCCAAATCCTCCTGGGGAAGTAAGCTAACACCTGGCACCTTCAGCAGAGTCAAAATTATCTTCTTTTATGGCAGTAGCCCTATGTTTAGAAAATGCCTTCCCACTTGCATCAACTTCTCTCAGGTAAAAAGGGAATGAAAGACAGAAGCCATGGGCCCCTTGAGTAAAATCCCATTGTGTGGGGAGAGCGAAACAGGAAGATTTAGCTCTAACTTGAGGGGACCCCACGATGATGTGAAAGGCAAAGATGAGAAAAGAGGAACAGCACGTAATCTGAAAGATTCGAGTACATTCACAGATACTTTCCCACGGTGTGCAAGAATCTAGCTTTCTTTAAGGAGACAACCACAGCCTCATGTAATGCAAATTAATTCCTTTCTGGCTGAGAGCTGAGTAACAAAGACAGAGCCGGCAAGATGGCACAGCGCAGAGAGGGCAGAATTGTATTCCCAACTGAAACCTGGTGAGATGTTAGGTTGTCAGTTTAACGTAAAATAAAACGAGGCTGCACATTGGAAAGTGTTTTGAAAAGTAAAAATCTAGGGGAAAGATGGAGATGGCATTTTCATTAGTTTGGAGGAAATGAGCTCTGTGGGGTGGGCAGCTCTGACTGTGACCTTTCTTCAGCGGGTGCCCCACAGGCCTCTGGGAAGGGGAGAGACGTGATGGGGAGGCCAGCGTCTGCATCTTTCGGCCACAATGGGGATGGCAGCACCATTTGCTGGCATCTGGCAGCCAAAAAAAAGAAAGAAAGCCTGGTGTGGAGACCTCCTACCCATTAAAGGCAAGAGAGTGAAAAGTGGAAGAGGAAGCTCCCAGTATCAACAGCAGTGACCTGGGGTCACGCAGTAAGGAGTTATAAAGGCATGAAAGCTTCTTTATTCAGATGGTTCCTTTCAGGGCAACTCATTTCATGATACTTAATGCAGCTGGTTTAGAGAACAGCTGGGTTGTATATAACTTACAGTACATCACACAAATCTGGAGCGCCCATGGAACATTAATTTCAGGGCACGCATTGGATTATGCTCTTACAACCAGCGTCTTTGCCAGGGGCAGCTTGTAACTCAGAAAGTCATGTTTCATCCAGGATGTGTTGTATAATGTTGAAGGGGAAAGTTAACTATTTTGTTTTGTTGTGGTTTTTTCTCCCCATCCAAGCAGAAAATATTCGGGAAAAAAGAGTTTTGCCTGCTAACCTGAAACTTACTTTTTTTTTTTTTTTTTTTTTGGAAGATTTTATTTATTTACTTGAGAGAGGGAGAGAGAGCACGCACGCAAGCGAGCAGAGGGAGCCACAGAGGCAGAGGGAGAAGAAGCAAGCTCCCCGCTCAGTGGGGAACTCACCACGGGACTCAATTCCAGGGCCCTGGGATCACAACCTGAGCCAAAAGCAAATGCTTAACCAACTGACTCACCCAGGAGCCCCAAACTGAAACCAGTTTCTATAAAGTTGTTCTCGTTCATTTCGGCACAAATCTGCTTGGACCATTTCTCTCTTAACATTTAATGTTGTTCTTAACACACAACCTCCCTGCTCCTCCGAGATCCCCTTAAACAACTGACCATACTTGGATTTGCTTCTCCCCATATACGTCTGCGTCTCACTTTCTCCTGAACCTACGTTTTCCACCAGTGTTTTCCAATATAGCATACCAGACACTAACTCATCCCTACCCAGAGAGGCTATTAAAATTCCACCTCTTCCCAGGCTGTAATGAGGTGTTTCCTTTTTTGACCCTTAGCTACTCCCCAATTCTGGCAATCAGTGACAATTCATTCAACTTAAGAAAAAGATCTATTAATTCTTCCAGGTAATATAAACACTGAATTTTATTCATAGTCTTGAATTACTTTCCTTTCTACTGCATGTTTGTGTAGTTGCTACATGAGGCCTTTGTACTGATGTAGCTGTCATTCCTTCAACTGAGTTCTTGCCAAACAGTGAGCTGTGTCTGGAGATACAAAGATAACCACTCTTGTTGAAGAGATGCCAGTTTAGTGGGAGAAACAGACATGGAAACAGATCTGTATGTAAGATACATGGCCTGCAGAAGGAGAAAAAATATATTGCGCAAATAAATCAGCATAACAGCACCAAAAAAAAAAAAAAAAAAAAAAAAAAAAAACCCTAGAGGGCCATAACATACCACAAAGGCCCAGCAAAACACAAGGATTGTGAAAATGAAGGAAATTCTTCCATTTTTGCCACTTTCAATCTAGCCTTGTATATCTATTCTACACGTATTCTGTCTCTCCTTCTGTTACAAGGGAGGACAGAACCTTGTCCCCTCCATTTGAGTGTGAGGTCCCAGCCCTTCTCTGACTTGGCCCCTATGAAGATCCACTCTCTTGCATTAGCAAATCCTCCTTTCCTGCAGAATCATTCTGATAAACATAGAAATACTTTAATACCATCTTCCCTGGCCCTTGAGTCTCCCTCCAGCCTCTTTGCTACTTCTCTGCTTCTCTTCCCAGGGGTACCTAATGCTTTCATCTTCTGGGCGTATGGCTATCCCTATAAACCCTGCCCCCTTCTCTCCTCCCATGACTAGCAAGGTCACCAATGAACTCCATTTTGCTAGATCCATTCAGTCACTTTTCTGTTCTTACCTGTCCAGTGTAGCATCTACTGCCCACTCCCATCTGTCCTTACTGAAGACTGTCTTCTTCAGGCCTCCATGAACATTTTCTCCTTTTTTTCTTTATGCCTTACCAGCAGCTCCTTCCCAGTTCTCACTGTTTGCTTTTTCTTGCCTGTCCCCTTCATAGTCCATTCTCACTGTAGCTAGTGATCTTTCAAAAATATATACCAAGTGACATTGGGGAGGGTATGTGCTATGGTGAGTGCTGTGAAGTGTGTAAACCTGGCAATTCATAGACCTATACCTCTGGGGTAAATAATACATTATATGTTAATAAAAATAATTAATTTTTAAAAAGAAAACAAAAAATATATATATACAATATATATTACATGTAATATATTATATATAATATAGTTTTTTTGTGAAGTGAAATAACTTGATATATATGTATATATATTGTGAAATAAATGAAATAACTTGATATATATATGAAGTTATTTCATTCTCTGGCTGAAACCCTGCAATGGTTTTTTAGAATAAATTCCATACTACCAAGGCCTGTGTTTTCCAGCTCCTGCCTTCCTCTCTGCCCTCATTTCTAGCCATACCTTCTCCTAACACCCTGTAGACTATCACCAGATTTCAGACATACATGGCTTTTTTTTCCTGCTCCTCAAACACCTCAACCTGTTCCCACTTCATGACCTTTACCATAGCTATTCCCTAGCCTGGAACACTCTTCTTTCAGCTTTCTGCATGGCCAATTTCTGATCATCCAAGTATCAGCTCAAATGACTTCAATAGAAGGGCCTTCCCTGATCATCCCACTCAAGTGTCCCTTCCCTGGACTCAGTCACCTGCTAGCTCATTACCCCCTTCCAATTTCTTCAAAACATGACCAGCAAGTGTCATACTTACTCTTCGACATCTCATTTGTCTACCTCTCCTACTTGAAGGTCAGGTGCACCTGGCAGAGACTTGGTCTTATTCACTGCTATATGGCCAGCTCTAGGCATAGGGTTCAGTGCATGGCAAGCATTCTGTAAATATTTACTGAATGGATGAATGAAATGATGACAAAATCCTTGTTTAGGATACTGTGTCCAGCTCTTTACTCTCCAACTGCAGAAGAGCACAGGAAGGGTAAAGATGAAACAGAAGTAACTAGTACATAAGGGAAATCAGACTTAGGGCAAAGGTTAACAGAACAAGAATTAATGAGGATGTATTTTTATTTTCATTCTTCAGAAGGTCATTACTAGCTGTTTTCACTTTTTTTTTTTTTTTTTTTTAATGCCTAGTGAGGACTAAATAGAAAGAAATGGATGGCAGTTTCAGTAGACTAGGACTACGAGTTCTGGAGTGGATGAGGTGTGGGTTAGAATCATAGAAATACTTCCTGGGATTGACTGCTATTTGAAAGTGTAATTAGTTCTGGAGGTATAACACTGAACATCCTTCTAAAACAAAAAGGGAATATTGATATCCAAAATATAAAAACAACTTATACAATACAACCCCCCAAAATGAATAATCTAAGTAAAAATGGCAGAGGACATGAAGAGACATTTTTCTAAAGAAGACATATAGTTGGCCAACAGACACATGAAAAGATACTCAACATCACTCAGCATCAGACAAGTGCAAATCAAAATCACAATGAGATATCACCTCGCACCTTTCAGAATGGCTAGTCAGAATGTAAGAAACCGCAAGTGTTGGCAAGGATGCAGAGAAAAAGGAACCCCAGTGCACTGTTCGTGGGAATTCAAACCGGTACAGGCGCTGTGTAAAGCACTGTGAGGGAAGTTTCCTCAAAAAATTTTAAAAAATATAGTTACTATATGATCTACTGGGTATTTACCCAAAGAATACAAAAACACTAATTGGAAAAGATATATTCACTCCTAGGTTTACTGCAACATTATTTACGACAGCTAAATTATGGAAGCATCCTAAGTATCCATTGATACATGAATGGATAAAGAAGATGTGGTGTATATACAATGGACTATTATTCAGCCATAAAAAGAATGAAATCTTGACAATTTCAACGACATGGATGGACCTAGGAAGTACAATGCTAAGTGAAATAAGTCAGTCAAAGAAAGATAGATACCATGATTTCACTCATATGTGGAATTTAATGAACAAAACAAATGCACAACAATATAAAGAGACAAACCAAAAGAGACTCAACTACAGAGAATTAAACTGATGGTTACCAGAGATGGTGAAACAGATGAAAGGGATTAGAGTATACTTCTCATGATGAGCACTGAGTAATGCACAGGATTGTTGAATCACTATATGTCATACACCTGAAACTAATACAACACTGTTAATTATACTGGAATTTACAAAATAATTTAAAAATTTAAAAACAAAGGGATAATAATAATCCCATACCAACTGAGGAACCCCTGAGAGTGCCAAGAGGTGAACCAAGACTGCCTTATAAGCCTGATTTCCTTAGGCACTTGCAGATTATCACCCTCACTCTAGAGATGAGGAGGCTGAGGCTGAGGCTCAGCATGGCTAACTAACCAGAAAGACCACAGGGGATGAATGATCAAGTTGGGATCACACCCTTGTCTGTTGATTATAAAACCTGTGCTCTTAACTACTATATTTAGAAGGGAGAGTTTGGAAGCACTGAATGTAGCCTGGCTGAAAGCGTAGGGTCAGCTTTTTGAGTCTTCACCCAAATCTAGAATTTTAAGGTATTTTCAGGTAGGATAAAGTACATAATATAAAAAACTTAAAACAGTTCTCTAATGCAAATTCCATCTCTGAGCTTTTGGTTAAATAGATATTCGATGAACTGGACAAAATACTGTGCTTTCGGTTACCCATAATATAAATTCCCTTCTGTCATCCTGAAGGATTACTTTATTGATAGTCTGACAACCTGTCTTAGAAATGTGGGAAAAGTGAAACAAGTTTGCAAGCAGCACCAGGGACAAGAAAAGAATTTCTTCTTCCTCTACAGTAATGAACACAGGTCAGCAAATTATGGCCTACTCAGGGGCTCCAAGCTAAGAATGCATTTTATAACTTTTAAAAGCATTGTTTAGGAAAAGAAAGACAAACACGTCACAGAGGCTTCTGTGTGGCCCACAAAGCCTCACATATTTACTATAGGCCCTTTATCAGAAAGTTTGCTGACCCTTAAGTTGGTCTAGAACTTAAAAACAGGCGCAAAAATATAAAATAGCTGTAACAGACAACAAAATACTGCTTAGCAAAAGCAACTGCTGGAAGGTTTTAGGAAGTATCTCTGGAGGTCTTGGTTTTTTGTTTTTTTTTAGAATACCATGGACTACAAAACTTTCCAGAGTCAGATTTTAAGGTGGGTCTGGCCTTCCAAACTAAGATCAATGAGATGATATAGGGGGACATAAAAATGAAAGGAGATTGCTGAAGAGCTTGGGGAAAATCAGGATGATCCAATTTTAGAGCCATAAGGGGCCTTACAGACTGGGAAACAAGCCTTCACTTTGTAAATGAAGATACCGCTGGGGTAGGGGCAATGAGTTCTTCAGGCCAAATGTGCACACACAGCCCTGTGGTCCATCCCAGCTCCTCAACGGGGTCTATTCCCACTCTGCCGGGTAGCCTTTACCTTACTACAGAGCCACTCTCTGCAAACCAAAGAGCGGGAGGCAGCTTTTAAAAAAGGTCAGACAAGAATCAGCAGATCTGCAGAGAATGTGTGATCCAAAGGTGAGGTCTCAACCCCTCTTACAAAAAAATCTCTCATTTGTTTCTTTCTTTAATTTCAAAAGTATTAAACATTCATCGCAGAAAATATGAAAAAATTAAAGGGGAGAGAGAGTAATCATTCATAATGCCTCCATTCAATGATAAATACTTAACATTTGGTGTATTTCCTTACAAGTTTTTAAAAAGTACATATACACATATGTCATTTAAAAAATTAGAATACTGCTTCTTTTAGTATCTTTTCCCCTCCACTTGTTACAAGTCAACTCCTAAACATTCCTGTGTCATATAAAATTCTCCTAAGATGGGATGTCCCTTGAGCTGCCGCTGCCTTTGGCTCAGATGATGATCCCAGGGTCCTGGGATCAAGTCCCACATCAGGATCCTTGCTCGGTGGGGAGCCTGCTTCTCTCTCTGCCTCTGCCTGCCACTCTGCCTGCTTGTGCTCTCTGTTTCCTTCTGACAAATAAATAAATTAAAAAAAAATTCTCATAAGACTGTTGTAATGGTCGGACAATTCCCTTGTATTTATGTATCATAATCCCTTTAGCTAATCCTTTCGGGAGAGTTATGTACAGCAGAATGTTTGACCCCACCCATCAGCAGAACTATAAACATAATTCAGAATATTTTCCCATTTGATAGGCACAAAATGGTTTCTCTTTGCTTCACAAGGAGGCTGGTCTTTTCTTCATGTGAACATTTATTTACACACTTTTTTTGTGAACCGTCTACTACCAGTGTCACATGTCCTGTTCCAATTTTTCTTCTGGATTGTTCATCTTACTGTTTTTAGGGAGCCAAACAGTAAAGATTTTAACCTTTTTTTTTTTGGTCAGAAATTTTGTATTTTTCCTACTTTGCCATTTACCTCTTAAATCTGCCTCTTTAATTTGTTGTTTTTTCATTTCAGAAATGTAGCAATCAGATGAAATCCTCTGCCTCTGTTCTGTATGATTTTGATAGAGGTCGGGATAGCCCAATGTCGATGTGTGGCCATACCTATTGGAGCTGACTAACGATCTATAGGAGTTTAGTTCCCCAAATCTGCACAGCCCATACAAGGTCTGCTCAGCTGTGGCCGGATGGCAGGAATGTGTAGAGAACACACGACTGGATGGCTCCAGAGCCAGAGGGTTAGAATGCTAGTCCTGGGTTGGCTGCTCACTTGTTGCATGTCCTCAGGCAAATCCCACATTCTCTCTGAGCACTATATGCCTCCCCTATATAATGAGAGGCATGGACACTACAATCTCAAAAGACATGTCCAGTTCCAAGGCTCATTCTTATTGACACATTAAGGAAGGGAGCTCAGTACTAGATGCAGCAGGGTAGTTAGAATCCACACCCCAGAGAGACCTGTCAATGAGAAGAGTGGGGAAGGTGAGAGACAGCAAAAGGGAGTCTGACAGGAGAGACCTTAAGAGTCCTTTCGACATGTAGGTTACATAAATTCATTTCAAGCTAGTCAGCATGATCTGCAGGGTCAAGGCAGACAGAACGAAAGCCGGGAAAGGGCTTAACACTATGAGCAGATTCCCCCCCCCCCCCCCAGAAGGCACCAGGGAACCTCACTGTGGTTTCCTCTGAGTCAGGTGGGGAACTGTAAATGTTGGTTATTAGCATACGAGCCAGAATAACAAAGCCCCCAAAGGGATCTGGAAGATAAACGGTGGTGAATGTTTTGAGGTGAAAGGGAAAAGGTGTCATGAGGTGTGAGGGTAGTGTTGAGAGGAGGGTCTTCAAGGGTAGGCCTGAGTTAGATCGGAGGCATGAAGCATAGAGAAGAGATGGTCTCAAGAAGAGGTTGGCAGAGTTGTGACAGAAACAGAAGTGACGTCTCTGGTCCCTGTGAAGTAACCGCAAAATACTGTCCTGTGATGAAACGATTCGTGCTCTCCAGCACCGTGGCACCAGCAAGGCAAGCAAGACATTGGTGAATGGAGAGTCGCATGTGCAGTGGGTGCCAGCAACGAAGTCCCATGTCCAGGTAACACAAGGTCACAAGAAATCACATCAGTGAGCTAAAGCCCTTCTTACCTTTATTTGGTAACTAACTAGTATTTAGTTACATGTATTTAACAATAATTATTTTTTCTTACATAATATTAAGTGGTAACGCTGGTTCGTTTTCTTCACTGCTACTGTAGCAGTTATTTATCTTTTTCATCTTAGCACTGATTAAAACATAAAATGTCTTTAGGAAATGTTATGTCTTAATTTATGGTTTAATTTAATCTTCACAGTCAAACACCGATAACATTGCATCTATTAAAGAAATCAGCCTATCTATTATCACACACCAATAAATACTTTAAAAGGGGGGGGGCTTGTTTTCAAGTGAGAGGAAAATACAAAGCTAAGAAGCAATGAAGGAAGAAAAACAAATCCTGAGTCCTCCACCTGGCCCAACGAGGTTTATTAGGAATAATTAGAGTTACTCCCTTGCATTTCAGTGATGGGAGAATGCCTCACCCATCTGTTTAGTTCCAGGACTCTCCTTTTCAAGCTTGTTTATTATCTTTCATGTAAAGATGAAAAGAGCCACTTGCCCCTTCCAAAAACATAGGAGGTAAAAGAAAAAAAAAAAAAAAAAACTACATCGTAAGCAGATTTTTACCCTCGGGCTCAAAATTCTTAATAAATCACCACTCCATTATTATTTATAATGTCTTGGATAAAACTGGAAAAAGACTAACTAGATCCCATTTTAGAGATGAGAAAACAGACACACAAAAGCAGCCTAAGCAAGTCTAGAACACACAGGGAAACAAAGGCTAGACTTCCCCCCTTCTGGGATCTCGGTTCACAGCTCGATTCAGGGTCCACAGCAGCCTTTGTTGGAGAGGACAGGGTGGTGGAGGAAAAAGCAGGAAGCGGAGACCAGCCCCAGCTTTATGCCACAGTACTGCTGGGATCCTAGGACAATAACGTTAAACAACATTCTGATAGCTCCATGTCCTTGACTACAAAATGGGGCTAATACTTACATCGGCTCCCTCGTCTAGTGTTTATAAAGATCAAATGGAAGGAAGGCCTCTTTATAAAGCACTGGGCATTCTTATCATTTATGGACTTGAGAGAGAAGAACGCTACAACTAAAATAATGACTTTCAAAATTGTATCACTCTGTCATTCACGGATTTCATAAACATATCTCCTGAAAGAGCCATCTGGCAGATATTTAAGAATAAGTATAATTTTTTGTTTCAACTATTTTGTTTTACCCAACTGAGACATCTACTATGTACATGTAAATTGTTAAAAAAGAGACAACGTGCCCCTAATGGTGGACTCACCTCAGCTAGGCCCCACATTACCAAACCAAACCTTATTACCTAACCTCACGACAGTTTCAACCTCCCCCAGGAATGTAATCTTGACAAGTCGGGCTAGAATTCCCTGGTCAGCAGTAGTGAGGTGATCCATGTCATAGAACCCTTCCATTGCCCAAAGAAAGCTGCTTTTTCCTTGTCCCCGTCCTCTTCTGCCAACAAAACGCTTCCATTTTGTACAGCTCCTCTGAGCACTTTCTATTTGCTAGATGAGAAGCTGCTAGATGAGATGCTGCTAGATTCATCGATTGTTGCATAAAGCCTATTAGATCTTCAAATTGACTCAGCTGAATTTTGTTTTTTTAAAAACAGATTTGGCGGCAGCAGTGGGACCTTAAGCAAAATCCTGTTGATATTTGGGGACAACAAGAAACCCAGGCATGGTATACTGCGAACCACCAGGAAGTTCCTCCAGGTTCTGAGCTCTGGTCTCCTTGTGTCATGCTACTAATCTAACTGGCTGCAATTTTCCCTTTGTTGGGGAACCCAGTCTAGTTTCCAGTTCTCATCTGGGGGTCTGCTGGGTTCATTCCCTTCCCCTGTCCCTGCTGCACACAGGCTCTTCTCTTGGCCAGTTTACAGAAACATCTCTTGGTTACTGCTGATGTGTTAAGGTACATGTATTTGTCTCATTTTGCGTAGACAAAGGCTATTGTTAATAGGGATTTCTAAAACCAAAAAGCTATAAAAATTGGTGGGCCCAAGCCAAACATTTAAAAACTGTTAGAACGTTCACCACCAAACTCAAAGACTCTCATATTAGGATAAGTTAGTCAGCAAATGGGTTAGATTGATACCAGATCACCCACCAACCCCAAGAAAATTTCTGCGCAATGCACACTGTAAACCACCACCACACAATCCCCAAACCCTCAGTACCTCACTTTTGGGTATTGATTTTGCTCTGAGACCCCAAAGCTTAGATAAATAGGTAAATAAATAAAAAGACAGATAGGATCCTTTAATTTTAACATGCCACCTTCTGGCCCACCTGTTTATTCTATGTCTAAGAACTATAGTCTCAGAAGCTATAGGCATATACAAAATCAGCACAATCTTACAGTGTCCTGACAGCTTGACCCCAACCATTATGTTGGGGGCCTCAAAATATGGCAGAGAGAAATACGGGTTATACCCCATCTGCAGCTAGATCCGGCTAGACAGAAAACGGGTTAAACTCCATCTGTGGCTACCAAACTGCTACTGGCTCTGTAGGGAATTACGGGAAAGAACTAGAGTGGCCATTATGAGAAATGCTCCAATTAGGGAAGATCAGTGAAGAAGTGCATTGAAAAGCAAGGGCCTGCAAATTAAACAGAGTGTGATGCCTATTTTAACTGGTATGAGAAGCTTCCAAAAGGCTTCAAAATTCCAAAACAGCTTCAATGAAAAATTTGTTGCAAAAGGCTTAAAAAAATTTTTAAAGATATAAGAGGAACATAAAACAAAAGACAGCAAGACTGACTTAACTCTTACTGACTTTGACCTCCTTTATTGGTACTCATTCTAGTGATCCTCTGAACTGCCTTTTGGCTCTGAAGAGACTATTAAACAGTTACCTTTTTAAAATAAGACCACCCAAGGCTATAGGGATCCTCTTCAGGTATCTCATTCCTAGGTCAAAGGCTGATCTAAAGCCATAGTCAAAGAATTTCCCAAACCCAGGGAGGATCCTCAAAAGTTTTTAAAATGGGTTCCCTCCCGAGATTAGTGGATTGGTAAAAAGGCAGAAAATAGAATGGAAGGCAATTGTTGTGACTGAACTCCCGACTGTAGCTGAGCACCTTGAAAGGGCTTTGAAACAAGACTGTAAAGAAAAGCCCGTCAAGTTAGTGGCCTTACAGATGCTCTCATATCTATTTCCAAAGAAGGGCCCCAGATGGGCTCCCTGGGGGGGCTGATGAGATTCCGAGAGGTTTTCTAGTATACTGATGTTATTCCCTTAAACAGCTAAAGGAAACTAAAATTTAATGAAAAAAATTGCCAAATTCTGGGAGACATTAGAGCTACCTTTCAAAACCCCTCTCTGAGCCTGCAGAGGGGATCCTGGGCAGAAGCCAGCTAAGGGGGAGAGCTCTTAGCAAAGTCATCTTCCCCAGATTTCTATCTGAAGTCTGCACACACACACAAACCTCCTCCCTATAGTCAGAGGAAAAGAAAATTTCTTTTGTACCCTCTCTGGGCACCTCTCTTACATCTTAGGGGGCTTACTTAATACTGTCAGAAATGTTTGCTGTTTGTTCTGGTGGAAAACTGACTATATAATTAAACGAATTTTCAAGTTTCTCTCTGGTTAGAGGTTCAGAATCTGGTAAGAACTTTTCTTTCAGGCCTCATCCCTTAGGCTAAAGGTACCCAGAGGCAAAGAAAAACCTAAAGCCCCTGTAAAGGATTTATGGGTGGATCAGCTTATGGTAGCATTTAAATTGCAATCCCACTTTCCTCGAAGAATTAAAATCAACTGTCCTTATCTTACAAATCTTTAGAAAAGCAGAAAAACAACTTAGATCCAACTTCCTTTATAACCAGAGAACTTTGTACCTGACTCATGGCAGTTATTTTAAAAACACAAACTGTAAGGTCTCTGTTGAGGGTGTCTATAAGTAGGTGTGCTGTGAATTTACGGCATTTTCCTACCTCTGGGTGATATGGCCACGGATAATTTGTGAGAGAGCCCCCATTTTATTGGCATTAAGAAAATGAAGGGTTTACATAAAGGAAGCTCTCAGAAATATAACAGGAGCTAACCCAAATGAATTTCAGGTTCACATGATCTAGGAAAATACTTGGTATTGAAACTAATTTAAAGTTTGTTGGTTTAATTAACATAGACATGTCTTCAGTTACCCAAATTAAAAATAATGCAGACATACAACTTTTATTCTCCCTCTGCTTACTAAAGGTCAAAAGAGTTCATGTTATCTCTTACAAAATGTGTCAGCAAGAAAAATTGCTTGGGACGATGGCTGACTTTGTCCAATGTCTCAAGAAGTTTTTGTAGGTAATCTAAACATAATTATCAAGAGCAAGTGAATTAGATAGATATAAGCAGGATAAAAAGTTTTGTTAAGTTAAAGGTTGAATTAAGTTGAATTCATTGAATATCCAGATGATTTCCAAATAAGATAAATTATGAAAACATTAATTACTGGATAGAGGAATTCTGCACTCTTTGCTTCTTTTTACAGAGGAATTAAAGATAGCTGGGTCTATTACTAAACATGTTTTGTGCCATGCTGACAAATATACTACGAAAAAGCATGTTTCTAAAATTATAAAAAGTATTTATAAATTTGTCAAGCTATACAATGGTCACATTATTTACCTCTTTATTTTCACTAAAAATTAGGCTTTTAAAGATTAATAATTCTAACATGTCTATCTAAAACTACTAGATATGCCAAGGGAGAGACACCTCCGTATGCAAGGAAAGTAGGATGTGTTTTCAGTAAAAGAAGGTATAAGGAATGGAAAAGCTTTTTTGTTGAGGGAAAGGAAAGTAGTTTTATCCTAAAGGGAACTGGTAATTTCAAGATGGGAAAGAGGACAAACAGGACAAAACTGGAGAAAGTTTGTGAGGAAAAAAATTTAATAAAGGAATTCTATGTGTGTTAAAGCGGGAAAAGACCAAATTTGTTACAAAGGTTTTCAAAATAGTATCAACAAGAACTTAATTTTCTTTCATTGGCTAAAAAGACAAGTATTCTTGGTTTACTGGTCTACTCTTAATAAGAAATTGTACAGGGCGCCTGGGTGGCTCAGTCAGTTAAGTGTCTGCCTTTGGCTCAGCTCATGATCTCAGGTTCCTGGTATCCAGCCCCCACCCCCCACATCAGGCTCTCTGCTCAAAGGGGAGTCTGCTTTTCCCTCTCTCTCTCTGTTCCTCCCCTTCTTTGTGCAAGCTCTCTCACATGCTCTCACGCTCTCTCTCAAATAAACAAAATCTTTAAAAAGAAGAAATTATACAACTACTTAATTTTCTGTATTTGTCTGCAAAGTCTTTGTCATCATGGTTAAATAGGTAACTCAGTATTGTTTCACACGGACCTATGGTCCTATTTAACTGAGTATTTTAAATTTTTGGTATGTTTTATAAGTTTTCCAAAATCAAAATCTAAATGAAACCTTTTTGATCTTGAACTAATTTTGAGATTTTTAAGAGGGTCCCTGAAACTTCTAAGACTTGTTTTCTCTCCTTACCAAATGGAAGATGTTAAGCGAAGTAGACATATTTGTCATGTGAATTTACATGGGAAGCACTGTCAAATAAGCGATGTTAAACCCTCTTTATGAATATCCCTGTGTGCATGTTACTAACATAAGTGATCCAGAAATAAAATAAAATTCCTAAAAATCTGACATTTAATGTTTGTCAGTCATATTTCCAGTATTCTCTTGAAATGTTGCGAGTCACAGAAATAACCAAATTTCTTTGTTAATTCCTTTATAATGAACTCTCATCAGATCTTTAACAATGGCTTTTTTTTTTTTAAGCTCTATGCCCAAGGTAGGGCTTGAAATGACCTGGAGATCAAGCATCCCCTGCTCTACTGACTGACTAACAACTGGAATTTTTAAGTCTTCTGTCATTTACACGCAGTTATTGTTTCAACCTGATGCTTTCTTTGCAAAAATATTCTTATAAAGGTACTTCACCTTCAAGGAAATTCAAGAAAAGGACTTCTGACAAGTACAGGTTTCTGACAACTTTAAGATCATAAAACTGAAGTAGGAAAGAATTTAAGAAGTTCGGCAAGTAAGAAGTTTGGCAGCGAAACTTCAGGGACTTGAAACTTGAATATACATCTTACCGTTGAAAAAGGCTCCACCTGGCATCTGGTTCTATGCCAACGCTGGAGACCTCCAATCAAAGTGATTAGGAAGAGAAGTAGCTGACATTGAGGTGGACTGCCTCTCCCCCAAGATGCCAGATCAAGGCTTCATACTTAAACTAAACATGAAGCCCTCCCTTTCTTTCCTTGACTCTGGCATTGGCCTACATCCCCAGTTCCCAAGCCGCTGCTAACAGGGATCATCTTTCAGAGTGCTGTACTGTCAAGAACTCCAGTCCCTCCATGACGCTGGTGACACCCTGGTCTACTTCCCTGTCTCTGGTTAACAAGCGGAAACACTGGGAAATGTGTGACCAGGTTCTACGCAAAGAGAGGGACACAAGGGACAACCAGAATATAACCACCTGTGTAGTTTACAGACCCTTAAAATTTTCCTGACCGCCATGGCTGTCACCTTTCTAGTCTTGAGTAACAGATTCAAATGGGAATTACCAGGAAACATTCATGACTCAGGATTTGCTTCCTTTGGCAGGGCTCTACTTCCCCAGTTAGGAGTGAGTACAAATGAGGCTCCGGTCAGGAACTTTTCTTAACTCTTGAAAGTACTACAGAATCTGCTGCTAACACAACAGCTGCCCAGTGAACATCCTTAGACTCTGGCCAAAGTTGTCCCTGATGAGAGGAGAGCCCTTGATGAACTTTTTGCTGAGCAAGGTGTCTGGGGAAGTTTAAACACAATTACATAGGATCACTGTACAAACCACTTGGTTTTTAAAAGGTGACTCCATTAGTGGGGTCTTTCTTTGACTTATTTGATTTTGACTGGCTGGAGTAGTCGGGAAGACATTTCCAGAGTGCACTCCAGACATTGGGAATTATCCTGCTTATAATAATCATGGTACTCTCCCACGTGTGCCATATTCTCTCAAAAGCCTTAAACGGATGTTCATAGTCGTTAGCTACCAAGCAAATGTTCTCCTTCAGACAGGAATATTAGAAAAGGAACGGGGAGAATGACTGACTCAAGAATCATGAACCCGAAGCTGGGACCTGTGAGTACCACAGACATTAACCAAGAAATGGCATGGCCTGAGTGGCAGCCACAAGTGGCACTTAAATTTTGGTCATATCTCTCAGTTAAGCTGAGAGTCTGCTCAAAAGGGGGTAAAAGAAGAAACAAGAGGCCCAACACGGAGCCACTTATTTTAGGCTCACATCCCCAAACCAAAACTTAATACAAACCTAACCGCAATTTCAAGCACCCCAGGAATGGAATCTTAATGGGCTGGTCTGGAATTCCCTGGTCAGCGGTAAAGGTAATCTGCCTGATATATCCCTTCCATCTCCCAAACAAAAATGAGATGGTCCTCTTTTTCCTTGTTCCTGCCCCCTTCTGCTGACAAAAGCCTTCCATTTCGTACAGCTCCTCTGAGCTCCTTTCTATTTGCTAGATGGGATGTTGCTTGATTCATGAATCACTGAATAAAGCCTGTTAGATCTTCAAATTGATTCGGCTGAATTTTGTTTTCTAACAGTATATACACACACAAAATATTGAAAAATTTTCTTAATATATGTATATTTATAAACTATACAGATATAATATTTAAAATTATGATAAAGAAAATTATGTTGTGACACAAATGTCATATAAATTCTTTAAAAAAAATTGTTGGTAAACAAATAAACTAGAGCCAATGTGCACTTTGCTCATTAAATTAAACTAGATTGCCTTTTGCTCATGAAATTAAGTTTAAATTCTCAACTGAAGATTCTATTCACAAAATAAAACAGTGCCACTGCATATGAAGGATTACATGATGTTATAAAATACTGTTCATGAGTTGACAAATTTCATTTACAGGTATTCTTTAAACTAAGACAATTCTAATCTAAAATTTAATCTAAAAATGAGATACTTCTGCACTTTTAACCCTTAAAAATTTGTCCAATTTGTAGATAAAACTTCTAGAGTTTAAAATAACAAAACATGCTATGACCTAACAATTATTAAGAATAAAGGGTATTTATCAACAATTCCAATGAGTGAAATGTTCCTTTCTCTGGCACGCGGGAAGAGCCATGTTTAAGGAAAAAGAATTATTTATGCCTACAAACAGAGAACTGTAATGGGCCGTTCCAATATAACACATCTCAGCTGTATAAGCAAGCTGCCAGAAAGGTGTTATCTGGTTTTGACTTATTCTCCTCTGACTTCCAAGACCATACCAAAGCTCTGAAAACAGCAGGGGCTTTTGGTTTTGTTTTTCATTATTATTGAGAGTCAATGGCAACAAGAGCAGTGTTCATGGGGGTCTTCTGGTGGGAATACTGAAGTTCTAGCTTTGTCTGCCGAAAATGAGTTCGCACCGACTGCCAAGACTAGTGATGTCAAGAAGTACGTCCATCTTTTCTCCCTCCTTTTACATGCTTATAGTAATTCAGTGATTTCAATCATTACTACGTTTATTTTGGAATAACAAAATAATGTTAGGAAGCTCCTGTCATAATCCATTGCAAAGACCAGTTTTCAGAGGGGAAACGATCTACAGTTAATCAGTTTTGCTACCAACCATAGCTGTCAGTATACTGAAATCAAATTAACTACAGAAATAGCAGGGAGAGGGTGAAGTGTGTGGAGGGCAGAGAGCAGGGTTGAGGGAAAATGAGCTCTGAACCAAGACCAGCACCGGCCGGAGGGAAACCTCTTTGCAGTCTGATCATGCAACATAACATGGAAATTGGTTTTAGTGTTTTTAACTTCAATTAGTCGCATTAATTAATGCTAAAAACAATGTTAACAGTATATTATTTTCATCTAGTTAAATAAAGGATTATACACATTTGAGTAAATTACACAGCATTAAACATTTAAATAACTTGAAATGAAGCCATTACTGTCATTCAAACAAGTTTCTACAGCTAAAGGCTGAATGTTAAGTATGAACTGATTTGGCATTACAAGAATATAAATCCTTTATCTTTTTAGTGAGAAGAACAAATGAAGAGATTTGAGGACTTCTGCCTTGAATGAGTGGTTTGCAGTAGAACAGCGCCCTCCAGTGGTCAGAGGCTCAAAATGTAATTTCCAAGGGCCTAGGTTCAATAGCAAATCTTTCTATCTTGAATGGTGATAATAAAACGCTTTGCTCCTTTTATTATTATTTTTTAATACAATGACTTATTTCAGCACATATTTCAATATCATACCATCTTTCCACTGCCGATTTCCCTCACCAAATTTAAAGTTTTTTACTCAAATCTAAATTGCTCCAAAGAAATGTTCTGGAGAGGGGTGCTTGGGGGGCTCAGTTGGCTAACCATCCAATTCTTGATTTCAGCTCAGGTCATGATCTCAGGGTCATGGGATCCAGCCCTGTGTGGAGCTCCGTGCTCAGTGGGGACTCTGCTTGAGATTCTCCCTCTCCCTCACCCCCAACTCCCTGCCCCACTAACGTGCACTCTCTCTCTAAAATTAAATAAATCTTAAGGAAGGAAGGAAGGGAGGGAGAAAGAAATGGTCTGGAAAGAAAAAAAAATCTAAGTAAAATAAAACCAAACCTTATACAGACAGACACACTTGTGACAATGGGTGAATTATTTTCTTTAAGCCTAGCAAAACAGCTGGGATATCAAATACTAGAGTGGGATTTATTATTTTTTATGTGTTAAAATCAAAACTAGAGTGAAATTATAAAAGTCATGGAACTCTTCTATAATACAGTGCATACAAAGAGAACTTTAAAATTATAGAAATGTCTTTAACTCATTTTTTCTACATATAAATACTTGTTTTTAAATAACAATATAAAAGATGCATTGTATGTACATTATTTTTTCATTATCACAACTCCTACTAAAATGGATCCAAAGTTAGAGCTCCAAATATTATTCTGAAGAAGTGGGGAAAGATATTTACCCTTAAAGGTTATCCAAAAAAGCCCCCTTAGGCCAACATATAATACTTCTATTCTTGAAAATATACTAATTCCTCATATAAAAAGGGATAATTCTAATTAAAATAACAAGTGAAAATAGAGTTAAGTCATTTTAATATTCTTGGTGTTCTACTCTACAAACTGTAAGGTAGGAAAAGATTTGCCTCGGACCCTACAGCAAATAGTTACTAGGCAGAGTAAAGTAATTATTTTCCAAAGAATAATAATGATCTGATTACTTTTGTCTTTTTCTTCCTACCCCAAACCCAGAAAAGTTTAAACATGTTTTTGAAAGGATCATTCATTTCACTGAAACCAACAAAGCAACTCTGTAGTGTAAAGAGAAATGCCTCTGAGTTTGGATTTTGACTCCACCACTGCAGAGCAACTTAGGCAAATAACATCTCTGTGCCTCAGTTTCCTCATCTGTGAAATGGAGATAATTATTCTCATTTCACAGGAACATTGTGAGGATTCTATATACTGATACAAGTAAAATACTCGGCCCAGTGCCTGCACTCACACAGGAGATCCTCAAATAATGCTGATTTCCTTATAACCATCCTTACCACTGAAAGAATGCAAAAGACCTATTCACCCCCCAAGGAGGAGGGGAACCAGAGTAAGAAGAAATGGAGGCACATGGATAAATCTATAAAACTCACTTAGAACGGCATCCATGAAAATTCTGTCTTCTTCTGCTGTCACCCATGAGAAGACCTGAAGATGATTCTGGAAACAAAAGCACTGAATTCTGGGAGGGGATGGGAGGGGGTAGGAGGGGGGAGAGAACAGAGGAACAGAGCGACCGTGTGTTCTGTCTGTCACATGCTATCATTGCACCAAGTGTTTCTGTATGTTGTCTTCCATTTAAGGCACCATGAGTGCCTATCCAGTGATGGGACTCAGTGGTGCTGGGTGACTTTTGTTCAAGTAAGACTGCAGGGCTGCGCCTAACTGCCTGGCAGCTAGAGCTGGGGGTGGCAGGGACAGCAAAGAGGAGGGGCAATAACAGAGACCCGTGGGGATGGTGGCTGAGAGACAGGGATGTGCTCATGAATAAGAATGCCTTACTTATCCCATCTTAATTACTTTCATCTGTTTTGCTCTTTATAGTTAAGTATTTAAAGCAGTGAGGTGGTGGGAAATGGCATGGGAGTCATATCAAAATCTTTTCTTGGGAAGATGGGCACATGTGTAGTCTGGACGTGCACTTGCGGAATTATAATAACATAGACTATATTTGCAAAGCAGGCTCTCCGCCCTGGGTGACCATGAAAACAAAGCAGTCGCACAGGTTGATGTGAAAGGTATCTATGCTGTGCTCTGTCACTAGCAAGAGGAAAAATGCTTGAGGCAAGCAAGCAGACCCCACTTTCACACTAATCTCACGTGGCTGAAGTAAAAAAAAAAGGCATCGTTCTAAAACTGTCATTGCCGTGGTTCTTTTGTTGCAATTCTTATCTTTTTTTTTTTTTTTTAAAGATTTTATTTATTTATTTGACAGAGAGAGAACCACAAGCTAGGGGGGCGACAGGTAAAGAAAGGGAGAAGCAGTCTCCCTGCTGAGCAGAGAGCCCAATGCGGGACTTGATCCCAGGATTGTGAGATCATAACCTGAGCCCAAGGCAGATGCTTAACTGACTGAGCCACCCAGGTGCTCTGCAATTCTTACTTTTTAATGGATATTTTAAATAACATCAAAGGGAGTCTAAGATTTCTGGGGTGCCTGGGTGGCGCGGTCGGTTGGGCCTCCGACTCTTGATTTCGGCTCAGGTCATGATCTCAGGGTTGTGACACCGAGCCCCACAACGGGCTCCATCAGGCTCTGCACTCAGCATGGAGTCTGCTTAAGCTTCTCTCTCCCTCTGCCTACCTACCCCCTCATCCTGTACTTTCTCTCAAAAATAAATAAATAAATCTTTAAAAAAATTAAGGAGGTGTAAGACTTCTATACTTATCAAAAAGGGTATGAGTTTTAAAATGTGGAGAAACTTTTTTTTTTTTTTAAGAAGATGCTAATCAGCTTCAGGAAAATGAGAGGGTACAAGGGAGAAAGGGCTCAAGGGACAACTTTCAAAATTCAGGCTTAAGGCTAATGGTCACCCAATTAAAATGCAAATAGTAAGGTTTCTAGCTTTTACTGGCTTGCCAAGTACCCTGATGACTTACTAGCAGCAAAGACCATTATGCCTTCTTTTGCGGTGTGCCCGTGCTACACAAGACCCTAAAAGCAAGAGAGAGCTGACGCTAGATCCCAAAGACACACACACACACACAACAAACACAAACCAAGATCCACCTTGAGGGCTGAAACTTTCCACCAGGGCAGCAAAGGTACCACATCCCCCAATTCCCATCCACTTGGGAAATACCTTTTTATCAAAAGGGAAAGCTCAGAATGCAGAGCTAGGACCATCTAGTGAGCACATGACAGATGGGTCTGGATGCATAAGGTAAAGGATGGAATTGGTTTTGGTAACTCTCTGAATATTCATGGAATCTATAAAAGCCCAATCCTTTTAAGATGCAGTCTGTTAGAAATGAATATGCAACTATACCAAATAAAAACACTGTACTTCTCAAAACGTACACATGGAGAGAGCTTCTCCCAACTTCCCATTGCTGTCACATATAATTTCTGGAGGAAGAAGTATTATCTGAACCTTATATTGATCTGCGATTTATATTCTCTAATGTATGTCCAAAAATATGCTTTCCTTTTTTTTTCTTCTTCAAATTACATTCCCTCTTTTATCATTTCACTCATCACCAAAGATGCTATATTCAGTAAGATGTCTCCTAAGTATAGCGTCATAACTGGCTAGCTCTTCCTAATAAGCAGGATTCCTGGACCCCACATATGGCAGCAGAGTGGGGTCCCATTCTTCCAGTTTCCTAGTTCATTATATGGGAAGAAAGAGGGAGAGAAGGCGGTGGGGGTGGGGGGCGGGGAGAGGAGAGGAGAGCCAAAGAACCAAGTATTCAGTAAGGAAGAACTTTCACTGGAACAGATGACTACTCCTTACAACTAGACCTCTTACAATGAAAATCATCATGTACTTGAGGATTTCTAAACCTTGTTGCTACAAAACTCCAGCCAATGAGCTGAGCAGCCATTACAGCAAGCAAAGGCTTCAGGTCTGCCTATTCTTTCAAAACCCAGGCAGGGCTAAAGGTATTTTTTTCAAGTCTTAATTAAACAAGCTTGGCCAAAGCCAAACTGCAAGCAAACAACCACGGTGGCAACAGCCAGTTTTATAGAAAGAGGCATTCAATGAGAATCACGTGGGTCGGGTGTGCTGAAAACAAGTGGATCTAAGGCTGAAGCATTCCCTGGTCTTAATACTGCTATGACTGAGTTTTGTTAGCTTTACAGAAACACTTAACTTTCATATTAATAAATCTTTAGTGAGCTCAACATTTGAGTGATTCCCAGCAAAGCATCAGAGACGGAAATCTGATTATTGATAAAAGTGGTGTGCTGAATGGATTTGGCTGCCTAAGGCACCTGTCTATGATATCTAAAACCAGATTCCACCTATCCCCGTGTTTTCCACGGTGAGGGTTTTCCAGGGCTCATACGTGGTATCAAGGACCACACTCACCATACCAGAACTAGTCTGTCCTCCACATTCCATATTCATGGAGAAGAGAATGCTATTATGCAGGCTCCTAAACAGCAGACTGTGCTAAATAGATATATGTTAACATAAGCCTCATTATTTAGAGGTGCACATATATTTCAAAATGTGTATGGTTCTATTTTGTTCTGTGATCTCATACTGAAAAAAAAACCACCCAGAGCCGAAAAGTAAACCTGAAAGGGTTGGAAGAGGCATTCTGGCTTTTAAACACTTTGGCTGTGACGTGCCGTACATCCCTTCTGCCCGGAGCCCACTGGCCTGGGCTAGTCACACAGCCCGAGCCTGACCGTGACTGAAGCCAGGTCACATAAAGGACATGGGAAAGAGCTGATGGGCACTATGGCTTCTGCGTGCCACCCAGCTTTTAAATTCTTTGATTCGAAAAATCAAGAGTCTCCCCCACCCCGCCCCAATTCCTCTTGCAAGCTTTACTCGCCATAAGAAGGATCCGTGTGCATAAGAAGGATCCGTGTGCATAATTTCCTTTGGTAATTTCCCCCCATTATTGATATTGGGCCAGTCCTCGGTTCCATGTTGATTTTCTCACAAAATTACATCAGAAATGGATGGGGCCCTAAGGATGTAAATTCCACACAACAAGAACCTGTACAATCAAGTTAAATTCCCACACGTTTCTCTCCATCCCAATTATGTACCATATTTTTAAGAAAAAAAAAAATGCAGAAAACACATTAATGAATGATCCAGCGCGTTTGGAATCTTAAACAATGCCTGTCAGCAACGGCTAGAGGTTCAGCTTCTATGCATGGCCTTCTGCTGAGCCTGTTATCTGCCGGCTTTCTTATTTTCTTTTTAATTTTGCTAAGTGAATGCTATTTTGACAAGGGGTTAAGCAATACACAAAAAGCAGAGAAAAAATATTAACCAATGAAGCCCTTTGGTTTCATCCTCCTTGGAACACTGTGCCAAGTCCTGCCCAAGCCCCACCTCATGCTCCGAGAGCGTTCCCCCCCGGGGACCGCCCGCTCTGCGCGCAGCCCACAAATCACTTTGACTGTGATCACACGCATTTATCTTTATTTTTAAAACCTCCTCATTGTTGCCAATGGCACTTGAACATTATTATTACTAATCCAGCTACTCCTAATAATAGTGTTTAAGTAACTTGTCATCTTGGGAACTTTATAGACAATAGCTAATTAATTGTCAAGCATTTAATATAACAGGATTCTAATCTCCAACCTCTGAAGCAGGGTATTTATTTGTTATAATGGTAAAACTTTTGTTTGAATTGCTTATTTATGCAATATATATTCTCTATCACCTCAATTCTAATTTTTATACCCACTTTGTAAGTAAAATAAAGAATCACATGCTGCAAGACAGAGACAGTACACTTCACAAACAGTAATGAATCTCTTGTGACTTCTTTTATTCATACTACAATAGATTCTATATTACCATGCAGAGAAAAACAAAACAAAACACCATAGATTATTTCCCTTGTTTGCAAGATAGGCTCACAGTATTCTGCTATGAACAAGAACTTGAAGGTGCAGCACGCTATGTCTTAGGAGTATGAGTAAATACAATATTCTGTTGACATCTTGTTCCTGCTTTCAAGCCAGGTATGTTACATATGAACTGTCGAAACAGCTAAATAAGTTTCCTGTCTAAATGTGCCCACATTCTTCCCAGAGACCTCATCTTAAGCTGAGGCTCCCTATCTTAGCTGAACACTGGCAACCATTTCTTAACTTGCAATAGTCATTTCAGATCAGTTTTTTAAAGGTATAAATACCACCACCTTTATCTGGTAACCTTCCCCTCGCACATACCATACATACTTTCCATGTGACAATGCAAATGGTCTGAATCCTGCAAAAAAACAGAAAGGTGTCAAAGAAAGAGAGATAGAATCCCTTTCTCGGGCCCTTAATGAGGTCTCCAGAGCCAAAGGCAAACCAATAACAAATTGTACTTTCCACATATTGGAAAAAGAAAAAAAGGAAAAAGGCAAAGGGGGGGGGTGGGCTTGTCATCTGAAATTAATTGAACTTAGCCATGCCAAGAAAACACTGGTAATAAACCCTCCCCATCTAAATTAAGGGTTTTATACCATGAAAAAAAAATAAAAATTTATGGCAGTAATTTCATCTGGGTTTTTCAAGAAGTGCTTGCTGATTTTCTTGTACTCAGTAGAAAAATCCCCAAGGAGCAATGCAGACTGCAATAAGGCAGACTTCTAAAAAGATACCATTTAATTTCTCACTCCTCCCCTTGCACTATTACCACACTTCTACTTTTCTCTAACTCAATATTAACTCTCTCCATACAATTTTCTTCCACAAGCTCTCAGAGATATCTCTTAGGACAAGGGAGCCACGCTCACTCTGCTCATGCCCATCTACTGCTCTAGGTAAGGGAAGTGCAAGTGAAGGGAACTGGCGGCCCCACAACCACACATGTGTATCTGTCTTCGGCTTGCCTTTATGACAGCCAGCCATCTTCAGGGAAGGCACAAAAGTCATAATGGCTCCCAAACAACGCCAGAACAACTCTATCACTCAACACCTTTAACGCTGGTGACAAGTGATGAATGACTTCTGGGCGGGGGTGGGGGAGATGGAGGGAGAGAGAACTGCGCACTGAGCCACGGTTCTCAGCCTGTTATCCTGGATAACAGGGCCAGAGGCAGGCGCAGTTGTGCACAACGGCTTGGCAAATCTCTGTGGACCCCAAGCACTGCCTGTAAACCAACTGTATCGTGTATAAAGACAGAGACACGGCATTCGTTTTCTCATGTCCACAGACACTGCTGGGATGCTTACGATAGAAATTTATTTACAAAACACAACTACGGGGGCGCCCGGGTGGCTCAGTCATTAGGTGTCTGCCTTCGGCTCTGGTCATGATCCCAGGGTCCTGGAATGGAGCCCTGCATCGGGTTCCCTGCTCAGCGGGAAGCCTGCTTCTCCCTCTCCCACTACCCCTGCTTGTGTTCCTTCTCTTACTGTGTCCCTCTCTCTGTAAATAAATTTTAAAATCTTCTTAAAAAATTATTAAAAATAAAAATAAATAAAAATAAAACATAACTACATTCATAGTACCTTTTTGTCATTTTCTCAATGAATGGATGCTGTAGGTAAAATAACTCATTTACAATCCTAAAATATTTTCCCCATGGATGAGGACAGGGAATGGACAATGTAAGTGTTCGAATTTTCAGAGCTTTACATTCAGGCACATGGTGGGCATTCAATATTTGTTCACTGCAGGTGTGAGCACATGGCCCGTCTCCCCTCTTGTGTCTGTGTTTCCTCTGGTTCCGGCACCCGACCATCCACTTCATCAATCATTCCATCTGCTGGTGTTTGCCTGACAGTACCAGTCTGCAAGTTATGGTTTGGCGACTTCCACAGGTGTCAGAACCTTTGAAGAGGCCTGTGAGGTCAAACCTTCTTAATCCTAAGAAGTGATCTGCCTACCCCAGTATGGACAGTTGAGCTTTCCACAGGTTACATGATCTGTGAAATCATGACAGACTGAATGAGAAACAGCTATGAGGATCCAGAGGTCTTCTACTTATTTTAACAGATATGAAGGAAGTTTGCAAGGCCACTCTCCTCACTAAATTTATTTTGTTTTGGAAAATATATAGTTATTTTTCATAAAAAATATTATTTATGTTGACATATAATCAGTTTATTATCACTGAATTTTAAAAATAACTAATAAATATTGATAGATATACCCCCACATAACGAAAGCTCTCTGAGGTCCTTAATAATTTAATAATTTTGAAGAGTACGAGCAGCGTTCCAGTGGCAGCACAGAGCATGGTTCCTGTTCTCAGGCAAACTGCCGATCCTTAGAGATACACAAGCAGATGCTGGGCACCCACCTGAGGGCATGCTGAAGAGGGGGTTCAGGTGTTGCACTAGAGGACTGGGCCAGCTGCTCTCTCCATGGTCCCTTCTCCTAGGACCTTCTAGAATTCTAAATCTTAGAGGGAACCTAAGGAAGCTTCCTTCCAATGTCACGGCTACTGACATGGAATATGAATAATACTTAATGTACCTTCATTTTCCTACCCACAAAACAATATGAGCATGTTAATGGGCAAATTAATATTTTTCCATGGTTGTATGGTCTTCATGTCAGTACAATATTTCCAACGTTTTGGAAGCAAGGTGAATTTTTTATTTTGCTTATTGAGTTCTTTTTATATGAAAGCCTCTCTCTTCCATGTTCAGCCTCCCACAGCTTTCAAATCGCACAGCACACTACCACTCATTCAGAAGAATATGGACATTCACTACATTCCAAAAAATGTCCTTATGGTCCGAGTAAGGTCAACAGCAAGGCAAACAAAGATTCTGTTGACAGAAATACTGCAGACAAATAAATTCATGCCAAGCCTGCGGAGCCGAGTGGGATACCCTCATCTTCTGCACTAGTCTTGCTCTTGCATGGCAGGAACATAGGAACGCTCACCCTTAATGACCACACTGTGGCCACAGCAACCAGGAAGTTGTTTAGAATATATGCTGTCAGATCAATGAAGGAAAAAAACTGTTAGAAAATAAGATGACTATACTTGTGTAATTCAATTCGATTCCATAAATACTAACTGAGCGCCTGCTATGTTCCGTCATTATTCTAGGTGATCATGGAGAGAAGATAAATGAGACATAAGCTCCACTATCGAGGAGCTCACATAGGAAAAGGGAAAACAGGTAAATCACTGTAACACAATGTGATGAGTGATATAAAAGTAGGCGTTTAACACTATGGAAACACAGATGAGAAGGCAATTCGTACAGTCTGGTGGGAATGGAGTAAAATAGACATTACATATGTAAAGGGAAGGGTGAGAGGGAGAAGTTTATGCCTAACTCATATCTCCAACCTCAGCGGAGCACTCATCATCTCCTGATGATGCTTCCAAGTCTCACCTCATTCCTCCATTCAGCTGCCATTTCAAACCTCCCCCATTCCTCTCAATCTCCTATGCAACCCCCTACAGGCCTACCCTCAGCCTGCTCTTGCCACCTTCTGCAGAGATGAGAGAGAGACATCAGCTTCTGGCTACCCAAGCCACACCCACGCATGCTGCCCCTCTACAAGGAAGCCAAGGCCAATCTCTTCCCGAACACTACAGCTCAGCTAATCTCCCTTCTCAGGAGCCTCTGCTCTCTACCCTGTCCCTCCACATCCTCCCCTCACTGCTGATGCCTTATCACCAGCATGGAAACATGCTTCCCCTGCAGCCCTCACAAGAGATGACTCTTTGTTTCTTTCAATGGCCCATGAGTCCCAGGGCCAGGAGGGAGGGGACACAACTATTCCTGTTCCCCATCGCTCTCCTATACCCTCCTATTCCCCTTCTGCCTGCAAATCTCCCTGCTCTGTCAAAGCTCAAGGCTACCCCCCACCCCGCTCCAGGCTGCTACAGTTATCTGCCATGCTCATACTCACTCCACCAAATGGAAAGCTCTACTCCTGGCTCATGGCCCCTCCATTTCCACTCCTATCATCCATCACCTGTCAACAGAATGGACACTGTGCAAATGGCATCTCAGCCCATCATGTCCTTAGTATCCTCCTTTAGGGATCCCTCTTCTGCTATTCCTCAGTGACCCAAATTCACGGGCAACTCCTTGACTTTATCAACAGAAATCGTACCTGAGCCAAAATTCTAAATTCAAACACCTCATGTTCCAACACCTCTTCCCATCCTTCCTGTTCACAGGCTTTAGCAACTTCACTGCTAAAAATTCTCTCTAATGCATGGACAATCTCACAACCCCTTTGTGCCCCCTTCTGTTCCCTTCCTTGTTGAGTTGAGACCGTACGGTCTAGGAGTAATGGTTCCCTTGCAGCATGCCCCTACTTCCTCGTCCCTCTCCCTTCACCAGACTGGCCTGACAAACTCCAGCACTAGAAGACCCCGAATATCCACTTCCTCTGAACACAAACCCAAATGACAGTACACAGCTAGAGAGAAAACACACGGTCAGACTTCCTTTTAATTCGACATGGCCCGGCAATCTTACTACATTCTCAACTTTCTAGTAACAGTTTCGTATTTTGAGCCTTCCAGGTTCCTCCTTTTCAATGATGATTCCGTATCTTATTTCACTGAGATTACAAAACTTTCTCATGGTACTACCACCAAAACTGTACAACTATGGACATCTCAAACCTTCCTTCTCCCCCATTACAATGGACAATATATCCTTTTCCTACCAAAGCCCAGTCCCTTCACACATGCTTAACATCTCCTCTTACCTATTCAAGAACTCTGCACCTTAACGTTAGCTCTCCTTTCCCCTGTATCATCAAGTACTTATAAACTGCTGGTGAAATGTGAATTTGTCCAGCTTTTTAGGAGAGTAATGAACAATACCAGCTAAAATTACATAAAGTGCATATATATCCTTCAACCCAGTAATCCCTTCCCTAGAATCTATTCAAATAAATTCACCAGTGTTTAAGGATACACACACACACACATACACTTGGCAAGAGGCAAGGTGGGTGGAGGGAAGAATGTCTATGATAGCCTTATTTTCAATTGCAAAAATGAAAATAAAGCAAATGCTTGCTGATAATAAAAGGCTGAATAAGTTACAGTAGAACCACACTAAGACCATCATAAAGTCCTTGAAAGAATGATTAGATCCTAGCAGATGTAGTGTGATTGGTGTAACTCTACTTCCTTACTTGCTTTCTTTCACTCATCTTTTGTCCCCACCATATGACGGAATACGCTTTTGCCATGGTAACCATTCATCTACACGAGGCCAAATGCATTGTCCCTTTTCTGACCATATTAGAACCATTCAAGAGTCGTGTATTCCCTTCATTCCTGAAACACCCCTCTCTCAGCTTCCACTGCACCATGGAGTTTCCTCCTACTGCATTAGCTGCTTTCTCAATTGTCTTTGCAAGCTCTGTCTCCTCTGATTTCTGAATGCTAGCATTCCTCAGAGCTTGGTCCTACATCCTTTTCTCAAGTGATCCTGTCCATTCTCATGGCTTGAAACACATTTATGTGTCAACAAACTTTTAAATCTCTAGCCATAGACCAAACCTCTCCTCTAATCTCCACATATCTACATTTGAGTGCTGAGCTAAAGTCTCTTATGTAATTGAATTTTAGCATGTATAAAATAGGAACTCTTAATTCTGCATGTTCTCCCAGCCCCAACCCACACTGAAAATCTGGACCCCTCTCAGCTCCTTCCCCCTCAGTAAACAGTGTCACCATTTATACAGCCATGAACCGGACACTTCCCTGATCCTTAACCCCTCAGACAATCATCAGCTAAATTTTGCCAATTCTATCTTCATAACATATTTCGCTAGCCATCCTCTTTTCTCTATCTCCACGTTAATGCAACTAACCACACTAAGTGATCTCCCTGCTTCTATTCTTGCCCTACCTCCATTTGTAAGACATTCTCCACACAACAGCCATTGTGACTTTTTTAGAACTTAAATCAGATTGTGTCATTCTAGTTCTTCCAATGGCTTCCCACTGCTTTGGAATAAAACATAAACTAATATATGCATACATGACCTAACTCACACTACTCTCCCCAGCTCACCTCACTGTGGCCATGGAAACCTTCTGCTTCTGCTGGTTTCTAGAATACACCAAGCTCCTTCCCAACCTTGGACGAATGCACTTAACACTCTCCCTGAATGAAAAACTCGTGCCTAGGTTCCTTACACCTGTCTCCTTTGTATCCTTAGATTTCAGTTCAAAGGGACACTTCCCCTAACAGGCCTTTCCTGATCACACTGTCTTAAGTAGTTCTTCTCATTCTTAGCCATGGCATCCTTCACAGTGCTTATGACTATTTTTGTTATTCAATTACCAAGAAATTATTTTACTAGAATTAAGATCCACAAGAACCAGGATCTCTTCTCAGCATAGAACACAGATTCTGATTCACAGAGGGTCTTCAATAATCCATCACCCCAGGGGACTGGAGGGTGGGAACCAACAGAATGATCAAATTTCTCCTATCTCGACAATTCTCCTTCAACCCTTCTATCTCCAGTTACTACCATCCATCCTATCTCTGCTGTCCCAAACCTCTTGAAACAATGGTCTCCTCATGCTTATTTTCCCAATTTTATTGAGATATAATTGACATGCAACACTGTCTTATTTACATGATGGGTTTGATATTACTCATGATTATTTTACCTTAGACCATTCAACCCACTTCTCTCTACGCTATACAACTGCTCTTCCTTCTGACAGAACATTCCTCTTGTTAAAGCAAATGGGATTTTTTTCTTTCTTTTTTTTAACTAACGTTTTTATGACATTTAACCCTGTTGGTCATGCCTTCATTCTTAAAAAGTTTTCTTGCCTTGCATGACAACTCACCCTCTTGATGTTCCTCTTACCTTTACCACTCCTTCTCAGTATCTTTTTCTAAGGCTCCCCCTTTTCTCCTCCTTTCCTAAAATGTTGGTGTTCCTATGCGTTTTAAACTATGAGAACTCTCTCTCTATATATACCCTGAATCAATCATATCATGTACCCCTGTAGCTTCAGTTCCTACTGACATGCAAATGTCTCCCAAATCTTTATCTTTAGCTCAGATCCTATTTCCATGCTTCAGATCACTTGCCTAAATACCCAGTTGGCACCTCTACTTAGATGTCCAACTGGCATCTCAAATTCAGTATGTTTAAACTGAACACACCACTTCGGTTCGCCAGATCTGATCCTTCTCTTGTGTTCTTTATCTTAGTGAATGGCATCCATCCATGAGCCCAAGCCAAGATCCTAGTCTTTGATATACTGATATCTCTCACTCCCACCTCCAACAACCCATTTAAAATTAACCAAGGGGGGCGCCCGGGTGCTTCAGTGGGTTAAGCCTCTGCCTTCAGCTCAGGTCATGATCTCAGGGTCCTGGGATCGAGTCCCACATCAGGCTCTCTGCTTGGCAGGAAGCCTGCTTCCTCCTCTCTCTCTACCTGCCTCTCTGCCTACTTGTGATCTCTCCCTGTCAAATAAATGAATAAAATCTTTAAAAAATTAAATTAAATTAAATTAACCAAGGTCCGTATATTCTATTAACTAAATACTTTTTTTGTAGGTGATTTACTTTTTTTTTTTTAAACAAATATTTCTTTAAATTGTCCACTGCTCTACATTTCCACTATTTAAGTTCAAACCACTGCCATTTCTTGCCTAGATATCTGCAAATATCTGCCAATTTTTTTCCAGTCTCCCTCTCTTTTTCAACTGTCTTCAGGACAAAAGTCAAACTTCTTATCCTGGCTGACAAAGCCCTGAATTACCTGGACCCTGTTTGCTTCTTCAGTCTCATCTCTCACTACTCTCCTTGCCTCCTCCTCTTTTCTGCTCCAGCCACAATAAACTACCCATTTCCCATGCCCGCTCTTCTTGCAGTCCCCACATGTTATTCCCGAAAGCCCAAGAAAGACTTTTTCCCTTCTATCCTGCACCCCTACACCAACCCCAACCTTCCAAGACCAGGCTAGGTGATCCTCCTTTGAACTCACTAACTATCCTGCAGCCCCACTTCAGAGAACTGCAATTGCCTATTAAGTCATCAGTGATCTTACCTACCTACCTCCGAGCCACTGAATTAGAATCTCCAGGGTAGGGACCCCAGCATCTGTGCTTTTTAGAAGCTCATGTGTACAGATAACACACAGCCAGGGTTGAGAGTAACTGCTGTACCCTCCCGGAGGCCAAGGAGCATGATGGCTATGGTTGTAACCCAACACCAGCAGAGAGCTGCCACCTTCAAGGTACTGCATAAATATGTGGCAAAGGAAAGAAGGGAACAGGCAGAGGGTGGATGAGAGGGAAGGGAAGGGTGGGAAAGGGAAGGGAGGGGAAGAGGAAGGTAGCAAAGGGAAAGGAGGGGTAGGGAACGATGAATTTAATATAATCCTCAAGAAGAGGCTCGAATGTTCTCTCACACATGCATAATAGGACATATTACCAGAAATCCAATCTTTAAGAATAAAGCTTCTCTTCTGCTTTCAGTGTTATTCCGTTTTTCCTTGCTACGGCTAAGCCATATTCTCTCTTTGCATCAACTGTAAGTAAAGAATGGCAGCTAAGATATGTTAGGCCTAAAAGGTTCAGTACAAATCAGCTTTCACATCTATAATCCTGCATGCTCCGCCTTCCTGACCTTATAAATGCTGGCTAGAAAGGCACAATACACAGAAAAAATGCCAGCCATTTGAGCCCCTGTACTCTCCTCAAAATGCAAAGTGAGAACTCCTGAAATAAAGCAGTGGAGTGGGTTAAATGATTCTGAACCTTTCTGAGAGAGCAATAATATACAGTGCTTTAGTAGCAAGCATGCATAAAACATAATAAAATGGCACAGAATTAACACTTCTCAAAAGAAAATCTAATAAAACCCTGTGTTTGGGGAGAGGCATTGCACAAACAGGGCAGGAACATCTTTATATCTCCCTTGTTGCTCTGAGCGCCGCAGCCTCAGTGTATATTTGTTGAATGAACGCCTGATGAATGATGAATGAATATGGTTCTTAAAGGATTACTCATATTTTCCTTCCCCTGATCAAAGAGCCAGGCTACTCTTAGCCTCACGTTTTATTTTAAAAAATAATACTAATAAAAATTAAAATTATCAAGTGCCTAAAGCAGCTGGTAACATGCCAGTATACAGCATTCTAAAGAACCGCATGCACTTGGCTTTTGCATTTCAGGGCTGATCATACAAATCTTGTTAGCGCCATTGTCTCCCAGCACCAGCCCCTCCAGCTGAACGTGCACGGCATGCAGTCCAGTGCAGCCCCCAGAAGGCCATGTTCTTTCAGGATGCCGTAACTTTTTGTAGATGCTCCTCCCTCTGCCCAAAATCACCTTCCCACCTGGGAAACTCCAACTCTTCCTTGAAGACCTAGATAAGCATTATTTTCTTTATGACACATTTCCTGAACTCCCCAGAAACAATCACTTCCGCCTCTGTGTTCTTCATCCACAGTATTTTGTAAATACCTTCAGTGTATTGGAATCCCATTTGAATTATGGTGATTAGCTACATATTCATTATGCACAATTCAAAGCATGAAGGGAAGCCATCAACTTTTTTCACATAGATCTGGAAAATTTTTACATGGAAGAGTAAGATTTGCCTAAATAGATGACTGGAAGGACACTGGCACAATTCTGGGAAAGACTAAACCTCAGATATGTGCAAGTAGAGGAAAAGCAAATGAAATGGTGTGAGGCTCTCTTCAAAGCTCGGAGTGGGGATACTGAGCTCCATACACAGGGCAATGAAAAAACTATCATTAAGTTTAAACTCAAGGAAAGGGATGGTATGGTTCACATCACCCGCCTAATCACGCAGCGCCCGTGGAATGTGTGCACACCAAACACCATATGGTGACTATCAGTTAGGTGCCATCAACTGAGATGACCCACATAAAACTCGCTCTTCCAGTAAACCGTGAGCTGCTTAAGAATAGGGATGTGAGTTCACTGTCTCTGTCTCTCCAGTGCCAAGCAAAAGGTGGGAGTTCTCCTACTGAACTGAAATGAATTCTTCTTTAGCAACTTTACATAACACGCTCTGCAAAATTGTTACCAGCTTCTGTAATAGAGCAGATGTGTTGCTGGGATGTACACTATTTAGCCTGACCCTTTCATAAAAAAACAAAACAAAACAAAACAATCCTTTTAGAGGCAGTAATCAACAGTTCAATAAATTTCAGGAAATATCTTCATTACCCTTAAGAAGTGAGCTTTTAACTACGAAGGGGTTGATTTTAAAAACGAACCCAGTTCATTATAAACTATTCTTCTTTTAAAATTAACATATAATGTTTTATTTGTTTCAAGCGTACAGGTCTGTGATTCATCAGTCTTACACAATTCACAGCACTCACCACAGCACATACCCTCCCCAATGTCCATCACCAGCCACCCCTTGCCTCTCATACCTCTCCCCTCCAGCAACCTTCAGTCTAATTATTCTTTATATAAATATATTTAACTACTATACTGATAGAATTTAAACTGACCACTATACTAAATACACATATTTAACTATTACAGTGATATACTGTATCAGTTGAGACTTAAGTATTTCCATGTAGCCTAATGCTAAAGTTTATGATACATGTAATGTGAAGATAACAAGGTTCTAAAATATGTCTAATCTAAAAACACCAGAATGGACAAAGATTAAACAAGGACCCAGTCAAAAAGCAGTGTTTTGTTGTTGTTGTTGTTGTTTTTACTGGGTTGGGCCATACACTCCAAGCATAAATCCCAAGGAATTCATGAAGCCCTACCCTTAACCCAATGCCTAACTCTGAACTTCATAAAGCCCAGGGAACTTTGGGGTTTATCTGGCTTATACAATTTTTCTTATGTGTTTGATTTAATAAAAACATGTTTTAAGAAGTGCTCCCATTAAAAAAAAAAAAAAAAGTGCTCCCATTGTGCTTTAAAAGTCTCATGATGCTTTCAACTACCCTGATGTAAATGAAAGAGAAAAAAATGTTCCGTGGGCTGATATTAAAATCAAATTAAGAATACTGCTCACGAAAACGAACCAAAGGAATGATTCTGCTCAAAGAGGAGAGACTTATATGAAGATACACACACACCCCCATGTCTGTTCACGGCCATTCTCACAGATGACTATTGACTATGAAACTGTCGGGAGAGGTGGGGTAGATAAGCAGAAGTATCCTGCCGCGGATGAGACGTAGTCAGGTAGCAGCTTTGGTTTTGTGGGGAGGAGGCAGGGGGAGGGTTGTCTGCACCTCCACATCAGGGACAGTGCTCATTCAGATGATACTTTTATTTCTGAGGGCTTAGTAACATATCCCAGGTTCTGAAACGTAGTATATGAGCCTTGACTGTAGAAACAAACTGTCAGCTGTCTCATAAAGGACACCTCATTTAGAAGAAGGCAAATGCCAGCACTGAACAAAAGTAAATAAAGATGGCTACATATGCTCTAGTTTCCAAGCTGGAAAGTGACAGTGGTGAGAGAGGCAGAAGAGGGAAACAATTAAATACCAGGAAGAACGGCTGCACCAAGAAAAGGCCTATCAGACCATTCAAGCAGTTTAGCAATACAAGGTGGCAATCTTGCGCTTGAAATCGCTGGTGTAAGGATTTAGATCCAGAGATTTTAAGGCTAAAGAAACCATGGGATCCAACCCCTTCACACTCTGCTGCCTATCACACAAGGCCACACAAAACTCTGCAAACTGAGGTGCCCTAGAGAAGCGCATGGTAGCGCTCTTGCTCCTGCTACGGATCTATTCTCCTTTTTGTTGTAAATCAATCAACAGTCCCACTTCTGCAATTTTTCATCTCTGATACACAGAGTTGTAGCTGTTAATATGATTACCATTCTATATTTTATTTCCTTGAGAACCTTCAAAGGGCATGTGCTCCCCAAACGGACTCTCCTGCAGGTATTAAGCATGAATGGAATACATAGTTTCTATGAACATGAAGCATGAACATGATCAAGGACACCTAATTCTCCAATGTCATGTATACCTAACCAAAGTCTCACATGTCCTGGGAGCCCCCATATCTTCACAGAACCAACCACTCATTAAAGGCTAGGGCAGAGAGGGGAAAGGGAATGGCTGGCCTTTCGTGACAAAGAAGGAGGGCTCCGTGATGTGCTTTCAGTGAGTGGAATAAAAGAGAAAGGCTTAAAAGGGTCAAAGGGAGAGCATAAAGAGAAGCTTAAATGTCTGATTTCACCACCCCACCTTAAAAAGACTACTTCATCCAACTAAACTAAAATAGACCACCACTAGTTATTAGAGAACCACCTAACAAAGAAAGACCTTCTACAAGTGACCTCTGGTTACCCTTCAACACCGCAGCCATTCCCAACAAACTGGTACCAGAGCAAACGTAGCCAAGAGGAACCTAACATTTATATTTTATGATTTTATTTCAATTTTTTTGTATAATCTTTAGTAGATCTACTTATGTGGATGTAATTTAATTCTAAAGTATTTGGGAAATACATTTAGTCCAGTTGTGCCTGAAAAAAGGAAAGAAAAAGTAATTTTCTAGTTTTACAGATGCTTCCAGAATTCCGTCTGAAGATGGATTAATCTACAGTTACTCAGCTGCAGAATATTACTTCTATTCCACAGACTTTGTATATGAACTATTAAATCCATTAGATCGATAGCAATTCCTCCCACCTACTCTTAAAGAGCTGATTTAATGAGAACATCATTTTCTTACTCAAGGGTTTCTTTCTTAAGGGAACACAGTCCTATGTGAACAGAGTCAACACTTCCTCTTACATCATGACAACTTCATATAAACAGAGCCTGTGGCAGGGCAATGAGGCAAAAATGTTGGCTGGTAAATAAGTGAATTTGTTTACAAGACACCATTATGGAATCTGAGCTTAAAACTGGACTTGACTTCCAAAGATTAAGATACAAGGACATCAACATTAACTATTTTCTTTCTCAAAAACCTCTCAAATGACACAGCACTAAGTGGCATCACAACACAGAAAAAGGAAGTGTTATTTTCATACTACTAAGCGTAGAACTGTTTACCACTAAGTGTTTCAATATTCTCTCTCCATTCCATTTCTACAACTAAAAGATACGAGTGGAAAGAAATTTACCTTTTTGTTCTCTCTGGACCTGCATATTAATAGAGATGACAGGGATATTATGTCCGTTGTTCTTGGTTTGGATAATATAAGCAGTGGGGACCTCAAGATATAGTCATCAGCTGCTAAGCTCTCTCTCCCCTTTCAGCCTTTATACATGAAAAGCATAGAATAAATCATAAAGTACTACTTAATGCACCAAAAATTAAAAATGGAGACAGAGGGTGGATCAGTGTGCATTGTCTCACAAATATAGTTTCAAAGATAATTGGTAATGTTCTCTTTTTCCAAAGAAGTGAGGGTTAAATATAGTCACTCTGCACAGAGACTGATGATCTTCAGGATGTGTAAATTATACATTACAGTTACATAACAGACTAAATCACAGTCATCAACAAAAGAACATTTGGCACAATTCTTGAATTTTTATGATTCTAGCTCATAAGTAGAGCCTCAAAAAGGAGAAAATATCTCACCTAAAATCAGCCCTTCAAGTAGCCTCATGCTTCATGGCTGGTAACAAGTGTCCAAGGTGAACAGAACAGAAAGGCAAACATCTTTACTGGACTAGAAAACAGAGCGAGGGGGGCACTTTTTATTTTCAAGATTATCTTAAATCAAGTAAGTAATAGTCATTCCATGAATTTTTTAAAATAGGAAGAGGGTCCGCTCTCCAGATACACATAAAACTGTGTTTTTACACTAATACACCCAATGTGACTTAATATCCCTAGGGTAAGTCTAGACATAAAGGCTGGTGAAAACAACACAAATCCTTTCAGAACACTTTCCAAAATCTGGATAGCACAGACCAAAGGCTGGCAAACGATTCTCACACTTTCAATGCAGCGTCCAATGCGGCCTCCCAGTGTCCTGCCAGGGCCACCACCCACTGTAGGCAATTCAGAAGGGGTCAAGAGGACTCGGCTAGAGACATGCTGTGAATGTCCAACTGCACTGCCTTAGTTCCTATGACGACACAGAAGCAGGAAGTCTCCTCAGGCTTATTAGATGTACCCAATTAACATTCATCTGTGACAAGCCCATCCTTTAATCTCCTACACAAAAACAGCTACCATTACTCTGTAATACCTATTAAGCAGACACAGTGATCTGAGTAAAGTACACTAATGAGAAAAAAAAAAAAAAGAGAGAGATCTTTGCCCAAGAAAATGAAGAAATATACAAAAAATGCAAAAACCAAACCAACTCAGAAAAGACGTTCCTTCCTTTATTGCATCAGTTTGTGCCTCTTCTGTCACCAATTCAATACAATTTCTCTCTGCTCTCTGAATAAAAAGTAAAAATTGTTCTCTGAAAAGAAGGTGGCCTTGTAAAAACTTTCAGAATTCAAAGCCAATACTTAGAGGATTTCCAAGTGTCTAGAGTTCCAAAGAGCCCATCAATCTTGATAAACTTGGAAAGACTAGACAATCTCAGGGTGCCCAGAGTCACTCTGTTCAGTCTCAGTCATATTTTAGGATGACTATGAAGAAGTCGATGTTGACCTAGATCCACAACAACCAACATGATTTGTGAGCTCTGGAATACTGCCAACACTTCTTAAAGAAATTCCCAGACCAGAGACAAGTAAAACATTTCATAAGGTAATTATCTTAAACTTTATAGCCTGGGATAGCAAAAGCACTTTCTGGCTCACTTTCTGAAACTACTGTGTTTCCAAGTAATTAAAAACAAAAGTACAGTAGTTCCCCCTTATGAGTGGGAGATACAGTCCAAGACCCCAGTGGATGCCACAAACCACAGACAGAATTGGACCCTATATATTGTTTTTTATATACATACATGTGATATTTATAATAAAGTTTTTTTAAAATTTCTTTTCAGTGTAACAGTATTCATTGTATAATAAAGTTTAATTTATAAATTAGGCATAGTAAGAGATTAACAACAATAGCTAATCACAACATAGAACAATTATAACAATATACTATTATGGAAGTTATGTGAATGTGGTCCCTCTCTCTCAAAATGTCTTATTGTACTATACCCACCACTCTTCATGTGAAGATGTAGGATGATAAAATGTCTATGTGATAAGACGAAGTGAGAGGAATGACATGAGCATTGTGACATAGCTTTAGACTACTACTAGCCTTCTGATGATAGTATGTCAGAGGATGATCTGCTTCCAGGCTGCTGCTGACCACAGGTAACTGAAACCATGGAAAGTGAAGGGTTGCTGCTGTAATGTTCTGGCAAGTTAATTTCAACTTCAATCTTCTGAGGAATATTGGGACACAAATCTGCATATCTTCTCAGATACCTGCAACCACCACCCTCTCCCTCCGGCTACCTGCCCACTCAGCTGGGGTCTCCTCCACATCATTTTTAGACCTGGACCACACCGCAGGGCATGGGATCTATCGACCTGAGTAGCCACAAAGGGCCTGGATGATACAACTTGGGAGTGCAAAGGAGTCAGCTGCCCAATGGATAAACCTCCCAACAGCTAGGAACAGGAGACAGGAAGAAACCAGAGAAGTAAATTTCCCCCTTTATCTTTTCCAAGGACTACTCCATGTATAATTCCGCCTTGCCACCCTTTCAGAGAAATCCTGTTGGCAAGTGAACATGGCTGCTCAGTGACCTGCTATGTGTCTTCACTGCTTCTTGTGAAGCAAGAGCTAGCCTGACAATATATCAAATCCATTTCTTTGCATCTTTCCTTGCTTCTCTTCCTTTTGCTCTTACACTTGTAAACCTGGATCTACACCTCTCAAAAAAAAAAAAAAAAAAAAAAGCATCAACACTTTAATCCTCGCCTCAGGCTCTGTTTTCCTAACACCCAGGCTTAGACATTAAGCTTACAGGATTTAATTTCAGGTGAAATTAAGAAGAAACAATCAAAATGCATTATTTACAAGACATAAAAAAAGTCAAACACTGATAAATCCTAGGGAAAAAAATATTAAGCACCTAAAACCTAAAAGGCCAAGGCCAATACAGTATCAAATGTCCCTAAGAAAGTATTCAGATAGCAGTAAGAGTCAAATACAGAATTCCGTCCATGTGCTTCCCCACCAACAACTTCAGAGGACAAGATCAGACATTTTCATTAAGGAATAATGCTGTCAAATTGCACTATATTTGTTGTCTGTTCAACACTCTTTCCTTCCTTCTTTCTAGCAGAATCCTGACCATATCAGTGTCCATGCCCCCCTCAGGTGAAATGGGGCAGGATGCCCTATCCAGGGGTATATCTTGATCTGCTATCACCCTGTTTCCATTATCTTCACCAGTGACTGATCTGGGGTTGATGTTTTCAACAAGTTCTACCCAATGACATGTGAAGGTCTGTTAGTGGGCTTCTGGAAAAGGTTTTCTTAGCTCTTTTGAGGAACAAGAAGAAAGAGATACTATTGCACCTGGATGTGATGCCTGGACTGTTAAAAGCCATCTTATAACCATGAAAGGCTACCATCTGAGGACAAAGCTGACACAGCAAAGATGGCCTAAAGCAATGAGAGCCGAAAGGAGGAAAATCTTAGGTCCCTGACAACGTTAAGTCACAAATTAGCCACCCTGAAGCTGGCCGATCTCTGTACTTTTGTATGAGGAAGTGTACTTCCTTGTTTTTTAATCCTCTTTGGATCAGGGTTTCCTATTGCATGCAGTTAAAAGCATCTTCACTAATGCATAAAGGATCTGACTGGTTGGAGAAGAATCTAAGTACCTACCATCACATGCCATTATACAAAGGGTGAGGTTAGATTTGAAAAATAACTGGTCTCTGCCCTCAAGAGCTCATGATCTATTTTTTAAGACATATTAAATACATGCTGTATCAATTGAAGAAAAATGATGAAGCACAGACACACAGTGAAGAAATAAAGAAATCATTACTCTGGGGCATTAGAGGGAGCTTTCTATAGGAAAAGAAAGCAATATACATGCTTTTACATAGTATGAAGGATAGGATCTTGTAGTACTTAGAAGGAAGCATACTGATGTCTATAACTGACTTTGAAATGTATTTTGAAAAGATGTATTCCTGGATAATGGGATTGATAGATACGTGATAAAGCAAATATAGAAACATACTTGTACAGTAAATCTTTTCATTTGAAAAATTTTGTAATACAATTATTTGGGGGAAAGCAAGCTGTGGTCCCACTCAGTGGCCAATGCTGTGAGCTATGGCCCAAGGAGCTATCTCGGTCTTGTTTCCTAAGGTATGGAGGGGAAATTGTTTCAGAAAGCAAACATGTGGAGAGAACCAGGAACAAACAGAGAGAGCTTTGAGGAGTCTTGAGTTGCCCCTGGCTCCAGCTACCCCTGGGGCCCAGCTGCATCCCTGATCGTTCAGCAATTATATCCAAGCCGAAAATTTGGTTTCCACCTAAGCTAGTTCAAGTTGGCTTCCTATAACCTACAAACCAAGCAGTCCTAACTAACACGCTAGCCTAAAGGTAATAATAAGAACTGTAGACAAAGAAAGATCGTCACTGTAATATTATTTATACAAAAAAAAAAAAAAATACAGCAATGACCCAATATTTCAACAAAAGAAAAATGGTGAAATGTTGATGGTATATTTGATGAGATGAAATAATATTCCTGATAAAATTTTAAATGAAAACCCCACAAAACTATATGCATACATATATAATTGTATATATACAAATTTTGTATATATAATTTTATAAGAAAAAATATAATTTGGGACACCTGGGTGGCTCAGTGGGTTAAAGCCTCTGCTCAGGTCATGATCTCGGGGTCCTGGGATCAAGCCCTGCATCAGGCTCTCTGCTCAGCAGGGAGCCTGCTTCTCCTCTGTCTCTGCCTGCTGTTCTACCTACTTGTGATTTCTCTCTGTGTGTCAAATAAATAAAATCTTTAAAAATATATATGTATAATTTTATATATCATTTAATTTTACAATTTTTCTAAGAAGTTTTAGAAGAAAAAATATATAATTTTATAAGAAGAAAAAATAAACTTAGAAAAAAGATTCACAAAAATATATAAAATTGTCATCATACGTTATCTGTGAATTTAGGATTATTTGTCTTCACTGTCTCCTTTTCTTTATTTTCTTAATTTCTTTTTTTAAAGATTGTATTTATTTATTTGAGAGAGAGAGAGCATGAGAGGGGAGAAGGTTAGAGAGAGAAGCAGACTCCCCATGGAGCTGGGAGCCTGATGTGGGACTCAATCCTGGGACTCCAGGATCATGACCTGAGCCGAAGGCAGTCGCTTAACCAACTGAGCCACCCAGGTGCCCCATTTTCTTAATTTCTAACTTCTGACAGAAATTTCTAAATTTCTAAATTTTCTTCAATAGGCACATACTACTTTTAGAATAACCAAAAAAAAAAAAAAGTTATTTTTAAAAAATCCACTGCTGGGACAACTGGGTCAGTTGGTTAAGTGTCTGCCTTTGGCTCAGGTCATGATCCCAGGGTCCTGGGATCGAGTCCCACATCAGGCTCCCTGCTCAGCAGGAAGTCTGCTTTGCCCTTTCCCTGTCGCTCCCCCTGCTTGGGCTCTCTGCCAAATAAGTAAATAAAATATTTAAAATAAATAAATTAATATTCACTGCTATTAAAGATTGTAAAAAGTATATCTTGCAGTTTGCTTCCTAGCCACCACTCCCACCAAAAATGTTCACAAATATTCCAAATTAGTTACCATGCAGGTCTGAGAAATAAATGAGATAGCATATGTAAAACACTTAGAATGGTGCTCTACACAGAGTAGATGCTAACCATCACTGTTAACATCCTCATGAATATCTTGTCTGATGATCTTGTTTCTTACCTTAATAACAGAATTTATTATATCAGGTATTTTTTTTAAGACTTTATTTATTTATTTGATAGAGATCACAAGCAAGCAGAAAGGCAAACAGAGAAAGAGAGGGGTAAGCAGGCTTCTTGCTGAGCAGAGCCTGATGCGGGACTCATCCCAGGACCTTGAGATCATGACCTGAGCTGAAGGCAAAGGCTTAACCCACTGAGCCATCCAGGCACCCTGATATCAGGCATTATTAACTCACTTGTTTTCACCTCCTCTCTATTTTAGAATAGCTGTTTTTTACAAAGAGCCTGCCTTCTTCCTTTTATATGCTGTTTCCAAATGCCTCTGGGTGTTCGGAGGCCCAAGATCCCCTGCTACTGCCTAAGAGTGTGGGCCTCCTCCTCTGTGGGGCTAAGCCCATAAGGCTCCACTCTGCCCTTCCCATCTACTCCAGCTCCTTGCTGGTTTACTGCCTTCCTCCAAATCTTTAACCTCTCCTTTTCCAGTGGCTTCTCTCTCTCTGCCTGAAAATAGACACATCTACAATCTTTTGAAAAAAGAATCTTAACTTGAACCTACCGGAACCACCTTCTATTTCATCTTCCTTTCACACCCACACTTCTCAGACAAAAGTCCCCAAATCTGGCTTCTTGTACTCTCCCGAAACTTCACTCAGCAGGATTACAAATGGTCTCCGTATTGCCGGATTCAGTAACAACTTGGGTCTCATCCTGTTTGTTCTGCAGCCTCTGCCTGTGCACTCTGCAAACTCGTCTTTCATGTCAATCCTTCACACCATTTTGGTTTTCTCTCAAGTCTTTGGCTGCTTTGTCCCATTCCCTTAAACCAGATGTTCCTCAAGGAGTTGACCTAGCTTTTCCTGTTTTCTCTCTCGAAGACCTTGATGCTTCCTGTGGCTTTAAATATTAGTCTCAGGGAGATGACTGCCATATTTCTACCTCCACCCTTGACTTCCCTCCTGAGTTTTAGTTCTTCATTTCCAACTGCTTGTCAGACACTTCCAACTTTCAATCTAGGCATGTCCAAAAAAATCTGATATTCCCTTCCACAGACTGCTTCTTATTCTGACTTTCCCTCTGTAGTTAAAAATACCAAGTGAGGGGAGAACACATACCAGGTAGGAGGAAACTGCTCAAAAACTAAAGGCAGGCGAAGCCTTTCAATTGTCCATGACGATGCCTCTTGCAGACATCTCTTCCTCTCCATTTCTGCTGAGCCCACTCCAGACCAAGTCTGTGCAATGGCTATAATGTCAATGAGAACCACACTCTCCTCCTGTCTCCACCAATCCAGCACAGTGCTTCATCTCAAAATTAAAATAGGCCTGTACACTACCCACTACGAGGGTTAAATCCAAATTCCTGACGATATACTGCAAGTTTCAGAGTTGGCTGTAAGTCCGCCTTTCCGCCTGGGACTCAAATACTCATGCTGCAGACAACTCAACTCCAACCCAACTAAACCAGTCCAGCCAGTGCCCTCTCCACATGGTGCCGTCATCCTGCCTTGCTGGCAAAGGGCTTGCCCCTCTAAGATTAACTGAATTCTGTCTGACCATCAAATCTTTAGCTTAATCTTCCACAAAATCTTCCAAAAGCAATTTGGCCTAGAATGTTTTTTACTCCTATTATTATTACTACACATTATGCTTAATGTTTATCAGGCATGGTCTTAACACTTTCTATATATATATTTCTACTGAGAGTAGAAAAATGGACAGTTATTAGAACGGTGAACATACAGCAAGATTTAAATCAATGTTCATTTAATAAATGGATGAGCTACCTTGACCACAAAATTATCTAAGTTGTTTCCTGTAGAGTATAATTTTTATGCAGACTGCATTCCAGGGAGGCTTGGGTGTCTCACTCAGTTAAGCATCTGCCTTCTGCTTCTAGGGTCCTGGGGTCCTAGGATCAAGTCCCATATCGGGATCCCTGCTCAGCAGGGAGCCCATTTATCCCTCTGCCTGCTGCTCCCCTGCTTGTGCTTTGACTCTCTCTTACTCTTTGGCAAATAAATAAATAAAATCTTTAAAAAAAAAATTGCATTCCAGTAAGCCCAACATTATGATTGAGTCTTCTGAAAAATGTACACACTGACTATATAATATGGGGTTACACAGTTCTATCCATTCAGAAACTAGTTCTAGTTTTGGCTCCGTGGATACTCATTTTGGTGGCATTTAGACAAAAAACTCGGTTCCTTCTTAAAGCCACTCTTACTTGATCAACATTATATAATAAGACCACAAAGGTAGTCTCTGTCCTCCAGCTAAATTTCTCACAAGTCACAAAGATGATGTGAGTTAACAAAGATCAGAATAAGTCATTTCCTCCTTGGGGAGGATGGTGGTATCAAACAAGGGAAAGCCAGCTCAATCTGGCTATCTTGTCAGTATCTGGGTGATGAAGCCCTTAGAAATGGACTCACCGTTAGTAAAATTCACTTAAGACTGAAGTAGGCACTAGAATGACTTATCCATTTACAATAAAAAACACCTTGTAACGTGAGTGAAAGAATACTTTCTGGCATGATCAGCACCGCACTGGCATGACATTCCATTCCTGTAGTTACACCACTTCGATATTAGTCAAAATGATAACCAGAGACTAATTTCTGGGAGAAGGAGGAAATAGATTGCTATGATTTCCAACCACTTCTTTTTGATCATGAGAAATCACTACCCTAGAAATCAGAAACATTTATGGATTGCACGATCGATGCACTTTCTCTGTGTAGAGAGAATGGCATGGGGATGAGGAAGGTGCTTGAGGAAGTCTGTACTACTCCTGAAAAGTAAGTTAGGATTCAAATGAACAAAGGCACCAGACCAGCAGCCTTACTTTTGGGACAAGAAGCAATTACTCCCCTATAAAGTGCTTGGATATACTCTCTTGGAACTTACCTCAGTGAACTTCCTTTTCCTATGCTTTCACAAGTGGCCAGCAGTCATTCTGGCTAACTTTTTTTTTTTTCCGGATATGTAAATACACACAGATTATCAAAGACTCCTACAGGGCCAAGAGCACTTCCATCCATTTCTGCTGATCTTGCAGATCTAATGTATCAGATAAATCTTCCATTTTAATACAAGGGCGAGCATATCTCTTACATTTTTATTTCTTTTTGAGATGTGGAGATGAGGGAGAGTTAGGGAAAGTGCTTCACTTTAACTTCCATGTACTGACAATATGACACTGAATTTTATGTTATGAACAAAGAAAATATAAGATATAAGATGGAGTGGCAGGCCTTTAAAACTTGTTCTCATGCTTAGCAAATTTTAGCAGGCACCTGGCTAACCAGCTGAGACTCCATTTCCCAGTTTTCTTTGCCAACAGGTGTGGCCAGTAACACCAACAGAATGTGAGTGGAAATGATGACTAACATTTCCAAGCCTTGGTCTTGATACACTGGGCATGCACACTCCGGCTATCATGAATCCACCAGAGGAACCATGGAAGTCACATTTAAAGAAGGCAGAGCCACCTTGGCAGCCTGAGTTCCCTGAGGTTATGAGAGAGAGCCTGTCTATCGGCCCTAGACTGTTAAATGAAAAAAAAAAAAAAAAGTTACTTTCTATTTTTATCAGTTATTGAGTCTCTTTGACAGTACACCTTAATTTTACCCTTACTGATATAGATATTGGTACAATTAAACCTCAGAATTGCCTGTTAGAACCCAACCAGTCTTCCCAAATTCGTAATAATAAAGTACCAATTTGGCAGGAAAAGTCACCTAGAGTGAATCTATTCCTACACTCGATACCTAAGAATTCATTGGTTTCTTAAGATAAAAAGGTAATGGTTGAGTCCACGGTATTAAACCCAAAAGATGAGAAAATTACACATTACTTTGGGGAAATTAACGGGTTCCTTAGGAGCACATGCATTGTCAACACTAACAATAAGAAGCAAATGGGAGTGGGAGGAGTGGGAGAAATGGTAAAAGTATTCATTCTGATTTTAACGCTGAAATCCGAATGCATTTTAGGAGTGACAGGTGTTATCTCCACAACATTTTTTTAAGCAAGAGTAATTTCAATACCTCCAAATTATTATCTACAGCAGTTTTTTCATCAAAATTAGTTACTAAGTCTACAGCCCTTTGTTTACCAAATTTTTAATTACTTGCACCACATCTAACTAATATCAATAGTATCAACAACTAATGTAACATTAGCTTTTTGTAATTCAGTTCAAACAAATATTACCAGGTTCAGCCTTATTTAAATATTTACTCCTCTAATCAGGATTAAAACTCATTTCTAAGATGGGTAGAAGTGAAGAAAAGAATCTGAGACTCGGGTGTCTGAATTCCTTTAGGACAGATGGCCAGTTCTGAAAGTATTTATTACCAGATGACCACTGCTCTGTTCAAAAATTACACTGTGCCACGGCCAACTTTTGATTATTTATGTTAACTGAAGGCAGAAGCACAGATGATCAAAACCAATCTGCAAATCACTTCTGGTTGGCTTTGAAATGTCTATTAATTTTTAAAAGAGATTTATTTGATTATCTTTTTCTTGGTATAATATGAAAAATGACTGGGCTTCCTGGGTATGAGCCAAACGATGGGAGTATAACTGAAAGCTGGACCAATTCAACGTGGGCATAACAATTCACCACAAATAAAATGGAAAGCATTGTAATTCTAACAGATAAATGAGATTTGACTATATGTATTAAAAATAAAATATTTTAAAGCACAATTCCGTATTAAGTGCTACATGGTATTAGACTCCTAAAGATGCTACTAAAGAAAACTTCTGTGCTATATTAGAGTACACAAGCTAAGAGAAATAAATATATCTAGAGACCCCTTGGTGGCTGCCTTGCCAGTCTTAAAGGTTTCTTCCAGACTAAAGGGATGTAGAGGGTATTAGTGCTTTCCTCTTAAAAGTTAAGGTTCTTGGGGCGCCTGGGTGGCTCAGTGGGTTAAGCCGCTGCCTTCGGCTCAGGTCATGATCTCAGGGTCCTGGGATCGAGTCCCACATCGGGCTCTCTGCTCAGCAGGGAGCCTGCTTCCTCCTCTCTCTCTGCCTGCCTCTCTGCCTACTGGTGATCTCTGTCTGTCAAATAAATAAATATAATCTTTTAAAAAAATTAAAAAATAAAAGTTAAGGTTCTTTATTAATACCTATGATGAACAGGGCACATGAATCATAAGCAGATTTTAAATGGGATTGAAACTGTTTAGGAATCAATAGTATGGTAGGGCATGGGTATCAAAATAGGAGGACCGAAGACAAGCAGACCTCCCCTTCCTCTACCTTGCTCCTACGTGATTGTGCCAAAGAGTTTTTTGTTCCATCCTCTGATTTGGTACAATGCCTAAGAAATTTGGGGCATTTAATAAGTGCTAAGTAATAATACTACACATACTGGAGATATAATAAATTAATATGGAATGCTCCACAGTGGGGCCCATTTTGTGGATTAGGCTAGTAGTCCATTACCATATTTTTGATAAATTGGTTTGTATTACAATAAACCTTATTGTATTACAACAGACTCACTGACCTACAGCACAGTACACACTTACAAACCCCAAAACTATAAGGCATTTATTTTTTATTTAAGATTTATAAACTCATGTCCATCTTAAGACGCCTCTGGGCGTTCACATAGTGTAAAAGCAGACACAAAATTATAACGAAAAGAAAAGCCAGGTTCTGTTCAGAATCACCTTTTGTTCTCCTTTTTTTTTTTTTTAAAGCACTAAACAAAAGCAGTATGTCTTATATCTGAAGGTCAGCCTAAAGGGCCAACTTTATAGAAATTTATAAAATAAAAAGTCTAACCCAAGAAAACACTGCTATCTCTGAACACCAAAGCTTGGGCCAATGAGCAGGACAGCTCTGGGGTGCTTCACTGGAAGTGAATGTTGAGATATCCAAAGGTTTAAGCATAAATTTTTAAAAAATAAAATTATTACTCTGAATTTAACTCCAAAGCCGAACAGAGCTGTGATCTCTTTCTCCTGCTGTGTTCTAAGCTGCCTAACATTCAAGTGGCACTACTCTGCACACGGCATCACCCTCACATGGTCTGTACTGAGCGCGGCCCTTTTCTTTCACATACATTCACAGCTTGATGAGAAGGACAGCAAGCCAGGAAAACACAATAGCTGTCTTAATGCTGCACACAGGTGAAATGGTAAATTATAGAAACTTAATGACTAGGTTTCTGGTAGTCTCAAGCGAAAGACTCTAGAAGTGAAATGTGTATCATTCCTATGTATTCTGATTTTTATTTTTAGGCCTCCCACGCTACCCCCTCCCATATAAAAAGCATGAAAATTTTTTAAAAAATGAGTGTCGGCGTATTGCATGGAGCACTGGGTGTGGTGTGTAAATAATGAATCTTGGAACACTGGAAAAAATAAAATAAAGATGTTCAAAAAATGAGTGTCAGGATAATAGAATATTTAAACATATATTATTACTGATAACAGATAACAAGCTTCATCTTTTCCTTTGTTTTTTGTTTCAGCTATTACAGTACGTATCTTATATAATGCTTTGGATGTAGTAGGTGCTCAAATATTTGAGGAAGGTGGGAGGAAGGACAGGACGGAGGGAAGAATTCAAACAGGATGGAATCTTATAAACTGAAGCATGAACACAGAGGGCAACTATAAAGTTTTCATTCTGGGATTGGCACGCACCCTGAAATCTCTACTGAGAGTTAGTAAAGATGCTGCTTTTTCTCTCTGCTTCTAGAAAGTTTAATATAAAAGCAGCCATTTCTTCTCCTTGTATAAGAGTAACTCTTCCTTGTGAATTTGAATTCCTAAGGTTCCTAGGATCACTGTTACACGTACTAAAAAGATAAAAGCAATATTTATTTTCTTAGGTAGTAAATATATAAATTTAAATACATGTTTAACCCATAAGTTTATATGGAGAATGGTACAGAAAGCAGAGATCATTATCAAAGTAACAGCTATGACTCTCAAACTAGACAAACTCTCTACTCTCAACCCTTCCCCTTAGCTGAGCTCATCTATTCCCATAGATTCAACTCAACTATATGTCAGTAACTCCCAATTTGTACCTTCCATGAAGATCTGTTTTCCATGCGCCAGTCCTTTACATCCAACTCTCTCTGGAAATCTCCATTTGGATGACTCACTGGCATCTCAAACCTGAAAGCTTTCAATACCAAACATGTGGTGTTCCCGCACTCACAATGTGCCTTTCCCCAGGTAGCCTGATCTCAGTAAATGAATCACTATCACCCAACTGTTCATGCCAGAAATCCAGTGTCAAGGGTGAGGCTTCCCTTTTCCCTTCTTCCCCTGTATCTTCACATCCACTATATCACCATGTTTGTCATACCACTTTCAAAGTATATCTCAAACCATCTGTTTCTCTACATCTCCACTGTTATCACCCTAATCCAGAGATTGCAAACCATGATTTTGGGAACCTTTTCCTACCTACAAGGCTGCTCTGTTTTGCCCACAGTATTTTTTTTTTTTTTAAGATTTTATTTATTTATTTGACAGAGAGACAGTGAGAGAGAGCATGAACGAGGAGAAGGCCAGAGGGAGAAGCAGACTCCCCGTGGAGCTGGGAGCCCGATGCGGGACTCCATCCCCAGACTCCGGGATCATGACCTGAGCTGAAGACAGTCGTCCAACCAACTGAGCCACCCAGGCGTCCCGCCCACAGTATTTTTAAAAACTACTTACATTAGTTGCTAATACTTACAAACTGAAAAGTTCAACAAAATAATTTGGATTTCTGGCTTCTCTTCGAAAATTAAAATATCTTGCAACACTGCCATATAATTCCACTTGGCTTAAACTTGGTGGGGCTCAGAAGAGACTATGTCTGTTGACATAGGACCTAGGCCCTCCTGGTTTGTTTGCCAGCCACCTCTCCATTGTCTCCTAACACTTAGGCCAAAGGAAAATTGCCATCTATCAATGCAGTTTGCAACATCATTTTGTTTACATAAGTCGGCTACATTCTTTTACACTCCATGACCAATGAAAGCAAATGAGTAAGTGAATCCATTCCACTGCAAGTTCGCATTTAAACTGTGAATCAGATCATATCACTTCCATGAGCAGATAGAGAAATTAAGGAAACAATTCCATTTAGAATTGTACCAGTAAGAATGAAATACCTACAAATAAGTTTAACTAAGGAGGTGAAAGACCTGTTCCCTGAAGACTATAAAACACTGATTAAAAAACCCTGAAGATGACACAAACAAATGGAAAGATATTCCATATTCATGGACTGGAAAAATTAATATTGCTAAAGTGTCCACACTACCCAAAGGAATCTACAGATCCAGTATAATCCCTATGCCAACAGCTTCTGTCACAGAATTAGAACAAATGACACCCAAAATTGACATGGAACCGCGAAGACCCCAAATAGCCAAAACAATCCTGAGCAAGAAAAACAAAGCCGGAGATATCACAATTCCAGATTTCAAGATATATTACAAAGCTGTAGTAATCAAAACAGTATTGTACTGGCACAACAACAGGCACAGAGATCAATGAAGCAGAATAGAGAGCCCAGAAATAAACCCATAATTACATGATCAATCAATCTATGATAAAGGAGGTAAGAATGAACAATGGGGAAAAGGCAGTCTTCTCAATAAACGATGCTGGGAAAACTGGACAGCTACACGCAAAAGAATGAAACTGGACAACTCTCTAATACCACACACAAAAATAAATTCAAAATGAATTAAAGACCTCAATGTGAGACCTGAAACCATAAAGACTGTAGAACAGAACATAAGCAGTAATTTCTTTGACATTGGCTGTAGCAACATTTTTCTACATATGTCTGTTAAGGCCAGGGAAATATAAGCAAAAATAAACTGCTTGGACTAAGTCAAAATAAAAGGCTTTTGCACAACAAAGAAAACCATCAACAACACAAAAAGGCAACCTACTGAATGAGAGAAGATATTTACAAACAATATATCTATAGGGGATTAATATCCAAAATAAAGAACTTATATAAGTCAATACCAAAAAAACAATCCGACTAAAAAAATGGGCAGGAGATCTGAATAGACATTTTTCCTGAATAGATATTTTTCTAAGAAGACATACTCTGGATACATGAAAGGATGTTCAACATCACTAATCCTAAGAGAAATGCAAATCAAAACCATAATGAGATATGACCTCATACCTGTCAGAATGGCTAGATTCAAAAGATAAGAAACAATAAGTGCTGAAGAAGATGTGGAGAAAAAGGAACCTTCAAACCCTACTGGTGGAAATATAAATTGGTACAGCTACTGTAAGAAATAGTACGAAGATCTTTAAAAATTAAAAATGGAAATATCATACAACCCAATAATTCCTCTACAGGATATCTACACAGTGAAGACACTAGGTCAAAAAAAAAGATATATGTATCCCTATGTTTATTATTTACATAGCCAAAATATGGAAGCAACCTAAATGTCCATGATAGATGAATGGATGGGGCACCTGGGTGGCTCAGTGGGTTAAAGCCTCTGCCTTCAGGGGCGCCTGGGTGGCTCAGTGGTTGGGGCCACTGCCTTCGGCTCGGGTCATGATCTCAGGGTCCTGGGATCGAGCCCCGCATCGGGCTCTCTGCTCCGCAGGAAGCCTGCTTCCCTCTCTCTCTCTCTGCCTGCCTCTCTGCCTACTTGTGATCTCTGTCTTTCAAATAAATAAATAAAATCTTTAAAAAAAAAAAAAAAAAAGCCTCTGCCTTCAGCTCAGGTCGTGGTCCCGGGGTCCTGGGACTGAGCCCCGCATCAGGCTCTCTGCTCAGGGGTGGCCTGCTTCCTCCTCTCTCTCTGCCTGCCTCTCTGCCTCTTGTGATCTCTGTCAAATAAATAAATAAAAGATCTTTAAAAAAAAAAAAAAAGAAAGAAAAAGAAACCACAGAGAGAGAGAGAGGAATATTATGCAACCATAAAAAAGGATGGCATCTTGCCATTTGCAACATGGATGGACCTAGCAGGTATTATGCTGAGTGAAATAAGTCAGACTAAAAAAGACAAATACTTGGGGTGCCTGGGTGGCTCAGTGGGTTAAGCCGCTGCCTTCGGCTCAGGTCATGATCTCAGGGTCCTGGGATCGAGTCCCACATCGGGCTCTCTGCTCAGCAGGGAGCCTGCTTCCTCCTCTCTCTCTGCCTGCCTCTCTGCCTACTTGTGATCTCCCTCTGTCAAATAAATAAATAAAATCTTTAAAAAAATAAAAAATTAAAAAAATTTTAAAAAAGACAAATACCATATGATTTCACTTACATATGGAATCTGAAAAACAAAAACAAATGAATAAAAAAAAAAGCAGAACCAGACCTATAAATACCGAGAAGTTATGGTTTCCAGAAAAAAAGGGGGTCGGGGGATGGCCAAAATCAATGAAAGGGAGTGGGAGATACAGGCTTCCAGTTATAGAATGAATAAGTCACAGAAATAAAAGGCACAGCAAAGGGAATATAGTCAATGATACTGCAATAGTGTTGTATGGTAACAGATGGTGGCTACACTTGTAGTGAGCACAGCATAAGGTAGAAAGAAGTTGAAGCACTGTGTTGTACACGTGAAACTAATGTAACATTGCGTGTAAACTATATTCAAATAAAAAAAATTTTAACAAAAAAAAATATATCCACACACACACAAAATCTTGTGCATGAATGTTTATGGCAGCATTATTCACAGTAGACAGAAAATAGGGACAACCGAAATGACCATTAACAAAAACAATATATATACATACTCTTACCATGGCTTAAAAGACCCTGCATGACGTAACCTGTCCAGTTTCATCTCCTGCAACTCTCCTTACTCACTATGCTTTATCTGTACCATCGTCCTTTCTCTTTCTTGTTACCAAGTTTGGAAGCCTTCTCTCACAGATATCCACATGGCTGGTTCCTCCTTGTCATACAGGTTTTACCTTCAGTGTCACCTTTTAGAAAGGTATTCTCTGATCATAGACAATAAAGCAGTGTTCCTTCATTTTCTATTGCCTTATTTTCTTAATAGTAATCACTGCCACTTAACATAGCTTCCTTATTCATCTGTTATATATCTATATATATCTATGTAGATATATATAGATATATATATAATCACCCTTCTAGAATGTAAACTCCACTCCAGCAGAACCACAAATGTCTTATTTGCCTTTATAATTTGACTACTTAGCACTTAGTAATACATATTTGTCAAATAAATAATGTACTACCATAACAGCTCTTGCAGCTCTAAGTGGGCTCAGTCAACGCCCATTCCCATCCCCTTTTCTCATTTCTACTAATCTAGAAGCTAGCCTCTGTTACCCATTGGAGTGCCATATAACACATATCAGTCACTCGACAAATACATATTACAATTAATTGCTCAAGATGCTGGGATCAAACAGTCAAACAACCTTGCCCTTGGGAGTTTATCATTTAGTAGGGAGGGACAGACAATAAACAACATAAGTTGGTAATTTATACATGTATGGAAAGGTGACGAAGACTAAAGACAGTGTGAAAGGGATAGAAGAAGAATGACAAATATGTGTTGGAGAGCGTGAGTGTGCCTGTGGCTGTGTGTATGTGGGTGTGTGTACATGGAAGGGGCTGCAATTTTAAAATGGGCAGGAAGGGGCTGCAATTTTAAAATGGGCAGTCAGGAAAGGGCCTATTAAAAGGGTGACATCAGGAAAAACTGCAAGGTGGTAAGGGAGGAGGCATTCCAGGCAGAGGGAAGAGCAGGTCCTGAAGGAGGAGAACGTCTGGCATGGAACGGCAAGCCTGTGCCATTGAAGCAGTGATGAGGGGAGACTGACGGAGATGAGGGCTGGGAGGTGAGGGGCAGCCAGATGACTCAGGCTTTGCAGATGGCTCAAGAACCATGCTTTCATCCCGAATGACATGAGGCGTTCCTGGAAGGCTTTAAGATTTTGACTTATGTTTAAAAAAGAACACCCTCTGGGCTTCTATTGTGGTAATGATTGCACAACCCTGTGAAAAGACTAAAATCACTGAGTTGTACAGTTCTAAAAGGGCGAATTTTATGGTATGTGAATTATGTCTTAATAAAAAAAAAAAAAGCCCAGAGATTGAGAATGGACTATAGGCACGCCAGAGTGGGAGCAGGGAGAGGAAACATTGGCCATTATAATAACCTAGGAGACACCAGTGGCTTGGACCAGCATAGCTGAAGCACACACGGTGAAAAATGGTCCCACTTCTGGATGTATTTTGAAAGTAGGGGCAACAGGATTTGCTGCTGAAATGGGTGCAGTATATGAGAAGAAAAAAGAAATGCAGAATAACACAAAGATTCTAGACAATGAGCTTTTTCTTTCCAGACACAGGTGCTGCTCCTTCTTGCTAGTTCTCCTTCTTTTTCTTAGGTGGAATACTGATAGGGACTTGGAGGTGGGCCTGGAGGTAGAACAGGTATTTGGTAACCTACAGAGACAAGCATGAGGACTATAACATACTAAGGATATCCGAATGGAAAGGCAGAAATAGCCTGGCTCCTGAAGGTGTTGTTGAACTGCATACCAGACAGCCGACCTCCAGTCTTCTTACAGAAGAAAAATAAGCACCCTATTTATTTAAGCCAAGATTAAGAGCGTTTCTTGTGATTTGTACTAAAATACATTCCTAACTGATATGCATGGTAGTATTTTTAAAAACATGCTGTGTTTGATTTTGTTTTAACAAAACATTTTAACAATTTTTTAAGTATACAACTCAGCGGCATTAAGTATATTCACCATGTCATACAACTGTCACCACTAACCATTTCCGGAACTTCCTCATTATCCCAGATAGAAATCTACCCATTAAATAATGACTTTCCATGCACTACCACCTCGAGGCCCTGGTAAGCTCTATCCTGCTTTCTGCCTCCATTCATATGCCTATTCTAAATACCTCATTTAAGTAGAAGAGTACAATACTTTCCTGTTGTGTCTGGTTCATTTTACCTACAATGTTTTCAAAAACTTAGCCATATGGTAGCATGTATCAGAATCACATTCCTTTTTAAGTTTTACGTTAAATTCCATTGTATGGGTAGATCACATTTTGGTCATCCATTCACTAGCTGATGGATGCTTGGGTTGCTTCCACCTTTTAGCAACTGTGAATAATGCTGCTGTGAATGTCAGTATCCAAGTGTCTAAGTCTCTGTTTTTTCTTTTCTCTTTTCTTTTTTAAAGATTTATTTATTTGAGAGACAGAGAGAGAGAAAGAGAGCACAAACAGAGGGAGGGGCAGAGGCTGAGAGAGGGGGTAAGCAGACTTCCCACTGAGCGCGGAGCCTGACGCCCGGCTCGTGGCTCAATCAAACGACCCTGAGTGGAAACCAAGAGTCGGACACTTCACCGACTGAGCCACCCAGGTGCCCCTCAAATCTCTTCTGTGTATACTTAGGGATAGATTTGCTGGATGGATCATAGCATTAACATTTTATTATTTATATGTTTAACTCTTTATACATATTTTGTAATGACAGTTTTTAAATAAAAAGTTTTACAAGGACTGCCGAGCAGTTTCCCACGGCAGCAACCTCTTTTCCATTCCCACGAGCAATGAACCAGGGTTCCAATTTCTCTACATCCTTGTCAACACTCACTCTTCTCCATTTCTGTTTGTTCTTGGTAACAGCCATCCTAGTGGTTGTGAAGTGTTATCTCACTGTAGTTTTGATTTGCATTTCCCTAACAGCTAATGAAGTTGAGCATCTCTACATGTATTTATTGGCCATTTGCATATATTCTTTGGAAAGATGTCTACTCGGGTCCTTTGCCCAAGACGATCTTCTAAAAATGCAAACCTGCTAAAAATACTTTAATAGCTTCTCCTTACTCTAGGAATAAGGTTCAAAATCCACAACATGACCTCCAAGGCACTATCAAACCTGTCCCAAGCTTACGACTCTAGCTTCATTTTGTGCCTCTCCACCCTCCTTCAGTTGATCCATCCACACTGCCTGGCTCTGCTTCTCTCAGTTCTTTGAACTCCTTGCCCCTGCTGATTACTTTTTAGTTACCTCCTCACCATTCCTCAGGTCTCAGCTTACACATCATTGCCTCATGGAGGGCCTCTTTTCCTTCACAGCCTTTACGGTATGATAAGTGAAATGATACATTATCTACGTGGTTGTTTATTATCTGTCTCCTCCTCTAGAATATAAGCTCCTTAATGGCAGGAGCCAGCCAAATTTGTTCCCTGTTTTATTAATAATATAACCTAGCACACAGTAGGCTTTCAAAAATATTTGTTAAATGAATACATACAGGAAATTTCTTTCCCATTGTGAAAAGTTTGTTACATTCTAAAGAGTTTTTTAAAAAATCGTTCCTAGTCACCAAATATTTCAAATTTTTAAATCTTACAGTGTAAATTATATAATAGACTATTATACCCTTATTTTTGATACTTATTTAGTTACATCCCATTCCATATTATGCATCCTGTAGCAAATCTTCAAGTACAGTATTCTCTAGAAACATACCACAACATTCACATGTTTTATTTTCAGTAAGGAATGATAGAATTATTTCAATTTCATTCATTTTCACTCCACCAAAATGGTACAGATTTGCCAGGCTGAAACAATTCATTTCCCTTCATTTACACACTTATCTGTGAAGGCAGTATGAAGTATGCCATAGGAATCATCTCTCTTTGAAGCCTATTACATATGCTTTGTAATTTACTGGAAATTGAAATCATCGGTAATCATTTCTTCCTGTTCCCTTGTCAGGCTAGAGTCCTTTTTTTAGAGCTTTCTTTTCAGGTTTTGCCAACACATTTTTAAAAGTCATTTTCCCTCTTCTTTTAAAATGAAAATGTGCCTACAAAGTTCAAAATTTTAAAATAGTATGTTCCTAGAGCTCACCTGAAAAAAAAAAAAAAGAATGGAGCAATTTCAAAGCAAAATTTCTTTTTTGTCCCATCCAGGCATTTATCTTTCCCTAGAGAAAGGTAAACGATTAAAGAGGCAAGGTCCATACATAAAAAGAAAACAGTATACTAAGGCATTTATCAGAAAACCACCCTATAATTCAAATATTAAGGGTCATTGTCAACATGTTTAGGCCAGGAACACAATCTACCTTTAAATTGTTGGAACCTGATGGAAGGGATGAAAGTTTGGCATAGTACTCCTCTAAAGAGAGCTGGGTAAAAAGATGAGCAATAAATCCATAAGGAAGTACATACAGCCAGGCAGACATTATAGAAAAGGCACCGGGAAAAATCAATAACTGCAGAAAGGGACAACACAACCCTGGGGTCAAAGGGACTTGTAAATCCTAAGGATTTAAGATCTTTTGGAAGATTTTCATTGAACTGGGGTGTTTTTCCCCAAATCCAGCTTCTGAGTTTGAAAAAAAAAAAAGGTTATCTTCTTAACCAGAAGTTCATAATATTTTTAAAAAGCAACCCACAGTGTAACTCCTTTTAATGCCTCCATGCCCAGTTCCATAAATGTGCCTGGCAATTCAAAGTCATTCATAAAACATCCATAGGCATTCCAATGAGCTATCAAAGTTTGTAAGATAAAATACAATGCTAAGAGGGTTGTCACAAATCCCGGCTATTTACCTGTAAGCTCTTTTTTATGAAGCTCTATCACCCCAAGTAGCTATTATGGTTAAATGGATAATGATGGAAAACACCTAGAATGTGCTGGCATAGAAGAAGCACTCAGTAAATATTAGCTCTCCTTCTTTATGCGCACAGCATTGTCCCAAGTCTTAGAAATGCCATGTCTTCAAACTGACACTCCTGTTAAACTGATCGGGAGAACAGTCTCTTTGTTCCCAAGCAGGGGCTTGCTCAGTATCTTTGTGTCCTGTTTGAGGATCAGAAAGCAAGCAAGATCGCGGCAGGTCCTAACTTAGGCATTGTCAAAGTAAAGGAAAGAAGGAACCTGAAATGACAGCTTTCAGGAGAGGGGAAAAATCTTAATGGTAATAACTAGGTTTCTGCAAAAATAACTTCTCCCAGACAACGGACTGCAGAAGTGACTATGTAAGCTAAGCTTCCACAAAGTAGGAAACCACTGCCCTACTTCTTTCCTTTCTTTCAAGTTAAGCTTCTCAAAAACGTGATCTAATCCATGTGGTTTCTAGTCCCCTCTTCTCTTCTGAACCCACTCCAATCAGGCTTCCATCCCACCACTCACCTAAAACTAATCCACAAGGGCACAGGACCTGTGTTGCCAAAGGCAGTCACCAAGTGTCAGTCTTCTTCTTACGTGACCTCCCAGCAGCATAACACAGTTGGTCACTCCATCCTTCGCCTTCCAAGGCTCCGTTCTCACCTGACTCTGCTCTGGTGGGCTGGATCCTTCTTCTGTCCTCAACCTCCTAACACTGATCCAGTCTTGCAGATGTAGGACACATCTTATGCTGATAACTCCTAAGTTTATAGATCTAGCCCTCATTCCCTTGGACTTCAGATATAATTCAAGTACCTCTTCAACATCTCCACCTGGACATTTAAAAGGCATCTTAAATCTAAAATGCTCAGACTGAGTTACTCTAAAATCAATGCTTCACAGTCCCCTTTATCCCAATTGACCGCAATTCCATCCTTCCAGTTGTTCAGACCAAAAGCTTGGTGTCACCCAGATTCTTTTCTCTTTCTTTCTTATCCCAAAATTCTACTGGCCAATGTCATTTGCTCCACCTTCAAAATATACTATAACCTAAAGTATTTTTCTCTACCTCTACTGCTTCTATCCACATTCAAGTTACCGCCATCTTTTGGCGAAATGATTCTTGCTCCTTCTGCCCCTCTCCAGCCTATCACCCAACAGTTAGAATGATCAGATGACGTGATTCATCTGCTCAATACCCTCCACTGCCTCTCCATCTCACTCAGCTAAGCCCCATAAATCTGGCCCCTTTCCTCTCGACACCATCTTGTGCTACTTTCCCTTCTGCTCCAGCTCTTGTTGCCTCCTAACTGTTCAGAGAACAGCAGTCTTACTCCCAGGTGAAGGTCAGGGGCTGTTCCTTCAGCCTGGAACACTCATCACCCACATTGGCTCGTTCCCTAATCTTCTTGGAGTCATTACTCAGATGTCACCTTTACAATGAGGCCTTGCCTATTTGAAGTTGCTAACCCTCCCCCACCCCCACCATAAACATCCTAGCCCCTCTTCCCTACTTTACTTATTTTTTTATTTCTCTCCCCATTAGAACATAATCTCCACAAAGACAGGCATTTTTGTGCACTCTGTACTTCGCTGAATCCTCAATGCCTACAGTATTCAGGTTGTTCGGATTAGCCCAGGATAGTTTCACAGGGAAGGCAACGCTCAGTCGTCAGGTGGGGTGAGTTCATTCTAGGCAAAGGCAGATCATGTTTAAGGATACAGAATACTGAACTAGTATAGTGTATATCTGGAATCCATTAACAGTTTGGTTTGGTTGGCTAAAGGTTTCAACAGGACTTGAGGCTAGAAAACAGCAGAGAGGTCTAATAATTATTAAGCATGTACCATGTGCCAGGCATTGCTTTAATTCCTTTATAATGTTTTTAAGCATTTCAACCAATAGAGCAATCCTTCTCGTACAAAGAGGCCACTAGTGTTCCCTGCATTTTCAGGTGTACAAACTGAGGACAAAAAAATGAACTGGCTGGCCAAAGCCACTCAGCTAATAACTGAAAGGCAAGCTTAAAGCCAGTTAGAGATATTCTAGAATTATACTCCTAACCATCACACTGTATTGCCTCTGTGCTGAGGATCTTGGATTTCATGGTATAGACGAGGGAAAATGACTGAAAGGTTTTACACTGGGGAATAACAAGATTAGTTTGTACTATAGGAAGATGACTGATTACAAGTTGGAGAATGGATTAGAGAAGGTCGAAGAGAATGGTTGTTAGCTAGGAATGTCTAAGCTAAAGATGGGAAGGAGAGAGAAGGGAGGGCAGGTTTTGGAAATACCCAGAATGAAGAAATTATTAGGAGTTTTGATAGCATTATGGCTGAGGACACAGGAATTCCTGCTCTGCCATTCACCATTCTCTCTGTATATATTGACATTAAAAAAAATCAAAAGCTAAAAGAAAAAGTATCACTCTACATTAGTTAGTTCAACATTCAAGTACTACAAAGGGGGGATCTAGTGAGGCTGGATTAGAGCATTTGGCTTAGGATCAAGATGCAACGAAAGGCCTGTGCATTTCCATAAGTCTAATTCTGTATCTTGGGATCTTCCCATCTTTAGGCCAACCACAAGTGCAAGAACCTGAGGCGGTTTCCATCATACTCAGACTTAATGTGCAGAGGGAATGAGAAAGAGACAATCATGGGATGAATGACCACTTACTTAAAGCGCTTTGGTTCAATTTACTACACACTGATGATATGGAAGCAGGAAGTTTAAAAGTAGTCTGGAAAAGAGAATCACCTCATGGAGGCACAAACGTGAATGGCAAAGCCATCCCAACCACAGAGATTAGGGAAATGAAAGGCAGAAGACTGGGGTTCATTTCCAGGAAACTTACCACTAGTTAATACAGCCAATGTTCTGGACTCTGACCCCTCAATTAGCATATTGTTAATACACTAGAAGGGGGGAAAAAAAAGCCACCAGACACTAAGTGTGATGAAAATGAAGGGGGCAAAAGACAAACAGGGTCACCACACCATAGGTCTGTCAATCTCAAAGTAAAATTAATTCCAAGACAGTGGGCGGGTGGGGGGGGACTATAATTTCCATTCAATATTGAATAGAATGGAGGGAGCAGGCTGGTCACTGAAAGGGATCCAAGAAAAAAGTTGCTGCCTCTGCCAGCATTAGCTCAATTCTAGCAGCTTTAGGACTAACATTTTGAGGGTTGGAAAAGAAAAATACTGGATAGACCTTACACCTCAGTTCCTAATATTAATGGAGGAGTGGGACACATGGCCTCTCCAGAAGATCACAAACAAAAAGTCTTTTTTTAAGTTGTTTTTTTTTAAAATATATTTATTTGACAGACAGAGATCACAAGTAGGCAGAGAGGCAGGCAGAGAGAGAGGGGGGAAGCAGGCTCCCTGCTGAGCAGAGAGACCGAGTTGGGGCTTGATCCCAGGACCCCGAGATCATGACCTGAGCCAAACACAGAGGCTTTAACCCACTGAGCCATCCAGGCACCCCACGAACAAAAAGTCTTTTGAAAAGATTTTAGGTAATATAGGATTCTGTCTGATTTAAGAACAAAGAGATAATAATCCTTCTATCCCTGAAAAAACAGAGATGATGGCAAGACTTCCCATTAGTAATCTTGCCGAAAGATCCAACACAAAAGGATCTAAAACTGATTACTAAGCTAGAGGGAAGAGGAAGTTCTGCATCCAGTAGTTTTCTAGACTGCTCTTAATACTGGGTATATGGAAAACATTCAACAAAATATAATGTTTACTGGTTTAGTCTTCTAAGTGTCAATTTTTCTGCTATAGGGGTTTACCCCTCCCCACCACTCATACCAAATGATCCCCCTAGGAAAGTTCATTAGGCTTACCAAAGAAGTATGCCTTTCAGTTAAAGGAAGTTAATAATTTTAATACAGCCTACCTGTCTTTAAAAAATATATAATACCAAGCAAAATGAGAATTTACTAACGTATATACTCACAGAAAACAGGAATATAAAAAACTCTCCCAATTATTCAAAAATCTTCCACATGCCTTACATTATTTCCTTTAGGACTCAATTGGGCAAAAATGATGGAACTACAACAGGCAAGTCTACTTTAAAATAATTACATTTGGGGCGCCTGGGTGGCTCAGTGGGTTAAGCCGCTGCCTTCGGCTCAGGTCATGATCTCAGGGTCCTGGGATCGAGCCCCGCATCGGGCTCTCTGCTCAGCAGGGAGCCTGCTTCCTCCTCTCTCTCTCTGCCTGCCTCTCTGCCTACTTGTGATCTCTCTCTGTCAAATAAATAAATAAATCTTAAAATAAAAATAAAAATAAAATAATTACATTTGTACATAAATAAATTTTAAAAGATTTACATCGTACTTAATTTGGTGATTTGATAGTATGAAAGATTAAGACATATACAACTTTCAAAATTATACATTTTATTTTAGGTTGAAAGGCACAGCTTTTCAGTTTCATTCTGATATATCCCTGATATGGATAAGTAACTGCTTCATATGTGACAAAAGAGTATTTTTGCTTCTCTTAAGCCCAACTGTCTTGTAAGGAGGTTTACCTGAATGCTCCCTGCACTGGACTGTGACCTCCCTGAGGGTCATATCTCTGGCTCCTCAAAGGCAAACTGCAGAGAACAAGTGTGCAATAAATACTGGTTGACTAAGTGAATGAAAAAAAATGAATGAATGATGTTGCCAATGTGTGTGAAACAATTCCCTTGATCTAGGGGTGAAACCTTGGCAGGGACATGGAGTGTTTTATAAAAAGAGACCTGAACACAGCAGAAGTGCTCTAAAGAGAGAGAAGACCTTGGAAGTTCTGAGGGAAAATCCTGGAGGAGAAGGCAGCCAACAAGATTGGGCACTGAGAGACAGAAGCACCCAAGGAGAAAATGCAGGTAATAGGATGTGAGAAAGAGACTCCATTCCTCCATCCCCATGCCCTCCTTGGCCAGGTAATTCCTTAACTCTCCACTCACCCCATCTCCACTAAATGTCCTCAAGTACTGTGTCCTTCTTTTGCACTGCACTTACCACTGTTAGAATTTTACATTCATCTATGTGCCTGCTTGGTGACCAAGCTCTCTTGCTGGTCTAGAAGCTCCATGAAAGTAGGGACCTGCCTACTTGTAGTACATCCCTGACTACGAAGTGCCTAGCACAGTGCCTCAGTCATTACATACTTCTCAATGAGTAAATGAAAACTAATGTCTAATTTGGATTTTTTAAGGCACTAATAATGGGATGGATGATGTTAAACCTTTCCTTATCTCTCCCAGAGAAAGCCTCAGAACAGTCTACATGGGTCACAAATGCTTCTGTTGGAAAGGGCTTTTCTGGAAGAACTGGGAACTGCTGAGAATCACATCTGAGCCACTTGATACAGCACAAATTTAGCACATAAGGAGAAAGGAGACCAAGGCAGAGAAGCTGTAAAGATGTTAAGTCCTGGGATTTTTCAGATATCTTAGGGGAAAGTTTTGGATTGTCCAAGACCAAGGAGTTGGGGGCGTGGGGCACTCTTACCCAGACTGCATGGAGGCAAAGACACTAAGTGACTCCTGGGTTACACATTTATTAAACTGGACCCTTAAAAGCTCATTTAAAAACATGGAGATCTAAGCAGCAAGAATATTACCTATCAGCTTCAATGGAAATAATGACAACAAAAAAACTCAAAACTCGATAGAGGTTTAGATAGTAAATATAAGAAAAAAAGTAATTATGTTTTTGAGACTATTTCATACTCTTATAAATACTGCAAACTTATTACAAAGGGAATTTTATTAGCAAATTCTGTTCTTACAAGATTATTAAAACACAGTATCATAAGAAAAGTTATACGACTCTTCTTAAACCTCATCTAGTCGCCAGACTAAATTACCCCAAGAATCTATCAATAAATCAATTAATTTATTAGCTAAGTCAAGAAGCAGTCATTGAATGCCAACTATGGGCCAAGCACTGCATCAGTAACAAGAAACCATCAGTTCTTCAGTCAGCCAAATGTAATTCCAACCTGATAACACATTTCTGTAGTTTTATAATATAACAGAAAATAACATAGTTATAGATCACTTCACTACAATTTCTAAAATTTTACTATGTACGTAACATAATGCAAGGCGTATGTGGGACAAAAAGATGGCTGAAACCTTCTCTGAAGAAGCTTTCCCTTCAATACATACCTTTTTAAATTTCTAAAATAGTTTCTAAATAATCTAAGAGATTTCTACTGATTAGCTAATTGGATGGAGGTTAAAAGGAAAAAAATGAAGTAGACATATCATTTTTTTTACCTGTATTTACCTGTATTCTTTACCTGTATTTATTTACCTGTATTCTTCTTAAAACAAACAGATGGTATACTTTGATGAAAATACATTCTTAATCACACTAATAAAAAGAAACCATATGGTATTGAACCTTTTCAGCTCTAAGGTGAATCTCAGAGTAAAATCCTTGGACAAATATAAATTAAGATTTATGGTTAACATGATATATGAGCTACATGATTTGCCATAAAATGGAAGAGAAGGAGCCAATCACACATGTCATACTTTTCAGTGAAAAGCAATCTCACAACTATTAAGAGATTCATGACATGTCCCTCACATAGGTACCATAGACAATTCCACAAATCCTGCAAATGTTCTGTCCCCAGATCAAGGGACTTATCTAAACCACACAATGACTAATTCAACCCCTCTCAAAGGGATGAACTTTTCCAATAAAGAAAAATAAATTGAAATGCCAGCTACTTTAAATCAAGCACTTAACTAACGTGTTGCTACTTAAATTGCACAGATAAATATTCAAAGGAAGCATGAATGTAAATGGGGGTCATTATGAATGAGCTCCACTCGGAGAATGGCTTTAAGGTACACATTACTTTGCAGGACTCAAAAAAAATCTTCTGGTTTTGCTTAGAACAGGGCTTGTATGTTGTTGGAAGTTACTGGAAAATCAACTATGCAGTCTACTTTCAACTGATACATGTTCTTTGCACATAATTCAAAACCCAGAAAATACTGAATTCACTGCCATGGCCACCACCTTGGGGTATTCCACAGCCTCCAAGTCTTAAAAAAAAAATCCTAAAAGGAACGTTATTTCCAGAAATAATGGGCAGCCAGAGCCTTGGCTGTAGTGAAAGCAGCCAGCAGGGTCCATTCAGCTCCATTCTTGCTATTTCCTCGGAGCCTGCCAAGTCTATCAATGGGCCAAATTAAGGCTGGTAAAGTTATAGACACGTTTTTCTTTTCAAATGGATTAGGAAGTTCCAAGATGTATTCATGTCCACATCCGAGTAACATTAAAGCTATGAGCAATGTTACTGGAGAAAAACAAAGACTTAAAAACAATACTAAAGATTCCCCTCAACCACCCCCACACTGGAAATCTTTATTTAGGTAATGCCTTTTGATTTAATGAGCAACCTGAAGCCCTTTCTCCAGCACAGAAGTGGAATCTGTTGGTGAGCCATTCTTGTAGAAGAGACTGCTGCTCCTCAGGCTTCTGTTTCTTTGCCTCACTGGTTACAAGACAATGTGACTCATGATGAATCACCCCCATCTCTAACTCGCTACACCAGTGTTTGTTGTGGCTGCTCATTACCAGCATTACTGGAGAGGAAGAGCATACAGAAACATAAAGATAAGTATGTAACTCATTATGGGAGCTTCTCATGATTTGAGGTCAACAGTTACACGAAAAAGGACATTTAAAGTCAATTCACTTAAAACAGGGACCAAAATTTCACAGTTGGAGGGGATAAAGGGGTTTCATTAAGTTAAAAATATGTGAGATCAAATATAAGCATATTTTATCTTCTATTTAAGAAAATTTAAATAATAAATGCAACTCTGTGCTGACCCAAATAGTAGTAGTAATAAACAGTTGTTTAATACCATTAGGTACAGTTCTTCTAACATTTCCTCACTAACTCTCCCAGCACAGTTATAATGACAGATTCTTCAAAAAATAAAGACATCCCTAAATCTCCTTTAATTTTTTTGTAGGATCATTCTCTTAAAATGCCTACCATATCAGTATTTTGGATTTTTCTCTTCATCAGTAACTCGCTGGTCTAACATTGCCAGATACCATTTGCCAATGCCTTTGCATGCAAATCTGGTGGCTCTTCAACATTATTTTTCTTAATTTCATTAAATCTTTATTTCTTGAATTTTTGCAAAATCTGCCATTTGACTCGGCAATTGAGGACAATGGTTTTACATCTTCCAAACAATCAGTGAAACACTGTAACTAACAGGGTGGGCAGGGATAGTATTCATCAGCGATGAATGTTTGAATGGGAATTAATTTTACACGTGGACAGTTCATCAGTGCACATTTTTATATTATGATGACTTCTGTTTCCCTATGCAACCTTTGTGACTGCAAGGCATGGGATAATGTATTCAGATAACAAGGGGAGCCATATATGAAAGGCCACAGTCAGCATAGAAATGCTTTTGTCTTTGGGAACTAGAAAACTTTCTCAGAAGACTACAAGTAAATCCGAGAAACATCCCCTCACATTTTACATTTTTTTTAAGTTTTTTTTTTTAAGATTTTATTTATTTATTTGACAGACAGAGATCACAAGTAGGCAGAGAGGCAGGCAGAGAGAGACTGAGAGAGGGAAGCAGGCTCCCTGCTGAGCAGAGAGCCCGATGTGGAACTTGATCCCAGGACCCTGAGATCATGACCTGAGCCAAAGGCAGCGGCTTAACCCACTGAGCCACCCAGGCGCCCTCACATTTTACATTTTAATACTACCTGTCTGCATGCCCTATCATCACTGTATAAATAGACTGAATAAAATGATACCTAGTATGCATCCTACTCTTTGATAACGGAAATGATTTTATTCTGGCATTGTTCACTAATCACAGCAGCAAAATTAAAATCTTGACTTATTAATTTAAGCATCCAAATGTATATCTGGCAGCTGTAAGAATCTGGATCTACTGAGGCTACTAAGTGCTTTAAAAAGATTAAAAAAGGGGTGCCTGGGTGGCTCAGTGGGTTAAGCCGCTGCCTTCGGCTCAGGTCATGATCTCAGGGTCCTGGGATCGAGTCCCGCATCGGGCTCTCTGCTCAGCAGGGAGCCTGCTTCCTCCTCTCTCTCTGCCTGCCTTTCTGCCTACTTGCGATCTCTCTCTGTCAAATAAATAAATAAAATCTTAAAAATAAAAAAAGATTAAAAAATATGTAGCATATGGATATTATCCGTATTCTATAGAGTGAGTGTGTGAGTGTGTGTGTGTGTGTGTGTGTGTGTGTGTGTGCGCGCCCTGCAGGAAAAGCTATTACTTCAGAATCCTGAAGTCCAAAATTAAACAAAAATTTTTTATCTTTGATGCCTCATAAGAAAAGAAAGACAATGCCACAAGATGATAAACAGAGATGGGAAACAGAGATGGGAAAGACAGCACTGTGTGTTAAAAAAGACCTTGAGAGTCAAACAGACCTGGTCCTCAATCCCAGATGTTGTATTCCAGCTGTGTGATGGCAAACTCATTGTGATCTCCAAGTCCCACTTCTCCCATGTGTGAAATGCAAGGGTTGCTCAGCTCCCAGCCAAGACCAAATGAAATACTTAAAAGTGTCTAGAAAATTGTGGGCAGTACCTGTGTTATAAGCCATGGCTTAGCTGGATAAATACCTCCTTCTTCTAGGATATGGCAACAGAAGTCTCTGATGAGGCTCTACCTATATATAAAACAAGGTGCTCTGCTATCACTATGTGGAATTTGTCAGAACTCCTTGATAAAGCCAGTCTTATAAAATAAAGCTCCTCCCTCCCAAAAATGAGGTGTCAGACCCAAGCACATATCTGCTAAGCCTTACAAATAAGAACTTATTTAGATAAGTGAGCGGATTCTCTCTCAGTGACACTGTACAACACCTCACTTAGATCTTTCTGGCTGTGAGACCCTAGGCAAGGCTGAGCCTTTCCGAGGGTTTCTTTTTTTTTTTTTTTTCTTTAAGATTTTATTTATTTATTTGACAGAGAGAGATCACAAGTAGGCAGAGAGGCAGGCAGAAAGAGAGAGGAGGAAGCAGGCTCCCTGCTGAGCAGAGAGCCCGATGCGGGACTCGATCCCAGGACCCGGGGATCATGACCTGAGCCGAAGGCAGCGGCTTAACCCACTGAGCCACCCAGGTGCCCCCTCCGAGGGTTTCTAAAGTGAAAATAACCAAATCTATCTTCAAGAATTATTTTAAGAATTGAAAAAGTAATTTATATAAAAGCACAGAGTACTCAGAAGGCATCCATCCTTATTAACACACCAAATATAATGTCATTTTTAAAATAAGATATCAATAATTTATATTAAAAAAATACACACACACAAAACAAACCCCAAACCTCTAGAGATCAATATGTGAGTCAGAGTCCTTCGCACCCACATTCCATAAGGTATATTTTAAAATACATCATGACAGCAATAAAATCCATTCCAAAGGTCTGTTCCAAAGATGTCATATCTATTGGTCATGTCTTCTCTAAGATGACAACATAAATAAGAAACTGATAAAACCAGGGGCTAATGGTCAAATAACGAGTACTGTTCAAAGACAATGTTCACAATAATCTCTCAGTTGACCAAGCAATGGAAAAGTTTGCAAACACTGCCGTGCCCTTCTAGGTATGACACAGGCCATGGTGACAAGTACCATCAAGGCCGTATTTTCAGTTTCAATTAAACCTACACTTTTTCTTAGTTTGTTTTCTTTCCAGAATTGGGTTGCACACATAGGTTTACCTAAGTTTTATATTTGAAGATAAGCTCCAGGATCTGTTTTAAAGAGCTCTAAGAAAGCCAGGAAACAAGCTAACATCTTCTTCACAGTTAACAAACAGGTCAAAAAAGAGTGGTTCTTTACAAGCACTGAAAAATGACAGCACTGGTCAAGGCGGGGTAGGGGGGCACATAAAACAAAAATGAAATAGAAAAAAATACCTGAAAGTGAGCAATTATCATCCCTCTTCCAGCAGCAATAACCTCTAGACTTTTCTTCCTGAGTCTCTATAAATCCCCGCTCCTTTCCTGCCCCACCACCAGCTATCAGACTGGACTAGCGAACTCCCCACCCATGCCTCATCCACCTATTTTTCTGAACATGAACCTGACCAACAGTATGTCACCAAAGACAACCAGATAAGGCAGGTGCAATCATTACCGACAGATCTTACAGGCACTACTTACCAGTCTCAAAGAAACAGTCAAATAGATTCAAACAGAGTCAGTCACCCAGGGTCTGCAACAACTATACATATTCTGCCTTTCTCCACTCTACTTAAACCTCCAACGCCCCTTTCACGCCACAGCTGGTGTGGATTCCATAGGTCCCAAAGGAACAGAACCCATCACACTGGTACTTACAGCCAGGGACTAGATTTGTCCTCTCTTTCCTTCTTCCTGCCATGCAAAATGAAGGTATCTCTCAATGCACTGGCTTTCTCTCTCCCTCCTCAATCTCTCTCTCCTGGATCCTTTCATTCAGTATTTAACATGCCTTTGTACCTCTCATCCTTAAAGCACATCCATCTCTACCTTCCATCCTGTCTCTTTATAAACCTTCAGAGCCAAGTTTCTCAAAAGAATCATCCATTCTTTCTTTCTCCATTTGCCCACATGCCAGAGCTTTTTAAGTACAAATCTTTTTAATTTAAAAAATGATGTTACGGCAAGCGTAACAGAAAGTAAATAAAAATTGAACACTATCTACTTTCCTTACCCCATCTTTATTTTCCTTAAGTAATCAATATTGAAGTTCAATTTGTACCTTCCACACCATTCTCTATGCTCCTATAAATCCATACAGACATTTATATACACATTTAAGGTAGTTTGCTTGTTGATAAAAGAAGCATCATAATTAACACAGGATCTGCATCATGCGCTTTTCATCTAACAATTTTTATGGAAATCCTTCTAGGTAAATTCATGTAGATACAATTAATTCTTTTTAATTTACATGAATTCCCTTCTTGATGGGCATTTTGGCAGTTTATGGGTTTTTTTTTAATTTTTTATTTTTTATAAACATATATTTTTATCCCCAGGGGTACAGCTCTGTGAATCACCAGGTTTACACACTTCACAGCACTCACCAAAGCACATACCCTCCCCAATGTCCATAATCCCACCCCCTTCTCCCAAACCCCCTCCCCCCAGCAACCCTCAGTTTGTTTTGTAAGATTAAGAGTCACTTATGGTTTGTCTCCCTCCCAATCCCATCTTGTTTCATTGATTCTTCTCCTACCCACTTAAGCCCCCATGTTGCATCACCACTTCCTCATATCAGGGAGATCATATGATAGTTGTCTTTCTCTGCTTGACTTATTTCGCTAAGCATGATACGCTCTAGTTCCATCCATGTTGTCGCAAATGGCAAGATTTCATTTCTTTTGATGGCTGCATAGTATTCCATTGTGTATATATACCACCTCTTCTTTATCCACTCATCTGTTGATGGACATCTAGGTTCTTTCCATAGTTTGGCTATTGTGGACATTGCTGCTATAAACATTCGGGTGCATGTGCCCCTTTGGATCACTACGTTTGTATCTTTAGGGTAAATACCCAATAGTGCAATTGCTGGGTCATAGGGCAGTTCTATTTTCAACATTTTGAGGAACCTCCATGCTGTTTTCCAGAGTGGCTGCACCAGCTTGCATTCCCACCAACAGTGTAGGAGGGTTCCCCTTTCTCCACATCCTCGCCAGCATCTGTCATTTCCTGACTTGTTGATTTTAGCCATTCTGACTGGTGTGAGGTGATATCTCATTGTGGTTTTGATTTGTATTTCCCTGATGCCGAGTGATATGGAGCACTTTTTCATGTGTCTGTTGGCCATCTGGATGTCTTCTTTGCAGAAATGTCTGTTCATGTCCTCTGCCCATTTCTTGATTGGATTATTTGTTGTTTAGGTGTTGAGTTTGCTAAGTTCTTTATAGATTCTGGACACTAGTCCTTTATCTGATATGTCGTTTGCAAATATCTTCTCCCATTTTGTCAGCTGTCTTTTGATTTTGTTAACTGTTTCCTTTGCTGTGCTAAAGCTTTTGATCTTGATGAAATCCCAATAGTTCATTTTTGCCCTTGCTTCCCTTGCCTTTGGCGTTGTTCCTAGGAAGATGTTGCTGTGTGTGTTCTCCTCAAGGATTTTGATGGATTCCTTTCGCACATTGAGGTCCTTCATCCATTTTGAGTCTCTTTTCATGTGTGGTGTAAGGAAATGGTCCAATTTCATTTTTCTGCATGTGGCTGTCCAATTTTCCCAGCACCATTTATTGAAGAGGCTGTCTTTTTTCCATTGGACATTCTTTCCTGCTTTGTCGAAGATTAGTTGACTGTAGAGTTGAGGGTCTATTTCTGGGCTCTCTATTCTGTTCCATTGATCTATGTGTCTGTTTTTGTGCCAGTACCATGCTGTCTTGATGATGACAGCTTTGTAATAGAGCTTGAAGTCCGGAATTGTGATGCCACCAACTTTGGCTTTCTTTTTCAATATCCCTTTGGCTATTTGAGGTCTTTTCTGGTTCCATATAAATTTTAGAATTATTTGTTCCATTTCTTTGGAAAAGATGGATGGTACTTTGATAGGAATTGCATTAAATGTGTAGATTGCTTTAGGTAGCAGAGACATTTTCACAATATTTATTCTTCCAATCCAGGAGCATGGAACATTTTTCCATTTCTTTGTGTATTCCTCAATTTCTTTCATGAGTACTTTATAGTTTTCTGAGTATAGATTCTGTGCCTCTTTGGTTAGGTTTATTCCTAGGTATCTTATGGTTTGGGGTGCAATTGTAAATGGGATGGACTCCTTAATTTCTCTTTCTTCTGTCTTGCTGTTGGTGTAGAGAAATGCAACTGATTTCTGTGGATTGATTTTATATCCTGACACTTTACTGAATTCCTGTATAAGTTCTAGCAGTTTTGGAGTGGAGTCTTTTGGGTTTTCCACATATAGTATCATATCATCTGCGAAGAGTGATAATTTGACTTCTTCTTTGCCGATTTCGATGCCTTTAATTTCCTTTTGTTGTCTGATTGCTGAGGCTAGGACCTCTACTACTATGTTGAATAGTGGCGATAATGGATATCCCTGCCGTGTTCCTGACCTTAGCGGAAAAGCTTTCAGTTTTTCTCCATTGAGAATGATATTTGCGGTGGGGTTTTCATAGATGGCTTTGATGATATTGAGGTATGTGCCCTCTATCCCTACACTTTGAAGAGTTTTGATCAGGAAGGGATGCTGTACTTTGTCAAATGCTTTCTCAGCATCTATTGAGAGTATCATATGTTTCTTGTTCTTTCTTTTATTGATGTGTTGTATCACATTGACTGATTTGCGGATGTTGAACCAACCTTGCAGCCCTGGAATAAATCCCACTTGGTCGTGGTGAATAATCCTTTTCATGTACTGTTGAATCCTATTGGCTAGTATTTTGTTGAGTATTTTCGCATCTGTGTTCATCAAGGATATTGGTCTATAGCTCTCTTTTTTGATGGGATCCTTGTCTGGTTTTGGGATCAAGGTGATGCTGGCCTCATAAAATGAGTTTGGAAGTTTTCCTTCCATTTCTACTTTTTGGAACAGTTTCAGAAGAATAGGAATTAGTTCTTCTTTAAATGTTTGGTAGAATTCCCCCGGGAAGCCGTCTGGCCCTGGGCTTTTGTTTGTTTGGAGATTTTTTTTTTTAAAGATTTTATTTATTTATTTGACAGAGAGAGATCACAAGCAGGCAGAGAGGCAGGCAGAGAGAGAGAGAAGGAAGCAGGCTCCCGGCTAAGCAGAGAGCCCGATGCGGGGCTCGATCCCAGGACCCTGAGATCATGACCTGAGCCGAAGGCAGCGGCTTAACCCACTGAGCCACCCAGGCGCCCCTGTTTGGAGATTTTTAATGACTGTTTCAATCTCCTTACTGGTCATGGGTCTGTTCAGGCTTTCTATTTCTTCCTGGTTCAGTTGTGGTAGTTTATATGTTTCTAGGAATGCATCCATTTCTTCCAGATTGTCAAATTTATTGGCGTAGAGTTGCTCATAGTACGTTCTTATAATAGTTTGTATTTCTTTGGTGTTAGTTGTGATCTCTCCTCTTTCATTCATGATTTTATTTATTTGGGTCCTTTCTCTTTTCTTTTTGATAAGTCGGGCCAGGGGTTTATCAATTTTATTAATTCTTTCAAAGAACCACCTCCTAGTTTCATTGATTTGTTCTATTGTTTTTTTGGTTTCTATTTCATTGATTTCTGCTCTGATCTTTATGATTTCTCTTCTCCTGCTGGGCTTAAGGTTTCTTTCTTGTTCTTTCTGCAGCTCCTTTAGGTGTAGGGTTAGGTTGTGTACCTGAGACCTTTCTTGTTTCTTGAGAAAGGCTTGTACCACTATATATTTTCCTCTCAGGACTGCCTTTGTTGTGTCCCACAGATTTTGAACCGTTGTATTTTCATTATCATTTGTTTCCATGATTTTTTTCAATTCTTCTTAATTTCCCGGTTGACCCATTCATTCTTTAGAAGGATGCTGTTTAGTTTCCATGTTTTGGGGTTCTTTTCAAACTTCCTTTTGTGGTTGAGTTCTAGCTTTAGAGCATTGTGGTCTGAAAATATGCAGGGAATGATCCCAATCTTTTGATACCGGTTGAGTCCTGATTTAGGACCGAGGATGTGATCTATTCTGGAGAATGTTCCATGTGCACTAGAGACGAATGTGTATTCTGTTGCTTTGGGATGAAATGTTCTGAATATATCTGTGATGTCCATCTGGTCCAGTGTGTCGTTTAAGGCCTTTATTTCCTTGCTGATCTTTTGCTTGGATGATCTGTCCATTTCAGTGAGGGGAGTGTTAAAGTCCCCTACTATTATTGTATTATTGTTGATGTGTTTCTTTGATTTTGTTATTAATTGGTTTATATAGTTGGCTGCTCCCACGTTGGGGGCATAGATATTTAAAATTGTTAAATCTTCTTGCAGTTTATGGTTTTTTGATGCCTACAAAGAGTGCTGCAATCAGCATCCTCACATACACATTTTCTTTGAATGGGTTTCACCAAGAGGAGAGCCTGCCCCCTCAGTGAGTATATGCACTTTACATCTCATGATCCATTATAAATTTCTTTAACCAGCTCTAACCTGGCTTCCACACCCACCACGTCAGCTATGTGGTACAGGATGGTAAGGGGTGTACGGTATACTCCATGTTGTTAAGGCCGAGGGATCCTCTTCCTTCCTCATCTACTTGATCTCTCAGGGTCATCTGGCATCTTGACCTGTCCCTCCTTCCTGAAGCCACACTTTCCTGCTTGTACTTCTCCTGTTGGCTACTCCTTCCCCATTTCCTTTGTTGGCATCTTCTTTCCCATTTGATCAGGTTCTGGAGCACTCGGACTCAGTTCTAGGTCCTCTTTTCACCTCCTGCACTCTCTTCTGAAGCTAATAAACTCCCATGGCTTCAAATACCATGCTCTAACACAACTACTCTTAAATTTCTTACTTCCAACCTGGACCTCCTTTTTCAGCTCCTACCCTGTATATGGAACAACACTTATTGGAAGTCTCACAATCTAAAGAACACATCTCAAATCCATCCACTTCTTCCTACCTTCCCTGCCACCTTCCTTACATAAGCAACCACCACACCTCTCCTAAACTATAGCAAAGGCCTCCCAACTCATCTCCCACCAAGTCAACCTACTTCCCACAAAGCAGGTCTTCAAAAAATTTCAAATAACAGATCACGTCACATCCTTGCTTAATCCCCTCCCCTGGGACTACACATTGGCTAGACCACAAACTCCTTTACATGGCTCTGCCAGTCCCAAACAACCTGGCCACCACCTACCTCTTCCTCTCTACCTCACCACCACTCTCCAGCCACAATGACTTATTTTCATGCCCTTAAACAGGCCATCTCTTCTCCCTCAAAGCTTTCCTGTCCTTGCTCCAAACTCTTTCCCAATTCCCTGGCTTTTGCTTTGCCTACTTTACTGCTAATCATCAGGAAGGTCCCTACTTAAATAGCACTTTCCTTAAAGGACCTCCCCTGACTCACCCAGCTGAAACTGTGTTCCTCTGCTATACTTCCAATGCTCACTTATGTCTTCCTTCTTTGCCTTTATCACAGCTCCCTTTACTTGTAATTATTTTGTTTAATATCTGACTCTCCTGCTAAGCTGTAAACTCCACAAGGGCAGGGATGTGTGTTTAAGGCTCTCCACTGGAGCTCTACTATCTAGCACGGTGCCTGTCATATAGCAGGCACTTAATAACTATCTGTTGAATAAATGAGGAAAACATACTTTTATTTCATTTGGGGAGATTAGGGAAGATTTCCTAGAGGAAATGGCACTTCAGCTTACTACATAAATGGACCAGATTTCAGTTGCTAGAGATGAAAGTAGAACATTTCCAAAAGAGGAAATTGCTTGAGATCAAATGTTTGATACCAGTTAGAGATTTTGTAATCCAAAACCCAACACAATCCTGGCACCACACATAAAATAAAAAACTCACTATATAAAAGCAGAGCAGATGAAATAGCAAGAGTGTCACTATTTGTTTCCTAACTACTAATTCTACAACTAGCTCACACTGGCTCCCTCATAACTTCTGTCCACCAATGTCCACCTCCTGGCCACCTAGGTTCCAAACTTTGAAGTTCTCTTTGCCTCAACTTTTTATCATTATTATTCCATATTCAACTAGTCGTTAGCTTTGACTGGTTTTTCCTTTGAATGTCTTTCACAGCTATGCTCTTTCTCCATTTAAACAAAGACATCTTATTCAAGCCCCCTTCACGTGTGGAATTATCACAACCTTTTCCAATCAGGGCTTCTCATCCTTAGCACTGTTGACATTTTGAGTTGGATAATGCTTTGTCATAGAAGGCTGTGCTGTACACTGCAGGATATTTAGAAGCACCCCTCTTACCCCTAGATGCCAGTAGCACCCTGCCCCTCAACTGTGGCTACCAAAGATGTTCCTGGACGTTGCCAAATGTCCCTTGGGGCGGGGGGGACAGGACAAAATTGCCCCCAGTTGAGGATCACTTTCCTAGATGACATCACAGAAAAAGCCCTCTAAGACTACCCAATCAAAACTCAATTCATTCTTTTAGGCTGACTCAAATTTCATCTTTTCGATGAAAATACGGGTGCTTATCAACAAACAGATGCACAATTGTTTAATTTAGCAAATGATAAAGAATCTGTACAATAAAACAAATGAGAGACCAGTTTGCTTATCAGCTTGACAAAAGATTAGAAACAATGATAATGCTCATTGTTGATAAGGACAGGGAGAAATAGGTACTATCATAGACTCCTGGTAGGAATAAACTGGTATAATGCTTTTGGATAGCATTTACCAATAGTTTAGCATTTTATGATCATATCCTTTAACTCTGCCCAGGTGAAGAGATAATCACATAAGTATGCAAAGACTGTAGTGTTCTGTAATAGTAAAACTAAAAACATCCTAAATCCCTCAGTAGGGCACTATTAGGTAAACAACAGCACATTCAGAATATTGTGCTATTCAAAAGGATAAAGCAAATGTTTACGGACTGACATGGAACAATAGTCACAGAGAATATAAATATATATGTGCAAGGTTTCAAAATAGTATATACTCCATAATACCACTTTTATAAATAAAACACTTATATATGATTAAACATGGAAGAAAGACTAAATGTATATTTGTCAAAATATTAACAAATTGTCTATCCTCAAATCATATTTTAAATGTATTAGAGGAACTATTAGATTTCCCTTAAAAATCTCTTGGAAAAGTCTAGTTTACGGAATCTGTGCTTTAAATTTTTCAGTTTACTTAAAGCAGGCTTACACATTTATTTACCACCTTTATTTCAGGCAAATAACCTGAGTTGGAATATTCTGTTCTGAGCGACATTTTTGCCCTAGAGAAATCAATGGTAAAAAGGAAGTTTACAGAGAAAAATATATTTTTTGTGCATGACAGCTTACCGGTGTGATGCATCCATGAATCATATTGAAAATACGTCCCTTGAAATCAAAGAAAACAATATGTTTATACAAAGAATGTGCCCCAAAGTTCCCCAATAAAGGAAAGTGTTTAATCAAAATATCTGTTGACAGCTGGTTAGTGCTGATTCTAAAGTAGAAAAGAAAATCAGTGTCATTGTAGTCTTTTGTTTTGTGTACAAGAGCCGAATATGCAAATTAGCCCAAAATGGAGACTCATTATCTGTTTTACACTTTAAGTGTGATTTTAAGCACTGTAGGTATATATACACACACACATATCCAGAATACACATATATCTCAACAAACCATGCACATCATCTGTTCAGAACTGAGAAACGCATGCATGCTTCTACAACATTAAATGGAAGGCAGATGGCAGGCACTGATCAACAGAAATAAAATAAAATCCTTCTAAATCCTACTCCCTCTCACATTCCTTCTAATTTTTTTCCTTAGAAAAATATCAAGCAGTTCTTCATTACTGTTGATTTGCAACTTCAAAATTACAATAGGCAATGCAAAAGAGGATTTCAAAGAGGGAAAATGTCTTTTGGCACAGATTCTCTTTCATAGTCTTAGGCAAGAGATAACGCTAACTTTGAAACTCATAGCATACTGTAGTTTTATCAGTATCTAATGTGTAAATTAGCTCTTTCTGTAACTGGAGCTTTAGCTTTCAAAATACATAATTACTGATCATTTTAGCCTGCATCACATTTCTTTTGCAGGGTGAAAGAAGTAAAACAGCTGTTACATCCTAATAGCTTCATAATGTGCAGAGAATTTCTAGGACTATTAGAAATTAAACCTACAGCTTCCTATCAGGCAGAACATATTCATGTGTATATATGACCCACATTATTTGGAAGAACAATTATGAACTTACGAAATTGTAATTTGAGGCATAATGAAGTAAGACTGCTAAAGAAAATATTACAGCTCTTAAATGGGGTCAAAGCTGCCAGGCCACCCCGATCGGTTCCACCTTTCCTCACATACATCAAGTCCTCTGGGCTGAAGGAAGTCCAAGTGTTCATGCTACCACCATTCCTTGCAGGAATCGAGCCCTCCATTTTCATATTGGGAGATGAATTTTTAGAAGGTGAACCAAGTTTGGCATGCCGCCCAGAATTTCTGGCAGCAGACAAGCAATCTGGTTTCACTTCTGGTCCATTCTCCCCTGAGCCAACCTTGTATCCACAGAAAGCACCCAGATCTAGGGAACTTGTATCGTTTATTAGGATCACTGAGAAAGCTCTGATGGTTTTATTAACCATGGGACTTGTACATCCAGTCCTCTATGAGCATATTTTCCATGGAAAGAAATATTACAAAATCTTATTTCCTAGTGTCTCCTTCTAATGCTGGAGGAAAAAAATAGCACTGTTAAAAGGATTTTTCCAGAAAAACAATTATTCAGGCACCTTCACATAGGAATGTTAGAGGGCTAGAGGGATTCAACAACATATCTGATGAGCAACTACTACCAAAGGAATATACAGTAAGGTCTAGGGATGACAAAATAATTAGAGAGGCACACAAGATATATTATATAATTAATGGCTAAACTGGGTGATTTAAGTATAAATGCTAAAAAGTCAGAGCAATCACTGCTAGGCCGTGTGGGGTGAAATGTTAATATACACAGACCTAACTCTCTATGGAGACAATTATTAACTACTTCACCAATATCTTCTTTAGATTACCATTTCCAAAGTAAACAGGATCAGAAATGACTACATATTTCACAAATAAATCTGTGTCTAACTTCTCTTTTCTGACCTCCAAGATCTGAGGTCTAACTGTCTTTCCCTCTTCTTGATCTTTCAAAAAGCAAAGTCGGGGCACCTGGGTGGCTCAGTGGGTTAAAGCCTCTGCCTTCGGCTCAGGTCATGATTCCAGGGTCCTGGGATCAAGCCCCGCATTGGGCTCTCTGCTCAGCAGAGAGGGAGCCTGCTTCCTCATCTCTCTCTCTCTCTCTCTCTCTCTCTCTCTCTCTCTCTGCCTGCTTCTCTGCCTACTTGTGGTTTCTGTCTGTCAAATAAATAAATAAAATCTTTAAAAAAAAAAAACAAAGTCAACGAAGATTTACTCCACTGATAGCATTTTCTGATTCACTCTGGAAGCTGTGTAGGAAGTCCTGGAAACTCTGTCCCACCATTTCCAGTCGCAGTTCCATAGCTCACCTATGCTGGAGGCCCCTCACTCATATTAAGGAGCCCAGAGTCCCAGATGGCTCTGTATTCTATTTCCTCCCTTGTTTTCTACTTGACAGACCCACAGTCCCATGCTCAGTAGTGCAAACTCTGGCTGCCTGGTTCAGGATTTCCTAAGTTCCTAAGTAAATGTTGGGAGAACTGCAGTACAAAAACAGGTTCCAAAAGGAGATCTCAAATAGGAAAACTGATACACTAAGGTCAATTTCCTTACCGGTGGCATGTACTCAATGACGAAGTACCTATGGAAATGCATTATTTTTCTAAGTAAAAGATACATTGACTCAAATCCTGCCTCCAGAACAGGAACTTCTTCTCTGCTTCTTACAAATTTTTACTATTCTCTGAATATTATTTGTGAAAACTAACCTAATTTACAGTTCTCCCCATGGAGTCTTCTAATCTTGTTGAAAGAAGTTAAAAAAAAACAAACAAAAAAAAACTTTAAATAAAACCAAGTCCCAGATACCTGAAACACTTCTACAAGGTCATATAAAGAAGAGGATTGTCATTCATGTACATGTCTCAGAGCTTCGGGAGGTATGGGAAGGTAAGTGGTAAATGGCCGATTTCAACTGGTGAGACAAAATAAGGCATTTTTAATAAGAACCAAAGATGAAGTTAGGGAAGAAGAAGGAACCAATGATGGGAGAGTTTTGAGAAAATAGCTCAGGTTTGGCCAAGTCCAGTGCAGATTCTGCCCTGGGCAGGTGTCCTGCATACACAGGACATCCTTTCTCCTTTTGTTTGCCTGCTTAATCCCTTGGTCCTTTATTACTCACTTCAAATCCTCTCTTCTGTAGGAACCCCCACAGCCATACTCCTGCATTACCTATGTATTCCTTTATTATTGCACCAACGATATCTTACTTTATCAGTCCCTAGAAGGGGAGCAGAGGGTGTCTTGTTCATCCTTTTACACCTGACACCTAACCTAAGTGCCTGCAATATAGCAGGTGTTCAGTCCATGTTTGTTTGTTGAATCAATGTCCACAGGACAAAATGTTGTAAATAACAGAGTAGCACGGAGGAGAGTGAAAGCATAAGAAAAAGGATTCTGATGCTCACCCAGAGAGGTGCTGTCTGAACTTGATCCTGGACCTAACTGCTTGGGAAGCAACTATTAGCAGCACCAAATATAGTGCTTGCCCTTCCAGAATGAAAAACAGACAACGGCTGTTTGTGGCAATAATAACAGGTCATTAGTGTTATTAACATCATCTCATACAATAGGCTTATTAAAAGACACTAATTTATATTCTAAAATTATAAAATAAAATGCAAAGGAAAAGGACAACTCTGTTCTGTTTTCTCATATTTCAACTCCTCCACTGCACACACAAAAGTTCAACGTGTTATTACCCTTTAAACAAAATGAAACAAAAAAGCCTGGATGCAATTGAATAACTTAAGCACAAACAGCCGAGTCTCAAAGGTCTTACTGAATATAAAACACAGCGGGCTTTTTGTTTTTTTTGTTTTTGTTTTTTTTTTTTTTTTTTGGCCTAATAAGAGGATTGTAGGTGAAATAATAAATAGAAAATTTCTAAACTTAAAAAAAGAAAAACAGCAATTCAGGATGTGAAGAGAGCTCATGAAGAGAAACTTCATAACATATAAAGTATGTTTCTAAATACAGTGGAAGCAAAACAAATCAGGACTTAAGAACATCAGGCTCACTATGTAATAATAAAGTCCAAAATGATCTTATTAGGAACTAAAGGGCCGGAAAATTCAAAGCTCTATTGACAAACTGACAAAACACAACTAGATAAAGGATTGCTATACTCCCTCTGGAGCATTTTAAAAGTACAAACTTCCCAATTGCTCCTTGTCCTCACCCTCCCCATCCACATGGCCAGCAGCCTGGTAGTTGGGGCAGCTGCAGCTGTGCCCAGCGCCAGCATAGCAGGCTGTGGCCACTCTGCTTGGGGTATCTCTGCCAGGATTCTGGGAAACTGCTGTGGCCCAAGAGGCAGCAAGAGCTCCTTCAGGGCTGCAAGTCTCCTCCGGCACCACCCCAGAGCTGATGCTTTACCTCACATCCTGCAGAAGCAATGCAGGATTGGGATGCTAACTGTGCACTCTGAGGGACCTGCACGTTTAGCTTCTCTAAGGCTTAATTTCCTTGTTTGTAAAATTAGGTGGTTAGTGGCATTTCCCTCACGGAGCTATTGTGAGGATCACACAAGGTAATGATGTGTCTGGTGGAAGACAATGCTCAATCAATGTTAGACCGGCCCCTTCCTGTCTCTCCTGAGCTCCTGTAATCCTATCTTTTCCTCCTCTGCCTTTCTTCTGTTCCTGATTCCTTATAAATACGTAGTGGCTCATCCCCTTTGAGTTCCTCTTCCGTTTGGTCTGAAATTCCAAAGGAAGATTTAAATTAAAAAGGAAAAAACCCTTATTTGTATGAACCTGCCTAATTGTATTACAGAGGCCCATATATGTGCTACACTTTGTAGATGAGGAGTCAGGAGCCAGCTAGTACCTGCATGTACACCTCCAGGCTTCGGACATAATTAATGCTTCCCGGGAGCTGAAAGGCTTAAATGGTACAAATAGTTTCACGTGTTATTTCACAAATCACAGACTTCAGAACAATTGATATATAAATATGGTTTGATTTTAAAAAAAAAAAGGCAACTTCAACCTCTCTTTGGCCTCAAATAAAATTGTTATGATTTAGTGACACCATGTGGCTACATTTTGCTTTGCACTCTTGGAAGAAAATGTTCCTCCGAATGCAGGGTTGCTCTATGCTAGTTCAATCATGACATCAAAGTTGTAGGCAGAGGTACAATTCAAACTAAGTATGAACGAAAATGATTACTTTTTTAACGTGAAACTATTCCTTTTTCCTTTACATCTGAATAAGGCACTTCTTGAATTCTGAAGACGCCAATCACATAAAGAAAGTAAAGGCTCAGCATAATTCTAGCTACAATTCTAAAGCATCCTGGTGAGCCAATGAATAATGTAGAAGCGCCTTCCTTTAAAAGTAAATAAATATATCAATGCCCGGTTATGGGGGCAGGGGAGAACAAGAGAGAAAAGAAAGGAGACACATAGCTATTGTACAATGTGAATAAGGTTGACAAAGAATGCTTTCATAAACAGCAATGTTTATTTTCTCATCTGTTTTATGTCCTGTAGATCTACAGCACTGTGTAAGTACTATAATCTAATGAAGATGGGTAAAAAATAAATAAATAAAATTATACTGCTCTAATGATGGCAGGGATGAGGAGGGACCTGGAATGTATGGTAGCAATAAAAGAGATTAAAGTGCCCTATACCAAAACACAGTAGAGTTTTAGTAGTCATCTAATGAGGCCTCCTACAGGAGAGCCATTACTCTTGAATAACAGTCAATGTACACCAAAGAAAGGCTAAATATCTAAAACAATGACCAGGAAATAGCACTTCTTTCACTCAGTCAAAAACACCATCTCCCCTCTCTTGCCTTCCCAGACCACTTATTGAAAATATCCACCATCGCAGGACCCACGCATGGTCCCCCATCAGTCCCTATCATAGCACCATCTTCACACTTGAAAGGACTTGATGCATTCTTCTTACTTGTTGAGACTGGCTCCTCCCAGATTCCATGACAGCAGAAGCCGTGTTAATCTTCTTCAGGTGTTGTGGCCTAGGTATCAAGTACAATGTATAGCACAGAGTAGGAGCTTATTTTGGATGAGTGAGTGATGAATGAATGAACAACAGATGAATACATGAAGAAAAATCTATTTCCTTAGCTGGTGAAGCATGCCTAAATTTCTTGTCGTACGTGAGACTAGAACCACGCTAGTGAGATGTTTATCATCATTTATGGCCTCTAATGTGACCACTGAGACCAGAAGACAGGCTGGCAGATGCTTTATAACACCCTTTCTTTTCTCCATGATGCATTTGGCACATTATAATATCTCATTCTAAGAAAAGAAAAAAAAAAGGAGGAAAGGGAAACTACAATAATTAAAACACTTCCAGCTATAGGCAAAGAAATCAGTGAAACAGAGTATATGCTAGAATTTAGCATATGATAAATATGATTGTTCACATTTGTGTGATAAGGAACATTACTAAATAAATAGTCTTCATCAACTGACTAACCTTACCTGAAAACACACACACAAAATGTTCTGGCTGAGTTACACATCTAGATATAAAGACAAAAATAACAAACAGTAGAAAAAACTTATAACACGCTGGAGTGCGAAATACCTTTCTAAACATGATTGCAAACAACCAGAGATTTAAAAAAAAAAAAAAAAAAAAGATGAAGAGATTGGACTACATTTTTTAAAAAGTAAAATTCCATATGGCAAAAAGTACCAGTAAAACATTAAAAACTAAAAACAAATTACACAACACATGACAGGCAAAACGATGGCATATCTATATCTGTATCTATCTCAGTGTGTGTATATCAATATATCAAAATAAAGTTCTGATAAGATAGAAAAAGATAATTGCCTCAGGAGAAAAATATGCAGAAGACTGAAATTGGCTTTTCATAAATGAGAAAGAACAAATGGTCATTATTAAACAATACTATACTTCATTGATGATAAATCTAAATTAAAATAAGGGTTTTTTGTGTGTGTATGTGTATGTGTGTGTTTGTTTGTTTAACAAATCATAGCTCACACTGGCAGTGTTGACAAGCCTGCATTGGTTAGCAGCTCAGAGAAAGAGTGTTTTCATGTGTTATTGGTAGGAACTGGATACAACCTTACCAGAGAACAAGCTTTACTGAGATTTTAAAATGTCTCACATTCTAATTTGATAATAAAAATGTCAAGAACAAGACATTTCCATTTGTTTAGTTAAAAACAAAAGGAAAGGCAGAAATCTAGTCTTGTGTGAACAGTGGCCATCCCTCCAGTCCCCTGTCTTCAGTGACTGCTCTGCTGTCTCTGCCCAGCCCCTGCAGCAAAGGTGTCTGCTATCTACTCTTTTCTTCCTCTCTCAACAGGCACACCCTGAGTGCTGCACTTTCAGGTGGGATTCCTTTCCTCAACTCCGGGGTTTTGCTCCACAATTACTTTTCTGATTCCAGCTACCGGCCACCTGCAGGCTCAAAAATCCACCTCCACCCCTCACACCCATGTTTTCAAGTCTCCTATTTCGGTAACATTATATGGCTGCCAAATTACCAGCACTCTGTTGAGTAGCAGCCAGACAATGTTTTAAAACACCCCCAGGGCACTCCATATTTGCCAATCCCTATTAGTATTTTTTTGTTCAGCCTTGGGCTCCAGCATCCAGGAAAGCCGTGGAAGGCAGAGGAAGGGCTTGAAGAGAGCTTCCTAGATACACAAGACAATGTAAAGGTGAAGCTGAAATGGCCTTTTCCTAAGAAAGAGAAAGCTGCTAAGACATAACATGATTCTGAGTGCTTAAGAAAGATTATACTAACACGGACAAGTCCATTTTCTTCATCCCCAGGAGGGGACTGAGCGGGGTGTGTTATTAGTCTAGGCTTTTGGCTACATAGAGCAGTCCCCAATTAAACTCCAATGCATTCCTAAACCGGACCCAGGAAGACAGAGCAGATCATTTCTGCTCATTGACCATTACAGCTGGAGCAATCACTCTGGTTTTGAAGCCTGGCGTGTTATCCTATCTATTGCCATTGGATAACGTCCACTACCTTAATGAGGTGAAGTGCAGACTGAATTACATTCTACAGATATATAAAAAGCCAATTGCACGCATGTATATTTTGCTACAATAAAAAAAAAAATACTCTAACAAATTACAACTGTTGGGAACACATCACTACCAGGTTATGAAGATGGAGTGTACAGTTTAAGGCATGTTTCAGACTGCTGTGTATTGACTGGCAATCTGGAAACGTGTCGGGGAGACTAGGCTCCTGAGGTCAGTAACAGTTTCCTCACAATGAGCGCCACCATGGCCAAAGACGATGGCAAGAATGACTCTTTCTCTGAAGGTCAAATGTCAGTGGAGAGTCTCAAAATTTAGAAAAAAATAAAAAATAATAATACCAACAAATTTAAAATAATAAAAACAAAAAAACAATAAAAATAAAAACCACTAGTGACTGAGCCTCTACTTTGGGCCAGGCACTGTACTCAACATTTGTACACACGCTCTGTCATCTAAAACCTCCGCGGCAGACTTCTAAACGGTGTTATTTCTGTTTTTCCTGGTGTAGAAACAAGGGCTTGGAGAGGCACAATTTCACTAAGATCACCAGGCCAGGATTCAATGAAACCAGAGAGTGAGAAGAGCTCTAACTCCATAGACCATGGGGTTTTCTTTTGTTTGTTTTTTTGTTTTTTCACAACACAGTGCTAATGTACATGCAATCCAGCCAAGACTCAAGAGAGAGCTAGGTAATCTCACACTCCCCAACTCACAGTGTCACTCTTCTCTTGTGAATACATTTGATGTAATCTTTCCTCGATACATGATATATCTTTCAGGATTAACTTCAAAATTCAGCTTCCTCATGAAAATATAGGAAATTACCTTTGTAAACGAGGTACCTGAGACCTTTCTAGCACGAATACACATTTTAACAAATACATGAATCAAAAGTACCAATGAATATATACACATATTAATGCTGAATCAATCTCTTCTCATTATACAGTCAGTGCCTTGACCCCAGGAAGCCTGTGCTAACATTTATAGAGCACCTACTACATACTAGATCATAGCCTGAGTACCACCCAAGAATACTAAAAGATCACAATCTCTACTCCTTATTTCCAAGAAGTTGTAATTTTAGTATCAGAGGCAAGACAAATACTCAAAGGATACTGAAAAACAAAAGTGACATATAAATGTACAAATTAACTAAATAAAGCAAAGAGAAAGAATGTATATGTGCCCAGTGAAGTCCCTGGAAAATGTGTATTTAGAACATTGTTTAGACAGACAATAAATGATTGCGAAGATAAAAAAAACACCAAGCATAGGGGAGCCTGGGTGGTCAGGGGGGCAACCAACGCTTGGTTTTGGCTCAAGTCATGATCTCAGGGTCATGAGATCGAGCTCTGTGTTGGAGTTTACACTCAGCATGGAGTCTGCCTGAGACTCTCTCTCCCTCTCCCTTTGCCCCTTCCCCCTGCTCACACTCTCTCTCTAATAAATACATAAATAAATAAATAATCTTTTAAAAAAAAGAAAAGAAACACCAAGTATAGGACATCCTTGGAAAATCAACTGAGACTCTTAGGTTCATTTTAAATACTACCAAAATCCCAACCATTTACAAAAGGCAGAGTTTATAAAGGAAGGTAATAATATATGTTAAAGTGGTTATAAATCTCTTTAATTTTATTTCTTAATATGGCTATCAAGACTCTTTCCTTTTCTTGTTGTCGCTATCTCTAACATCACCTTTGCTCTAATTTTCTCCACCAGGGTTGGGAACTGGTTGTACCAAAACCAAAATGAGCATTTTCAATACACCGACCTCTATAAGACACAAAAGTTACATCAACAAAAGCAAGGCCACATGGTAGAGACAAAATAACAAAAGGGAAGTATAAATACTGCCCATTAATAAATAAGGGGATGTATAGTTTGTAAAAGCCAGAGATCATGATGGAGGGCACACATCCCCCTCCATATGGTAGGGGGTTTTGAGTGGGTAAAGCTCACAGATTCTGTCATGGCTAGTCTTATATTCATGGTGATTTGTTCTCGGAGCCACGTTCCTCTTGTTTCAAATTGCAAACACAGTCTTTCAGTCCACATTAGATGCTTTGGTTGCTATGCTGCTTATTTTCTAATCCATTACAATCATAGTAACGTGAGTCAATGCAGGCTCAATCTCCTCCTCCAAGATGGGGCCCCTGTGTTACTCTCAAAATATCCCCAGGCAGGGTGCCTGGGTGGCTCAGTGGGTTAAGCCACTGCTTTCAGCTTAGGTCATGATCTCAGGGTCCTGGATCGAGTCCCACATCGGGCTCTCTGCTCAGAGGGGAGCCTGCTTCCCTTCCTTTCTCTCTGCCTGCCTCTCTGCCTACTTGTGATCTCTGTGTCAAATAAATAAATAAAATCTTAAAAAAAAATCCCTAGGCAGCTCTGAGATACAAAATCTTCACTCAATTTCTTGTTCCTCTCATTTTAATCCATTCAAAACTCCTCTGATAAAAGAGCCACTGCCAGACCTGCAATACTTTAGTCTTACTTTTGGGAAATGAAATTGATTTTCTTCATTTTCACACACGAGGATCCCTGGGTAACAATACTTTGTCCAGCCATACCCATAATAAAAAAAATGTCAGCGACATTCTTTACTGTACCTGAACGCTGAAAGGTTTTGTGGAGTTCCTTGATGGAGGTAAGAATTCAGCCTGATGCTGTTAGAGTGTAAGTTTACTAAGTATAATATAAGGGTGTCTTCTGACCAAGAGACTAAGTGCCGTGGGACAACCCCATCTGCTCCAAATCAGCCACAGTGGGAGGTCAGCTGGGGTCATAGATGAGGGTAGGAACAGGAGGGGGTAAAGAGGCCAGACCCACATTGTCCCTGGTTTACACCCACCATACACTTTTCTTCTCCTCTTGCCACACTGGTCTAGATGAACCAATCATTCTGTGCCTTTGCTCTTTTGACTTTAAGATAAGAAATACCCGAGGGCAATTTCCAAGGGGAAAATTACAACAGGAAAAACAAAACAAAACCAAAAAAAGAAAACAGCAAAATTACAGGCCCCTCTAACTATCTTTCCCCTCCCAAATTCATTAATTGTATAGGTTTTATAGAATTTCAGAAAGTTTAAAAGATGGTTTAAACCTTCTGAAATTCTATAAAACCTATATAATTATAGGTGTATATATATATATATATATGCATATATATATATATATATATATGCACACAGAACAGGAGCTCACCAACAATTTTTAAGAACAACCTTCCATGGGGCCACAATGCATAACAACAATGAAAGCTCCCTCTGTTTGAAGGGAGGCTGCGAGCCTGGAGCCCCAGCAGCTCAACCTCCCTTGCCCCAAAACCAACCCATTAGATACACTTGTTCTGTCAAGCTCTGCTGATAAGCACTGACCTAGAAAAAGAACACAGATATTCAGAATGTGCACACTAACATCCAAGAATCTCCTCCTGGCCCTGAGGACTACCAGGGAAGTCTCCAGAAATATCTCCCACAGCTTTTGTGGGAAGAACACAGCCCCTAACAATCACTCTGCTTTCAGTGTCTAGCATGGAGCTTAAAGAGCATCTCCACTTCTCCTGTGCTCTCTATCCCTACTTGTTCATGGCAGGTCTCCGGCATACGTATGGCACAAAACACTGGATAAACAGTTTCACATTATACTCTAGAATTAAGATGCTTTGTTTTCATATTTTCCCTAAGTTTTTTAGTTGGGATGCATTTGGTAGCTGATAACCAAAAAAGTCGTCGTCTTTAAGACAAAAAAAATATATAGCCCATTTCTCAAGGTTCACATTTCCTTAAATAAAACATCACAATCATTAATTAGCCATGAGAACTAACCTGCAGACACGGGCTGGAAAATACAACTTTTGCCAAGAACGACATAGATACTGCGAATGGTCAATCACTCTAATCCAATCAAGTTCATCCATTGACACTTCAATGAAGTATGAGTAAGACCTGTGAATCAAAAGGAAAAACGCAGAAAAAAGTACCATATTAAAATAACAAAACCAAGTCATACTTTAATAAAATGTTAAAAGCTACCAAAAAATACACAGTTTGCTAATTGCATTTTCTGCATAACAATCAAATTATTATCAGAACTTCCTGTATAACAGTCAAATCCTGATAATAATAAAATCTATGTAGACCCACTGTCATAGCATGCACCACAATGCACTGAACTTCTCTCTCTGCACGTTTGTATGCCTTATTGGATTGCAAGCTGCTTAAGAAGAAGGAGCATGACATATTTATCTTCATCTGTTCAGGACCTAGCACCCTGTTTGCCACATATCCAGCATGCAAGATAATTGTTCCTTTCCAAACAGAGCCAGGATGCCTTGCTCCTGCTGTATTAGCAGATTAATAAAGCCATGACAGAGAGAGGACACAAAATCAAGGAGTCGGAGGTGTGCCTTCTCCTTCTACCTTTCCTAGTCTGGGTGTCCAGCCCTATTCCCTCAGGATAGCCAACTCAGAACGGTCCCCCAGGAAGGCCAGCTTATCTCCTGCTCCCTCTCAGTCTCCCACCATCCCACACAAATATGTGGCCTGAAGAAAAATAAATGACATGGTGTAGAGATAATATGTGTTTCTTTTGGGTACAACATGGAATTTGGCAGCTAATAATATGGCAGTAATGAAAATAGCCTATCATCCTCCTTTAAGTCCGCTATGCTGGACCATTAGATGCTGGTCCCATAGTGCACAAATCTATATTCCCCTGTCATAAGCCAAATTTAAATTTGAGATGCAGTTATTACTTGTACTGTAATATCAACAGGAACAATCTCAGAAGATTTAGGTGACCATAAATGTCAGCCTGCAACCAACAGTTGTGACCAGAAAAGGTCAGCTTATTTTGTGTCATCCCCTCATTTTCTGCGGTCCCCTCACTCCCATTCATTTTATCGCTCAGTCTCAAACTGGTTATAACCTTTTATTGAACCTCTCTGGGTTATCAGTAAGGCAGGATATAATTTTACAACACATGTCAGAATCTTTTGGGCTTAAGATTCTGAATTTTTCACCTTTGCTTAGAATGATAACAACTTCTGTGAAGAAAGAACTGTTACGTGGTTAAGTCCCCTGTGAATGTAATGCACGCTTTAAAACAAAGTGGCCTATAAATATTTAACATCATGGAAACGATAACTACTTTCAGTCTGAAACATACTAACCTTTTCTTTTGTTATCGTTATACTAATTTCACTATTAATTAAATGAGTGAATATATGTAAAACTTTGAGAACAGTACCTACACCACATAAAAGTAATGAAAGTGCTATATAATTATTGTTATACCATTATTATTAACCCAGAGACTCTTGGAAATGATATGTGAATTAGCTCCATTTTTCCAATTAAACATTATATTATATCCAATAAGATACATATCAGAAGGGCGCCTGAGTGGCTCAGTGAGTTAAGCCACTACCTTCAGCTCAGGTCATGATCTCAGGGTCCTGGGATCGAGTCCCGCATCAGGCTCTCTGCTCGGCGGGGAGCCTGCTTCCCTCTCTCTCTCTGCCTGCCTCTCCATCTACTCGTAATTTCTCTCTGTCAAATAAATAAATAAAATCTTTAAAAAAAAAAAAAGATACATATCAGAAAATATATATATATATTTTTTTAAGATTTTATTTATTTATTTGAGAGACGGACAGAGATAGAGAGCATGAGAGGGGAGAAGATCAGAGAGAGAAGCAGACTCCCCATGGAGCTGGGAGCCCAAGGCAGGACTCGATCCCAGAACTCTGGGACCAAGACCCAAACCGAAGGCGGTTGCTTAACCAACTGAGCCACCCAGGCACCCATCAGGAAATATATTCTTAATAAAGAGAAACAGATAAAGACAACCTGGGGACCTTGAACACCTGTGCCTCTGAGAAATGCTGACTCTCACTTCATGAAGATTCCCTTGTATTTGGTTCAAAGGGCCTAAAAGGCCCAACTGGTGGCCAGCGGTGCTAACAGAAATGAATTACCATGCAAGGGTATCATTACCATTACTACTAAGTCCTCCATGCCCAGACTCAAAGAGGCATGAATAGGGCCTAAAAGACTATACCAGTTTCGGGGCGCCTGGGTGGCTCGGTGGGTTAAAGCCTCTGCCTTCAACTCAGGTCATGATCCCAGGGTCCTGGGATCGAGCCCTGCATCGGGCTCTCTGCTCAGCAGGGAGCCTGCTTCCTCCTCTCTCTCTGCCTGCTTCTCTGCCTACTTGTGATCTCTGTCTGTCAAATAAATAAATAAAAATCTTTAAAAAAAAAAAAAAAGACTATACCAGTTTCTGGGTATGTAGGGTTTAGGTTAACGATGGGCAGTGATAAGAGAAACAGTTCTTGGTCACCCAACTTCTCTGGTACTTCTTAGCATCACGGATGAGCCCTAGAAACTACGGTGGGTGAAAAGTGTCAGAGGTGCCCCAAGAAAGGCAGAATCTTGAAGGCACTACAAAGAGGGTGGGTTCCGAGGCTGGAGCCCACCAAATATTTTTCACAAACTTCCTTTATTTTGAGGATGATTATTTATCCACCCACTAAAAAACAATTTTTTTTCTTCATCCATAGGATAAAATGCATTTAAAAAGTCATAATATTCAAAAAAAAGAATCAAGTAAATAAAAAATGCTAACCCAGAAGGCAGAATATCAAACAACCATAAACAATAGTAGAGCAATATTTTATTTAGAGAAATTTTTTTTTTTTAGATTTTTACTTATTTACTTGAGAGAGAGAGAGAGAGAGCACTTGTGCACGCGTGCACGAGAGTGGGGAGGGTCAGAGGGAGATGGAGACTCCCTGCTGAGCAGGGAGCCTGAAATGGGACTGGATCCTGGGACTCCAGGATCACGACCTGAGCAGAAAACAGTCACTAGCCACACCAAGGCGTCACACCAAGGCATCCCTAGAGGATTATTTAAAGAGCAAAATGTTCACAATGTATGAATTACAAAGTGAGGTTAGCCTTTACACATTTCATCTTCATTTTGTAAAACTATGTGTTTTCTGTTTTGTGTATGTGTATGTGTGGGTAACTAGTCAAATAAATACAAAGCTAGATAGATAAATACGAGTTAGACATGTACTTGTTAGATATATACAAAGATTACTAATGGCCAGTGAGATTACTAACAATTTCTATTTTCTCCTTTGTGCTTTTCTATATTTTCTACATTTTCCATGATAAACACTATTCATTACTTTTATAAGCAGAAAAAAAGTAAAAAACATTTTTTTAAAAGGAATATAGCCTTTAACTCTTCCCTCAGAACTAAACTTTAAGAGAAATAGCAAAACGATCCAAAGGAAATAAACCACCAAATCTGTAAAAGCAAAATTAGGTCAAGTCAATCAAATATAATGTCACTTTCTGTCCATGTCATACTAATCACTCACCGGCTATCTCGGTCCCACAGGAGTATCCGTATGTGATTGATGATAGATGGTTGACCTAGCTTAATCTCAATGCCAGAACGGCAGTCATCATCAATTGGGTGCCTAGAAAATCCATGATCCAAATCGTAGTTTTGAGTATCGCCGTCTAATAAGGCAGACTTCAGTTCCCCTTTTACAACCTGGGCTCCATACTTCATGGTTGCAATATTTTCTTCTGGGACTACAGTTAAAAACAGAAAAAGCAAGGTCAATGGTTACTTGGTAAATTATTCTATACTGTGAGAAAAAGGACAAAATTCCAGCATTCTAGTTGATTCTACTATATGTATTTCATTTAAAAATGTCTCTGATAGAGGATGTGGAATGTCTGTGAGGATTAAGATACCATCCACAGTTTAAATTTAATGACACCACCAAAGCCACAGAGTGCCTGAGAGTAATGTTACTGAGAAAAAGCTGGTAATACTAGGGGGAAAAAAAAAAAGCCATGTACTAGGACAAACAAATCAGCTCTGAGTTCACTCTATTAGCAGCTTTATTTTTTTTTAAAGATTTTATTTATTTATTTGGCAGAGAGAAAGAGAGAGCACAAGTAAGCAGAGAGGCAGACAGAGGGAGAGAAAGAAGCAGGCTCTCCACTGAGCAAGGAGCCTGATGTGGGGCTCGATCCCAGGACTTGGGAGTCATGACCCGAGTGAAAGGCAGCTGCTTAACCGACTAAGCCACCGAGGCGAGGCGCCCCGATTAGTAGCTTTAATTTAATATCTACTAGACAAAACTGGCATATAAGATGACCTGTACCCGCCATCTGGACTGACCGCAACATATAAAAACAAAACAGACAGACCAGATACCTGATTAAACATTCCAATATAGCAGAGCTGCTGGACATGGACTATACACGGACATGCTAAAGTAATTAATCTAGCGAAAAAACAATAATATATGTAAAAGAAGGTGTATATTTACTTCACTTGAGCATTTTAAAAATGAAAATTCAGGGGCACCTAGGTGGCTCAGTCGTTAAGTGTCTGCCTTTGGCCCAGGTCATGATCCCAGAGTCCTGGAATTGAGCCCCACATCGGGCTCCCTGCTCAGCGGGAAGCCTGCTTCTCCCTCTCCCATTCTCCCTGCTTGTGTTCCCTCTCTCGCTCTCTCTCTGTCAAATAAATAAATAAAATCTTTAAAAAAAAAAAAAAAGAAAAGAAAATTCAGCCAGTCATCAAAATTAGTATTACATAATTAATATATATACAATATAATTAAAATAAATAACAAAAATTATATATAAATATAACTATATATAAGTAAAATATAATACAATAATTATTTATAATATATATTTATTATAAATATTATAATATATAAACATTTTATATATTATATAATTATGTATTTGTTATAAATATTTTATTTATATATTATAATATTCATAATACATAATAAGTATATATTATACAAAAATAATAATTAACAATATATGATATACTTATATAAATAATAAATAAATAATAAAAATAAATAAATAATAATTAACATATATATACAATATAATAATTATATAATTAATCCCTTCCCCTCTTCCACACTGTAAGTGTCAGTTGTTTCTGGAACTCTGAAGTTCTCTATGCAAAGCTTGCCTCACAGATCTACAGCCTGCCTTCTAGGTTCCAACGTTCTAAGTGACACTCTCCATGAGAGACAGGAGGCAGCAAAAACAAGCAGTGAAGAGCTTGAGCTTCAGATCAGAGTTCAAACAGTGATCATGCCTCTAACCAGGCCAACCACTTTGGGGAAGTTATCCTCTCTGAACCTCAGTCTCTTAAGAGGGCAATACCTAGTCCGGGGTGTTTTTGTTTATTTGTTGGAAGGATTAAATAAGATGCACACAGTAAGCTCTCAAAAAGTTATCAGAATTATTATGAAGCATATACTAAACAACACACAATAAGAGAACTAAGCAAGTTTACAGACTATAAATAAATGCTGAATTCTCACAGCACATACACATCTTGGCTATGTGATTTAAATAGGGAAAGTGTGAGCTATAATTAGGCTCTTAGGGAAAGGGAGTAAATAATTCATCACTGCATATTTCTTCAAAAATGTGGGTGTTTGGGTTTTTTTTTTTTTAATGTGGGTTTTAATAAAAAAAATTTTCAGGGATGCCTGAGTGGCTCAGTCGTTAAGTGTCTGACTCCAGCTTTTAGCTCAGGTCATGATCTCAGGGTTGTGAGATTGAGCCCCACGTCAGGCTCCTCGCTGGGCATGGAGCCTGCTTAGGATTCTCTCTCACTCTCTCCCCCTTCCGCCCCCCTGATCACACACACTCTCTGTCTCTTACAAAAGAAAAAATTAATTGAAAACATTTTTTGGATGCAGCCAGGTAAAGAGAATGATTCCAAAAGATGACAATAAATGCAGCTGACAAATGGGGGCTAGGGTAGGTCTATTTAACTCACAAAAGGGTAAGGCAACTCAGGAAAAAAAAAAAAAAAAATGAAACCTAGTCATGTTCAACCTCTTTTGTGCTTATGTGATACAGGTTTATAACTTCCTGAGTTCTATTAGTTCATGGTACTCATACATATTCTTCATTATGCATTTCTCATTTATTTAACAAACCTTATTAATTCATTTGACTCACTCCTCACAACCCTTTGAGTGAAATACTATTACATGTCCATTTCACAGATGGGGAAGTAGGTGCAGAGAAAGGACGGATGGACCTTGGTGCCTAAGGTCACATAGCCGGTCAGTAACAGAGCTGTGATTAGAACCCAGCAGTCTGCCTCCAGGAGCCCTGTCTGGCACCTCCATCATAAGGGTTTTGGAAGAGAAGACCATATTTACTCCTCTCCCTCTAATCCCCTCCCTAAAAGGTCTCCTGAGACTCAGAGGGAAAAAACGGAGTCTGATACAGTGTAAAAACAGAGTTGGATTTAAAGTGAGAAGACCTAAGTCTGAGACCCTGGCTTTACCGCACACTGCCTCTGCCTGAGGCCACTCAGTCTCTGAATCTGCATCTGTTTTCTCATCTGCAAATAATACTGTATCCAATCCACCCTCTGTGTTACTGTAAAGATCAGACTACAGAAAATACATGCTACAATGTCCTGGAAATATAAAACATTCAGTTAAAAAACACTTATGGAGGATTCAATCTGTATCAGGTACCGCGGGAATACCTCAGAGAATGAGACAGATGGACCCTGCCCTCCTGATGTCTCCAATCTAGAGATGAAGCACTTCATAAAGCAAGCAAACAGGAACTCCCAACTGACACTTTATAGTGTCAGTAATATGCAACCCTTGGTAAAAAGAGATCTCTGTTCCCTTGCTGCTCGGTATAAAATGTGAGGGTCTAAAGTCTGTCACTGCTGACCACTGGAACCACCTCCACCAGTTCTGACACCACTAGTCAAGACCACACCAAAAAAGGGGGAACTCAAGCTTTCAGACTTATAAAGTGCTGCTAACCTTTGATTTTCTCTAAACATAAGCAGGCTTGGAAGAACACACAGGCACAGGGATTTCAAGTGAGTGTAACTGAAAGTCTAAAATGGAAATGAAATTGCTACCCCAAGCCTAAAGTCTTCTTTTGAAGTTTATCTCAAGAGCACTTGAGAACTTTTCTAACTATTCTTGATACAGATTCCCCCAAAAGTATCTTTTACTTTAAAATGGGAAACACTCACACAAGTGGAAATTCTCTCATAGTGACTATAATCTGAGTATCTCGTGGGATAAAAATACAACTCCAAGTATTTGTGCGTATGTGTGTAGCGCACACACATGCATATACAAAACCTATAGTTAAATTTAAGAAGAATTTAAGGAAAAAAAGTGATCATGAGAAAACTCAAGTCATAATAAAATAACTCAAACCATAAATATTCTTACTGCCTGTATTGGGGCTCAGAGAAAAAGAGCTCAGAAAAAAAGAGCTCTCAAAAAATACAGGGTGTTAGGGATTAAGCAACCAAGCAGATAACCATACTTTTCTTTGCATATGTAATTTTGGATGAATTTTACAAATATGAAAAAAAAATTAAGCTCTAAAGTTCCATAGTTGGGCAGAAACAAGCCATTATTCGAAAGAAAAGCTACAGAGAAATGGAGTAGGACCGGCCGCTAGCAACACAGTGCCAAAATCTGATGCCAGGTTAGTTACCTTGTGTTTTCCTTTGATTGCGTTATGTTTTTAATCATCCTATGTTGAACTTTCTATTACATCGAGGCTGAGACAGTTGTCCACTCCTGATGGGTCATTTGGAGCCACACCTGGTTATCTGCCCACTGCCATCTCTTTACCTACTTCTGCACCCCAAATCACCTTGTACTCCTCAATCTGACTTCCCTGGAAGATGTGTGGCTCGGCCCATCCAACAAGTGTAGCATTACAAAGGGCTTTCTTGACAACCCCTGTCTTCCCTAACTCTTCCCATTATCTCCACTCTCTGCAGGCCTCCTTTCCACATTTGACAGTACTCGTGCTCAAACATGCCAAACACAAAACACCAACAGAAAATAACCCAGGCAGGAGACTCTGTCGGAGAGCACTGGCCTTGTGAGTCAGATCAGCACTTTGGTTCCAGCTCAGGCTTCGATTCCACTCAGTAACTTTAGGTGAGTTACTTATAAAGATCACAGAATAAAAGCTTCTAAGAGCTGAATGGGACTTCATCCTATATATTTAAAGAAAAAAAAATTTCTAAGCTGCCTTCTGTGTGCCGGACTATGCTGGACTCACCCTCCAGCAGCTCATCATCTCATACAGACAAGTGTGTATCAAACATAAAACGCCTCCACAGAGGAATGCTCACAAGGGATTCTTTGTGAACCCCCTAGTTTACTGACAAAGATACTTTCAACCATAGCTGGGAGGAGAAATAACATATATGTCAAAGAGTTTTAAAAATATTAAAGTTTCAGGGGTGCCTGCATGCCTCAGTGGGTTGAGCAGCTGACTCTTGGTTTTGGGTCAGGTCAGCCTCACATCAGGCTCCATGCTCAGCGGGGAGTCTGCTTGAGACTCTCTCTCTCCCTCTGCTTCTCCCCCTGCTTGTACTCTCTGTGTGTGTGTCTCTCTCTCAAACAAATAAATAACCTCTTAAAAAAAAGAAACCTTGAGAATGGAAGCTGTGATATGCTCCCTGCTATAAACATGAAGAAACAATATTGTCCTCTTTCCCAGAGTCTAAAATCTGAGACACACAAAACAAAGTATAACTCAGCCTGAACAGAAAAAGCACTAACTTTCAAGGCAGAAATACCTCCATAGTTAAGATAAAACTAAGCATTAAGGGACCAGCAAGTTGTTCAAATACCTACGGAAAAAAAATAATTTCATTAAAGTTAATTCCTTCCCCCATGTGTGTGTACAAAACTACTCAAAACCACCTTCCCAGAAAGACTAACCATCACTGGTGAGTTAAAACATCCTTTGGATCCTTTTTTTTTTTTAAGGGGGGAAAAATTGTAATTTGGTTAAAATCCTCAGGATACGCAGCTCTAAGAGTTGAACCTTCCAGTAACCAATAATAATAAACTCAAAGAAAAAGCATTAATATCTGTGGTGTCCCTAATCCAGAATAGAACCTCTCCACAGTTCATGAAAAGTCCCAAAGACACAGAAGCTACACACAAGGGATAACAAAAAAATAAAACAAATTTGGTCAACAGTTTCAAAATAAGCAAAACTACCTCTCCCGGAACAATCCAGGAAGACTTCTGAAATTTCAGACGAAGTATTCCTAACAGAGAAGAAATGTGATAAAAGAAATTAATGGTATATCTGGATAACATTTACTTAGAGAATAACTAATGTATCTTTTTAGGAGCTGACAGGAAAGTGCTCTGCATCCTTAGTTGATATTGTGGATTTTACTACCCACATAGTTAAAAAGTCAGAAAACCAGCCTACTATTTAATCATTTCTCAAGTTCAGAAGTGAGATAAAAGATTCTCAGACATTTATATAATCTCTTCCTTGAGATCCCACTGGATTATGCCAAGATGAATAATTTAACATTTATGAGTAATAATTACAGTGAATATGTCATTCCAGAACTAAGTGTGCCTCAGCTGGTTGAGTACTCCCTTTCATGGTAATCTCCTGGCTTTATTATAACCCAGGTCTGACACCTCCAGTGACCAGCTGGTCAATTCTAAGCTACCATTAACTAAATGAAGTTTCCAAAGCACCTCCTCACTCCTGAAAAAAATGTCCCAAGCTTATTCCTACAATGAATCCAGTTGTAGGGCCCTATCAACACCTCAAATCAAAGATAGGGCAGGAATGGAGAAAAGGAAACTTATATGAGCAGATCTGACAATGAGGATTCAGAAATTCCAAAATTCTATTACTCATCTTGTTACCTCCCCCGCTTCCATCCTCCCACCTAGGACCACTCTTTAGCACCTCCAATCTCTTCCCAGACCTCTCTTGAGCTATTCCCTCTAGCTGCCATACTATTTCTCTACTGCCTTTCACCCCAGTTCACACTGGATGGTCAACATATTGTATTCACTGTCGTTTCAAACCCATGCCTAATTCCCCATTTAGCCAAGCTCCTGCTCAGACTACTCACCAACCGACTACAACTTACATCCCAAAGTTTTCTCTCAATCCTCATTCTTCTGACTTCCCAGCACCATTAAATAGCAGTGACTATCCTCTCTGCATAAAAGTTCTCTTCTCTGCTGGCTTCTATAACCCTACCCTGTTTTTTCTCTACCTCTCTAATTCTTCTTTCTCTAGCCTCAGGCCCCTGTCTACAGGTTTTCTCCAAATCTCAGACTTTGTGCTTTTTTTCCTTCTCTACACTCTAGTCCAGGACTCAACTCTTTATTCACCAGCTCTGACTGCTTCCTAAATGCCAGTAACATGCTTCCACTGCTACTCCTATGTGTTTATTCATCAAATGTTTGCTATATGCTATATGCCATCTTAAATGTTGAGGATACAAAGATCAACAAACCTTACAAAGATCATCTCTGCCTTCAAGGATCAACGATAAGTTAACAAAAATGTTGAAAACAACATAATCAATGTGGTAATTCCTACACAGACATACAGCGAGGAGGAAGAACACAAATAATGGTAATATAACAATGGTTTCCTAGATTGAATTTCCAGATATAATTTGCACAAATTATTTCAACTAATTCTCATAACAGTACTAGGAAATACAGGGCTAACAGTAAAATTCCTATGTAACTTAAAGCCAGGTCATACAATTAATAAGTAATTCATTCGGGATTTGAAGTTAAACTTTTCTGGCTCCAAAACCAATACTTTCTCTTCTGGCCCCAATGAAAAGAAATCTAAATCTGATGAGTCAGGAGAGAAATCCAGACTAAAGCACCTATTTAAGATGAATCAGTATTGAAGACAATGTAAGAACATGGCCAAGGAAAAGATCACTCAGAGAAATGACTAACATGGGACAGAACTTGGTACTTAGATGTTCCAGAAACCCCCAAATTCGATAAGTCTAAAATCAAGCTCAGCATCTTCAAAGAACTACTAAATTTCTTTAGTTCTAAGACATATTTTTTCAAATTTTAACATTCCTGAAATTGGGATATAGATATTACAGTGTGTCATGGTTTAACTGGCAGTACTCTTTTATTTCTTAGTGGCACACAAAACAATGGCACCTTAGAACTTCTGGTTTCTTAGATTTGATAAAATAAGGTAACTTCCTCCTAAACTTAATCCTCAAATTAATATCCCTTAAGTCACCAAGATCAAATTTTTTAGAATAATATCTCCTTTATACATACTTACGTTCCCTCTTTCCTACAGCCACTTCAGTTTACAGTTGTATCAACCTCGTGCAGGTCAAATACCCTCCTTGCTGGTCTCCCTGAACCAATTCTCTATTCCAGATGAGCAAGTACAGTACCTAGGATCAAACTTTTTAAAACCATCATCATACTCATGCATCTCTCCCTCTCGCTGCTCGTTGGGCATAAGCAAAAATCCCAAGCTAGTTTGACAGACTTCCATGATTTTGGCAGAGCTGACCTTTACAGACATTGTTGTTAATCGATGTGAGCCTTCTGCTCTAGTCCACCTCTTCTATTCCCGGTCTCTCAAATGCTGTACTTTGTCTGTCAAACGTAACCACTCCTCCCCTCGGAAAACAATCCACCCTGATGCCAGTCATAATATCCAAGGTCAGGATTCACCTCAGGCTTCAAAATCTCCATGAAATCTCCTTTAATCCTTCTAAGCCATATCCTCTTCCAACATTCACAACATGTACTCACTTTCAACATGGCCTTAACTTTTCATGGGAATATATGTCTTATATCCACAAAGATATTAAAAGGATCAAAGGTGGAGATTATATTTTGCAGTTACACAGCATAACGTAGCAGTTCATTACACAGCCTAACTACACAGGTCTGCCTCTCCACTCTGCATCTGTCTGTGTGACATTGGGCAAGTTACTTAACCTCTCTGTACAATGGAGACAATAATAGTACCTACTTCAAAAGGCTATTGTAAGAATTAAATGACCATGTAGAACTGTTACTGATAATAAAAGCACTTCATAAGCACTTCAGAATTGCTATTATTTTTCTTAAAAAGAACAATCACGTAAGTGTTGAAAATAGCTATTACGACTATTTAGAATCTCTATGTTCACAGTACCTCAAATAATAATACATACAGAGCACATACTCAGTGCTGATTTGAGGGAGGAAGGCAGGAAAGGTCTTAGCAAAAGAAGACACTTTTCAGGAAAGTGTCTATTTCTGATATTCTAGGGAACAGCTAAAGAAATTTGTCCAGGAATGGCAAGAAATACCTATTTTGGAATCTACAAAGGCTCCACAATCTCTGGGGGAATTAAGAGGAGAACAAGAGAAAGCAAAACTATATGTTCTTAGACCCACACTTACCACGTACACCTGCAACTACAGTTTTGTAACTCATCTTATAGCTGAGACTGTCAGACAAGGGAGAAAACATCTGCAGGAGATGAGGATAAACAGATACTCACTGAGCATGCCTCTGTAATTGAGGTCCATATCCCGGCTCTCTGATCGAACTTTAATAGCATCCAGAATGGCATCGGGAGACAACAGTCCTGAAGGCCTCACAACGTTCAGAAGTTCAGTGAGGCTCATCAGAGGCAAACGCACAGCCTGCATGATTTCAGCATGATTCTCCTTTGAATTGTGCTTACACCAATTTAACAAGGCTAGGAAAATATCTTTCTCGGGAGCTGCAAATGAATCTCTTAATACGATGTTTAAAAGTGCTGTCTGAAAAGGATAAAAAAAAATTCCAGTCATTATGGAGTTCAGCCCTATGTATGATCAATCAGCAAAACCTCACAGAACTGCAAGGATCACTTCTATCTCAACAACTCTCTTCGACCATCTTCTTTCTTTAATCTTTGTGCCATGTGCTCTCTTGCCCATCACGGCTCCGTGAGCAGCCATGGGCATCCTGTACCACTACATCAAATGTCTAGCCTTTCCCACACATCTGCACCTATCTTCAATAAAACAAGAAGAAAAATGGCAACATGAGGAACTGTCATTCCATGCAGGCTCTCCAGGAGAGCTCACATTTATAGGCCAGTAAGATGGATCTGACATTTAAAATTCGAAATCTTGTGTTCTACAGTATTACTGCACTCTTATAGTTCTAGTTTTCAGATTTCCAGACTGACCTCCAGCAAACCTCAAAGACCCTTGCCTCCAAAAAATTAAGTAGGATAGTAAAAAACATATGGGCCAAAATACGTAGCTTTTCAAATATGTACCATTTGAAATATTCAGGTCCTTGGAGGAACATAAAAAGGGAAAGGAGAGACCAGGGCTCAGAGACAGATTTGAGCAAAACAGTCTATTTTTTTGAACCAGCAAAAAAACACAAAAAACAAAAAACAGTGGACTTAAAACATCCAAGGACACCTCAGATCTCCTTTATGAATTTTCCCTCTCACAATAAGGAATTATCAGTTGTACCTCTCTTTTGGAGAGATACAAAACCAAAAATAGTAGGCAATACCACAAAGGAACCTATCTGACAGGCATCACTTGGAAAACACCCACCCTGCATAGAACCTACCAGAAGAATCTTAAAAAAAGGAAAAACAGGAATTTGCCTCTCTCTTATATGATCTACAGAGAGTCTCAGTAGCCAGAGGCGGGCGGCTAGACAGACGACCTCTTCCAGACCGACAGTTCCTAATCTTTTATTCTTAGTCTATGGCTCTCTTCCGGCTGCACAGATCTAAATAACACGATGCATGCCTGCAGAGTACTTGTAGACGATGACACACCTTAGAAAGGGAGAGGAAGCCTTCACTGGAGAGCACCTCCTGAGCATTTCTGTCCATAAACATGCAGCACATGCAAGTTAACTTGGGAAGTGAGTAGAGGCTGGCAACATCAAAAGTCATGCAGACATTCTGAATGTTAAGTATGGTACAGAGATACTCAGAGGTAGAATCCTCCAGCTCTGGAAATCCATATTTATGAGCCAGGCTCAGAAAGTCCAGCAACACCTCCTCCTTCTCATCTGTCAATGTTGCCCGCCCAGTGTAGATGTATTTAAGCAGCATGGTGAATGCTTCTGCGGTGGTGTCTTGGAGAGGGATTTCTGCTTCGGGCTGAGATTCTCGCATCCCACCATACAGTAATGCTCTGCATGTCAGAGAACAATACATAAGGAAGACCTCAGATAAGATTTGCTACAATATTATGAAATCACGGTTATCAGCATTATGCAAACATAAATTTGTTTAATGACTCAAAGATTCAGGTAAAGAAATGCATAGTAATCATTTTAAATAGTTCTCTAAAGGAAGAGAAATGATTTATAAACTATTTTGGATTAATTCTATAAACAATTGGACTAATGAAATATCCTGAGACCTCAAATATGTAATAAGCATTCATTAAGTAGAAAGATGAAAGCGCTCTTTTGAAAGGAACAGCGAAATCCATATAAACAGATTAAAGGTCAATAAGCTCTTTAAGAAGTAAAACTCTGTAGGAAAAGATATAATCAGATAAAAACAATTATACCCAATCAGGTGCCATTCTCCCCTGTTAGACTGGCAGAAATTAAAAATCCTGTTAACTATGCAGTACTACAAAAGCAAAGGAATAACGGGTTTTCTCATGCACTGCTCTGAGCCTATAAATAGGCACTCGTTTGTGGAAAGTAATTTAAGTAATTCCTATTCAAATCTAAAATGGGCATACCCTTCAACTCAGTAATCTGTTAGGACTCAATTCTAGAGAAAATAATACAGCAAAGTAAAGATACATGTATAAGAATATATAGTAAAACAATGGAGGGATGCCTGGGTGGCTCAGTGGGTTAAGTGTCTGTCTTTGGCTCATGTCATGATCCCAGGGTGCTGGGACTCAGTCCCAGCTGAGCTCCTTGCTCAGCAGGGAGCCTGTTTCTCCCTCTGCCTTCCACCCCCCCCCCCCCCCCGCTTGTCCACATGTTCTCTCTCTGACAAGTAAATAAAATCTTAAAAAAAAAAAAAAAAAGAAAAGAAAAGAAACAATGGAAACGCTAAAAAAAAATCTTAAATGTCTATCAACAGAAACAGAATTTTAAAAACTGGTACATACTTCTGTGCAGCTATTACAGAGATAAACGAGATTGATGTATACAGTCTTCAAAAGATATCCAGGATATAGTATGTAAGTCAAGTTGCATACCCAGATGTGTTGATGGGAAAAAGTATATACCACATATTTATGTGTGTATGCACATAGATATATAGATGTATCTAATTACATTGAGAAAAATTGGGGGAAATTCATCTTACACTGTTAACAGAGGGTGTCTCTGGGGAATGGGATTAGATGGCTGGGAGGGAAGGACTTCCATTTGTTAGTTCATAAATTAAAAATAAAATTGGGAATGGGATTATGGGTGATTTGACTTCTTTTTTTCTGTCTTTCAGTATTTTTCAGATTAAAAAAAATTCTATTATTGCTTATCTGCTCATCTAAAAACTGAAAACCAGATAGCCCAATCGGGTAATGAATTTGAATTTCTATCTCTACTACTGTAGGAGAAATAATATGAACCAATTAAACCTCTAATCCATCAGGAAAGAAAGGAGGAGGACAAAGGAGGAGTACATAAAAAGAAGAGTTGGGGCACCTGGGTGGCTCAGTGGGTTAAGCCTCTGCCTTCGGCTCAGGTTATTATCTCAGGGTTCTGGGATCGAGCCCCGCATCGGGCTCTCTGCTCAGCAGGGAGCCTGCTTCCTCCTCTCTCTCTGCCTGCCTCTCTGCCTACTTGTGATCTCTCTCTGTCAAATAAATAAATAAAATCTTAAAAAAAAATTAAAAAAAAAAAAGAAAAAGAAGAGTTGAAGTAAGAAAGAAAATATGCAAAAGTGAAAACAAGAGGAAAAGGAGGCCAAAAGAGGCTCCCCTTGCTCCTAAAATTCTCAGAGTAAGACTAGCATTTCAAGGGTTCCCTCCATGTCTGTTGGAATTCCTCCCACCCTCCTCCAGGTTTTGGCATTCTTGATGGCCTCAGGGAAATAGTTGAAACTCCAGGCAAAGATTTACAAATATTCTGAGCATATTTCTTTACTGGGTTATTACTACACCTGAAAACACCCTTGAAGGTTTTCATTAATCCAGAGAGTATCCCACCACGACCTTAAAATTATTGGACTAAAGAATACTTTCCTAGGGAGATCTCACCAAGGCTTACTCCCACTGCAGTATGAGCTATGGTATTCGCCTAAATTCTCAATGTTTTAAAAGTGGTTTTGATGAGGCTTCCTTGGAACACTAAATATGAACTCTCAACCTGTGAAAAATTCCCTCGTGGACAGTTAGTGTGTCCTCATCTGCGAATTGATAGGCTCTATGACAACAATTAGGGAGGCTTCTCCTAATGTTCCTTTGTATATGAACGTGTCAGCAATGAGAATATAAAATATCATTACCAATGACTCTGAGTTGAGCCTAGTGAGCCATGATATACTATAAATGTTCAATATCCACAAAGAGACACCAAGAACAAGTTCAGTAAGGGAGTATATTCCATTCACTCAATATGATCTTTAAATTTCTAAAAGCATGTAAGTTTCTTTTGAGAATATACTGATCGTCTAAAAAATATCCACACACATTGTCTTGAATTCTTATGGAAGAGGGAAGATATATAATGTTAACAAATATTAAACATAAAGCTGAAAAGTTCTGACTAAAACACTTTAACAATAAAGAGTGGACCAGTAAGAAAAGAGAAACACAAAAGGAAAAGTGTGCAGAGGACAAAGGCAGTTACTAATATGACCAGACCAAGGCAGGCTGTCTGGATGGAGCTAACCACTAGCAGGAGTGTAGGAGAGGGTCAGCGAGAACTCTCAAAAGATGCTCCTGGCTTCGCCTACTGTGGCATTTTATATGTGCAAGATGGGAGGTTCTAAAAATGTTTAAAATGTACTCAAAGAGTTCGAATTGTACATATTTCCAAGAGCCTCACCTCAATACAATGTGTGTGACTCCAGATACTGTTTTATTGACTTAATTCTGGTTGTGAAAATCTGACTGTAGTTTTCACTAGAAGGTAAGTGTAATTTTCTCTAAGCCACTGGCATCTCAGGTTTTAGGTATGAGTCTCCCAAGTCAATCCATGATTTTTAGATAAGGACTCTATGGATTTACCAAAGATAATTTATCACTCAGTTAATAATTCAGTAATGATTTCCTTTTAACAAATATCAGGTAAAACGTAGAGTAATTAGAGCTTAGCTTAACATTCATAACTCTTGAACAGTTAGAAGTCTGAGTGACAAACAAGGGCAGGATTTTTTTTTTACATTAGCACATAAAGACTGCTTAGTTTTAGTTATATTTGCTTAGTTTTAAAACTAAATTTCAATAAATAAATAAATAAAACTGAATCTCAGTAAATACTTAAATTCCCTTTAATTTCGGGTTGCCATCACTCCTCGGCTTTTTGGCTAAGATCAAGAGTAATCCAGGGTTGCCAAACTGCCTATTTCAGAGATAGATGTGTTGGGTTACCTACAGGTCCTGGGCCTCAGTGGTCTGAAACTAAGAGGTATACATGTTCGTTAGCAAGTCCAGAGGTCGGTCCATTTATACAGTAAGAAGCCGAATTGCCAGTCAATCAGCTTAAGTTCCATTAGTCATGAGCTGTGAGGAAAGGTGAGGGCCGCAAAGACTCAGCCTGAGAAATATTCCTGACACCCTGAAAACAATGGTTGATGTGGAACATTCAAGCGTGGGAAGGCTTCTCACCCTCTAATTCTCAGGTGGCTCCTGAAGGAAAAGGTGATTTAAACAACAACAACAAAAATGTAACAAAAAAGTCTGTAAAGAGGGAATTCCTGTAGAGGTTGAACTCGAAGATTTAAATTGTTATGCTTTGTTACATTATTTTTCATAGAGGAGAAAAATACCAGTGTTTTCCACAAGTGACTTGAATCTTCCAAAAATAATATACACTTACCGAAAATATTGGCACCTCGCTGCTAAAATTACCCTGTGGGCAGGAAAACGTTTCTTTTCCACAACGAATGTGACGTCGCCATATTCCTCCCCAATCAGCAAGGCACCAATATGTTCAGATAAAATGTGCACATGATCAATTTCCCCCACTGCAGTAAAGGGGCGAAGAGGGTGGCTGTTACTCATTTTGTAGAACAGGTGATAGTCGTTGATCTAGGATATAAAGAAGGGGTAAGAATTAGTGGAAGGAGGGAAGTACACTTAGAAAATCACATACCATAAACAGAGCTAAGTAGGAATTTGAAGGACTTTAAAACAAATAGCATGAGAGAGATTGCATCAGGACTCCCATCTTTATCAACCAATTTATTCTCAGAAGTAATTCAGCCTGACTCATGAACTCCAATCCCTTCAGTGTCTTATCATAATAGGCAAACAAAAATCCCAGCTCTTCTAACACAAACAACACTTGGAGCCATTATATTCTAGAAAACTGTGCCAGTTACAGGTCCCGTATTTCTTGGTACCTCAAGAAAAGAAAAACCAACAACTGGAACTCCTCTGTAGCTACAGATCTACTTAATGAGGTTGGGTATAACTATACTCAGGAGGAGAGTCATCTGGGCATAGATCTAGACCTAAGTCATAAGCAGAATAAACTAAGTCATCAGATTCCAAATACCTTCAGAGGCTTTCATCTGAAAATACCTTAAATATTTTCTAAAAAATAATCTTCTAGAGTCACAAAAATAGCCTGACATTTATTAATGAAATCTTTACCCCCCTGAAAATAAAGAATAACTCCGATATTTTTCTTTAAACTGTAACTTCTAATTCAAACTCACAGCTCTGCTTGTGTTTACCACTACATCATTGCATTTAATCTCATTTACAGGCATTTATTTGCTTTTGTATGCAATGCTTTTCTACAGATGTAACTAAAAATCGAAAGATGATTAACAGCCTTATATGTTAGAAAGGGGAGCTATGTCCCTTGAAAGCTAAAAGTGTTTATATTCTTCAATCTCTCCAGTATTTGCAGGTTCTGTTTTTTCAGGGGTAAGTAACCCAGCAAGCAGGTAAGAGTCTTCACAGGCATTCAAGTGCCCCAGGTAAAGACATAGCTGACCGCTCAGAGGGGTGCCAGCTACCCCTCTACTGCTAACCATCTACTGCACCAGAGACCAGGGGAAATGAGACAGATGTGCCTTCTTCACTAGACCTCCACACCTTCTTCAACTGTCCACTTGGACCAGGATTAAAGGTTAAACCACTCTTACTCTGTAAATGTCCATATCTAGATCCATTATTAGTAAGGTGCACAAAACATTTCTCTATCCCCAGAAACTGCAGTAAAAATCCTTGCGGTACAGGTTCCCCAAATCCTTGCTATTCCATGTCCACCCTCAACAGAGAGCAACAGCAAGGACTGTGACACAGAGGGAGATGGAGCATGAGTTAGGCAAGACGACACCCACTCCAGGTAAGTGGACAAGCTCCCGGCCCCCTAGATTAGGAGCATCAAAGGGATAGCAGCATACTCCCTTAACGGCCAAGATAAATCCCTCTTCAACTACAATTTTCACTTGAAAGCCTTAAAAAACACAAATCATCTCCAGTCACCTATAAATGAAAGATCAAACTCAGCTTAAGAGGACCTATTTAGGGGGCGCCTGGGTGGCTCAGTGGGCTGATGCCTCTGCCTTCAGCTCGGGTCGTGATCTCGGGGTCCTGGGATCGAGCCCCGCATCGGGTTCTCTGCTCGGTAGGGAGGCTGCTTCCTCCTCTCTCTCTGCCTGCCTCTCTGCCTACTTGGATCTCTGTCTGTCAAATAAATAAATAAAATCTTTAAAAAAAAAAAGAGGATCTATTTAGGAGTGTCAGCAAATAATGCATGATTAAATTATTTGATGCGTGATACAAGAGTCTAATAAAGAAGTTGGCAAACTTTCTGCAAAGGGTCAGATAAATATTTTAGGCTTTACAGACTATATGGTCTCTCTTTAGACCAGTGGACCAAAACCAGCCATTGACAATAAGTAAATGAATGAGCATGGCTATTTTCCAATAAAACTATTTGCTGAAAAGGGATGGATTTAACCCTCAAGATTATAGTTTGCCAAACCCCACTCTAACATATGATCACAGATTGGCTATACTCTAGATAAAGGATCAGACTGTTTCCGGTTTTTGTTTTTGTTTCTGGATGGATTACCCAACTGATGTCCAAAATAATATGGTCATTTCCTGTGTCAGCCATGAAATTCTGAAATCTACTGGTGCCTGACTTCAAAACCTCAGTACTCTTCAATGAACTGTCACGTTACTATCCCATATTTCAGTGATGGTGCATGGCTCTAAACAAAACAGAATCTTTCCCTGCCTGAACAAATGCATTGCACATACCCAGCGAATATATTCTCTGGCATAATAATCACTTATACTTTTACCCAGGTCATAAGTGAGATGAAACGACTCTTGATGAGAAAAGATTGATTTCTGGTTAATGAGCTTAAAGATAAATTTATGATTCTTCAAATGATACATAATAAACATCAATAGTATATATACACAAATATCCACCTTAATAGGTTCTCCAGATCTGTATTTCTTAATACACACAACTTCATTTCACTAAATTTACATTTTAATCACGCTTTTCCAACTGAAGATATAAAGTGAATATTGCCAGGTATAGAAAACAGCCACTTACTATGGAATAAATATAATTTTATTGGCATATAGTAATAATTTTAATTAGAGCAGTGACACTCAATGAGCTACACACATTGGAATCACATGGGGAGCTTTAAAAATGGGGCAGAAAAAGATGCTTGTACCACACATCAGAAATTGTGACTTAGTTGTCCTAGAATATGGAATCACTCTTCTGAAGTGATTCTAACACGCTAAAAAGGAGCCACTGATTTAGACTGCTGTTGTAGTCACATACCTTACTCAGATACACAAATACAAACACAAAAAAATCCACTGAGAAAATTCATTGAGGATTTGATTCCATTTTGAATCTCATTGCAAAGAGGCAACTGGTGCCCACAAAATTACTAAGGCCACAGATCATAAGCAGAAAATATTTGAAAATATTTTTGTCCGATGCCATAGCTTCACTACAAATAGTTTGGGTCCACCCACCTGTATTTTAAAAAGCGTGTTTTAATTCAATTTTAAAACAAAATTAAATTAAGATGTTTAAAGGAAAAATAAAAAGCATGTTTCAGAAACATATCAATAAAGTTAATTTTTTAAAGCTCTAACTTTAATTTGATAAATAAAATTGGAAAAAATTTTAAAGTTCATAGTGTACAACTGTTTATTGACTTGTTTCTTAAGCTTTATAACTCATTCTACCACTGTCAACATATGTGATCTCTGACAAATTTTCTAACTTCCATGAGATTGTTTCCATACCTGTAAGGACACAGTTATTGACTTTTTAAAAATTTATATAACTCTGCCACTGCCTTCTAATATCACTGTTTTGGCCTGACCTATGAAATGAAGTCTCGTGACTCAGCATATGATTGTGACCGCGATTTATTACAGCCAAAGAATACAAAACAAAATTAGTAAAGGTTTTGAAAAAACACATGGGGCAAAATCTGAGAACCTGACATAAGACGCCAAGGGTCCTCCTTCAGTGGAATTACAAGTGATGTGCTTCATTCCCCCATCAACAACTTGTGACAAAACATGTTAAATGTTACCAAGCAAGAAGCTTGTTGGAGACTCAAAGCCTTGGCTATTTATAATGGAGGCTGTTCCAATAGGTAGCCCCTATCTGGCATGTATCCAAATTCCAGACTCCCAAAAGGAAAGTTGTGTTCAACATAAACCACAGTGTTTGCACAAACTGCTTAAGTGAGCCGCTCTTATCAGCTGATGGCAGGAACCCTTCTAAACTCTAAGTCTCCACCTAGACACCAGTCAAGGGCCAACCTTGAAAGCAGAGCTTCCTAGAGATAGCAGTTCAGTCCTGCTATGTTAGCCATTTTCTGGATGGTTCCAGAAACAATCAGAGGCCTAACAATGTCAGCAAAAGCACTGCAAATAAGGAGTCTAAAAGCCTATCTGATGTACTTATTTAATCTCTGGTTTGGAATGCTGAGAGGTATACTAAGAAAATGCCTACTCTACCCATCCAAAAGTATTCATGATCCCTAACCTCCCATTATGCTCAATCCAAATAGTTTTAGGGACGGGTTTCTTCAAAATTTCAACGATAGATAATTCCAATGTTATTTAAACAATCCCTGTGCATATGGGAAGTAGTTTTCTGCTACTTCTTATAAAGCCAATTTAACCCGACAGGAAGATGCCCATACCCACACACTAAAAAACAAGCATAAATAACAAAAATCCTAAGTAAAATATTGGAAAACAGAATTAAGCAGAAGGATTTATGGCAAAGTGGGTCAATTCCAAGAAGAACAGATGAATATTAGGAAAAATAAGTCATTGAATTAAAACATCAAAGTGGAACAAATCATAAAATCATAATATAATTAGCCCAATAAAAGCTAAAATATCCTTTTTTTCTTTTTTTTTTTTTAAAGATTTTATTTATTTATCTGAGAGAGAGAATGTGTGTGTAAGATACAGCATGAGCACGGCTCTGAGAGGAGAGGGCAGAGGGAGAAAGAAGCAGACTCCCCACTGAGCAGGGAGCGGGAAGCAGGGCTTGATCCCATATGAAGAAAATGCCAGGATCCTGGCAGCACCACGTGAGCAAAGGCAGTTGCTTAACCAACTGAGCCACCCAGGCACTACGCTAAAATATCTTTTTAAACAATCACTACTAAGTTTATTTTTTTAAAAAGTTCTGACTGAATAGGAATAAAAGGAGACTGACTTTTATTAGGATACTAATACTTCCTTAACTTGATACATACATATACATATATACATAGCCTAACTGTAACAGATATAAGCATTTGGTTAATAATAAAACACTAGAAACAGTCCCAGAAAAGTTCAGAAATAAGACAAGGAGGTCTACTCTTATCACTATTAGCATTTCTCAGAAACAAAAGACAATGCGGTTAATTGAACCAAGTTAAAAGTAAATGGATTAGAAAACGAAGAGGCAAAATAATTATTTGCAGATAATCTGATTGTCCATATGCAAAATCCATGTGAATCAACTGAAAAAATTCAGAGAGAAAATAAAGGAAGTTCAGTAAGGTGGTCTCATAAAATTATTATATGAAAATATACAGTATCCTTCCATGCCAAAAACCAAAAGCTGGAAAATATGAAGAAAATGACCTGCAATTTATAATTGCAAAACACATCTAATACTTAGGAATAAACTCATAAACTCATAGAACTCATGGAATAAAACCAAAGTCCATTGAAGAATTTAAAAGAAATATATTAAGAGACATACATTGCTTGGACACAGAAAAATCCACTGTTTAAAGAGATTAGCCATCCCTCAATCACCATACAAAAAAAGCGTATTCGATATTTTATTGTACTTTAAATGTTCTGAAGCTTCAAAGTTCAAGAAAATATTCTTGATAGGGATAACAGTTAAAAAATAATAATTTGACAAATGGGCACACATAAAAAAACTGAGAATGAGAGGTGAGATTTTTATATTTATCAAGAGGTGATTTAAGTTGAGAAACACAGTTCTAATTAATATGAGAATTGAAAGTAATCCTGATCACAATCACAACAGAATTTTTAAATTAAATTGGGATAAGACAGACATCTGGAAGAATAGATATATAATTTAGTATATATTCTGGAAAAAAAAAAAAAGAACAATGGGGGACCACTGAGTGGATGAGAAAGCAATTCACAAATTAGAGCAATTAGAACAATGTCATATTAGAGAGACAGATCGTTGGAACTTATTAGTCCAGAAAAAAAAACCCAAGTACTATACACAGGAATTCACTACACACACACACACGCATAAAAATACAGTATTTCAATTCACTGGGGGGAATACAGAATTTTTTTCAATAAAAGAAGTTGTTAGCTAGTCATTTTGTAAAAAGTGGATAGTCACACAAGAACACAGAATTAAATACATAAGGATGGCAAGCTCAGCACTTTCTATAACAATGAAAAATTGTTAAAAAACAAATGCCCCAGGGCGCCTGGGTGGCTCAGTGGGTTGGGCCGCTGCCTTCGGCTTGGGTCGTGATCTCAGGGTCCTGGGATCAAGTCCCGCATTGGACTCTCTGCTCAGCGGGGAGCCTGCTTCCCTCTCTCTCTCTCTCTGTCTGCTTCTCCATCTACTTGTGATCTCTCTCTGTCAAATAGATAAATAAAATCTTAAAAAAAAAAGTCTATTTAAAAAAAAAAAAAATGCCCCTTTAAAGGTAACTGGATAAGGGGTGCCTGGGTGGCTCAGTGGGTTAAGCCTCTGCCTTCAGCTCAGGTCATGATTTCAGGATCCTGGGATCGAGCCCCGCATCGGGCTATCTGCTTAGCGGGGAGCCTGCTTCCTCCTCTCTCTCTGCCTGTCTCTCTGCCTACTTGTGATCTGTTTGTCAAATAAATAAATTTTAAAAAAAATTAAAAAAAAAATGAAGGTAACTGGATAAACAAATAATGGTAAATCTATATAGTAGAATAATATACAATTTTAAAGGAATAAACTTAGATTACTATTAACATTGAAAAAATCTAAAATATATGTATTTACATGGAAAAAAGGTATCACATGGAAAAACTGCAAAACTGTATTATAGTAAAATGTTATCTTGTTAAATAAATTTTTAAAAAGCAAACATCAAATTGTTAACAAGGGTTAACCCAAAGGATCAGGGTTGTGGGAAAATTTAATGTAGTGTACTACATAATTTTATGTTTAAATTTTTATAAGCATGATTTATTTATAATAAAACTTTATACAAATATATTAATAACTTTGGCCACTAAAATTACAAAATAAATTAGTTTGTGTATGAGACAGCAAGTGTTTTAATTTGCCATAACCGGTAGTACCTGATTTGGTGACTAAGAACAGTAAGCAGAGGGACTGTATATTATCTCCACAAATGAAAATTAATTAACAACTTGAAGACAAGGACAAAAGGTTCATTACACGAAGACAGACATTACACGAAGGTAGGAATGAATACCAGCTACTTGAGTAGCATGGCCTACTAGGACACCCTATTTGATGCATCCTGACTAAAGATCTTCACCTTCGAAATTTTCAGTAGGACATTTTCTAGACTTAAGGCGCATTTTTTTTTTTTTCAGATGCAAACACAGCGCTCTGAGATTTGCTCCTGTTGACAACCCAAGTCTAAATTTGCTGACGTTCCCGGGATAGGGCAAGGGTAATCTATTCACTCAAGCTGTTCCTTCAAGGTGGGAAGAAGGAGAACAGGAAAGCAGAGGGAACAAGGACCTACTGGGATACAGTGCAGGAACACCACGACCAGGAAATGGTGCCATTCATGATAGCATATGGTATCATTAGCTGAGGGTTCTGGGACTATATGGATTTATTTACCAGGGATGGTGGTATAGAAACTATACTCTTTCATGGTTGGGTAACTTTCATGGGTTCAAATGCATTAAAAAAAAAAGACTAAAGCAGCCATACTAAGATTCTCAGGGTTATTGACTATTTCCTATGCAATAAGAAACCGACACCCATTTGTTCTAACCAAAATAATGAACAATGTCCATAAATAAAGTGAAAGCACCATATGTACTTTATACTGCTGTAATGTTATAATTACTTCTTAAGGAGTCTGAAAAAACCAAGTCAACCTAAATACCAATTTCTTTACTTAAAGCTCACTTCTGGCAGTACTGTTTACAAACTTTTCTTTTAGAAAGGGCTCTCCACAATTTTTAAAGTTTATTCTCCAGAGTGTAATCAGGAAACAGACAAAGAGCAAAGCTCCACCCGGTGGAGATGCCAATGAGTCCTTGAAAGCTTTATAAATCTCCCCTGGGAAGCCCTCTCTGCCCCGCCTATTTCCTGACTGAAAAGCCTTTATGGGTAAAAAGACCTTCTGCTCTTTAATTGCAAAATATAAATGATCTTTCTCTTGAGGAAAGCGATGGCATTTACAAGCATATGGTTTAGCAATTTCTTCCTGCTCTTGGTACCCATGTGGTGTGTAATTTGAAGTAGTATTCCTTAAACTTTAAATTAATATCACCTGGGGAGATAAAGGATATCCTGTCTGCATCTTAAGCACTCTCAAAAAATCACATTCTACTTTCTCATGGGAAGGATACCTCACTTCTTTTGATATATACTCTACCCTTGTAATCCAAAAGTCTGAATAAACAGGTGTACACTGACCATACTGGTTGGTGTAACCTTGATTCTGATACTCTGCAAGAAAAGCTACTTCTAAACCTTACAGAGGACTCCTGTCACAGGGGCAGAAAGGGGCCCCAAGTGAGAAACATGACTGTGGTTTACAGGCATTCTCTGGTTTCAGGATCCCCCAAATATCTTTCCCTGGGAAAGATGAAATGATTTCTAACATCTAGTACTACTCCAAATTCTTGTCACTCTCATGATTTTATATGTTTGTGAATAAATGTTTATAGATATGCAAAGCTTGGAACACTTTTAAAGAACTGTAATCATAACAAAAACATTTGACAAGATTATTATATTGAGAGTGTATATAACTCCATTTACCAATTACCACATTGATTCTCCACTTCTTTGTCAAGGGACAAAATAGTTTCTGAATCTGTAGGTAATTCATCCAATAAAAGACTTATTGAGGGAAAAGAAAAGGATTTATTGAGCTCTCTTCTCTGATGCAGGCCCAGTGCTTGGTGATAGAAACTCAAGGATTAATAAAAGATAAAGTTGCCAACTCTGAAGAACTCACTGTCTCCTGAAAAAGGTAGGCCTAGATGACAAATAATGCCAATTCTAGAGTTAGCAAGCCATAATTTTATGATCAAGCCATAATTTAATGATTTTCAGAAAGTAAAATAAGTTATCTTCTGTAAGTACCACACTAAAACAACTACAACTATGTTGAACAGATTACTAAATGAACAGGAACTCAGAAAATTATGTTACATTCTTTTATCAAAATAAAATATTCAAACAATTGACTACTTGTTCTCCAAAATGGGGTTGTTTACATCCCAAAGTGAGTACGATACAAGCCACAGGAATTTGGTAAGAAAACCTTAACACTTCTAGTGACATATATATATATTTTTAAAATTTTATTTATTTATTTGACAGAGAGAGAAAGAAAGAGCACAAGCAGGGGGAGCAGCAGGCAGAGAAAGAGGGAGAAGCAGGGCCCCACAAAGCAAGGAGCCTAATAAGGGGTTCAATCCCAGAATGCTGGGATCATGACCTAAGCCGAAGGCAGACACTGAGCCAACTGAGCCCACCCAGGCGTCCCAACATGAATTCCTAACCTAGAAAAAAAAAAATTAAGCTTCAGCAATATTTAATATGTAGGTGTCCCTAGCCTCCTCTCATGATCTGCATGTCAAAAACAGTCACTTGTCTCATAAAACAGATAAGTGTCTAGGGAATTCCACAAATGCAGGACTCAAGGAAGTGTTCTCATTTGCTCAAGGACATATTAGGTTTACCTGCACCTGCTTATGTGAATTTTCCAAATGTTACCTGGCTTTAATTAAATTATTGCTCACAAGATGACAAGTGGACTAAAAAAGTTCCTGCAAGGAAACCACTGATTGTAGATAATATAATATTGCCAAAATAAGAAAACAAGTAAATGGCCATTTATGATAACTCTACCCCTAGTAATCAGATTTTATAAGGAGGTGACCCTGGCCAATAAATCCTAGAGACTTAATGCATACCTACAGTGAATATAGACAAAAATATTGTATTATAATCATCAAACCTGCTAAAACATTATAATTAAATTATTGCAACAACTAAAAACAAGTGCTAATGGTTAACATGATAAAGGTTGTAATTATGGCCACAACAGCAATCATATCTTAATAGATAAATGTATTAAATTAACATGTTATATACACTTTATTATTTTTAAAGATTTTATTTATTTATTTATTTATTTATTTGAGAGACACAGAGAGAGAGGAAAGTGAGTGAGAGAACATGAGGGAGGAGGCAGAAGAAGAGGGAGAAGCTGGCTCCCTACTCAGCAGGGAGCCAGATGTGGGGCTCCATCCCAGTACCCTGGATCATGACCTGAGCCAGAGACAGATGATTAACTGACTGAGCCACCCAGGGTCCCCACATGTTACACACTTTAAATCTACTTGGTTTTTGTTTTTTGTTTTTTTTTAAGATTTTATTTATTTATTTATTTGACTGAGAGAGATCACAAGCAGGCTAAGAGGCAGGCAGAGAGAGAGAGAGAGGAGTAAGCAGGCTCCCCACTGAGCACATAGCCCGATACGGGACTGGATCCCAGAACCCCGAGATCATGACCTGAGCCAAAGCCAGAGGCCCAACCCACTGAGCCACCCAGGGGCCCTAAAGCTATTTATTATATGTCAAATATATTTAAGTTTAAAAAGACCCCCAAATTTGAAATAAGATTTGAAATATATACTATTATTAACAATGAACCTCCATATAAAAGGCATTAAAAGATAGGCTGAATAAATCAATACTGGTTGAATGTTTTAACCCAAAAAGCAGCTTAAGACAAAATTACAACCTAGTAGCAAATTAACCATTTTACAGGATACAAAGTACCTTTCACCTAATAATAATGGCTACTATCTACAGAGGACTTATTATTGCCAGGCAGAGTCCTGAGCATTTTATACACACCATCTTATCTAATATTCAAAGAACTGGCTTGGGAAGGTACTGTTTTTTATTCTACTTTACAGATAGGAAATTGAGACAGAGACAAGAGTAGGCAATTGTTCAAGGACACAGACAATAAATAGCAGATTCAAACCAAGATCTATCAAAGTCCTGAACTTAGAAGAGCTATGTCACAGTGACACAGGAGAAATAAGAAATGATTCTCACTGACTCCTGCCAACTAGCTCCTCTGACCAGCAGTTCGCAAACATTTTTAAGACGCCCTATTCAGACTAGGTAAAATATGCCATGGGTGGTAAGAATGACATGTCCTTTTTCAAGTCTACTTTTGGAGATTACATATGAATCAGCTTTACTAATAAAGAGAGAATAACTCAGACTCAGCTGCAATGTAGTCAAATTCTAGTTATTGAAAAATTACAGACCAAGAATACCATTAAAACAAATATCTATCCATATACACTACAGGGTTAAGTGAAAAACCTATAAAAAACTAAACTGATAATGACACAACTGAACAGTAATCTATAATTTTAAAAAACAAGAATGGAAACAACTGTGAAAAGAGTAACCAACTCAACTTATAATATATATCTTTCTTAAAATGTAAAATAATTCTAACTTATACATATTCATATATGGAACAGGAGCTTCGCAATGTTGCTACAGACTACATAGTAGCCAGAATTATTAGTAGAACACCAAATTATACAACTGAAAATAATAAAACACTGTTTTTTAATTATACTTGAATTAAAAAAAATAAATTTTTTAGGGGCACCTGGGTGGCTCAGTCAGTTAAACATCAGACTTCAGCTCAGGACATGATCTCAGGGTGCTGGGACTGAGCATTGTGTTGGGCTCCCTGCTCAGCCAGGAGACTGCTTGTCCCTCTGCCCCACCCCTCATGCACTCTCTCTCTCTCTAATCAATAAAATACTTTAAAAAATGATAAATATATTTTTTAAAGGTAGTAACAGCAACTACATGTCATTTATCCAGCTACATATTAAAATAGTGTTAATTTTTTTTTTTTAATGAGAATCCTTTATAAACTCTAGTTATACTACTGTGGATTTGTGAATGCCACATTTTGCATACCCTTAATGCTTCATTTGATTGGTTTTTAATAAGTTGCTGAAGGATATATATAAATGAAAGATTATGAGATCAACTGACACTTGCCAGTGTTTTTTGATCAGGGCTAACCAGTGGCCTTGGGCCATCTTTTGAGAAGTGTTCTCCTAGACTAGGCAATGTTCCTGGCTCAGTTTGGCAATGATATTTAATTTTGTGGTGGTTGGGAGAAGCTATTTTATTATTCAATCACAAAATATCTTAAACTCCCAAGGCAAAGCAGCCCAATATATAATTTGCAATATTAATTTTATTTTCTATTCAATTCAAGCTGTCTTCAGTTTCCCTGGATCCAATCTCCAAAACAATCTTTCCCAAATACCTGCAAATGAACAAAAGCACTTAAATCAGGTATCTTAGAAGAACAACAACAAAAAAAGTATCAAATGACCCAAGTGGGGTTCATTCTGTTATGTTTTAAAGTTTCCCCAAATACCGAAGCTTGCTTCTTCTTTCTTCCCTACAAAAGACCTTCTTGAGCTTATACTTCAGAAACGCATTAAGGTGCAGAAACATCAGATTTTACTAACCTAAATTCTGATTGTTTGCCCAAAGACCTGCATTATCCAGTTACAAAATTTCCCTAAGTCTCTTAGCTCTTGTTTGTTCCATTATTTAGCTCCCTATAAGGCAACCTCTACACAATGGGATGACTTTTGGGAATGACAAGTCACAGACTGCAATTCTAAGAAGTAACTATCACTTACAGTTCTCAGAGCTTATATAACTATTCTTTTTCAGGTTCTCAGCCTTATTGGTCCCAAGTCCATTGAAAACTGCATGAACTGTATGCTGGGAGCCAAAAAAAATATATGCACCCAGAGCCAAAAAGCAATGAAAAAGTCATGATGAGTGCAGAAGTTATTAGTTGTAATAATACTTGAAAATACAGGACAAGCCATTTCTGTTTAATTTCTTCAGTGGCGACTTATGGGTCTGTAATATTCTTGCCCAGGCTTAAATTATATGATACTTTCCTAATTAATAAGCATCATTATAGCATGAGCTCCCATTAAAGCAGTGGAATAATCAATTGCAACAATTTAATTTCTTTGTAGCAAAGCTACTGTGAACATCTGCATTATTGTCTGTATAAAGGAAATTGGCTTTTCATTCGTAGATGTTATAAAAATGTTCTACTGTGCACACTTTGATGCAGTTTGTTAAACCCCAATATCCAGGTTATTTTCTGTGAATTGTGAATTTTTAAAAAAGATCAAGTTTGAGAAGTTAGCTCACCTAAAATCTTGGATTTATAAGCTTATTTGTTGCCATTCTAGAACATAATCTAAGGTAATATTCATGAATTATACTAATCTTCCTTTTGTTTTTTTCCCCTTCTTTCCTTTAGTTTTATTGGCATTGTCTTTATTCCTTCAACATAACATTCTCTACTGCAATGAAAAAAAAAAGGAATAAAAATCAGAAATAATTATCATCATGTAGACTAGGAGTTACTGTCCAAAACAAGAGTCACTGATCTAAATTTGTAACCAAAGTCAAATCTACAGCCAAATCCAAAGCTATAATGTGTATGTAAGAATAGGGAATGAACAGCACATGTCAAGCAACTATCTTTCATCTTAGCAACAGAAAACCTTAAGAATTAAGTTCAAGAAGTCCATGCCTCATTAAGATTAGTAAAATGGACTTTTCCTTTAAAACTCTCACTCTGTCATGTTCCAAACTTAATCTTACCCGAATCTTCTACAAACCCCTGTGGATAAGCAAATATGTGGCCTGCCTTTCACCCTCTTCTGGTGCATGTATAAACCTCACTTTCACTGTGGGAGAATAAAATCCATAAAATGAAAGAATTATGTATGTTTTTTTCATTCTGTTTTAGAACAAAAACTCTAAAGGGTAGTGTATGAGTCTTCTACATTCTGTGCACTAATGCCCCCAAGATGCTACTGAATAATTGATGAGTTTATGATTAGACTGCTATCCTTGGTTTTGAACAACATTCATGGGCCAAATTTCATTCACATCTAATATTGAATTCTATCTCTTTTATCGTGATCGAAATATGCATCACAATTGATCTCTGTTCCTTAGAATTTCATCAGCTGATTCTTTACCTAAAGTCATAATCTTGATAAGTGACCAGCTCAGTTCCAGCACCAACTTGGGATGTCACTGACACAAATTCTTACAGCCCATCAAGAAAAGACACTAGGACCATGCCTTTTATAAGGGAAACAAGCCTACAGTGCAGGCATCTTAGGAATAAATATATTGACACAAGATGAGGAGAATCTATTTATACTTTGTAAGCAGAATATTTCTAAAGGTCATTTTTCAGAGAAAAAATAAATTGTGATTAATAAAGTTTTTAATATTAAGTTGGATTTCATTTAATTGAAACGGCATTACATTTTCTGACAAACATAAAATGATTGAATGTAGCAGAATTGGTGTAAGTTTATAAAGAAAAAAAGCAGCTTATGTTTTATTTGACCAACCGGTTGGGGTTTAGCCACTGATAAGGAAACAAGATTCTTAAAACACTGTGCTATACTATGAGTATATCTAGAGTAACCCATACGCTCTGTAGATAAGGCGGGTTTTAAATAATGGAAAAAGATAGCTTTTTAAGGATTTATTAAGTAAAAGAAGATGTTCCATACAGACAAGATGGCAAGGGCAGGAGTCCTAGGGTAGTATCTGAAAATGTGGGACTGAAAAGTATGTTTTGAGTAACAACGGAGAAGAGATAGAAAGAGATACAAAATATGGTAGAGCCTTACAAAATAAAACCTGTCTAAAACTAAGATGCCTCCAAGGGAACAAAGAGCTGAGACTTGGAAGTATTCATAAGTTCTGCTGGGTAAGATCTAGACAAATCATTTCAAGTCCTGAGATTCAGTTTCTACCTTGGAAAAGGGGTGGGGGGTAGGCAACATTCTGTGGTAACTTCAAGTTGTTAAACTCTATTGCTAATCATATGTGTAGGAAACAATGTTCTTATATACTGGTAGAAGAAAAATCTGCTTCAGCTTTTTGGAGGTCAACCTGCAGAATTCACAAAATTCCTAAATATCCATTTCCTATAACCCCACAACTGTACTTCCAAGAGTAAATAAGGTTATAATTAAGCATTGCTTCTAACAGCAAAGAGCTGGGGGACTAAACATCCGTCAGTACCACAAGCAGAAAATAACAGCAACAATCTTCGGGGAGGAAAGTGAGTTTGAGAAGCCTCATAAGGGGATGAGTGGGAAGTATTACATTTAAACTCAATGTACTTCTGAAGTGTTTCCTTCCTTTAAAGGGGCACCTGGGTGGCTCAATTAAATGTCTGCCTTCCACTTAGGTCTTGATCCCAGAATCCTGGGATCCAGTTCCGCATCAGACTCCTTGTTCAGCACAAAGTCTGTTTCTCCCTCTCCCCGCCACTCCCCCTGCTTGTACTCTCTGTGCCAAATAAATAAATAAAATCTTTAAAACACACACACACAAACACACATACAAGAACTGATTTATCTTTTACATAAATGGCATTTCAAGAAACTTTAGAAAGTGTTAACTTAAAAAAGGTGATGAGATATTTATGTTTATCAAAAAAAAGCTTTTTTTTTCCTTTAAAGAAAAGGATGAAAACCCCAGATCTGATTTGTTCCACTTTACTGAGAAGCAATTATGAGGAGAAATGACCAAATGCTGATGCAGAGAGAAATTTAGTAAATAATAGAACTTTAAGAGTTAGCTGAAAATGAGTCAAGACACAAAATTCTGGAGAACAGGGCCTAGGCATTGCTCCCTGGTGTCCCACAAGGACAACAGTCTATCAATAAATATTACACTGAAACAATCCAAGCATAGGCTATAGACACAAATGTGCAACTCTCTGTCATTCTCAGGAATTGATTATAAAGATATATGTGCTCATCTTAAAAACACCTCTCAACTACTTATAATCAATTGTTTTCATTAACAAGTTTTCCCTCCCCCAAATATTCAGCAGGTATTTGATTTCTTAATTTCCACTTTACTAACCAAGGTTATATTTCTGTATCACACTTTGCATAATGTTTATCTTATTTCTCCATTTCTTCAAATATTTTTAAACTTATACAACCACTTCATTATACAGCACCTTTCTTGGTGTTCTTGAAGTCTCTAGTGATGTGCGGTTTTTTCAACTGTAAATTCTATAAGTACTTCAATGGAGCATAAACAAACATTAACAACTGTCTAATCCTGAGATGAACATTCCCTTAGGATCTCTGAAATAGGGCCTGGGCAGCTCAGTAGGTTAAGTGTCTGCCTTGGGCTCAGGTCATGATCCCAGAGTCCTGGGATCGAGCCCTGCAGAGGGCTCCCTGCTTATTAGCCGGGAGCCTGCTTCTCCCCCTCCCTCTGTCTGCTGCTCCCCCTGCTTGTACTCTCTCTGTCGCATAAATAATTAGAATCTTAAAAAAACACAAAAACCTCTGAAGTAGCACTATTCTATTTTTCCATTCACAAAAACATAAAACTCCTGTTGATGTGCTTTTAGACAATGCACAGCTTTACATTTTCAGAACAAAGGAAGCCCATTCTTTCTACACTTTTGTTACCTAGTTAGTTAGGATAAGCCTGTGTAGCTTAATTATAAGGAGTAGGACCTGCCAGAACCAAGTATCAAGGAATGGAAGTCTGTGAAGGAAATGATTCAAATAGTTCTGGAGATACTTGCTTCTCAGCTGACATTCAATTCAACAATTGGTGAAGGCTTACTATGAAGGCTTACCAGGTACAGCGGGAAGGAATAACCGGTGATGAACATTACCCATAAGAAGGAACTAAGAAAGTTCATTACTCTCTGCACTGTAATAACTGTAACTTAAAGATCAGAAAGCAAATGATCACTATAATTTCTTCTGCAACCTTACCCACTCCACAATTTACAAAAGATGACATTCCAAAAACAAGTTATTTAGAAGCCTTAGAATGCTTAAGTCTTTTCCACAGAAACAACGTTGCAATATCCGATGGCCAGCCACAAATGCCTGTTGATTCCCAAAGTACCTTAAGGAATGGACCACTAGGAAAGTGAACCACAATGAGTAACAATATGGAAAATGCTGAGTCCCAATTTAGAAAGAAAAAAATATGCCTTACTAGTTTCAGGAGAAAAAAGAGAGGAAATTCTTCTCCACTTGGTCCTGCTCACTGGATCAGACCCAGGAATTACTACTTTGCCTTCTTTTGGTTCCCTCTTGTGCTAATTTTCAGCATTTTTTTTCTCTCTCTGGCTTACTAAGCAGTAGAAGGGTCTCAGAACTTTCACCCAGCTCTGGAGCTGCATTAGCCAAAATAGTTATCACCGGCCACCATATGTGACTACCAACCGCTTGAAATGTTGGCTAGTCCAAATTGAGACATACTGTAAGTATAAAATACACACTGTATTTCAGAGACTTAGTAAAATATTTCATTTACTTTTTCTTGTTGAGTGGATATTGAAATGATAATATTTTAGATATATCAGGCTTAATAAAATATTTTTAAATTAATTTTACCTGTTTTTTTTTCTTCAGCATGGCTACAATAAAATTTTGAATCACAAATGTGGTTTGCATTTGTAGTTTACATTATATTTCTATTAGACAGCACTACTAAACAGATAATCATAAATAAGACAGTAAACAGTATCCCAAGTCACACCACTTCAGTTCAAATCTTGGCACCACAATTTACTACTGTGTAATCTTCGACACACTACTGAGCCTCTTTCTAAGCTTCTGTTTTCTTTTCTGTAAAATGTGGTAATAATAAAATGCTATTTCAGGGGCCCGTTGGTAGAATTAAATGAGGTAAAGAAAAACAAATACTATGATATCTATCACATAATAAATGTTCAGTAAGTATTTACCACTCCTATCATTACCACAACAACTACTACTATTATCATTATTCACTACCAGTACATGATGAAGAAAAGGACAAAGATACAAGTGGGTAGAAAGAGAGATAGAGAGAGGGTACAAATACAGACTGTTCAGAGAGAATTCTCTGTTCAAATTTAAAGAGAGAAACCCACTTAGGAACAGATCCGCTTTATCTCTGTACAGATAAAGAACTGTAGGCTGCCATTAGCTCCCAAGGGCACAGCCCACATGGAGACCTGCATCACTTAATGGCAGGCAGTATCTGGGTATTTCCAGGATGTTCTCTTACCATATAAATATGTTAGAGAGGGGCATCCGGGTGGCACAGCTGGCTAAGCATCTGACTCTTGGTTTTGGCTTAGGTCATGATCTCACCGTCCTGAGACAGAGCCCCACCCTGGGCTTTGTGCTAAGGGCTAATTCTGTTTGCGATTCTCTCTCCCTCTTCCCTGCTCCTCCCCCTTGTGCGCTCTCTCACTCTCTCTCAAACAAGTAAGTAAAAATCTTTAAAATAAAATGTCAGAGAGAATGTGGGAATACGGAAAGAGCACTGCTGCTCTTGGAGCAGTGCAAGGAACCTTAGCGTCAACACTGGGAGCCATGGACTTGCAGACAAGTCCTCTAGCTACTGGCTAATTTGTAAATGAGAAGAAAGGGCTAAAAATTCTCTGAAGTCCCTTCCACTTATGACTGTTCTTCCCTTCTTTCCAAAAGGACTGCAGAGCAAGAATAACTCCCTAAGAGTTCACCACCACCACAAAAACATCCAACCCAAGTGCAGAACTTGTCTTCCACTTGTTCAGCCTCTAGTGAAAGCCAGGGATTTCGACTTTTTTGGCTTTTCTGAGATGCCACTGTCTCCTCTCATAGGACCAGGTTACTACTGGTACTTCTTATATTCCCCTTGCCTGGCTAATTCTGTTTCTTCTTCCAAGGCTCAGAACAGGTTTCATGCCTTTCAGCAAGAGCCTTCACTGATGTTGCCAACCTAGGTCTGGTGCTCCTTTTACATGCTCTGTTTCCCTCTTTCACTGCCCCCATAAGCCGCACTGGGATTTTGTTACCGACTTGCCTAGATGGTAAGTCAGCTCACAGAGGGTAATAACCATGACACAGTGCCTATTGGTACTCAACAAATACTGAATGAATATCTTACTCCTCTTTACCTCCCCAGAATCTAATACAGTGCCAGGCATATTTAAGTCCTCAAAATTAACAGAAAAGGCCACAGAGATATTAACAGACCTCTTCTCTGCACTCCAGGCCCCTATTTACTACGGCCTACTTTACATCTTGACTTGGTTACCTCAAAGGTCCTTCAAAACTCTCTTCATACTCTCTATGCTCTCTCTCCCAGAAAAAAACTGTCCCCATCCAGTGTTCCCAGCACAGCAAACCCAGTAATAGAAATCAGAATGACACCTCCCTCAACCTCACTTTCCGTATCTAAGCCAGCAGGAAGTCTTTTGGTTTTCCCTCCTAAATGAGCTCCAAAATTGATTTACTTCTTGACAAATTCTATACTACCATTCTAGTCCACACCATGCTTGGCTCTCACTTGGACCATCCCTTAGCTCCTAACTGAGCTCCCTGCTTCCATTCCAAACCGTGCTCCACACAACACCCAAACTGGAATCGGTCAAATTACAAAGCTGCTTATGAACTCAGCTCCTCCCTTCATGATACCCACTCCCGCTTAAAACTCTTCAGCGGCTTCCCAACGCATTGACATGAAAGAACAAGAGGAAAACATTTAATGAGGCCTTCAAAGTTTGTGGAATCTGACTCCTAACTCCACCGTCCTGTCTCCTCACTTGCCAAGCTCCCTAATGCCACAAAGCCTTGGCACACATAAGCTGTTCCTTCTCTGGGACTTCCCTTCCTTTTTCACCTTCCAAACCCCAGGTGTGACTTACAGGCCATTTCCTCAGGCAGCTTTCCTTGACTTTAGTCCAGCCAGGGTCCCTTGTCATCACTCATATATTGTAATCATTTCCTTTGTAGAATTCATCTCTTTGTATTTATACAACAGCCTTCCCCTGAGAGGCCATTTCCCAACAAATCTTTTGCAAATCAGATTGGTCATTCCATTGCTTACAACTCTTCCATGCCTTCCTATCTCACTTTGAAAAAAAAATCATTCCCTTTACCAAGGCCTATCACAGCCTTGATAGGCCTTTACCTTTACCTTTTCCTTTACCTTTTACCTTTACCTTTACCCTTTACCCTTTACCTGTCAGCATGTGCTGACACCCAGGCACCTCCCCAAACTTCTGCCCTCCCCCTCTCCTCGCACACTCTACTCCGCCACTCTGGCCTTGCTGTTCCTTAAACACAGACCAGCTCACCCCTGAACTCAGGGTCCTTATAAATTACCTTCCCTCTGCCAGAATGTTTTGTTCTCTGGGTCCACACTACTGGCTACTCACCAATCAGATGTCGGTTCCCTGACTGCCTTCCCTAAGAGAACACCGACCCTCACCCCATTTCTAGCCCTCTATTCCATCTTACTCTCTTCACTGCACGTACCACTAGAAGATAATCTCCATGGCGGCAAAGACTCTGCCCTGTTCATCCCAGTGCCTAGAAAAGTATCTGTTGCACAATAGAGACTCAACACCTATACTAATGCTTAAAGTAGCTTGTGGGTACCCTTTCAAATAACTGAACCCCACTGACATAGGTAAGAGATAGAGGTATCGGGTGCCAGGGTGGCTCAGTCAGTTAAGCATCTGCCTTTAGCTTGGGTCATGGTCCCAGGGTCCTGGGATCAAGTCCCACGTTGGGCTCCCTGCTCAGCAGGAAGTCTGCTTCTCTCTGTACCCCTCTCCCCTGCTTGTGATCTTGCTCTCAAATAAATAAATAAAACCTTTAAATTAGAAAAAAATTTTTAAAATTTTGAAAGGAGAGTTACCAAGAGTTGATACTAATTAAATTAGTAGGTTAAATTCTAAGATAGCCCCCCATGATTTCCACCCCCTGGTATACACATCCTGTATAAATCAATCCCCTTCCCTTGAGTTTGGCCAGTACCAGTATGGTATAGTTGTCCATATTATTAGGCTGCCTTGTATATAGGGGTGTGTGTGTGTGTGTGTGTGTGTGCGTACATACACGACTCTTTTATAGCAGACTGGAAGGATTCTCCTGCTGGGTCTGAAGAATTTGCCAGGCTGTGAGCAGGTCAAATGTTTAGGGGCTGAGAGTGACCCCCCAGGTTACAGCCAGCAAGAAAATAAGGACCCTCAGTTACGTAAGCACAAAGAATTGAGTTCTGTCTACCACCACTGAGCCAGGGTCGAGGAATCTTAGTCTCAGATGAGATCATGAGATCGTAGCCTCTGCAGACACTGTGACTTCTGCCTGGGGAGACTGTGAGCAAACAATACAGCTGTACTATGCCGGGACTTCTGACCTACAAAAACTGTGAGCTAAAAAATGGCTGGTGCTTTAAGCTGGAACTTTGTGGTACACTGTTATGCATCAACAGAAAACGAATGCAATGGCCATCAAGCCCACCAGATCCAAAGCTTACTTTTTATAACAAATACAAATATTTTATAACAAATACCTTGTTAACACATACCCCCAAAACACACTGAGATTTATAACCTACTAAGCACTTAAAAAAAAAATACACTGGTTAAAATAGAAGGGAAAAATCAAAATCAAAATAAAATAATATGTATCTCAACCATATTATAAAACAAAAACGTCCTAAGACGCCTGAGTGGCTCAGTTGGTTAAGTATCTGTCATCGGCTCAGGTCATGATCCTGGGGTCCTGGGATTGAGCCCCATTGGACTCCCTGCTGGAGGAGGGGAGCTAGCTTTCCCTCTCCGTCTATCTACCATTCCCCCAGCTTGTGCTCTCTGTCAAAATAAACAAAATCTTAAAAAAAAAAAAAAGTCCCTATAAATTTTCAAGATGACTTCCGAGGGGAGATTCTATATCCACTGAAAACCTCTGCTTGCCAGGATCAGGGTATCTGAAACACACTGGCTTCAAACAGAGAATATTTACTCTCAAAATGCCTAGTATTTGTTAATTTTGCTTCTTCTGTATTACTGTTGTAGAACATGTCTTTGAAAGTCACATTAGCATTATATTTTTATCCTAACCTTTTTCCAAAATGGACGTAAGAAGGTTCGAAAGCCTCACAGTTCCCTTTTTTCCCTCCTCCTCCTCAATTATTAAGCACTCACTGAGAACAAGATACTGTTCCTTGAAATTAATTTTCACAATTAAATAGCCCTTTAAAGCCTCTAATTCATTTCCCAACTCTCATCTTTCAGATGTGAACAGAGAATCACCATCATCTAGTGGCTCATTATACATGCTATAAAATATTTCACCCCAGCTGTGAAGCTGGCCATAGTAAATACGTTTTGTTGCCTTAATCAAGATTTATGATAATATAATAATGTAATTTTTAAAGGCCACATGCCAAAGTACTTCCTAAATTAATAAAAATACTTAGCACTTAACCTATAACACACTTTCAAATCATCACACAGTCTTGCAGGTAGCTATTTGCCCATGTGCCCAGGGCTAGTTACAATTGATGGAGAGCCTGTCACCAAGCCTATTTACTTGATTTATTTTACAGTGGCCTTCTAAGGCCACATACATAATGGGTACTCACTTTGTGATGGGAAAATAAATTATTTAGTCTGAACAATATGACAGTGTTACTATTAAGTTATTAATTCACTGAAAGGGGGAAATTCCTGAATAGTCTTTTTTTTTTTCATGTCCAAATAGCAACACTATTAATAAATATTCAGATTCCAAGATATGTGCTATGGTGAGTGCTGTGAAGTATGTAAATCTGGTGATTCACAGACCTGTACCCCTGGGGCTAATAACACATTATATGTTAATAAAAATTACAAAATTAAAAAAAATAAATATTCAGATTCCTAGAACCCTAGAGCTGGAAAGGACTTCAGGACCAAAACCTACAACTTTTTATAGATGAGAAAACTGAGAAACTTCTCCAAGGTCACAATCATCAGTGGCAGAACCTGGTATAAGATAAGGAGAGACAGGGCTACAGGATCTCAATTCCTCACAGTGAGAAAATGGGGATAACCCCACCCCCAATATGGTGGCTATGAGGATGCAATAAAATAAAATAAAACACATGAAGGACATAGTATAATGGTCAACACATTTTCCTTTCCAGGATTTTCTCCACTAACCTCTCCCATCACTTTATTTTATTTTATTTTTTTGCCAAACTATCATTTAGAATGAAGCACATTGGTGATGACTTTGTGACATTCATACTGCATTGACAACAAATTGGAGCAAACTGTAGTCCATTCGAGAATAGAAGGACTACTAGGAGGCTACAAAGGAAGCAGCTGACCCTGACTATCAGGATTTGAGTCTACACTCACCAAAGGCTTCAAGAACTTTCAACTTGCTGGACTGATGAGCCCAAACCAGCTTCCCCAAGGTTGGGAGTATGAAGACTTTAGAGCTAGTTGTTCAGCCTTGCACTTCACACATACTTGATCATCTCTTTTTCAGTTTTATTCAAACTTTTTCAGTTGTATCCACACCTGTAGCCTCCTCTTTCTAACCTCCAATTCACTCCTGAATCCACTATTACCCCACCCCACTGAATCCACTCTTACCACAGACATCGGTGACTTCCTAGTTGGCATATCCAAAATTCGCTTTTCTATTCTTACCTTTCTGGATCTCTCTGCAGCATATGACACTCTTGAAAATACTCTTTTTGTAACCCTACTCTGTTAGCCTCTGTGACACTCTCTTCTCCTGGTTCTCCTTTTACCTCTGTGTCTCTTCTTTCACTACCAAGTCCTTAAGAGTTATATTCCCCAAGGCTTCCTTGTGAGTTTATCATTCCTTCTGGTTTCAACTACTACCTGTTAACTTCCAAATCTTGATCTCTAGGCCAGACATATCTGAATTTCAGATTCGTATGTACAGATTCATATGCCTACAATGTTATTCCACCACATGTCCCCACTGGCACTTCAAATCAGCATACTCAATACCAAATTAATCTTCTCTTAATGCATGTCTTCCTCCAGTGTCCTTTATCTTAATAGGGGGCATACCACACAAGTAACCTATGCTAAAAACCTGTACTTTTCCCTTGAGTTCTTCCTTTCCCTGGCCCCACCTTGTCTAATCCATTAATTAGATTTTTTTTTTAAGATTTACTTATTTGAGAGAAAAAGAGAGACTGTGTGAGTAGGAGAAAGGGCAGAGAGAGAGAGGGAGAGAGAATCTCAAGAAGACTATACAATGAGCATGGATCCCAATGTGGGGTTTGATCCCACAACCGTGAGATCATGATGTGAGCCGAAACCAAGAGTCAGACGCTTAACAAACTGAGCCACCCAGGAGCCCCAAGATCTTCTAATTTTACCTCCTAAATATTACTCCTCTAATTCATCCTCCTATGTCTGTCTAACTTCTACCCCAGTTCAGGTTTCAATCATCTCTTACCTGCACTACTCTGACAGCTTCCAAACTATCTCTCCACCTTCCACTTTGTCCCCCTCAATTTCACCTCTACTGGGTTTGCACAATAACCAATCTAAAATTAAGATATAATCAAGCTAGTCCCTGGTTTAACACTTTTTAAATTCTCCAATTAAAAGGCTCTGCAGTCAAACCTCTATACTTTGGAATTCCCTCTCTGAACTCTTTGCAAGGTCAAGACATGAACTTGAACTAGTTACTCAACTTCTCTGCCCCTCCATATTTTCACTTATGAATGTCCCAGAGGATTAAACATGATAATTATTTTTTTAATATGATTACTTAATAAGATCTGATAGAGTTCAAACAAATGTCAAGAATCTTCTTTTTGTTTGAATGCCATATTATTTTTGTATATATTTTAGTATCACTTGTTTTTTTTCTTTTTTTAAAAAAATTTTTTCTTTATATTAACATATAATGTATTATTAGCCCCAGGGGTACAGGTCTGTGAATCGCCAGGTTTACACACTTCACAGCTAAATGTGATAATTATAAAACACTTACTATAGTTCCTGGCATATAGTAAGTGCTTAACAAGTGGTAGTTATTAGTGATTATATTATTAATACAATTATAATAATCAGATTATGGTCACTGGAATGGTATACAAACTCGCAGACAGGGCATCCATGGCCCTTCTCCGAAATGACCCTTGCTTACCACTCTAGCCTCCATTCTGCCTTTCACTTTATGTTTTAGCAACACCACTTACCCTGACACACACTGCCATCTCTCTGACAAAAATATATGTTTCCTTGACCCCCTGCATAAGTAGGGCCTTATTCTTTAGGCTCAATTAAGTGTCACCATCACCAGGAAGCCTTCTCTGAATATCAATGCTTATTAAGATGTCTTAATTAAGATGTTTCCTCAGAAGTACAGATAGACTAAGTATTCATAGCATATAAATTCTAAGCTAATAGTCTGGATATCTTGTTCTCACAGCACCTACCACTTTATATCACAAACATCTACCTTTAAATTTACCACCCCCACTAGATTACAAGTTCTTTGTGGTCAGGAAACATAAATTACTCTTTTGTATCCAGAGTACTTACTATAACCTAGCGGGAGGTCAACAAATGTCTGCATGGATGAGAGGGAAGCTGCCTGGGAATCTCCTCTCCACTTCTACCTGAATTAGGTCAATTCTTACCATGAAGGCATCACATCATACTCAAATTTAACTTATGTGAATTCAATTATTTATATAGAAGGAGTCCTCAAAATAGAGGGAGCTGGGGCGCCTGGATGGCTCAGTGGGTTAAGCCTCTGCCTTTGGCTCAGGTCATGATCTCAGGGTCCAGGGATCAAGCCCCTCAGTGGGGAGCCTGCTTCCCTCTCTCTCTCTGCCTGTCTCTCTGCCTACTTGTGATCTCTGACTGTCAAATAAATAAATAAACTCTTAAAAAAAAAAAAATAGAGGGAGCTACCCATCACTCAACGACTCCACTCAATGTTCCTTGCTGTACCCAAGCCTGAAACAAGGTCTGAGGGATTTTAGAAGCTTTTCAATCACTGACAAGTAAGTGGAAGCAGCAAAAAATTAATGGAAGGCCCAAGAGAAACTGACAACAGAGAGGAAGAGAGGCGGGAGAACAGTTATCCTGCCTTAGGAAAATTAACCCTTCCTTAAAAAACTTTGAGAGGGTGATTTCTTCACCTCTAAAGAATTTAATAGAGTTTACTGAAATTAATGGTACACAATTCTTCAGTAGTTACATATGTAAATGTCTGGGTAATTAAACCTGTAATGGAGGGGTGACAACAGTAGGGAGAGCAAGGAAATCAATGAAAACAATGCAACTGCACCCAAGATTACTACTAACAGAGTAAGAAATTTAAGGATCTGAGAGAACTTTTATCAAGCACCAGGTACAGAACTGCAAAGACAGTTTCATAGTGGTGCTTTAGAGGCATGCCAGGAAATGGTGAGTAATAGTGAGGTGCTGATAAGCCAAATTAGGGGTGTCAAACAAAACTTCTAGTAAAATTAAATTCTCATAATTCAAATTAGCTTATTTTAGGACATTCCTGTATTAAAAGAACCATGATATGGTATTTTGGAGGCATTAAAGGGTCTTCCAAAGAAAATTTTCACACTACCTGATTTTTACATTTTGTCCTGACTTTAGAATATAACCACTAACCCACTCCCACCCAACCATGTGACAACTCCCCTATATTCTCTTGCTAATGCCATCATCTATGGGAACAAACAAACCACTATGCTGGTAACTAGAGCCCTGGGCCTCCACTTGAGTCCCCAAGACTTGACTAGTTCCCTAGCCAGCATAAAAACAAATACCCTGGCAGCTGGCACTGCAAAGAGGGAGATGGCCAGTTCCATCTCAGCAAACACAGACGAGGGGCCTGTGAGAATAAGCATGCTGGGAGGAAAGCAAGACCATGCAGTTCTTCCCCACCCTTAGGGGAACCTCATCTTAGCTATCTCTTGGTAGACTACCCAATATCCATGCTATGCTTCATCTGATATCATTCTTACTCCTCCTCCACTACACTACAAACTTCTTGAGGGCAGGGACTAGATCATAATGCTTGAGGGAAGAATTACCAGACTGCTCACACCCATTAATCTCCTTGTCAAAGCATCATGAAATATTGCTTCATGATAGCACAGATTTTCCTACTCATTACAACCATCTAAAACTGGTATGAACTACTTTATAAAGAAATGAAACGTCCATCAAAAAGGGAGTTATGATATATCTGTTAAAAGATAATTTAAAAGGTAAGATCACAACACGTATAAATCATGATATAGATAGAAAACATATCAAAGATTTTATTTAAATCACTAATTAATGAAGCATTCAGTAAGATATTATAAAGAGTTCAAAATAGATGTCAAAGAACGCACACACAGACGCACACACACAGGTACGCATGCTATCTGGAATGCTAACACTGCTTTACAAATAGATGCATAGCCAGTCAATATCCCCAGGGCAACATTCAATTGCCTTCCACTGGACAAAATCCACTTGTGTTTCTATGAACAAGAATCATCTGCATTACTGTCAGTTTTCCACTATTTATAGTTAAAAAATAGCTCAAAGACAATGAAAGGCACAGATAGCCCAGAAGACTGCACTAGATAGGACAGTCAGTGATTTATTTTTTAATGCCCATTTCAGTCTTCCACAATTCTTTTTTTTCCTGACAACAACCATACAATGAATGGAACATTGTAAGGGCTGCTAAAGAGATTGAGGCAAGCTTCTCATATACTGACATGGAACAGCCTCCAAGATACAATGAGGAAAAAGCAAGATGCAGTAATGTAGTATGTGACATTTATGTTTAAGAATAAACATAAGAATGTGCCATTTACAAACAGATTATTTTGAAAAGGTATATAGGAATCTTTACTACTTTTATTCACCCCCAATGGAATAAGAGCATATCTTTGCCTGCTTTGTTCATCCCTCTATCTCCAAAGCTAGAACAATTTCTGGTATTTACGTGGCACTTGATAAAAATTTGTTGACCAAACCAGTATATCAGTGGTAGTAGTGGCTGCTTCCAGAAGGAAGAACTGGATGTCTATTGCGTAAGGATGAAGGGATGACCTACTTTCTGTTGTATAACCCTTTGCATTTTTAATTTTGTATCATGCCCATATATTACCTCCTTAAAACTGTTTTTTTTTTTTTAAAGATAATGAGTTGATTTGTTACAAAGGGGATTTCCTCATTAAGCTACCTTCTCCATCTCTAGGACTTCAGGAAGGTACTGAAAACTACAGAGTGAGTATTAGCTGACTTGATATAAGTGAGCCTCATACTGAAAATACAAAGCTCAAAAATAAATAGAAATATTTAAATGGTTTAACCACTTTAGAAAAGTATGCTTTTATCTATTGATATTGAAGATCTGCATACCATATAACTCAGTAATACTACTCTATTATATGCTAAGGTAAGATATGTTCATGAGCATGTATAAGAATATCCTAGCTAAAACAGGAAAGGCCCTAGAAACAACCAAAATGTCCATCAAAAATGGAAAGGATAAATTGTACAGTCCTGAAATAGAATACTATGCAGCAGTGAAAATGAAAAATCAGCTGTATGCAATAAGATGAATAAATCTCAAAATGTAGTATTAAACAATCCCAACATAAAGAATACATACATATGATTTTATATAAGGTTCCAAAATAGGATAAGTAACCTCTAACTGTTTAATGGGTATACTTAGGGGATAAAACATTGAAAAAAAAAAAAAAAGAGTAAGGAAGTAAGATAAAAGTCAGGACAGTGTTTACTTTTAGGAGAGGGGCTGAGATTGGGAAGGGGCCTAGGGACCCACAGAGTTTTATTTCTTAACCAAGTGGAAATATACCGGTTGTTACTTTAAAATAATTTATTAAGTTCAGCATATGTGTTCCATGTACTTTTCTGTATGTGTATAGTTGGACACCAGAAACAAAAGTTTTAAAAGATATAGACATTTTCTATGCAAGCTGGAACCCAGGCAAGGAAAGCATCAGTGTGAGTTCTAGAATCTAGGACTATGTGTCCTATGGGACAAAAAAGGAAAGCGAGGGGGGAGACAAACAAGTTTTCTTTTGTTTTCTTTTTCTTTTTTTTGGAGGTTCCTTGTGCCTTGGTCAGCTCAGTTCAAGTGTTTCCATTTTTCACAGCTTGTTCACTTCTTTCTCCATTTTTGGTACCTACTAATGTCTTTAAAAGCTCCTTATATGGGGCACCTGGGTAGCTCAGTTGGCTAAACATCTGCCTTGGACTCAGGTCATGATCCCGAATCCTGGGATCAAGCCCCACATCAGGCTCCCTGCTCAGTGGAGAGTCTGCTTCTCCCTCTCTCTCTGCTCCTCCCCCATCTAATGCTCTCTCTCTTTGCTCACTCACTCTCTCTCAAATAAATAAATAATCTTTTTTTTTTTAATTTATTTGACAGAGATCACAAGTAGGCAGAGAGGCAGGCAGAGAGAGGAGGAAGCAGGCTCCCCGCTGAGCAGAGAGCCCAGTGCGGGGCTCGATCCCAGGACCCGGGATCATGACCTGAGCTGAAGGCAGAGGCTTCAACACACTGAGCCACTCAGGTACCCCAATAATCTTTTTTTTTTTTTAATCTCCTGCAATTTTGCTAACACTCTGTCCATGGTCCCCAAAGTTTAGTTCTATCAGAACCACCTAAAGGTAATGGTAAAACACAGACTGCCAAGTCCCATCCCAAGAGTTTCTGGTTCAGAAGGTCTAAAGTGAGGTCCTCAAATTTCCATTTTGAACAAACTACCAGGTGACTTTAATGCTGTCCTTGAACCACTGCTCTATAGCTAAGGATTCTAATGCAATAATATAGGCAAGAAATGAAGGACTTCAATGAAGGTAAAAGCAGTAAGAATGGAAGGAGAGGTGTGAGGGATTATGAACAAGACAGAATATGAGGGTACAAGAGAGAAGGAGTTCAGAACACTCAGGTTTTCAGCTTAGATGAATAATGTAGCATTCATCAGGACAAGGAATTGAGCGGGAAGAAAAGCAAGTTCAATCTGGTAAGAAATTAATCTATGGCTAGGAAGCATGACTAAGGAAGCCTAAGAAAGGCACCTAACTTAAATGGAAAGGTAGAGGGAAGCATGAATGGAATGAGGCAACAAAAGGAAAGCACTCTAAAAGTACTTGGTAAATATGAGAAACCCCATAGAAGTAAGCAGGTGACCCTCTCACAAAGGAATTTTATGCAATTGTAAAAAAGAACAAGAAAGGTTCTAGGAACTTACATGGAGTGGTTTCCAGGATACAATGTTAAGTGTAAAAAGTAAAATGCAAAAGAATGTCTACAGCACCTTTTGTGTAAGAAAAAAAAAATGGGGGAATAAGAAAATACACATGTATCTGGTCATTTGTGCAAAAGGAAGCGCAAGTAAGGATAGACAGAGAAAATGAACAGATTGTAGACGGTGGTTAGAAAGAGAGTAGAAAGGACAGAAGAAATGGGGATGCCACTTTTCTGAGAGTGCCTTCTTGACTTTTGCACCCAAGTTCATGTTTCACATGCTGAAAAAGGACAGTAAATGAAGTCAACAAAGATGGGGAGGCAAGAGGGTGACCTAAAATACAGAGAATCAAATGAACCAAACTCTATTTCAAATGAGTAACATATTCACACTAAAGGAGCTACTTAACTATGTAACTTTTGAAAGTTGTTGTACAATATGCCTTCAGGCTAAAGGTTAAAAAAAAAACACTAGGTTAGCAATTCTGAACCTACTTTCTAGGTACATGAATGTACAGATAAGTAAATATAGGGTCAAAAACGGGGGGGGGGGGCAGGTTTTCACTGTAGGAGAAGGGAGTAACAAACATGAAAAGAGGAAAGTTAGAAGAAAGCCTGCAAGAAATCCTGTGGTAGGGCGCCTGGGTGGCTCAGTGGGTTAAAGCCGCTGCCTTCGGCTCAGGTCATGATCTCAGGGTCCTGGGATCGAGTCCCGCATCGGGCTCTCTGCTCAGCGGGGAGCCTGCTTCCTCCTCTCTCTCTGCCTGCCTCTCTGCCTACTTGTGATCTCTCTCTGTCAAATAAATAAATAAAATCTTAAAAAAAAAAAAAAACCACCTGAAAAAAAAAAAAAAAAAAAAAAAGAAATCCTGTGGTATAGGACGGGAACTGGAAGGGTCAGTGTGAACTTCTGGATTTAATACAGGTAGTCTACGGCCATACCACCCTGAACGCGCCCGATCTCGTCTGATCTCGGAAGCTAAGCAGGGTCGGGCCTGGTTAGTACTTGGATGGATTTAATACAGGTAGAAAATACACAAAACTAGATAAAGAGGTGTGTGGGTGCACACACCCACACAGACAGCCCTGAGAGAGTCTAGAAGCAATGACATTCCGATAGATGCGAGCACACCCAGCACTGGGATTTTTAATTTTCATTCCACTGTACTTAACATACAGTTGTATCAGTTCCAGGTGTACAGTTTAATGATTCAACAGTTCCATATATTTATTATTCAGTGCTCATCAAGGTAAGTTTATCTTAATCCCCTTTACCTGTTTCACCCGTCTCTCCCCCGGCCCTCCCCCCAACCCCGTAACTATCAGTTTGTTCTCCGTAATGAAGAGTCTGGTATTTTGTCTCTCTTTTTTTTTTTTTTTTTCATTTCTTTTGTTCTTTTTGTTACTTCTTTTGTTTCGTAAATTCCATATGTGAGTGAAATCACATGGTATTTGTCTTCCTCTGATTGATTTTTTTCATCTAGCACTGTATCTTCTAGATCCCTCCATGTTGACACAAATGGCAAGATTTCATTCTTTTTATGGCTGAAGAATATTCCATTGAATATATACCACATCTTTATCCATTCACCTATTGATGGGCACCTGGGCTGCCTCCATAGTTTAGCTATTGGAAATAAGGCTCTGCAGCTTACTCTTGAACAGTGTGTGTGTGTGTGTGTGTGTGTGTGTGTGTGTGTGAGAGAGAGAGAGAGAGAGAGAGAGAGAGAGAGAAAAGGGATAAAACAGATATGGTAAAACATTAACATTTGGGGGAATGTAGTAAAGGTTATAAGAGAATTCTTTTCTGTCTAAAATTGGGTCAAAATAAAAAGAAAAAAGTAAGGTAGTTGATACCTATTAGGGTAGGGACAGTAAAATCTAGATCTTGTTAACATCTAAAGAAATAGGGGTGCCTGGGTGGCTCAGGGGTAAGCCTCTGACCCTTGGTTTTGGCTCAGGTCGTGATCTCAGGGTTGTGAGACTGAGCCACAAGTCAGGCTCCATGCTCGGTGCAGAGTCTGCTTGACATTCTCTCTCTCTCTCCCTCTCTCTCTGCCCCATCCCTGCTCATGCTCTCTCTCTCAATCTCTCTCTAAAATAAATAAAAATCTTTAAAGAAATAAAGTGCCAAAATATGACCTAACTGTGATGTTTCAAAAAGACTCTCTGCCTAAACCAACTATATTCTATATACACTTTCGAAAGAATGAGATTTGGAATCTAATGGAGCTACTTAAGAACGCTACTCAAGAAGAATTTCTCAAATACCCAAAGGACTTGAACAAAGTTAAAAGCCTCATCCAAGCCATGAAACCCAAAGTCACTGTGCCTTGTGGAAGCTGAAATGTCTGCCTTCCATCACGGGTTAAGCAAGCATTTTTCTTCTAAAAGTTTGGAAGGTATGGGTGGCTCAGTGGGTTAAGCTCTGCCTTCAGCTCAGGTCATGATCTCAGGGTCCTGGAATCGAGCCCCACATCAGGCTCTCTGCTCGGCTGGGGGCCTGCTTCTCCCTCTCTCTCTGCCTGCCTCTCTGCCCACTTGTGATCTCTCTGTCTCTCTCTGTGTTTCAAATAAATAAATAAATAAATAAAATATTTTAAAAGTTTTGAAGGTAAATCAATTTGCCTTAAAATGTTTGATTCTGAAGATTAATCATGAAAATCATTAAATAGTGTAAATGAAATGATAGAAAAATAAATGTAATAAAATAGAATAAAAATGAAAGCTTTCCAGAAGTATTGGAACTGCAGCTAATGAAATACATACAAAACTTCAAGAAATCACAACAAATCTATAATCTGTGAAGACCGGCTTTAGATTTTAAAAAACACTACCTTGACTTCAGAACATTTCCAGAACATACTGTTAATACACAAGTCAGAAAAATTACTACATTACCACACGGTGACAATAGAGACAATCAGGGGCACCTGGGTAGCTCAATCAGCAAAGCATCTGCCTTTGTCTCAGGTCATGGTATCAGAGTACTGGGTTGGAGCCCCACATGGTGGGGGGGGGGTACCTGCTCAGCAGGGAGTCTGCTTCTCCCTCTCCTTCTGCCCCTCACTCCACTCTTGCACACTCTCTTGCTGTCAAATAAATAAATAAGTAAACTCTTTTAAAAAAACAGACAATTTCAGCTGAGGAAATAGCTTCATATGACAAAGGATCTATGGTGTTTTAAAATAAACCTACAAATTCTTTACCCACCCACTCCCCCCCAAAAAAGTGAAGCCTAATTGCCTTCCTTTGAGTGTGTGCTGATTTTAATGACTTGTTTGTAAAAAATGGAACAGAGCAGAAGGGGCAGTGTGGGTTTTCAAAACAGGCCACATAAGGCATGTGGTATCTTCCTTCCTCTTGCATCAATTGCTCTGGGTGAAGCCAGCTGACATGTTGTGAGGATACTCAAATAGTCCAATAAAAGATCTAAGGCTTACGCCAACAGCCATGTGAGGCAGCCATCTTGGAAACAGACCCCCCAGGCCCAACAAGCCTATGGACAACTACAGCAGTCCTGGTCAACAGGGGAGGGCAATTCATCAGAGACTCTGAGCCAAAACCATCCAAATAAGCTGCAGATGAATTCCCAACCCACAGAAATCATTAGATAAGAAATTTTGGGGGGCTCCTGGGTGGCTCAGTCAGTTGGGCCTCCAACTCTTGATTTCAGTTCAGGTCATGATCTCAGGGTTGTGAAATAGAGCTCCCCATCAGGCTTTGAGCTGGGTACAGACCTGCTTAAGATTCTCTCGCTCCCTCTGTCCCTTCCCTCTCCACCTCTCTCTCTGTCTCCCTTTCTTCTAAAAAAAAAAAGTTTGCTGTTTTAGGCTGCTAATTTGGGGGGGGGTGGTAATTTGTTACATGGCAATAGATAATACTGGGTTTATTATTTATCCATTTGTGTATTAATTGGGGAAATTAGCCAGAATTCAGTCTGCTTTACAAAGATGCTTACAGTTGTAATTTCAGGACTATTAAAAGCTAGGACCCAAAAGGGTCAAGTAAAATATACAGATAACTATTTAACTTGTAAATAGATTAAAAAACGAACACATGGGTGGGTAGAAGGAATAAGTGGTGTAGAGAGAAGGGAGAGAAGTATACACTGTTTAGGATGACGAGCAAGATATTTTTCATTAAGTGACAAAAAAGGAGTTCTGAATTTACTTTAAATGTCATTAGCTTGGAAAAGTACAGTTCCTCCTATTGAAGACTTTTGCACCTATATATAGAAAAGTAGAAAATCTGATTTTTATGTAAAATCTCTTGTCAGTCAGCTAAAAAATAAATAAATGGTCAAATAAAACCATGTCTTCACAAAAGACATCATTAGGTCTTTTAAATGTCTACCTCCTTTTCCCCTCTAACCCAAAAATATTATTAAATTGTCTTCAATTATTGAGGCAATTATTAAAATTCTAACTTCCTCCAATAAAGTTCCCCAAATCAGCAAAAACAAGATGGGATTTCTCCATATGGACATTTGCATGCTAGGGCCCCATGCTGACACCAGTAGGTGACATGAAGAGCATTGGCTCTGGAGTCCAGGCCTGGGGCTGAAGCCTTGTCCCATGACACTAGCCACAAATGGCGGGCAAACTTTTCTCCCCATTTTGTGTCTCAGTTGCTTTATTAGTAAAATGGAGATAACACTCAACTTACAAACCTGTTATTATAAGGATTAAATGACATATAGAAAGAACCTAGCATAATACGGTGACTTGACAAACAATAGCTAGTTGTTAATAACGTTTCTGCTTACGTGTATTATAAGTACACTTCCCAAACTAAGAAAACAAGGACATAGACTGGTCGATATTTTTTGGTATCCTATAAAGATGTAAAAGGCAGTCCAAGAAATTAATATGGATTTGTGACATTATAATTTCTGGAATATTCATGCATGAACTGATATCAAAACTTAACATTCAAGCACTCAACAAGCACTGGAGAACCTACTCTGTGACCAATCTTTATACAGCATTTATCATATTCTATGTAGTACTGTAAATACATTTTTTCTCCTCTACCAAGTATATATTCTTTGATTGCTTAAAACTTCTTGTTTATTGGGGTGCCTGGGCAGCACAGTTGGTTAACATCCCACTCTTGGTTTTGGCTCAGGTCATGATCTCAGGGTCCTGGGATAGGACGCCATTGCCAGGCTCCATGCTCGGTAGTCTGCTTGAGTTTCTCCCTTTCTTTCTCTCTCTTTCTTTTTTGCTCTCTCTCTCCTTCTGGCCCTCCTGCTCATGCTCTCTTTTGCTCAAATAAATAAATCTTCAAAAATTTTTATTTATTTTTATATTTTTTTCATGGCTCCTTGCATACATAAGGCTGAATGAATTTAACTTCAAGTCCTTGAGGTCTGCTCATATCAATATATTCTTAACATTATAAAATGCAGGTATCATATCTTCCCCTGACAACATGTATGCACACTGATTCACACTCATTTACACAACTAAAGCCAGGGTTAGATAGATGCTCAGAGCAATTAGTTCTCTATGGTCAGCACTTGACACAGTTTCTGGCACATGGTAATTACTTAACAAATGTTGACTATTATAAATGAGAGAGACCAAGAGCCCAGAAAGCATGGTGAATAGCTAACTAGTTCATCATTAAACTACAACTTACCTCCTGAAATCTCTTTACTATGTGCTTGTACTATTGCTTGTACTATTTACACAACTAGTGTTTAATTTTCTTATACCATGGAACTCTATTACGAATTACTGTCAGGGACGAGAATTAACATTTGCTCCATATGCCAAAATGTGAGACACGTAAGACCCAAAGTATATCAGCAAACAAGATATGAGTCTTCATATTCAGTTTCCTCTTGATCCACATTTGTGATCATATCTCCTCCTGCTTCTTTCTTTTGACCAACCTATCATAAACTTCCAAGGTACAGGGAGTATATTATTTGCTTATCATATAAACCTGCAAAGTGCCTCATACAAGACACAGAGTGTAATCCTGACACTAGTTACTGACAAGTATTCTGCAAACTAGATTGTGACATTAAAAATGACAGGGGTGGGGTTAGGACATCTAACACGAAATCACAGCACATAGCTAATGCATCAGTTATTTGAAAGAAATTTTCTGTAGTTATTTCATGTGTGTGTGTGTGTGTGTGTAAAATTAGAAACGGTATCTTCTCTATGACTCAGCATAGATATAAGAGGATGAATGAAATCTGTGTGTGAAGTATGTGCACTCATAAATATGGACAGTATTAAGGGGCTTCCAAGGTTCATTCAAGCAATGCTATGTGCCAAGCATTATGCCAAATTCTGGGGAAGACAGAAATAGGAATGTGATGAGGCCTATGGACCTGGAAAGAACACTGGTGGATCTACAGAGTCTTCAGACTGCTACATCCCTAACCTTCTCTGAACTCTCTCCTAGTTCTCCATTCACCTCAATCTCTTTGTTAGTCTCAGTGCTGGTTTCTCTCCTTTCACCCAGTCTTCAAGTCAGTAGTTCTCAAAGTGCGGTCATGGGAATACCAGCATCAGGATCACCTGAGAACGTGTTAAAAATACAAATTCTCCACCCCACTAAGATCTACTCAATCAGGAACTATGGGCGTGGGGTCCAGTAATCTGCATTTTATCAAGGCCTCCTGTATTTCTCCTGAAGTCTGAGGACCAGTCAAAGTTTGGTCTAAGTGTTGATGTCCAGAAGTTCCACTCCTTGTAATTTCAGTTCTCATTCTCTAATATTGGGGTAGTTGTATCTTCTTCTACTACCTCTACAATGCTAACTATAACTACCACTACTAATAGCAACACCTATCATTTATTAAGCATTTATAAGATAGGTACTGTACCAATCATTGTGCATATACTATCTTATTTAATCTCCAAAATGATTCTTTTTTTTTTTAAAGATTTTATTTATTTATTTGACAGAAATCACAAGTAGATGGAGAGGCAGGCAGAGAGAGAGAGAGAGAGGGAAGCAGGCCCCCCGCTGAGCAGAGAGCCCAACGCGGGACTCGATCCCAGGACCCCGAGATCATGACCTGAGCCGAAGGCAGCGGCTTAACCCACTGAGCCACCCAGGTGCCCCTCCACAATGATTCTTTAAGGTATTATTGATCCCACTTTTTGGAAGAAATTAAGGCTTAGAAATGTTAAATAACTTGCCCCTAGTTGCCCAATCCAACCAATAAGTGAAACAGCTCTGACCTCAGGTTTTCTGAACTCCAAAGTCCACAGAGTTAACTACTATACTCACTCCTAGAAAAGTACTATTTCCTTAGCCTTGGAGATTGTCACAATTATTCCTAAACTGTCTCATCAACTCTGGAGTAGAAATCCCAATCACTATTGGCTCTCTAAACTCTACACAGGGACCTGCTAATTAACATGCCATCATTTCCTCTCTCCATTGCATATCTGTTCTTCCTCCTGTGTTATCTAATCTAATGTCCTCATAAATCACCAGTTATTCAAGCCATACACACCTTTGACGTCTCACTCCCTCACCTCTAGCTGGTCATAACATTTAAAGATTTTAACATGTGGTGCGCCTGGGTGGCTCAGTGGGTTAAAGCCTCTGTCTTCGGCTCAGGTCATGATCTCAGGGTCCTGGGATAGAGACCCGCATGGGGCTCAGCGGGGAGCCTTCTACCTCCAATCTTTCTCTCTGCCTGCCTCTCCGCCTACTTGCGATCTCTGTCTGTCAAATAAATAAATAAATAAATCTTTAAAAAAAAAAAAAGATTTTAACATCTAGGTGCGCTTGGGTGGCTCAGTTCATTAAAGCTTCTGCCTTCAGCTCAGGTCTTGATCTCAGAGTCCTGGAATCGAGCCCCATATCGGGCTCTCTGCTCAGTGGCGAGCCTGCTTCCTCCTCTCTCCCTCTCTGCCTGCCTCTCTGCCCACTTGTTATCTGTCAAATAAATAAATAAAATCTTAAAAAAAAAAAAAAGATTTTAACATCTAAAATACCTCTACAGTCCACCCATTCCCACTCTCCCTTTTCATGCTCCCAGCATCTTTTTTTTTTTTTTAAAGATTTTATTTATTTATTTGATAGAGATCACAAGTAGACAGAGAGGCAGGAAGAGGAGAGGAGAAAGCAAGAAAGCAAGCTCCCTGCTGAGCAGAGAGCCAGATGCGGGGCTCGATTCCAGGACCCTGAGATCATGACCTGCTGAAGGCAGAGGTTCAACCCACTGAGCCACCCAGGTTCCCCTGCTCCCAGCATCTTTTATCTACATTCTAACTGGTCTCCTTGGCTCTCCACACTAACGCAATTCTGCACAGGAACTGTGAGTTAACTTTGTGATCTGATTAGTCCACTTTCTAAGGCCCTCCATCACCAACATGGGGGTGACACTGGAGGGAAGAAAGTCTAGGCTTTTTAGAATGGAATGGAAACCCCCTTCATAATCTGGCTCCAAATATACCTTTCTTGTCTCATCAAGAAACAACTCAAGGTTTTCTGAAAATCCTATTATTTTTAATCTTTGGCAACCTTGCTTATGCTCTCCCCTCTGCTTGGAATGCCCGTTTTCCCTTTTACGTGTGCAAAATTCTACTTAACTTGCAGGGCTAATAAGTTCTATCCTCTTCTCTTTAAAGCTTTCCCTGATTCTATCAATTTTTCCCCAGCGAAAGTCCTCAATGGCCTCAGCATTTTACTTATTCCAAAGTGATTAACTCTTATAACACACCACATTTAGGGGTTAATCTAGTCTGACGAACACTTAGTATCTCGGAGGGTAGACTGTGTCTTGTTGTTTGTGTTCCCCGCACCCACCACAGTACTAGCCATAGCCAGCACCCAATAAATATTTGCTGAGTTGTTAAATAATGCAACATTTGGTGTTGCAACTTTACACAGGGTAGGTTAGCAATTCAACTTCAGGTTTATGCACCACTCAAAAGAATTTCCACATAACAACAAAAGGTATTATAAAGACTAAAGGTTCAATACTCAACGGCAACATTTTTAATTTTCTCAAATCTTTCTGTCAATATTTTTTAGCATCCTTCTTCAAACAGACTCCTTTCCCAGCAAACATTCTTTGTATATATTACAGGATCAGCAGTAACTACAATCCTCACAGACCACTGTTAAGAGATAATCCCAAGCAAATCTGTGTCACCGAGAGTGGCTGGATAATTGCTTTGGGTACATCATTTCAGATTTCCAATGGAGAGGCCCAAGCACATCAGGCAAATTTTAGAAATGGGGACATGCACTGATGGCTAAATACATAAGATACATTCACATTAGCGAGGCATTTATTCAAATTACTAACTGAAATCAGAAGTATACGGGCGCCTGGGTGGCTCAGTGGGTTAAAGCCTCTGCCTTCGGCTCAGGTCATGATCCCAGTGTCCTGGGATCAAGCCCCGCATCGGGCTCTCTGCTCAGCGGGGAGCCTGCTTCCTCCTCTCTCTCTGCCTGCCTCTCTGCCTACTTGTGCTCTCTGTCTGTCAAATAAATAAATAAAATCTTAAAAAAAAAAAAAAAGAAGTATACAACAACCTGATCCTGGTTCAACCATAATATTCCCTAAGTTTAAGTAAGGATAACACGTATTCTTGTCTAAGGCTCTATTTTAACACAACTCCCATGCCATCCAAAAAGCTGGCCTTATCCCGGTTATCAGTGGGATCCTGATAAGCCTGCCTTCGTCTTAACACTTTCCCTTCCCAACCTACTAAACCTTCTCTCTCCAGTATCTCCCTATCAGAGGTTTCCTACTCCATTCACTGGACAGGCCCTGAAGGTCTGTCTCCTCTATATATACCCCATCAAAAACACTCACACGATCTTCTCAACACAACACGTGATTTCTTTTCTCTCATTCAAATTTTATAGCTCTTTCAAAGACCGGATCAAATCTTACCTCTTCCAAAGAGTTCACTAACTCAGCCCACCACAAGCCTTAACTTTTCTATAATTTCTCCTGCACTTAAGTACAGCTCCTCCCACAGCACTTGGATACATACTGCCTCATTTGGTTTCATGATTTGACATACATATGCTCTTAAAAACAAAACAAAACAAAACAAAAAACAGGTCTTCTACATCATTTGTATCTACAACCCTCCTCCCACATGTTACGTGGTATAGGCTAGGGGGGCACATGTATTAGCTACTTGATGAACTAAATTAAATGTTTGCTGTACATCAATAAACACTCACAATGCAATATATTAAAAAATACCTATTGTGTGCCTACTCTGCAGCAAACTTCTGTAGATGCTTAAGAGATAGCCATGAATAAAAATGACATAATACCTGTCCTAAAAACGGGTACTGTCCAGAGAACAAGAGACACTAAATTTCCAGTACTCTATGTGCTACAGAGCAAGATTATTGATTCCAACATGTAAGCACCTCAGGCAGCACACTTTACAGATCCTCTGTTAGGAAACTGAACCACAAAATTTTAGAGCTGAACCAAAACTCATAAGTTAATTTCTTTAACTTTCTTGCACAGATCACGATTAAATTTCAGGATAGTCTCTGTACCAGTTCTAGGCATTGCCTTAATCAAAAGTCGGGAAATAATAACTTCTTCTGTACCTCCAATGCTCTTTTTCCCAAGGATAGTAACTACAGCCGCCACACACTGACTCACAAGGGGATCCATTGCACAGAGTGTACTGGTCCCCGTTGATTTGCTGCACCTTACCCTCAGGCTTGCTCTTCCACCACCATTTTCTAGCCTGCACGTTAAACAGAATCTGTATTTTCTACCTAGTAACTAGCAAGTCTGTACTACTTTTAAGGAAGACAAAAAACTGTGCCTCCCTGCTTCCTTGGCCTTCACGATGACAAAAAAACAACAGGGGTCTGAGAAATGAAACAGCTGATTTGAGTCTGCGAGGAAGTGAGAACTTAGGATGGATATCCGCCCCCGGCCTCAAAATCCTTAGCAACAATGTGACAGAATGCCTAGGGCAAAGTTGTATGCGTGCCTTAGGCACGTGCACATACATGCGAAGTTGGAAACTCTAGGCAACAGGTTGGCCGCCCCCTATCAGTACTGACAGATCGCCTTCCCCGGGTCGTGGGTGTGTCTGACGCCGCTTGCCGGCACTGATTCACAACTCTCTCCATAACAACCGGCTTCTCCTCGGAGCCCAGCCAGGGCAGGGGCGAGGAAGGCCCCAGCATGCCAAACTTTCCGAACCCCAACCCCGCGTCCCAGTTCCGCCTCCTCTCGGTCGCTGGGTCAACCCTGTCTCAGGCAGGCTTCGAGACTGCTCTGGGAACCTGGGCTTCTCCAGATTCCGACTCCTCTGTTTGGGAGCCTGGCAAAGCCACCCAGACACCTACTTCCCACTACACCTTCCGGGACTACACTGTCTTCACCCGTCCCTCGCGGCCGCTCCTGGACCGCCCGCGCCCAGAAACTGACCCTCGCCAGCCCCCGTCCCCGCTCCTTCCCCGCCCCCGGAAAAAAGCGGCACAGGGGCGTGGAGTGGCGCGCGCGGGTACAGTGGGGGCACGCGTTCCCGCGCCCCGGGACCGCGCAGCAGGTGCGGCCAGGCCCCACCTCCCCTCCGAGGCCCCGGCTACTCACCCCAACGATGATCCTCTGCGACCTAGCCGCCCGTACGGACGCCTCTTCCGCCTGCTCCGCACGCCCCTCGTAGCCACCGCCCCCTCGGCCGCCGCCGTCGCCGCCGTCCTCGCCGCCGCCGCCGCCGCCGCCGCGGCGCGCGTCCGCCCTCACGCACACCGCCGTGGCCGCGCACGCGCCTCTGCGCGCTGGCGTCACTTAGCAACCGGTCGGCGGCGGGGAGGCGGGATCTGAGGGTTTAGGGTCGGAGGTGCCCCCTGGCGGGTTTTGCGGCGTTTCCCCACCCGCCCGACCCGTCGCCCTCCTTAGCTGGGGGCTCCAGGGTGTGGCTGCCCTGCCGGCACCTGGCTCCGGGTAAGTCACGTCACCATACGTCAATGTATGGCGTCACCGATCGCGTCACTGCAGATGGGAAGGTCCCCGCCACGAGTTGCCAGTGCTCCTGTGGTTGCGAGAGCAGTGGCCTCTTCCAGACCCGCGCGGATCCGGTGCGGGAAGGTTGTACAGGGAGTGGAACCAGAAGGAGCTGAGGGCGCGGTTGACGGAAGACTGCTGAGTGACCCTCGTTAACCGAGCAGCAGGGTGTGATGGACCGATCCTTGCATTCCCGTTAACTTAGTTTATAAATGGGGCTAACAGTACCCATCCTGCCTGCCGGCAGAATCGTGAGGCTAAGAGGAAATAATGTATACAAACTTACTTTGTAGGGTATAAAGCCCATTAGACTTTAAAATACTTTTATTATAGGAGAAGGCGGCCAAGCAAGAGCAGAAGAAAGCAGGGACTTTGGAGTCAGAGAAACCTAGGTTCAAGTCTGATCCTGGCTGATGCTGGATAGGCAATTTTGCTTGACGTTTGTACAGACTGGGGTACCAGGGTGGGGGGGGGGTGAGACTATCTAAAAATGACATAATTCTAGGTGAAGGATGTTTCATGAGCAAGGTATGGAAGTGAAAATGAACAGGAAGAATAAGACTTGAGACCAGGAGACCAGTATTGAGGTGATTGCTACACTCCAGTTAAGAAGTGATAAGAGCCTTAACAAAGGTATTGGCAATGGAAATGTAGGAGAAAGAATAAATATGAGCGCTGTTAAGGTGGTAGAATTGACGGGACTGAGAGGGGGATAAGTGAGAAGGACAAGTTTCTAGTATGGATGCTGAAATAGATGGTGGAGCCATTTAGCAAGATGGGAAGAAAGATGAGTCTGGGTTATCCACCAGTTTCTGTACTAAATTACAAGATAGTGGTGGTGGGAGTGTTGGAGGATGATCAGATTTGTGGAATGAGATGGTGATGAGTTCAAATATAAATCTGCTTATTGGGGAAACAATCTCCACTGGGACACTTGCAGGGAGAGGCCAGGAGTATTATATTAATGGCTGTCACTCCAAATGGAATCTGGAGTCCATTTGGACTCTGCTCATGATGTTTCTTTCCATTTGGAGTGATAGCCATTAATATAATAATCATGGCCTCTCATTGCACCTGCCCCAGCTCACTACTCCCTGAAGCGGTGACTTCCTGATTGGTGAATTTAAAAGGAGCAACTGGACATATATAACCCACCCCATTCTTTTCTCTTAAAAGAAAATTGCCTTCAAGAAGTTGCCTTGGTGGTACTCTCTCCTTCTCCAGAAACAGGGTGCCTGGTCTAGGACCACAAAGTTAGTAAACAAATTTAATTTCATAATTTGGTATTAGGAAGCACTCTGCCCACAGGTAACATCCACACAGAATAATGGTCCCCCAAGGATGTCCATGGCCTAATCTACAGAATCTCATGAATGTGTTCCCTCTCTTACATGGCAAAAGAGACTTTGTAGATGGGATTAAGTTAAGGATCTTAAAATGAAGAGATTATTTTAGGTTATTTGGCTGGCCTTGGAAGTAGGAAGGTCTGAATCAGGGAAAACAAAAGTGAGGGAGAAAGAGAGATTTGAAGAATCTGCACTGCTGGCCTTGAAAATGGAACAGAGGAATGCAGACTCCTGGAAGCTGGAAAAGGCAATATCTTGCCAATATCTTGATTTTAGGATTTCTAGTCTCCAGGACTGCGAGGTAATAAATTTGTGTTGTTTACTAAGTTTGTGATATTTGTTACAATAGCAATAGGAAACTGATACAGTCAATAGTAAAGATGATAGCTGGTCTTCTGCCACATTCTCCTTTATTTGAAAGAGAAGCATGCAGGTAGGTTCTCAGGCTCTCTCAAAGACTGAGCATTGTGACTGTGACTGACTGGAGGGAACCCCACATCCAGAGGGAAATATCTAATAAGCAGTTGAATTACACAGATCTATGAATGAGAAGAGAAGTTGAGTCAAAATAAAATAGTTTTAGAGGACATTAACTTTTAATTAGTAATTTAAGTACTAGGTATGGATGAGTTCAATCAGGGAGAAAATATAGAAGAAATAATAAAGAAGGCCAAGGATAGAGTCCCAGGAAGCCCTAGCTCTAAAAAGCAGTGGCAGATGAACAGAAGCCCACAAAAAAGTCTGAGGAACTTGCAAAGGCCATAATGCCTCAAAAGCCAAGGTTGGAAAGAATTCTAAGATGGAGACAGGGTTCAGCAGAGTCAGAGATCGCAAGTAGGTCAAGTATATCGAGGACTGAAAAGCAATGACTGGATTTAAGAACACAAAAGTGGTTGGTGATCAATAATAATGGTTTAAGTGAGGTAGTGGATATAGACATCAAATTAGTGGGGTCTGAAAGGCAGGTCAATATAGTGGATTGGATTCTGGTATGGTTGATGGAAGTTTGAAACTCTAGTCTTGGTTCTGGCAATTAACTAGCTAGGTAACTTTGGGAAAATCACTTTAAGTCTTCCAGGCTTTGGTTTTTCTCATGTACCCAAGGAGAGATCAGGCTGAGTCTATGATTTGCACATAAATTCCTAGGTAATCCCAACTTTCTTTTAGGCCCATTTGCTTATAACAGCACACTTAAAATCCTACTCAGGTTATTTCACCAAACATTGAGAGTTAGTTAGTATATTATATGCCAGCTTCTATCCACATACTGTGGATCTGACACATTTATCTGAGAAGCTTAAAATTTAGGAAGGAAGATAAACACATAAGCGTGTAACTCATTGCCATAGTTCTTTTTTAAGCAAAGCAAGGTACAAATTGAATGAACTATTAACTGTAACATAGTATACTACATGCTATAGTAGAAATTTGTATGAAATGAAATAAGGGATGTATAAAGTGACACGGGAGCAAACAATTTTGTCCAATGGAAACCAAGATATTTACCTACTCTCTCAGGTAGGCATAATGTGCTTCAAAAATGGACATAACTGTACCAATGAAATTTCCCCTGATAATTTAAAAAATGAGAGTTGTACTAAGTGCCAATCATTTAACATTCCTTCTAGATAGTTTTGTTGTGATCTGGAAGATTATTTATGTAGATCTACTTCTAAACTGTTGAACTGGGGAAAATGGGCATATGTACCAGTTGCATGCAAGAGGAATTTATTTATTCCACCAGCTCCAAGAGGAAACATCTATTTGTTATATATACCACACTCTATTACATTGGCTCATCTGATTCTCAGATATTATCTCATTTAATTTTGAAGACATCAGCTTTTTGTATCAACAGCTGGCATTTTATCTCCGTTTTAGCAGGTGAGAACACAGAGTTGAAGTAATCTGGTCAAGGTCATACTGACAACAGTTAAGTAATAGACTTAAGATTTGGACCCTGCTCAGGCATCCTCCTTTCCTTAGTTTAAGTGCCTTTGCTCTGTAGTATTATATCATGTGCACACCTTCATTTTAACATTTACTATAATAATGATGATGCTTACTGTGTGCCAGGTCCTGTTTTAGGTACATAATAGGCAGTAACTCATCTAAGCCTCATAACAACTCTTTGAGGTATGTGGTTTAATCACAATACTTTTATAAATCAGGCATAGAAATTTTAAGCACTTTATCCAAGGTCACACAGTAACTGCTGGGGCCAGGGTTCAACCATACCAGGCACCTTCTGCTAACATTGAGGGATTCTAGACGACCATGGTTTCCAGAACTTATCAGTGCACTTACAGTAGGGCTGTTGTGTGTGATACTGCTTCATAGTCCTTATTAAATGAACACAAGAGAATTTTTTCTCAGACCAAATGTCATGAAACACTTGGCTACTGTTGAGTAACTGGTATGTTTTCTCCTTATAGGCAATGTGAATTATATAACAGGCGTTTTTTTCCCTTCACTTTGACTGCCAAGGAGCTCCAAGTAAAATGTGGCTCAGAATTAGTAACTGGCAGCACCCTTGGCCTGCATATCTGTATTTTGTTGGTTTGAAATTTTTCAAAATAAAAAGTTGGGGGAAAAATAATCTAAATTCTTCTTTGTTTTCTAAATTTTGACAGGATACATTTATAATTAGAAAAAGCAAATAAAAGAATGTTTGCAGCTTCCAGTGATTTCTCAGGCTTTACTCTATGGATAAGAACTAGTTTCCAATTAAATCCCATGAGTTCAATATGGATTCCTAGTTCTTAGAAAACCAGGACTTCTGCATTTTTTGAAAGCCTGGATCACTAGAATTTGTGTCCAGACAGATCAGAATGTATTTCAAGTAGCATAAAAGAAGCAAGTTGTGGCCCTCTTTGTTTTTAATCTGTATTTAAATTATTTGAAACCACTTTGGATTATTTTGACATATGCTAGCTTGCTTTAGAGATAGAAAGTCGATAATCTTTAATGCTGATATTTTATTATGATGAAGTTTAATGTGCAGTTGTTTCTGTGTTTTATCATTGGCTGAAAGTGGATAAAGATCCCCTGTTCTAAAATTAAAATAATTATTTCTTTCTCAAGTTTAATTGGCTTAAATTCAATAACTAAATACCAGATTCATTTCTTTATTTAAAGGTATGTTTTGGTAGCTGGGTAGCTCAGTGGTCAAGCATCTGCCTTCAGCTCAGGTCAGGATCCCAAAGTCCTGGGTCAAGCCCGGCATCAGGCTCCCTGCTCAGTGAGAAGCCTGCTTCTTCCTCTGCCACTCCCCCTGCTTGTATTCCCTCTCCCACTGTTTCTCTCTCTGTGGAAAAAATAAATAAAATCTTTAAAAAAAAAATTAAGGTATGTTTTGCAAGTAATTCTTTCAGGCAGATTTACTGGCCAGTCACTTTACTAAAAGCCATACATTTCATGGGAGCGTTATGCAGACTTTTTCTATAGCCAAAGTGAACAACTGATAATTTCTTATTTGAAAACTTTTTAGTGAACAACTGACATTTCTTCTTTGGAAATTTTTTAGTTCAAATCTCCATTTTCCAACAGGGCATTCAAACACCTAAATGCTCTACACTCATCCCAACAGATTGTTGCCAAGGGGTGGGACCATTATCCAGGGTTGTCAGATTTGAAATCTATTATCTCTATATATTGGTAACTAACATGTTAGTTAATGTATTAGTTACCTAGTTAACTTTGTAAAAATAAAACAAAGAAAACACAAAAAACAGACTTGTATGTGAGTTTGCAGACTTTCTGCTCTGTCAGATAGAACTTTATGGACTTGAACACTTACTCATTTTCTTATTTTTTTTAAATTTATTTCTTTGAGAGAGAGAGAGCAAAGAGGAGCAGAGAGATAGGGACAAGCAGACTCCCTGCTGAGTGAGGAGCCCCATGAATGGCTCAATCTCACGACCCTGAAATTATGGCCTGACCTGAAATCAAGAGTGAGAACTTAACTGACTAAGCCACACAGGTGCCCCTAATATTTCTTATTTTTGAAGAGTTGTTTTTATTTTTTTCCTTTTTTAAAAAAGATATTACTTATTTATTTGACAGACAAAGATCACAAGTAGGCAGAGAAGCAGGCAGAGAGAGAGGAGGAGGCAGGCTCCCTGCTGAGCAGAGAGCCCGATGCAGGGCTCCATCCTAGGACCCTGAGATCATGACCTGAGCGGAAGGTAAAGGTTTTAACCCACTGAGCCACCCAGGCGCCCCTGAAGAGTTGTTTTTAAAGGAAAATCCTGGATTCCCACCAGGTTCTCCCTCTGTTCACCACCATGTAGAGAGAAATGTTCCTATCTAGGTGAGAATCTCTATGGGATGACTCATTCTTCACAAAAGACTGTCAACCACCCACCATCTGCTAATTGGATTACTGAATTCTAAACAATATGAATTTGCCATTACTCAACCACAGAATATTACCTGGTGCCTCAGAAAACTACATACCTGATCATATTATCCTGAGCTCATACACACACAGCCCTTTCTTACCCTCTTCCAGGAGTAGTTTACTGACTTGTCTTTTGAATATTGTGTCTTTGGCACACATTAAGGGATTCTAGAAGAGACTGCTCCACAGAGCCCACTAGTGCATTTATTGTAGAGCTACTGTGCATTTGGTCATTTTATGTTTCCCATGGAAAATCCCATGAGAGAATTTTCTTTTCAAACCAAGTGTCATGAAATGCTTAGCTACCCTTGAATAACTGAATATGTCTTCCATACAGACAAGTAGATTATGTAACTGAATGTGTTTCCCTTTACACTTTGGCCATCAATCAGGAAGCTATGATTCAAGCTTAGGTCAGTTTTAGTGCCTGAATAGGAACCTGTGGTCTGCATATTTACATTCTAATTTGTTCACTGATCCTAACCTACTTAAATCTGGGTTTTTCTCTTGCTTGGACTTACTTAGAATTTTCTGCATTCTGTGTACAATTGCACTGGCCAATTGTGCAAAAAGTTGATTGTGGAAAAAGCTAGGGAAATGAATGATAACCATATAATGATGACTACCTTATGTGTAGCCACTTGCCCTTACTTCAAGCAGGAGTTGAAACTTCAACATTTCTTCCATGCTGATAAGAAGGTGTTGTTGGGAATCCAAGTTGGTGCAGCCACTTTGGAAAACGGTGTGGAGATTCCTTAAATTAAAAATAGAGCTACCCTATGATGCTGCAATTGCACTACTGGGTATTACCCCAAAGATACAGATGTAGTGGAAAGAAGGGCCTTATGCACCCCAGTGTTCACAGCAGCAATGCTCACAATGGTCAAACTGTGGAAAGAGCCAGGATGCCCTTCAACAGACGAATGGATAAAGAAGATATGGTTCATATATACAATGGGATATTACGCCTCCATCAGAAAGGATGAATACCCAACTTTTGTATCAACATGGACGGGACTGAAGGAGATTATGCTGAGTGAAATAAGTCAAGCAGAGAAGGTCACTTATATAGTTTCATTTACTTGTGGAGCATAAGGAATAACATGGAGGACATTAGGAGAAGGGAAGGAAAAGTGAATTGGGGGAAATCAGAGGGGAAGACAAACCATAAGAGACTGTGGACTCTGAGAAACAAACTGAGGGTTTTGGAGGGGAGGTGAGTGGGGGGAAGGGTGAGCCTGGTGGTGGGTGTTAAGGTAGGCACGTATTGCATGGAGCAGTGAGTGTGAAGCATAAATAATGAATCTTGGAACACTGAAAAAATAAAAAAAAATTTTAAAAAGAATCTTTTGTTTTGTAAGGTCTCCAATCTCTTCAGTTTAGCTAAATAAAGCTAGAAAAATGAATTATCTTCAAAGAAATTTTAATGGTATTGCAAATCTACACAATGTCATTCTTTTAATTTTGATTTTTTTCCTTCTGATGGAGGTAGATAGGTAAGGTAATGATTGGCAAGCATTAATGGGAAACTGGAAGTCCCTAATTCTCGCATCAAATAATTTTTCACCACTTCTCTCAGTATTTTCTGTTAGTAGGCCAGAATTTGAAGAATTGCCTTTTCTATTATCTAATCTAAGTAATATTATTTGCTTTAAATTCCTTTCTACCATGTATTAGTGTTCTGGTTTGTATTCACTGGTGTATATATTTGCACATACATGCTTGATCTGAAGGTACATGGAAAATATTAAAGTAGGATTCATCATTGTCTTAATACATCTTTTATATGTGCTAAGTTAAAGGTAGAAAGGCAATTGAATGCCCCCTAACAATTAGGCCTTCTTATCAGACAAGAATGTGTCTGTGATATAATAATCTTGTAATTATCTGGAGAATAGACAATAAAGGTATTTTGAAAGTGTAAGGTAAGAAATAACAAATACAGGCAAGGATGTGGAGAAAAGAGAACCCTTGTACACTGTTGGTGGGAATGTAAATTGGTGCAGCCACTGTGGAAAACAGTATGGAGCTTCCTCAAAAGATTAAAAATAGAACTACCATATCCTCCAGCAATTCCACTTCTGGGTATTTATTGAAACACTAATTTAAGAAGATATCTTCACTCCCATGTTCATTAAAGCATTATTTACAATAGCCAAGATAGGGAAACAAACTAAGTGTTCATGGATGAATAAAGAGAATGTGGTATATATAAACAATAGATACTATTCAGCCAGTTGTTGCTATTTGCAACAACTTGGATGGATCTTGAGGGCCTTATGCTAAGTGAAATAAGTCAGACAGAAGAATACAATATGATCTTACTCAAATGTGGAATCTAAAACAGTAACAAAATCAAAACCAAGCTCCAACATACAGAGAACAGATTGGTGGTCACAAGAGGCAGAGGCTGGAGAGTGGGCGAAATGGGTGAAGAAGGTATAAATTTCTAGTTAGAAAATAAATGATAGGGTTGGAATGTACAGGAGGATGGCTACAATTAATAAAACTTCATTGCATATTTAAAAGTTGCTAAGAGAGTAGATCTTAAAATCTCATCACCAGAAAAAAAAAGTGTAAGGTAAACAGCTAAAATATAACACAAATTCTGCAATCCTGTTTTGTCATTTCTTAATATACTAGGAACCTCAAAAAATGGAAATAGTGCAGACCTGTTCCCTATTTCAGCTTTTTTTTTTTTTAAGATTTTATTTATTTGACAGAGAGAGAGATCACAAGTAGTCAGAGCTGCAGGCAGAGAGAGGGAAGCAGGCTCCCTACTGAACAGAGAGCCCTATGTGGGGCCTGATCCCAGGACCCTGAGATTATGACCTAAGCCAAAGGCAGAGGCTTAAACTCACTGAGCCACCCAGGTGCCCCCTATTTCAGTTTTTGTGTGCAGGTTACCATGTGCCAGGCACAGAGGGATACAGAGATTGAAGATCCAGTTTTTGCTCTCAGGTACTAACCGTCTAGAACTGTGCTGTCCAATATGCTCCTGTGACTATTTAAATTCAATTAAATTAGAAATTCCGTTCTTCAATCACACAAATCACATTTTAAAAGCTCAATAACCACATGTGGCCCGTGACTACATAGTACATGTGTAAAACACTTCTATCATCGTAGAAAATTGTATCAGAGAATGTTGGTCTAGCAGTCATGTGGAAATTTCAGACTAAGAAGTGTTAAGTGTGCACAAGAATGCACTGGGGCATGCTGAACCCCTCTTCCAGAGATTCTGATTGATGGATACCATCAGTCATATGGGAGTCTGTTTTTCACAATAACTCCAGATAACTGTGATACAGAAGGTACACATACTTCATCAAAGAAAATCAATTTAGGATCAGTGGGAATAGCCCAAGAGAGTGATTCTGAATTTCCAACCTAAATGGCATCTGGGTGTTTGAGCCAACTCAAATTTGATTTGGAGAGATAGGAGTGTTGGCACCATATTTGTACCTTGAGACTTAGCACTATTTACCCATTGTGTGTCTAAAGATATATCAGAGAGCATTATAAATATCTTTAATTTTCCTGTTCTCTCCAGAGTCATTAGAGAAGAATCTATTCCTTGTCTTTTCCAGCTTCTGGTGGCTGCCAGTATTCCTTGGCTTGTGGCCACATCCCTTCAGTCTCTACTGGCATTTTCAGGTTGCCTTTTCCTCTTCTGTGTCAGATGTCCCTCCATCTCCTTCTTACAGGGACACTTAAGATTGTATTTGGGACCCACCCAGTTAATCCAGGATAACCTCTTCATCTCAAAATCCCCAACATAACCACCTGTACAAGGACTATTTTTCCACAGAAGGTAACATTCACTGGCTTCAGAAATTAGGACCTGGATATTTTGGGAGCCAATATTCAGCCTACCATAACACACTCATACTTACTTATGAACTTAGAGAATGGTGTTGAAGGATAGGTATACACCACAGTTTTAACGTAAATTTCTTCAAACTAGCTGTTATTAGAGAGAGGGAAACTATTCACTATTTTCTATGTACTTTGATTGACTAGCTTAAGATAATAAGGTAGAGGGCACCTGGGTGGCTCAGTTGATTAAGCGACTGTCTTTGGCTCAAGTCATGATCCTGTAGTCCCAGGATTGAGTCCCACATCAGATTCCCAGCTCCATGGGGAGTCTGCTTCTCCCTCTGACCTACCTTCTCATGCTCTCTCTCTCTCTCTCAAATAAATAAATAAATAAGATAATAAGGTAGAAAAAAATTATTTTTTAAAATTTTATTTATTTATTTGAGAGAGGGAGAGAACTGAGGGAGAGTGAGAGGGAGCAGCAGACTTCCCGCTGAGCAGAGAGCCTGATGTGGGACTCAGGACTCAATCCTAGGACCCTGAGATCATAATCTGAGCCAAAGGCAGATGCTTAACCAACTGAGCTACCCAAACACCCCCAAGCAGAAAAAATTTTAAAGGAGAAGGAAGACGAGCAAAAATTTCAACTAGATGCAAGCAAAATGAAAGCAGAGGTGGCAATATCAATTTCATGTATAATGGAATTTAAGATCAAAAACATTATACACAGAAAAAGAAAGGGTATTCTGTATGATAAAAGCCCAAGAAATGAAGATCTGTTTTAAACCTTTATGTATCAAGGGACGCCTGGGTGGCTCAGTTGGTTAAGCAGCTGCCTTCGGCTCAGGTCATGATCCCAGCATCCTGGGATCGAGTCCAGCATTGGGCTCCTTGCTCGGTGGGGAACCTGCTTCTCCCTCTTCCTCTGCCTGCCATTCTGTCTGCCTGTGCTCGCTCTCTCTCCCTCTCTCTCTCTGACAAGTAAATAAATAAATAAATATCTCTACACCTTTATGTATCAAACACTATAGTAGCTATGGAAGTAGCTACTATAGTAATAGCTACTATACTAGTATAGTAGTATAGTAATATACTAGTATTACTAGTATAGTAATAGCTACTACTACTATAGTAGCTACTATAAGTAAACTATGGAAGGCGAAAACTTTTCAAAAATGAAGAGATTTTTTTAAAACTACAATTTTCTTAAGAAATCTTAATAAATGTTTCTTAGAATTCAATGTACCCACTAGACAAACAAGAAGAGGAAGAGGGTGAAGGGGAAAACGAAAAAGAGGAAGGAGAAGAGGGAGGGGGAGGGGACAGCACTGGTTGTGGAGGATTTTCATTAAATTCTCAGCCTGACCTAGAGGTTGTAAATAGAACTTAGTAAATACTGTAACAGATGATACGTACTGTTTTTGTCCAAGGAACAGCAGCAAAGATCAAGCCTATGCTTGTTCACAAAGAAAATTATAGTAAATTTCCAAAGGATGAAGTGATTCAGTTCTCATTCACTAGCCACAATGCAGTAAACTACAATTAGCATCAAAAGGATAGCAAAATAAGATTGATCTTCTAGAGTTAAAGAGGAAATCAAAATTGAAATTTCAAAAAATATATATATAAGAATAACAGTGAGTACATACATAGTAAAAGCTGTGCTATGTGACTAAAACAGTTCTGAGGAAACGCTAGTATTTTTATTTTTTAAATTTATTTTTCATTTTAACTTAATTACCTCTTTATTTTTATTTAATTCCAGTTTAGTTAACATATGGTATTATATTAGCTTCATGTGTGCAATACAGTGATTGAACACCTCTGTACATTACTCAGTGCTCATGTAAGTGTACTCTAATCCCCTTCATCTGTTTCACCCATCTCCCGCCCATCTCCCCTCTGGTAGCCATCTGTTTATTCTCTATGGTTAAGAGTTTGTTTTCTGTTTTTTTCTTCTTTGCTCATTTGCTTTTTAAATTCCACATATGAGTGAAATGTATGGCATTTGTCTTTCTCTGACTAATTTCACTTAGCATTATACCCTCTAGCTCCATCCATGTTGTTGCAAATGGCAAGATTTCATTCTTTTTTTAGTTTGCATTGTATATACATACCATATCTTCTTTATATGTTCATCTATCAGTGGACACTTGGGCTGCTTCCGTAATTTGGCTATTGTAAATAATGCTGCAGTAAACATCGGGGTGCTTACATCTTTTCAAATTAGTGTTTTCATATACTTTTGGTAAATACCCAGTAGTGCAATTACTGGGCCATAAAGTAATTCTATTTTTAACTTTTTGAGGAACCTCCATACTGTCTTCCACAATGGCTGCACCAGTTTGCATTGCCACCAACAGTGCAAGAGGGTTCCCCTTTCTCCGCATCTTCACTAACACCTGTTGTTTGTGTTGTTGATTTTAACCATTCTGACAGGTGTGAGGTGATATCTTTTTTTTTTAAGGTTTTTTTTTTGTTTTTGTTTTTGACAGAGATCACAAGTAAGCAGAGAAACTGGCAGAGAGAGAGGAGGAAGCAGGCTCCCAGCTGAGCAGAGTGCCTGATGTGGGGCTTGATCCCAAGACCCTGGGATCATGACCTGAGCCAAAGGCAGAGGCTTTAACCCACTCAGCCACCCAGATGCCCCGTGAGGTGATATTTAATTGTGGTTTTGATTTGCATTTCCCTGATGATTAGTGGTGCTGAGCATCTTTTTGTGTGGTTGTTGGCCACCTGTATGTCTTTGGAAAAACGTCCATTCATGTCTTCTACCCATTTTTAAATTGGATTATTTGGTTTTATGTGTATTGAGTTGTATCCGTAGTTGTATTCTTTATGTGTTTTGGATACTAACCCTTTATCAGATATGTCATTTACAAGTATCTTCTCTTATACAGTGGGTTGTTTTTTATTTTTGTTGACTGTTTCCTTTGCTGTGCAGAAGCTTTTTTTTTTTTAATTTTTTATTATTTATAAACATATATTTTTATCCCCAGGGGTACAGGTCTGTGAATCGCCAGGTTTACACACTTCACAGCACTCACCAAAGCATATACCCTCCCCAATGTCCATAACCCCACCCCCCTTCTCCCAACCCCTCTCCCCGCAGCAACCCTCAGTGAAGCTTTTTATTTTGATGTAGTTCCAGTAGTTTATTTTTGCTTTTGTTTCCCTTGCTTCAGGAGACTATCTAGAAAAATATTGCTATGGCCAATATTAAATTACTGCCTGTGCTTTCTTCTATGATGTTTATGGTTTCAGGTCTCATGTTTAGGTCCTTAATTCATTTTGGGTTTATTTTTGTGTATGGTGTAAGAAAGTGGTACATTTTCATTCTTTTACATTTAGCCTTCCAGTTTCCCCAACACCTTTATTATTTTTTATTTTTTTTTCCCAGCACCTTTATTGAAGAGACTTTTTCCCACTGCATATTCTTGCCTCCTTTGTCACGGATTAATTGACCATATAATCATGGGTTTATTTCTGGATTCTTTATTCTCTTCTATAGGTCTATGTGTCTGTTGTTGTACCAGTACCACACGTGCTGTATCTTGAAATCTGGGATTATAATACCTTAAGTTTTGTCCTTTTTCAAGATTGCTTTGGCTATTTGGAGTCTTTTGTGGTTCCATACACATTTTAGGATTATTTGTTCCAGTTCTGGGTAAAATCTGTTGGTGTTTTGATAGAGATTCCATTAAATCTACGAATTGTTTTGGGTAGCATGGATATTTTAACAATATTTGTTTATCTAATCCATGAACATGGAATATCTTTCCATTTGTTTGTATCATCAGGAAAACCTAATTTTTTAAATGCAAATAATAAGTAATTATTATAAAGAACAAGATAAACTAAGAAATTTTAAAGGTAAAGCTATAAATGTAAAGAGGTAAAGATATAAGTGTGTGCCAATCAGTTATTGTCACAAAAATGCTACATCACGGGTGCCTGGGTGGCTCAGTGGGTTAAGCCGCTGCCTTCAGCTCAGGTCATGATCTCAGGGTCCTGGGATCGAGTCCCGCATTTGGCTCTCTGCTCAGCAGGAAGCCTGCTTCCCTCTCTCTCTGCCTGCCTCTCTGCCTACTTGTGATCTCTCTCTGTCAAATAAATAAATAAAATCTTTAAAAAAAAATGCTACATCACAAACAGCCACAAAATCTCAGTAACCTACAATAAGCACTGATTTCTTGCTCATGCAGATCAGCTAAGGTCACTCTGTTTCAGGCTTTGAGAGACCTGGGATGCCCTGCTCCATGTGTCGCATGATTGGATCTAGGCTAGAAGGGCAATGGCTGCCTGGAGCATGTTTTTCTCATGGTGATGGCAGCCGAAGGGTCTATTTTACAGCAAAGGAGGTGTGGTAGTGGCCACAGGACAGGGAATCTGCTAGACCTGTCACATGTTGCACCACCAAGAGAGTGATGTTAAACTTCCTACATAAATGGCATGTGAGTGCTTGAGCCAGTTTAAATTTGATATGGAGAGATGAGAAGTGTGGGAGTGTGATGAGATGCTCTTCTGAAGGGGTAGCTGAGGTGTCAGCTTGGAGATATAACCCTGTAATGACATGATGCCATCTGCCAGGGCACATACCTAAGTCAAGCATCATGGGTTTAGGAACCAAGGGGTGGAAATGTGAGCAGCTCCTGCCTACCACCATTGCTTAGTTATTCACATGGGGGCATCTTTGCCTCCTATCCCCACAACTCTAGTCCTGGCTTGTCTAGAGGTCCTTGTTCCCAAAAGGGAAACACTGATTTAAAGGTGTTATAACTTGCCACTAAAAGCCCCACGTAGAGTACTTATTATTGCCTTTAAGCCCATTTAACTCTTGATATTTTGCTTTGCTGTTGTGCTGTTGTTTTGTGCAGTTTGTCTCCACAAATTATAATATTCTGAGTGCAGGATCCCTGTCTCATACTTCCAGCCTTCTGGTTCAATGGGAACACTTAATATCATTGTGTGCCCTCAGTCATATTGAGCATAATACAATAATATAATAATGGGATAGAAATCCTTACAGGATTTATAAATCCTATATACAGACTTGAAGGACATACATCCTATTATTCATGTGGCATGATATTTTAAAATACTAACTTTTCTCCCTACATTTCTGTGACCCATGGCCCTTCTCTATTCAGGCATCTAGAACACAGGCCTTAGAGATGTTAGAAAAGGGCCTTTGAGTTTCAAAAATCTAATACCTTTGTGCTTTGAGTTGTAAGGAGGGAGAGCTCTGAGACCTGGTGAATCCCCATGAAGAGGCCCAACCTTCTGAATGGAAAAGGGCCCTGTATTTGGTTTCCCAGGTAGAAACCCTGAAGTCAGGAAGATCCCTGAAGAAATGACTGCGATGGATGTCTAATAGGTGGGACCATATATAAACCTCAGGACTTAGTTTCCCATGGTCTCATGTGATGTAAGAGCTGCAGAATGATCAGTGTTCCCTGGGTAAACATTATAGAGGAGAACTCATAGGCCCAAAGAGTTCCTTGACATAACATGGAAATAGCAGAATGGAAACAGCTGACATGGCATGGAAATAGCAGAATGAAGTAGCAAGGGAGGTGACAGACCAGAATGAAGGATGGTCTTACAGCAAGCCCATAGATCTGTAACAAAGGACCAAATAGGAGACCTGGCATTTCAGCAAAGGCCAATAGAATGGTTCTCCTGTGGAAGATCAGATGCTCACATTCCTCCAACCTTCTAGACATTTCAGGAACTTAATATTTTACCTCAGAGAAAAGCAGTAGGAGAGTCCTGAATTTATTGAGATTTAGTTTCTACCTACCCCCTCAGAAAATGGGGCTTTTAAATTACATGCAGTTAGAATAAAAACTCCATTTCTTGGGGCGCCTGGGTGGCTCAGTGGGTTAAGCCGCTGCCTTCGGCTCAGGTCATGATCTCAGGGTCCTGGGATCGAGTCCCGCATCGGGCTCTCTGCTCAGCAGGGAGCCTGCTTCTCTCTCTCTCTCTGCCTGCCTCTCCGACTACTTGTGATTTCTCTCTGTCAAATAAATAAATAAAATCTTAAAAAAAAAAAAAACTCCATTTCTTATACCTCTGAGTTTGTAAATCAGATACACATTCCTTACATTCATTGCTACAAATAATGAATGTTTTACTGTATTTATAGTAGTGGGAGAAAATAATTCATATTTTGGGGAATATAATTCTCTGATGTTAGTGACTTTAGAAAGGAGTCTGTATAATAGTGCTTCTCATACATTCTATATGCTAATTGCTTGGAGATCCTTTGAAAATAAGGCTTCTTATTCAGGTCTCAGGTGAAGCCTGAAGATCTTAATTTTTAACTAGCTGTCCAGTGATGCTGATGCTTCAGGTCCCAGGGACCACCCTTGGGAGAAGTGAGGCTGTTCAGTATACTGGTGAGATGATTACACTATGTTGGTTTTCCATAATGTACTGACTAGCACTTTCTCAAATAAACACAGGGTGGTGCTGGTGCTCCCATGTACCATAGATTTGTAGTCCAATTTTGGACTTCAATTTAAAATACAGGGGCATCTGAGTGACTCAGTAGGTTAGGCGACTGACTCCTGATTTCAGCTCAGGTCATTTCTGGGATCAAGCCCCACATGCGGCTCTGCACTCAGCACAGAGTCTGCTTGAGGTTCTTTGTCTTCCTCTCTGCCCCTCCCCCTTCTCACATGTGCTCTCTGAAATAAATTAATTTAAAATATATTTTTATTACTTATTTTTATTTTATTATTAAATAAATCAAAATAATTTTAAATAAAATAATTAATTTTAAATAAAATACAAAATTAATGTAAGCAACAAAGTTTATGTAAAAGGAAAGTTAAATGTTCTAAAGAACTCTCAAAGACAAATAGCTAAAATAAATTGCACCTGAATTAGAGGCCAAAAAAACCCACATGTAAATAAGGAGGAAACCATGAAACTGGATTTTGAATTTAGATTCCTTTGCAAATGCTTTAAGTTCACACTCCACTTTAAAGAAACTAGGATTTGAGATCTTAGACCAGTAGTTCTCCATAGGGCATTACTGACCCCTAGGGGTAGTTTTGGAAACTCTTGGGGGCATTTTTGGCTGGGCTTCACAACTGGTCCTTAGTGGACCAGGGACAGGGTTTTAAGACATCCTGTCAGGGCCTGCACAACTTTGGAAAGTCTAAGTATTCATATAGGTAAAAGCTTGCTTTTCCCCTCAAGAAGGTGAGCTTCATAGAACGGACTTCCTCTCAGAGCACAGTATGGAAAGGGGGTGGGTGGAGATTAACTTCATAATAGGTGGGACCATATATAAACCTCAGGACTTAGTTTCCCATGGTCTCATGTGATGTAAGAGCTGCAGAATGATCAGTGTTCATTAGTGGAGAAAAAACAAAAGTCACCTCAGCCAAGTAATGAAGATTTCCATCATCAGTGATACATCGTGTTGGTAACGTGCACTTTGATCAGATGTGATGAGAAGGTCACTTTACCTCTATAGGCTTTCTCCTAAAAAACCATAATCCCAGTTTCATAATGATAAAAAAATTCATATTAATAAAATCCCAACTGAGAAACACTGACTAGTCAGCACTCCTCAAAACAACCAAAGAACAAGGAAAATAAGGAAAGTCTACAAAAGATCACATTCTAAAGGAGTCTAAGAACTGACAACTAAATAGAATGTGGTACCCTAGATGGGATCCTGTAACAGACAAAGGAAAGTAGCTTAAAACTAAGAAAATCTGAATAAAGTGTAGACTTTGATTAATAATAATGCATCAGTGTAGTTCCATTAGTGGTAACAAATACAGCATACTAATGTAAGATTTTAAAAATAAAGGAAACTGGGTCTGAGCTATATGGAAACTTAGCATCATTTCTATAAACCTAAAACTATTTAAAATTTTTAAAAATGTAAACTACAATTTTCAACTAGTAGGTAAGTTCTGGATATCTAATGCACAGGATAGTGACTACAGGCAACAATATTGTATTATAAACTTCAGTCACTAAGAGACTAGATCTTAATTGTTCCCACAAAAAAAAATGTTTTTAGGATTATTAGAGCGAGAGAGAGAGAATTTGTACACATGCAAGTCGGGGAAGGCGGAGGGAGAGGAAGATCATCTCAAGCAGACTCCCTGCTGAACATAGAGCAGGAAACAGGGCTTGATCTCACCCTGAGCTCACAACCCAAGCTGAAACCAAGTCAAATGCTTAGCCAACTGAGCCACCCAGGTACCCCCAAAGAAATGGTATTTATGAGACAGGATAGAGGTGTTAGCTAACTCTAGTAATCCTATTTCAATATATAAATGTATCAAATGTACACATTAAACTTATACAATGTCAGTATTACTTCAATAAAATTATAAAGCCACCTTTTTATTATCTGAGCCTAGAACACGTATTTTGTTACTTATATAATTTTAATATTCACTACGGACAAACTGTCCTGCTAACAGAAGGAATACTGTTCTTTTCTTCAAAATGTCAGCAAGAATTTGATCGCCATTTTGGAAAAGGACTTTTTTTTTTTTTTTAAAGATTTTATTTATTCATTTGACAGAGATCACAAGTAGGCAGAGAGGCAGCAGAGAGAGGAGGAAGCAGGCTCCCTGCTGAGCAGAGAGCCTGATGCGGGGCTCCATCCCAGGACCCTGAGATCATGACCTGAGCTGAAGGCAGAGGCTTTAACCCACTGAGCCACCCAGGCACCCCAGAAAAGGACATTTTTTTTTTTTAAAGATTTTATTTATTTATTTGACAGAAATCACAAGTAGGCGGAGAGGCAGGCAGAGAGAGAGAGCGAGCGAGCGAGCGAGCAGGAAGCAGGCTCCCCGCTGAGCAGAGAGCCCAATGTGGGGCTCGATCCCAGAACTCTGGGATCATGACCTGAGCCGAAGGCAGAGGCTTTAACCCGCTGAGCCACCCAGGCGCCCTGAAAAGGACATTTTCAACAGTAAATGCTATTCATGTGTTTTGAGTGGCCAGTAAAACATACTTGTTACCAGTATGCACTATATGTAATCTTATAGCTCCTCAGGAAACATGAATTCAGTCTTTAAAATATCCAGCGGCATTAACAGTACTTGACTGAGCAGTTTTACTTCTGGATTTAAGAGCAAGCACCTACTTCATTGTTTTCTAGTGCAGTAGTATTTGGGCATTTATATATTGAAATGCATGTTTTATTACAAATTGATTTCATTCTACTCTACATTACAGTAAAGGCACTGAACTGACCCTTTCTAAAACTGTGTATATAGGTGAGGTATGTATGAATTTCATTTTAGGATAGTGGGTATGATCAAGGTTACGAGTATTCCCATCTCGTAGTAAAAAGGGTCTGCTAAGCCTGATAGGTTGAGAACCCCAATATTTGACCAAGCTCTTCAAGGGCAGAAAATGTCTGGTTTCTTACAGGCTCTCAACATTTCATTTCACCTTGTTGCAGTCTGTTTATGCCTGCTCAGAAGCCCTTGTTTGCTCCTCCATTTTGACAGTCTCAGTTCTGATCCAGTGCCCATCCTCAGGCAGGCAACTAGAGTAAATATGACCTTTTTTTTTTTTAAAGATTTTATTTATTTATCAGAGAGAGAGAGGGGGAGAGAGTGAGCACAGGCAGACAGAATGGCAGGCAGAGGCAGAGGGAGAAGCAGGCTCCCTGCCAAGCAAGGAGCCCGATGTGGGACTTGATCCCAGGACGCTGGGATCATGACCGGAGCCGAAGGCAGCTGCTTAACCAACTGAGCCACCCAGGCGTCCCTAAATATGACCTCTTTAAGCCAGAGTGGTCTCATTCCCTGTGCCAGTGATTAGACATGGGCAAGTGAACCAATGTTGTCAAGACACAAGGGGAATTCCACTGAGGAGCTTTAGGAAAGCTTTTATAGTCCCTAAAAGCACAGGAGGAAGAAATGTTCTTTTCTTTCACTGGACATTGTTGGATTATTCATGACACTGGGAAGTCATGGTCGGCATCTCTGATCATGAGCATTATTAGCCCAGAAAGAAAATGCTGAGAATGACAGGGCAGGAAGGAAGGAAACCAAGGTTCTTGAGATCTCTGAACCCACTATGAACCCGTAGAATTGGGTCTTTTCTCATGACCAGCAGCAAGCGTCCTAATATAACCCTTTTCACAAGCAGTTGTGTTGCTGAGTATGTGCTGTATGCAGTTCTGCTCAGACTGCGACATAAGGAAGCCACAGTAATTCTCTCTCAGCCATTAGCGCCTCATTCAAACCACGGTATTGTAACTGAGTTCCAGGCTTAGCTGTGAAGGGCCCACGGGAGACTGATTTTACATTGACAGTAAGCTCCCCAGTCTTGTGGTCCAGTCGTGGAAAACGAGAAAACCTTGTGCTCTCCTGCACTCTTTCATATGACTACTTCTGGATAAGTTAATTGGGAAATAAGTCATTTGTCCCAGTCCCGCACCTGGTGATAGAATATACATCCTTTCAATACACACAGAGATGAATTTAAGGAATAAGCAAGGCCTGTCTTTTTTTTTTTTTTTTAATTTATTTATTTGACAGAGAGAGAGATCACAAGCAGGCAAGAGGTAGGCAGAGAGAGAGAGAGGAGGAAGCAGGCTCCCTGCTGAGCAGAGAGCCCGATGCGGGACTCGATCCCAGGACCCTGAGATCACGACCTGAGCCGAAGGCAGAGGCCCTAACCCACTGAGCCACCCAGGCGCCCCAAGGCCTGTCTTTTGACACATTTTTCCTTAGCAAGTAGAGAAAGCTTTTTTCCCACAGAAATAAGAAGATTTATGAATCTAATTACCTTCCCATCTGAGAATTCCAGTACCTAGCATGTGAAACTGATCTTCACTGGTTCCCACAACTCACCCTTTGATATTTGGACTTTCTTCTTTATATCTTTTCTACCATATTCCTTTATCCTTATTTATTCTTCCCACCTTTTCCACACTTACTTATCCATAGAAACTATCTGCTTTGCAGGACAGACAGAATTACAGTTTCCCAGCTCAGATGAACCTGCAAGCCCTTTCAAATCATTGCAGGCTTTTTTTCTTTTTCTTTCTCAAGATTTATGTATGAGAGAGAGAGAGAGAAAGAGTGGGGCATATGAAAGTAGGGGGAGGGGCAGAGGAAAAGAATCTTCAAGCAGACGCCCCACTGAGTGTGGAGGTCACTTGGGGCTCAATCCTAGGGCCCATGAGCTCAAGACCTGAGCTGAAACCAAGAGTCAGATGCCCAACCAACTAAGCCACCCAGGTGCCCCACTGCCGGCCTTTTTATAAAGAATATGCTGGTCAGTTCACAAATTAAACACAGTCTTATCTGAAATTTTATTTTCTTTTAGTCTGTAAGTACTGCTCTTTGTTTGAATTGCTCACATAATCCATTCCACCCAAAAAGGAAATGTTAAGTGCTTCTAGCAGTGGAAACAGCAGTCAGCACAGCCTATCCAAAGGTCTTCCGCTAGAGTCTACAGAAAATCTAAATGTTAGGTAAACCACCAACCAGATGTTTTTGTTTCTCTGGGCCATGAGATTGTCAAAATCAGTTTGATTTTTTAAAACCCATCAAATATCAATCATGGCAAGGAAGACCACTGAGCTGATTCCTGATAACTAAGTAATGTTTTTGCTGAACATCATTTATCCTAAATGATTACTGGCAACAGAAAGACCTTGGGGTAGGGGCTCTTTGAGTAATGAAGTAACACAGGCATGGCTTGCCCAGGGATAAGCAGGTTTCCCCAGAACCGCCATGTACTACAGACTTCCTCCTCCGCTCCTTCCCTCATCCTGGTGCTCGGGCCCCAGTGCTGAGAGGACAACATTCAAACTCACTGACGGTTTTCACAGCAGAGGTGAGTGGAGGAGGTCTTGTGAGGTACTAATTTTTGAAGTACAATCTTAATACTAAAAATGAGAATCAGGTCTCAAGTACTTGAGCCTATTTATAATACTGCCTTAATTCATTAAAGTTATTTTCCATGTCTAGCCTGCCTTCTTTCTCACAGGATAGAGGAGAGCTGGGAGGATTAAATGAGATACAGTGACAGCCTAGCCCAGTCTCTGCACACCAGTAAATATTCTTCCCATCTACCGCCCCATCCCCAAATAAAGAGGTTAGTCCTTGAGCTTAGAAAGTACTTTGTAAGTAAGAAGAAATTAGCTTTTCTATCAACATCCTTGTCAGTCTGATTCTGACTTGCTCCCAAGACTACCTTCTCTTTTGTGAAATAAGCACTTTATACTATTTGAAGTATACATGAAGTTTCATTTTTGTTCAGTGTTCTTTACTTTTCGTTGTGAAAAGGTATTTCTGAGGAATTGAAACCCCAGAAGGTAACCACAACAAAAACTTGTTAATTTTTTTTTTTTTTTTTTTTTTTTTTTGGAGAATGATGATTCAAAGGCAGACTTGTTGAGAAATCACATATAGGAGAAAGAAGGCAAATGCAGCCTCTGAAGGTAACTGTTCTAATTATTACATAAAAAAGTAAAGTTATTTAACTACATTCAAGGACATAAGACAAAGCACTACTTTAAAACCACAGTGACTGAATTATTAGGTGAAAAACATAGGCTGAAATAGAAAAGGGGAATGGACTTCAGAATAATCTGAATTGGGACAATGATTCTTCAGTCCTAGATGTTTCTGTTGTCTATCTTGAATTACACCATTTCCTTTTTTACCTCCCACAAGTTCTTCACTAAAATCACAAAGCAGTATTCTCACAGAACTAAATGATAGTTGTCATTTTGTTAGGATTCAAAATTTCAATCCAGTAGCCATCGGGATCTTGAATAAATGCCAGGCCTTTCATTTTACCTGTAAGATGAAATGAATTTAATTATAAAAGAGACTTTTTAAAATTAAGACTTTTTAAAATTAAGAACATTTTTTATTAATCCAAATTTTAATTTGCATTTTAAAAAGTACATTATTTTGCTTATAGTTTTAATTTTAGACAATTCTATTGTCAGTGTTGCCCAAATGCATGCGTTTCAGAATGACTAACATAGTTACCTTCCACACACAGCTGGGAACCAACTCTCCTGAAATAAAATCTGTAACTGATTAATAAGGCACCTTATTTTTATTTCACCTTCATGATACAGTTCATGCTACCCGTTGAGTAGTTACAGAGATTGTCTTATTTTATTAAGATTTTATTTATTATTTGAGGGGCACTTGGGTGGCTCAGTTGGTTAAGCAACTGCCTTTGACTCAGGTCATGATCCCAGGGTGCTGGGATCAAGCCTTGTGTCAGGGTCCTTACTCAGCAGGAAGCCTGCTTCTGCCTATCCCTCTGCCTGCTACTCTGCCTGCTTGTGTTCTCTCTCTGTCAAATATGTAAATTAAATAAAATAAAAGATTTTTTTTTATTTGAGAGACAGAGTGTGTAAGCAGGGGAGGGGCAGTGGGAGAGGGAGATCTTAAGCAGACTCCATGCTGAGCACAGAGCCCAATTTAGGGCTCAATCCCGGGACTCTGAGATCATGACCTAAGCCCAAACCAAGAGTCAGAAGCTTAACTGAATGAGCCACCCAGCACCCCAAGATTGTTTTACTTTAAAGAGGAAAAGAAAACAGGTGTTTGAGCAGGTAACATGGCATACCCACACAGCAGAAAGACCCAGAGGCTTGGGTCATAATGACTTCTTTAAACACTATTCTAGGTCCCTCAGCTCTGTCAGTCTTTCTCCTAGGAATTCATAACTGGGATTGAGAGGCTAGTTGGCCTAATAGTAGAGTTGTTTGCTTAAATGGAAAAATGTGACCTCAGCAACTATTTTGGGACCAAGATGCTAAAAGAGTCTGACCCCTATCTCTCTCTGGCTCTTTTTCCCAAGATCAACCCCAGAGGAACATATCTGGAAAATGGGAGGAAAAAAAAAAAGTGAGAACTAGGGTGGTGACTGGGGAGAGGAAGAAGTGGGTTGGGGTAACTGTTTTAACCTGGTCCATTTGGAAATGGATAGTTTTGGCCTGGACCAGAAAGCAGTCCATTATGGCTGTGGGAGAATAAACAGAAGGGGTTTTGTTAGTTTGGCTCTTGTTCCTCCTCCTAGTGTCTTAGGCATCAGCTCCTGCCCCCACATTAGGGGAGGTTCAAACGACAGGTTCAGATGCCCTCAGGAGTAAATAAGGGTAGTACGGAAGTCTTATGCCCTTGAGAAACTGACAGAAATAGGTGAAAACCAACTGATCTCCCCAGCCTTCACTTTCTACACAATCACAGTTAGGGAATGACCACCTCAGAAGAAGGGTCTCCTGCCTCCTCTCTGAGGGACAGAGGGGAAGAAGCTGTGACTGAAGAGCTGTTGTGCAGAATGCAAGGTGTTTAACTCTTGTCAGGTGCCTAGGGATCTCTGCGGGGCCCATCTTCCTGAGAGCATGGGGGCTGTTAAAGACTGGGGTCTAGCTTCTCCCCATTCACACTGCCTGATGCACCAGAATAATAATAGTTGCAATGACAAGAACTCCTCAGGTATCAAAGTGACAAGTATTTGAGGAACATAACCATAAAACAAACAGTGGATGACAGATTCAAATAGAAGAACAAATATTAAACCAACGGCCCAAGAGCTATTAAAACATGTAAAAGTGATGAATGGTATGAGCTATTACCAATATGAAACAAGAACAAGAAAATGTTTAAGGAACTGAGCAAAAACTAGGGATCAAAATCATTATAGCTGTGGGACGCTTGGGTGGCTCAGTTGGTTGGACGACTGCCTTCGGCTCAGGTCATGATCCTGGATTCCTGGGATCGAGTCCCGCATCAGGCTCCCAGCTCCATGGGGAGTCTGCTTCTCTCTCTGACCTTCTCCTCGCTCATGCTCTCTCTCACTGTCTCTGTCTCAAATAAATAAATAAAATATTTTTTAAAAATGCTATAAAAAAAATCATTATAGCTGAAATTCAGAATACAATAGATGAGAACATAAAAGATGACTCTCAGAACAGATAGGAAAAAGAGGAAAGATTAGCTAACTGGTATGCTAGTGTGAGGAAATCTCCTAGAATAAGAAAAAAGAAATAACAAATATAACAAAAGCAACCAGAGCGAAACAGAAGACAACCTGAATCAGCCAATTTTTCAATAGCAACACTGGATAGAAAAATAAGACCATGGAGTTATATTTTCAAGATCAAAAGAAAATAAACCTAAGATTTTATATTCAATAAAACTGTCATTCAGATACAAAGATATGGGTCTGAGGCTTACAAAGCTTCAAAAGTTTTGCCTCACAAAAAACCCTCTGAAAGCAGTTTTGGTTGAGATACTTAATAAAGGGACAGAAAAACCCAAAAGATGCTGCAAGAGCTACACAGAGAAAAGGACTTTGATATATATATTAAAGAAAAAAAAAAAAGCCAAGGCCAGGGGGTACCTGACTGGCTCAGCTGGTAGAGCATGCAACTCTTGATCTCAGGATTTTAAGACTGAGCCCCAGGCTGGGTGCAAAGATAACTTAAAAATGCAAAATAAATAAATAAAAGCCAAGGCCAAAGAAAAAGGAAAAATAAATCAGTAATATCCTGGTCTGGGAAGGTATCTGGATATCAAATCTCTCTCTCTCTTTTTTTTTTTTTTTTAGATTTTATCTATTTATTTGACAGAGAGAGACACAGCAAGAGAGGAAATACCAGCAGGGGGAGTGGGAGAGGGAGAAGCAGGCTCCCCGCTGAGCAGGGAGCCTGATGCGGGGCTCAATCCCCACACCCTGGGATCACGTCCCGAGCCGGAGGCAGAAGCTTAATGACTGAGCAACCCAGGTTCCCCTGGATATCAAATCTCTTAATTGAAAAAAAAAGGATTAAAATTAAATGTGAAATGTTTCAAATAAAATTGAATTAATATGCTGGCAGAAACAGATCTAAGAAGAATAGTTACAATACATATAAATCCAACAAAATCTAGATACATACACTACTATTTCTAAATAGATACCTAAACATAAGGACATAAAATGGTTATAGAAGAATAAAAATGAAAGACCAGCCATTTACTAAGGAGATGTGGTGTATTTATATTAAAATCAGATTAACATTAGCCTTAAGGAACTTATTTTGGGGTGGCTAGGTACACTCTGATATAGTGAGAATCAGTGGCCAGTGAGAATATGGTAAGGTCAAAGGGTGGGGAGAGAGCCCAGGTTTCTGACAGCTCTCCAGACTGCATCTAGTCCCCTGTGAAGCCACCCTACTTGCTGCTTTAGTTCCCTAAGATACCCAGGTATTTTTCCAAGAATTCTATTATTTTCCTTAAGCTGGCTGAAGCAGACTTCCTCAAACTTACTTGCAAGCAGAAGGATCTACTACAATAGTACTCTCTGTGGTTGCTTCATGTACATTAGTTAATTGAGGAGAGGCCGGGAGAAAGCAAGCAGCAGACTTACCATCGTCAGGTCTCTTCACAAATTTGACTCCCAGTTCTTCAAATCTTTTACAAGCACCATGTACGTCAGGAACAGCAATTCCAATGTGACCTTTGGTGGCCACCCCCAAACAAGGTGGACAGAAGGAAGAAATAATTACTGCAGGGTATCCAAGGGCCACAACTAGCCTCCAAAACGAGTTTGTTTCAAAACATAAGGCACCTGAAAACTGACTGAACCAAATAAAGTTCAAAACTTGTATTAAAAAACAAGACTCTAAGTCTAACTGGCTGCATATAATAAGCTAATTAGTAGCTCGGACTTATACATTATCTCAAATAAGCCCAGTACTGGGCTCATGTATAGTTCAATCTGTTAAGAATAACTATGGAGAAAGAGTAGTCATTTACTCGTATTTAATAGGTTTGCTGGGGCCACTGACTATATAGCAGCCAATTTAAGCCTGCAATCCTGTTATCTTGACTGAGAGATTCTAGATCAGGGCAGAAGTGTATGCTAACAGAAAGGGGGATTATTAGCAACCTTGGTTTTAGTTTTTTAAATTAAAAAGTCTACTGGAAATATACTCCTGAGACTGAGAAGTGAAATCATTGTGAGAGTAAATGTAGGGTTTAGATGGAGACTATGAAATTAACTCCTAAATAAAATTCTTATGGAAAAATAAAACAGCCATACTCCTAAGAAGTTGATTATTCTTTTTTCCAAAAACACATATGTACCCTTATATTTACTGCAAAATTACTTACAACAGCCAAATTTTGGAAATAACCCAACTGTCCATCAATATTAATACATATACATACAAATGGAAAACTGAAATTCTGCCATTTGCAACAACATGGACAAAGATCTATAAGCATAATGCCATGCGAAACAAGTCAGTCACAGAAAGACAATACCACACGAAGAAGCTGATTATTCTTATTAAGTGCCCAACACACAAATCACACAAATCCATGTATACAGCACAGGAACAGGCCAACGTACCGAATCCTCGAGGGTCTGAGTTGCCACTGTGGTAACTCTGGGTCTCATCATCTTCTGTGCCCCAATTGCTACAAAGGAAGGAAAACAGAATTACAAGTGACCTGTAGAACAGATATTCTGCTGCAATAATCTCTTTGAAATCTTAGCATGTATGTATGCAACTTCATATGCTTGGTTTCATCTTTGCTACTGTAAATATTTAGGTTTCAACTATAGAAAAGGCAAATGGGAAAATATGATTTTAATTAGACTAAGGAGACAATAAAACCAGGCATCTGGATAACAATAACGATAACAGTAGCAACTGTCATTTATTATACTTTATAGAGGCTATTTATTTATTTGATTTCATCTATTTGATCAAATAGATCTATTGCATCTATTTGATCTATTTATTTATTTGATCTTATTAAAATATCTTCCAAACAGCTCCATGGGCTAAGAGTTGAGTCTCCATTTCATGAATGAGACTGCCACCAAAGGAGGAGACAACGTGTTCAGGGTCACAGAGCTGTCTCATCAGAGCCAACACTCATGTCTAGGTCTGTCTGATTCCAGAGCTGTTTTGAATCAGGGGCACACTAAATCAAAAATCCTGAAATAGGGGCGCCTGGGTGGCTCAGTGGGTTAAGCCGCTGCCTTCGGCTCAGGTCATGATCTCAGGGTCCTGGGATCGAGTCCCGCATCGGGCTCTCTGCTAAGCGGGGAGCCTGCTTCCCTCTCTCTCTCTCTGCCTGCCTCTCCGACTACTTGTGATTTCTCTCTGTCAAATAAATAAATAAAATCTTTAAAAAAAAAAAATCCTGAAATAAATGCTCTTTCATTAGTTATTCCAAAGGACACAGAAACAACATAAAGAATAAAACAACATTCCTAAAATGCCGGAATTACGAAGACCTTGAAGACTCAAGCTGTTACAAATGCAAAGTGATTAGGCGGACCTGGTTTAATTAAGCTTGTAAGTAAGGAAAGAAGGTTTATAAAAATGCAAACTATACAGAAAGATAAAAATTGATACTCACTGTGTCAGTTCAAGTGTAGCTTTCCTGGAGAATACCCATGCTATTTTTTCATCTTTATCTTTTGGGATGTCATTCTTTTCCTCATAAGCCAAGAAATAGAGTGAGAATTTCATAGTGGGAAAATCTAATTTTTGAAGTAGCCTGAAATTAAACAACATGCCAAAATCAATTAACAACAGGAAAGGCTGACTCATATTAAAATCAACATGACAATATTCAAGTTTTACTAAGAATAATATGAACCCATTTAATAGGAAGAGCAGTGGGAAATCAATGAAAATATCTCATTTAAAAATTCATTTGTAAATATCAGTGAAATAAAAAAGTTTTCACAAAACAAACTTTTATAATTCTTCAAACATAATGAAATTTAGCTGGAATTACGGTACTTGTTTAAGTGGCAAAGGTATCTTCAAAGAAAATTTTGTCCATTTTTGGTAAAAAAATATGATGCATTTCCTTATTGTTCTTTCAGATATATGACATTCAGTTAAGTCAAATATCTTACTATGCCAAAACTCCTAGGAAAAGGAACTGAGGATAGATGGTAAGAGAGAAGGAAGGACAGATGAATGTCACAAAAGACATGAATGTCAACCATACAGTGGTTAAACATAGGAAATACTGCAGAAAGGTCATACAATATTGAGACTGTAAACAGGTGACTAGACATGGAGAGGTCCTGAGGGCAGTTTCAGGAGAGGGGCAGAAGAAGCCAGATGGCCCTGATGGGAGACAAGGGGAAGTAAGAAAGCACAGTTGACCTATACAGATGATGGGTGATGATGGGAAAGAGCAGAGGGAAAGAATTATGCTAGAATAAAGATTTCAGCTTGTTCGTCGGTTGAGGGAAAAGGGCCAGTGGAAAGGAAGAGACTGAGAAGAGACAAAGAGTGAATGAACTACCATCCTGAAGTTTTCAAAAAAGATGAGTGAAGGGTGCCTGGGTAGCTCAGTGAGTTAAGCCTCTGCCTTCGGCTCAGGTCATGAGCTCCCAGTTCTGTGATGGAGTCCTGCTCTGGGCTCTCTGCTCGGCAGGGAGCCTGCTTTCTCCTCTCTCAGCCTGCCTCTCTGCCTACTTGTGATCTCTGTCTGTCAAATAAATAAATAAATTCTTATATATATAAAAAAAAAGATGGTTGAAGAGGTGCCTGGGTAGCTCAGTCAGTTAAGCGTCTGACTCTTGATTTCAACTCAGGTCATGATCTCAGGATCAGAAGATGGAACCCTGCATTGGGTTCCACACTGGGCATGGAGCCTGCTTAAGACTGTCCCTCTCTCTTCCTCACCCTCAGCCCCTCCCCCTGCCAAAAAGATAGTTCAAGTCATGGCCTATAAATAAATTTAAAAAGTATACCATTATTCTGCAAGGAGTAGAGTAGAATGAGGATGGACACAATACAATTTCATTTAGATTATTGAGAACTAAATGCTCAAAGATAACTTTATTTATAATCAATAAGAGAGAATGGTTGAAGCCTACCTAGCAAATGGAAGGTTTCTAAGCTCTTTTAATTATCACTATGTAATACACCTTGGCCCACTGAGACCCAGCGCTGACTTCCCACAAGTATGATTTACTCGAACATGTTTATAATAAGGTCATGAAAACTATCTCTGTACCTACTAAAGCAGACTGCACAAGCCTTGCACACCAATCAGGTGGGAACTGGAGCAAATGAACCTGTTGTAACCCACTTTTCTCAGCGAGCATGTCTTTCAATATAATATCAAGTTGCACCCCATTTGGGGGCTCTTGAAAAACAAGATCAACACTGGAGTCAGTCAGATCTATATTTGAATTCCCCCTCCGCCATGTGCCCACTGTGGCATTTGGGGCCAGTAACTTAATGTCTTTAAACTCTGGCTTCTTCCTTCATCTGTAAAATGGGGAATATAAACAGTTTTGTGAGCTACTGTGGAGAATGAATGAAAAACATGTAAAGTGTCGGGCAAATACTGAGTGTTCAATGTATTTGTTTTACTCTTTTACATATGCTGTAAACATTTGCTGAACTACATTTTCTGGAAAGAACTATAACAAACTGCTAATAGCAGTTATTGTTGAGGACAAGGACTGGGAAAGGGAGGCGACTGCTTTTTATTTTATATTTTTCTGACCCGGTCAGATTTTCTAAACAAACATATACTGTATTATTTGAATTTTTCTCTCAATGTCAATGGAGGCTATCCAGGCAGTCAATTCAAAATCATTTTATTCTTTATGTATCTATATTGTCAGAAACAAAGAAAAACCCCTCATGTTATTCAGGGAAACAAATCAAGAAAAATAAACAAATATGCTTTGAGGACCGCAAGATCAGTGGATACTACCTATTCAGGAAAAGAAAATACATCCCATAAAAATGAGACAGGTGGCCAATTTTAGGTTAATTCATTCATTTTATTAGTAATGCATTTTTATAACTCTATCTTTTCCAAAGTAAATAAAAGGCTGTAACATTAAAAGGATCTGAACACATTAAGGATCAAACAACTCTCAGAGAGAAAGGAGGGTGAGAACACCCAAGTACTTGGCCAGTGAGCCCAGTCCAGAAACCTGGCCAAAAGGACTTCTGTGATTTCTGAAGAAAAGCGTAAGCCATTTTTTACATGGATCTGGAAACAATTCCAGTATTTGCAAAGTTATGCATTTAAACATTACAGGCACCAGTAAATAGTTTACTTACGTCATTCCAAGAATTCTAGTATAAAAATCCAATGACTTCTTAGGATCCTTAATTCGTAGCATGGTCTGCTGCAACAGAAAATCCTAAGGAGAAAGAGCACGTATCAAACAGGTGTGATATATGGCACTTGTCACCAATGTTAATCAAACTTTCCACTGGAGGATACAGTCTGCCTCTGTAACACAATGTTTCAGAAGAAAACAACTTTGTCCCCTCAGCCTTGCCTGGTCCCCACACCTACCACTTACACTGCCTACAGCTCTCTGCCCAAGGATGCTTCTGGTCACGAGAGCAGGCCCCTGTGTGGGGCAGGTCCAAAGGGCCAGGGAGGTGGTTCACACCCTCCAAATAACCGACAGTGGATAAAAAACCTGGCTCCCCTGGCCCTTAGTGGGGCAATTCTACAGTCATGCAGAGACATCCCTGCAGGATGACAGCCCAGTCGTCCTCAGGGATAACACACTTCCACATACTTTTTATTGCATTCTCTGACTGCCTGCCAAATAAACTACTTACAACCAAATAGTCCAGTCTGCTTTTGGACAACCCAAAATGAGATACTGATGTTACAAATAAAGAATTTAATTACTGTAAAATGTGCTAAATGAATGCATAAAATGCCTTTCCAAAACTATTGGTAACCATAGCAAAAAGTTACTCACAAGATCCTAGATTACTAAAATAACTGAAAGCTTAAAAAGTTACTGTCTCGGGACACCTGGGTGGCTCAGTTGTTAAGTGTCTGCCTTCAGCTCAGGTCATGATCTCAGAGTTCTGGGATCCAGCCCCGCATCAGGCTCCCCGCTCGGCAAGAAACCTGCTTCTCCTCTCCCACTCCCCTGTTTGTTTTCCCTCTCTCGTTGTCTCACTCTGTCAAATAAATAAAATCTTAAATAAAAAAAAGTTACTGTCTCTAACTCCACTGTGAAACTGTCCAATTTACAAATCAGGAAACAAAAGGCTTGACATCATGAGAAGAAGGTATTTTAATTCATGGAATTAAGATTATTAATGGCATTAATAATACTTTCCATCATTTGGTACAGAAACTATGCAGCATTACTATTTATAAGTATTAATATCCCCATTTTACAGATGAGAAATACACCTGAGGTGATCAAATTGTCTACTAAGTTCAGGTCTCTTTCTACCATAGATGCCTTCCAAACTATGAGTCCGTTCACTACATTTGTGCTTCCTAACAGATTTTTTCCTCTTATACCCACAGCTTGACAAATAGGCCCCAAAATTCTGAACTCTCCCTTTGCAGACATATAGACATCTCTCCCGTGGAACTCACATCATATAAACACAAATGTATTTTATTCATTCAGCATCATTAGAAAGTATTTTTCTATCTTGTTAAATTATTTTTTAAAGATTTTATCTATTTATTTGACACAGAGAGAAAGATCACAAGTAGGCAGAGAGAGAGGAGGAAGCAGGCTCCCTGCTGAGCAGAGAGCCCGATGTGGGGCTCAATTCCAGGACCCTGAGACCTTGACTCGAGCCAAAGGCAGAGGCTTAACCCTCTGAGCCACCTAGGCACCCCTCTATTTTGTTAAATTTTTAAGTAATCAAAATGTACTCTTATTTTAAGCATTAAAATTCTCAATTAAAACAAAACTAGCCTAAATACTACTTTATCTTAATAAGCAGATCTCAATGAATATAATAATTTCATTCTTCATTCACAGCTTATTATTACATATAAGGCAACTGGCTCAGAAATTACATGTTTCTCAGGCAGGTATTGTACTCCTGAAAGTCTTAGTTTCAGCAAGAACTAAAAAAAGGAAAAGCAGCTCCTGACATCCAGGTCACAATGAGGTCCTGGTTTTCCCCACTGAACAAAATCACAAAAGCACCCCCTAAGTCATGCTGTAACTGCAATGAAGGGAGATCAAAATACAGCAAATACAATTAAACTTCATATTCTTGGTTAGTGCAGATTAAAACAAGGCACCGTTTGAACTTTGGTAAGTGGGATCTATACACAAGTGGCTAAAACTACCCGAAAAATATTAGTTACTATTGCATACACAAAACCTATCTAGTTATTTGCTTTAAAAATGTGTGGAACTTCCTTATTTTCATGATTCAGGGACATTTCTATAAACATGAATTGTTGTCTTACAATGTAATATAGGAGCTCCTGGTACATTTACCGCTACTTTTCCTATATTGAGATGGTCCCTGGAACTCCTGTCTTTATTTTACTCTTTTAATGAGTTTTTTGTCCCCTCACATACCATTAAGCTATTAGTTGTCAATTCTATCAGCAAAACTGTCCTTTTATGGACATAAAGCTAGTGCTCGCTTAGGCAGCACATACTAAAATTGGACATAAAGCTAATTTCCCTAAATTCTTTGATTCTACACTTCTCACTCTCCGTTAGCACCCTGATCCCATCAACCCCTCCTCCCACCCAGACTTGTTGGTACTTTTCTCTCTCACCTTGTCCCCTAAAATCTATTCTTGAGGAAGTTTTTTTTTTTTTTTAAAGATTTTATTTATTTTTTTGTCAGAGAAAGAGAGAGCAAGAGCGAGCACAGGCAGAGAGGCAGGCAGAGTCTGAGGGAGAAGCAGGCTCCCTGCGGAGCAAGGAGGCCGATGTGGGACTTGATCCGAGGATGCTGGGATCATGACCTGAGCCGAAGGCAGCTGCTTAACCAACTGAGCCACCTAGGCGTCCCTTGAGGAAGTTTTTAAAGTTAATCCAGTTCACTCTTCCACTCAAAAACTCTGAGAAGGCTCCCCATTTCACTCAGAGTTAAAGCCAAAGTCCCTATGAGGGCCCTGGATGGTTGGCCCTGGTTGCCTCACTCACCCCTTCTGCCCAGTCACTCAACTCCACTGTTGTCTTCAGCAGGTCACCTAGACCTTTGCTGTAAGTCTCTTTGCCTGGAGCCACTCCTCTTCTCTGTTTTTTAAAAATCTTTATTCATAAGTAGGCTCCACACCCAATGTGAGGCTTGAACTCCTGACCCTGAGATCACGAGTTCCAAGCTCTACCAACTGAGCCAGGCAGGTGCCCCTCCCCAGAGCCACTTCTAATCTTTTTAACTCTGCTCAAATGTCATCTTCCCAATGAGGCCTTCAACTGACTACTCTAACTCTCCACTTACCCCTTTTTTTCATTTTCTTTTTCCATAGTATTTGTCACCATGCAATATGCTATTTACTATGTTTATCTTTTATTGTTTTTCTTTCCCTATTAGAATATAAACTCCATAAGGACAAGAGCATTTGTTTTGTTTACTGATTCACCTCAGAACGGAATCTGGCATAGAGTAGATTCCCAATAAATATTTGTTGAATGAGTAAATGAACTTTCACTATAATGTTTCTTTACAATCAAGCTGCATCCAACATTACCGAAAAAAAAAAGAAAAAAACCATTACACTCAACATAGTACCTGCGTGCCAGACACTGTTCTTTTTTTTTTTTAATTTTTTATTTTTTATAAACATGTATTTTTATCCCCAGGGGTACAGGTCTGTGAATCACCAGGTTTACACACTTCACAGCACTCACCAAAGCACATACCCTCCCCAATGTCCATAATCCCACCCCCTTCTCCCAACCTCCCTCCCCACAGCAACCCTCAGTTTGTTTTGTGAGATTAAGAGTCACTTATGGTTTGTCTCCCTCCCAATTCCATCTTGTTTCATTGATTCTTCTTCTACCCACTTAAGCATCACCACTTCCTCATATCAGGGAGATCATATGATAGTTGTCTTTCTCTGCTTGACTTATTTCGCTAAGCATGATACGCTCTAGTTCCATCCATGTTGTCGCAAATGGCAAGATTTCATTTCTTTTGATGGCTGCATAGTATTCCATTGTGTATATATACCACATCTTCTTTATCCATTCATCTGTTAATGGATATCTAGGTTCTTTCCATAGTTTGGCTATTGTGGACATGCCAGACACTTTTCTAAGTGATTTACAGAAATCAACTCATAATCTTCACAACAACCCTATGAAATATGTATTATTACCATGCCCACTCTCTCTGCTGAGAGAGTAAGTGTCAGAGAAAAAGCAGTCTGGTTCCAAAGACCTTGCTTTCAACAACCTTGGCTAAACTGCCTCTAACAACCAAGAAATTAGACAAATAATGACACAGCATAACAGAATATTGTGAATCCATTTAAAATGCTGCTCTAGGGCACCTGGGTGGCTCAGTGGGTTAAAGCCTCTGCTTTCGGCTCAGGTCATGATCCCAGGGTCCTGGGATCGAGCCCCACATCGGGCTCTCTGCTCAGCAGGGAGCCTGCTTCCTCCTCTCTCTCTGCCTCTCTGCCTCCTTGTGATCTCTGTCAAGTAAATAAATAAAATCTTAAAAAAAAAAAAAAAGCACAGATACAAACTTTAAAAAAAATATGCTGCTCTAGAGGTGTATTAAATGGCAGGGAGCATTCACATGTATATTAAGTTTAAAAAGATATATACTTGTATGGTTTGTTTAATAGGATATTCAGATTAATTACATCTTTTTTTTTTTTTTAAAGATTTTATTTATCTATTTGACAGAGAGAAATCACAAGTAGATGGAGAGGCAGGAAGAGAGAGAGAGAGGGAAGCAGGCTCTCCGCTGAGCAGAGAGCCCGATGCGGGACTCGACCCCAGGACTCCGAGATCGCGACCCGAGCCGAAGGCAGCGGCTTAACCCACTGAGCCACCCAGGCGCCCCATCAGATTAATTACATCTTAAAAGTAATATTAAGTCTCTAATTTTATTAAACATAAATTCTATTAACATGGCTATGTACTAAAACTATCTAAATACACACATATAAATGAATATTCAAATGAACTTTTAAAAGTCTATACATCATGGGGCTCCTGGATGGCTCAGGTGGTTAAGCATCTGACTTCAGCTCAGGTGATGATCCCAGGGTTCTGGGATCGAGTCCTGCATCATGCTCCCTGCTCAGTGGGGAGTCTGTTCCTCTCCCTCTGCTGCTACCCCTGCTTGTGCTCTCTCTCTGTCAAATAAATAACATCTTTAAAAAAAAGTCTATACATAGTTAACAATACTGTATTGCATGTATACTTGAGAGTTGTAGGAGAGCAGATCATAAAAGCTGCAGCACATACACATAAAAAAAGTAATTATGTGAGATGATCACATTAACTAACCTTACTGTGGTAGTTGTTTTGCAGTATATGTATATCAAATCAACACATTGTACACCCTAAACTTATACATACATTATTATATATTGATTATATATCAATAAAGCTGAAAAAATAGTTTTCAAAAAAGAGAAAATGGAAAAATACAGCATTGTGCCAACTGAGAAGAATCATATAATAAAATTATTTCCAAGTAAATGTGTAGATAAAATACACACTCTAGGGGCGCCTGGGTGGCTCAGTCGGTGAAATGTCTCCCTTCAGCTCAGGTCATGATCCCAGGGTCCTGAGATCGAGGCTCCCATAGCTCCCCCTCTGCCGCACCCCCTGCTTCTGCACGCTTGCGTGCACACTCTTTCTCTCTCTGTGCCAAATACACAGAATCTTTAAAAATATATATATACACTCTAATGCCATTTTCAACCTTAAAAGAAGTCTATACATGGCAAAAAAATTAAATGTATATTCAATATTAGTGGAATTATTCATGAAAAACAGGCTTATGAATCCTTTGCTACAAAAATGTTATTTGGAGGATATAAAAAACAAGCAGAGCTTGCTTTTTATAAAAGGCTCAAGTTATTCTATGCTAATAGTTTGCTTTTTATCACCAGCATATTCTCTCAGCTCTGTACCTTGGTAAACACCTAAATGATCCTTCCTCAAAAAGTCCCTAAAAATGGGGGCGCCTGGGTGGCTCAGTGGGTTAAAGCCTCTGCTTTCGGCTTAGGTCATGATCCCAGGGTTCTGGGATCGAGCCCCGTCAGGCTCTCTGCTCAGCGGGGAGCCTGCTTTCCTTCCTCTCTCTCTGCCTGACTCTCTGCCTACTTGTGATCTCTGTCAAGTAAATTAAGAAAAAAAAAAAAAAGTCCCTAAAAATAAGTGCTTGTTGCTATGGTTCTAAAACATTATTTAAAATAAACAAAATAAAATAAAATAAAATAAAATATTTTGTGTTTAAAAAAGTAGGACTTACATTCATGTTCTGTCTCATCAGACAACTCTTAATTTTGTCTTTTCTTTTCATGCTCTAAATTTGGACAATGAAAGTCGCCTTTTATATCTAAACTATCTTTGGGTTTTCTGGGATGGGTACTAGGTGATAACAAAGATTTGCTCATTTGCCTTATAAATAATCAGGTTTTGGGAGAGCATTGTCCAAATTTAATTAGCTCAAAGCTACTTTGAAAAAAATTAACAGTAAAATCAAGGATGTTTCTAGTGCACATCTTATGTGTCTGCCCTGTCATCCTGACAAAATTGTAAAGGCGCAACACGGATGTGAAACTTGGGTAAATTTTCATTTTTTCTTTTTTTTTAACCTATGAGATGTTCAATTGCTCCAGCACAATTTGCTGAAAAGCCTATCCTTTCTCCCTGAACTGCGTTCACACCTTCACTGGAAATCTGTAGGGTGTATTAGTGTGGGTCTATTTCTGTGTTCTCTATTCTGTCCCACTAATTTGTGTCTTCCCTGCCAATATCACTAAGTAGTTATTACTGTAGCTACACAGAAAAGTCTCAAAATCAGACAGACTGATTCCTTCCATTCATTCTTTTAAAATTTAGTTATTCTAGCTTATGTGCCTTTCACAGAAGTTTTAGAATAATCTTACCTACAAAAAAAAAAAGTTTGTGTTAAATATGTGTATCAATCTGTAGAGGATTGACATCTTTACTATGCTGAGTCTTTCAACGATAAACACAGTATGTTTCTCCACTTATTTAATCTTTATCAGTACTGTATAGTTTTCATCATGTAAGTCTGGTACAGGGTGGATCTATACCTAAGAAATTTTTTTGAGTAATTATATTTTTAATCTTGGTGGTCATGGGTTTTCTGCTAATATGCAGAAATAAAATTGGTTTTTATATGTTTATCTTCTTCCTGTTCTGTAACGTCAATGAACTCACTTGTTAGTCCTGGAAGAGTTTTTTATAGATTCCTTAGGATTTCCTATGTATAATTATGTCCAAATAGGGGCAGTTTCATTTCTTCCTTCCAATCTGTATGACTGTTACTTCCTTTTCTTACCTTACTGCACTGGCTACAACTTCTAGCAGTAGACTGAATAAGTATGGTAAGAACAAACATCCTTGTCATGTTCCCCTAAATTAGGGGAAAAGCACCACCATTAAGTACAGTGTGTATTTTTCATAGATGATCTTTATCAAGTTGAGTAAGTTCCCCTCCATTCCTATTTTTTTCTGAAAAAAAAAAAAAAAAATTTTTTTTAACATGGATGGTGTTGAATTTTATCAAATCTATTTTTTTCTTCTTTAGCCTCTAATATAATGATTACTTTGATCGATTTTTGAATACTGAACTGGATACTGGAATAAACCCCACTTGGTCATGGTAATTTTTAAAAATTTATTGCTAGCTTATATTTGCTAATATTTATTTTTTGGGGGAAGATTTTATTTATTTATTTGACAGAGAGAGAGAGATCATAAGTAGGCAGAGAGGCAGGCAGAGAGAGAAGGGGAAGCAGGCTCCCCACTGAGCAGAGAGCCCAAGTGGGGTTCGATCTCAGGACCCTGGGATCATGACCTGAGCCAAAAGCAGAGGCTTCACCCACTGAGCTACCCAGGCGTCCTATTTACTAATATTTCATCAAGGATTTTTACCTCTACAGTCATAAGGAGTATTAGTAATTTTCTTTTTTTGTACTGTCTTCATCTGGTTTTTGGTATCAGAGTAATACTAGCTTTATAAAATGAACCAGGTAGAAAACAGAGTTGATGGAAGGAGGTGTGTGGGCAAATGGGCTAAATGGGAGACGGGTATTAAGGAGGGCACTCGTGATGATGAGCACTGGGTATTGTATGCAAGTGATGAATCATTAAATTCCTGAACACAGTATTACACTATGTTAACTAACTAGAATTTAAGTAAAAATTTGAAAAAGTACAAACATTTAAAAAAAAAAAAAAAAACAAGAAGAGTTCCTCTTCTTCAAATTTTAAAGGGATTGTATAGAATTGATGTTTGTTTTTCTTTAATGTTTGGGAGAATTCTCCAGTGAAATCATCTGAGCCTTGAGATATCTTGTTTGGAAAATTCTTAATAACGAATTCAATTCCCTTGTGTTATAGAGATATTCACATTATTTATTTCACACCGGTAACTTACAGTGGTTTGTGTTTTTCAAGGAATTGGCCCACTTCATGTAAATTGCCAAATTTACATGACAAAGTTGTTTTTAAAATTCCCTTATTATCTTTCTGATGTCTGCGGTATCCCATATTTCATTCCCAATACTGTTGATTTGTGTCTTCTCTTTTGTCAGTGTTGCTGCAAGTTTATCAATTCTATTTTTTTTTTCTTCAAAGAACCAGCTTTGTTTCACTGATTTTCTCTTATTTTCTGTTTTTAATTTCAATGATTTCTGCTTTTTATTATTTCCTTCCTTTTGCTTCCTTTGGGTTATTTTGCTCTTCTTCCAGGTTCTTGAGGAGGGAACTCCAATTACTGATTTGAGACTTCTCTTTCTTAATGTATGCATTTAGTAATATAAATTTCCCTCTTAGCACTGTCTTAGCTAAGATTCCTTTCTCGTTTTCATTCCATCTATTTTTTTTTTTTTTTTTAATTTCCCTTGAGACCTCCTCTTGATCCACGAATTTAGAAAAATGTTATTTAGCTTCCAAGTGTTGGGAGCTTTTCCTGTTATGCTTCTGCTGCTGATTTCTAATTTGATTCTGTTGTGGTCGAAGAATATACTCTGTCTTATTTCAGTAATATTAAAGTGTTGAAGTTGGTTTCGGGGGCCCACGAGGTGATATGTCTTGATATACATTCTAACGGGCACTTGAAAACAAAAGTGTATTCTGTTGCTTTGGGGTGGTGTGCTTTAAAGGTTGATCACTTGTTTACTGATGGTGTTGTAGAGTTTGTCTACATTCTTGCTAATTTTCTGTCTAGTACTATCAGTTGTTGAGAGAAGAGTTTTGAAATCTTCAACTACAAATGGGAACTTTTTTCTGTTTCTTCTTTCCATTAAATCAGTTTTTGTTTCTTATTTTCTTGCAGCTGTTTTTTGTGTGCATTTAGGACTGCTACATCTTCTTGATCAACTGATCCTTTTATCATTATATAAATATACTTCTCTAACTATGATAACTTTCTTTGCTCTAGAGTCTACTTTATTTGGTATGAAGACAGTCATTCCTGCTTTCTTTGGATTAGTGTTTCCATAATAATCTTATTCCATCCTTTTAACTTGCCTCTTATTATATTTGAAGTGAGTTTCATGCAGACAGCATATATTTGAGGCATGTTTTCATTTTCTTTTATTTCAGTTATATTGAAATACTACAGACATATAGCACTGTGTAAGTTTAAAGTATAGAGCCTAATGACTTGACTCATGTATGCTGTGAGAGGATCACCACAATAAATTTAGATAATTATCTCATACAGAGGTAAGTTAGGGCATGTTTTAAAATCCACTCTGCTAATCTCTAATTGGTGTATTTATACCTTATGTAATTACTGAAATACTAGGGCTTAAGTGGTTATTTTATTTACTTTTGCTTTCTGTCAATTTTTTCTTTGCCTTCCTATAAGTTATTAGACATTTTTTATAATTTAGTTTTGACTTTTCTGTAGTGTTTCCTCATGTACTCTTTGTATAGCTTTCTCTAGGCATTCGCTAGGTTATTCTAGGCATTCAAATATGTATAAGTTATCACAGTCACTTGGTGTCATTGTTTTATCAATTTAAGTGAAGTACAGAAACCTTACCTCTCTTTACCTCCCTTTACTCTCTCCCATTTATAATTATCTTAAAGTATTTCCATTGCTGGGGTGGGGCAGAATTTCAGGTTCCCCCTGTTTCTCCATTAATAAATCCAGTGGCGAAAGCTTATTATTGTCTGATGAGACTAAAGTCATGGCCTCCTATTCAACTTTCTCTAATTCCACCCTGGCAGGGGGAGAATGGACACCTCATTGCAACCTGTTCGGTGAAGACTAGGCTCCCCACCCAGCCTTTGCTGGCACAGGCAGGGATGAAGCCGCAGTTTTTTCTGTGGTGTTTGGTTGTAGCCATTATTGTCTAAAAGTTTTCTGCCTTATCAGGAACTACCTATTTCCTGGTCCTGTGAATGAAAAGCAGATTTTCATGGGGTTTGGTTTTGTTTTGTTTGCATCCACGGACATTTCTACAGCTCCAAGTTTGGGCTAAATGAGGCAAAAATAAAACTTGGGGAAGCCGGCCACCACGTTGCTCCTAGGGTCTCAAGGCCACTAGCTAGTCTGCCTTCTTCTCTCCACCTTTCCTTGTTTTCCTATGTTTATGTTATATAAAATGCCTAGAGTGTGTAGCTGTACCTAACAGGAGGAACAGGGAAAAGTATGTGTACTCCATGTTCCCAGAAAAGTGTCCAGATTGATTTTATACAATTGCCCCAACAATGAGGTATGTTTGGTCACCATATGCCTCTTTCTAATGATGAAGACATTCATCTCTCCAGAACTGTTGCCAAGGGGCTCTGTACGATATTCCATCTTATTCAAAATCGAGATCAGGATCTCCATTGCCTTCACCACCTCCAGTCTTCAGACAAGAAAAGTTTCAAATTTGCATTAGCTATATTTTCAGAAATAATAAGATTTCTTTGGCTTAAAGTGTGTGTTTTGGCCTTAGTAACAGTGAGGCCAACTCCCTTTGCAGCCCATCACTCTCTTTCCCAATGAGTTTTCAAAAGCACTGCATTACCCTGAGCAGAGTCTTTAACTCAACATTCAGACTTACAGGACAACCACAGGCTAAAAGGGTTTTGGTCAGAAAAACACAGCTTGCAACACAGCAGGGCTAGCTGTCCCCCTGAATGTAGTGGCTCTTAAAACTGTCCCTTGTGGAGATTCTGTTCAGCTTAGGTGCAGGGAGTAAATCTGCATTGGGTAGGAGAAGCAATCACCCTGGTATAGAAGCCCTATGACCACAGGAACCAGTACCTCTAGTAGCAACTCCACCAGCGCAGCTTCCAGAATCTCCACAAGGGACAGTTTTAAGAGCCACTACATTCAGGCAAGCCCAAAGCTATGACTTCCTATTGGGTATTGATAATTCTCCTTTTCCAGATGCAATGTACCTATCAAGTTATTTTTTTATCATAAGCAATATTGCTAAGCAACAAACACCATTTCTGTTTCTTGGGAAACAGCTAGAGTTAACCAAATTGTCAAATTCTCATCAAAAGGTTCAGGGCTTAACTCTTCACCCCTAGGTATCCCATCTCCTGTAAAACAAAAAATGGATGAAGTTTTGTTTTTTCCTGACTTTTTAAGGTCACAAGTGCCTTTTTGGAAAGACCCTTTTGAAAATACAAGCATATCTGAGGGGAACAAAACTGTTTTCTATGTAACAGCTGGAGCACATGGTTGATGTACAAGATGGTTTGATATGCTTTTTTCTTCACTATCTTCCTCTTTCCAGTGTTATTTGCCTGACTCAACCTATGCCAGAATGTGATAAATTGTTCCTGAAAATAATTCAGCCACTCCCTTTACATTTATTCTATCTTATCTAAATTGGTTTCATGTGGTTCTTTCCTTCCCACTCTATAACTCAACAGCCAAAGCTGTACTTCAAGTATACTCACCCTACAGATAAGGGAGGCAGAAACAGCCAGGAGACACAAAGGAAATTTTTTAAAATTTTAAAATTACCTGTGATATTAGGAAACATAACTGCCAGACTGCTCTTAAAACAGATAACAAAAACAGGAAAATCCTAGAAGCCCTCAGGATCACAAGGCCTTTGAAAATCTTGTGCAAAGGGAGGAAAAACACACGAGTGTAAGAGAAATAATTGTTCAGAAGCAATATGGTTCAAATATTGGTTCTACCACCATTACCTTAAGTAAATCATTACTTTTCTTGAACCTTAGTTTTCACATCTTTAGAATAGAGATAATTATAGTTCTCAGCTTGTACAGTTGAGTTGCAAAGTATACAGGATAATGCATGAAAGTACTTAGCATAGTGTCACTAGAATCCTTTCTCAGCCCAAGTCAGAAACCTGGAGTCTTCCTAGATTTCTCCCTCCCCACTTCTCTCTAATCCAGCCCAAGTGTCCTACCAACTTGACTCCTTAAATTCCTTTAGGCTCTTTGCTTGGTGTCTTTCTAATGAGCACTATCTTCCTCAAGTGCTCTTGAGCTACTACTTCCTCCCTGGATGACTGTCCTAGTCTCCCTGGTCTCTGCTTCTTGCAGGCTGACCTAGATGCAGTCCACTGACCTCCCCATAAAGTACCACAGTCATCTTCCTATAGTGAAACCCAACTGAGTCATTTCTGGATTAAAAATCATTACTTCAAACAAAAATCATTACTTCAGGGGTACCCAGGTACCTGGGTAGGTTAAGCATCCAACTCTTGGTTTTGGCTCAGGTCAAGATCTCAGGGTTGTGAGACTGAGCCCTGCATTGGACTCCATGCTCAGGGTTATTCTGCTTGGGATTCTCTCCCTCTCCTGTCCCCCGGCCCCTCCTCCCCTGACACCCTGCGTACTCTCTCTCTCTCTCAAATAAATAAAATAAAAACCATTCCTTTAGTGGTACTTCACAGCTTTTAAAGGAAAGTCCCAAAGGCAAGCACATGTGGTTACAGCATACTTCTCTAAATTCATCACTTGTTAGCATTTCCCTAAACTGTTCATTTTGAATGTTTTTGGTACACTTTTATCAGTTCAAAAAAAGAGAGTGTACCTCCTATAAATATGTATTTATTTTAATTATATACACAAACATACTAATAAAACATATATATTATAAAATACATTTACCAAATAGAAATCTTTGCAGGGTGAGAAAAACAAGCATAATGGGGGGGGAATGCTCATATTTTCTTTGAGCATCCCGATGATTGTCTTCCCCTCAACTTCCACTGCTTACAACTTCAGTCTTGTGTCATCTGTAGATTCCTGCATCAGTTCTCTGAGGTCTTGTACTTTTTATATTTACTATGATTCTCTCTGCCTAGAACAGTCATTCATCCATCTGGCCATTCCCCTTCCTTCCTCCTTTCCATTCTCTCTTCCACCTACCCCTGCACCCAATTCTACCTAGATACTTCTTCTATATTTGGTAAAACTCAGCTTACGTGTCACCAACACTCAAAGTTTTCCCTGACCCTATCACCTACCACTCAGATGGGATAAGATTTCAAATTATTCCATTAAAGGACACTGATAGAGAGCATAAAAAAAATTTTTTTTAGGAGATTATCACTTGGGAAAAGAAGTATTTGGCCTCATGAAGACAGCTGGCCAATAAGACTACCCAGGAAGTGGTATGACTGTACATTCCTTGGCCATACCTTGGCCTGTCCTTGGCCAAGGAATGTCCTTCATGACAAAGATGCAGACAATAGGAAAGTTGATGATCTACCACCAGTACCCTATCCTTTCCAAACCAGGCCCTCACCACTTATTTCATCTTCTGGAAGAACCTTTCAGGTTGCCTCATCACCTCCAGGCCTGGATTCCTCCAAAGTACTCTATAAAATGCTTTCAAACCCTGAATGATTCCCTACTACTTATTTAAATCCAGCTTCCTTAGATGTGGCATTCAGAGCTCTCTCACTGAAAGGGAGGCTCCAACCTCCCATTCTAGCCTCTTCTACCACAGCTCCACTGTTTAGACAACCTAAACTTCAGAAACATGTAACTCGCCTCTCCAAAACACGCCTGCACTGCATCTTTCTGTATCTCACCGTATTTGCTCAGGTCTTTCTTCCACCTACAATGTCCCCTCCCACGTAACTCAGTCTCCTAGATGATTCTGGAACCCTACTCATCTTTCAAGACCTAGGCCCACCCCCACCTTCTGGCTGATGTACTCCCTGATCCCGAGTTGAACTGTATCACTTTTCATAGTTTAGAGAAAAATAACACACTTAATCCTCCTTGCAGCTCTCTTTATATTGCTTTTACAAACTCAGCCCCAGTGCCCTGCTAAGATCACTACAGCCAATGGCAGATCTGGGGATTTGAATGTAGGTCTTCAAACATCAAATATCCCAGGTATATAACATATCACAGAGGCTACCTTCCAAAATTTCTTGTACTCCCAGGGTACTTTATAATTTAACAGCACATTAATCCCAGCTCCGTCTTACGTTAGAGTTGGTGTCCTTTTGGTGAAGGGACCTTATCTTGTTCATCCCAGTACCCCACAAACCCCCCATCAGGCTGAATTTAATTCACTTAGGTCTTTTACTTTACTTTGTGTCAAGTTCCAAAATTGCTGAAGTCAGTACTTCAGAAGCAGAATAAGGTGGAAGCTGAGAGTGCAGGTGCCTCTCTGGACAAGTTACTCGATATTTCTATGCTGGAGTCTCCTTATTTGTAAACTTCTTCATAGGGTTGTCCTGAGGACTCCATTAAGTAATGTACTTCAAACAACAATGCAGGACCTGGCACACTCGAGGTATACTAGCGGCTACTACATATCAATTTTATGACCCCCACATGGTATTTCAAGACCAAAAATTGTTAATTTCAAGAAGTAATTACTCCATATAGCCAAGAGAAATTTCAATGATGTGTAGTTTAAGTTAAGAATGCAGAAAATGAAAAAAAAAAAAAAAGAATGCAGAAAATGTATTTAACAAATTTTCTAAAGGTATCTCTGAAATCTTTTTAAATAGCCCCATACACAAAATCCCAGTTATCTAGGACACTAATTTATACTGAATGGCTCAGTTTATATTATGTGAAATAACTAGGTACTTATATTCCATAATAATAATACATTAGAGGGTATACAAGGGAAATGAGTGTAGGAGGAAATGTATTTCGTTCTTTCTTTCTTCCCCCTGAACTTTGCAGTGACTACTATTTCTCCTAAATTCCAGGCGCCAGTCAAAGGTTTTAGCAATCAGAGGTGTCTGACTCTTCACCCCGAAGACAAAGAGCAAGCAGGGGGCAAACTCATCGACACATATTCAATCCTTAAGGAATTCAGAAATTCCCCCATCGAATGAAAAAAAGTACAAAGGCGTCTACTGACACGGACACTGCAATAAACCCCCCAAGCGGCTGCTGTGTCAAATCTTGCCAGCGTGGAGGCACCACACCTGAGTGAGTTACCCTGACTCAGTGCACACATGTTAAGCAAGCCGGAGGGATGCAACAGGTCATTCCTCTTACTGGGTCTCTGCTTCGATGAGAGGGTCGGTGAAGGAATCTCCAAGATTCCCCTTGGATCTAAGCTTCACGATTACTGTCACTTCTCCTGGGGCCACCAAGCACAGGGAGGACAGAAGTGTGGCCGTGAGCAACCATAAAAAACAAGCAAAGGCGAACTCTGGGGCGCGGTTAAACTCGGCGGGATCCATGATTAGTTTGCAGGAGTCAAGCCCGAAGCCAGAATAGGTTGGGAGGGGCCAGCATGGATTAGAGACCTTCGAACCTGGACTGCGAGTTCTGAAGCTGCTCTCACCCGCCATAGCTACTGACCCGAGGAACACGCACACCAGGGTCAAGGGATCTGATTCGGGGCTGGCCGTGGCTTCTAGTTACCGTCCCAAAATAAACAAGTTAATGCAAGCAGGGTCGCACTCTCTGGGGAAATGAATCCTCTCACGATCTCCTACTGGACACCCCTAGCCCTAGCTCTTCACCCGACCCATTCTGGTCCGCCCCAAGCTGCGGGAGCTGCAGCCGCGGCCGGATGGCGTTCGAACCCAGCCGGAGCCGGGCCTAGCTGAGCCGGAGGATGAGCTTCCCACGCCTCCCCCCACACCCCGCTCCGCTCCGCCCCGCCCCGCCCCGGGGCCGCTACTCAGGAGAAGTAGGTTCTGCGCCCACCTTGGTGCTGGGATCCGGATCAGAGCAGCAACCGAGGGCAGCCTCGTCGGTGAGGCCGCTGGATGCAGGCTGCGGTTCTGCCATGGCCGCAGTGCTGTTTCACCGACTACGGTCCCTAAAACAAGACAGCCACCCACACTCCTCCCGGCCGGGTGCTGCCTTTAACTCGCGACGCCGGGAAGGCGCCGCGGAGGGGGCGGTCGCTGATTTCCAGCCAATCGCTGCGCGGAGAGCAAGTTGGCTTTCTGCTGATTGGGTCCCAGTGAATCAGCCCCTCCGGCCACAGGACTCTGCCCCAAGACTACAAGTCCCAAGGTGCCTTGCTCTTGACGGGGCCGGAGAGATACCAAAAAAATCTTGCCGAGTGGAAAGCGTGATTTCTCAGTATTGCTCGTTGATCTTGTTGGCGTTTAATTGTTAAAGTTCAGGAAACACCCATACCTCCCTGTTGCAACTTGGTAGGAAATTGGAACCTGATGGAGAGAGAACTGGGAGCTATCCTTTTTAAAGTGTAAGGATTCAAAAGTACTTTCTCAGTTTAAGCCGTACAGGATAATTAAAACAACTCTGATTTGGTCGAAAATCCAGGTTCGAGTTTTGGTTCCACTATTTATATGCTGTAGAAGCATGGAATAATTACTGGCCCCTCTCTGAGCTTCCTTGCAGGATTTTGGTCGGGTTCAAATGAGATTTAAGTCACGGTTTCACTACTTACGATCTACATTAATTTTTCTAAGGCATATATTTTGTGTTCCTTGGAAGACTTAGTTATCACTGTTCTTTGATGACTGACATATAGCACATGGTCCATATTTCCTGTTTTTAGAAGACGAAATGATCATAATTAGTATAAACATAATTTAGAAAAGGGCTTTATGTTAATAAATCAATGTAGAATGAGATTTGACAAAGGGTTTTTAAGTGAATGGCAACGTCTATGTAAATTAGCAAGAAGATAGATACATGTCAGGAATTTTGGTTGCAAGAAGTTGGGCAAAGTGCAAGTTTATCTGGCTCGCCTAAACAAACTGAAGCAGGACAGGGATGCTTCTGGGGCCAAACATCTAGCACCCGGCACTTGGCCAACACCAAGACGTCTTTGCACAACTCATCTCAGCTTCTTTCTTCATCTCAACTTCATTTTGTCACACTTATTTATTTCTCCAGTCTAGAAACTTGGAGCTCTCAGCCTCTCAGCCTTTTACCTGAGAGAGGGGGACCACCTCCTTGAATTGGAGTTTGATAAAGTCCAAGGAGGAGCTATGATTGGCCTCCACTAGGACCTGTGCTTATTCTTGTACTCAGGGTACTGTGATTGGCAGCCAGGGTTAGAACCACCTGGTGGAAGTAAGAGAAGCAGCAGCTCCCCCAAAGGAGCTGTTCATATAAGAAGAGAGTAGGCAGTGTACTGGACCCACAGAACTTCAACATGGAAATAGACCTTAAAACTGCTAACCCAGGAACTGAGGCAACACAAACCCTCCGTACACTGTTTGTTACCACTGAATTTTTCCATAGGGAGCCCAGACAGAAGAAATTTGTCTGAGATATTTTACTGAAAAGACATCTTACACTGTTTTTTCCTTCTAACCCTCTCATGAACTTCCCACAACATATGAGAAATATAAGTGGATGGGAAGACTACAGATCATAAAATATTGATTTGCAAATGAATCTATTAATGTGATACAATTAAAAAAATGTTGATGGCTTTTTCATTGAACTGAATAAACTGGTTCTAGATTCTATGTTTATTTATTTTTTTAAAGGTTTTATTTATTTATCTGAAAGAGAGAGCACACACAAGCAGGGGTTAGAGGCAGAGGGAGAAGCAGGCTCCCCACTGAGCAGGGAGCCTGATGCAGGGCTTGATCCCAGGACCCCCAGGATTATGACCTGAGCTGAAGGAAGATGCTTAACTGACTGAGCCTCCCAGGCATCCCTAGATTCTATTTTTAGATCCCCAACTAGGCAAGACACATTCGAAGAATCAAGAAATAGGGGAACCTACCCTTCTAGATAATAAGTTATTATAAAGCTGCAATAAGTGTGATAATGACACAGGTAGGTATAAGCCAATAAAAATGGAAACTGTGGTAGGCAGCTCTAGATGACACCAATAATCCCCACCTCCAGGCATTCCCAATCTTATGTTATCCTCTCCCCCTGAGTATGGATTTAGTGACTCACTTCTAAAGAACAGAATGTGGCAGAAGTGATGGGATACCACTTCTGAGATTAGATTATATAGTGAGTCTTGTCTTGGGAGCACTTTCTCACTTTCTTTTTCTCCAGTCTCTCACTCAGAGGGTAAGCAAGCTGCCACATTGTAAGCAATACTGTAGAAAGACTCGTGGCAAGGAACTGTTTGAGGTCTCTTGTCAACAGCCAGTGAGGACCTGAAGCTGACCAACAGCCACATGTGTAAGTTTAGAAGCAGGTCCTGTCCCAGTACAGCCTTGAGGTAACTGCTGTCCTGGTTAACCCCTTAATTTTGACCTTGTGAGAGTCCTTGAGCCAGAACAATCCATCTAGATCATTCCCAGATTCCTAACCCATAGAAACGATCAGATAACAAATTTTTGTTGTTTTTAGCTGCAAAGTTTTGGGGTAATGCTCTGTGGCAGTTCACAACTAAAATACATACACGTACAAAAACTTGACATAGATCAGAGCTGGTACTGCAGATCAGTGAGGGAAAGATCACTTTCTCAACGAATGGTGCTAGAACACCGTAGTTTATATGAAAAAAAAAAAAGAAAATAATTCTTTATTTCATGCCATAAAGTAAAACAGAAGTCCAAGTGTATTAAAAATATAAACATGAAAAAGCAAAACTTAAAAACATAAAAAACAAAATATCAGAGAACATGAATTTGTGCATCAGACTGTGCTCAGCAAGGAGTCTTCTTGAGGATTCTCCCTTTCCCTCCCCCTATGTCCCTCCCACCCCTCTCTAAAATAAATAAATATTTTAAAAAAATAACGAGGTTCCTTTCATGCCTTTCAAATTGACAAAAATTTAAAAACTAAAAGTGTGTGGATGTGAATATAGGGCAAATTAAAAATTCATACACGTTTGCTGGTGTAAACCTAAGTTGTTATAAACACTTTAAAATAGTATGACAGTATCTAGTGAAGTTGCAGATAATACATCCTAGGATCCATGAATAAGCATATATCCTAGAGGATGATTGTGCCTACATTCTAAGTATAAGATACATGGTGTGGCGTCACCTGGGTGGCTCCGTGAATTGAGGCCTCTGCCTTTGGCTCAGGTCATGGCCTCGGGGTCCTGGGATTGAGCCCTGCGATGGGCTCTCTGCTTGGTGGGGAGCCTGCTCCCCTTCCCCCCACCTGCTTCTCTGCCTACTTGTGATCTCTCTCTCTCTGTGTTAGATAAATAAATAAAATCTTAAAAAAAAAAGAGACATGGTTTGAATAGAAAAAATTCGTAAAACCTAAAAGTGTCCAAAACCAAGAAAATGACTTTATTTTCATGCAGCAGAATGGTATACATAATTTATGTATGTATATACATACATAAAATTAAAGAATCAGAGGAACATAGTCCAACACGGATAAATCTCACAAACAAATGAAATAATTGAAAGTTGTTGAAGAATCCATATGACACAACACCATTTTTGCAAAGTTTTAAATTGTGCAATAATATAATGCATTGGTTGAAGCTAAACACACTTCTAGTAAGGGGATCAGGGGGTGCCTGGGAATAAACCCACATTCAGGAACATGACTTCCCCTAAGAGATGATGGAGAAGAGGGGAGGGATATACTGAGGATTCAAATATTTTGACATTGTTTCATAACTATAGCCAACTTTGGATAAAAGGATAGTTATATTAGTCTTTATGTTTCTCTGTATATCTTAAATATTGTATAACATATTTCCAAAAACTGAAAGGGAATAAGTACCACATATAGAAATAAAAGGAAAGACAGCAATAATGGGGAAGGAGTAGGGTAGGATGGTCACTATTTGAGAAGACACAATTCCAAATAGAGTTTAGCAGTATTTCCTTTTTTGGTAAAGGGTTGTTAGTTTCCTACAGTTGACATAACACATTATCAAAACCGTGGTGGCTTAAATCAACAGAAATTCAGGGGCACGTGGCTGGCTTAACTGGTAATGCATGTGAATCTTGATCTTGGAGTCATGACTTCAAGCCTTGCATTGGGTGTAGAGTTTACTTAAAATAAATAAATAAGTAGGGGCGCCTGGGTGGCTCAGAAGGTTAAAGACTCTGCCTTCGGCTCAGGTCATGGTCCCAGGGTCCTGGGATCTGGCCCTACATCGGGATCTCTGCTCAGCAGGGAGCCTGCTTCCTGCCCCCCCCCTTGCCTACTTGTGATCTCTGTCAAATAAATAAATAAAATCTTTAAAAATAAATAAATAGATAAATAAATAGGTAAAATTAAAAACAAAAACAAAACCAGAAATGTATCCTCTCACTAGAGGCTAGAAGTGTGAGATGAAGGTGTCAGCCTAGCTATACCTGCTACAAAGTTTCTGGGAGAGAATCCTTTGGCTCTTTCAGCTTTTGGTGGCTCCCAGTGTTTCTTGATTTATGGCAGCATAACTCCAGTCTCTGACTGTGTCTTCATGTGGCCTTTCCCTGAGTCTGAAATCTCTCTCCCCTTTCTCTTCTAAGGACACCAGTCATAGGATTAAGGATCTCTAACAGCAGCCCTACTGGCCTTAAGTGTTAACTTGCTTCAAATGTACACACTCCTTGCTTACTGACCTAAGTCTTTTGATCTACAGTATAACTAACTTACTTTCCTTGCAATTTGCAGACCACTGGCCTTGAGGAGTGAAATACCCAACTTTCCCAGAAGATAAGATCTGACCACACTCAGAAACAGTAGCTACTGATGCCAACAAGTCTGTAAGGGTCATGTAGGCAAAAAACTAACTGTCTGAGCACCTGCTTCTTCTGCACTAGCCCCCTCCTTTTTCTGTTCCTCTCTCTTGAAAACCCTCCAGCTTCCTGGATGAAGAAGATGGTCTTTGAGACTTTAACCCACCCTGTACCCAGGTTACCACCTTCCTGAATAAAGCAACTATTCTTTCCCCACCATCACTTGTCTCTTGGGTATTGATTTTCAAGGACTGAACAGCCAAACCTGAGTTGGGAACCCGTTCTCAGTCCTATAACAATATCGCTATTAGTGTATGCAGTAAAGAAAAAAAAATACTGAACTGGTAATCAGAAGCTCTGAATTTTAGTCCTGGAACTGTGCTGGCTAATAACTCAACACATTAATTCTGAAACTCAGATTGTGAAACTGGCCTAGTCCTGGGTGTCCTTATTTGTAAAATGAAATTCAGGAAATAAGATGATCTCTAAGTTCCCTCCCTGATCCAAAAATCTGTTAACTTCACAATGAGTCTGGTTTTCAAGCCTCATTGACTGGTGGAAAGATCACACTGTATTGACAGAAATAAAAATATTGAGACAATCAACTGAAAATGTCTGATACTGTGGAGAATATACAATTACAGTACATGGATTATCAATATTTGTATGTTATAATTGCCTAAACATGGCCACAATTCAAGTAGCCAACCATTCAAATAAAATACATATAAATATTGAATAACTATCCACAGTTCAGTTCATCCTTTTGAGCTTATCCTTCCAGGATTATTGGCATATGGTTAAAACAACACATTTATACCTTGTTTAGTTGTCTACTCTATTTGGTGAAAAAAAAAGAAAGAAAAAAGGAAAAGAAAAAAGACTGTCAATGCAGAAATCTAAAACACAAAAGGCAATAGGAACCTAGGCAACTAATAAAATAATGTTCATTAGGGAAAATTAACCATAAAAATATTTTAAACACACTCTGAATAGATTTTCTAATCTTAATTTTAAATAACAAAAAGAAAAAATATGTACAGGCCTTTTGCAGTGAAATGAATTTTGTGTCCCCCTAAAAATATGTCCAAGTTTTAACTCCTGGTACCTGTGAATATGACTTTATTTGGAAATAGGGTCTTTGCAGATGTAGTTAAGGATCTCAAGGTGAGATCATCGTGATCTACAGGGGATCTATTTCCAGACAAAGAGCTAGTTCCTTCATTATATTTTCAGGGTCTTGGGCAGTCTAAACATTTACTGTTTTGTATATGTTACATAGTGTTTTCTTTCTATTAAGACTCAGGAAAACTCTCTAGATGGTGTGCTTTTCCCATATCTCAGGCATCCTCAGGAGTGTCATCATTTGGTAGTGTTCCATGAGCCTAGTTTTCTGCCAGAGATAATGACATTATTACATGGATCATGGTGTTACAAACCAAATACTGCAAAGCACATCTTTATTTATTTTTTTTAAAGATTTTTATTTATTTATTTATTTGAGAGACAGTGAGAGAAAGCACGAGAGGCGAGAAGATCAGAGGGAGAAGCAGACTCCCCATGGAGCTGGGAGCCTGATTCGGGACTCGATCCCGGGACTCCGGGACTGTGACCCAAGCCGAAGGCAGTTTCCCAACCAACTGAGCCACCCAGGCGCCCAGCACATCTTTATTTTTAAAAAATTTTTAGATTTATTTTAGAGAGAGAGAACACCATCCTCCATGTGAGCTGAGAGAGGGGCAGAGGGAGAGGGTGAGAGAGAATCCTCAAGCAGACTCTCTGCTGAGCCTGGAGCCTGATGCAGGGCTCGATCCCAGCACCCTGAGATCTTTTCCTGAGCTGAAATCCAGAGTTGGCTGCTCAACCCACTGAGCCACCCAGTGCCCCTGCAATGCACCTCTTTAGAGCAAAAGCTCTGTCCATATTTAGCACAGTATTCTTTCCTTTCTTCCTTCCTTCTTTTTCTCCTCCTTCCCTACCCATTCCCTCCTTCATCCTTTCTTCCTTTCTCCCTTTCTTCCTTTCCTCTCTCACTCTTTCTTTCCACTTTTTCTTTTCTCTTTCTTTCTTTCCCTTTCCTTCTTTCTTTCTTTTTTTTTTTTTTAAGACCTTTTAATTTATTTATTTGACAGACAGATTACAAGTAGGCAGAGAGGCAGGGAAAGAGAGAGAGGAGCAGAGAGCCTGATGTGGGTCTCGATTCCAGGACCCCTGGGATCATGACCTGAGCTGAAGGCAAAGGCTTTAACCCACTGAGCCACCCAGGTGCCCCTCCTTCTTTATTTCTTAAATGGGGTTTGAACTCACAACCCTGAGATCGAGACCTGAGCTGATATCAAGAGTCAAACACTTGGGGTGCCTGGGTGGCTCAGTGGGTTAAGCCGCTGCCTTCGGCTCAGGTCATGATCTCAGGGTCTTGGGATCAAGTCCTGCATCGGGCTCTCTGCTCAGCAGGGAGCCTGCTTCCCTCTCTCTCTCTGCCTGCCTCTCCATCTACTTGTGATTTCTCTCTGTCAAATAAATACATAAAATCTTAAAAAAAAAAAAAAAAAGAGTCAAATACTCAACTGACTGAGCCAGACAGCCCAGCACAGTATTATTTCTTTAGAATATATTTTCAAAACAGGACTTTGTAGGTTAAGGTACATGGACATATTTAAGGCTCTTTAAAGGATATAATATCCTGTAATTTGTTTCTTACTATATAAGAATATATAGATGTATCTCTTACTGGGAAGATGGCAAGGATTAAACCATAAGTGCCAAAAATAGATGATGAGACAAAAAACAAAAACAAAAACAAAAACAAATGGGCCAGAGAGGGACCCTTTATTACTCACAGCCCAGCAAATAGCAGGAGCACTAAAGGAGAAGCCAGTTCTGGCTCCAGGTACATCAGACAACACCATGGGCCCACGTGTGGGCAGTGGACTGGGAGAGAGCTAAGGAATCCAAGGCTAAGGGCTCATCATTTTTGTAGCAAGCAGTAAACAAGCCTGGGCCCCTCCCCCTGGGAAGTGAGCAGGTGCTCCTTAGTCCCACTGTGACTGCTGTCATCTACTTAATTGCCTATGCACTAGCTAAAGAAACAGCTCAAAGTGAGAGGACAGTTAAGTCTTGTGGTCTGGCGTACTTGGGAATGTGTGCAGGGGTCCTGAGGGTCCCATAACTTCACACTGCATAATTGCTGCATGGTATTTCTTAACATAGGTAGACTGTTCAATGAAACTTTACCTGTGATTTTTATAATAATCATTGGGTTTCAGGTTTTTTTTTTTTTTAATCAGTTGGCAGATCTTCCAGTCCTCATTTTAGATTGACCTGCTCTATATTCAAAGATTGACTTTAACTCCTAATTAAAGCAGACATCAGGCACACCTTGTCAGGGACTTGGAAGAAAAACAGAAATGTACTGGAAAGAGAAGGGAGGGTAGGCTTTGAAAACAAGTCTGTTTTCTTCAGAGTTCTGTTCTCTGTATTACCAGTCGTAGGTTTCTGAGCAAACAAATTAAACAGAAAAGATTTAATATTCTCAAGTGAAACACTAAGTAACTTCAGAAAGTGTAACCGTCACAGGGGCGCTGGACAGACTCAGTCTCTGGAGAGGCGCTGGGACTCTCGATCTCAGTGCTGAGAGTTGGAGCCCACCCACCTTCAGTAAAGGGCCTACGCAAAAGTAAAAAAAAAAATCTTGGGGGTGCCTCAGTGTCGGCACCCCAAGTCGGTTAAAGCGTCTGCTGCAGTCAGGTCATGACTCTGGGGTCCTGGGATTCAGCCAGCATTGGGCGCCCTGCTCAGCGGGGAGCCTGCTGCTCCCACTGCTTGTGCACTCTCCCTCTTAAATAAAATCTTTTAAAAAATTTTAAAAACTTTTTTTTTAAAAAAAGATTTTATTTATTTTATTTGACAGAGATCCCAAGTAGGCAGAGAGGCAGGGAGAGAGAGAGGGAGGAGGAAGCAGGCTCCCTACCGAGCAGAGAGCCCGATGCGGGGCTCGATTCCAGGACCCTGGGATCATGACCTGAGCGGAAGGCAGAGGCTTAACCCACTGAGCCACCCAGGCGCCCCTAAAAACTCTTAAAAAAAAAAAAAAAAGGTATAAAAGTCTTTGGAAAGTTATTTCCCTGCCCTTCCTCTCTCAAAGCACACCTTGGAATTCTCCCCAGGCCCCGCCCTCCTCCATTTTCCCCTCCAGGCAGTTGCCCTTTAGTGAGCCCGCCCTCTCGGTGGTGTTTCACTTCTCCCGCTGCGGGGGTACCGTAGGGTACCCGCCCCGCGGAACTGCGCGGGGGGGTGGGGTGGGGCAGGGGTCGATGAACCCCTTACCCGCAGCCCAGCACCCGGGACCCCGCAGGGAGCAGCGCCCCCCTGACCCCGCGCGGGCCTCCCCAGCGAGAACCGGTGTGGACTCCCAACGGCCGAGCCTCGGCGGCCCCCGAACCAGACTCAGCTCCCCCGGCGCAGCGCGGCCCCCTGGCCGGTGGTGGCGGCGAGTCGCGGCAGGTGAGTGCGGCACCGGCTCCTGTCCCGGGCCCGGCCCGCTCTCCTCCCTGGGTGGGGGGACTGGAGTCGGTGCTAGAATTCAGTGTCTCACCTCCCCGCTAGTCCTCCCGACCGGGCCAGTCAGCCCCCTGATGCAGAACCGCTGCTCCGTCACCTCCGCCTGCGAATCCCAGTGTGTTCCCTGGACGTCCGACCTCACCACTTTCCCCCTTTTAAGAAGTCAAAATTAAGACAGACAAAATATCTCTCCCTCCGGGTTTGTGCTTCCAACCTCTCTCTTCCTCACTCCCTTGTACCCCAAAAGTCTCATCACCGAACTTTTTAAAGACACTTTTCCCAAGGAAGCGCTGCCTTTTCCTGGCTTTCTGGCATTTACACTCTGCTGTCTCCCCACTTCTGGCCTCGAACAGTCCCCTCTTCCATGTTCTCACGACAACTCTTCAGACCCAACTCAAATACCATTTTCTCTGTCAGGGTTTTCCTGAAGTTTCTTTTTCTGCCAGTCTCAGTCCCTTTGCTAATTTAACCTTTTCTCGACCTTGACCATGGGGTGTGTGTGGTGTTTAATGGTTTGTCTTTCCAGTTTGTGCGTTTTTGCTTGGGGGGGGGGCTCTTATTTTTATGCGTCGCTACAGCGGCTGAGCACACCGAAGCCCCTCCACAGTCACGAATGAACTAATGCGTGAAGGGTTAGGGTTACAGAAATGGGTACAAGAAAAAGGAGTGTGGTTGAAGTGGCCCTACGCTGAGCACACCAGTGTACCAACCTGCTGGCTTCAATACTCCTCTGGGTGGAGAAGTCCCACTGTCCTATGGCTCCTGAAAATGAGCAGGGATGACTTTGTGGACATGCAATTAACGTTCAAATTGAACTTGAGGAGGAGGGATGGTGGAAGTTTAGAATGATTGCCTGTGGCATCAAGTTGTCTGTGGAGGAGGTGGGGGAGGGGAAAGAGATGAACAGGCGATTATCCTCAATTCATTTTGTACCAACTAATGGCCAGCCAAGTATGAACACCTAGAGCCAGGACCTGCCTCTTTTTTTAGCAAGCAATCTTGCTACCTCGGAAAATTCATGGGGAATTTAAGGTTCTAAATATTAATGTTGGTGGAGAAAATTTAAACACATATTGTATGTTGTATATGATACATACACATATGAGTAAAATATATTATGTGTAAAATATATAAAATCATTATGATCCACTAAAAGTTATTTTAATTAATTTAATTGAAAAGCACAACTCTTCCCCTAGTTTCCCCCTCTGTCTTTCTCATTCAAGGTGATCATTGTTGATAAATTATTGTGTATCTTCCCTAGAAAACTTTTAATGTGTTTTATCAAACCTAAACTATTACCGATTATAATTTTATGCAATTACACAAATGCAAATTATATATATGTGACTTCTGGAAGGAAAAAATGTGAAGAAAGAAAAAAGTGTTGCCAATTAAGACTTTTAAAAATATGCATCTTAGAACAGATGTAGTAAAAAGTAGGGCCACATGCACCCCAATGTTCATAGCAGCAATGTCCACAACAGCCAAACTGTGGAAAGAGCCAAAATGCCCTTCAACAGATAAATGGATAAAGAAGTGAAATGAAATAGTTGCATTGCTCTTTGGAAGTGGTAAGCTGATATTTTATATTTACAGTTAATTGCATGCCAAGTACAACTTGACAGTTGAAAACCACGTAGAAAATGTATCTCAGATAATTTTGTTAAAGGAAGAATTCTATACTCCTCTAAGCAAAATACCCCCAAATGGGCAGTGGTTGTTTGGTTTTTTTGTTGGTTTATTTATTTATAGCGTCTCAGATATATGATTTACTTAAAAATGTTAAACTATAACAAACTATTTGGAATTTATTTCTCAGTCACAATAGTAATTAATACCTGGTTATCAGTTTCCTTACATTCAGTGTTTTTTCCCAGACTACTAACCATAAAGACTCTTTAATGTTCACAAAATAAGAGCTTATTCTGTCTTTTGCTTGAAATATTGGGGCACCTGGCTGGCTCAGGGGGTAGAGCATGTGACAATCTCAAAGTTGTGGGTTTGAGCCCCATGTTGGGTGGAGAGATTACTCAAAAATAAAATCTTTAATAGAAAAGAGAAATAGATGTGCCATCTGTCGGTAGGGCACAAGTTAAACTCTTTACTCAGAACATGCATCTGGGAGTATTCTAATGTTTCAGAGATTAAGTGTTTTTTATTTTTCCTTAAATAATTTCACGTAAATTCTAAGAAAATTAAGAGGACACACATAGAGGTAGAAAGAGTATACAGGCTATAGTGAGATACGGTTACCTGAGCCAAAGCTATAGATTATGTTTATTAGATTACCATACAAGCAGAGTAACTGTGTATTTTATACTCTTCCTGTGTATTTTATGATAAATTTGACGTATTCTTTTTAAAAAAGATTTATTTATTTTAGAGGTGGGGGCAGGTAGGAGCAGAGCGAGAGAGAAAGAATCCTGAAGCAGACTCCCCAGTGAGCACAGAGCCTGAACCTGGCTCTGTCCCAGGACCCTGAGATCCTGACCTGAGCCAAAATGAAGTGTCAGTGGCTCAACCGACTGAGCCACCCAGGCACCCCTGGACGAATTCTTGACTAAGAGATTTTCAGAACTACTTACGGGTGCTAGAAAAAAAGCATTGGTAGAACTGTGCCAATTTCCTAACATGTTAACTGTAAGATCTGTGCTTTATAAAAATCACATTTTATTATTCATGATTTATTTATTTTAACTGATTCTGAATCTTTGCTGTTTATAGTCTTTTGGAAGAACAAATAAAATATAGCATAATTCTAAGCTTTATTTTTTTTCCCCAGGCAGCTTCTCCCCTTTTTGATCCCTTCATAGCTTTTCATGCCTTTACCTCTTTTCTTTTCTCTCTACATTTCTTCCCTCTCTTCTTATTGAATCCTACCTATTCTTCAAGGGCAGCTTATGCCCAAATCCTCTGTGGAATCCTCTTTGTCTATTTTGTCTTTACTAATTTTTTTTCCTCTAAATTTTCTAGTAGAGCTCCACAATTTTATTTTATTTTTTATTTTTAAAAAGATTTTATTTGTTTGTCTGGGGAGAGAATGAGCAGTGGGGAGAGGCAAAGGAGAGCGGGGTAGAGAGAAAAGCAGAACCTTACTGAGCAGGAAGCCCAATGCAGCTATATGCTGGGACCCAGAGATCATGACCTGAGCCCAAGGCAGACTATTTTTTTTTTTTAATATTTTTATTTATTTACTTATTTGACAGACAGAGACCACAGTAGGCAGAGAGAGAGAGGAAGAAGCAGGCTCCCTGCAGGGAGCCCGATGTGGGGCTCAATCCCAGGACCCTGGATCATGACCTGAGCCGAAAGCAGAGGCTTTAATCCACTGAACCACCCAGGCGCCCCTCAATGCAGACTATTAACTCACGGAACTACCCAGGCCCCCTGAGCTTCACAATTTTACCATGGATTAATTTGCAAAGATTACATTTTCTCTCCAAAAGCATTGTGAGTCCTGTCTTGTTTTCTGCCTCCCAGAGTGAGTAACATAGCCCTGGGCATATATACCCACTTTGCATGGGGCCTGCGGCTTGGACACAGGAAAGAGGGAGAAGCTTCCATTTTTTCCTTCCCTTTCTATACTTGTTTTCAGTGAGATTTCTTACTCTAAGTCTGTGGATTCAGCCTGATCTTAATACCATAAATATTGTTTAATCCAACTGATGATATTCAGGATTAAATTAAACATTTTCAGCTCTAATATTCCTTCTTTGAAAGATTACAAATAACTACTTGAGCAAGGGGGAAAGAGTAGTGCCTACAGATGGGTAAGAGTGCCTTAACTAATTCTATCTCCTTTTAACTTTCTTAATTTCAAAATGCTTTTTTTTTTTTTTTAAATTTCCTGGTGAGTTTAAGAGGAAGTTTTCCAAACTAAAGCCTCCTGACAGATGGTCAATACATTGGTCATTTCCTTTTTTAAAAAAAATCTTTTTATTATTTTTAATTTTATTACAATTTTTCTTAGGTAATCTCTCCACCCAGTGTGGGGCTTAAACTCATGACCCCAAGATCAAGAGTTGCTTGTTCTACTGACTGAGCCAGCCAGGAACTCCCAACTGGTCATTTCCTTAATGCAGTTGATCATATTTTCTTTTCTTTTAAAAAAAATAGCATTTTAAAATTGAGTTATATAATTACTTCACTAAGGCATATCCTTCAGTGGTTTTTATTATATGCACTGTGTTATACAACCACGGATAGTCGCTATTGAATCCCAGAACATTTCTATTAACCTCAAAAAAGAAACCCAGGCCTATTAGCAGGTAGGCTCAATTCTTCCTTCCCCATCCTCTGACTTCCACTGATTTATTTTCTATCTCTATGGATTTGCCTTTTCTGGACATTTCAAATAAATGGACTCATATAATATGTAGCCTTTGTGTCTGGCTTCTTTCACTTAGTGCAATGTTTTCAAGGTCCATCCATGCTGTAGCATGGGACGGTCCTTCATTCCTTCTTACGACAGAATGATATGATATTCCAAGGGTAAGGATATGCCACATTTATTTATCCATTTGTCATCTAACTCGGCATTTGGGTTGTTTCCAAATTGAACTCTACATGAATAGTGCTGCCATGAACATTTGTATACAGATTTTTGTGTAAACAGATATTACCAGTTCTCTTGGGTAGAATTGCTAGAACTCCAGGTAGGCCTGGAGGGACTGGCTTATTTGCTAATTCTATGTGTAACTTTCTGAGGTACTACCAAACTGTTTTCCTCAGAGGCAGCGCAATTTTACATGCCCACCAGCAATGTATGAAGATTTGAATTTCTCTACGACATTCTCAGCCCTTTTTAATGTCTTTTAAGAAAAAATTTAGAGCCATCCTACTGGATGTAAAGTGCCATCTCATGGTGGTTTTGATTTGCATTTTCCTAGTGGCTAGTGGTATTGAGTGTCTTTCCATGCACTTGTTGGTCATATGTGTATGTATATAAATATAAATATATATATATATATTTTATATACATATATATTTATATATGTATATACATATATATTTTATATACATTTATATATATTACATATTTTTATATATATTTATTAATTAAGCATAGTTATATATGTCACCAAGCATAGAACTTGGCATTTAGTTGTTGACAATTAATATTATTCCCCATTCTTCTCTATGGAATGCATATGGATCCTACTAAGACCTACCTTAAATGACAGCTTCTCCTTAGAGAGTTCCTTCTTGAGTTTTCTGCACTGATGCTACAGATTCTTGTCCACTCCTTGGCTGGTTCTGTGGAAACCGCGAACTGTTCATTGGTATGTTTGGCCTTCCTCACTAGGCTGTGAGCTCCTTGCCAAGGACTAGCAACTAGGGGTGAGAGAACAGTGCTGGTTTCAGGAATAGCCAGAGTTGCTGTCACCTCAGGCAGCACCTAGGGCAAAGGCAATGGAAGAAACTGGAGAGAGAGCTTGGAACCAAGTTAGGAAGCCCTTGGAGGACCCAAGGATTTGTATTTGGCATCCAGGGGAGAACTTTAAGCAGGGCAGTGATATGATATGATTGGAAGTTCAGAAAGATCATTTTTGTCTGTGCAATTGGGTAAGACCTGTACCTTCTCTGGATCTTAGTTTCATTAGCAATAAAGAGGGAGAGCTGAACTAGGTAATTTCTCAGGTTTTTTTTTTCCCTACTTCTGAAATGATGTGCCATAAATCTCAGCTATCTGGACTCCTCAGGGAATGAACTGTGTTGGATAATAACATTTTATTAAAATTTAATCTGTGCCAACACTTAAAAAATAGTAGCCAATTTTAGTTGAAAAATGCATGAAGATTAATTACATACCTCCCTGACTTCTTAAATATAATATCATGATTCCATTTTCATCTTTCCTTGATGGCTTAAATAATAATGGCACTACAGTGACTTAAATAACTCTGTGGCTCTAGAAAAAGCACTGGTTACCTGCAGAGAAGCTCTCCAGTCCTACTGAGCTCAGTTAGTGTATGTGTTTTACCATTACATTGAAATTAAATTTTGCATTGGTTTCAGAAACCAGACAACTATGCCTGTCAACATCCTTTGAGAGAAGGCATGATTCTCTGACTGAGTAAAGTGAAGTGTTTTGCAGAATTCAAAAGTGCAGATTGGAGCAGAGTGACAGGTAGTTGCTATGACTTCACTAATATGTATCACTATACTTGTTCTTGATAGACTGTATAGGAGGATCAGCTCTGGGCCAATTTCAAGGGTAAACATGTAATGTGCACACAACTCCTGAGTATTGTAGATCACCCTGTCCAATAGTAACTCAGAGATGTTCACTTGTTACTTTCCAAGAAAAGGTACTCGCATGTAAAGAAAACAGACGTTAGAATGTGGTCAAGGAGCAAAGACAAAAACTGGGATTTCTAAAAGAGAGGAAAGAGGAATAAAAAGAAAAATCTACAGACAGTTTGGGAACAATTGTTCTGGTTTGCGGATCTTGGGCATGAGTGCTTAGCTGGCAGCAAACAGATTGATCAGTTTGGATATTTTCACTCTGGAATAGGCCAATTTAGGGTATCAAAGGAAACAATTTCTTCTGTTGATGGGATCTCCATAAAAGCAAGAGAGGGCAGCTGTGGGGTGCAGGTTACAGGCTGTCTCTGTGTCTTATGGAGGTCTGCTCCTGTCCTTCCATGAGAAACACCATCTAACTTAGCCTAGGTGTGCACAAGTCTCCTCAGAATTTTTCATTAGCAAGCCTCTTTCTCTGTCTTCCTTTGAACTCTCTGCTTTGGAACTTTTGTTGTTATTCAAGTGTTTACTATAATCCTGGCTTCTGGATTTTAGCCATACTCTGAAGATTTATTTCATTGTAGGTTTGATGACTGTCCTATAAGTGATTTTTTTGTAAGTGACATTTTCTCCTGTCCCACTGGTGTCGCCTGATTTTCCTGGTTATGTGCTCAGGAAAACTTACACACTTGTGTATAGAGCTTTTCTGATTGGGTAGGTCAGATTTATACTTCACATGATATCATTGCTTCCAGAAATAATCGCCATCACATTTTAGGGGCACATTGGGAAGGCCATTACAAACAAAAAAGTCCATTGGAGTAAGCTGGGTGCTGAAAGTACAGTCGTTTTTCATTGGCTAAGTTGTGACCATCTCTCATTGGCTGGGCTGTTGCTGGGTGAGAGGAAAAGTCTTAGTCCCTCTGGGATAAGAAAGTAGGATCTGGATGCTTCATGGGGCTCTTCCTGTTTGGTCTGCAGTTCACAACCAGTGGTAGGGCTGGTAGGGTGAGAGCCTGTCCTTGCTGGCACCCTGAATACATTCTAAATGAGGTTTCCTTTTATTAGTTTTCACACTGCCAAGAGGATGTTTTATGTTTTGGGGGCGTTCTTGGATATGCACATGCAGATGAGATGACTGGACAGTTGAGTCTCTGATTGGTGAATTGTATCATAGCATTCCTCGATGGAAGAAATGTTTCAGTCCATGTAGTTCTTTGACTTGTCTCTTGGACAAGTCAGTGTCTCAGCTGTAACACACAGCTCTCAATCTTTTTTCAGCCCTTACATACCCGAGGACAAGTACCTTTCCATCAGTTGCAATAATTACTATGACAGGGATGGGATGTGTGTGGGGTAGCAGCACCTTAGGGTCAAATCAGTCAGGAGGAGCACTTAGAGCTTCAGAAAGCCCCTAGGTGTATGTGTGCTGTCACTCCTAAAACAAACAAACAAACAAACAAACAAAAACAATTATGATATCACCAGTCCTGTGAGCTGAGCTTCATTAGTTAATATAGCAAGGAAGAAATAGATGATTTTGCTACCTGTCTAGGTTCAAAGGGAGGAATAAATTAACAGAGAACATTCAACTTATTGTACAGTTTTAAAAGAAAACATTTTGTCATTCTAGGTTTTAAAGTTTAAGGTGCTCTATGGGAGGAAAAAGCAGATAATATGAGCGCCGAAGAAGGGGGTTCACCCCCTCCAGAAGAACCAGCTCCTCCCTCTTCAGGAGATACAGTACCCCCTGAGTCAGAAGGGACTGGCCAGAGGGATCCAGGAGATGAGGCCCCCCCCTCTCCAGGAGAAGAGGCTCCTCCTCCTTCAGATGAAGGCCCTCTGCACCCTGCCACAGAGGCAGCCTCAGCTCTAGATGACGGCTCTCGTTCCGAAATAGGTCCTGTTCTTTCTCCAAGTGATTATCTGAATCTCATCCCTTCCGATGAAAGGATAATTCTTCCAGAGGATGAGGAGCTGGATGCACACAGAGTTCGAGCTAAGCCTACGCTCCGACTGGGTCAATCCATGCTTTCTGATATGCTTTCTCAGTCTTCCCATAGATCGTCTCGGTACCGCCGAAGCATGAGCGGCATTCCAAATCTACAGGAAACATTAAAAGAGAGACAGGTTTTTTTTTATAATAAGATTCTACTTGTGTGTCACTTTTATGTCAAATTAAGTGTTTTGGTGGTTTTTCTTCATAATGACATGTTTTTCATTCTTTAGGCAAGATTTAGAGATGCAAGAGAAAACCGAAAAATGAAAATTGACCCTTCATACAAATATATATTTGAAATTCTAGCGGAAAAGCTTGGCCTGGACTTAGTAACCGTTGAAGAATTAATTTTGGATTGTCCATCTGTAAGTTTAAATCTTATCATTATATTTTTAATTGCTCTTTGAGAACTGATTGCTTTAAGCTAGAATCATTGTCATGAACAACAAAACACTTAGAAAGGGAAAGTAGTAATTTTACATATTAAGGAAGTTTTATAGAACTCTACCCAGATGAATCATATTTCTCGTTAGGTCTACTATTGAAGAGGAAGGGAAGAGTTAGCTATAAGAATTTGGCTAAAATTCTAACTCAAAATGCCTTTAGAGGTTAGAGGGATAGTCAAGCACAGGTGGAGTTAAATATTCTAAAAGTACAGGTTATATGAACTACACATGCAAATCATTTGGAAAGATAAACAAACTGCATACATATGAGCTAGGGAACAATGATTTTTGCAAGAGCATAGCAGAAAACAACAAGGTGATTACCATGTGTCTCAGCATGTCAGAGACAGTCCTAGATTATGCTCACTTTCCTGGCATATTTTTTTTAAAGATTTTATTTATTTATTTTACAGAGATCACAACTAGGCAGAGAGGTAGGCAGAGAGAGACGTGGAGGCAGGCTTTATCCCAGGACCGTGGGATCATGACCTGAGCCAAAGAGGTTTTAACCTACTCAGCCACCCAGGTGCCCCCTAGCATAATTATTAACGCCCCTCCTTTCACTCCTAAAATGTCCCAGTTTGGGCTGATGAATTTCTATGGTCACCCTCATTAGAGTAATATATGGTAAACTGTGGCTTTCGTAGAAGCTGCCAGAAGTAGTATCACAGGTTCCTTTCTGATAGCTAAGCTTCTAAATTAACTTTCAAAAAAAGTACTATAGTTTGCTTGAATTTTTACCAGTCCTAGTTGTGGACTGGCCTGGAGCCCCAGCAAGACCGGTGAACAGGTGCATACTGGTGGTGAGCTGATCATCCCACTGAATGCACTGGTGAGAGCATAGGGTAGGGGGCCGTGTTGTGACAAGGTTGTCATCACTGGGGTCCATACCCCCTGCTTTTACAGAGAACAGTTGACGGGCAAAACTCTTTTAGCTGGTTATAAGAGTCAAGATTCTGTGGGTTGGTTTCTAAAGGAATCTCTCTCTTGCTCCCTGCCATGTGTTGCCAAGTTCTGGAAAGTTGTCTGCCTTTTCTGTCAGGACCCTTGTAAAAGTTGAGAATGGGCTGTCCTCTGATAGTATGAGTGGGATCGCTTGTTTTCCTGTTCCCTTAGTGTGTTATGGTGATCTGGGAATGGGAGTGATGCAAAGAGATCAATAACTCTGAGCTATTTTAGTGATGAAAGATAGGAAAATTCATGAATTGTGCACATAAAACAAGAGGCAGTACAGCAAGTAGCTGGAAATAGAGCATAGTTTCTCAGGCCACCACAAATCCCTGCAGGGATGTACAGGTGTGGTCAAGAGTGGCTGCCTGGGCACACGGACTGTGTCATCAGACAGACCTGTGTGCTGAAAGGCCCTGCACTTGGTTTAATGATTTCCTGTCACCACCTGGAAATTCGTTTAAAAATATATTTTTTTAAGTTTTATAGTTCCGTATAGTTAACATAGAGTTTTATATTAGTTTCGGGTGAACAAAACAGTGATTCAACAGCTCTGTACATCACCTGGTGCTCATGGTGATGTGTAGTCTTTAATCCCCATCACCTATTTCACCCATCCCCCCACCCACCTACCCTCTGGAAACCACCAGTTTGTTCTCTATAGTTAAGGGTCTGTTTCCTGGTTTGTCTGTCTGTTTGCCTCCTTTTACTCCTTTGTTTGTTTAATTTCTTAAATTCTATATATGAGTGAAATCATGTGGTGTTTGTCCTCTGACTGGCTTATTCTGCTTAGCATTGTACCCTTTAGCTCCATCCATGTTCTTGCAAATGACAAGATTTCATTCTTTTTTATGGCAAATTAATATTTCATTGTTTATATAAACCATGGCTTTTTTACCCATTCATTTATCAACAGACAAGTGGGCTGCCTCCATAACACTATTGTAAATAATGCTGCAATAAACATAGAGGTGCATGTATCCCTTTGAATTAATGTTCTTGGGTAAATACCCAGTAGTGTGATTACTGAATCATATGGTAGTTCTATGTTTACTATTTTAACTTTTTGAGGAACCACCATACTGTTTTCTACATGGCTGTTTCCACTGACAGTGAGCCAGGGTTTCTTCCCTTCCACATCCTTGCCAGCACTTGTTGTTTCTTATGTTTTTGGTTTTAGCCATTCTGACAGGTGTGAGGTGATATCTCATTAGAGTTTTGATTTGTATTTCCCTGATAATGACTGATGTTGAGCATCTTTTCATGTGTCTGTCGGCCACCTGTATGTTATCTTTGGAGAAATGTCTGTTCATGTCTTCTGCCCATTTTTAAATTGTACTATTTGGTGTGGGGTTTTTTTTTTTTTGGGTGTTGAGTTGTATAAGTTCCTTATATATATTGGATACTAACCCTTTATCAGATATATCATTTGTGAATATCTTCTCCCATTGAGGAAGTTGCCTTTTTGTTTTGTTGGCTGTTTCCTTTGCCATGCAGAAGCTTTTTATTCTGACATAGTCTCAAAAATGTATTTTTGCTATTATTTCCCCTGCCTCAGGAGACATACCTAGAAAAATGTTGCTATGGCTAATGTCAGAGAAATTACTGCCTATGCTCTCTTCTAGGATTTTTATGGTTTCAAGTCTCACATTTAGGTCTTTAATCTATTTTGAGTTTATTTTTGTGTATGGTGTAAGAAAGTGGTCCAGTTTCATTCTTTTGCATGTAGCTGTCCAGTTTTCTCAGCACTATTTGTTAGAGACCTTCTTTTTCCCATTGCATATTCTTGCCTCTTCTGTCAAAGATGAAATGACCATATCCACCTTGAAATTCTTTTTTTTTTTAAGATTTTATTTTAATTCCAGTTAGTTAACATATAGGGTAATATTAGATTCTGGTGTACAATATGGTGATTCAGCATCTCCATACTACCTCCGGTGCTCATCACAAGTACACTCCTTAATCCCCATCACCTGTGTAGCTTATCCCCCTCAACCAGCTCCCCTCTGGTAACTATCAGTGTGTACTCTATAGTGAAGTTTCTTGATTTGTCTCTCTCTTTCGTTTTGTTTCTTTTCTTTCTTTCCTTCCTTCCTTCCCCATTTGCTCATTTTGTTTCTTAAATTCCACATATGAGCGAAATCATAGGGCATTCGTCTTTCTCTGGTGATTAATTTTGCTTTGAATAATACTTTCTAACATCCATCCATTTGAATGGCAAGATTTCACTCTTTTTTATGGCTGAGTAATTTTCCATTGTATATATACACCAGATCTTTGTTTTCCCCCTTAGATCTAGGATTAGGGTTTGGTTTAGGGCCAGAATAAGGGTAAGGGGTAGGGTTAGGGCCCATGTGATTGTATGTGTCTATTATCATGCAATTTAGAGACCACTCTGGAGGGATAAGTTTAGGGTTAGGTTAAGGTTAGTTTTAGGGTTAGGAATTAGCGTGTGTGTTTGGATTAGGATAAGGTTTTTGCTTAGAATAATGTTTTCTACCTCTAGCCACATCTTTTAAGTGGCAAGATTTCATTCTTTTTTATGGCTGGAGAATTTATGGTTATTGTTAGGGTGAGAGGTTAGTAGTGGTTATGGTAGTGGTTAGTAGCTAGCAGTAAGGGTTAGGGTTAGGGGTTGGTTTTGGGCTAAGATTAGATTTAGAGCTAGGGTTGGGGTGAGGGTGAGGGTATGTGCCTGTTATCCTGCAGTTCAGAGACCTCTCCAGAGGTTAGGTTTAGGGTTAAAGTTAGGGTTAGAGGTAGAGTTTAGAGGTTACCTGCAGTTCAGAGGCCTTTCCAGAGAATAAAACCTCAGACCTCCGTTAGGGTGAAAATAAACATGGCAACCATCCATTGCATCAAGGTAAAGAGAGGATTTGACATGCGAAATACTCTACTTTTTAAATTAAGATTTTATTTAAATTCCACTCAGTTAACATACGATGTTATATTAGTTTCAGGCGTAGAATTTAGTGATTCAAGACTTACATAGAACCTCTGGTGCTCATTACAGCAAGTGCCCTCCTTAATCGCCACCACCAGTTTCACCCACCCTGCCCCTCCCCAACTCAGCTCTGGTAACCATCAGCTTGTTCTCTCTAGTTAGGAGACTTTGCCTTGAAATTCTTAATTTTTTTCACAAGTGTTCCTGCAGTTTTAGTTTTCACTGGGCCTGTAGCTCACAAATTTTGTAGCCTGTCCTGGCTGTGGATGGTACCATCCATGTAGTAACATAGGTGATCAACCTTGTTTCACCATACATTTGGTGGATTGGAATTGCACCGGCCAGCATGACAGTGTCATATGCCTTCAAACCGTTCCATTTGTCATTCTTAGAGTATGTCTTGTACTTTAGGTCAGAGAGCTTAGGTTCTTCCTTGAAGGCCATCATGGACCAGTTTAGACCCTGCTTCAGCTGCACATCTAGGAAATCTAGGGAAATGTAGGTCTTAAGGGAAGATGTAAACCAGGAAAGCTGTTCTGTAAGAGTGGTTCAGCAGTTGCAAAGCCACAGTGGAGGGGAGAGAGTATAGTCAGGAGGGAAACCAATCTCAAAATCTGGGAGAGATCAGAATGCTTATTTGGTTGAAGGTTCAAGGCAAGCACCTAAATTGGCATCAAGATTGGTGGACAATTGAATAAGGAGATGGAACCAGGAGCAAAGGGTGGCCTAGTTTGCTGTGGTGATTTAGGAAACTGGTTATATGGAAGGGTTTCCTTTTATGTGAATCCTGGTGTAGCAATCCAAAGTGGAAACAGCTCATTAAAGGTCACACAAAAAGATGAACCGTAGAGGGTATGATGCTTATTTTGTTTGCCTTCAGATCTGTTATCCAGTCTTTATTACTGATTCTGTGGCCCGAAGGCTGACCTCTCTAGCACCTATCACCTGGGCTCCCTTGCTCTCTGACTTGCACGGGACTCAGTCACTAGGAGGCTCCAGCAGGAGGTAGGAGGGCAGAAGGGAGACCAGTCTGACCCCTCCCTGCTCGGCCATTTTTTCTGGCTACAGTCATATCTTCTAACTACATTTCTTCCCAAGCCATTCTCCTTCCACAGCTCTTTGTCTTCCTGCTTCCAGCTGTCCCCTACATTACTCATCACACTTTAAGGTCTTGGCTGGTGCTGCTTTTCCTTTGTTGATAGTCCTATTGTTGCTGCTAGTCACAGCTTCCCTTAACCCTGCTCTGGCCTCTGGAAATAGCCTCTATGTTATAAAGTTTCTTTAAAAACCCATTTTTGGGACTTCTTTTCTTGCCAGGACCCTGACCAATACAGAAGTTTCTACCGCATCGGTGTCAATGGTTTGCTGCTGTCTTCATTCAGCACTGCTCAGGATAATCACAGACTATCTTGCTTTCTCCGCTTACATGACAGTATTTTCCAAAGTCAAGGCAATAGCAGTGTGGTTCTGTGGATGGAGCACAGCCCTGGAGGCCCAAGGCTGGCCTCTGGTTCTAGGCTCTGAACTTGTGGTTGTGTGTCTTTGGGTCTTTTACTCAAATTCTTTTTAGCTTTACTTATCTCTTCTGTAAGAGGGGCATAATAATGCCACCCTATCTAGTGTAAGGCAGTGGTAAAGTGCAGATGAGATATTTGTAAAATTTATAAGTGAATTTTTAATTTATAATCATGATTTCAACCCATGACAATATTCACTCTCAGATCTCAGGAGCACATTGTGTCCAGAGAATAAGAATTTGTTGCATTTGATATTGTGAGGTCTTTTTATCATGGGTGTGTGCTCTGTTTTTGATAATTTGGATACTATCAAATCTAATGGGTCATATGATCAGACACAGCAAGAAGGTATTTATGGAACTGAGCAGGAATCGCTGTGCTGACAGTTTTTGTATCTTTCAGATTGTAATTATGTAAGAGTCAAGTTTATGTGTGAGATGGAAGAGTAGAAAATGAAGGGCTTCAATTTGGTACATCTGTGTGGATGTTTCATTTTCTGGGATGGCGGTTCTCAAATGGGATCCCAGAACCAGTTCTCAAATGGGATCCCAGAACCAGAAGCATCATATCAACTGGAACTTTTTAGAGATTTATTTATTTCAGAGAGAGAGAGAGAGAAAGAGAGAGAGAGAGAATGAAACAGAGAGAGAGAGAGAGAGGTATCATGCGCAGGGGGAGGAAAGACCCAAGGAGGAAGGAGAGGGAGAATCTCAAGCAGACTTCCTGCTGGGCTCAGAGACCCATGTGGGGTTCAATCTCACAACCCTGGGATCACGACCTGAGTTCAAATCAAAAGTCAGAGGCTCAACCGACTGAGCCACCCACACCCCTCACCTGGAACTTTTTAGAAATACAAGTCCTCAGGGCCAGAATTCTGTTTTATTTTTAAAGCCCTAGGTGCTTCTCTGATGTATGCTAAAGTTTGAGAACAATTGTCCTAGGGGGAGAGGCTTTGCCAGATCTGGTGTACTTCCCACATGTGGCCAGTAAGCGAAGAGAAGCCCGTTGCTCAAGAGAGACATTAAGTATAGACTCTGTGGACAAAGTGGGTTGAGTAACTTTGTATTTCCCAAGCAATGTGTGAGGATTTTTGTTTACATGACCTGTTTACTTTTCCACTTACTGAAGATATGACACTTACATATAAGTAATTAAATAAGAGCTTCATATTCATTAACATGGGAAACTCTCATTATAATAGTTTGGTTTTTGGGGTTTTTTTTTTGAAGACCAGGAGAGAAGTTTTTTTTTTTTTTTTTTAAGATTTTATTTATTTATTTGACGCAGAGAGAGAGATCACAAGTAGGCAGAGAGGCAGGCAGAGAGAGGGAGAAGCAGGCTCCCTGCTGAGCAGAGAGCCCGATGTGGGGCTCGATCCCAGGACCCTGGGATCATGACCTGAGCCAAAGGCAGAGACTCAACCCACTGAGCCATGCAGGCACCCCTAATAGTTTGTTTTTATGTTAGTTTGGCTACAATATGGGTCAAATGACAATAGCTGAAAACATAATTACTCAAATAATTGGTCTAAAAACCAATTAGTTTGTAAGGCAAGTTTTCTATTCTCCAAGTCAGTTTTTAAGAATAGTTTGTTTTAGTAATAATTCTTTATATTTACCTCCAGTTGGACTCATTCATTTACTCCTATAAAGTTCTGTGAGGCAGGGTCAGGTAAAGTGCCTGCCTAATTATATATGCAGATCATTAGTATAGGTTCAGAAATAGAATTTACCATCTATTTCATGGTAATTTTGGGGTTAAAGTAATTCAAATTCTAATCCTGCTTCTGATGTCCCTGTCACTCTTGAATAAAGTCTTGAATCTTGAATAAAGTCTTTGAACCTGCCTAGCCCAGTTCAATTTATTGTAGCTAATGTAACTAGTCATTTTACTGATCATCATTTTCTTTTTTATTTAACAGCTGGAAGCATTTACTCATTTTTTTATGAAAGATGGTTGTAAGACACTGAAATTTTTGTACCAGGAAGGAGATGTCCCTGGCCTTGGTAAGGATATTTTATGAAAGCAATGTGCTGGCTATTAGTTAATGAATATTAAGATGCAGCATATCTTTCCTCTTCTAAGTAGATATATATTTATAAAGAGTTACAGAAGTATATTTATACAGAAAATTTATCAGAAGCTTAGGTGTGGAAAAGAGAGCGCCTTTTTTTTTTTTTTTTTAAGATTTATTTATTTGAGAGCAAGTGTGTGCATGCACAAGCTGGGAGGGACTTGGGGAAGGGAGAGAGACTCTCAAGCAGATTTTTTGCCGAGCATGGAGTCCCGTATAGGGGTCAGCCTCATGATCCTGAGATCATGACCTGAGCCGAAATCAAGAGATGGAGGCCCATCTGACTGAGCCACTCAGGTGCCCCTCCAAAGAAAGTGTCTTAAAAAAATACATTTTGGGGGGATCTGGGTGGCACAGTCTTTGGCTCAGGTCATGATCCCAGGGTCCTGGGATCAAGCCCCACATCAGGGTTCCTACTCAGCAAGGAGCCTGCTTCTCCCTCTCCCTGCCTTTCCCTCCCCCAACTCATGTTTTCTCTGCTAGCTCTGCTATCTCTTGCTCTCTCTTAAATAAATAAATTTAAAAATAATACATGTTCAGCCCAAATATGTATTTCAGGGACCACTATAATATAAGGAGAAAACGTACTTACAGAAATCACTGATATCTCTTAATGGATATATGTTTTCACTAGAATTTAATTCCATTTTCCCTGAAACAGGGGGAGCCATTTTGCATACAGGATTTCAGATGACTGGTAACAGTCAGGAGAACATGTGAGGGCCCAGCAGCTGGCCCTGTGGTCCTGGGTCAGCATCTTGTGTCTGTTGCTGCTGTCAGTTGGAATATCTGGGCTCCTCACTATTGGCAGGATTCCTAAAATAATTAACACTTTACTAGGATGTGAAACTTTTGTCTTAATAACCAGATGAATGGACCATCCTTTTGGTCTTAGACTATTTGTCTTAGAAGTCCTGTGGATTGTCCCTCCTGTTGGTTCTTTTTCATTTTTCTCCTCTGCTGCCTTTAGGTGAGGTTCATCTCTCATGCTTGCTCTAGTGTTCCAGAATGAAGACCTGTAGCTCTGAAATCAGATTCCCTCCCTGAAGTTCACACTGCTTTACTTATAAATTATAAATTGTAAATTATAAATATTTACTTATAAAGGAAATCTTTTATTCCATTGTATATGTCTATCACATCTTCTTTATCCGTTCATCTATGGAAGGACACTTAGGTTGCAGCCCTAACAAAGAATGACATCTTGGGGCACCTAGGTGGCTCAGTTGGTTAAGGATCTGCCTTTGGCATAGGTCCTGGGATTGAGTCCTGTGTCAGATTCCCTCCTTGATGGGGAGTCTGCTTCTCCCTGTCCCTCGCCTGCAACTCTCCTTGCTAGTGATCTCTTTCTCTCTCAAATAAATAAATAAAATCTTAAAAAAAAAAGATTGAAAGCTTGCCATTTGCAACAATATGGGTGGATCTAGGGGGTATTATATTAAGTGAAGTAAATCAGAGAAAGGCAAATACCATAGGATTTCAACTTATTTATGGAATTTAAGAAACAAAGGAACCAAGAAAAAAAGAGGCAGACTAGCAAACAAAAAACCAGCCTAAAATACAGAGAACAATCTGGTGGTTTCTAGAGGGGAGGCAGGTGGAAGACTGTGTGAAATAGGTAAAGGGGATTAAGATCACACTTATCTTGGTGAGCACTGAGAAATATATAGAATTGTTGAATCATTACATTGTACACCTGAAACTATGTAACACTATATGTTATCCTTCAGCAAAAATTCTAAAAAGTAAAACTTTATATAATTTGATGCTAGTTATGGGACTGGGTCCAAACCCCTCATTTCTCTGCCCATCGTAACCTGGTCACAGTGTTTATTTAGCCTGCTCTCCTATTCTTGCAGACATAAATTTGCTGCTCCCTTTAAGCCAGTCTCTTCCTTGTTTTCTGGACATTCTAGGTCATTTCTGTGCCCTTTGCTCTGTTCTCCTGACTTTCACAGAATGCCTTTTTCCTCTATACCCAACCAAATCCTACCCCTCCTCTGGATTACCTCTGACATTCTTTTTTTTACAGAGCTTGCCCAGGGCATTCCAGACTTATCCACCACTTTTCTCCAAACTCCTCCTGTCTCATTAAGTTTGCACTGTGAAATACAGAACTTGATTATGTTCTTCTATTTTCATCTAATGATTTAATATAAGAAAATACCTACAATGAGAAGAAAAATGAAAAACACCCACATTCTTAGCCATTTGGAATAAGCACTGTTAATTCCTTGATGACTATTCCTCTGTAACTTCTTTGCCCCCCTCTTGTATTTGGAGAAAGGATGGGAGTGAAAGAGAGAAAGTTATGTATATGTATAGTGTGTGTGTATATATACGTAGAGTATAATATGTAAAAAAAAGTATATATAAAAATAGGTATATATGTTACAAAAATGGGATCCAACTCTACATGTTATTGTATGGTGGCTTTTAAAATTTGATAATATTCCCTTCTTCGTGTCACAATTTTTACAATTTAATTTTAAACAGCTGCATTATATTTCATTAGGCTAATGATACTATTATTTTCAAACCTTATCTCTTATTATTAGAGCTCAGGTTGTTTACAACTTTTTGGTCTTGTAAACAATGCCTCAGTAAATATCACTAAAGTTAATGTGCATTAGGAAGACTTTAGGAAGGATTCTCAGGAGGGCAATTGTCAGTAGAAAAGATATGTATATAAGATATGTGTCTATATATATATATATATATTTTTTTTTTTTTTTTTTTTTTTTGAGAGAGAGAGAGAGCACATGGGGAAGGGGAGAAAGAGAGGGAGAGAGAATCCCAAATGGGTTCTACGCTCAGCACAGAGCCCAACACAGGGCTCAGTCTCATAGCCCTGAGATCATGACCTGAGCTGAAATCAAGAGTTGGAGGCTTAACTTCCTGAGCCACCCAGGTGCCCCAAGATAGGTATATTTTTAATGATTATGTTGCTACCTAGAAAAGTAATACATTTATTAGCTAGGCAAATATTCCTCTACTAATACATAAATGTTTATTATTATTTAAAAATGTGATCATATAATACATTTTTTTCTTGATTTGAGTTTTGCATTTGACAGTATAGACTGGACATTTTCCAGTTATATATAGATTTATGTTACTTTAAAATACCATACAGGGGCGCTTGGGTGGCTCAGTTGGTTGAACATCTGACTTTTGATTTTGGCTCAGGTCATGATCTTGGGGTCCTGGGATAGAGCGCCGCATCAGGCTCCCTACTCAGCGGGGAGTCTGCTTGACCCTTTCCTCTGCCCTGCCTCTGTTTGTGTTCTCTCTCTCAAATAAATACATAAAATCTTTTTAAAAAAGCTTTAAAAATGCTTTGCAATATTCCATAGTATAGTTGCATTGTGGTTTTTAGATACCATTCCCCTGCTGATGGGTATACAGAATATGTAGTTAATATACAGAATATGTTTAGCTGTAGGTAATGGAAGTCCTAATAGTGTCTTAACCAAACAGGGGCTCTATTTTTCTCTCATAAGAAAGTGGGTAGTGGCTGGCAATGGTTCAAATACTCAGCATTGTCATTAGAAAGCCAGATTCTTTTTTTCTTCCTATTCTGTCATTTTTAACATGTTGGCTTTTGTGTTCATCTTTGCTCCTTATAAGATGAAGTTCTAACCATCACATCCAAGTCTAAGGTGCTTGTGGGAAAGGGCCTTGCCTCTTCCTGTTATTGGGAAAGCGTGAGCTGATCAGGTGTTTGTGGGAAAGGGCCTTGCCTCTTCCTGTTATTGGGAAAGCGTATGCTGATCAGCCAGAACTGTGTCATGTGGCTACCACAGAGGTTCAGGGGGCTGAAAAAGCTGTTGTCTCTTTGGGGATGTACATATTGCCGGATGGGTTTTCTTATCAAGGAAAAAGAGGGAGGGAGGTTATTAAGGGTAGAGGCACCTCTCTGTGCCAACCTCCATGAATGAGCACATGAGCTCTTACATACTGTGTATCAAGGCTCTTTGGTTGTAGGCAACCTCAGTAAATAGTAATCTCTGGTTTACATTAGCAAAAAAAAAAAAAAAGTCTGGGCTGTTCACAAAATTGAGAACTAGTGGAACCACCAGGCCTTGGGAAGGACAAGCATAGAGTATTCCCACAGATTTCAAGGCAGTTTCCTTAGGACTCACCACCAGATTGACATCTCTCCAGTCTCCTTTTACCTTTGTGTGCCTCCAGTCGGGACTGACCTCCTTGCAGAGAGTCTGCTCAGTCTCGTTTGCACATGCCCACCACAGCAGGGCTCTGAGGCTGGTGTCCTCCAGAATCACAGGACAGGAGGAGCCCCCCATACCCAGAAGAGAGAAGGCTGGGAAGACAAAATATTATCATGGCTTCAGGATAGGGATTTTAAAATTTCTTTTATCATATTTTAAATTATTGTGACTAGGAAGACTGATAAATTTTGTTTATTAGTAGTACAACTAACCATCTAACAAAATTCTCATCTTTTACTAGTTTTTAAAATTAAATGATTAGTTTTCACTGAGATCAGTTTGAGGAAGAATGTAATATACTATATTTTCCTATATATCCATAAAGTTTAGTTTCTAAATTAAGCCTAGTAAGATTAGCAATAATAATAAAATAGAATAATTATAACAAAAAAAAGAATTTAATATAATTGGGGACTATGAGTGTGTTCATAGGGGACTATACCCTAATATATCAGTATATCAGATATCAGATATCAGCTGATATCTGAAAGATAAGTAGAAACTGGGGAGGCAAAGGAATGGAGATGGGTTAGAACAGTCTGTGTGAAGACCCTGCCTGAGGCGAGGCCAAAAGGAGCAAAAGCACAGAACTCGGGGAAAGAAAGCTGAGGATGCCACACTTCAAGTATTCCAATTAGTGATGTCTTTTTGTAGACAAAAAAAAAACCCACAGGGGTGCCTGGGTGGCTCAGTGGGTTAAGCCGCTGCCTTCGGCTCAGGTCATGATCTCAGGGTCCTGGGATCGAGTCCCGCATCGGGCTCTCTGCTCAGCAGGGAGCCTGCTTCCCTCTCTCTCTCTCTCTCTCTCTGCCTGCCTCTCCATCTACTTGCGATTTCTCTCTGTCAAATAAATAAATAAAATCTTAAAAAAAAAAAACCCACAAAAAAATTATTACAATCATATAAAAAATTCCTTACAGTAAAGTGAAGCAAGAGGCAATGCTGTGACACCCATAATCATTTGCCACAGTTGATCCATTCTGTGATGACGCACTACACTCTTGACTTTTGTTTTCAGAATGTGGTCGAACTATTGCCGGAGCAACCAAAGGGGCCAAAATGATGAGATTGTATATAGACAATGCTGCCCCGGAGAAACTAAAAGGATTATGTATCTTTTTTGTTCGCTGTCACAGTGATATTGCTATAAATATTAAAAATATTCATGAGGTATGTTTGCATTTTTTTCAAATATATAGTTAAATGTTTTTTCCAGCTTAACTGGTGCACCTAACAAGAAGTTTAAGTTGTATGTAACATGTTGATTTAATACACTGATATTTTGTGAACTGATTACCACTGATTACCACTGTAGCATCAGCTCATCATCTCATTTAATTACCTTTTTTTGGTAATGACATTTAAGGTGACCTGTCTTAGCAACATTCGAGTATATATGTTTTTATTAGCTATAATCACCATGCTGTACGTTAGATCCCCCAAAGGTATTCATTTTGTAGCTTACAGTTTGTATGCTTTGACAAACATCTCCTGATTTCCCCTAGGTAATCAGCATTCTACCCCCCTGTTTCCATGAGGTCAGCTTTTTTTGATTCCACATGTAAATGAGACCATACAATATTTGTCTTTTACTGTTGGACTTATCTCACTTGGCATAATGTCCTCAATGTCCACCCATGTTGTCTCAAAGGCAGGATTCCCTTCCTTCTTGTGGTGAAATAATATTCTATCCTGTATATATCCTTTATCCTGTATATATTATGTATATCCTGTATATATATTTTATCCATTTATCCATAGATGGACACTTAGGTTGTTTCTATATCTTGGCTATTGTGAATAATGCTGCAGTGAATGTATAAGTGAAGATAACCCTTCAAGATCCTGATTTCATTTCTTCTGGATATAGATCCAGAAGTGGGATTGCTGGATTGTATGGTGTTCTACTTTGAATTTTTTGAGGAACCTCTGTACTGTTTCCCATAGTGCCTGCACCAATTGACATCCCCACCAAGAGTGCACTAGGGTGCCCTTTTTTCCATATTCTCACCAACATTTATCTCTTGTCCTTTTTTTTTTTTTTTAAGTTTATCATTTAAGTAGTCTCTACACCCAACATGGAGCTCAAATTTATTACGCTGATGTTGAGAGTCACATACTCCCCTGCCTGAGCTAGCCAGGCATCCCTCACTATCATCTTGTCTTTTAGAATTTAGCCATTCTAACAGGTATGAGGTGATATCTCGTTGTGGTTTTGATTTTCCTTTCCCTAATGATTACTGATGTTGGGCATCTTTTCATGTTCCTGTTAGTTATTTGGATGCCTCTTTAGAAAAATGTCTGTTCAGTTCCTCCACTCATGTTTTAACTGTATTGTTTGCTTGTTTGCTATTTAGTTGTACAAATTTTCTCTCTATTTTTCCTATATTCTCAGCTCAGATAGATGGTCATTCTATTAGTTTTCTGGTTTCTATTTCATTTATTTCTGCTCTTTGTTATTTCCTTTCTTCTGCTAACCGTGGGTTTAGTTTGTTCTTCTTTTTCAAGTTCTTTGAGGTGTAAAGTTATGTTGCTTTATCTTTCTTTTTTCTTACCATAGGCATGTATTGCTATAAACTTCCCTTTTAGAATGGCTTTTGCTGCATCCCAAATCCTATAGATTTTGGTATGTTCTGTTTCCATTTTCATTTGTTTCAAGGTATTTTTTAGATTATTTAGATTTCTTCTTTGACCCATCGTTTTTGCAGGAGTGTGTTAATTTTCACATATTTGTGAAATTTCTAGCTTTCATATCATTGATTTCTAGTTTCATATCATTGTGATTGTAAAAAAAAAATTTGGTATGATATCAGTCATCTTAAATTTGCTGTTTTGTGACCCACAACAGGATCTTTCCTGGAAATGTTCCATGTGCATTTGGGAAGAGTATATATTCTACTAATGGGTGGAATGTTCTGTATATGACTTCTAGGTCCATTTGTTATAAATTACAGTTCACATACAACATTTCCTTCTTTATTTTTTATCTGGTTGGACTCTCTACTGTTGCAAGTTGCATTGTCTGTTTCTGCCTTCAGATCTTTTAGTATTTGTTTAATATATTTAGGTGTGCTCTGTTGTTAGGTGCATATAGATTTATGATTGCCTTGTCTTTTTGATAAAGTGACTTCTGTATCACTCTATAGTAACCTTTTCATCTTGTTACTGTTTTGGTTTAAAGCCTATTTTGTCTGATATAAGTATCGCTACCTCCACTTCCTTTTGGTTTCAGAAGTATATTATATTATTATAATGGAATATTTGTTTTCTCTTTTCACTTTGAGCCTCTGTGTATCGTTAAGGCTGCAGTGAGTCAGTCTCTTGTGAGCAGCAAATAGTTGGGGCTTACTTTTTGAATCCATCCAGCCATGCTGTGCCTTTTGATTGGTGATTTCAAAACATTTACATTTAGAGTAATAGTTGCTATGTAAGGACTTATTAATGCTGTATTATTGATTGCTCTCTGGTTGTTCTATACTTCTATTTTTTTTTTCCTCTGTTTCTACTTACCTTTGTAAACTGGTGTTTTTCCATGTGGTATGCTCTGTTCCCTTCCTTTTTAATCTTTGTGAATCTACCCTAGATTTTTGCTTTGTTGTTACCACGAAGCTTACATAAAACATTATAGATATAACAGTTTATTTTATGCTGATAACAAGTAACTTTCATTGGAAACAAAACTCTACCTTTTGCTCTTCCTTTTTATGTTTTTGATGTCACAATGTCTCTTTTTATACTGTGTATTCTTTAACAAATTTGGTAGCTATAGTTATTTTTATCATTCTTATTCTTGAACTTTTATACTAGAGCTATGTGGTTAACACCACTCATATTACAGTATTTAAGTCTTCTGAATTTGACTGCATACTTACCTTTTCTAGTGTATTGTATATTTTCATATGTGTTCAAGTCAGTTATTAGTGTCCTTTTATTTTGTTTTCTTTTTTTTCTCGGATTTTATTTATTTATTTGACAGATCACAAGTAAGCAGAGAGGCAGGCAGAGAGGGGTGTGGAAAGCAGGCTCCCCGCTGAGCAGAGAGCCCGACGTGGGTCTGGATCCCAGGAACCTGAGATCATGACCTGAGCCGAAGGCAGAGGCTTAACCTACTGAGCCATTCAGGCACCCTGTCCTTTCATTTTGGCTTGAAGAACTCCTTTCAGCATTTCTTGTAAGGCAGATCTACTCCTGATGAATTATTTCAGCTTTTGTTTGTCTAGAAAAATCTTTCTCTCTCCTTCATTGATGTAGGGTAATTTGTCAGATAGAGTATTCTTAGTTGGCATTTTTTTTCTTTTAGCACTTTGAATATATTATTCCACACATTACTGGCTTGTCAGGTTTCTGCTAAGAAATCTATTGGTAATTTTATTGACTTCCCTTGTAAGTCACAAGCTTCTTTTCTCTTACAACTTTCAAGATTTTCTCTCTGTCTTTCAGGTTTTTTAAAAAAAAATTATTTAATTTTTTCAGTGTTCCAAGATTCATTGTTTATGCACCACACCCAGTGCTCCATGCAATACATGCCCTCCTTAGTACCCACCACCAGGCAGGCTCATCCAACCCGTCACCCTTCTCCCCTCCAAAACCCTCAGTTTTTTCTCAGAGTCCACAGTCTTTCATGGTTCGTCTTTCCCCTCCGATTTCCCCCAATTCACTTTTTCTTTCCTTCTCCTAATGTCCTCCATGTTATTCCTTAGGCTCCACATGTAAGTGAAACTATATAATTGACTCTCTCTGCTTGACTCATTACACTCAGCATAATCTCTTCCAGTCCCATCCATGTTGATACAAAAACTTGGGTATTCATCAGCTTTGACAGTTTTATTATCATGTGTCTTGGAAAGGATCTATTTTAGTTGATTTTTTTTGGTGACGTATGAGCTTTATGAACTTGGATATCAAAATCTTCCCCAAGATTCGAGCAGTTTTCAGTCACCATTTCTTTAAATAAGCTTTTTGCCCTCTTCTGCCTCTCTTCTCTCACTGGAACTCCAATAATTTGCAAATTGGTGCTTTTGATGATATCCCATATTTCACATAGGTTTAAGTTTCTGAGACTCTTTTTTTTTTTTAATTTTTTCTTTAAGATTTTATTTATTTATTTGACAGAGAGAGATCACAATCAGGCAGAGAGGCAGGCAGAGAGAGAGAGAGGAGGAAGCAGGCTCCCTGCTGAGCAGAGAGCCCAATGCGGGACTCGATCCCAGGACCCTGAGATCATGACCTGAGCCGAAGGCAGCGGCTTAACCCACTGAGCCACCCAGGCGCCCCAAGTTTCTGAGACTCTTTATCCTTTGTTGTGCTCTGACAAGATAAACTCAAAGTTCCTATCTTCTATCTCACAGATTCTTTTTTCTGCTTAGATCCATTTTGTTGTTGATTATTACCATTGCATTTTTCATTTCTTTGTATTCCTCAGCTCTATAATTTCTGTTTGGCTCTTTTTTCATGATTTCTAACTCTGTTAAACTTCTCATTTTGTTCATGTATTGTTTTTCTGATTTCGTTGAATTATCTTTGTGTGTTTTCTTGTACTCATTGATCTCCCTTAAAATAGCCATGTTAAATTCTTTTTCAGGTGAATTGCAAATTTCCACATCTTTGGGGTTAGTTACTAGAAAATTAATTATGATCCTTTGGTGATATCATTTCCTTTATTTTTCATGTTCCTTAAAGTTTTGAACTGCTGTCTTTGCATTTGAGGTAATAGTTACCTCTGCCAGTTTTATTGTCTTTAGTAGAGAAATACCTTCCCTAAGATGATCCTAAGGCTCCCTTGGACCTTCTATGGATAAACCTGCTCTGCAATTTTTCTCTTTTTTGTGGCTGAATTCTTGTGTTTGTATGCCTTCTCTCAATCCTGCAGTGTACCAAGCTGACAGCCTCCCTTTCATTTCCCCAAGGTGATGTGAAAGCTCAAGTTTGTGATCTCCTCCTGGCCAAAAGATTTGGGCTGGCTTTCTTCATGTACTCAGTAGCCATCTGCCAAAGCTTGCTCTTTCTGTTGCCATCAGGAGCATACACAAGGAGCCAGCCACAGGGCAGAGGGGCATGTGTGGCTGAGGCATGCTGAGAGCTGGGGGTGCCCAGGGCCAGTTGGGGGAATCCACGAGTCAGATGTTCCCAGTGATCATGCTCTCTCAGGGTGGGCTTTTTGATGAACTCTGTGATGCAGTTTGTCTGCTTCCCTTTAATGTCTTCCAAGACTCTTTTCTGCTACTCTCTCTGCTGCTTTCTGCCCCCTGCTCCCAGCCATGCAACTCATAGTTCAGTACTCTGGATAGGGTGGGAGAGAAATGAACCTCTTTGGCAGCATCCTACACAGCTGGGGAAGTTGGATGCTCACTTACATACTCTTACTTTCCCCTGCAAGAGAAATTGAAGGCTGAGAAGATCTCTCTTGGTCCTAAACTATGCTGCCTTGGGGGAGGGGTAATACACATAAAGTCAAGCTGCTCCTCTTACCTTATCCAGTGCACCCAAACTCATATATATATATATATATATATATATATATATATATATATATATATTTTTTTTTTTTTTTTTTGCTTTAACTGTGTGCTAGAACTTCTTTTCTGGAAATCTGGACTTCCATGAAGGCTCTCCTGTCTGTGAGTGATTAAGAGTGCTTTCTAGGGTTCCCTAGACAGTATCTGAGTGGGGCTGAAGTTGGTACATGGACACTGCAATTTCCACACCAGGACTGAAGTCTGTATGCCTGTTCCCTGATGCATGGTGGGTGAGACTCCTCCTGAGTTCCTTGGCAAATGGTGCTGGATGCCCAAGCTCTCATAATGCCACTTTTGTCCATGGATAAAAACTAAATTCCTGGTTCTTGTTAAGAGACAAAAATAAGGGCCATTCTATTCTGCCATGTATTGACATCACCAGCCTATAAACATTGAACTTACCATCATAGTCATATATTTTCACTTTACTTTATCTCCTTTCTACACAGAGGACTGAATTGAGTCCCAAGAAAAATAATGTATTCATGTATTCAAAGAAACTGAGAAATTACTATAATAGAGCTCAGTGATATTTATCCCTTAGATACTGCTTTTAAAATTCATGAAAATTCCATTTCTTCTAGATGGTGTGCAAATAATTTCCATCTTTCCATTCACTGGGAGTGAATTTAATGCAGTTCACACAATTTTGAGTATAAGTTGCTTTATTTAGCCTCTTCTTTACTTAATATTTTAACTCTTTGACAGTTTCAGAAAGAAGAGAGAATTGACCTAGACATTGCTTACTTAGTCCCAGAAAGGCAGCTTGTTGGATTGGGAAAAACAGCAGTTTTATTCAGATAGACCCAAATTTGCCTCCTAGCCTCACCACTGATGAGTGGTGTTCCTTGACAGGTTGCTTTTCTTTTCTGTCTGTGACTTAGGGTTTTACATACTTTGTTTTTTAAGGTTGTTTTTCACTTTTTATTTAGAATAATTTAAGATTAACAGAAAGTTAGAAGGTAATACAGTGACATCCTATATGCTCTTCCCAGATTCCCCTAATGTTGGTTTTTACATTCTTAAATTGGGAATGGTCATACCCACCTTAAAGCATTTTGGTGAGACTAAATGATAATATCAGCAAGTTCTTATGTTGCTTAACATAGTAGTCCCTCAACAAATACTAGTTCTCTATTATTTTAAAGAGTCTTAATAAATAAAAGTCTTCCTTTTTACAACAGGAAGGGTTGTAAAATTTTCTCCTTTTCTTTTTATGCCAAAAGTTTGCTTTAAGAGAGGTTGTTTAGCTTGGTTTTAGATTCTGGCCTTGGAGTTATTTCCCTCTAACTCCTTGTAGATATTTTGTTCTGATATCTCTGGAAGCTGATGAAACTTATCCTGTAAGTGTACTTTATAAGTGATCTCTCTTTTCTTTGTTTTTGTCCTTTGTCTTTGAAACTGTTTTGCCATGATGTCTGCAAACATGTGGATTTGTTTCCTCAGTGTATCTTCCATTTCATGAATTCTCCCTTCAGCTTCTCTGTGACAACCTGTTCTTTTTTTATTAGTTTTTATTTTGCCACAGTTGTATGCAGTTTTTAAAAAAGGAAGATATTCTGGAAGTCTTGTTATAAGAACTGACTTCAATCTCACTCTCTAGAAACAAACTTTAACTCTCAGCAGATTCTTTCATTTGCCTCCATATCCCCAAGTAATAGGTGCTAACTGCTCCTTTGCCAGGTTAGACATTATCTATTGACTCTTCCCTATGGAAGATGAATGTTTAACTCTTTTTTTATCCTCTTCTTCTCCTGCCATGTTCTGTCCCTTCATTCTTCAATGTAGTTATATTCTACTTTGCTTAGCTAGATGTTTGTTTGTATCATTATAACTGTGTAAATACAATCACGGTTGAACATACAGTATACCAGTGAGCCTCAGCATGGTCCCCAAGACTCTTCCATGGAATCTACAAGGTAAAAATGTATTTTTATTATAATACTAAGAAATTTGTCCTTTTTACTGTGCTAACATTTTCCTAATGGTGCAGATGCAATTGTGAGAAAGACTGGGACACCTTAGCACAAATCAAATCAATAGCATCAAACTGGACTAGTAGCTGTTGTATTCTTCTGTGAGTTAAATGCACTCACAGTTGAAAAAAAATTTTTCGTGGCTTTGGGCAATTTTAAAAAAAATTTTAATTTAATTTAATTTTTTCAGTGCTCCAAGATTCATTGTTTATGCACCACACCCAGTACCCCTGCAATATGTGTCCTCCTTAATACCTACCACCAAGCTCACCAATACCCCCACCCCCATCCTCTCTCTCAGAATCCACAGTCTCTTGTGGTTTGTCTCCCCCTCCAATTTCCCCCAATTCACTTTTCCTTCCTTCTCCTAATGTCCTCCATGTTATTCCTTATGCTCCACAAGTAAGTGAAACTATATAATTGACCTTCTCTGCTTGACTTATTTCACTCAGCATAATCTCTTCTAGTCCCATCCATGTTGATACAAAAGTTAGGTATTCATCCTTTCTGATGGAGGCGTAATATCCCATTGTATATATGAACCATATCTTCTGTATCCATTTGTCTGTTGAAGGGCATCCTGGCTCTTTCCACAGTTTGGCAATTGTGACCATTGCTGTATGAACATTGGGGTACCTACAGCCCTTCTTTTCACTGTATCTGAATCTTTGGGGTAAATACCCAGTAGTGCAATTGTAGGGTCATAGGATAGTTCTATTTTTAATTTTTTAAGGAATCTCCACACTGTTTCCAAAGTGGCCACACCAACTTGCATTCTCACCAGCAGTGTAAGAGGGTTCCCCTTTCTCCACATCCTCTCCAACACTAGTTTTTTCTTGTCTTGTTAATTTTGGCCATTCGAACTGGTGTGAGGTGGTATCACAATGTGTTCCCCCCCCCCAAGATTTTATTTATTTATTTGGGAGAGAAAGAAGGAGAGAACATGAGATGGGAGAAGGTCAGAGAGAGAAGCAGACTCCCCACAGAGCTGGGAGCCTGATGCGGGGCTTGATCCTGGGACTCTGGGATCATGGCCTAAGCTGAAGGCAGTTGCTTAACCAACTGTGCCATCCAGGCACCCTCTCAGTTTTTTTTTTTAAATTTCTTTTCAGCGTAACAGTATTCATTGTTTTTGCACCACACCCAGTGCTCCATGCAATACGTGCCCTCCCTAATACCCACCACCTTGTTCCCCCAACCTCCCACCCCCCGCCCCTTCAAGACCCTCAGGTTGTTTCGATGTTGTTTTGATTTGAGTTTCCCTGATGGCTAGTTATGCTGAACATTTTTTCATGTGTCTGATAGCTATTTGTGTGTCTTTTTTGGAAAAGTGTCTGTTCATGTCTTCTGCCCATTTTTGATGTGATTATTTGTTTTATGGGTGTTCAGTTTGAGGAGTTCTTTACAGATATTGGATATCAGCCCTCTGTAGTGTCACTTGCGAATATCTTTTTCCATTCCGTGGGTTGCCTCTTTGTTTTTTTGACTGTTTCCTTTGCTGTGCAGAAGCTTTTGATTTTGATGAAGTCCCAAAAGTTTATTTTTGCTTTTGTTTCCTTTGCCTTTGGAGACATGTATTGAAAGAAATTGTTGTGTCTGATGTCGAAGAGATTACTGTCTATGCTCTCCTAGATTACTGCCTATGTTCTCCTCTAGGATTTTGATAGATTCTACCACATGTTGAGGTCTTTTATCCATTTCAAGTTTATCTTGAGTTTCATTCTTCTACACATAGCTGTCCAATTTTCCCAGCACCATTTATTGAAGAGACTGTCTTTTTTCTACTGTATATTTTTTCCTGCTTTGTTGAAGATTATTTGACCACAGAGTTGGGGGTCCATATCTAGACTCTCCACTCTGTTCCACTGGTTTATGTGTCTGTTTTTGTTCCAGTATCATGCTGTCTTGGTGACCACAGCTTTGTAGTGAAGCTTGAAATCAGGCAACGTGATGCCCCAGCTTTGTTTTTCTTTTTTGACATTTCCTTAGCAATTTGGAATCTTTTCTGCTTCCATTCAAATTTTATAATTGTTTATTCCAGCACTTTGAAAAATGCCAGTGGAATTTTGATTGGGATGGCATTGAAAGGGTATATTGCTCTGGGCAGTAAAGACATTTTAACAATGTTTATTCTTGCAATCCATGAGCATGGAATGCTTTTCCATCTTTCTGTGTCTTTTTCAATTTCTTTCATTAATGTTTTGTAGTTCCTTGAGTACAGATCCTTTATCTCTTTGGTTAGGTTTATTCCAAGGTATCTTTTGGTTCTTGGTTCTATAATTGGAATCGACTCTCTAATTTCCCTTTCTATATTTTCATTGTTAACGTGTAAGAAAGCAACTGATTTCTATACACTGATTTTATATCCTGTCACATTACTGAATTGCTGTATGAGTTCTAGTAGTTTGGGGGTGGAGTCTTTTGGGTTTTCCATATAAAGTATCATGTCATCTGTGATGATAGAGAGTTTGACTTAATTCTTGCCAATCTGAATACCTTTTATTTCTTTTGTTGTCTATTGCTATTGCTAGGACTTCTAGTACTATGTTGAATAATAGTGGTGGGAGTGGGCATCCGTGTCGTGCTCCTGATCTCAAAGGGAAGGCTGTCAGCTTTTCCCCATTGAGAATGATATTTGTCGTAGGTTTTTCATAAATAGATCTTATGCAGTTGAGGAATGTTCCCTCTATCTCTATACTTCGAAGAATTTAAATCAGAAACAGATGCTGTATTTTGTCAAATGCTTTTTTTGCATCAATTGAGTGGACCATTTGGTTCTTCTCTCTTCTCTTATTGATTTGTTCTATCACATTGATTGACTTGCAAATGTTGAACCACCCTTGTATCCCAGGGATAAATCCCACCTGCTAACGGTGGATAATCTTTTTAATATACTATTGGATCCTCTTAGCTAGGATCTTGTTGAGAATCTTGACATCCATATTCATCAGGGATATTGGTCTGAAATTATTCTTTTTGATGGGGTCTTTGCCTGGCTTGGGGATCAGGTAATGCTGGCTTCATAGAAAGAGTCTGGAAGTTTTCCTTCTGTTTCTATTTTTTGAAACAGCTTCAGGAGAATAGGTATTAGTTCTTCTTTGAATGTTTCATAGAATTCCTCAGGGAATCTGTCAGGTCCTGGGCAAGTTTTTTTAATCTTAATTTCTTGGCTTGGGATTTCCATGTCACTTAAATTGTATGAATTTAGTTGTCATACTCATAGATGCTGGATTTCTGATTTCTGTGCCTTTGATTTCTTCAGCTGATAATTTTTTCCACTTAAAATCCTGGGCTAGTATCATTGCTCGATCCCTATCGTGCTGGAGTTTTTCTAGTCCCATTTCTACTGAGCAATTTCTGCAGAAAGCTCAGCTTCATTTCCTTCACATCGTATAGGCTCTAGGCCATGTCTCCTTCCCTAGGTAAAAACTAAAGCATTGAGGAAAATGTCTCCTTGATCAACCTATATGTGAATGGTTAGAATGGGGGAAGAATATAAACTTGTGGATTTTAGAACTCTGATTTTCATGACCACTTATGTTTTCCTATTAGTATATAAAAGCATTATCTATGCATGTTGTAGTGTGAAATAGGTTATGATTTTCAGTTCTTTAATGGGATTAGCGTATAAAATCACTTTTCAACACTTCCCTTTCAGGAAGTGCTATTTACTGTACTGGATGCATCAACAGGAATCCTAAATGGGATTAAGAATATGCTGTCAAGTGTATTTCTACCAGCTATTCTTGCAACAAATAACTGGGGTGCTCTAAACCAGTCCAAGCAAGGAGAATCTGAAAAACACATTTTCACTGAAACCATCAGCAGGTACCTTTCATTCTTAGATGGTAAGTATAAAATTTAGTGCTTAGTAAATTGCTAAAAATGAGCAAATTAACTACAATATGTTATTTTTAAAAGATTTTATTTATTTATTTGAGAAGGAGAGAGCACATGCAAGCTCATGAGTAGGGGGAGGGGCAAGGGAAGAAGTAGACTCCCTGCTGAGCAAGTGGCTGGATATGGGCCTCAATCTCAGGACTCTGGGATTATGACCTGAGTCAAAAGCAGGTAGTTATTCTGAGATGCTTTCTGACAGTTAAAGATAGCTATGCCAGCTACTCTACATGTCAGACTTTGAATAAAACATGAAAGCATTAAAAAAAAAAAAAAGCAGGTAGTTAACTGACTGAGCCACCCAGGCACTCCTGTAAGATATGTTATTAAAGGTAATCATTAGAGGAAAAACATTCCATCTTAAAAGAAATTGTTAATCATAATTATGAGACCTAGAGGTAAGAAATCAGATCCCTAGATCCTCTCATTTCCAGGGATCTTTGCAGGAGTACGATATGTTTTTTTCTTCCATCGTAGTGGGAGGAGTCTATTCTTATATTATTAATGAAAAATTTCACCGCATTTTAAAATAATGCTTCACTATTAGCTCTTTTAAAAATGTATAATTTTATTATTTTATGTTATTAAAATAATATTATTAAAAATTATCACATCACAATCTAATGATCAATTTGTATTATATTTCTATAAGGTCTATAAGATCTATAAGATCTTTAACATTTGAGTAATTATAGCTGGAAACCACACATTGACATTAAAAACCTCTTCTCAATATTCTTTCTTCCCTCTTAGGTGCTAGAGTAAGTATTGAGGGAACAGTTATGTTAAAGAAGGTAGACAATATTGATTTTTCCAAACTGCACACATTTGAAGAAGTGACAGCTGCAGCTAGCAATTCAGAAACTGTTCGTCAGCTAGAGGAGGTGCTGATGACATGGTATAAACAGATTGAACAGGTGAGCTAACTCAAGTAATTACACCAGATATGAGTTGTAGTCCTCATCTGTGTCCTAGCCATTGCATTTTTGTCCCTAAATGTAAAGGGAAGAGGAGTCCTGCAGATTCTGTTATGAAACTTAACCTATTCTTGACTCTAGTGCAAAATCATTGTTCTCTATGAATTTTATTTTATTTTATTCTTTTTAAAAGATTTTATTTATTTATTTGACAGAGAGAGAAATAGTGAGAGAGGGAAGACAAGCAGGGGAAGTGGGAGAGGGAAAAACAGACTTCCCACTGAGCAGGGAGCCAGATGCAGGGCTTGATCCCAGGATCCTGAGATCATGACCTGAGCTGAAGGTGGACGCTTAATGACTGAGCCACCATGGTGTTCCTGAAAATCAATTTTAAATATTTTTCACTTTTAAGGAGGGAACCATAACAATATGGGTTGAGAGTGGAGAAATGAGTAATTAGGAATAGTTGTTGTTCATTTCCAATAGTTTGTGTATTGCTTATACTCTTCATAAGCAAAAGGAAGAAGATACAAGGAAGTGACTAATCACCGTGCTAGACACTAAATAAATAGCTCTTGATCAGTGGAATTATCTCTGTTGACCAAGAGGTTCAAACTAGGCTCATTCATGTCAGTACTGCAACTCCCTGGTCAAATAAATTTTTCTCTGGCAGTAGGAAAAGCAACAATAGGAATGGGGCATATGTCAACATTCTGAGAGGTACAAACCTACACTGTACATACAACCCCAAATCAGCTACTATGTAATTGCTCTAAACTGAAAGAGGACACTACGAACCAACACACAGATCTTATTCATGAACACAGGACAGTGGAAGTAAAGAAGAAAATCTTCAGTTAAGTGAAGACTAAGATAAAAAAAATCTTGACCAAGCCAGAGCATTTTCAGTTTTACCTCTCTTAGAGCTATGTTAGAAAGAAGGAGGTAGAGTTGGAATGGAAACATTGGAGGACTTTGGAAACCAGCCACAGAATCTCTTCCAAGTGTCACTAGGAAATTGAAGTGGGTAATTGGACACCACAGGACTTCTGTACTCACCTACTATGTCACTGGAGGAATTGTAACCCATTGTGGGAATTAGGGTCTGACCTACACAATGGCTGAGGAGATCCTCTCCAACTATTATGATCAATCAATACAGATTTTATTTCATAGAAATGAGCAAGCAAAAGACAATTACTTGAGATTTAGCGACTTGAAATAAGAAAACCAAGTGGGCAATTGCAACAGATAGCTCCAATTAAACAGAATCAATGCAGGAAATGGAAAAGATCTTTAATATGAAATAAAAATCTGAACTGTGACATCTAAAATAAACCTTGACCAATAAAACAAACAAGCAAACAAATAAAATAAACCTAATCCTTGTTCTTGACCTCTTGTCATACATAAAAATTAGTCAAGATGGATTATAGACATAAGTATGAAAGCTTAAATTTAAAAAACAGATACATGCAACAACATGGATGAATTTCAAAGATCCTTTGAGTGAATGAATGCAACCTTAAATAAGTAAGGTGAAAAATAAAACAAAACCTGTAAGTGAACTAGAGGACAACACAGGATTATATTAATATGTTCTTAAGATGCAAAACCCAGGAACCACAAAGGAAAAAAACTGACATACTTGTCTATATGAAAAAATTTAAGACCTTCCATATGGCAAAGATTATCATGGGAAAAACTAAAAACTAAATGATATTCTGGGGGAAAATATTATCAGCATATATAACAAAGAGTTAGTATCCATAATATATAAAGAACTTCTATAAATCATTAAGAAATGAGCAATATAGAAAAAAAATAGGCCAAGGATATAAACAACATCATTCAAGGAATATATATGGAGATATTTGACCTAGGGGGAAAAAACAGAGTTGGGAGTATCATGATATTTCAAATATTTGATGGGATTTCATGTCATTGAAAGTCTCAATGTATGGTCCTAAATGGCAGAAGTAAGACCAGAATGTGATGGCTATAAGGAGAGAGATTTTTAATGTTAGAGATCAGGGTAACTTTCTCAAAGAATCCTCTCCACACAAAAAAGTTAGAATGTGCTGCATTCCTGAAAGTATCCACTTTGAGGATGTTGATTATCTATAAATAACGTAACAGGAATTAAACATCAAAAGAGTTGTTTGATTTAGTTAATTCTTTTTTTAAAGATTATTTATTTATTTATTTGACAGTCAGAGATCACAAGTAGGCAGAGAGGCCGGCAGAGAGAGAGAGAAGGAAGCAGGTTCTCTGAGAAGCAGAGAGCCCGATGCAGGGCTTGCCCCCAGGACCCTGGGATCATGACCTGAGCTGAAGGCAGAGGCTTTAATCCACTGAGCCACTCAGGCACCCCTGATTTAGTTAACTCTTAAAGTCCATTTTCATTCTTTAATTCAGTGATTCAAGCTATATAGACTTTCAGCCATTTAAGAAAACTTGAAACTATCTGTTGTATCCTCTATTTAAGGGGATGGGGAAGACTGTGATAAGATCAGGAAAGAGTTCCATACACCATGGTTAAAATTAAAAGCAAATCATTATTTCATGAATTAAAGAATGCACCTTCATAGGTCTAAAAAATCAGCTATATATTTTACCTCTATGTAATGTAAACATTACATCACAATTTAAATTATGTCAAGTTACGGGACTCCTGGGTGGCTCAGTCGGTTAAGGGTTCAACTCTTGATCTAAGTTCAGATCTTGATCTTAGGGCTGTGAATTCAAGCCCCTTGTTGGGTTCCATGTTGGGAGTGGAAGCTACTTAAAAATAAATAAATAAATAAATGATGTAACATTATAAACATAAAAAGTACAGAAAATAACATAACAATGACTCCTGAAAACAAAGACTCTTGAGATTAAACAGATACTGTTTGCCACATTTGCTTCTGATCTGTTTTATTTTCACGAAAGCTTCCAACCCATGCCATTTCCCTCTCTCTGTATTACCACTGTCCTGATGTCTTTGTCTTCTTTCATTCCCCTGAAAGTTTCACACTTTGATTGTGTTTGCATACTTGCAAGCTTTAAATTATATATAAAAATAAATTATGTATATATATATATAAATACAGAATATATATTTATGATTAAAATCTTTAAACAAATGGTATAACACCATTAAATATCATTTTACAGTTTATTTTTTTCTCATTTAGTATTCTCTTTCATCTATGTTTATTCAAGTAAATTAAATTTTCACTTAATTACTGCCTGATATTCCTCTATAAAGAAGTCAGTTTGCTATATAATTTTTCACACATTAAGGACACATATAAATCATGTCTAATATCCTCTGTTTAAGGAGGTAAAGAGGTTTATTCATCCATTCCCTCAGAAGAACAGTTTTTTCTATCTTTTCTTTCTTCTTCTTCTTTGCTATTACAAACAATAATAATACATATTCAATGAATACTTCTGTTCAGATCTCCTTTGCACATATTCCAGAATTTCTCAGTGGAATTGCTGAGAGAAATAGTATATAAATCTTTACTGGATATTACAAATCCCTTCAAGTAGTGGTTATATTAACTTATTTTTACAGAGCATATGAGAGTTCCCATTTCTTCAGACCTTTTGTTACACTTACGATTGTTAGACTTTTAATCTTTGCCAGGATGTTGGGTGTGAAATGATATCTTATTTTGCATTCCTCTGACTTCTGTTGAGGGTTGAGCACATTCAGTGACTATATAGGTTTCCTCTTTGTTGAGTTCCTTGTTCACATCCTTTGTTGAGTTCCTTTAGTTCAGAGTTCCTTCAGTTCCTTTTGATGATATATTACTGAAATGTTGGAGTTTAAATAATATTTTCCAGATGTTAAATCCTTTGTTGGTCCACAAGTGTCCTACATTTGGTATGGTGTCTTTAGTCATGTGAAAGTTTTACATTTTAATGTACATTTATTAGTTACAAATTGTAATTTAGCTTCAACTTAGTTACCTCCAGTGGCTAGGAACTTCATGCTTTTTTGTATTTTACTTAAGAAACCTTTGTTTAGTATTACGAAGATATTCTCTTAAGTTATTTATTTAAAATAGCGAAACCTACAGAAATGAGTACAATAAAAGAAATGAATTATTGTAAAGTGAGCATTCATGTAACTTTTTGCACAAGAAGCAGCATTACCAACACCTTAAAATCCCCATGCAGTCCTCTTCCCAGTTTCAACTCCCTTTTCTTCCCCCTAGTGGTAACCATTTCCCTGACAATTATGGTATTCAGTTGCATGCTTTTACTTTATAATTTTACCCTCATCTTGTATATTTTCTTTAAAAGCTTTGCCATGCTGTTTATAATATTTAGGCTTTTAATATATCTGGAATTATTTGTGTGTGTATGTGTGTGTTTATGTAAGGTAGGAAATTAATTTGGGGTTTTTTTCCATATAGTTAGCCAGTTTTCCATATAGTTGTCCCAAAATTGAGCTGTTTAATTAACAGCCTATTGTTTCCTTTTTAAAATTTTATTTATTTATTTAAATTAAATTAATTAACATTTAGTGTACTATTAGTTTCAGAGGTAGAGTTCAGTGATTAATCAGTCTTATATAGTACCCAGTGGTCATCATATCATTTGCTCTCCTTAATGCCCATCACTTGGTTATCCCATCCTTATTCCCCCTCCCCTCCAGCTACCCTCAATTTGTTTCCTGTGATTAAGAGTCTCTTGGGGTGCTTAGGTGGCTCAATCAGTTATGCGTCTGCCTTCAACTCAGCTTGTGATTTCAGGGTTCTGGGATTGAGCCCCACATCAGCCTGCTTGTTCAGTGGGGAGCCTGCTTCTCCCACTGCCTCTGCCTCTCTCTCTTTCTGTCAAATGAATAAATCTTTAAAAAAAAGAGTATCTTCCAGCAATTACACTACTGGGTATTTACCCTAAAGATACAAATGTAGTGATCCGAAGGGGCACGTGCACCCTAATGTTTATAGCAGCAATGTCCACTATAGCTAAATTATGGAAAGAGCCTAGATGTCCATCAACAGATGAATGGATAAAGAAGATGTAGTATATATACACAATGGAATATTATGCAGCTATCAAAACCCCCAAAATCTTGCCATTTGCAATGACATGGATGGAACTAGAGGGTATTATACTAAGCGAGATAAGTCAATCAGAGAAAGATAATTATCATATGCACTCACTAATATGAGGAATTGGAGAAACAAGACAGAGGATCATAGGGGAAGGGAGGGAAAAATGAAACGAAATGAAACTGGAGAGGGAGACAAACCATAAGAAACTCTTAATCGGGCGCCTGGGTGGCTCAGTGGGTTAGGCCTCTGCCTTCGGCTCGGGTCATGATCTCAGGGTCCTGGGATCGAGTCCCGCATCGGGCTCTCTGCTCATCAGGGAGCCTGCTTCCCTCTCTCTCTCTGCCTGCCTCTCTGACTACTTGTGATTTCTCTCTGTCAAATAAATAAATAAAATCTTAAAAAAAAAAAAAAAAGAAACCCTTAATCTCAGGTTGCTGGAGAGGAGGGTGGAGGAAGGGATGGGTGGCTGGTGATGGACATTGGGGAGGGTATGTGCTATGGTGAGCACTGTGAATTGTGTAAGACTGATGATTCACAAACCTGTACCCATGAAACAAATAATACATTATATGTTAATAAAAAATAAAATAAAGGGGGTGCTTGGGTGGCTCAGTGGGTTAAGCCTTCTGCCTTCGGCTTGGGTTGTGGTCTCAGGGTCCTGGGATCGAGCCCTGCATCGGGCTCTCTGCTCGGTGGGGAGCTTGCTTCCCTCTCTCTCTCTGCCTACTTGTGGTCTCCCTCTGTCAAAAAAATAAATAAAATTAAAAAAAAATTAAAAGAAGAGTCTCCACATATGAGTGAAATCTATGTTAATTGTCTCGCTCTGATTGACTTATTTTGCTTAGCATAATACCCTTGAGTTCCATCTATGTTGTTGCAAGTGGCAAGATTTCTTCTTTTGATTGGCTTCATAGTATTTCATTGTATATGTATATGTATATATCACATCTTCTTTATCCATTCATCTGTCAATGGGCATCTGGGCTCTTTCCATAGTTTTAGTCCATTTTTTCCTAACACATTTAAAAAAAGATTTTATTTATTTATTTGAGAGAGAGAGAAAGTGAGAGAGGCATGAGAGGGGAGAAGGTCAGAGGGAGAAGCAGACTCCCCATGAGCTGGGAGGCCAATGGGGGACTCGATCCTGGGGCTCCAGGACCCTGACCCGAGCTGAAGGCAGTTGCTTAACCAACTGAGCCACCCAGGCACCCTTCCTAACACATTTTTAATAACACTTCTGTAATATATTAAATTTCAAAATCCACTGTCTGTCCCACTGGTGTACTTATTTGGGTGTTACACTCATATAATATGGCTTTCATTTCTGTAGTTTTTTTACTAACTCAATATTTGGCATGGCAAGTCCCTTTCTGTATTTTTCTTCAAAATTACATTGATTTTTTCCTGGTTAATTGTTTTTCCAAACTAATTTTAAGACTAGTTTGTCAAGTATCACAAAAAACGCTATTGAGATTTTGATTGTTTTTTGTTGAAGATATACATTAATTTAAAGGAAATTGTCATCTTTATATGGTTGAATTTTTTCATCCATGAACATGGTATCTCTCCACTTATTTGGGTTTTCTTTTATATGTTGAAAGTACATTTTCTAATTTTATTCATATTGCACATCCTTTGCTAATCTCTAGATATCTTATCATTATTGTTATTTATTATAACAAATGCTCTTTTTTAGAAATTACATTTTTGGTTTGCTAGATGGCTTGTAGAAAAATACTACTGATTTGTGTATACATGTATACATGCACTAATATTACTGAATTATTCCCTTTTACTAAGTGTAAAAGTTTATCTTTAGATATTTTTGAATTTTAAAAATGTAACCAACCATATCATCTTTGATTTTGTCATTTTCGTTTTTTTAATTTCCAATTCTTATGCCTTTTGTTAACTCTGCTTATCTTGTTTGGAGACCTTCATTAACAGGTTGAATAGAAGTGGGCGGTATTCGTGGCAAACTTGTCTTGCTTGGTTTTAAACTGATATTTTATAAAATTTCATCTTCAAGTATGAGTTTGCTGTAGATTTTTGGTAGATACTATTTGTCATGTTAAATTCCCTTTTGGGGGCGCCTGGGTGGCTCAGTGGGTTAAGCCGCTGCCTTCGGCTCAGGTCATGATCTCAGGGTCCTGGGATCGAGTTCCACATCGGGCTCTCTGCTCAGCAGGGAGTCTGCTTCCCTTCCTCTCTCTCTGCCTGCCTCTCTGCTTACTTGTGATTTCTCTCTGTCAAATGAATAAATAAAAAAATCTTAAAAAAAAAAATAAATTCCCTTTTGGGCACCTGGATGGTTCAGTGATTGAGTGTCTGCCCTCAGATAAGGTCATGACCCCAGGGTCCTGGGATAAAGCCCTGCATCAGGCTCCCTGCTGAGTTGGAAGTCCACTTCTCCCTCTCCCACTCCCCCTGCTTGTATTCTATTTCTCACTCTCTCTCTGTCAAATAAATAAAATCTTTAAAAAAAGAGAAAAAGAAGGAAATTCCATTTTGTTCTCAGTTAAGAGTTTTTAATATTATTATTCAGTGCTGAAAGTTGCTTTTTTATAAGCTCTCTTTGAAAAGATGCAAATAATAAGGATTTACCAAAGGAGAAACTATCATTTCTATAATCTGTGAATTCTTTTGATTGCAGGTACTTATTGAGAGTGAGCAAATGAGAAAAGAAGCTGATGACTCAGGTCCACTCACCGAACTGGAACACTGGAAGCGCATGTCAGCCAAATTCAACTACATCATTGAACAGATTAAAGGGCCAACTTGTAAGGCTGTTATAAATGTGCTTAATGTTGCACACTCCAAACTGTTGAAGGTAAAATGTCTTTTATTTTAAAATTTGTTATGTTTCTGAACAACCAACTGGAAAATTACCCTTCTTGAACTGCTTCTTCACATCATATAGTGGAACCATATACTTACAAGTGTTAAATTTTGAATAAGGCTTTCTTATATTCTACAATTATTTCCCAAAGTAAAAAAAAGAAGTATAGAAATATTTAGTTCTCAATATTTTCACACCAATTTTGATAATACTCCTGTAGGGTGATTGCCATTTATTTTTAATTTGTTTTTAAAACTGTGAATCAATAGAGGCTCAGGGGGGTAAAGAATTATATAGAAAGTCAAAAACAAAAATAATGTGGTCAATATACATCTCCTGTCCACTATTCCACAGTTTGGTTTGATTCTTTCTGGGTCATTTTCTTTTGCTATATTCTTCCTTTAAAAAAATCTGTATCTATCTACATCTGTATCTATGTAACTATATCTTTCCATCTGTACATATATCCTATTCTCAAAGACCCAAAGTAATGTAATGTCACAAATAAGTAACCCAGAAAAATCACTCCAGATAGAAGCAAGTCCAGTTTAAGCCTTCAAACAGGATGTTAATTACAAACAGAATGAGCCTTCAGTTCTACTAAGTCATTTAAGGTATTTATAATAACCTTAAGTTTTTTCTTAAAGGTTTTTATTTTTATTTATTTATTTTAAAAGATTTTATTTATTTATTTGATAGAGATCGCAAGTAGGCAGAGCAGCAGGCAGAGAGAGAGGGAGAAGCAGACTCCCTGCTGAGCAGAGAGCCTGATGTGGGGCTCCATCCCAGGACCCTGGGACCATGACTTGCGCCGCAGGCAGAGGCTTTAACCCACTGAGCCACCCAGCTGCCCCATAATAACCTTACGTCTTAAATAATATAAGAAAAAATACATCATTCACATTTTATTTTTATTTTATTTTATTTTTATTTTTTAATTTTTTTTAAAGATTTTATTTATTTATCAGAGAGAGAGAGGGAGCGAGCACAGGCAGACAGAATGGCAGGCAGAGGCAGAGGGAAAAGCAGGCTCCCTGCCAAGCAAGGAGCCCGATGTGGGACTCGATCCCAGGACGCTGGGATCATGACCTGAGCCGAAGGCAGCTGCCCAACCAACTGAGCCACCCAGGCGTCCCCCATCATTCACATTTTAGTATCAACTACTTTAGGAAAGATAGCTTGAATTTCTTGATTAAAATTAACTACAGTGATATATTTGGATATTTCATGATATTCTTATACATTTTTTCCTAGAATTGGCGTGATTTGGATGCAAGAATAACAGATACAGCAAATGAATCAAAAGATAATGTCAGATACTTGTACACTCTAGAAAAAGTATGTCAGCCTCTCTATAACTATGACCTCGTAAGTATGCTTTTTAAGGTGTAGTTTGAACAATAACTCATTTTAAAGTAACTTTATAATGTGTACTGTGAAATGCATACTGGAGAAAAGTTAGTTTAGTTTGAAAAATAACTCATTTTAAAGTAAGTTTATAATATATGTGTACTGGGAAATGCATACTGCAGACAAGTTATTTCAAAGATATACTTTCCTATTATATAAATATGATGAACTAAAAACTCATTTAAACCCACATTTAAATATTTGATATTATCATAAGTATAATCTCATTTGTGAGTTAAAGTAATTAATTAATGCATTGATGCATAACAAATTACCCCAGAACTGACTGACTTAAAGAAATAAGCATTTACTACATCACAGTTCCCGTAGGTCAAGAATCCAGGCATAGCATAGCTTGAGTGCCTCTGCTTCATGGTCTCTCATGAAGTTGCGGACAAAATTTTTAGCTAGCAATCTTGTCTCAGTGCAGTGCAGGCTGACAGCTAGAGAGTCCACTTCTAAGCTCACTCATGTGATTGTTGGAAGGCCCCAGTTACACAAGCACAATGAGATTTTCAGTAGGGCAACTTCCTTCCCTTAGGGTGAATGATCCAGGAGTGAGCAAGAGAGAGTACCCAACCGGAATTACCCTGATACCAAAGCACTTCAAGAAAAGAAAATCTATTATAGGTCAACATCTTTGATGAATATAGATGCAAAAATTTTCAACAAATACAAGCAAAGCAAATTCAACAGCATATTGAAAGGATCATACACCTGACCAAATTTGAATTATTCCTGGGATGCAGAGATGGATCAACATATGCAAATAAATACATGTGATATGAAGGGTTAATAGAATAAAAGAAAAAAAATCATATGATCATTTCAATTGATGCAGAAAAAGCAATTGACAAAATATAACATCCACTCATAACAAAAACTCTCAAAAACTTGAGTACGGAAGGAATGTACTTCAACTTAATAAAAGCCGTTTGGGGTTTCTGGGTGGCTCAGTGGGTTGAGCCTCTGCCTTCGGCTCAGGTCATGATCTTGGGTCCTGAGATTGAGCCCCATTTCAGGCTCTCTGCTCAGCGGGGAGCCTGCTTCACCCCTCTCTCTCTGCCTGCCTCTCTGCCTACTTGTGATCTCTGTCTGTCAAATAAATAAATAAAATCTTTAAAAAAAATAAAATAAAAGCCATATATGAGAAGCCCACAGCTAACATCATACTCAACAGTAAAAACTGAAAGCTTTTTCTCTAAGATCAGGAACAAGGCAAGAGTGCCCCCTCTTGCCAATTTTATTCAACATAGTACTGGAGGTCCTAGCTAGAGCAGTCAAAAAGAAAAAAGAAAAAAAGGCATTCAAATTGGAAAGGAAGAAGTAAAATTATTTCTGTTTGTAGATGATATGATACTGTGTATGGAAAACCCTGAAAAATCCACCAGAAACTTTTAAAACTAATAAACAAATTCAGTAAAGTTGCAGAATACAAAATTATATACAGAGATTAGCTGTATTTCTATGCATTAACAACAAACATCTGGGAATTCCCCAGGTGGCTCAGTTGGTTAAATGTTTGTCTTCTGCTCAGGTCATGATCCCAGGGTTCTGGGATCAAGTCCCACTTCTCTCTCTGCCTGCTCCTCCCCCTGCTTGTGCGCTCTCTCTCTCTCTCTCTCTCATTCTCTGAAAAATAAATAAATGATTTAAAAGAGTATTTAAAAAACCCAAAACATCTGAAAAGAATTAAGGAAAACAATCTCATTTACAATATCATCAATAAAATAAAATATGCAGTAATAAATTTATTCAAGGAAATGAAAGCCATAATGCTTTGATGAAAGAAAATGAAGAAGACAAAAATAAATGGAAAGGTATCCCATGTTTATGGATTGGAAGAATGAATATTTTTAAAATTTCCATACTACACAAAACCATCTATAAATTCAAGACAACCCCTATCAAAATTCCAATGGCAGTTTTTTAAAATAAAGGAACGAAGTCCTAAAATGTGTGTGGAACCACAAAAGACCCCCACAAACAAAAACAATCTTGAAAAAAGAGAACAAACATAGAGACATTGCACTTCCTGATTTCAAGCTATACTGCAAAGCTATACTAACCAAAACAGTATGGTACTGGCATAAAAATGGACACATAGACCAACTGGACAGAAACAAGAGCCTAGAAATAAATCCTTTCATAACGGCTAAAAAAATTTGACGGGAGACAAGAATACTTAGTGAGGGAAGAATAGTCTCTTCAATTAATGGTATTGGGAAAACTGGATAATCACATGCAAAAGAATGAAATTAGATCCCTATCTTACCTTGCTTACAAAAATGAACGTGGGATGGATGGATTAAAAATTTAAATGTAAGACCTGAAACAATAAAACCCTTGGAAGAAAAAAACAGGGTAATATCTCTGTGACTTTGGTTTTCGGAATGATTTTTTGGATATGACACCAAACATACAATCAACAGAAGCAAAAATAATTGTGACTACATCAAACTAAAAAGCTTCTGCACAGCGGGGTGCCTGGGTAGCTCAGTGGGTTAAGTCGCTGCCTTCGGCTCAAGTCATGATCTTGGGGTCCTGGGATCGAGTCCCGCATCGGGCTCTCTGCTCAGCGGGGAACCCGCTTCCTCCTCTCTCTCTCTGCCTGCCTCTCTGCCTACTTGTGATCTCTCTCTCTGTCAAATAAATAAATAAAATCTTAAAAAAAAAAAACCTTCTGCACAGCAAAAGAAATAATCAACAAAATGGAAAGGCAACCTTGAATGGGAGGAAATACTTGCAAACGATATGTTAGATAAGGAATTAATGTTCAAAATAGGTAAGAATTTGTTCAACTCAATAAAAAGAACAAGCAATGCAATAAAAAATGGGCAGAAGAGATATGAGGAAGTGGAGAGGCAACGTTGGGGGGTTAGGGGGAAAAGAATAAATGAAACAAGATGGGATCGGGAGGGAGACAAACCATAAGTGACTCTTAATCTCACAAAACAAACTGAGGGTTGCTAGGGGGAGGGGTGTAGGGAGATGGTGGTGGGGTTATGGACACTGGGGAGGGTATGTGCTATGGTGAGTGCTGTGAAATGTGTAAACCTGGCGATTCACAGACCTGTACCCCGGGGCTAATAATACATTATATGTTTATAAAAAAATTTAAAAAATCGTTAAAAAAACCAAACAGACAAAAATGGGCAGAGGAACTAGACGGATGTTTTCTCAAAGGAGTCATCCAAATCAATGAATACATGAATACATGAAAAGATGCTCAACATCACTAATCAGGGAAGTGCAAATCAAAATCACGTGTGATACCACCTCACCCTTATTAGAATGGCTATCATCAAAAAGACTAGCTAAGAAGTGCTGAGAAGGGTGTGGAGAAAATGGAGCCCTTGTGCACTGATAGTGGGGATGGAAATTGATGCAGCCACAATGGAAAACAGAATGGAGGTTCCTCAAAATATTAAAAATAGCACTATCCTATGATCCACTACCAGGTATCTAGACAGAGTAAATGAAATTTACTTTGAAATTAGAATTGAATTAATTCTATTTTAAATTAAATGAAATTAGAATCTTGAAGAGATACCTGCACTCCCATGTTCTTCACAGCATTACCTATATTAATCAAGATCTGAAAAAAAATCTATATCTGTCACTGGTTAAGTGAATAAAGACTCTCTCTATATACATATGGATAGCTAGAAGAATAATGGAATATTATTCAGCTACAAGAAATCCTGTCATTTGTAATGGGTTTGGACCCTGAGCACATCATGTTAACTGAAATAAGTCAGAGAAAGACAAATAGTATATGATATCACATGTGGAATCTTAAAAAAGTCAAACTCATGGAAACAGAGTAGAATATTAATTGCCAGGGCTGGGAGTGGGGGAAATGGGAAGATGTTTGTCAGTGGGCTCAGAATTCCGGTTATAAATCAGTAAGTTTTGGGAATCAATGTACAGCATGATACATTTCATCCTTTCTTTAGATAGAGAAGGGAAATCAGGGAAACTAGTATTTGTTAAGAACTTAGGGCGGTGTTTCCCAGTTTTGACTGGGTGTTGCCTCTTTTGTGAATCACATGTAGGTAGGAGAGTTGCCCAGACAGTTCTGTTTTTAAAGGTGTCCACCGTCTTGGGGACTCCTGATCTTTTGTTCTAGGCAGTGTACCACATACTTTCTATATATTTTTACTCTGTATGCACAACAATCCTCATTCTAAAGATTAGGAAACAAAATTGGAGCATTTCTACGGCTGTAAGTCATGAGACTGAATTTGAATCTAGCACTGTTTGGCATTATGTGTTTTATTTGTTTCTACTTCTCTATGCTGCTTCTTCAAGGCATTCTCTAAGTTAAAATGCATTCAAAATAATTTATATTAATGTCTGATACACATATTCAGCATTCTCCATTCTAATTTTTGAAGAAATAGTCAAAGCCTCTACACATACGGCTGTTGACTATATGGTTTGGTTAACCAGAATTCTGGAGGCAGGAAAAATGCTGGTGTCATCCTAGAAGCAGGGAAAGAGGAAGAGTCTGTGTTCCATGTCATTTAGATTTGGCTGAGAGGGTTGTGTTTAGGGCTGGTTCATACCCCTCCTATGAGGGCCTTGGAGTTTAACATGGGTGGGGAGGGAAAGATGTCGGGCTGAGAGTTTTGAGCAGGTGCAGCTCTTAGAGCCATGCAGGAATCCATCCTCCATGAGAGAGAATAGGAAGACTTCCAAGAGCAGTCTTTAATTGATTCCATAAAGACATGATGGATTTACGTACAACTTATTTACACCCCTAGTACTAGCAACTCAGCTTCTGTTGGGGACCTTTTAAAATCTGTTTTTCATAAGAACATTTTGTATCACTTTTTAGGTGTTTGTGTGCATGTGACCATGAGTAAAGCAAACTAGACGGTATGGTGACAGAGAAACATAGCCATTACTTAGCTCACTCAGTAGCCTAGTGACTTGATTTCCTGGCTTTACAGCGTGTGCAGTTAAAATTTGTGTCTAAGAAAAATCAGAATTTTCAGATGTCACGTGTATACAGGGTTATTCACAAGAGCTGAAGATGCACATCTTAAATACACATATAGCTAACGCCTATTCTAGGAATACCTGCAAGTAGGTCTTGAGTGAAAAATAATAGATGAGGCACATGTACTAAAATATGAACATTTGTCAAGCGTAGTGATGGGTATAAATGATCATTATACTGTTCTCTTTGCTTTTCTATAGATTTAAAGCTTTTCATTATAAAAGTAAACTTGGCAGAAAGGTACAATGCTTTTTATTGTTATCAAGAACTCTACTTTCAAGTTCTTTGTTCAAGAGACTTGTTTAAATTTATATAAGTTTCAAATCTTTTAGTTTTGGTGTTCTTTTCATCTTAGTAGTTTAAAACTTTTTACTCAATTGCTCTAGTGTGGCTATCCCTTATTATTAGTAGTATTGTTATTTTGTTGTTATTAAACTCTTTACATTTTCTCAGGCAGGAATGTTTCAAACATTATCTTTGAAATTAAAGAAGTTCTAAAAGTATTGTCCTATAATTGCTTCCCCCTCATATACTCACTATTTTTGAGGTTTCAAAAATTCCATTTATCCTCATTTTCTTTTTCTCATTAAAAGCAAACAGCAACTGCTGTTTGTAACTCACATTTGAGCAGGAAAAGTGCAGAGGACTCATACTTCCATTTCTTGTAGATAAATTTTGTGAATTTTGTGTTTAATGTTTCATTTTATTATCTTGGTGTTACAATTTCTGCTATTGGCATATCTATCATCATGTATTTTACATACAAAGTGTCTGAACACTGTGTATAGATAGGTAAAAACTGTGTGCTCAAGGAGCTTCCATTGTAAATGATGTTTAAAATTTAGATGGAGGGCATTTTCCTGATGGAGCCATTTGATGCCATCTCTGAGTCTTCTTCACTGGAATTATGGGTACTTTGTAGACTTGCCCTATTGAGAGTGGAAGGGTCCCCTCCTAGGTTTATTTTTATTACAGTCTTCTTGACATACAGATAACACATATAATATGAATTCTGACATACAAGGTTTCCTGCAAAGTAATGATATTAATTTTATAAACCACATACCATTGAGCTAATTATGTCATAGTTACAACTCATACCTAGGACACCCAGTACACTAATTAGTAATTGTTATTTCTAGGGTGCCTGGGTGGCTGAGTCGATTAAGCATCTAACTTCAGCTCAGGTCATGATCTCTGGGTCCTGGGATTAAGCCCTGCATTGGGCTCCCCACTGGGGGGAAAGCCTGCTTCTCCCTCTTCCTCTGCCTGCTGCTCCCCCTGTTTGTGCTCTCTGTCAAATAAATAAATCTTTAAAAAAAAGTTGTTATTTCTGGTTTTATTTATTTTGTCACCATTAAAACATCTTTCATTTATTTTATACTGTCCTAGCAATTAAGAGACAACCTCCTTGTGGGAATGCCATTGACCTTACCTGTTCTTCCAGTCTGATTTGCATCATAGTTAAAAGCACGATCTCAAAATCTCAGGCACATAACTGTGGTTATGTAACAGTTGTAGAAACCTAGACAAGGTGCTTAACTTCCCTAGGTCTCTATTTTCTCATCCGCACAATGGGAATAATCATACTTTATTTGATAGATTCTAAGACAGTAATCTTTTTTTCACATTTAACATCCTTGTATTCAGAGCACATCTCATAGTTTCTCTAGTTTTATGAATCATTGTGGATGTGCCTTAACAGGATCTTATATTATCAGTTCTCCCCTTGGGTAGTATTTTTGTTTTGTGAATTTGTGTGAATACAGATTGCTGTGCGTAAGTAACTAGACTGTGGTACAAATTCTTAGGATAGTTTATTTTCCCAGCCTACCCAAGGAGCAAAATATGGACACGGAAGCTTTGTTTCTGTCATTTTCTCCATGGCTGGTTTATTTCCTGATTACCTTTACAGAAAGCATACAGCTCATTGGTGACTTAGTTTTATGCAGGGGTGGGGGTGGTTAAGGCTCCCCATCTAGAGCATTTTTTTTTTCCTTCCTCAGTAGCATGTAAAGAATTGGTGCAGTCTTGCAATGATCAAACCTACCTTAAATGGCTCATTATTAGCATAAATGAAGGTGATATGAGAAGCTCTTTTCCTGGTACCTGGCCTACAGGAAGCATTTAGTATGTGTCAGCTTTGCTTTATCTCTCTGTTGCACTCGATTTCCTTTGCTGTATACCAATACATTTGTTTCACTGGTTTGTGTGCATCTCTCCCACTCTGCTGTGACCTCCAGAAGTTCCCCTATACTTGAATTTCTCCCAATATCCTCTGAAACGAGTGGCATTGAGTAGGCTTGCTGAAAGGTGAATCAAACTGACTTAAGTGGAAATGAGTTGTAGTTTGATCTCTGTCTTTAACTGGCTTTCTGACCATAAGCAAGCCTCTTTACCCTTCAAGATACCAAGTTTCTTCATCTTTAAAAAGATCATCTTGGGGACACCTAGATGGCTCAGCGGTGAAGTGTCTGTCTTTGGCTCAGTTCCTCCAGTTCCTGGGATCGAGCCCCGTGTCGGGCTCCCTGCCCAGTGGAGAGCCTGCTTCTCCCTCTCCTTCTGTCCCTCCCCTGCTCATGTTCTCTCTCTCTCACTCTCGCTCTACCTCAAGTAAATAGATAAGATCTTTTTTAAAAAAAGGTCATCTTGAACTATTAATCCTTAAATTTACTTTCACCTCTAAAATTGTATTTTTAAATAAACTTTTAAATTTAGATGTACAGAAAAGTTACAATGATAGTACAGAATTCTCTTCACCCAGTTTCTCCTGTTAGGATCTTGTATTACCATGGTACATTTGTCAAAACTGATGTCCTTTCTCTCTTCCAAGATCCAGTCTAGGATGCTACATTGCCTTTAGTAACATTTGACTCTTAAGATAAAAGTGTTACACTATTTTATCTGTGGTTAGAGTTTTGAATATTATAGGATATTGGTTATTAAAACTATAAATATATGATGGAATTCACTTAATATATTTCAATTTTAGGTTTCCATGGCTCATGGAATACAAAATTTGATTAATGCCATCAGAATGATTCACAGTGTGTCACGGTATTATAATACCTCAGAGAGAATGACCTCACTGTTTATCAAGGTAAGTTTCCAAGGGAAGAAATCACAAATGTAACCTTGTAAAAAAGCGAACAGTATTTTCCCTCTGGGCCAGGGAAGGGAAATGGGAAGTTTGGGTGCCTCTCAGAATTCTGGATTTGAATACTTCCAGGGGACAAGAAAAGAAAGGTGTTGACTGGTCAGTTGTACTTCATTGAAGGCTACCTTTTTCTTGTCACAGGTAAGCCCTCAGGCTTTTTGTTTAAATGTAGCTGGTCCTTTCCTTTCCTTTCTTTTCCTTTCCTCTCCTCTCTTCCCTCCCCTCATCCCATCTCCTTTCCTTTCCTTTCTTGTTCTTATCCCATTCTCTCCTTTCCCCTTTCTCCTTTCTTGTCTTTTCCTGTCTTCTCCATTTCTTTCTCCTTTCCTTTCTTTTCTTCTTTTTCCTTCCTTTCTTTCTTTCTTAGAAGTGGTGGGGAGGGGCAAAGGGAGAGGGAGAGAGAGAATCCTAAGTAATCTCCATGTACTCAGTGCGGAACCTGACATGGGGCTCAATCTCACGACCTGGAGATCATAGCTGGTGCTTTTCTAATTTATTCATTCCAAATAGTTCTGCTGAAGAGCTAAGAATTATGTGCATGATCAACAACACTTCTTTAGCTACTCCCACCAGCACTGTAATTTGTGTAAAATCTTCCTCTGTCGTGACATATAGTTCATTACTTAAATAATTTGAAAAGCCATCCAATAGACACATGAATAAAATTTCTTTGTGATGCAAGCAAAACATAAACACATAAAATAACAGTCACATCTCAATTCTCTTTTTAAAAAATCAATTCATAGGGGCGCCTGAGTGGCTCAGTCGGTTAAGCGGCTGCCTTTGGCTTGGGTCATGATCCCAGAGTGCTGGGATTGAGCCCTGAATTGGACTCCCTGCTCAGTGGGGATTCTGCTTCTCCCTCTCCCTCTGCCTGCTGCTCTGCCTACTTGACTCTCTGTCAAATAAGTAAATAAAATCTTAAAAAAAAAATCAATCAGTAGATTTAATCACTATCCATCTCTTAAGGCAAAAATGTTAGGATTTTCCCCCATCACTTGTGTCTTTCTTGCTATATATGTCCCACTCTGAGATTTCTTGTTCCATATTTTTAAAAATATTTATAAACCATTTTGTCTAATATTTTGTGAACATTATGAATCCATTAGTGTTCAGAATAAAATTCAAGCATTGCTAGTTTCTTTGATCACCTCCATTTTGTGATTTTCACATCTTCTTCCTTCTTGGATTCACTATTTCTTCAGCCAAGAAGTATTCTCAAGTGGTTCTTTCAGAGAGGGTCTGTATGTGGTAAACCTCTGAATTCTTGCATGTCTGAAAATAACTTCATTTTTGTCCCGCCACTCAATTTTAGTTTCACTGGGATTCCCAGTTTAACATAATTTTCTCCTGGAAACTTGAAGTATTGTTGTCTCTTATTCAGTACTATTGATGAAAAATTTATGCTAATCTGATTCTTTTTCCTTTGTAGGCACCTTGTCTTATTCTTTCAAGAAGATCTTAGGATTTTTTCTTTATCCTTGAACATGTAAAATTAATCATTTATTTTCTTAAGCGTTGTGGTCTTTTTTGCATTTATGTTATTCTATACTTTTGGATTGTTGTAATCCAGAAATTTTTGTCTCCATTCCTGGGAAATTTCCCCCTTTGCCTTTGAATTATTCCTTACCTGCAAGTTCAATTTAGGCTGTCCCCTTGAATCTAACTTCTATTTCTCCTAATATTTTATGTTTTGTTTTATTTTGTCAGTTTCTGCCATTTGATCTTTCAGCTCATTTGTTTGCTCTTCATTTATGTCCCAGTTCCTGGTCAGGTCCTCAATAGAATTTTTTTATTTTGATAATAACAATTTCAATTTCCAAGTTCTCTAGTTCTTTTTTTTTCCCCATGATGTAAAATACTCTTATATCTTTCTCATGGATTAATTTAGTTAATAAAAGATACCTTGAAGTATTTTCCATGTCTTTTTTTTTAAATATTTCTTCTTTGTTGAGTTTAAAGCCTCTGTTACCATGTTTCTTCTCTTTCTTTCTTTTTTTTTTTAAAGAGGTATTTATTTATAATTAGAGAAAGAGAGAGAGCATGTGAAAGTGTGAGTGGGGGGAGAAGCAGAGAGAGAATCCTCAAGCAGACTCCCCACTGAGCACAGAACCTGATATGGGGCTTGATCTCATGACCCTGTGGTCATGACCTGAGCTGAAATCCAGAGTCCGATCCTTAACCAACGGAGCCACCCAGATGCTCCACCAAATTTATTTTCTTTAGTTGCTTGGCGATTTGGAGTTGTCTGCCCATCTTTGTATTTAACTCCTCATTTGCCTCCCTGTTCTGTTTCTTGTGGTCTGTCTCTTGTGTGAGTGTGTGTGTGAGGGGGTAGGAAGTGTGAAGAGCCTTTTCTCTGACCTATCTTTCTGGGGTGCTGTAGCTACCTGGGGTATAGTCCACGCTCATGGCTCTGTCCTGTCAGCATATGCAATTGTTCCCTGCCATACAAGTTGCTCCAAATTCAGTGTGTAGCATCACAACCAAGGGTCACCTCCCATTGTCTCCCACCTTGAATATTTCCCATAAATGTTCCACCTTCACAGTAACCTTCTCTAGAATTGGGTTCTGGTTTTCCCTAGTCTTGTCTTGTCTTGTCTTGCCTTTCCATTCCTTCCCTTCCCTTCCCTTCCCTTCCCTTCCCTTCCCTTCCCTTCCTTCCTTCCTTCCTTCCTTTCTTTCTTTCTTTCTTTCTTTCTTTCTTTCTTTCTTTCTTTCTCCCCTCTTACAGAGTTGATCCTCTGTGCTTTCCATATTTTAGGAATTCCCCCAAATTTCTGTGTGTCAGACTGTCCTCTCTCTCTAACCTCCTGACCATTTTTGTTTTTATTTTTCTCTCATGATTTTAGGGTATGTGGAGGTGGTTAACTTTAAATTTAGTTTGTGTTTTGAAGGATGGTGAAGAATGACACTTGGATCCTAGTTAGAGGAAAAACAGATGAAAGGAAAATATGGTTGACTTTGAAATGTATGGCCCTCATGACATTGACTTAAATGCAGCCAAAAATTTGTTTTCTTGGTTTTGACTAGAATATGTATTCTTCGTTTTTTTATATTGTGATTTATTCATCCCATAAGTTTACTATTTATCTCAGTTTTACAATTGTGGTTTAAAAATCTTAGATTTTATTTCTCTCTTTACCTATAGCTATTTTGGACTTGTATTTATTTTAGGTGACAAATCAAATGGTGACGGCGTGTAAAGCATATATTACTGATGGAGGAACCATCCACGTGTGGGATCAGGAAACACCGCTCGTATTAAAGAAAATTCAGGTTTGTAGAGATATTCTTATTTTCTTAAAATATAGCTTTCACCACCTGGCCTATTTTTATTTACCTTTGTTCATTCATAAACATATTAACTTTGAAAAAACACTGTACAGATTAGCACAAGGAGCCTTGTTAAAATTATTGACTTCCCTTTATATTTAGTGCAGAATTCTCTAGGATAAAATTCAGTCCTTACCTTCATGATTGCCTGTAGTGGACACCGCTTGCTTTCTCATATTCCCTGGTCCCCACCTTTCACTCCAGCCCCTGTTGATTTCATTTTCTTGCCTTTTTGCTTTGGCTGGGACCGCCATGCATTCTTAAATAGTCAAGGTGATTGTTGGCATCTGGTTTTGATCCCCTTTTGGGACAGAATGTTTCTGATGTTTCTGACATTTCCCCATTTTGATGTATTCATAGGTTTTAAATACATCTTTGATCAGATTAAGGAAGTTCTGTTCCTAGTTATAAAGTACTAGGAGATATTTTTAAAGTTATGAATGGGCTTTTAAGAAATGTTTTTCTGCACATATTTATTGAGATGCTTATTAGATTCTTCTCCTCAATCCGTTAGTGTAATGGATGACATTTTTAGTTTTTCTAAAATGAAACTTTCTGGGTCATGGTGTAAATTTATTTTAAAAATTTTTCATTTATTTATTTGTCAGAGAGAGAGAGAGAGAGAATACAAGCAGGGGAAGTCGGGGACAGGCAGAGGGAGAAGTAGGCTCCTTGCTGAGCAATGAGCCCAATACGGGACTTGATCTTAGGACCCTGGGAATCATAACCTGAGCTGAGGCGCCCAGGCACCCCATGGTGTAATTTTAAAAAACTTAAAAAAAAAAAAAACCACTCTAAAATTTGAGTTGCTACAATTTTGTTTAGGAGTTTTTGAACTATATTCATTAGAAAATAGAAAGCCTATAAATTTCCTTTCTCATACTGTTCTTGTCAGCAATTTTGGCATTAAGGTCTCCGACTGAGTGGAGAAGGAGAAGCAGAAGGTAGCAGGAGTATTCATCCCTTTTCTATTCTCTGCAAGTGTTTGCAGAAAATTAAAAGCATCTGTTTTTTGAAAGTCTGCAGGAAATGACCACACTGGGAAGGCTGCATCGGACAGTGGTTATTGGCTGTCCACATTTGCGGTTCCCTGGGCTTTCTGGAGCCAAGGCACCAGGCTGGGACTGGGAGGGAGAGCCAGAAAGGATGCTCAGTGCCCTCCAACTGGAGTGTGAAGGACGGCACTCACAGGGCTTCCCCTAAGCACTGCTTTGCCATGCTCCGATCTCTGGAACCAGAGGATAAAAAGGAGTGAGGAGAGGGAGCAGAAGATGAAGAATTACAGTTACTGAGATGAGGAAACCCAAAGGAGCCCATGAAAGGAAGCGCTGTTTTCCCCTTCCTTTTGTTTCTTTTCCAGCTTCTGTTCTGGCTAGGACCTGGACCCTCACCCCACTCTACACAGGCCTTATAATGCAAAAAACTTATGTCCTCCTTGTAGGGGATAAAGAGAGAATGATATCTTTGGAGTCTTCCATTATAATAGATGATATATAACAAGTGATCAGGCAGAGCCATCATGTGCCTATTCCAGACTTCAGGCACTAGACATTTCAATGCCAAGACCCCTGGCTTCCAGAAATGAGTGACTTTTAAAGGACATCTGGACCCTGTCTTGTTCTGCCCAGTTCCTGGATGCCTAGGAGGACATGTGCACCAGACTATGATTGCCAATAAAAACTCCAGACCCCAAGCAAAGACGACTCAGGCTCCTTTCCTTTCCAGGTCTCCCTGAGGGTCTGTCTGTATTTGCTCTCGACACATTGTCAATAAACTCTTGCTCTTGCCTCCTGCTGGCTCACATCTGATTTCCATCCTGCATGAACCCAAGAACCCTTTTGGCTAATCCTGTGGGGCCCCCTCTCTGTCCTCAAACCCAGGCTGCCTATATCATTTGACACCCATTTCAACTTATTATGGCTTATTATGTGGTTCTTAGACTTAGCCATTCGAGACACAGAGTTACACAGAGATAGACCAAAAATGCTCATAAAGCAGTGGTATTAAAACATCCCTGAAAGAAGCCAGTGACCCAGTAAAGGTAGATCATGGCTATTTCATAACCACTGGCATAACAAAAGCTTATGAAATGTTTGATCCAGTGAAAATAAGAGAATCTAAGAAATGGAGCTTATGTTCCATAAGTCTGTTCCTTCTAAAAATGAAGCAAAGGACAGTTTCTTTGGAGTGTTTTCCCTAGGGCTTGAAAGGAATTCTATTTTTTTTTTAAAGATTTTATTTATTTGTTTGACAGAGAGAAATCACAAGTAGGCAGAGAGGCAGGCAGAGAGAGAGAGAGAGGAGGAAGCAGGCTCCCTGCTGAGCAGAGAGCCTGATGCGGGACTCGATCCCAGGACCCTGAGATCATGACCTGAGCCGAAGGCAGCGGCTTAACCACTGAGCCACCCAGGCGCCCTTGAAAGGAATTCTAGATCGTTAAATAATAAAAAGGTTTCTAAACTTGGTGATATGAAGTCACCATTTGAAGAAGTAGAAATTTTATTCCTCCTGGTGTATTTTTTACTCCTAGAGAGAATCTTCATATTTAAATGAAGAAGCAGGATGTCATGATGGCTGAAGATGGATTGAAAAATAGAACCATGAGAGACTATGGACTCTGAAAAACAATCTGAGGGTTTTGAAGGGGCGGGGGGTGGGAGGTTGGGGGATCCAGGTGGCGGGTATTGGAGAGGGCACGGATTGCATGGAGCACTGGGTGTGGTGCAAAAATAATGAATACTGTTACACTGAAAAAATAAAAAATTAAAAAAAAAAAAGAAAAATAGGACAGAACAAGGGAGTACCAAGAAAAAAAAAAACCTGAATTGAATGAGAACATTAATTGATCATGCATGTAACTGGATACAAGGATAAACACATTCTAAAAAGAAAAAGTCAAGAAAGAAAGAGAAGAAATGGGCACAGAAGGAGCCAGAAGCTAAAGAAAAATAATGATGAGCTGAATCTGAAGCTGCTTGGGTTGCTAAGGAGAAAGGAGTGGAGGTCAGACTATAGGCATTATTGGCAAGGAAGGAAAAGATACCCAGGGGGAAAAAAGCTATTAAAAGGGAAAGGCAAAAACTTCAAAATTCTTTGGAGACCTGGAATCACTTTTCCAAGAATGAGATGGGACAGGCTGGGAGGAAGGGAGAAGTGGAAAACCTTTCAGATAGGTTCCAACTAGTAGACTTAGGTACTTAAATGAAATGTATCAGGATCTGCAAAAGAAGTAGGAGTGGAAGCTCTGGTAAAACAAAGAAAAGAAACAAATGAGCCACTTAGAAAAAGGAGAGAGGAAGCTGAGGCTTGTATGTGACAAGCATCTAAGAATGCGGGGACATCAACTGCTGAAAGGTAGAAATGGCAGTAAAAAGTGGTCAGAAGAGAATTGACTTGCAATTACTAATCAAAGCTGTGAATTTCCTTGCTGGAACAAATTCAAGGTGGGGAAGTAAGGGTTGTGGACTCAGTTCTAGTGTGTGTGTGTGTGTATGTGTAGGGGGCTGTTCCCCATATCAGCAAGTGATTCTTAGACACAGCTGGGTGTCCTACAGTTTAACTCAATTTTGACCCACAGGAGTGGGGTTTCTGATGCCAGTTGTAAGTCCAGGTTGTCACACATGCTTTTGACTGACTGGATGTAGATTGGAAGTTCCCATGACACCCCCAGACCTTGAGTTCTAGTAATTTGCTTGAGTGGTTCACAGAACTCAGAGAAGTATTTTACTTACTAGAATACTGGTTTAATGTACAAGAATGTAACTCAGCAACAGGCAGATGGAAGAGGTAAGTACATGGGGAAAGGGGACAGAGCATGCATGCTCTGAGTGCACCACTCTCCCCAGATCTCCATATATTCACCAACTCGAAAGTTCTCCAAACCTCTTCTTTCGGAGTCTTTATGGAGGTTTCATTACATTACATAGGTATGATTGACCAACTCCTTGGCCCACTGGTGATTGATTCAACCTTCAGAACCTGATTGGCTCTGGTTAGTTCCCCTGGCAACCGGTCCCCACCCATAGGTACTTCAAAATGTGAATCCAGTTGTGGTAGAAAGGGGCTTGTTATGAATGACCAGATACCCATTTCACCTTTATGGCTCAGAAAACAGTTTCAAGAACTGAGGACAAGAGGCTGAATCTTATAACAAAAGATACTTTCATTGTTCTTATAATTTAGGAAATTGCAAGGTTTGGGGGAGCTATGAGCCAGGAACCATGGATAAAGAACAAATATATATGAGAAATGTATTTTGGTCTTTGGAATGACCATATATATATATATATATATATATATATCTTATAAATTACAGTATCACAGGAAGCTGTTGCTGACTACATGAAAACAAATTCTTTTTATGGAGTTGGCAAAAAAAGAGTCTCCGAGTCATGACCTGCATCAAAAAGATGGCTCACTACAGAGAGTCAGGCCTCAAGACGACAGTACACCACCTTTGGAACAATTTGAAAGTCTGCACACATTTCACCTCTTGGACAACAGAGGAACGGAAGCTTTGCAACAAGCTTTGAAAACCAATCCAATAAATACACCTGAAAAATGAAGGGAAAATAGCAGAAGCAGTGCCTTGCGGATGGAAAAAGACTACCTAAAATAATATAAGGCACTTGTTGAAACTGTGAAAGCAAAGAAAGGTGCTCAAAACAAATGCTGAGTGCAAGTAGAGCCATGACATGACTTAGTGATAATCTTTGTCATGTGTGCCTTTCAAAAATAAAACTGAAAATGTTCTCAAAAAAAAAAAAAAAAAAAAAAAGGCTGATAGAACTCATCTATTAAATCACCTGGGCTTGACATTTTCTTTGTAGGAAGATTTTATAATTATTTTCTTTTTTTACAGTTAGAATTTTAAAATGGTGGAAAAACACACTTAACATAAAATTTACCATTTTAAACCATTTCCAAGTGTATGGTTCAGTGGAATTGAGTACATCCTCAATATTGTGCATCCGTAATGACTATCCATTTCCAGAACTTTCATATCATCCCAAACTAAAACTCTGTACCCACTAAACAGTAACTCCCCAACCTCTACTCCCCACAGCCCCTGGTAACCTGTGTTCTATTTTCTGTTTCTATAAATTTGCCTATCCTAGGTACCTCCTTTAGGTGGAATCTTACAGTATTTGTCCTTTTGTGTCTGGCTTCTTTCACTTAAGTTGAGGCATGTTGTCATAGCATGTGTCAGAATCTTCTTCCTTTTATGGCTAAGTAATGTTACATTGTATGGATATGCCACCATTGTAAATCCATTCATCTGTTGGTAAACATCTGGATTGTTACCACCATTTATCTGTTGTGAGTATTTCTGCTGTGAACATTGCTGTGCAATTATCTGTTTGAGTTTTTGCTTCCAATTCTTTTGGGTATATACCTAGAACTGGAACTAGGTATATACCTAGAACTGCTGGCCATATGGTAATTTGATGTTTAATTTTTTTCAGGAGCCACCAAACTCTTCTGCAGTGACTGTACCATTTCACATTGCCATCAGCAATGCAGGAGGGTTCCACTTTCTCCACATCCTTGCCAGTGTTTGTTATTTTCCATTTTGTTGATAATAACCATCCTGATTGGGTGTGAAGTGGTATCTCATTGTGGTTTTTATTTGTATTTTTCTCTAATATCTAGTTATGATTGAATATCTTTTCATGTGCTTATCAGCCATTTGTGTATCTTCTTTAGGGAAATGCCTATTCAAATCCTTCACCTTATTTGTCCAACATGAAGAGATTGAGTGGTGAAGAGAAAGTAATATAAAGTAATTGGTATTAGGTGGTATATTCCATGAGGGTTAGGGGTCTTATCTGTATTCCTAACATCTCAAGGAGTTCCTAACACTTGGTGGGCACTGATAAACACTTGTTAAATGAGTAAAAAATAAATCTGTGACCTTGAATGGAATAATTACATTGTTTTGGAGACTGAGATAGAAGAGGGAAATGTGTCCTAGTTAGAAGTAGGTATGAGACCATTTATTGACAAAACTCAATTTTTTGGGGAATCACCCAGGAACTTGTTAAAAATACAGATTCCTGAGTCTCACTCACAGAAATTCTGACTTAGTGCCTGTGGTAGGCAAAAAATGGCTCCCCAAAATATCCATATATAATCCTCAGAACACATTTATGTTAAATGGCAAGATGGTGGGGAATAGGATTTTAGATGGAATTGGTGTTGCTAATCAGCTGACTTTGGGAAGGGGTGATTATCTTGGATTACCCAAGTGGGCCCAATGTAACTGCAAGAGTCCTTATTTGCAAGGAGGGAGATGGAAGAGTCAGAATCAGAGAGATGGCATTGTGATAAAGATTTAACTGGCAGTTGGTGGCTTTAGAAAAGTTTAACATTATTATTATTATTATTATTATTATTTTTTTTTTTTTAGGAAATGTTAACTTAACATGACAGAGAATTCCTACTGGACCCTAGGGACCATGTCCGCTTCTATATTTCTAACAGATTCACCAGCCTGGCTAGTGGAATAGCTAGAGTCAAATACTCCGGTTTCAGCAATGTATTCACCAAAGACTCTAGGATAGCCTTGTGGAGAAACAGTGGTTAAACAGTAAATTAGTATCACAGAGTCTTAATGTTTACCTGTATGTAAAGAATGCTGAAGAAAAGACAGATACTAAGTGATAGATGAGTGACAATAAATAAAATTGAGAGAGAATTTCTGACTTCCCAGGAGTTCTAATTAGCCATGAAAATGTACAAAAAATGTATGGCATACTCTGGTAAGGATAGGAGAGAAGGGGGAATAGTGAAAATGAAGAAGATGAAAATATGATGTAAATTAAGAGAAACAACATTCACGCTCCCGGACTTTTCAGTATATAGGCAGAGAACTTGAGTTTTTTTTTTTTTTTTCAAAGATTTTATTTATTTATTTGACAGACAGAGATCACAAGTAGGCAGAGAAGCAGGCAGAGAGAGAGAGGAGGAAGCAGGCTCTCTGCTGAGCAGAGAACCCAATGCGGGACTTGATCCCAGGACCCTGAGATCATGACCTGAGCCAAAGGCAGCGGCTTAACCCACTGAGCCACCCAGGCGCCCCAAGAACTTGAGTTTTAATGTTAACAGCAACAGCTCCTGTTGAGGGGCTGTTGTGATCATTCCTGCGTGAGGACAGATTCTTGAATTACTGACTCCTGAAAAAAGTCTCATCACCTGTTCTCTCCTTTTAATTTTCTCATAGGATTGCATTTTTCTATTCAAGGAATATCAGACATCATTTCATAAAACAAGGAAACAGATTTTAGAATCCTCAGGGGAAAAATCTTTTGAGGTTTCAGAAATGTATATATTTGGAAAATTTGAAGCTTTCTGCAAAAGACTGGAGAAGGTAACCATTATGTAGTCACTGTACCCACACCCCCAACCCCCTCTGGTTATTTTGTACTCTATGTGGTCCCCCCACTGAGAATTACTGACCTGGATTTTTTTGTCTCACTGTGGACATGAATCATCTCCTATTACTTACAGTTCACTACATTTTGGTCTAACTTATTTTTCAGTCCTGATGACTGTGAAGCTATTGTAGACTTCCCTGCTCTGAAGACCTCAATTCTATCTCTACCTATGGAACTTGACCTTAGAAGATTCTGTGTCTAAGGATTATATTAGGTTGAGGAGAAGTGTGTGGTGAAATGCCCACAGTACCTGGCAGAACCCAGTAGGAGTCTAATATCTGGATGTGTAGACACCTTCTCTTTCTTGGCCGGTAAAAATGGTGGATACCTAAACACTGTGGGGGAGCCTTTGTGGGTCAGGCAGAGGTCAGACACTTCACCTTTGATTCATGTATCAGCTTTAGCTGAGGGGGTGTTGGGAAGCTCATACCAGAGGCTTCTTGGAGTCAGCATTTGAAAAGGGTATAAAGATAGCATATAGGTACCACCCCTTCTGCTCCCCTAGGAGTTGGCCAACTCCTAGGTCTTGGTAGTATCTAGGATTCTGTCCACCATTTGTTGGAAATTGTCAAGGGCATCATATAGGTTGAAGGGCCTCTCCTAGACATGTCTGGAAGCCTGGTTTTTGTTTGTAACCTCCTGATCTGGCCAGGATAGGAAAGTGTGGATGATGAAGAGAACCAAGTCATTGAGTGGGGTCCTCCATACATACTTTTGTAGAGCTGTTTTTTTTTATTTTTTAAAGATTATTTATTTATTTATTTGACAGAGAGAGAGATAACAAGTAGGCAGAGAGGCAGGCAGAGAAAGAGAGAGGAGGAAGCAGGCTCCCTGCCGAGCAGAGAGCCCGATGCGGGACTCGATCCCAGGACCCTGAGATCATGACCTGAGCCGAAGGCAGCGGCTTAACCCACTGAGCCACCCAGGCGCCCTAGAGCTGTTTTTTAGTTTTTTTTTTTTTAACAGCTTTATTGAGATATAATTCACATACCATACGATTCACCAATTCAAAATGTACAAGTCCCTATTTTCTAATATATTCACAGGGTTGTATAACCATTGCATAGTCTAATTTTAGAACATTTTTGTTTTCTCTAAAAGAAACCCCATCCACCTATCACAGTCTATTCTCCCCTCTACTCACCTCTAAGTAGATACTCATCTACTTTCTCTTTCTCTAGACTTGCCTATTCAGAACATTTTATATAAATAGAATCTTATAATATGTGGACTTTGTGAGTGGCTTCTTTCACTTGGTGTCATGTTTTTAAGATTCACCCATGTTGTAGCATAACTTTTTAGTGCTGAATCAGTGTATGGATGCTGCATTTTATTTATCACCTCATTAGCTGATGGACGTCTGGGTTGTTTTCCACTTTTGGCTAGTATGAATAATGCCACAATGAACATGTGCATACATGTTCTTGAGTGGACACGTGCCATTGTTTGTCTTGAGTATACACAGGATTGGTATTTCTGGGCCCTATGGTAACTTTTTGAGGAAGAGCCCAACAATTTTCTCAAAACAGCTGTATCATTTTACATTTCCACCAGAAATGTATGAGGGTTTTGGTTTCCCCACATCCTTGTCAACACTTATTATTATTTACCTTTTTGAACTTATATAAACTAGAGGGAGTGAAGTAACATCTCTCTCACTGTGGTTTTGATTTGCATTTTGTTGATGACTAATAAAGTTGAACATCTTTTCATTTGCTTATAATCCATTCATAATTCTTCTCTGGAGAAATTATAATCACATCTTTTGCACATTTTTAATTTGTTATTTGAGTTTTTAATTGCTGAGTTGTAAGAGTTCTTTATATATTCTGGGTATGAGTCCCTTATCAGTTATATTTTTATCCATTCTGTGAGTTGTCTTTTTACTTTCTTGATGGTGTCCTTTAAAGCACAATAGTTTTTTAATTTTAATAAAGTCCAATTTATGAATTCTTACTGTTGCTTGTGCTTTTTTACCTTATGTAGGAAACTATTGTATGGAGTTGTGAACAATAGAGATTTCTTGGGGACAAATGTCCAATTAGAAGGATATCAGAATGGAGGCCCTATTGCTCAAACCCTGTTCCATAAAGATGTTTAATGTTTCTGAGTGCCCTGTAGTGTAAAACTTGGGGTGGGTCCTGATTACTCTAACTTTTTCCAGGGACTAGTCCCCTTGACAACTTGAGCGTAATTTTATGCTTGGTAGTGTTTCAGGGTTGGACCTTAATGGTTAGCCCATTAGCAGTAAAGATCTTTGGTGGCAGTTGGAATGCTGGGCATAGTGGGCATATATTCATGAAGTAGTAGCCTGAATATTCATGATGCTAGAAGGAGTGGGTGGTAATGGCCAGCTGCACTAGCCACTTACCTGACTCTACCTCTGGAGAAGCCTTGCCACTAATCTTAAGGACACAGCTTCATGTCACAAGGGCTCAGCAGCCAGAGCTAATGCAGAAACACCCAGAGACCTCACCTAAGGTGTATTCTGATTGCTAGGTCATCCCAATTCCCCTGTTTTAAGAATCCCTTAGTTGATAGGCATCACTCCCATGTGTAACTGGGAATATTGGCCTCCAGATTTTCAAAGATGGGACTATAAAATGTACCCTGAAGTGTGGCCAGGTTTTCCATCATCTCCCAGAGGTGATTACTAAGCTGCCTGGATGGGCTTCCCCTGATGAGTGGGCCACAAGAGGGACCACTATTGGGCTACCTCTGTAAACTCTGAACTAGTAGAAGAGGAGAGTCAGAAGATCAAGCTAAGTCGGAGCCTTCTAGGGAAAGCAGAGACTGAGATGTCAGAATGAACACATGGCAAAGTCACAGGACAGACAGCACTGAGGTTGGGGTTGGAGAGACAAGACCTCAGAGTTAGGCAGAAATGTTTAAGTGAGGAAGTTTCTAGTGTGTCACTAGTTTGCACTTCAGGCAAACTAGTGCACCTTCTCTTGGTAGGTGGAGACTTGATAGTACATTAAGTGTTAGTCTGTCCCAACGAGCCAGAATTGAAGGGTGTACTTTGCTTCTTTTTCCTCTTCCTGCCGTATGAATTTTGGTGAAGATTGATGTTTCCCAGAGCCCTGTCTTTAGTTTTGTTTTCTTCTCACCCCAAACATTTGTGGGAGAGAAGGGATGGGAAACTTGTATTGGTGGGGGGAGATTTAAGGGACTGGAGCCTTGTAGGTGGGGTAGGGTGATGTCGATCGAGATAAGACAATCACAACAAGTTGAGAACTGGAAAGGGTGCCAAGACTGGTGAGCAGAAGAGGGATTACAAGTCTGTTGTCAATATGGAGGCATCAAAAGCACATAAGGAGAGCTGACGAAAAAGCCAAAATGAGGACAAACAAGCAGGAATGTGGTTGAGGTTGATCACCCTTGACAGGCTTTTACTTTGCTACGTGGTGTTGGAAGTGGGAGAAGCCCTGGCTGAGTTCAAAAGGCCAAGCATGGGATAGACTGCTGTCTCTGCCCCTGATGACTCTTCATCTGGCCATGGACAAAATGGAGGATGTGTCAGTGGCAGGAGTTCCATCCCAGTGTCTGGGTGTTGGGGCCAGGTGTCAGGGGAAGGGATAATGGCCAGAATTTTGGCAGGTTAGAAGAGAAGAGCATGTGGGTTTTTTCAGTTCTGCAGTTTGTTTTTGTTTTTTAAGGGAGTGGACTGTATGTGTTGGTAGGAAACCCAAGTATTTCTTATCTTTACATACAGTATGTGGACATGTGCTACAAATTGCAGGCAGTTCGTATTTCCTCCAGGGTTGGGCTGGTTTCTAGGATGACAGTGGAGTTTGGAAATGTACAGAAGTAGTGGTGGAAGAATGAAGGTTGCTCTGGAAATGGTTGTCTGGGTTGATGTGCACAGGGAGTTTATGTGAATTGTGCGGGCTAGTTGCAATCTGTAGTGTTTCTTCATGGTGTGTAGTATTTGGAGGAATCCCCTGAAAACAGGTTTATTTTCTGTTTGGCCATTGGGCCCATGGGCCTGCCTTGAGTAGTTTTGAGTGTTGTTCTCCAAACCAGGAATCAAAGTAGGGAATCACTGATGAAGATTCAGGAACTGAGTGGACTATAGACATGAAGGACTTTTATTTTTGGTGTGTGAGGTTGGTGGTGGTGGTACATTGAGTGAGAGGCAGCCATTCATGGAGGAAAGTTCATTTCTAGGGTTTCCCAAGGCCCTTAGGGGTCAGAAGGGACTTCAGTTGTCTTCAGTCTTCTTGGGCCTTTGGTTGCCTGGATGCAGGTAAAAGGGAAAACACATGTGGACTTTTGATAGTCTTACATATCAGAACTGTGGTGAGGGCCAAGAAGAACATTAAAGCTTTTGAATCTAGTGGCTCAGGGAAATGATTTTCAGAAAATTCTCCAGAGCAAGAGGATGAAGCTATTCAGACATCTGTAATAGCTTTTACTCTAATTCTTTTCTTTTCCCTCTTGAGGGACAAAGTGATCAAAATCTGAGAAATCTAGCAAACTTTCTCTGGATATGTTAGAAGTAGCCTAAGAATAGTAATGATCGGTGACAGAGATTTGTCTTCTATTTTATTTCCTCTAGCTGGTTTTAGCTAAATGATAGTAGGGGCTGTTTATTGTTTGTTTTTAATTTTTTCTTTGTATTATTTATTTTAAAGATTTTTCAAAAATATTTATTATTTTGAGAAAAAGAGAACACGGAGAGGGGAGTAGCAGAGGGAGAGGGAGAGAGAAACCCAAGTAGACTCTACCCTGAGCACAAAGCCATGCACTGGGCTCCATCTCGCCTCCCTTGAGATCATGACTGAGCGGAAACAAGAGTCAAATGCTCAACTGACTGTGCCATCCAGGAGCTCCCTAACGGTTTTTTAAAATTATTTTTTAAATTAACGTATAATATATTATTTGCACCAGGGGCAAAGATTTTATTTTGTAATCTCCACACCCAGCATGAGGCTTGAATTCAAAACCCCAAGATCAAGAGCCAAATGCTCCACTAACTGAACCAGCCAGATAGCCCTTGGTTTGCTTTTTAACCCACTGAGCCACCCAGGCGCCCCTGGTTTGCTTTTTAAATCAATAATTCATTAGGAGTTTATTCTAGGGAAGGGTGCTAACATCCCATTTCTAAAATGACACTTCTCTTTTTAAGATTACAGAAATGATAACTATTGTGCAAACATATTCAGCCCTGAGTAATTCGACAATAGAGGGAATAGATATTATGTCAATAAAATTCAAAAACATATATCAAGGGGTTAAGAAAAAACAGTATGACATCCTGGATCCAAGAAGGACAGAATTTGATATAGACTTCACAGAGTTCATGACGAAAATCAATGGTTTGGAGGTAAATAATTATATATACTTTTAATTAAGTAAACCTGAAATGTAACCAATAGTACTAGAATTCACATATTTACTGTTTATTAGAAGTTACTCTTGTGTATTTGATCAAAACTATTTGATGTGAAAAATTTTTCAACTAGTCCACAAAACATTTTCTCTCTTTTTTAAATGAAAAAATCAGCATATTCAGTAAAAGATATCAATGAATAACCAGGAGGCCCAAGGGTTATTATAGCTGGGGTTCATCTTTTCATTTGCATTGGAATTTGTATTTGATTTTTGGTGTGCTGAGGAGCCAGTGTCATTTTTTCCAGGCCAAGAGGAAGTGTGTAATCCTTATTCTTTGTTTTAAGTGTGAAAAGATTTGAGGACAGGTTAGAAAGATGGATCACTCTCCCCTTGGCCTTGTACTTTATGGTCACCTTCTCTCTGCAGCTTAGAGGACAGCTCTAAAGAAGACTTTTCATCCTGTTTGTCATAACTTAAGGGGCATCAGAAGGGTGAAGGGTACTTAAAAAAGAGCATGTCTGGTGACACCACAACATACTTCTCTCCCACCTTTTGGGCTTACATGACCACAGTTACTGTCTTATTGTAAACTACTGTAAACCCAGGCTTAGCGCCAGGGAGGGGTCTCCTCTTTGCTCCAGAATGTCTTGGAGATACAGAAAGGGACAGGAATATACTGTATCCACTTCCTGAATCTGAAATTCTTGTCATGAATGTGAGAAAAACATATATATATATATATATATATATATATATATATATAACATATGTTTATTTAAAAAATATATATGTGTATAAAATAAAATAAAAATAAATGAATACATGTATTCTTTAAAAGGATTCTTTAAAAATTATATTAAGATAATCTAGGAAATATATATAAGAATGATCCTAAAATTCTAACAATGCCTTTTCTTTTTGGAATAGATTTCCTTTCAGTTTTTGAGAGACTGTTTGATATTAAGATATGTTTTAGTTATTGTTTATAGTGTCTGGCTAGTTGGGCAGAGTGAGAATTTGCTTCCAAAATGCTTTAGGTGTTATAGCTTTATCGCAATTGGAATTTGTGAGTTTTAAAAAACTTATTGTTTAACTCACTTGCTGTGGCTAGGTCTTGCATACTATGTTGAATAAAAGTGGTGAGAGTAGTCTTGCTCCTGACCTTAGGGGAAAAGCTCTCAGTTTTTCACCATGGAATATGATTTTGGCTGTGGGTTTTTCATATAAGGCCTTTATTAAGTGGAGTTTTCTTCCCTCTAGGCCTACTTTACAGAGGGTTTTTTTTTTTTTTTTATCATGAATGGATGTTGTAATTTGTCAAATGCTTTTTCTGCATCGATTGAATTTCAATTGGTTTTTATCCTTTTCTCTTACTGATGTGATGTATCATGTCAATTGTTTTACGAATATTAAACCACCCTGCATCCATGAAATAAAACCCACTTGATCATGGCATATGATTTTTTAAATACGCTGTTTGATTTGGCTTTCTAATATTTTGTTGGGGGATTTTTGCATCTATATTCATGAGGGATAATGGCCTGTAGTTCTCTTTTTGTGATGTCTGTATCTGGTTTTGGCATCAGGGTGATACTGGTCTCATGGAATGAATTTGGAAGTTTTCCTTCCTCTTGTACTTTTTGGAATAGTTTGAGAAGAAAAATTAATTAAATGTTTGGTAGAGTTTGTCTGTGATGCAGTCTGATCCTGGGCTTTTGTTTATTGAGAGTCTTTTGATTAATGAATCAATTTCATTGCTAGTAACTGCTCATTTCAAATTTTCTATTTCTTCCTACTTTAGTTTTGCCAAGTTATATGTTTCTAGGAATTTATCCATTTCTTCTAAGTTGTCCAATTTATTGTTTTCATAATATGCTGTTACAATTGTTTGTACTTCTGTAGTGTTGGTTGTTAGCTCTCCTCTTTCATTAATGATTTTGTTTATTTGAGTCCTCTTTTTCTCTCTCCCTTTTCCGTTTATGATTCTGGCTAGAGATTTACCAATTTTGTTGATTTTCTCAAAGAATGAGCTGCTGCCTTCATTGATCCATTCTATTGTTTTTGTTTTGTTTTGTTTTTCAGTTTTAATATCATTTCTTCTATAGAATTCTTGATTCCTTCCTTCTGCTAGTTTTGGATTTTATTTGGTCTTTTTCTAGCTCTTTTATGTAGAAGGTTATGTTGTGTATTTGAGATTTTTCTTGCTTCTTGAGGTAGGGCTATGTTGCTATAAACTTCCCTCTTTCAACTACTCTTGCTGCATCCCATATTTTTGTGATTTATTAATAAAGATTATATGTTATAAAGGCTTTTTTGTGGCCTTAGGTACAAATTTTAGCTTTCAGTATATTTAGAAGCCATCTTGAATATTTAATAGTTTCAAAGAAGTGTCAGTGTTTAAATTTTCCTTCCTTTCCCAAATTTTGATTAAAAAACATGGCCTATATTAGTAGACTGTACCAACTTATAAGTGAAAATAATTTGGAAAGATTGCATCAGTTCCATTGGTTGGGTACCAGGAGTTCGGAGTTCATTGTGAAGGACGGTGGGAGTTTTGGAAAAATATTTTCTTCTTCTTTTTCTTCCTTAATGTTGCAAAGGGGTTTCTGAGAGCAGGAGTGTTGGAAAATGACACCTGTTGACCCTGGGCATCGACAATGTCATTATGTTGCTCTCCCAATATGCTTAGAGTTTGAGAAGTTCTTTATAGATCCTGGATATCAACCTTTTAGTCTGTACTGTCATTTGTGAATATCTTCTCCCATTCTGTGGGTTGCCTCTTTGTTTTGTTGACTGTTTCCTTTGTTGTGCAGAAGCTTTTGATCTTGATGAAGTCCCAAAAGTTCATTTTCGCTTTTGTCTCCTTTGCCTTTGGAGACATATCTTGAAAGAAGTTGCTGTGGTTGATATCGAAGAGATTTCCGCCTATGTTCTCCTCTAGGATTCTAATGGATTCCTGCCTCACGTTTTATCCCTTTCAATTTTATCTTTATTAATTGTTGTTAAACAAAAGGAATCTCTTCCTTAATGCCCCCACTCAATGGAATATTCATATTTTATTTTAGATTCAAATACAGGCATTTATGAACAGTACGTTTGGAAAAATCTTATCTTCTCAACAGGCCCTTCAGCTGCTTCAAAGGTATTTATAATGCATTAAGCGGTGTATAAAGATATAACTTTATATCTGAAAATACAATTTCAAACATGATATTTTTAGAACTCTCTCCTCTGTAAACTTTAAGACTTATAAACATTAATCTTTCAATTACCATTAAGTAGACTGGTAAGAATGTGAAATATGGTATGATATTTTTCATCGCATTTTTTGAAGCAGAAAGTCTTCCAATAAGAGAATGGAATTATTTCATATGATTTTTTTCCTCCAGCTATGTAATATATTTGAGGTTAATTTCATAGACATTATTGGAAAAGGAGCCAATAATATTTAATTCTGCATACTGCAAGGATTTCCGAAAGTGAAATTATCTAAGGGTAGTAGATCCTCCAACTTCTCATTTTCCCTCCAGAGTGCTCCTGCTGCTTCTTTCTCCTCTATCCTGACAACAGTGCTCCCCTGAAGGGCAGGAAGGACAGCTTGGACTATAGGCCATTTCCTTTGAGCTCAGGGAGGGCTCATCGCCTGTGTTAGGGACCCTTTGGGAACTCTTTCCTGAGTGCCAGTGCCTCTGGTTTTGGGCCCAGTTTTGTTGGAGTTCCATGTCTCTGTGATAATGTACATACCTGTGAGACCTTACCTCATGACCCCACTGAGAGAGTTAAACGAGTCGTATTAAAATGATTTGACAAATGAAAGTACTGTACAGACAGATGGAAGTACCAATTTCTTGGCAATTTCTCTCTGTGTCTCTATCTATCTTCCTGTCCATCTGTCTCTCTTTTTACCTCCAGTGCACTGGTGTAAATTCGCTGTGTTAATAGGATGTTACTGTCCTAGTGCTTCCTGTGCATCACTTAGTCTGACAGGGGAAATGATATTTGTCTGACAGATCATTGCTATGATGTGGCAGAGGGAGGCTCAGTGTGCTGGCCTCCATCTTTGCTGAGCCAACCGCCACCACCACCCCACCTTTACTCATTTTCTCAATTTCAGTTTAAAGGTCTCCTTCTAAGGGAAATCTTCCTCGACTCCCCAGACTTGGCTGGGTTCCCCGATATGTGCATTTCTGGTATCCTTGTAATTTAAATAATTATTTACCTAACTCTTGACTAAATCTGCATTTTCCGTAACATAACTGGTTCCAAGAAGGCTGGAGTGACACCTGTCCTGTTCCTCTCTGAATCCTGGGACAGTGGGTGAGGCCTGGTACGAGTATTTGTCAAAATGAGTGAATGAATGGATTTTTAGGATGGCAGCAATTCTTAAGTATGTTTCTCATTTACTTTTAATTATTCACCTTCCATTACTTTCAGATTCCAGAAGCTGCAAATCCCCTGTCTTCAGTCAGAAATAAACCACACAATCGAGCGTATTCTTCAGTTTTATGTGTCTGAACTCGAAGCTACTAAGAAGGCAAGGATCGTTTTTGTAAATGGAATAGTACTTCAGTTTTTAAAAAAGATTTTATTTATTTATTTGAGAGAGAGAGAGAGAACAAGTAATGGGGAGCGGCAGAGAGAGAGAGAGAGAGAGACTCCCTGCTGAACAGGGAGCCCGACACCAGTCTCGATCCCAGGACCCAGATCTGGAGATCATGACCCGAGCCAAAGGCAGACACTTAACCAACTAAGCCTCCCAGGCGTCCCCAGAATAGTACTTTGGTACAAAGTGAAAGTATCTGCCATTATTATCTTGTGCTAAACTTCCCAGAATGATCCCTTCACTGTTAAGTACTTCCGATGTGCCCTTCTCTGTGTGGGAAGGTGTTGACAGTTTATGTCATTGGACAGTCAGCTTTGCAGCCCGTGCTCTTCACAACTGTTGCTTTTTTTTTTTTTTAATTTCTGCAACAGCATTTATGTGTATATAGGAAAGCCCATTGAAGTTAATATCTCTGTGTACAGAAATAGGGGCTCTGAAGCATATTATAACAATTAAATATAGCTCATGTACTCCCTTATTTGAAGAACTCCTTAAAGTTTAGGATGAAATATAGAAAAAAGGTACATGTCATGGGAAAGAAGAGTTAAGAGAAAATTAAATGCCATATATTGTAAACATCATAGTTTCAGAGCCGCAGATTATCACTGAAGGGCATTTACATATTTTTGCATTACCTCCCATGTGTAAAACATAGGAATACAAATGTATTGATTACTTTTGGCATTTTCCATTGTACTGAATTTTAAACATTAATACCAGATCTTTAATTACAGCTCTATCATTCTCAAAAAGATGACCCTCCCCTTGCTCGCAACATGCCCCCCATAGCAGGAAAAATACTCTGGGTGAGGCAGCTGTACCGGCGGATCAGTGAACCCATCAACTATTTTTTTGTAAGCCAGTAGTCACATTTACAGTATGAGGATTATGGTGGTTTTAATACAAGATGTGTATTTTATCCTGTAATGTTTGTGTCCAATAAAGTTAGTTAGAGCTACTGCTTTCACGAGGCAAAGAAAATTTAGTTTATAAAGATGCTTGAGGGAGACTAAACCAGTCCTCTCATGTTTCCGTAGGTAAGCTCACTTAATTACAGTTAATCTTTAAGGGGGGAAATCTTATAATCTTATGACTTTTAATAATACAGGGTACTTTATCAAGGCTTTTAAAGAGTCATTGTTTTGAAAATAGTGAAGTCTCGGTGTTGTACTGAAGATTTCTTCTATGTGTGGACGGATGGGTCACTGACATGTATTAGGGAAGGTGAAGACAACTCTTAGTATGTTTCTGAATTAGGAATTGAGATCTAGAGTGAAGTATAAAAGAGTTACATGACTTCTCTGTGTCCTTAAAATTATTAGATTTCTGAAAAGCCCCATGATACTCTTAGGCCCCATTGTCATTCTGAAATTGCCAAGTTTCCTTCTCTTTGTTTTTGGTTTGGTTTGATTATGTAAAGAGACAGACTCACAAAGTAGAATTGGCTTGCTTAGGGTAGCATCTTTTTAATTTTTTTTTAATTTATTTTTTATTTTCAACATAACAGTATTCATTATTTTTGCATCACACCCAGTGCTCCATGCAATCCGTGCCCTCTATAATACCCACCACCTGGTACCCCGACCTCCTACCCCCTGCCCCATCAAAACCCTCAGATTGTTTTTCAAAGTCCATAGTCTATCATGGTTCACCTCCCCTTCCAATTTAGCATCTTATGCCCAAATACAGGACAAAATAAGTACTAAAAATAGTCTTACAAGTAATTTTTAATATTTAAGCATTCTTGGCTGTTAAGTTTCCATTGTTTCTGCTTGGCTGCTGTCAATCATTTTACTGTTCTCACTATTTGTAAAAAAAATTCAAAGCCTGGTCTTAAAAAAGTGGCCAGGGTGGGGACTCCATTATTGATTGACTTTTCATGACAGAGCCAAGATTGCCCTGTTTTTGACATCTGCCAATCAAAGCATAAAACATTTCTTTTTGTTTACCTAAAGGAATTTGGTTTTTGTTCTTTGATATACAGTTACTTTTTTTCAGTTCTGGAATTTGGGAATTTTCCTGATATTCACAGGTCAAGGAAAATGAGTCCATTCTATCTTTTTTTTCCCTTTTTATTTAGTATTATTATTAATTAAATATTTCAAACCTACACAGTATAGAAAATACAAAATTGACATCTTATCCAGAATTGTGGGGAGAGAATAGAGAGTTGCAGGCAGAGGCTCTCAGCCTGGCCAGCTGTTAAGGCTAGAGACCTTTCCTTCTTAAGCCCTTTATTGCCTTTTCCAATGTTCCCTTTCCACCAGTGAAGTTTTTCTACTTCCGTCTCTAGTTTGTATGGGTTTCCTCATCTCTGTTTTACTCTGAGGCAAAATACAAGGCATAATTATTTGATGACATTTTAAATACCAGCAGCTATCTGCTTAGGATAGGAAAGCAATCAGCAGTCTTTTAATTATAAATATTTTTTTCCCAGAAAAACTCAGAAATTTTGTCAAGTGCGGAAGGTAAAGCTGTCATACGTCAGTATAACAAAATTTCCTATGTTCTGGTGGAATTCGAGGTGGTCTATCACACAGCTTGGGTCAGAGAGATTTCGCAGTTACAATATGGTGCGTATAAGACATACGGTGATGCTGTGGAGGGGTATTAGGTGATTTTGAACAAAGTCATGGTTCTGGAGAATTTGTACATCCCTTTAATACAATATTATAATAGTTACTTTTAGATTTGGGGATAATATAATAATTTTTTTATAGTTATTACTAGTATTCTGATTCTATAAGTGAAATTTGCCATCATCTTAAAGTTGATATACTTCGATTGTGAACTCCCACTAAAAAAGCAGCATTTAAAAGTAACTATTGAGACTCTTCATAGATATTTCTCCATAGATGTGGGAGAAGTTTTCATATTCAGTTTTATCATGTTATAGATTCAAATCTCAGTCCTGATCAGGGGAGAAAGAATTGCACTTTGCTTGTCTTCCTCCTCCCCTTCCATTCTTTCTTTTTCTCTAAGCGAATTTAACTTCACTTTTGAGCTGCAGGAAATTCACAGTATTAGGGCTGTGCCTGAGTACCTCTGCGGGGTGCCAAAGTGTTGGGTGGAGTCAAGTGTGAGGCAGGGGATGGGCAGTTTCAAGCCCTCATGCATCCATGCTGCCATCACCTGTAATGTTTGTTACTGTGGGGGCTCAGTTATTGGTTGGTTCAGGTTCCTGCTTTGTGCCATCTTAACCTTAAGCTCTTATCTATAATCTTGGTGGAACCCTGATCGTGACCCCAGACAGAAAAGTTTCTCCCTCCCAGGCCAGGATCCCCACTCTAGCAGAGTACAAATTTGCAGACACAGAAAGCACAAATCCTGCGGTTGGATCATTGCGAGTGATAATAAGAAGGGCCGCTCTTTTTCTGCCTGTTGGTTCTAGACCCATGTATTTTAGCTGTTGGAGGACATGTCACTATTGCCACCCATTGATTAGCTCATGCCTGCGTCCTGGAGGACAGGGTTCCAACCCTGCAGGTTGTCTTCCCCGCCTGACCCCTTTAGCCATTAGTAAGCCACTCGTACCAGCCCAGGCGTTTCTGAGTAATGAGTATGGTAGAACCCTATGGATCCTACTGAAAACTAGCTCTCAAGGACTGTCAAGAGAAACGTAAAGTTCACATTATGGAGAAGGACAAAACAGAACTGTTAACTGAAGTATGGAGCACGTGCTATCTTGCTTCTACAATATCATATGCTTTTCTACTTTTCATTTGTCCTGATTGTTTTTCCTCTTATGAGCCCATGTTCAAAAACAAGTTCACCAGTCACCTCTTCAATATAGCCCTTCCTTATTCTTCCTCCTCTACACACTTTATCTGTTCATCGTTCCCCTGACACTTACTGCTTTAGGGATCTGTCTCAAATCCCCTTCACATTCCAAGGATACTGTCTCTGTCTGTTTCTTCTTGTATACTTTAAATAACAGTCAGTGATGCCAACACTTATAGAGTCCTTACCCTGTGCCAGTCAAAGCTGTTTAAACATGTAGCTTCCTTTTGTCCTCATGGCGACCCTACGAGGAGCTGTATTTATCCTCATTGTTTAGATGAGGAAACTGAGGTACTAAGAGATTACGTCACTTGCACAAGCTCATCACGCAGCTTGGAAGTGGCAAAGCTGTGGTTTAAATCTACCTTTCCTATGAACACAGGTTAGTGGAAATGAATTGTTCTGCAAGGCTTCTTGTTATATTGACGTGGCTATATTTAACCATATAGAAGCTTGGAATAGTAATTGAGGACCTGGAATTGGCCTCTTGTAGATGGTTGGTCTATGAAGTTGAATGAAATGTCACTAAGTCCTGGAGCCGACTTCCTGGCTGTCATAATTCTTAGTGGTCTTGCTGACCATTTCGTCCTTTGAAGAAAGCTCAGTACAGCCTTAAGGAAGACAGATTTCATTACATGAGTGTTCCAAGGTTATTTTGGAATTTACTTGGGAGGATAAATGATTTCAGGCTCAATTTTAAAAAGATTCCACGTGAATTAGGTAAGAATTTTTGTTGAAATCCTCATACAACCAGCATCATTAAGAACCATTTCGAGACTAATGTTATCTGATGAATAAAAGTCAGCTAACTTCGAAGGAATATATAGACAATTCCATTATACTAGAAAATAAATGCAGCCACATTCTATGAAGTAATGTGAGGCTTGGAAGATACATAAGAAATTCTCCTGTTAGTAATGTTTGTTAATATAAGATATAATTTAGGCTAGCACATACTCATCTAGAAGTGTGTTATTATTATGCCTCTAGAAGTAATTCATGTTAGGATAACAATTTAGCTAAGGCTACTCAGCACTAGCCAGGATTATATATTTCAATTCATAATCAAAAGCATGCCCGCAAATTCCTATTTATATGAATGATGTTCAGGTAGTAGTTTAGGTGTAGCATAAAAAAAATCTTTATCTCCTAGAAGCTCACAATGCCATGGTCTTTAATAAATATATCTTACTGATGCTGAGCTTAGTTAGCAGACTTTCAAGATGAGGGCTTAATTCTTCCTTTAAAGGAGCAGTTTGGGTTTCATTGTGGAAAAGGGTTTCTCATATGAAGTATGTCCTATTTTATACTTGTGCACACAGTTCTCTCCCAGAGGTGCATGAAATCACAATCCATTAAAAGAAACTACATTGTATTATAGCTTACCTGCAAAGAGAGCTCTTGCTCTCTTAGACCCACTCAGAAAAGTGTTGCTGTTCATAGCATGAAGGCTATCTGTTCTTTTTTTTTTTTTTTTAAGATTTTATTTATTTATTTGACAGAGATCCTAAGTAGGCAGACAGGCAGGCAGAGAGAGAGGAGGAAGCAGGCTCCCTGCTGAGCAGAGAGCCCGATGCGGGGCTCCGTCCCAGAACCCTGAGATCATGACCTGAGCCTAAGGCAGAGGCTTAACCCACTGAGCCACCCAGGTGCCCCAAGGCTATCTGTTGTTCATTCATTTTTATCTTTCTGGATCTGATTTTATGGGTTTGCAGACATACTGCATTCCCTTATTTAAGTTTTGGGTACAGACCACATGTCAGATGCTATGCCTCATCACCGAGTATCCAACACTATTGTTCTATTAAGAAGTCAGCACCCAGTGGGGAAGGGAGGTGTGTAAGCATGGCTGGAAGCAGAAGAGAAATCCAGAAAAGCTAATGTCAATAATTGTTTATTTGTAGCTTTACAAGCCACACTTTTTGTGCGACATCCAGAAACCGGGAAGTTGCTGGTTAATTTTGATCCCAAAATTCTGGAAGTTGTTCGGGAAACCAAGTGCATGATAAAAATGAAGTTGGATGTACCAGAACAGGCAAAGAAATTGCTAAAATTGGAAAGTAAATTGAAAGCAGACAAATTGCATTTGCAGGTAAGATAGATTATATACATATATTTTAAGATTTTATTTATTTATATGAGAGAGAGTGAGAGAAAAAGAGAATGCGCACAACCATGAGCAGGAGGGGAAGGAGGAGGGAAGGCAAAGGGAGAAAGAATCTGAAGCCAACCAAGTGCAGAGCCTGACTTGGGGCTCCATCCTTGACTTTGAGATCACAACCTGAGCTGAAACCAAGAGCCCGATACCCAATTGACTGAGCCACCCATGTGCCCCAAATTAGATTATATTTTAAAGTTATTTTGGGGGACGCCTGGGTGGCTCAGTTGGTTAAGCAGCTGCCTTCGGCTCAGGTCATGATCCCAGCATCCTGGGATTGAGTCCCACATCGGGCTCCTTGCTCTGTGGGGAGCCTGCTTCTTCCTCTGACTCTGCTTGCCACTTTATCTGCAGGTGCTCGATCTTGCTCTCTCTCTCTGACAAATAAATAAATCTTTAAAAAAAATTAATTTTGAAGGAGGTTTTTTTGTGTGTGTGAAAAAAATATCATAGCAGTTGTGCTGATATGGTAGTGAGAGATAATTTTTTACTTTGTTGATTCTTTTCATTTTTCTTCAGCTTTATTGACGAATGGTGGATAAGTAAAATTGTAAGATATTTAAAGTATACATCATGATGATTTGATATGAATATACATTATGAAAGGATTCCTGTCATGTAGTTCATTCATCTATATGTCATGTATAATATATAGATATATATGTACTTAGGTATCTGTATATTATACATATATATTATATCTTGATATATATATGTATATATTAAACCAAAAAGAAACAGTATATATGTGTTTGTATATACACATATATCGTTTCTTTTTGGTGAGAATGTTTAAGTCCTACTCTCTTAGTAAAATTCAATTAGATGACATAGTGTTATTAGTTACAGACAACACATTATACATTGGATCTTCAGTCCTTATTCATCTTACACCTGAAAGATTGTACTCTTTTACTCACCTCTTCTTATTCCCTCCCCACCCCCAACCCCTGGCAACCACTTTTCTACTGTTTTTACAAGTTCAGCTTTTTAAAAATTCCACATATAAGTGAGACCATACAGTATTTGTCTTTCTCTGTCTGCCTTATTTCAATTAGCATAAGGCTTTCAAGGTCCATCCATGTTGGTGCAAATGGCAGGATGTCTTTCTCATGGCTGAATAATATTCCATTATGTATATATACCATATTTTCTTTATCCATTCATCTACTGATGGATGTTTCCACATCTTGGTTGTTGTAAATGATGCTGCAGTGAACATGGGAGTGCAGATATCTCTTCGAGATCCTGATTTCATTTCCTCTAGATCTACAGTTAGAAGTGGGATTGCACACATCATGTGGCATTTTTATTTTGAACTTTTTGCAGACCCTCCATACTGTTTTCCACATGGCTGCACCAATTTACATCCACACCAACAGTGCATGAGGGTTCTCTTTTCTGCATATTCTGGCCAGCACTTGTTATCTCTTGTCTTTTTGAGATAATGATTCTAACAGGTCTAATTTTAATTAATTAATTAATTAAATTTAATGATTAAATAAAATAAATAATTAAAATAAAATGGAAAATAAATCATAAAAATAATAAAATAAATTAAATAAATAAATAACTTAAATAAATAAAAACTATTCTAACAGGTGTGACATACCATCTCACTGTGGTTTTGATTTGCATTTCCCAGACGGTTAGGGATATTGACTACCTTTTCATGGACCTATTGGCCATTTGTGTGTCTTCTTTGGAAAAATGCCCATTCAGTTCTTTTCACATGTTTTAACTGGATTGTTGGAGTTTTGGGTTATTGAGTTGTGTGAGTTAGTTCCTTATATATTTCAGCTATTAACCCTTTATCAGATATATGATTTGTAAATATTTTTTCCCATTCCATAGCTGCCTTTTCACTTTGTTGATGGTTTCCTTTGTTGTGCAGAAGCTTTTCATTTATATAGTCCATTGGTTTCTTTTTGCTATTGTTGCTTGTGGTTTTGGTGTTAAATCCAAAAATCACTGTCAGGACTGATGTCAAAGAGTTTACCTCCATGTTTTCTTGTTGGAGTTTTATAGTTTCATGTCTTAAACTTAAGTCTTTAATCTATTTTGAGTTGATTTATTTGTGTGTGTGTGTATGTGTGTGTGTGTAAGATAGGTGTCCAGTTTCATTCTTTTGCATGTGATTGTCCAGCTTTCCCAACACTATTAAAGAGACTGCCCTTTTACTATTGTGTAGTTTTGGCTCATTTGTATATTCTTGCTTCTTTGTACATTAATGGACCATATGCACATGGATTTATTTCTGGGTTCTTTATTCTGTTTCCTTGTTTATTCTTTATTATATTTTGCTTTATTTTATATTCCAATATGTTAACATACAGTGTTATATTCCCTTGTTCCTTCTTTATAGTAATAAAATACTAATGTGCAAATAGGAGAGTGGGAACAGAAAAGGAGGAAAGGAATTAATAACTTCAAAACTATTAAGTAAACTTTGAAACAGCTTAATATTATTTATTTGGGGGAAAAATTAACCTGAATCCACATTTCCCAACACACTATGCAATAAATTACAAAATGATCAATTTTTACTGATCATTATTGTTCATCTCTAAAAAATACCTAAAAGAAAAAAGAAAAGCCTATTAACTCTGATTGTGCATACATTTATTTTGATTCAAGGAAAGAAGTGTGGCATCAGTAACAATATGCTTTAATGTGTCAGAAGACAAGGAACAGAGAGGGGAAAAACGTATAATGACAGCTACTGTGGAAAGATAATTATCCAAGCTATTTGAAATAGCATAAATACAGAAAAAAATTAAATAATAAATACAAAACATGCAACACTAGAAAGTTTCACTGACTTGCTGTTTAAAGGATATGTTAAGGTAATTTACAGGGGAAGAAAAAGTATGATAAATTAATCTAAATTTAGGTGAGCAGCCTTAATCTTGGCAGGACTATGAGGAAAAAGGTATAATGAAACCTTCCTGGTATGGATGAAAATATGACTTGCTTTACAATAAATTAAAGTCACAACATACCATTTTGACTTTCAACAGGGTCTTCTGCAGTATTATGAAGACTTATGTCAGGAAGTGCCTTCGGTGTTTGTCAATCTGATGACCCCTAAAATGAAAAAGGTTGGTAATGCTGAAGGCTTATATTATTCCCCTGTTGTTTAAAATTAGATCCCCGTTCTACAGATTATGGATTTTAGAACATCTATTCTTGCCTGGATCTTCTGTCTTTCTAGTTCAACATCATAGCTCTATTTTTCCTATAAAGTGATTTCTTGTCAACAAGTTTTGTTGCCTTTGAAAAACAACTAAATCTCAATAATGAGCACTTTCTAAGAATCCATGATTTTTCATGAACAACCAAAGATGATTAAAAAGCAAAGTCACCTTTACCAGGTATAGTGGAGGGAAATATAATTAAGGAAATATAACATATGATAATTCCAGGTAATAAAAGAAATTCTTTTTGTAAATGCAGATATTCCTAATCATGGAAGCTGCTACTTTTTTTTTTCTGCTTTTCCTAGGTGGAATCTGTGTTGAGACAAGGGCTCACAATATTAACATGGTCGTCTTTAACACTGGAAACCTTCTTTAAGGAGGTTGACTCAGTTTTGAATATGTTCAATCAACTTTTAAAGAAGGTATGATACATACATTTTAAAAAACTACATACATTCATACTCAGGCTATAAGGAATAGTTTGCTTACCTATGAAAGCTAAAGAGTGTGACTTTTAACTAGAAGGACTCCTATTAAGTCAAAAAAAGAATGCTTTATGTTTCTCTTGCTGCTTTGGGACCTTTTCATTTAGGGTTGCCTTGTTTTTATCTCTGAATTACTTGCTTTCAGTTTGTTAAAATGGCGGTTCTTCTCCACTGTGCAGTTTAGAAAATGGGATGATGGTAGACTGTGGAAAATGGCAGAATAGAATGCTTAAATATTAATATTAATACAGCTACTATTAGTTAGTTGAGGCATTCATCTAACTGGAGACTGCCTATTGATTTCTGACATCTTTGCTATGTAGATTATGCATGCCTATTAGATGTGCTATCTGTGATGGCAGCCTGGTATAACAGACAAAACTTGGAGGTTTGGGAGTCCACTAAACCTAGCTACGACGATCTGCCTTTTGCTATGTATGTGTTCCTTCCCAGGTTACTTTACTTATCTGAACCTTTGTTTCTTTAGCTATATAAATTGGATAGTAAGTGAGTCATGGACCAGAGTAAGGATTAAAAGAGATAACACATAGGAGATTATGGTTCATGATGCTTGCTTGCTCTATAAAACTTTATTTCCATTTTAAGCCTTCTTTGCAGATGTACTCTTAAAATTTCTACCAAATTGTGCTTGGCTCAAGGCCCAAGTTTCTAGATATAACCCTCTAAATTAGTTTATAACTCAAGTACATTTGGATGAAAGAAGAGTTTTCCTCTACATTTATTTTTCTTGTTGGTAGATCAGTGACTTGTGTGAAATGCATATTGATACGGTTCTAAAGGAGATAGCCAAAACTGTGTTAATTTCCCTGCCCGAAGGGGGTGCTACCAAAGTAGAAGACATGTTGACGCTCAATGAGGTATGCATTTATCTATTATGTTTTAATCATAGAAATCATGGCTCATAAACCTAACATGGAAAACCTAACAGTGGAATTCTCTATCAGTAGCATATAGACGTCCTAGCTTTTTTGGAGAGCCTCAGATCCAAAGATTCTACATGGCTTCAATAGCTCAAACTCACGGCCACACCCTAGACTGATCTTTCTAATATCCTCAACCTCAGGCTGGAGTTTCCTGGGTTTCTAGCAGTGGTTCACTCTTCTTCCTTTGATGGGTGACCTCAAGTGCCTCTTGGTTTTAATTGCTACAGACTTTCCCTTAAGCCACTCACAGAAATCTGCAAGTCATCTGGAATCATTTCCTGCCTCCCATTTCTAAATTCAGTCAGTCTTCAGAAATAGTGAGGTTTTTGCCTTTTACTCCAAGTCTACTTGAATTGCCTCTTCTTTTCCATACTTACTACCCTTTCCTATGTTGGACCCTTAAGGTTCATTCTGAGTTTAGCAACTGATATTATGATCTAACTGGTCTCTCTGCCTCCATATTTGGCCCTGTCATATCCATTCTCCACATTGCCACTCATGATCTTAAATCCTTCAAGAGCAGTTTCATCCGGTGTCTACAGGACAAAACCCAACCTCCTCAGCATCACAATATACTGAAATTCTTTGAGTACATATTTATGCTCCATTGACTCAAAATCACAAAGACAGGAACCCCGTCTAATCATTTTTGAGGCCTGGCACATAGCAGTCTCTCAGAAATGCTCACTTTATGTCTTGAACCAGATTCTTCTTTCTTTCTTGCCTGCTGTGTGCTTCAACTACACTCATCCTGCTGGTTTGGGTCACCTTGCTCGTGTCAACCAAAGGTAGCTCTATCTCAAGGGGTCCAATCCAGCCCATGGCATACAGGAACGTTTGCTCCTTTTTCTATGGAAATGCAGACTCCTCTTGCCTTTAGGGGTTTGGACAGCCAGCTGGCCTCTTGCCTTAGGACAACTTAGGAATAGGTCAGCTTCTCTATCCCCCAATTCTAGAGGACATGGGTCAAGGTCTCCAAGTGGTCCCTTTGGTGTACCCTACACTTATTTCTACCTGATTTCTACCAATGATCATACTTCCTTTCTATAATCTCAAGATGGGCAAAGGTCTGATGGTTGCCTCCTCTGCTACCATTTAAGAACTACATTCTGCATAAACATTCTGTAGGATCTTAATGTCATTTGTTCTCAGCATTGGGGCTTTGGCTATAACAGGGACAACACAAAATGGCCCATTTTTGTATCTTTTATATCTTGTTCTTGGAGCATGCAAGTTTAAAATGATCATGTCTTCCTGACCATTTGTTCCTTCTATCACTGTTAAGCTTTTAATCTTTGAAGACTATTTTATTTGTCATTATTATAGCTACACCAGACTTTTTTGGTTATTATGTTCCAGATATATCTTTTTTTCCAACCATTCTGGGTTCTCCTATTTTAGGTTTTTTCCTTCTAAAGAACATTTAGCTGGATTTTGTTTTTAACCTACTGTGAAAAATCTTTTTTTTTTTTTTGCAAGTTACTATATAAATTTAATGCACTTGCAGTTAGAATTCCTATACATTTATTTGTTAAATTGCATTAAACTCTATTATTTTAAAATGATAAATAATGAAGAATAGGTAATAAAAAATTTTATTAAAGCCACTGTAATCAAATCAATATGGCATTAACATAAAAAATATATAATTTAGAGGAACAAAGTAAGGACTCCAGGAGAAAAAGAGCACAATAAAAAATTAATACACCATCAAAGGTAATATTTTAGTTCAGTGGGGAAAATGATGGATTAATTAAATAAATGGTGCTAGCACTGTTTCTCAGGAAGAAAATATGATTAGGTACCTCTCTTTTTTAATTGTTGAAATATACTTGACATACAATGTTAAATTAGTTTCAGGTGAACAACACAGCGATCTGACAATTCTGTACATTACTCAGTGCTCACCACAATAAGCATAGTCACCACCTGTCACCGTACAGTATTACAATATTATTGACTATATTCTTTATCCTGTACTTTACATCTCTCTGATGGATTTATAGCTAGAGGTTTGTACCTCTTAATTCTCATCACCTATTTTATCCATCTCTCCACCCTCATTCCCTCTGGCAACAACCAGTTTGTTTTTTATATTTATCAGTCTATTTCTGTTTTTGTTGTTGTTGTTGTTGTCTGTTTGTTCATTTGATCTTTTGTTTTGTTTCTATCCATGTTGTTATAAATGGAAAGATCTCATTCTCTTTTATGGTGGGAAAATATTCCATTGTTTCTACATATCACATCTTTATTCATTCATCTATTGGTGGACACTTGGGCTGCTTCCATAATTTGGCTATTATAAATAATGCTGCAGTAAACATAGGGGTGCATTGATCCCTTTGAATTAATGTTTTTTTTTTCCATTTTTTTTTTGTGTGTAAATATCCAGTATTGTAACTACTGGATCATAGAGTAGATCTATTTTTAACTTTTTGAGGAACTTCCATACTGTTTTCCAGCACAGTATGGCTGTGCCAGTTTGCATCCCTATCAATAATACAAAAGGGTTCCTTTGCCTCCACATCCTCGCCCAACACTTGTTTCTTGTGTTTTTTATTTTAGCCATTCTGACAGGGGTGAGGTGGTATCTTATAATTTTGATTTGTATTTCCCTGATCGGGGACATTGAACATCTTTCCATATGTCTCTTGGCCATTTGTATGTCTTTTTGGAAAATGTCTTTTTGGCGTTAAAATTTTTTCCATCTTCATTCAGTGGAATCCTTCAGGCTGGCTTCTATATTTTTTTATATGACTCCGGTAGTCTTTGAAAGCTCCCTTGCTTTCTGGAACTATAGGGTATCATGGGCTTATCTTGTACATTTCCTGTCCCGGATCTGGGATCACCCATTTCTCCAGTCAGCCCTCATTCCTTTCCACATTACCAGTACAAAATAGTATATGGAGATCACAATTTGGGTCTTAGGAAAGGCACTCAATTTTAAACTTTTGGCTATTCCTTATAGTATTATTTCTGTATCTCCCAAGTAGTATATCTGGGGTGCTGCTTCTTGAATTGACAAATTTGCACATTATTTACTTCCTGCTTTACTAAGTGAGCCCCTATCCTCTATCAATCCTCCCTTGTTTTCTCAATATAGTTATAAAATAATTTTTAGTTAAACAATAATGGTAAATAGCAACACTTAATTATGCCCATACAAATATTAGCCAACGCAGAACCATATATTGTACATGTAATGTATTTTTTCTTAAACAACTTTTCTGTTTTGCTTGGGGTTTCTAATTGTTTCTGTTTTCACACGTTCTTTCAAATACACTATTATATCGGACTCCCAGTTTTCCCCCCAAGAGACTTCCTCTCAGAGCCCTCTGACTACCCGTTTTTAACCTGGATTGATTAGTCTCTAGGTCAGCTGCAAAATTATTAACCTGGAACTCTCGCTGTCTGCTCTGTTTCTTGAATTCTGTATTATTCTAGGAGGGACTGCCCTTCAGATGCTGAAAAGGCCTTTTCTGAGCAAATGAAATTTTCCAAAGAAAAAGTCTCCTGCTTCCTGCCCCAGGGGGGTGGAGGGGGTAATTTCCTGCCTGTAATTTTCTTCTCACTCATTCTAGAATCTGACTCTATGCACTTCACACCAGGCCTTACTTAGAAACAAGTAGAATACAAAGGAACAGGAAATATCTCTATCAGTATCCTTCTTTTTGTCCCATTTACAATGATAATCATTTTCTATTGATATGTACCTATAACTGTTGTGGGAGAAAAATTCACACTACCAGATAGAATTTACTTTGCACACACTAATGAAGAAATTTTATATGCATAGAAAGAGAAACCGATCACACAAATCAGGGAAATTAGAATAAAGTGTGACCGAGTTTGAAGGTGGTGATTGCATTGATATCCTACCAGCAGATGCTATTACTATCAGATAAGTGATAAGTTAAGATACAAAAGCTGGAATTTTGAAGAGCGCTTTGCCAATCAATATGTGCCAGTCACTTGCATCAGACGGATCCAAGGTCTAGTAATATAAACCTGTCATCAGGTGGGCCTTTATAATGAATGCAGAGTAAGATTTATAATGACAGGGCAAGTCTGGTAATATTCTGGACAGAAATAGTTTTGGAAACACACTACAATACACATACTGCTAATTTTGGTGGGAGGTTTGTGTGGGCCAACCGGGGGTTTCAAACCATATTTCAGACCGGCGATATTCGCAGTCTGGGACGTGGTCCTTGACTTGGAGCATCTAACTGTGGTTTTAGGGGAGATTATGTTCTTTTAAAAAAAAAACTTTCATCACCGGCTTCACTCTGGATCCTTTGCTCCATGCTGCTGAGCCTGGGACTCGGCAAAGTGCATTTATCCTTGGCCACCTGGCTTCCTTTTAGACTTTGCAGAAGGAGGGCGGAGGAGAAAGAAGAGACTTACCCTTTCCGGCTTTTCTTTCTGTTCCCAATATAGTCAGACAACCTCTCTTGGCTGGCAGTGGCAGTCAATCCTAGGTCCTAGCTTTTTCTAGTCCTTCCAGAACTCACCTCTCTGGCTTCTCAGATGTACCAGCCCCACAAGGCCCCGCCCTGAGGCAGGAGCACCGGCTAGGCAGCTCCCTTACTTCCCAGCTCCAGCTTCTAGAAACTCCAGCCTCTTGCCTTTGCTCTTCCAGGTTCGGGAGCTGCTTCCTGCAGTAACTCTCTGTGTGACTTTTGTGTCTCTTTTTGCCTTTTTGAGTCCTTTAACAGTTGTTTAATCACTTCTCTATATTACGTTCTCTCATTCTGTCGGGTAGAATAGCTGGTGCGGCATCTGTTTTCCTGACTGAACCCTGACTGACATATCTGTATCTCGATAGGTACACAAAGGGAATAGAAAATCAGGGAAATGTGATCCAAGTTATGATAGGAAGACTGGTAAATACATCAAAGGGTATTAAAAGTTATTTCAACCAAATCAGCTTGGCTCCATAGAGACAGAAAGTCGATTGGTGGCTGCCAGCTCTGTGAAGATGGGTGAACGAGGAGGGACTGCTAATGGGTCTGAGAATTCTTTTGTGGGGAGATGAAAATATTCTGGAAATAGCAGTGATGGTTGCACAGCTCTGTGAATATACTAAAACCCAATGAATTGTATACTCTACAAGGATAATCTTTGTGGTATTGTGTTGTGAATTGTATCTCATTTTAAAAAAATAAAAAAGAAAGAAAATTAGTTTGACGGTTTTCCAGTCTGTCCCTGGACTGCCCTTCAGTTCAGGCTGCTCTTCACTGAGTTCTGGGAAGCCTCATGGAAGAAGTTCCAACCTCTTTTCAAAGTCACCGTCCTCCGGATGGGCCCCAAATCCCACTCTCTTCTTTGTTTTTTTCTAAATTTTTTATTTACTTATTTGACAGACAGAGATCACAAGTAGGCAGAGAGGCAGGCAGAGACAGAGAGGAGGAAGCAGGCTCCCCGCTGAGCAGAGAGCCTGATGTGGGGCTCGATCCCAGGACCCTGAGACCATGACCTGAGCTGAAGGCAGAAGCTTAACCCACTGAGCCACCCAGGCGCCCCCAGATCTCACTCTTTCTTGCCCTCTTGGCAGCCTTCCTCCCACAGTCTTCTTCCCTCTCTTCTCTATCTTCACTTTTCCCCTCCACCGGACCCCTCCTTCTAGCAGTCTAATACATTCTCTTGTCTTTTCCTTGTCAACAAACAAAAACCTTCGCACACCTCCCTTCATTTCTCATTCACAGCCCAACTTCCCATGCGCGCTGCTTCACTGTCCCATCTTTCACTTCCCATCTCCATTTGTGTTCCCCAGTTTCTGGCTCAGATTATTTCTGGCACGAATTAATATTTTTAATACCTTTATGGAGATACATGATTCACACAACATGACAACATACTCATTTAAAGTATACAGCCCAGTGGTTTTAGTGTATTTACAGAGTTGGGCAGCCATCATCACAGATTTATAACATCTTTCATCTCAACCCTTCCAGCCCTGGGCGACCACTAATCTGGGTTCTGCCTCTTCAGAGTTGTTTGTTTTTCCTGCTCATCTAACATGGCTCTCACCACTGTCATTCCAGTGTTAACCACTGTGTTGAATTAATCAGAAGGGCTGGAATGAATAAGTCTTCCCAGGTGGGAAGAGCTGGCGCGGTGGGGAGGGCATTGGAGAATATCTCCAGGTCGGAGGAGGAACAACACCACTTCTTCTGAGACTAAGAAGAGGGTGGGTTCAGATACACACAAAGTGGAATAAATGAGAGAGAGAGAGACTTCAAAGTAGCTCTCTCAATCCAGTAGTCAAAAAAGGAACATGCAAAGGCAGTGCATGAGAGATATGGGACTTTCTGAGTCTTGTCTGTATGGAGGTTTTTGCTTAGACAGGCTCAGATCCCCTTGCAGAAATGAGTTTGAAGGCCCGTGTCGGCTGCTCCCTTTTATTTTCCTCTTCCCTAAAAGGTATGGACATCATAGACATGTCAAAAGACCTGTTCAACCTCATAGGCCAGTTTTCTTTTCTGAATTTAATTAGTTCTTAATTTCTTCCCAAAACCTATTAGAAAAGTTCAGAAAGGCAAAGTCCTGGGTTTAAAATCAAGCAACACTGGTTTCAAACTCCTGTGTTGTCCAGTTGCTATGTGACCTTGGACAAGTTGCTGATTCTTTGAGCCTCGGTTTTCTCATCTATGAAATGGGGACAATGATATTACCTATCCCAAGTGGTTGTCATTTAATTAAATGGGCTATTACATGGGAAGCTCTTAAATAGATGCCTGGCATAAATGAGCCTCATGCTCACTTTAAAACCTTATTTTGTTTGAATCTCAAAGCAACTCTTTGGATTGTCCTTTTTTGAAACCACTTCTCATTTTCAATATTTGACATCCGTATCTCTCTTGTTCTTCAGCTTTCTAAAAAAATTTTTGTTTTTATTTCTTTCTTTGTTTTGTTTTTTAAGTAAACTCTATATTCAACATGGAACTTGAACTCATGATCCCAAGGTTAAGAGTCTGTTCTATCTACTGAGCCAGCCAGGTGCCAGTCATCATTAAATGTGAATGTAGATGTTTATGGGTGATTGAGTCAGATAAAAGTCAAAGACTTTGAGTTTTTATTTTTCTCTCTTCCTTTTCTTTACTTGGACCTTAGCAGCTATGTCTTTAGCCATTGGCAGTTTTGGATCTAAAACATTATGCTACTGGCAACTATCTCTAGTCATTTTCTTTTCTTCTTCTTCTTTTTTTTTTTTTTCTTCAAGATTTTATTTATTTACTTGACACAGAGAGAGTGAGCAAAAGAAAGAGTAACAGAGAGCAAGCACAAGCAGGGGGAACAGCAGGCAGGGGAGTAGCAGGCTCCCTACTGAGCAAGGAGCCTGCCGCGGGGCTCAATCCCAGGACCCTGGGATCATGACCTGAGCTGAAGGCAACCACTTAACCAACTGAGCCACCCAGGCACCCCTCTCTAGTCATTTTCAAGTGATGTTAATTATACTTTTAGAGATTAAAGTTATATTAATAGATTTTACAGTATTTTTAAGCATCTGTAAATTAATAGTTATTGCCTTATTTAATAGACATACACAAAAGAATGGGCTGATGTTCTAAACCACAAAAGTAAGCATGTGGAAGAAGCTGTCAAAGAACTTATATTAATATTTGAAAATATTTATGAAGTTAAGTACAGTGGGAAAACAGCAAAACCACTACCAGGTAATTTTGCTTCCTAGTTACAGTGTTTGAGTTATGATATTATAATCACAAGAGTGATGGATATGTTCTCAAGCAGGTGCCTTCTGCTTAGCAGGTACCCAAATTCCAGACTCCCTGAAGGAAAACGTGTTCAGCATACACTATACCATTTGCACAAACTACTTAGGCACACAGAGCCCTTATATCAACTAGAGAATGGTGGGAATCAGATGCCAACCAAGGACCAATGTTGCAAACAAATCTTAGGCCTGCTATGTTAATCTCTCTCTTTTTTCTTTTAGCACACCATGCTAAAATGTCTGGAGACATTTTTGGTTGTCATATAGCAGAGGGGCTGCTACTGGCATCTAGTGGGTAAAGCTCAGGGATGCTACTCAACATTCTTTAGTGCACAGAACAGCCTTTAATAACCAAGAATGTCAGTAGGGCTAAGACTAAGAGCTTAAATAACTATCCACAACCTTGGAACTAGAGGGTATTATGCTAAGTGAAATAAGTCAATCAGAGAAAGACAATTGTCATATGATCTCACTGATATGTGGAATTTAAGAAAGAAAGCAGAGGATCATAGGGGAGGGGAGGGGAAAAATAAAATAAGACAAAATCAGAGAGGGAGAAAAACTACTAGAGACTCTTAATCATAGGAAACTAATTGAGGGTTGCTGGAGGGGAGAAGGATGGGGAATGGGGTAACTGGGTGATGGACATTAAGGAGGGCATGTGATCACTGAGCTCTGCCTCTGAAACTAATAATAACTATATGTTAATTAATTAAATTTAAATTTAAAAAGTAAGTATCCATGGCCTGTCTTATTTCTCTTAGAGTTTTTCCTACTTAGTTTAATTAGCTTTCTTCAGAAGTGTGAAAAACTCCAATTAGCTCATTAAGTTAAAATGCTCAAAAGGTAAACACATATTTTATTTATTTTATTTTTAATTTTTATTTATTTGACAGAGAGAGAGAGCACAAGCAGGGGGAGCAGCAGAGGGAGAAGGAAGAAAAGACTCCCCACTGAGCAGGGAGCCCTATGTGGGCTTGATCCCAGGACCCCGAGATGACTTGATCTGAAGGCAGACGCTTAACACTTTGAGCTACCTAGGCGCCCCAACACATATTTTGGAAAGATAATATATAAAGCCCACTTAAAATCTTTCTTAATTCTGTATACTAAGAAGGAGTATATTTAAAGAGTATTTCTTAGTAGAATTACGATTCTGTTGAGATGGGTGATTTAAGTTGAATTCAAAGATGATTCCTACTGAAACAAGTCTTAAGTTTTTAGATTAAAAAATTTCAAAGACGAGGTTTCCTAAGAAGATTTGGGTATGTGGAATAAACTAAATGTTCAACATTAAATGTTATACATATATACATTTTTGTTTTTTATCTGTAGAACAGAGGAAACATGTTGTTTTTGGAAGTGAAACAGAAGAGGGTGAAAGCACTGATTATGAAGCTAATATCATTCCTGAGGTTGATGTTAATGATAAAGAAGATGAATTTAAGAAGGTATTTATTATGACATGACTTCATGCAGTTTAGCTGAATTATGACTCCTTGGGCCATAGATGACCCCAAATGATGCTTCCTCTAGGCAGTTCTGCACCCAACCTGTATGGACTTATAACCAACCTGGATTTATAACGAAATCTAGAAAATGTAATTTTTGATTCTACACTGTAGGATCTTGCAAGATCTAGCCATCCTTCTAGTTTTCCCCAACACCATCAACTTTTAAAGTGATTCATCAGTACAATTTATAAACTCATCTCCCTGTATTGTGATTGGCTGTGTTTCTTATACAGTAAATGTCATACTCCTGGAGCTGTAGTGCTAGTCCATCCAACCCAAGAGTGGAGAACTCTGTTTTTAGTTACTGTGTTTTATTGAGTTACCTATCTTGCAAGGCCAAATTTTGATTCACTTGGGCCCGAGGATCTGCATTTTTTACTAGCATCCCTGGGATAACCTGTGGACTCCCCTCCAGGAGAAATCCAGTGTGGGCAGATTTTCATGTTGTGTTGAGATGTGTTGAGAATGAAGGTTGACAAGGACATATGGGGTTTCTTGTTCCTTTTTAGGCCTCACCCTTGTGATCATGCACAATTCTGAATGCCACTCCCACATTTGTGCTAATTCCTACTTTCTCCTCCTCCTGCCAGTTTTCTTTTAATCCCTCATCTTCTTTTACTTCTTCTTCTATTTTACACACTTCTACACCTCTAACGAACATTGTACTACAGTTTTGGAAATAATCAGCACACATCTGATCCACTTTCACCTTCTTGCTCAAGGAGGTTATCACCAGTGGATAGAAAAGCCCTTCTCCACCACTGAGACTAGATTTTAGCTGTAGATTCCTTCTCAGCACCGTGCTTCAGGTGGCCGTCATCAAGTGGCAGGAGGCAGCAGGAGAGAGGAAGTGTACGCCCCTGCTAGCGGTTCTCCTCTTCCACTTGCATTCCCATTGACACTGGCTGGGGTCCTTAGACCAAGGCTGATGATCATCAGAGTCTCTTGAATTGGGGGATCACTTGGAGCTGCATGAGTGCCATCACCCCTCAAATCCATCATCCTCCACATTGCTGCCAGAATGGTCTCTCTAACGTAAAAATTGGACTATGTCATGCCTGTGTTTTAGCCTGGTAATTCACCAGCACTGATCTTATTCCTCTTTGCTCAGGCCTGATAACTCTGCCTTCTGACCCAACTCAAACTGGCTGGTCCACCCTATCCCAGAGGACGTAGAAGGGTGTAGAAGCAGAGAGGAACACAGAAGCTGAGAGGAACAGAGCCTGGGCCTGGAGCTGTGACTCACTGTGCTAGCAAGACATGGTGCCCAGATCCCTGCCCAGGCTCAGTATTTGTTCTGTGCTCTAACCAATAAACTTGGCAACACCTTTGGAGGGGGGAAAGAAGGGCTTAGAAAGGGGGCAAACCATGGCCCCAGGGTGGTGGAAATTTCATTCCATATATTTTGGTGTTGTACATTTTAATTTTTTTAAAGATTTTATTTATTTATTTGAGAGAGAGAATGAGAGAGAGTGAGCACAAGCAGATTCCCCACTGAGCAGGGAGCCTGAGGTGGGGCTCGATCCTGGGACTCCAGGATCATGACCTGAGCTGAAGGCAGGTGCTTGACCAACTGAGCCAACTGGGTGCCTTTGTTGCCACCTTTAGAGAGGCAGGTTCTCACCCTGCCACTTGCACTAAGTTCCCTGGATCTGAAGTTTTGTGAGGAGAGGTCTTGAATGGTCCCTAACATTGGGGCATGTGGCTGCTAGTGTATCATTTACAGAAGCTTTCAGTTTTTTCCTTTAGATCTGTTAATATTTGCTTTATATATTTTGATGCTCCTGTTGGGTGCATCTACATTCATAAATGTCCTATCTTCTTGCTGGGTTGACTCCTTTTATCATTAAGTAATGCCATTCTTTGTCTTTTTATACAGTCTTTGTTTTCAAGTATGTTTTGTCTGATCTGAGTAGGTACTTCAGCTTTATTTTCATTTCCACTGCATGAAAGATCTTTTTCCGTCCTTTAACTTCCATTCTGTGTGTGAATTACTTCTGAAATGAGTCTCCTATAGGCAGCATATAGATTGGTCTTAATTTCTTTATCCATTCAGCTACTTTGTGTCTTTTGTTTGGAGAATTTAGTCCTTTTCATTTCAAGTAAGTGTTGATAAGTATATAATTATTGCCATTTTGTTCATTGCTTTCTGGCTATTTTTGTTTTCTATTTGTTCCTTTCTTCTCTTGTAATCTGATGACTTTGTTTACTGTTATGTTTAGATTCCTTTCTTGTTTTCTTCTGTGTATTAAGTAAAAGTTTTTACTTTGTGGTTACTCTGAGGGTCACATAAAATACCCCATTTAAATAGCAGTCTTTTTAAAATTGATAGCAACTAAATTTAAACATATTTTAAAACTTTATTTTTTCTTCCCCACCTCTAGTTTTTATAATTTGGGTGATACACTTTATATCTTTTTATTTTATAGTTCCTTTAACTATTAAAATTTTAGCTAATTTTACTACTTTTATCTTTTAACTTTCATGCTTGCTTTATAAGTCATTGATTCACTACCTTTGTCATATATTTACTTTTTCCAGTGAGGCTTTACTTTCATATGTTTTGTTATTATTAATTAGTGCCAGTAATTTTTTTATCATAAAGAAATCCCTTTAACAATTCTTTAGGGCCAGTGTAGGTGATGGACTTCTTTAGCTTTTGCTTATCTGGAAAGCTATGAATCTCTCCTTAAATTTTAAATGATAATCTTGCCACTTGTCACATAGAGAATTCTTGTTTGGAAGGGTTTTTTTTTTTGTTTTGCTTTGTTTTTTTCTCTTTCAGCACTTTGAATGTGCCATACTACTTCTTTCTGGCCTATAAAGTTTCTGCTGAAAAATTTGTTGATTGCCTTATGGGGTTTCCCCTTGTATGTGAAACATTGTTTTTCTCTTCTCGCTTGTAGGATTATCTCTTAAATTATCCTTAAATTTTATCATTTTAATTACAATGTGTCTGGGTGTGGATCTCTTTGGATTCATCTTAGTTGGAACTCTGGGTTTTGTGCATGTGGATGCCTGATTCCTTCTTCAGACTAGGCAAGTTTTTAGCCTTTATTTCTTTAAGTCATTTTTCTGGCTCTTTTTCTCTCTCTTTTCTCCTTCTTGGTTCCCTATAAGCACTTTTACTACTTCATGTTAAAGGTACCTTAAGATATTTTCACTTTCTTAATTCTGTTTTCATTTTGCTGCTTTGTCTGGGTGAGTTCCATTACTTTGTCTTCCAGCTCACTGATTTTTGTCCTTTTACTTCACTCAGCCTGCTGTTGAACCTCTCTAGTGTATTTTTCAGTTCAGTTATAACTTATCTTTGGTTCTTTCTTTCTTTCTTTCTTTTTTAAGATTGTATTTATTTATTTGAGAGAGAGAGAGAGCATGAGCAGGGGGAGAAGAAGGCAGAGGGAGAAGGAGGCAGAGGGAGAGGGGGAAGCAGGCTCTCCACTGAGCAAGGAGACTGATGTGAGGCTCAATCCCTGGACCCTGGCATCATGACCTGAGCCAAAGGCAGATGGTTAACTGACTGAGTCACCCAAGTGTCCCTCTTCAGTACTTTCTTGTATTTTCTCTCTTTATTGAGGTTCTCCTTACTGTGTTCATCCTTCTCTCAGTGGTGGGTAGGCCTGGCACTCAGTCTGACTGTAGAACACGTCTGTTACTGCTCTGATACGTTGGTGGGTGGGGAAGTTTGCTATGCCACCATCTTGAACCCAACTCTCAATATGATTTTTTGTTACAGGAATGTAAAGAGGTCTATGCTTTTTTCTCTCATCAATTACTAGACAGTCTTCAAAAAGCGACACGGTTATCTTTGGACACAATGAAAAGAAGAATATTTGTTTCAAGGCAAGTAGAAAATAAGCTAAGGTCTGGCAATACTATCATAACATAATACTAATAGTATTATTATTTTTATTACTTTAAAAATATTAAAATTTAAAATATCACATTTATGAAAAGACTGTATGAAAATATGTGTGTGATACTTCAAGAACAGTGATCAAATGAACAACCATGTTTCTGGCACCCAGTCTAAGACAAAGAACATTGGACATTATCAATCCCTTTACCAGTCCTTTCTCTGCTCACCCAAAGGTAACCACTATCCAAATTCATGTTGATTATTGTCTTGGTTTTCCTTACACCTTACCATATGTTTGTATCCCTAATCAATGTATCATTTAGTTTTTCCTGTATCTGAACTGTGTTCAGTATTGTGTTTTTGAGATTCATCTATGTTGATATACTTTATTATACACAACCTGTTTATTCTACTGGTGATAATCATTTGGGTTGTTTTCAGTTCAAGCTATTCTGAATAAAGCCTTTATGAATATTTTTGTACCTGTCTTCCTGCTACACTTGCTACAAATGGAAGTGTTGGTCCTGAGGTATGTGCATACCTCACTTTACCATGTGATGTCCAACATGAGAGTCCCCAGGGTTCTTCATTCTTGCACACAGTTGTTATTGTTAAACTAAAAAATTCTTGCTAGCAAGGGGGTGTGAAGTTGTATTTCACTGCGATTTAAATGATCATTTTCTTGGTTAATAATGAGCTTGAACATGTTTATGAGCCATTTGTGCCTTCTTTCCCTTGAAATTTATGTTCTTTTCTTTCTCTTATCTCAAGTGGCTTCTCTTTCTTCCCTTTTTTCCTTCCTTCATTTCTTTCTTTTTTGCCCATTTTTCTGTTGTATTGGACTTATTCATGGATGTTTTCAGTATTTTGCTTTGTTGATGATAATATAGCAGATATCTTCTCCCTCCTGTGCCTCTCTTTTCATTCTCTTTATGGTATCTTTTACTGAGTTTAGAGTATTCAAGTTTATCAATATTTTCTTTAAAATATTCAAATTCATTTATCCTTTTCTTGTGGTTTTTATGTCTTTAAAAAAAATCATTCCTTACCTCATAATGTCTTCTAAAATTTTATACTATTGTCTTTATATTTAGGCATTTAATCCACATGGTATTGATTTTTGTGTTTAATATGAGGTAGGAGATCAATATATTTTTTCACATGGTTAATTAATTGAGCAAATGAAAGTTGTTGAAAATATTACTTTTCTCTTTGAGAGATTTATTTATTTATTTAAAGACTTCATTTATTTGGAGGAGAGAGAGAGATGGTGAGAGAGCACAAGCAGGGAGAGGGACAGAGGGAGACAGAGAAACAGACTATCTGCTGTGGTAGAGCCTGACTTAGGGCTCGAATCCTGGGATCCTGAGATCACGACCTGAGCCAAAGGCAGGTGCTTAACTGACTGAGCCACCCAGTAGCCCCAAGAGAGTTATTTAAATGACATTGAATCTCTAGATCAACTTGGGAGAATTAGCATCCTTACAGTATTGAGTCTTCCATTCAGAATTATGGATTACCTCTCCATTTAAGTCTTCTTTGCTATTTCTCAATGATGTTTTATATTTGTCTGTGTAAAAGTCTTGCACATTTTTCTTAGATTTATTCATTGATTATTCATGTATTTATTAAAATTAAATAAACCAAATTTATTTAAATTAATTATTATTAATATTGATCATTTAATTATTAAGATTTAAATAAATTTAATTTAATTTATTTAAATTAATTTAAATAAATCAATCACACTGTTATAATCTCCCAATGTGTTGTGAACACATTGGCAAATTTACAAATTTTCCTTCTCTTTTGATCAGTTCTTGTTTTAAGTGCTTTAAGCCTATGCTTAAAGGTGTATAAAAAATCATAGTAGCTAAATCTGTTTAGAACACTGTATTTTTAATTTTTATTTTATTCCTTTATGTTTGTTAATCCTAACTCCTCAAATTCTTTTTTTTTTTTTTTTTTTTTAGATTTTATTTATTTATTTGACAGAGATCACATGTAGGCAGAGAGGCAGGCAGAGAGAGGAAGGGAAGCAGGCTCCCTGCCAATCAGAGAGCCTGATGCGGGGCTTGATCCCAGGACCCTGGGATCATTACCTGACCCGAAGGCAGAGGCTTTAACCCACTGAGCCACCAGGCACCCCTCAAATTCTTTTTAGTCTGTTATTAATTTTCCTTTAACAGCTTTTTTTTTTTTTGTATATTGCTTTTTAAGACTTTGTTTAAATCTAACTGTACAGTTTTTGTTGTATTTCTTAAAAGATTATTTTTTAAAGATTTTATTTATTTATTTGAGAGAGAGAGAATGAATGAGAGAGAGAGAGCATGAGAGGAGAGAGGTTAGTGGGAGAAGCAGACTCCCTGTGGAACAGGGACCCTGATCCGGGACTTAATCCTGGGACTCCAGGATTATGACCTGAGCCAAAGGCATTCACTTAACCAACTGAGTCACCCAGGTACCCATTCTTGATTATTTTTATTCAATCTGATTATCTCTACTTTTTTTTTTTTTAAGATTTTATTTATTTATTTGACAGAGAGAGATCACAAATAGGCAGAGAGGCAGGCAGAGAGAGAGAGGAGGAAGCAGGCTCCCTGCTGAGCAGAGAGCCCGATGCGGGGCTCGATCCCAGCACCCTGGGATCATGACCTGAGCCAAAGGCAGCAGCTTAACCCACTGAGCCACCTAGGTGCCCCTGATTATCTCTACTTTTAAATGGAGTGTGACTTGTTTACATTTTTTGTGATTTTTTTCATGTAGCTGTACTTAATTTTTGACATTTCAGTTTGTGTCTTCTTTTAGCATCTGTTTTCTTTGGTTCATTTCATTACCTCTGTTATCTTTGGGATGGATAATATTTTCCTTCCCATATTTCAGTTTTTAAAGTAGTTACCCTTAAATTGAGAATACGTATGTCTTGCTCCAGTTTTTTTAAAAAAAATACAATCTATGGTTTTTCAGTTTTCTGGTCTTATTTCTAACTACAAAGGCGTTGGCATGCTTTACTCACTGAACTGTATCTACCTTGTTATTGCTGCTTGATGGTTTCATTTTACCTTTTTTTAAACAAGAATACTGGCATATTTTATTACAATCTCCAGATTCTTCTGTATTTCTTGTATCCCACTAGTTCCTTAGTCGGGGTATATGAGGGGTAAACTCTCTTATTCTTCATTTTAAGTCTGAAAATTTCTTTATTTTATTTTATTTTATTTTTTGCTCTTATACTCTCATGACAGGCTGGATAAAAAAATTCTTGTTTGTCTCTTGGCATTTTGAAAGTATTTCATTTTTTTTTCTTACTTATGTTGTTGCTGATATGAAGTTCACAGTAAGTTCAAGTGAAGATTATTTTTTATCCTTGATGTTCTGTAGTTTTCTTTCCCTGTGTGGATTTGTTTTTACTTAGTCCTGCTTTGTTCTCAGTGTGCACTTTCTATTCAAGGGTGTATAGCATTCCTCATCCTGGAAAATCCTCAGCAATTTCCTCTTCAGATATTTCTTCTGGGACATTCCTTTCATTCTCTTCTGATAGAACTCCTAGCAGCTGAATGTTGAATAGATTAGCTACATGATTAATTGTTCCAACCAGGACACTCTTTTGAGCGAGGGGACACTATCCAGATGAAATGTTAGGACAGATTTAATCTGGAACTGTCCTGGGCACACTGGACATGCAGTCATCTCAAATCTTGGGGCTTTTGGTCTGTCCTCCCTGTCTCCTAACTCCTCTGTTATATGTTTTGGCTTTTTGCCTTTCTGGGCTACATTATGAGCAAGTATTTCTCTTTCTAGTTTAAAGATGATCTCATCAATTGCATCTTAAATATCTCAATTAGTACTTGTTCATTTGCAAAATGCAAAAAATAATCACAGGATCTGCCTTACATAGTTAATGTGAGCGTGGAATGTGTTAATTCGTGGAAAATGTTTGGAAAAGTGCCTGGCATACATTAAGCATTCAATAAACATTACAAAGAACATTACAAAGACAAAGAAATTTGTCTTTTTTCTTATTTCGTCTTTATTTTTTTATGTTTTTATTTTTTGTTGTGTTCAGTTAGCCATTATAGTACATAATTAGTCACTGAAGCAGGGTCAACGATTCATTAGTTAAATGTCACACTCATTGCTCATCGTAGCATGTGCCCTCCTCAATACCCTTGACCCTGTTTCTCTCTTCCCCAACTCCCCACTGAAACCTCCAGATTGTTTTTCAGTGTCCATAGTCTCACGGTTCATCTCCCTCTCTGATTTCTCCCCCTTTGGATTTCCTTCCCTTCCCTTATGGTCTCTGTGCTATTGCTTATGTTCCACATATGAATGAAACCATATGATAATTGTCTTTCTTTGTTTGACTTACTTCACTTAACATAATCTCCTCCAGTTCCATCCGTGTCAAGGGAAATGGTGGGTATTCATCATTTCTGATGGCTGAATAATATTCCATTTTTTATATGGACCACATCTTCTTTATCCATTCATCTGTTGAAGAGCGTATCGGTTCCTTCCACAGTTTGGCTATCGTGGACATTGCTGCTATGAACATTGGGGTGCACATGCCCCTTATTTCCACTATGTTTCTATTTTGGTGGTAAATACCCAGTAGTTCAATTGTTGGGTCATAGGGTAGCTCTATTCTTAACATCTTGAGGAACCTCCATACTGTTTTCCAGACTAGCTGCATCAACTTGCATTCCTACCAATAGTGTAAGAAGGTTCCCCTTTCTCCACGTCCTTGCCAACATTTGTGTTTCCTGTCCTAATAATTTTGGCCATTCTAACTGGTGTAAGGTGGTATCTCATTGTGGTTTTGATTTATATATCCCTGATGGCTAGTGATGTTGAGCATTTTTTCATGTGTCTGTTAGCCATTTGTATGTCTGGCCTTCTGCCCAGTTTTTGCTTGGGTTATTAGTTTTTTCAATGTTGAATTTGAGAAGTAAGTTCTTTATAGATCTTGGATATCACCCCTTTATCTGTAATGTCATTTGCAAATATCTTCTCCCATTCTGTGGGTTCCCTCTTTGTTTTGCTAACTGTTTCCTTTACTGTGCAGAAGCTTTTTAACTTGATGAAGTCCCCAAAATTCATTTTTGCTGTTGTTTCACCTGTCTTTGGAGACATGTCTTGAAAGAAATTACTGTGACTGATGTTGAAGAGGTTACTGCCTATGTTCTCCTCTAGGATTTTGATGGATTCCTGTCTCACATTGAGATCTCTCATCTGTTTTGAGTTTATCTTTGTGTATGGTGTAAGGGAATGGTCCAGGTTCATTCTTCTATATGTAGCTGTCCAATTTTCCCAGCACCACTTACTGAAGAGACTGTCTTTTTTCCATTGGATATTTTTTTCCCGATTTGTCAAAGATTGGTTGACCATAGAGTTGAGGGTCCATTTCTGGAGTCTCTGTTCTGTTCTACTGGTCTATATATCTGTTTTTGTGCCAGTACCATGCTGTCTTGGTGATCGCAGCATTGTAATGTAGCTTGAAGTCAGACAACATGATGCCCCTAGCTTTGTTTTTCTCTTTTATCCTTCCCTTGGTCATTAGGGATCTTTTCTGGTTCCATACAAATTTTAGGATTTTTTTGTTCCAGCTCTTTGAAAAATGCTAATGTTCCCCCCCCCCCCAACGGTATTTTAATAAGGATGGCTTTGAAAGTGTAAATATCTCTGGGGAAGATAGACATTTTAACAGTGTTTATTCTTCCAATCCACATCAATAAAAGAAAAGATAAGAACCATATGATCCTCTCAATTGATGCAGAAAAAGCATTTGACAAAATACAAGTTCCACTCCTGATTAAAACTCTCCAGAATATAGGGATAGAAGGAATATTCCTCAATATCATAAAAACCGGGCGCCTGGGTGGCTCAGTGGGTTAAGCCGCTGCCTTCGGCTCAGGTCATGATCTCAGGGTCCTGGGATCGAGTCCCGCATCGGGCTCTCTGCTCAGCAGGGAGCCTGCTTCCCTCTCTCTCTCTGCCTGCCTCTCCATCTACTTGTGATTTCTCTCTGTCAAATAAATAAATAAAATCTTAAAAAAAAAAAAAAGATATATTGTTTAAAAAAAAAAATCATAAAAACCATCTATGAAAAGCCCGGAGTGAATATCATTATCAATGGATCAGGAACACGACAGGGATGCCCACTCTCACCACCATTATTCAACATAGTACTAGAAGTCCTAGCTTCAGCAATCAGACAACAGAAAGAAATGAAAGGCAAATTGGCAAAGAAGAAATCAAACTCTTTCTCTTTGCAGATGACATGATACTTTATGTGGCAAATCCAAAAGACTCCACCCCCAAATTACTAGAACTCATACAGCAATTCAGCAATATGGCAGGATACAAAACCAATGCATAGAAATCGTTGCTTTTCTATATAGGAATGTACAGAAATCTAACAATGTAATTGTAGAAAAAGAAATTAAGGAATCAGTTCCATCCACAATAGCAACAAAAACCATAAGATACCTAGGAATAAACCTCAATAAAGACATAAAGGATCTATACTTTATGTCTATATACATAAGTGTATATACATGAAATAAATTGAGAAAAACACAAAAAGATGGAAAACCATTACCTTATCTTTAAATAGTATCTATCTCTTTGTAAGTTACTGAATGATCTAGTGTGCTGTTCATGGCCTCTGTTGCTTCACATGTTTATACTTTATAAAACTCTTTCTTGCTCTGGGATTCTGCCCTTTTAAATACAGTTTACACTTGTCTTATTTCTGCATCTTGAATTTCACAATGAGACTATGAATTAGAGGTTTTCCCCCTTTATTTGCTTGCCTTTGGTTCAAAGACTTCCTTGCTATAATAAGTTTTTCTGGGAACAAATGGTCCTGCATCCTAAAGTGAGTCTTCACGTTGGAGGCTTTGTGTTTCTTATGACACCCCCACCCCCATCTGCTTGCATATAAATACAGGTGTAGTTTTTCAGTAATTGCCCAGCACGTGAAACCTACACATTGCTCTTAAGAAGAGACCTATTTTATCATCTTGGTAAGATTCTCTGTGTACCTGGGAGGATTCAAGGGAAAAATCACCTACTCCTGGTCATAAAATTTGTGGATTTCTAGAATCAAAGGGAAAGCCCTCTAAGCATCCAAACAACAGGGTGTTACTTAGAAAACTAGATTAAGGGCAGAACCCTCCTTTGAAAGTAGAAACAAAGGAGCCAACAAAATGGTATTTGTAGAGTGTGAGAGAAAGAAATTGTGAATCAAGCGGACAGCATTTCTTGCTATGGAGAGCAGTAAAACATGGCTAATAATTTTGTCTGGGATGGGGACAGAGGTCAAGGCAGACGGAGATAACCAAACTAGTTTGCAGCTCTGATGTTTGTTCTTCGTTATTTGTACTTGTGTGTCTTCATGTACTTCTGTCTGAGCATGAACATGTCGTTTAAAAAAACAATTATAGGGGTGCCTGGGTGGCTTGGTCAGGTAAGTGTTGGACTTTTGATTTTGGCTCAGGTTATGATCTCAGGGTGGTGAGATCGATTCCCATGTCAGGCCCCGTGCCCAGCTTAAGATAGTCTCTTCTTCTGCCTCTTCCCTGCACTTCTCTCTCTAAAAGAAAAACAAAAACAAACAAAATAAAAACAAAACAAAACAAAACAGTTTTGGAGGGCTTTGACCAGAATTCTCCTATGTAATCTTGCAAAAGAGTATATATAAAAATACAAAATATATGAAGGGTTTTTTTTGTTGGTGGTGGTGATCTTGTCTGGCATCTGTTACAGGGCAAGAACAGGATGTGCTTTTATTAATTTTTAAAAAGATTTTATTTATTTATTTGAGAGAGAGAGCAAGAGAGAGAGAGCCCACAAGCAGGGTGGGTGGGGGGAGCAGTGGCAGGGAGAAGGTGGAGAGGGGCAAGGAGATTCCAGGCTGAACGGGGAGCCTGATGTGGGGTTTAATTTCAGGACCCTGGGATCATAATCACAGCCAAAGTCAGATGTTTAACTGACTGAGTCACCCAGGTGGCCCTGGGATGTGCTTTTAATAAACAATATTAAATGGTTATTACTGAGAGAGAGCAACATTAAAATGCTAGAAAATGTATGGGAGACTAATATTTCACTTCTAATAATATTAAAACATTATGTTTTCTTAGTTCTCTGAAATGTATGGTTTCATTGTAAGTAATATTCCCCATGTAATTTGGTATTTTGAAAAGGTCTTTATTTTTAGGATCGGAAATGGTAGCAGAAACAAGCTTTTATGAAATTTCAGGTTAAGTTTTATAAGTTAAATGTCCATCTTCTTCCAGCCACCACGGACGGAGGCGATCAGAAGATATTATTTCCTTTATAAAAACTGAAGTACATCTAGCTATTCCGAATGTGGTAAGTATAATTTAATATTCACATTAATACAATGATATTTTGATAGTTTTTAAAGAAGTACAGCACTACAGCTGAGCTTACATTTAGAATAACTGCTTGGCTCTATGTCTTTTTAGCTCCACCAGTATTTCATGAAAAGCAGAACATTATTTTAATCTATTATAAACAATTACTCTGCATAGTTCTTGCTGTATTGACGGTTGGCATAAAAGAGGAGTTAAGCATCTAGTCAGCCATCAGTCAGCAAGTACTCTAAAAATTTTCTTGCTTTTTCTTTCTTCAAGCATTAAATGATCTGAACAGTCCACCTCAGAAGTCCAGATCCCTAACTCCCCAACACATAACTGTGAGGTAACCAAGAATGGCAGAAGAGAAAGAAAGAAAGGGCCTATGACTCGAGCACAGGGACACTTATGCCTTCTCCTGGCATGTGTTTCTACCACCATCCCAGCTGCCCCTTGGCATTTGGACCTCCGGGTCACACAGGCTGACTGGGGTCCATTTTGTGATGTGCCATGGGATAAGGAAAGGCAGGAACAATCCGTGACTCATCTCCCACCTTTGACACCAACATGGTTTGGGCTCCCGGAGGAGAGCTTCTGGGCTTATTTGGCACATTTCAAAGAACCAAGGTCAAAACCTTGGTGGTATAGCTTCTTCAGTCACTTTGCTTCCTGAGCTCCACACAGAGTCCACAATTTCTGGCTGCAACCAGAAATTTCCCTCACAGGGAAAGGATGACAAGGACTGTTCTTGACCTGTTTAGCCTGCAGGAAATGACAGAATGGGCAAACCTCAGGATAGAGAAAATCCACAGCCTATTCTCCTCTAACAGTCCTCTCCTCAGAGCAGCCTTCCACTGGGCCAGCTGGGGTTTTCCTACCCAGTGGGGAGTGATCTGGTGAGAAACAGAGAGATTGGTGGTACTTGGCGCCAGTACCAGGAGCCCAATTCTTCTCTCCACAGGTAATGATTCCTAGTTTGGATGACATTCAACAAGCCATCAATCGGATGATCCAGCTCACCTTGGAGGTCAGCAGAGGAGTGGCTCACTGGGGGCAACAGCAGACCCGTTACATCAAGCCTGGCATCACCAGTCCCAGCCGTACTGCGCCTGATGTGACCCCTGTAAACGCAGTGAAACTGGCGAAGAAGGAAGAGAGTAAGAACATTAAGACAAATCTCAGATGAATAGAATCTGAGAGTTGTAAGAACTAGTCAATGGTCTTTAGGACTCTTCTGGGTATGACAGCATGTAGATTTTTAAAATTTTAATTCCAGTGTAACTAACATATGGTGCTATATTAGCTTCAGGTGTATAAGATAGTGATTCAGCGCTTCCATAGATCACTCAGCGCTCATCACGATAAGTAGACACTTAATCCCTTTCACCTGTTGCCCCCAGACCCCCCCACCCTCACCTCCCCTCTGGTCATGATCTGCTCTCTATAGTTAAGAATCTGCTTTTTGGTTTGTCTTTTTTTTCCTTTGTTCATTTGTTTTGTTTCTTAAATTCCACACATGAGTGAAATTATATGGTATTTGTCTTTCTCTGACTGGCTTATTTCTCTGACTTAGCATTGTACTGAAATCACATAACAAATTGAGCCAACAAGATGCCCTAGATAAAATGTTTTTATTAAAAAAAATTTTTTTTAAGTTTTTACTTATTAACTGGAGAGAGAGAAAGCACAATAATAAGCACAATAATAAGCAGAGGGAGTAGCAGGCTCCACACTGAGCAGGAAGCCAGATGTGGGGCTCAATCCCAGGACCCTGGACGATGGCCTGAGCCAAAGGCAGATATTTAACTGACTGAGCCACCCAGGCACCCCAGATTAAACCTTTTTAAAAGAGAAGTTAGGATCTGGCATTTTGCATGGAAGATCATGCTTTTTAATTGTTCACAACTGTTTTGAAAAAGCAAGGTATTATTTGGTCCAAACATATCTGTATAGTCTGTTGGATGGGGAATACTTGAGAATTTTGAGCAAAGCGGTGACATGATCAGATTTTGCCAAGAGATGTTTAAAGTCGTGGTTAATAGTGATAGCATGATCTAGATATACCAGATGTTGAGCTAAGATGAACATATGTTGTCTCATTTAATCCTCACAAGTATTTTCATGAAGATTAAAAAACTGGCCTAAAGTTATTTAGATAATAAATACGGTGCCTCTATTTAAACCACCATGCTTTTCTGTGGGGCAGCAATGCCAGCGCTTTTGATCTTTCCTTGGAGGACTTATTTGGCGGGGGCGGGGGGGTGGGTTCATCAGTGTCTTTCTCTTCTCTGAAAAGAGTTTCCCCACATTAAAGAAATCTAGGCCTCAGAATGTGACACAGTGGTTTAATAAGAGTAAATGAAGGCATAAGAGAATAGTTCTAATTACTTGGAGGGTCTTTCAAAAATGACAGCTTGAAAAAAGTTTATAAATACTAACATTGATAATATTTAAAGTTGAATATAGAAGTTATCTACATAGAAAAACATCTGACATCTGTTTTCAGGATCTTTTGAAGAAATTATTCCTGCAAGGAAGCTGAAGAATTTTTATCCGGGGGTAGCAGAGCACAAGGATATTTCCAAGTTGGTTCTCCTCCTCTCTTCCTCTGTAAATTCTCTGCGAAAGGTGGCTCATGAAGCTTTGCAGGACTTTCAAAAGTATAAGACGCTTTGGACTGAGGATCGAGATGTGAAAGTGAAGGTCTGTTTCTGCTACTTGTGATACATTCTGGGTTTGGGTTGTTTATATCTAACCGGTGGCAGAGGACCAGGAAAGTGTCAGTGACTATGACAGGAACTCCTGAGCAGAGGTCAGGAACCTGTAAATGCCCAGCTCCTAACATACTTGATTTTCTGCAGTTCTCCCAATGACACTCGGAGGCAACTGAAAGGAATGAAGCTCAGGCAGATTTTGTTTAATTTGCATAAACAGTTGAGTACCGATTACGTTCCAGACACATTCAGAGGCTGGGTATTTGAGAGCATGTCACACTTACATAGATACAGTGTCTTTGTCACACTTACACAGATACAGTGTCTTTTTGGTTAGAGACCCAAGGACACATGAATAACTTATTATTATTATTATTATTGTTATTGTTATTCATGGTAGACTATGGCATTCCCTCACATAACCTCATCTTCTGATATTACTGGCTCATCCCTCTCTTTACTGAGCTACTAGGCTCACATACGAGTGGAAAAATATATAAGCAAACAAAATAAAACAAAAAAATGCAATGTGAGATTTATACTATCAAAAAGCTAAAGAAAACACTGTTTCCTTACTACAGGAGTTTTTGGCTAACAACCCCTCTCTGACTGAAATCAGATCAGAGATTCTACACTTTGCTACTTTTGAACAGGAGATTGATGAGTTGAAGCCTGTTATTTTTGTGGGAGCCCTTGAAATGCATACAGGTATTTTAAAAATATTATATATAATATCTGTATTTTCACGTGAAATGTTGCTTTATTTAGAAAACAGTTATGAAGCTACCTTGGTACAATTTTATAAATATCAAATATTTCTGGACCACTAATATTGTTCATATATATGTTATATATGTGTATATATACAATGTGTGTCATATATATTATTATATATTCTTTGCATATAATATTATATCAGGGTGGCTTAATATACTGAGTACAATGCAATTCCTTAACTGGCAGTCAAACAATGAAGTGACAGGTGAAACTCTTTTTCAGGTTACTGTGAGGAAGGAATTGTATATATGAGATAGGAATGAAACAATTTGAGGTTTCCTGAGATGTTAATCCACTTGTGATTAGAGCATCAAAGGATGATAAGACAGCCAATTATCTGAAATAAAAAGCCCAACTTGATTTTACTGATTACAAGAGTAAGGGAGAGTGATGCTGGTCAGGCCCAGGTGTTCCCAGGAGAGTATACTCATAATGGGGTGTCTGAGCAGCATGGGGTTTCAGGACTGTGGGTGTAAATAGGCTAATACCATCTGTGGAAAGATATTTACCCAGGTGAGGTTGTTGTTGATTGGTTGGCACACAGAGGCGGGTTTATCCATATGTTCTTTTTGATTGGTTGACATTCAGAAGGGAGGGACTGATGCTGATTGGGTGGCAGAAGTAAGTGACCTGAGGTCAGTCGGTCTATAGATTGGGTTTAGAACTGAGTTATGGTGGCTACTAATTGCCATGGTTAAAGTGGTACTTTCTTGTCGGAAGTTTGTGAGGTTTTATTCTCAGAAGATATTTGAATGACCTATTTAACATCAACTATTCGCCTTAAGTAGATTTTCAGATCTATCCTTAAGGAATAAGGGTAACTGTGGCTCTCAAATTTGACTATTAAGGTTTCCCAACCTCTTTAACCCCATTCTTTCTGTTGGTGATAATGACAGAGCTCACCACATGAATTGCTTTATATGGGACACTTAGCATACTACTTGGCAAATAGTTGATGTTCAATAAATATGAAATATTGTTATTGGTTTTTTAAAGGTTTATTTGTTTATTAGAGAGAGAGAGAGAGCATGGGAGGCAGAGGGGGGGCAGAGAGAGAGGGACAGAGAGAATCTCAAGCAGACTCTCCACTGAACAAGGAGCCAGATGCCGGGCTTGATCCCACCACCATGAGATTATGACCTGAGCTGAAATAAAGAGTCGGCAGCTCAACTGACTGAGTTACCCAGTTGCCCCTTAAATGCTGTTACTATATCTATAAAGAAGGGATTTAATTTGGGGAAGAATCACAAATACTTGAAGGGAATTAGTTAGAATTAGAATTAGTTAGAATTAGGGAATTAGTTAGAAATCAGAAGCTATGCTTCAGGGGCAATAATTCCAAGAAGTATAGACTTTTGAAAAAAGAATTTACCTGTTATTATTACTATTATTTAAATTTCCTACTTGTTTTCTCATAGTGGTTAGCACTGTGATTCCTCATACAAAAATCAGCTCCAGCTCAATGTGAGAGTTGACTGGGGGCTCGATTTTAGAGAGAGAGAACTCAGAAATGGAATAGGCAGCAACGCTTCTAACGAATGGGGGGAGATGGGCTGAATGCTTGGGAACTGAAGAAAAGGACAAGGCAGGCCCATGAGGTGCACACCTCACGAGAGGATCTCTCAGTTGCAACCAACAAACTGGCTGTATGTTACCTCAGCTCCCTGGTCTGTCTAACTGTTGGAAGTTAGCGGGGAGAACTCATGTTTCAAGTGCGGCAGGCCTGGGGGGTCAAGGGATACTAAGAGAAGAAAAGAGGAATGTGTAAGGATTGATAAGATAGAGTTGCCTAGTTGGAGCTGGGATCATCGAGTAGGACGGTGCAGTTAGAGATGCTCAGATTAGACAAGAAGGAAATAGTTTCAGAATGTCATTTGTATTCCATTCTGATCATTCTTCCTCTTCCTCAGAGCCAATGAAATTGGCCTTATCAATTGAGGCTAAGGCATGGAAGATGTTACTCTGTCGCTACTTGAATGAAGAATACAAAAAGAAAATGTCAGACATGATAGCATTTATCAATGAATACTTGAAAAAGTTATCTAGACCTATTCGTGATTTAGATGATGTCAGGTTTGCAATGGAAGCCTTATCATCTATTCGTGATAATGAAATTCAAATGGACATGACTTTGGGACCAATTGAAGTAAGAAATGATCACATTTTTCTTTCTTGAAATTTTTTTTTTAAAGAGATAACACTAAAAAATTGATTCTGTTAACATCCTTTCTTCATCTATTTTATGGCACAGTCTGCCAGTTTCTCCTTTCTGATTTGGTGTCTTTGGAGGGGTTTTGAAAATTATCAACAGTGAACAGTAGACAAAGGAAAATATTAATTAAATACTAATAAATAATACAAATATATTCATAAAATATTAATTAAAATATTGATAATGCTGAACTGGTCTAGACCGTGTTCAGTTTTTTAGGCTAACACCAACATTTTACAAGAATGAATGCTGGTGTTGTCCATGTCAATCCCAACATTCTAGGCAAGTTCCCCAAATATCTTTGACTTTCTTTAGAAACTGCTTTTAGGTCTCATTCATGACCAAAGGCATGCTGAGGGCAGCACGGTGGGAAGAGTCCCCTTAGGCTCAATAGTAGTCTGTTGGAACTAACATCAACCAGAGATGTTTTTAGGGTGGAGTAATATATTAGTTTCCTACTCTGGCTATAACAAATTTCCATAAACTTAATGGCTTAAAAGAACATAAAGGTATTATTTCACAGTTCTACAGATCGTAAGTCTGAAAATGGATTATACGGAGTTAGAATCAAGATGTCAGAAGGGCTGTATTCTTTCTGGAGGCTCTAGGAGAGAGTCCATTCCTTGCTTTTTAGCTTCTCTTCTAGCTTCTACAAGCCATCTGCATTCCTTGGCTCACAGCTCCTTCTAGCAGTGGCATCACTCCTGCCCTTGCTTCAGTTTTTACATCTTCTCTGGCTTTACTCTCCTGCCTCCCTCTTTCCCTCATATGGACCTTTGTGACTACACTGGGTCCACCCAGTTTGTCCAGGACAATCTCCCCATCTCAAGTTTTTTTTTAAGCATAATTGTTTCTGCAAAGTCCCTTTTGCCATGTAAAGTAACATATTCACAGGCTCTGGAGATTAGGATGTGGACAGCATTGGAGAGGACCATTATTTTGTCTACCACAAGTTAATCATGACTAATATTTAAATTCCTGGCTCAAGGTGTTAATAAAAATCAGACCCTTAATTTATTTTATTACTTTTTTTTTTTTTAAGAGAATGAGTGCACTTGTGTGAGTGGTGGAAGAGGGGCAGAGGGTGGGCAAGGGAGAGGATCTTAAGCAAGCTCCATGCCCAGTGTGGAGCCCGATTTAGGGCTCAATCTCATGACCTTGTAATCATGACATGAGCCAAAATTAAGAGTTGAATGCTTAACCCACTGAGTCACCCAGATGCTCCAGAAACCTTATTCTTAAGCATGAATTCTTTTAGTAAATCCAGTTGCCAGTCCATCCCTTTGACCATTCAAGTTTCTTTTCTCAAAAGCTTTTGCACAGCAAAGGAAACAGTTAACAAAATCAAAAGACAACTGACAGAATGGGAGAAGATATTTGCAAACGACATATCAGATAAAGGACTAGTGTCCAGAATCTATAAAGAACTTCAGAGTATCTCCACATCATTATTTCATTCTGTTCTTTATATAGCCAGTGCATATTTTAATAGAGTAATGAGAAGATATTTTGCATGGTGTTGGACAAGATCAAAGAGGAGAGAGGAGAAAATAATCCTAGAGATATTTTCTAGGCTAGTATTTCTTTCTTTTCTTTTGTTTTTTTAAGTTTAAGCTCCAGCCCACTGTGGAGCCCAGTGTGGGGCATGAACTCATGACTGTGAGATCAAGACCTGAGCTGAGACCAAGGATCAGATGCTCAACCAACTGAGCCACACGGGTGCCCCGACTAAGATAGTATTTCAGTGTTATCTGCCTGCATCTCCATCAGAATCACCTAGGTGCTTATTAAATGTAGATTTCAGGACCCAAGATCTAGAGTCAATATCAGGTATCAGGGAGAATCTAGAGGTGCTTTATATGTATGTATGTTTAACTCTTCTAGAATATACTCTCTTCTTCTAAGGAAGACTAGGAATATATTTCTAGAAGGCATCTAAATCATTTGGCATTTGCTTTTCTTATGATGTTTCTGAACTCTCTTTCACTTTCCAGGAAGCCTATGCTATTTTAAATAGATTTGAAGTTGAAGTGACCAAAGAAGAATCAGAAGCAGTTGATACCTTGAGATATTCTTTCAACAAATTGCAGAGCAAAGCTGTAAGTACAAACTTAATTCTTATTTTTTATAAGTTACCATCTCTAGAAAAAAGTTTTATACATTTTAAAGCTTTAATATTATTGTTTTATTAGCCTTTTTGAGGTATAATTTACATACCATAAAATTTACCATTTCAAAGTATACAGTTCAGTGATTTTTCATATATTCATGGAGTTGCACAACCACTGTAATTATCTAATTTTAGAACACTTTCATCTTCCTGAGAAAAACCCCATACCCATGAGCAGCCACCCCATCTTCTCTCTCTTTCCCTAGTTACTGGCAACCATGAATCTACTTTTCCATCTCTATGGATCTGTTTTTTTGGGACACATAATATAGATGGACTCATACAATATGTAGCCTTTTGTGACTGGCTTCTTTCATTTAGCATAAAGTTATAATGTTTATCCATGTTGTCCTCTGTACCACTGCTTCATTCTCCTAATGGCTAATGATGTTGAACATCTTTTCATGTTCTTATTGGCCATTCATCCATCTTGTTTGGAGAAATGTGAATTTAAATCCTTTGGTTTTTAACAAATGGGTTGTCTTTTTATTTTTGAGTTGTATGGGTTCATTATGTATTTTTAATATTTGGATATCCCATATGAAAGAATTTGTAAATATCTTCTCTCATTCTGTGGATTGTCTTTTCAATTTTTTTCAAGTTTTTATTTGAATTCCATTTAATGGTATAATATTAGTTTCAGGTATATAATATGGTGATCTAACACCTCCCTACAACACCTGGTGATCATCACAACAGGTGTACTCCTTAATCCCCATCACCTATTTAACCCATCCCTCACCCACCTCTGCTCTGGTAGCCATCAGTTTGTTCTCTATCATTAAGAGTCTGTTTCTTGGTTTGCCTCACTCTCATTTTTCCCTTTGTTCATTTGTTTTGCTTCTTAAATTCTACATATGAATCCTATGGTATTTGTCTTGCTCTGATTGACTTAGTTTGCTTAGCATAATACATCCATGTTGCAGGTGGCAAGACTTCGTTCTTTTTTATGGTTGAGTAATTTTCTATGGTGTATATATATATATCACATCAAAATAAAAAGCTTTACAACAAAGGAAACAATCAACAAAACTAAAAGGCAACCTTTGGAATGGGAGAAGGTATTTGCTGATGCATATCTGATGAAGGATTAGCATCCAAAATGTATAAAGATCTTAAAAAACTCAGCATCCCAAAATGAATTATCCCATTAAAAAATGTTTAGAAGTCATGAATAGACATTTGTCCAAAGAAGACATACAGATGACCAACAGACACATAAAAAGATACTCAACATCACTAGTCTTCAGGGAAATGCAAATCAAAACTCCCATATCACCTCACACCTGTCAGAATTGATAAAATCAACAACACAAGAAACAAGAAGTATTGGTTAGGCTGTGTAAAAAGGAGAACGGTCTTGCACTGTTGGCGGGAATGGAAACTGGTGCAGCCACTGTGGAAGGCAGTATAGACGTTTCTCAAAAAGTTGAAAATAGAAACTGTCCTATGATCCAGCAATGGCATTACTAGGTATTTATCCAAAGAACACAAAAATACTGATTCAAAGGGATACATGCTCCGTGATGTTTAAAGCTGCATGATCTACAACAGCCAAATTATAGAAACAGCTCAAGTGTCCATCAACTGATGAATGGATAAAGAAGACATCTTTTTAGTTTCTTGATGGTGTTTTTCTTTTCTTTTTCATATTTTTAGTGTTTTAAAATAAATATAAAATTTACCATCTTAATAATTTTTTAAGTATGCAGTTCAGTGTTACTAAAGACATTAACATTGTTGGAGTTACATCCCTGTAACTCCTTTCATCTTACAAATCTGGTATTTCATGTGTATTAAACTGTAACTCTACATTCTCCCTACCCCCAGTCCCTCGTAACCACCATTCTGCTTTCTGCTTCTGAATTTGAAATGCAAATTTTTAAAATTTTAATGAAGTCCAGTTTACCTTTTTTTTTCTTTTGTCGCTTGTGACTTAGTATCATATCTAGAACATGGTTGCCTAATCCAGGGTCATGAAGATTTACTACTATATTTTCTTATGTCAGTTTTATAATTTTAGCTCTTACATTTAGATTTCTGATAAATTTTTTTGTATGGTGTGATTTAGGGGTCCAACTTCATCCAAAAAAGACATGTGGATATCCAGTTGTCTCAGCACCATTTGTGGAAAAAAACCATCCATTCACCAACAAACTGTTTGGCTCCCTTATCAAAAATCAATTGACCATAAATGTAGAGAGTTATTTTTGGCCTCTCAATTCTATTCTGTTGATTCATATATCTATCCCTATGCCAGGAACTTACTGGCTTGATTATTGTAACTTTTTGTTTGTTTGTTTGTTTGTTTTTTAAATTATGGTAAAACACACATAGCATTTGTCATTTTAACTATTTTTAAAAAGATTTATTTACTTTTTTTTTTAAAGATTTTATCCATTTATTTGACAGAGAGAGAGATCACAAATAGGCAGAGAGACAGAGAGAGAGATGAGGAGAAGCAGGCTCCCTGCTGAGCAGAGAGCCCCATGCGGGACTCGATCCCAGGCCCCCGGGATCATGACCTGAGCCGAAGGCAGAGGCTCAACCCACTGAGCCACCCAGGCGCCCCTTATTTACTTTTTTAGAAAGAGAGTGTGTGCACAGGTGAGCAGGGGAAGGGAAAGAAGGAGAGGGAGAGAGAGACTTAAGCAGAGCTTAAGAGCATGGAGCCAGGCGCAGGCCTCCATCTCAGGACCCAGAGATCACAACCTGAAGTTGCTTAACTGACAGCACCATTCAGGCACTTCTCATCTTAACTACTTTTTTTTTTTTTACAGTTTTATAAACATATATTTTTATCCCCAGGGGTACAGGTCTGTGAATCACCAGGTTTACACACTTCACAGCACTCACCAAAGCACATACCCTCCCCAATGTCCATAATCCCACCCCCTTCTCCCAAACCCCCTCCCCCCAGCAACCCTCAGTTTGTTTCGTGAGATTAAGAGTCACTTATGGTTTGTCTCCCTCCCAATCCCATCTTGTTTCATTGATTCTTCTCCTACCCACTTAAGCCCCCATGTTGTATCACCACTTCCTCATATCAGGGAGATCATATGATAGTTGTCTTTCTCTGCTTGATTTATTTCGCTAAGCATGATATGCTCTAGTTCCATCCATGTTGTCGCAAATGGCAAGATTTCATTTCTTTTGATGGCTGCATAGTATTCCATTGTGTATATATACCACATAACCTTGCCTCATGCTGATGCTGAGACTTTGGGGAAGTTCCTTAGTGTCTCTGTGCCTCAGTTTTCTCACCTGTAAAATGGGTATAGTATTAGCATTTGCCACACAGGGTTGTCCTGAGGATTAAATGAGTTAATATAGGTGAAAAAACCTGGTGGATAGGAATTATTCCTTAAGTGCCAGCTATTATGACTGAAAGTTTAAGCAGAAGCTTGGAAGACGGTCATGGAAGGCATTCACTTTTTTTTTTTAAAATACCCAGAGTAATATTACTTTCTTTTAGAGGTGACTCTTCCAGCCCTGTGAACCTACTAGAGATTACTAATCCCAGACCTTCATCTGGTCTCAGAGATGGCATGTGACCCAGATTGGGGCCTATAGCAGTAACTGTTTCCCTGGTGATGGCCAGAGCTGGGTCAGCCAGAAAACTTTTTCCTAACTGCAGTTATAGAATATGGCTTTGCCTCTTGGGTCATGAATTAGAATGTTTTGTGTCTTCTTTTGGTGCATTTGGGTTATTTCCCTTTGCTTTTTTTGTTTCTTGTTTTTTGTTTTTGTTTTTTTTTAAAGCAGCATTGTAGAGACACCCTTGTTCATACTGGACATCTGCAGGATAACGAACTTGCTGGGACAGAATTAGAGTTTTCATTTAAATACATTTTCACTTGAATCCATCTCATGTTGGTTATTCTTTTTTATTCTAGGTTTCTGTGCAAGATGAACTAGTTCAAGTGCAACCAAAGTTTAAAAGTAGTCTTCTTGAGGCTGTGGAAGTTTTTCGTGAGGATGTAATGAACTTTGCAGAATCATACGAGACGGTAATCTAAGTATTTGCATGCTGTGTGATAAAATGTTCTGTGGCATGTTTATATGGGATGACAGTGATGAATCTTGAAAAATTCACTGTGATTTTCACATTGTATATAAGAGGATAGATTTAATATTTGGAGAAATCAGATAAAAAAGGCGGGGACAGCTGAACCTTTAAACTTATTTTATAAAGGAAGAAAGAAGATTTAACTGTTAAAATGAGCAACAACTTCTGAGATTGTGGAAGGAAGGAACAAGAGGTTTGGTCTTATGTTTTCTTTCTCAGGCCAGAATGCTCATTGTTGAAAATGTAATACAGTTGTTGGAAGGCTATAAGAAATGATAAAAACCTAAATACCAGGGTATTATGCAACAGATCTTTTTTTCACTAACTCTTAGAGAACCAAAAGGGTCACTGAATATAAATAATCAATGTCACACCTGGTCAGTCCCTCAGACAATTCAGCCTGGTACCATGACTGATGGTGATTCTCCCCTTTGAAGTTAAACTCAGAAGTTGAATATATTCCCCTAACATATGCTACTTTCTTTTCATGGTCGCAATGGGTCTGGATTCATAAGCCATGTTAACCCCTTAATAATAATCACATAACACATTTTTTTTTTTTTTGCATGTACTAAACTTCCCTCTTTTAGTTGGATTTGTCAACATTTTATGGCCTTATCATTCCATTATCCTGCGAATCTGGTCTATTATTTAGCATATTCATATATTCAGGATTGTACAGACCATCTGGGGTTCCTTTTGCAACTGGGTTCTGGATGATGGCCACCAGAGACTGCATTTGCTTCATCCAAGTATTCAACCTACGTGCTCCTTTATTTCCATATTGGGCTGAACAGTCAGTGGAAGGAGGCTGTTTTCAGAACTCTGTATCAGTTATTCTAATGCACAAACACAGCATCATTACTTACAATCATAAGTGAAATGAAACAGAGCTCTAGTGGTGCAGGCTTCCTACAAGATGTAATTCTGGCACATTTTAAAAAAATGAATGGAAGTTGGAGTGATGCAAGTGTTCTAAAATTGATTGTGGTCATGGTTACACTACTCTGTGATATGCTAAAAGCCATTAAATTGTCCATTTTAAATGAGAGATTGTATAATATGTGAGCTATATCTCAATAAAGCTGTTACAGAAATTAAATGAAAGCTTCATATATGGGACAAAATTAGGTCTTCCAATTAAAAATAATGTTTATTTATTTAAAGGAAATAATGGATAAACTCAAAAAATTGATAAATACATGTGTTTAAGAATTTAAATGGAGATTATATTATTCATTACAGGAAGGACCCATGGTTCCAAATATTCCACCTCAAGAAGCTAGTAACAGGCTACAGATATTTCAGGTGAAACTTCATTTTCTGTATGTCAACCATGTGTTGTTATTCTTTAAAGTAATTTTAGGGAAAAATTTATGTGTTCTACCTTACACTGGAAAATTTAGTGTTTAAAGGGCATACAGATTTTAATCTGCAAAATAATGTGATTGATTCCTTTTCTTGTATCCCTTTGTGTTGTTCTCCACAGAATCTCTCCCTGTATTTTTAAAGAATAAGCCTTTGATTTTGAACTTACGTGTATACCTTATTTTGGTTCCAAGCATCTCATTTGTATGCAAACGGTAAAAATTCATAGAATAATAAAATATATCAGAATAAGATCTAAAATATTGACAAATGGTTTCCCGGTGTTCCCTCAGTATCCATTCCTTTTTATCCTTGACTTTAAACTTCCCAGCTCATTTCCCTTACCCTGGACTCTATTATACTCATCGGATTCACCCTCTTTTCCTATGTTCAGATTGCTGAGCAAATCTAGAGAAAAATCACATACCCCTTTGGGTCATTGTTTTGCAGATTCATGGATTCCTATGTAAGCTAGCCCCTAAGAGGATCAGGCATTATTTGTGTCTGTTCTCTATCCTGTTTTCTGTAGTGGCCAGACTATATGTTCATGTTCTGTTTATGTTCTCTGTCCCGCATGCATTTGTAGTCATTAAAAAATATTTATCAGATGCCAACTGTGTGTCCTGGTCAATAGAAAAGTGATTAAGGCAAGGTTCTTCCCTCTACACTGCTAAAATCTGGTAGGGAACAGAGAGCTAGATAGATAGTAAGTGCAAAACTGTGTGGTGAGCCCTATGATCTAAGTGTGAGAACTAGTCTTACGGAAACAAATGTAGGGAACTACCAACCAAAATAGGAGGTGGGGCAGCCAGAGAAGGCTTCCTGGAAGGGGAGCCATCTGAGCCGCATCTTGAAGGACTATTTAGAGTTAGCCGGGGAAGAAGGAAGAAAAACAAGTTAGACAGAATTTATACCTCTTACAAAGGCCCCGAAATGAGGAGTTAAGCCAGGGGATTTAGGGAGATGTGGGGTACAGTGGGCAGAGAGGATAGGGATGAGGCAGGGATGGGACAGCTGAGAGGGTGGAAATCACTGCTGAGAGGGCTTTGTAGGCTCTGGTAAAGAGCTCCTGGCCCGTTCTGGGGGCTGGAGGGCTCTAAGCAAGGAATGGCCTGTTGAGATTTGGATTTTTTTTTTTTTTGAAGATTTTATTTATTTATTTGACAGACAGATCACAAATAGGCAGAAAGGCAGGCAGAGAGAGAGAGAGAGGAGGAAGCAGGCTCCCCGCTGAGCAGAGAGCCCGATGCGGGGCTCGATCCCAGGACCCCGGGATCATGACCTGAGCTGAAGGCAGAGGCTTTAACCCACTGAACCACCCAGGCGCCCCGAGATTTGGATTTTTAAAACAGCTGTGTGTTAAAAAGATTTCTCTGGCATTAGTGCGGAGAATGCTCTGGAAGGAGGATGGTTAGACTCATGGCCGCTTCAGTCATGCAAGTTAGAAATTGTAAAGAGTGAGACCAACCAAATGCACTTGCAATGAAGAAAACTGGATGGATCATGAGTTTATTAACAAGACCAACGTGATAGGCCTGGAGCCTGGGCTGAGGGGAAGAGGGGGAGATGTCCAGCTTGGGAAAACAGAAGAAAGTAGAATCCTTTACTGAAGTAGGAGTGTGGGAAGAGTCGTTTTGAGATTAGTTTGGACAGATGACCTTGTCTCCCAATTTACAGAGATGATTTAGGGTGTGTGTGTGCAGTAAATTTCAGAGAGATGTGTTGCCTTTCCTGTCCCTGGGGACTCTGGACTCTCCCTTGTTCCTTCTTAGCCAGACCCTTTTCTCTCCTTTCCTCTTAACCCCGTCCCCTTCACTAAGTCTTCCCAATCAATATTTTAAAAGCTGCGTGTCTTTCCTTTTTAAAGTAACCATAAGACACCTATTTCTCTGTTCTGTGCCCCCTTTTAGATGTCACTTTTTTCTTCACCAGGCCCCAGTTTCTACCTGCCTTTGTGCTCTGATAGCTTCCATGGTTGAGCCACCAGGGGATCCAGAGATGTTGTCCAAAATCCAGTGTTTTCTTCTTTACTAGCAGCCATATGAAGGCTTTCTGTAGCTAACTTAGTTTTACCTCGTGCTGGGTGGGTATTTCTTAATATCCTTTTACCTATGTCAGAGATAACTTCCTAATACTTAGCCATTGGGTTTTTTCACCCCAAAGCAAATAAAAAGAAGAGTAGATTCGGTAATCTTGTCCTCGATGCTGTATGTGCATGTTCCTTAGATGGTTCAGGCTGGTTCCATGCATGCTTTTCTCAGAAGGGTTCAGTCAAGTGGAATTTCTCATATGGTATCTAACTTTCAAGTATCTCCCTTCATTTGAGTGATTTAAATGGAAAATCCAGACCCAAGTCGCATGGGTGGCTCAGTTGGTTACGTTTCTGCCTTTGGCTCAGGTCCTGAGTTCAGGGTCCTGGGATCCAGCCCAGTATCGGGCTCCCTGCTCAGTGGGGATTCTGCTTCTTCCTCTCCCTCCCTCCCCACTTGCAGTTTCTCTTTCATTCTCTCTCTCAAATAAATAAATAAATAAATAAAATCTTGAGGGAGAAAAAAAAAGGGAATCCAGACCCAGATAAAAAAGGGTTCTTCTAGGATCACTGGAGCAACCAGGATTTGTAGCCTAGACTCTAGAGGAATAATCTTGTGCCAAGTAAGGAAATCAGCTGTCACAGAGCCCATTGTCTGGTTCCACAGGCCAGGTAGGTCTAGCCCAGAAAGCCTGATGGATTTCTATAAGGCAGGTTGTCCATGCCGGCCAGGGTTTTCATGGGAGGCAGCAGGCATAAGCCTTCCACTTGAATATGGTGTCCACAGACAAAAAGTCTAGTCCCTTGTTATTGCTGTGGTTCTTTTGTCCTAAGACAATAGTGGTCACTTTCAGTACCTTTTTGCCGGACCCTGGAGGAGGCTCTGATCCTTAGCTACCTGAAGTCTCCTGAGTCCCAGGGAAAGGCCTGCCTCTCTGGAGGAGCCAAAACCAACACAAATTTGCTCACCTGGTAGCTGCCAGCTGAGCCAAGCAGAGCCCCTCAGCAATAAAAACAAGGTGAAGATTGAAACTAGATAGTAATGTTGAAGGGTGATTAGTGCCAAGGGAAAAAATAGCAGAGAAGGGGCCTAATGTGCTGGGCTCTGTGTATGTAACATGGAAGTGAACTTTAACACCATATCTCCAGAGATGGCCACCTTGAAAAGCTGACATTTGAGTAGAGACCTAGAGAAATGAGGGAACGAGCCAGACAGGTACCTGGAAGAGCAGCTATCCAGACAGGAGGGAGAGCAAGTGCAAAGGCCCTGAGTGAGAGCAAATACGACATCATCTTACCTATGTTTTTAGTGGATTGTCCTGGCTACACTGTTGAGAGTAGATTATTGACTGTCAGGGGTGGAAGCAGAGAAAGTAATTAGGCTATTGCAATAATCCAGAGGAAGGTGACAGTATCTTGGACCAGACTGGTGGCACTGGAGTTGATGAAAAGTGGTTGGAGCCTGGGTATATTTTGAAGGTAGATCTATCTCCTTGCCTTTCCCTCAGGAATTACCAATTCATTGGTCAGTGACTGGGACTGTAATATACTACCTTTTCCCTGGGGGGTGTGGCTACTTCATTGAAAAGACATTGTAGGGCCCATCTCTTGCTATCTTGCTCCTTCTGTTCTAACTATGCTTGGGGGTGTGCACACAGTAGGCTATTCTCCATGCATCTGGCTGGGTATGTGACCCAACTGTCCTCAAAAGCAGGCCCACCCTCAACTTCCTATCCCCCCCCAAAAAACAGATGCCAAGATCTAGATCTTGGAAAAAAGCAGGAAGCCTCACATTAGGCCTCAGGGTGCAGTGGTGTTCCCAGAGGCAACTTTACTCTGATCTCCGGAATTACTGGGCACTGGGTTGGCCTGCTGACAAAGTTGATATTTTGTTCCCCATTTGGCTGGTGACATTGGTCTTTTTATACTATTTGGGGCCTGAATGGAAAAAGGGTGAGTGACTGGCATTCATCAATAGTCTTCACCACATAAACAAGATTTGAAGTGTCATTATTTTAAAGTATGCTAAGTTTCACATTTTTGTTTCTCTTTTTCTAGTGTTCACATGGTTCCATGGCTACATTAGTCAGTAACTTTATTAAGTGACCACTGTGCTAACCAGCAACTAATAGAAAAAGTGCAAAATATGGCCCTTACTTTCTAGAAAGGAAGAGTTCATTGGAGTTCCCCTAGGGTCTTCCCCACTTCCTGAGTTGGGTCCTCTAAAATATGCTAACGGTAGCTGTCAGATCGGATTCACTGAATGTGTGAGGTCTGACGCCAGACATTCTCCAGGGCCCTCACTGATTATACCCTTATTTTAAAGCCGCACATACCTTGTCACATGTGGATTATTTCTGTTTGCTTTTGTGCTTTAAACACGCTCCATGCTTAGCATTCTAAGTATAGGAGATCCCACTTCCAATTCAAGGAGCATGGGCATTCATTTTGCTGATTCAGATTGTTAGAATTCTCTCAAATAGTGTTAAAAGGGAATCCTTCATTTTATAGACTCTTTATTGCTTGGAGGGAAGACAAGGTGGAAAGGATTATACTCACTCATTTGAACCCTGTAGAAGAGAGGACAGGTCTAAATTAGTGAAAAAGCCTGAATTATAGATTTTTTAAAATGCAGTTTTATTACATTCAGACATATTTATGGGAACCTGAAGTATAGGTCTTCTGGGGACCACAGAATTTACTAAAGAAAAAATTTTATGTAAAATGGATGCTTTTAGAGTGTTTGAAAGTTAATTTTCCTAAGTGCTCAACTTTTCTTCTGATTGCTTGGCACCAGTATAAATTTCTTCACAAAACTTTGTTTCATAGATATTATTAAATAAACCTCAGTGTAGCTTTTATTCCAATTGTAATAAATTCTACTTTAAAGGGGCCTGAATTAATTTTATTTTACTACAACTTAAAAATCTTTTTATAGGCCAATTTTGATGATCTGTGGAGGAAGTTTGTTACATATTCATCTGGTGAACAACTTTTTGGATTGCCTGTGACTGATTATGAGGTTTTACACAAAACTAGGTAAGTGTAGAAATTGGGCAAGTATTACATGCAAATAATGAAACACTGCCCATTAAAAGAATCATGTCATCATTAAATCCTTTATCATGCAGAGAAGAGCCTCCCTTAGAACACTCCTAAATATTTCCCTTTTTCCTGGCTGTCGCTGACCTACCAGATCAATAGTTGTCACATGTAAAACAAACATTCTTGGGGAATGCAAAGTACATTGCAAAAATCCCAGTGTTTTTAACCTATATTTAGCCTGTGCTTTACTTTGTCCTCTTGAATATTTTTAAACAGTGTCTATTATTGTGCAGAAGCACGCAAATAAAATATATTGTTTATTTAGAGGACTAGTCTCCCTGGCTTTCCAGCTCTTCTTACTTTTATGCTAAGTGCTCTTTTCTGTTGGGTAGACATAGAGATTCAGCAGGGTTGAAGGTCAAGGAACTTCATTGATTTTAAACAATACATAGATCTAAGATTTAAGCAACAATATTTAATTGGAATTTTATGTAACTTTCCTCAAGGTCAGAATTAAAACAGTGGTTTTTTGCTTATTAGGATTATGGCTTTAGAAAAGGACTTTATGTTGACTTCTTTCAAAGTCGATTTACGTCTTTGCAAGAGAGACAAGAAATCGTCCAACCATAAATTAATGCCTCAGCCTACTTTAGGGTACATAGTTTGTATTCTTTTTCCAAAGCAGTCATTCACCAAGCTTAATCTGATGACCAGTTGCATTAGAACTGCAGGCATCTGTTGCTTACCCTGATTTGCTGAATCAAAATCTCAGGGATTGGGTCTTGCATTTTTATAAATTCTCTAGTTAACTCTTTTGCACGTTCATTCCGAGACTCTGTTTTATTTTAACTGGCAGAATTCCAGGAAAAACAATCATCTTCATTTATCATCTGGACCAATGGACCCTTTTAATTTTTTAATATTTTAAAGTAATTGATGAATAATTTGCAAATTAAGAATAAGGGAATAGTGAAACACACTTTTGTTAGAAAATGTAATAAAAATTTAAGCAGAGAAAACCCACACTTTTACTCCATTAACACCCTGGTTTGAAGATACACACGCAAAATGGAGACTGATTCCAGAATGTGACTGGCGCCCAACCAATGTGAGTTGACTCTTTGGTGAGTCAGAAACTACCAAAGATGAGTTGTTGCACAAAGAAAACCTGATTTACTGCAAATAAGGAAATCATAGGCAATGTCTTCCAAAGCAATGGCTCCCCAAGAAATGGTGAATGGGTTCCTTTTGTTTAGGGTTAGGATGAATGTTTAACGTAGAGATGGGCATAAGGTCACACATGCGCCTTAAGGAAACATGCCTAATCACACATTGTATGTTATGCAAATGAGGCTGTGCTCTTCTTTGGGCTGAGCTTTAGTGTTCTAGTGAGGTAAAAGTGATTGGAGGTCTTTCCAGAGGTTCCCTCCATGGTCCATCTGCACAGGTGCTAGTCAGAGGTTTGGCTCAGAGGGTCTGGATGGTCAGGTCAGGTGGGAGGTCTTATCAGGGGAGTGGCCATCACCTAAGGGGTGCTTTCAGGTTTCCTTTGCCCAAGAGGGAAGCTGGAAAGAAGATCTTAAGGAAAAATGTAAGAGAAAAATGAATAAGTAGAAACAGGTGGGTAGTGAAGGTCAGGTTATGGGGTCTCCTAGGTGACACAACCAACTGCTCATCAGCTGTCCTGCAGGAATGTGGATCATACTCATTCTGTAAACTCTGATTTCTGGTTTCAAATCCATCTCCTACAGCTTCTAGCTTATTATTACTTCTGATTCTTCTTGCACTTGGATTGTTAAAACACAAAACTGTTGAAAACTCAGACACTCGTAGTTTTGTTGAAGAGAGGATCACTATCTTTCTTATATTATAAATGCCAAAATCTTTATTTGTAGATTTGAATCTTTAAGTCAATGAATTTCTTCATTTCTGCATCATCTGTCTCCTTTGAGTATACATTTGCTTTCAGCATTCATCCACTTAGGGGAAGTCCCCAGTAAAATCTATGCAAACATCACAAGTAATGAAAGAACAATCATTTATCCTTTTCACAAAATGGGATGGTCTAGGTTCTTATAAAGCACTTCGTGATGAAGCTCTTGCCTCTATTGAAATATATTGCTCACTCATAAGGGACTGATCTGAGTAAAATTCATCTAGGTAATCGTCATCTAAAGACCCACAGTCTGAGATCTCACTACACAGTTCCACTATTACAGTTAGAGTCTAGAGTGCTGCTCTGTGTCATTCTCTTTAATATTTGGGGAGAACCTTTCTTATCAGTTGTCTTTTCTTTACTGTTTTAGGTTAAAAAAAAATTCTGAATGCTTAACCCTATTAAGTGAAAATTAACCAAAGATCAAAAGAACACAAAGATGGTTGATGTCTGTTTGGTGTTCTTTTCTGATAATTTCTTAAAAGATGATGCAATGAGGGGTGCCTGGGTGGCTTAGTTGATTGAGCATCTAACTGTTGGTGTAGTTTAAGGTCATGATCTCAGGGTCATGGGATTGGTCCCACATTGGGTTTGTGCTCAACATGGAGTCTGCTTGGGATTCCATCTCTCCCTTTCCCTCTGCCTGCCCCCCCCCCTCTTTCTGTCTCTCTCAAAATAAATAAATAAATCTTAAAAAAAAAAAAAAGATGATGCAATGCTTTGGGTGTCACAGTATGAAACTTGAAGGATGACTATTGTCCCTTCCTTATGGGAGATCTTGTCATACTTTTTGTATTATTTTAGTCATTTTTAGCATAGCTGGGAACACTCTGTGATTAATAATGAAATAGTTCCTAATATGATCAGCAAAATAAATCAGCAAAATGAAGTAAGAATTGGAAAAATAAGATAACCAAGATTCCAGAATGTGTTTTAGATTTATAAAAGGGTCTGATGTGCCCTTTTGATAATTGCAAGATAGAATGAGTTTTACTATATTAAAAACATAAGCAAACCTTGCCTTTGGTCTTTGGATTATTTACAATAAGTAATAAAATTGTGAATATCAATCCTTAAAAATAGAACCACTCAAAAAATAACCTCAAAAACTAAAATTGTGTCTCAGGGACATTCATGGTCTGCTAAGGAGGGTGGAATGCTAATGTGAGGCATTCTTGGGAGTATCCACAAACTCTGTTGAGTGTTCAATTTTTGATGTTTGACACAATAAAGGACTTTTTTTTTTGCTTGGATCTATAATCACTCCTCTTATTCTTGTAATGTATATAATTCCATTTGGGTACATAAGGGAAAGCTTTCAGTAGGAAAGTGATGTATAAGTCACTTTCCTAAAGGCAGATGTTCTCATAAAAAACCAGCTTGCATTTGGAAGGAAGACCATCAAAACCTTAGCCTGAGCTTTGATCTTATTATCAGATTCTGGTCACATTGTTTGCAATGTTTGGAACCATAATAATAATCACACCATTTGTTAATGTGAAGTCTTAGTATGACTTGGAATGTTTGAAAACTATAAAATTGACCTAATTGATGGGGCTTTAATAAAATTTTTGTTTGGAAACTGACAGAGTTGTTTGCATGTTGGTGTCTGTAAGACATGATACATGTCATGTATGAAATGTTTGATTGGATGAATTCTGCCTATCCAATAATGATATTTATTTTTAAGATATACATTATGTTATAACTTAATTATTTGGTTTCTCAGAAAAGAGCTCAACTTGCTGCAGAAGCTGTATGGACTATATGATACTGTAATGAACAATATTAGTGGCTATTATGAAATACTTTGGGGAGATGTAGACATTGAAAGCATTAATGCAGAACTGCAGGAATTTCAAAACAGGTGAGTTTGAATTGAATTAAGCTTACCTTTTTATAATGCCTATCTTCATAGGAACTGTAGGTATTTTACAAATACATTTATCTTCTGATATATTGTTGTATACAGATAATGCTTCAAAGAAATGTGTAGTGATGTGATTTTTCCTTTTTTCTAAAAGGTGTCGTAAACTCCCAAAAGGACTTAAAGATTGGCAAGCTTTCTTGGATCTGAAAAAAAGAATTGATGATTTTAGTGAGTCATGTCCTCTGCTGGAAATGATGACCAATAAGGCAATGAAACAGAGACACTGGGACCGAATCTCTGAGTTAACTGGAACCCCATTTGATGTGGAATCTGATTCTTTTTGTCTTAGAAATATTATGGAAGCACCACTTCTTAAACATAAGGATGACATAGAGGTACATAAGCTTATAAGATCTTATCACTGGTTCATTAAAGAACATCTCTTATTTTTCTGAAAATTATGCAAATGGACATTTGATTTAAGGGTGTACTAATTGCTTTATATATTGTACCCTCAAAATTTGGAATAGCCCTGAACATCCTTTGGTTTTGCAAAATAATATAGTAACTCGAGGAGATAAGATGATTATTTGAAATATGTTAGTTTGGGAGATCTTCAGTCTATCCTCCTTGTCCCTTAAGTAGCTCTCATTTTTTTTTAAAAAAAATCTGTTTATTTATGTATTGCATTGCTGTTGAATTCTTCAGAACTATTAATATTAATAGTATGTGCCTGTTGCCTTTTTGTTATTCATTTTCTGGCTCTTTTGTAATTCCTTTGTTCTTGTCTTCTCTCACTCTCTTCTTTTGTTATTTGTATATCTGTAGTGGTATGCTTTATCTCTTGTGTATCTACTACAGGTTTTTTTCTTTGTGGTTGCCATGAGGCTTATATATAACAGTATATTTATAACAGTTTGTTTTCAGTTGATAACTGAAGCTTGAATGTATTCTAAAGCTCTACATTTTTACTCCTCTCCCACTGCATTTTGTTTTTGATACCACAGTTTTCATTTTTTTTATCCGTGTCTCCACTGACAAATATTGTAGTTATAGTTTGTTTTACTACATTTGTCTTTTAACCTTCATATTGGCTTTTTAAGTAGTTAACTTACCACCTTTACAACATTAGACTATTCTGAATTTTACTATATATTTACCTTTACCAGTGAGATCTACACTTTCATATATTTCCTGTTACTAATTAACACTGTTTCATTTTAGCCTAAAGAAGTCCCTTTAACATTTCTTGTACGGTTCGTCTAGTAGTGATGAACTCCTTAAGTTTTGGCTTGTCTGGAAAACTCTTTAGCTTTCCTTTGATTCTGAAGGATAACTTTTCCAGATAAGGTATTCATGATATTTTTTTTTTCCTGTCATCACTTTGAATATATTGTGCTCCTGTCTTCTGGTATGCGAAGTTTCTGCTGAATAATCTGCTGTTGGTCTTGTGGGAGTTTCCTACATAACAAGTTGTTTTTCTCTTGCTACTTTTCTGATTTCCTCTTTGTTTTTAGCTTTTAATACTTTAATTATAGTGTCTTGGTGTGGGTCTCTTGGGTTCATCTGTTTTGAAATTCTCTGGGCTTCTGAGATCTAGTTTTCAGCCATTATTTTTTCAAATACATTTTCTGCCCTCTTGTCCTCCTGAGATTCCTATAATGTGAATGTTGGCTTACAGGATCTATAAGTCCCTTAAGTTGTCTTCACTATTTTTCATTCTTTTTTTCTTTTTGCTCTGGTTGGGTAAGTTCTGGGCCCTGTCTTCAAGTTCTTGATCCTTTCTTGTGCTTCATCTAGTCTGCTGTTGAACTCCTTTATTGTGCTTTTCAGTTCTGTGATTGTATTCTTCAGCTCCATGACTTCTACTTGGTGCCTTTAAAATATTTTCTTTCTCTTTGTTGGAATTCTCACTTTGTTTATGCATTGTCCTCCTGAACTTGGTGGGTATTTTTATGACCATCATTTTGAGTTCTTTATGTGGTAAACCACTCATCTCTGTTTCATTAAAGTCTTTTTCTGAGGATATTACTTGCTTTATTTGGATCATATTCCTGTTTTTTTCATTTTACTTTGCTCTGTGTTGATTTTTATGCATCATATAAGACAATAACCTCTCCTTGTCCTGAAGGAGTGGCCTTGTGAGGAAATAAACCTTATCCTTCAAGCCTGCCCTAGCTCTTGGCTGTCTCTCAAATCTTTATGTTTGTCCCAGTGGTCTACTTTGTCTTTAGGTGCTCTCAGTAATTGAGGATGTAACGAGACCTATCAGGTCCCGAAGTGGAGGATTTCAGTCAGCACCTAGACTTAGGCTGATTGGAAACTACATCCTTAGGCAACAACTATTAAAGCATGCAAATATGCCTATTTAAGGGAATACTAGGATATGGACATTTATATCTGTTCTCTCTGCTCTAAAGCTGGGAATGACAGCCAGTTAGGAACTTTCTTTGCTTGCTACCATTCTGTTGAACCCATGAACAAAAGCCCTGCTGGTCACCACAGTCAGGCTATCAAGGGATGTGCCTTTTGCATGACAGCCACAATTGTGGAGTGCCAGTTTTTGACTCAGGCTCCTTTGTTGGAGATGCCAGCATTTGGGAGCACAGCATAAGGAGTCTGAATATCACACTCACCCTTCAAAGTCTCTGGAGAGGATTACAGTTGACCTTTGGATATATGTTTAATTGGGACTCTGCTCCTCAGGCCACAACTGTGAGGAAAAAGCAATAAGCCTCTTTCACAGTAAGAAACTGGGCATTTCAGTCTGATGTCTCAGTGCTCAGCACTGGGAGGTGGGTAACTAGTTAAGAACTACCCCCGCCCCCCGCCATTTATTCTAGTCCTGTGCACCTCAAACATAAGCCTCATTTGCCACCATAATCAGGGGATCATCCAGATCCCCTGTGTGGCAGCTACAAAACAAACAAACAAAAACAAAAACAAAAACCAGGGTGCCTGAAATGTGCATAAGCTCCTTTCAGGGAGATACTGGTGACCTACAGTGAGGTAGATGGATACTGCAACAGTGGTGCCCACCAGTGTCCATCTTGGGAGAGTGTTTTGGGAGGCCCCAAGTTGTGTATTAAATTAGATGCCTGCCCCTCAGGCAGAAGCTCTAATATAAGCAAATAGGCCTTTTTCACAGAAAGGATGGGCAGTTTCCAGGGGTCTGCCTCTGTGGGCAGTTTCCAGGGGTTTGCCTCTGTGTGGAACCCACGGGTGTAACCAGATATGTCGATGCAAACTGTTTACAAGGGCTTTCTGAGCCATCTCCCCTCCCCCTCACCTTACAAGAGCCATCAAGCTTGGGTTTCATCTCCATCTACTGGTCTGTGTATATTTTCTGCTCTGGTTCATGGAGATGTTTGTTTGGTTTTTAAGCCTGGCTATGTTTTCTACTTTCTCTGTCACATTTTATCAGTTATTCTATATTTTTGGAGGTGAGGAACTATACCATGTAACTGGAAATCTCTCATATATATGATTTTGAGTTTTCTGCCTTTTCTTCCCCCTTCTTTTTTTTTTTTTTAAATTATTTATTTATGAGAGAGAGAGAGAATCAGCAGGGGGAGTAGCAGAAGGAGAGGGAGAAGCAGACTCCCCACAGAGCAGGGAGCCCAACACGGGAGTTGATCCCAGGACCCTGGGATCATGACCTGAGCTGAAGGCAGATATTTAACCCAATGAGCCACCTAGGCTCTCCATTTCCTTCTTCCCTTCTTAACAATACATGTATACCAGCAATATATATTTCAAAGAATTTTGTCCTATTTATAAATGCCATGCCAATACTATTGAAGGAAATGAGGAATTGAAAAAGAACTTTGGTGTCCATCTCATTCTTATAAGTAGGTTTTATACTGAAGAATATAGCCATTTGTAAGCTGTGCTTTGAAAAATGCCATTTTGTAATTCCAAGGAATTCTAAGGTTCAGTTACTATTTGTACCCCAAAACAGATTCTCAGCACTGTATATGCCAGTACATCCTGTTTGCTCTGCTCTGCATGTCCTGCTGTTTGCCAAGTTGGATTCTTTCTGTTCTGGGACTCACTACCCCTAAAGGAACTCTTTCCTCTCTCTGTAGAGTGTCTGCTCCCACCACGCACGGGAATCCCACTCAGTCTCATGCTCCCTCCTCAATGAGGCCTTCCCTCCTGCCTGCACGCAGGAGTCCTTTCTCCCTTTTCGGAACTCCCAACGAGTCATACCACTCTGAGGACATTTATTTATTTTTATTTTTATTTTTTTAAAGATTTTTTAAATTTACTTGACAGACAGAGATCACAAGTAGGCACAGAGGCAGGCAGAGAGAGAGGAGGAAGCAGGCTCCCCACTGGACATAAAGCCCGATGCGGGACTCGATCCCAGCATCCTGGGATCATGACCTAGGCCGAAGGCAGAGGCTTTAACTCACTGAGCCACCCAGGTGCCCCTGAAGACATTTATTATATGCTACTTGTATTATAATTATTTGTGGAAATACCTTGCCCCTTTCAATTCCTTTCCATCTCTGAGATCTGTGATTCTGAGTATGAAAACAAATAGAAGCATGATGGGAAAAATATGTTACTTTTATTTTCCTTTATGAGACTTTCATATCAAGGACTCTCAGAAAAACAGGAAACCCTGTGAGGAAAAAAAAAAAAAAAAGAAAAGACTTTTAAGCAAATGAGACATTCAATTAGGGCCAGAGCAGGCTGGAATACAGAAACGATTCTATGCTACTTTGAAGAGTTCAAAGGACCCCCCACATATATTCTCCCTTGTTTCCTGTAACAACCTGCTGAGATAGAGCAGCTGTTATTATTTCCATTTTGGCCAAAAAACTCCAATTAAAATGTAATCAAGAAACATGAGGATTTAAACTCTGCTATTGCTTGTATATGGTATCATAAAAGAACTAGTAGTCAGATGCTCAGAAGGTTTCCTTGGCCATAAAATGACTAAATGACTTCTAGGTTCAAGCTTGAAAATGCTATGATTTTCTAAGGCACTTAATTTGTAATTGGAAATGTCATGACATATTCTTTGATCTCCCTCTGAAGGATATTTGCATATCTGCCATTAAGGAGAAGGATATTGAAGCCAAGCTGACTCAGGTGATTGAAAATTGGACCAACCAGAACCTGAGTTTTGCAGCATTTAAGGGAAAGGGAGAGCTCCTTCTCAAAGGAACTGAATCAGGAGAGATCATCACCTTGATGGAGGATAGTTTAATGGTCTTAGGTTCCTTACTAAGCAACAGGTAATTTTATACTTTGGGGGAAGGTTTTAACTTGGTTTCTAGGGTTATATAATACTGGATGAAAGCCCAGTTTTGCATCTATGGCAAGATTCTGAACTCAAGGACTCACTCTTGTCTGTCCTTAAATGAGCTACCTATTTCCCTAATGATCATGGCTTCTGTCTCTTCTTTATTGTACTCATTTCTTCTTAACTGTTTTTCTGGTGGGCACTGTCATAATTATTTCCCCTCAGATTGGCAGTTTATCTCTTGAACATCTTGGGTCCCCACTGAGATGACATATTCATTTTGCTTTCTTTCTCTTTGGTTCCTCCAAGTTGTTATCTTTGCCTTCCTTGGCTAGCCCTGCTCAGGTGTTCACCCAGTGACCCAGGAAAAGTATGCTGGCAACACATGAAAGGAATATATTATTAGGGGCTTATTATGTAAACCCTTCATGCATTCTTTTATGAGGAGAATGGTCTATATGTGTGTTGGTTTTACTTTTCCCTAAGTGAGACAACCTATCCATCATTGGATTACTGAAACAGCTGGAAGGTGATTGTGACCTTGAGTGCAGTTTTTGGAAATGGGACTCAGATTAAGTATACTGTCAGGTCGTAATCTGGACATTAGCAACTTCTAATCCCCTAGCTGACTATGCAATAATTCTCAACTGTTCTTCATTTCAGCACACCTAAGAAATATGACATTACCTCATCATTAGCAGAATCAATGTCTGGGGTGCATGGGAATTCTAATATCCCTTCTCTAGGTTGGAATTACTGGTTAATGAATGATACCCTCCATGACTGCTGGCCTCAAAGGCACACTTGCACTTGGATAATGACCTAACTCCAGAGCTCCTAGTTCTGGGAGTTCTGGGTTGACTTGTTGGGGTTAAAACTGTACATATAGGGCTGCCTGGGTGGATCAGTGGGTTAAACCTCTGCCTTCGGCTCAGGTCATGATCTCAGGGTCCTGAGATCGAGTCCCACATCGGGGTCTCTGCTAGGTGGGGAGCCTGCTTCCTCCTCTCTCTCTCTCTGCTTGCCTCTCTGCATACTTGTGATCTCTGTCTGTCAAATAAATAAAATCTTAAAAAAAAAAAAAACTCTACATATATCTCTGCTTTCAAGGAATCTGAATAATCCTGGCAAAGGTGACCATAGGGTATTCAGTGGTTCTTAAACTTTATGGGATACTGCTTCCATTGCTCATTGCAAATTTTTCCTTGCTGATTTCCTGGGTGATGTCCTCTTGAAGAAAGACTGTAGATTCATCTGAACAGTGTCTATAGCCAACGAATTTGGGATTGGAAGCCTTTCTTAGTTTCATTTTTAACTTGGATTTAGCCTGGTTAGTATAATATTTATTTATAGTACTAGTAAATCAGTGCTGACACAGTGCCTGCTGGGTCTCTAGGGCTACCTGGGTGTGACTTCAGGAGGAAATTATTTATCTCCATAGGTGAGACTTGACTCCAGATACTGCCTGGTTGGTGACACCTTGCTAGTGAATTCCTGATTGATCTATAGGACTAACTATCCATCATGACAGGTTCCACTAGCCAAAGTTGTGCAATGACCAAAGGGCAGAACGTGGTTATGCTAGATCTTATTTCAAGTCTCCCTTTTTGATGCTGGGAAGTTACACACCGTCAAAGATGATTTTTTTTTCCCTCTCTCTGTGCAGGACCATTTTTATCCTAAATATCTAGGTGCTTCAACCCCCTGAAGTGTCCATCTGTACCATCTTAGTGTGCTTGTCTTAATTTCGAAGACGCTTTTAGCATATTGACTTCTTTTGGTTCTAGAGTGTTGGCCAGATGGACAGTATAAATTGAGTGTTGAGTCAAAAGCCTCTTACTACCTGAATAGCTCACGTATCTCCTACATAACTCCCCTTATACCTCTCTATATAGCATGGGCTTCTAGAGAAGTTATGGGTTGCATCCAGGCATCAGACTATACCCAGAAGAACCCCCTTCTGTATGTAAGCAACTGCAAGTCACCCCACCCTGGATTATGAAAAGTTTGAAGAGTGTTATCAATAATGGCCACTCACCAGCAATGTCACTATACCACACCAAAACTGCTTGTCATTGCCACAAACTGAGATTACCTTCTTTATCCAACTATAGGTAATTGGGTCCTTACCTGGTAGCTTCCCATCACTTCTTGCACGACATCCCCTGTATTTCTTGTCTTTCTTGGCTGCGCCCGGCTTTCTGGACACCTCAAATTCTCACAAACTCTGCAGCTAGCCCTGATGTTGAGAAAAGAGGAAGCATGCGATTTGGGGCCAACTATTCTGGATCTCTAACTCCCTAGAATCTAGGCATAGTGCTTGGTGGAATTAAAGTCTATGGGTGAGCAGAGCCCATCTGGAGGTGAACATCAACCCTCAATCTTGACTATTGGCCTTGTCATCATAGTTACAGAGACCAGGAACAGTGCCCTATGTGTTATTCCTGCAGTCAGTGCTCACTTAGATTTGGTTCACAGTAGTCTTCTAAAAACACCTTACTCTGTGTCATCACTTTCCTTCCAGAAACAACCAGACAATCATTTTGCTGGACCTCTGTGTCCAACACTTGGCCCATCTTCCTGGTCTGTGACTCATACACAGAAACAAGGAAAATCGCTATAATGATATGAGTTTTATGCCTAAAAAAACAAATATCTCATTCGCTGTATGAAATTTATTAGGAACTGCCTTTTAGAGAAAAAAAAGTTAATTTCCAAAGGAATGTTTCTCCTCTAATATACTTTTTTAAAAAAAGATTTTATTTATTTATTTGACAGAGAGAGAGATCACAAGTAGGCAGGGTCAGGCAGAGGGTGGTGGGTGGAGCAGGCTCCCCGCTGAGCAGAGAGCCTGATGTGGAGCTCTGTCCCAGGACCCTGAGCCAAAGGCAGCAGCTTAATCCCCTGAGCCACCCAGGTGCCCCTCGTCTAATTTTCTTTGGTAGGCCATAGTATTTTCTGCATCATCCTTCAAATATGGTATTTTTCCATTTTTACTTTTTAGATATAATGCTCCATTTAAAAAAACTATCCAGAGCTGGGTGTATAAATTGTCCACTTCCTCAGATATAATTGAAGAGTGGCTGGTAGTCCAGAACCTTTGGGTGTATCTTGAAGCTGTCTTTGTAGGTGGAGATATTGCCAAACAACTCCCTCAGGTAAATACGGTTTTTTGGCCCACATATCTGTTTTTGCAAATAAGTTTTATCAGAACACAGCTGTATCTATTCATTTATGTTCTGTCTACAGCTGCTTTACCATTGCCGCAGCAGACTTGAGTGGTTATATCAGAGAACTTATGGCCCACAGAGCCTAAAATATTTACTATACAGCTCCTTTGCAAAATAAATTTTAAAAATGTGCTGATTTCCTAATTTATATTAGTAGAAAGAAGAAATTCACATATTTTCAAATTTCCAGGTTTTCTGAGGTTGTAAGGTACATTGAAATATGGTACTATTAAATTATAGTTGTTCATCTCTTCTAAGAGGTTACCTTACAATCTTCCTCTGAGATTAGAATTAAAATTTATCTGTATTGTATAAGCACAAATTAACTATTAGTAAGTTGACCAGTAAGAGATCAGAAATATCCCTTGGGGCAAAGAAACATCTTCAGAAGCCCTTAACAAAAATCTTTTAAACAGCTTTATTTGGGCCTTTTAAGTAAATACACTTACTAATAGCTTTATACTATAAAGGTAATGTCCCTCTTATGAAATTAAGGCTGCTCTTTCTGAATTTCTATAAATACAAAATCTATATAAATTAAAAATCAAGGATAAAAGTGGTTTTGTTTTTTAGATTTTATTTATTTATTTGACAGAGAGAGATCACAAGTAGGCATAGAGGCAGGCAGAGAGAGAGAGAGAGAGGAGGAAGCAGGCTCCTTGCTGAGCAGAGAGCCCGGTGTGGGACTCGATCCCAGGACCCTGAGATCATGACCTGAGCGAAGGCAGCGGCTTAACCCACTGAGCCACCCAGGTGCCCAAGGATAAAATTGTTTTGAAAATGACTTGTTTCCTTTTGTAACAATACATTTTTAAAAATAGTTCTTTTCTTTTTCAATCAGAAAGTTTTATTGTTGAAAAAAAAAATACCCTTAAAAATGTTAAGAATCAAGTTTATGCCATTTCTTGAGGCATTTTTGCAATTGAATGCAAAGCTTAATATCATCCATAGTAAATAGAGAAATTTCATTTGCAAAAATGTAAATGAAGCTTTGTTCTGGGGTTTTACTTTTTTTTTCTTTTTCCTGGGGTATTTTTGAGCTGTCAGAGGATCTTGAGATCAGATTATTTTCATGCTTCTTCAGTTTGCTCATCAAACCAAACACCTGGGGTGCTGAAAGACTAGATTTGAGCTTTAAGTTGATAACTCTGCAAATTAATTGTGTGGCATTTTGAAAAATATATTAAATATAAGAAAACAAATAAGCAATAAGCCCCATTGTGACAAAGCAGTATGTAAACAGGCAGTTTTATGGCTGGTTTTGTGTTGTCTAGAGTTAATGCAGATGAAAAAAAATTGCTCCTTTAAATTATATAGACTGAGAACTAATAGAAGCCGGTCTGAGGAACTCTAGAAAATTCCAGAATGAAGACTTTGCTTTATTCAAATGTTAATTTTCACTGACTAGGAGTTTTTTTGTTTTGTTTTGTATTTTTTTAACTTTTTATTTTTTATGAACATATATTTTTATCCCCAGGGGTACAGGTCTGTGAATCGCCAGGTTTACACACTTCACAGCACTCACCAAAGCACATACCCTCCCCAATGTCCATAACCCCACCCCCCTCCTCCCAACCCCCCCTACCCCCAGCAACCCTCAGTTTGTTTTGTGGGAATAAGAGTCACTTATGGTTTGGCTCCCTCCCAATCCCATCTTGTTTCATTTATTCTTCTCCTACCCACTTAAACCCCCATGTTGCATCACCACTTCCTAATATCAGGGAGATCATATGATAGTTGTCTTTCACTGCTTGACTTATTTCGCTAAGCATGATACACTCTAGTTCCATCCATGTTGTCGCAAATGGCAAGATCTCATTTCTTTTGATGGCTGCATAGTATTCCATTGTGTATATATACCACCTCTTCTTTATCCATTCATCTGTTGATGGACATCTAGGTTCTTTCCATAGTTTGGCTATTGTGGACATTGCTGCTATAAACATTCAGGTGCACGTGCCCCTTTGGATCACTACGTTTTTTATCTTTAGGGTAAATACCGAGTAGTACAATTGCTGGGTCATAGGGAAGTTCTATTTTCAAAATTTTGAGGAACCTCCATGCTGTTTTCCAGAGTGGTTGCACCAGCCTGCATTCCCACCAACAGTGTAGGAGGGTTCCCCTTTCTCCGCATCCTCGCCAGCATCTGTCATTTCCTGACTTGTTGATTTTAGCCATTCTGACTGGTGTGAGGTGATATCTCATTGTGGTTTTGATTTGTATTTCCCTGATGCCGAGTGATATGGAGCACTTTTCATGTGTCTGTTGGCCATCTGGATGTCTTCTTTGCAGAAATGTCTGTTCATGTCCTCTGCCCATTTATTGATTGGATTATTTGTTCTTTGGGTGTTGAGTTTGCTAAGTTCTTTATAGATTTTGGACACTAGCCCTTTATCTGATATGTCATTTGCAAATATCTTCTCCCATTCTGTCAGTTGTCTTTTGATTTTGTCAACTGTTTCCTTTGCTGTGCAAAAGCTTTTGATCTTGATGAAATCCCAATAGTTCATTTTTGCCCTTGCTTCCCTTGCCTTTGGCGATGTTCCTAGGAAGATGTTGCTGCGGCTGAGGTCGAAGAGGTTGCTGCCTGTGTTCTCCTCCAGGATTTTGATGGATTCCTTTCGCACATTGAGGTCCTTCATCCATTTTGAGTCTATTTTCATGTGTGGTGTAAGGAAATGGTCCAATTTTATTTTTCTGCATGTGGCTGTCCAATTTTCCCAACACCATTTATTGAAGAGGCTGTCTTTTTTCCATTGGACATTCTTTCCTGCTTTGTCGAAGATTAGTTGACCATAGAGTTGAGGGTCTATTTCTGGGCTCTCTATTCTGTTCCATTGATCTATGTGTCTGTTTTTGTGCCAATACCATGCTGTCTTGATGATGACAGCTTTGTAATAGAGCTTGAAGTTCGGAATTGTGATGCCACCAACTTTGGCTTTCTTTTTCAATATCCCTTTGGCTATTCGAGGTCTTTTCTGGTTCCATATAAATTTTAGAATTATTTGTTCCATTTCTTTGAAAAAGATGGATGGTACTTTGATAGGAATTGCATTAAATGTGTAGATTGCTTTAGGTAGCATAGACATTTTCACAATACTTATTCTTCCAATCCAGGAGCATGGAACATTTTTCCATTTCTTTGTGTATTCCTCAATTTCTTTCATGAGTACTTTATAGTTTTCTGAGTATAGATTCTGTGCCTCTTTGGTTAGGTTTATTCTTAGGTATCTTACAGTTTGGGGTGCAATTGTAAATGGGATTGACTCCTTAATTTCTCTTTCTTCTGTCTTGCTGTTGGTGTAGAGAAATGCAACTGATTTCTGTGCATTGGTTTTATATCCTGACACTTTACTGAATTCCTGTACAAGTTCTAGCAGTTTTGGAGTGGAGTCTTTTGGGTTTTCCACATATAGTATCATATCATCTGCGAAGAGTGATAATTTGACTTCTTCTTTGCCAATTTGGATGCCTTTAATTTCCTTTTGTTGTCTGATTGCTGAGGCTAGGACTTCGGGTACTATTTTGAATAGCAGTGGTGATAATGGACATCCCTGCTGTGTTCCTGACCTTAGCGGAAAAGCTTTCAGTTTTTCTCCATTGAGAATGATATTTGCGGTGGGTTTTTCATAGATGGCTTTGATGATATTGAGGTATGTGCCCTCTATCCCTACACTTTGAAGAGTTTTGATCAGGAAGGGATGCTGTACTTTGTCAATGCTTTTTCAGCATCTATTGAGAGTTTCATATGGTTCTGGTTCTTTCTTTTATTGATGTGTTGTATCACATTGACTGATTTGCGGATGTTGAACCAACCTTGCAGCCCTGGAATAAATCCCACTTGGTTGTGATGAATAATCCTTTTAATGTACTGTTGAATCCTATTGGCTAGTATTTTGGTAAGAATTTTCACATCTGTGTTCATCAAGGATATTGGTCTATAGCTCTCTTTTTTGATGGGATCCTTGTCTGGTTTTGGGATCAAGGTGATGCTGGCCTCATAAAATGAGTTTGGAAGTTTTCCTTCCATTTTTATTTTTTGGAACAGTTTCAGGAGAATAGGAATTAGTTCTTCTTTAAATGTTTGGTAGAATTCCCCCGGGAAGCCATCTGGCCCTGGGCTTTTGTTTGTTTGGAGATTTTTTTTTTTTTTAAAGATTTTAATTATTTATTTGACAGAGAGAGATCACAAGTAGGCAGAGAGGCAGGCAGAGAGAGAGAGGGAAGCAGGCTCCCTGCTGAGCAGAGAGCCCGACATGGGCCTCGATCCCAGGACCCCGAGATCATGACCTGAGCCGAAGGCAGCGGCTTAACCCACTGAGCCACCCAGGTGCCCTGTTTGGAGATTTTTAATGACTGTTTCAATCTCCTTACTGGTTATGGGTCTGTTCAGGCTTTCTATTTCTTCCTGGTTCAGTTGTGGTAGTTTATATGTTTCTAGGAATGTATCCATTTCTTTCAGATTGTCAAATTTGTTGGCGTAGAGTTACTCATAGTATGTTCTTATAATAGTTTGTATTTCTTTGGTGTTAGTTGTGATCTCTCCTCTTTCATTCATGATTTTATTTATTTGGGTCCTTTCTCTTTTCTTTTTGATAAGTCGGTGCCAGGGGTTTATCAATTTTATTAATTCTTTCAAAGAACCAGCTCCTAGTTTCGTTGATTTGTTCTATTGTTTTTTTGGTTTCTATTTCATTGATTTCTGCTCTGATCTTTATGATTTCTCTTCTCCTGCTGGGCTTAGGGTTTCTTTCTTGTTCTTTCTGCAGCTCCTTTAGGTGTAGGGTTAGGTTGTGTACCTGAGACCTTTCTTGTTTCTTGAGAAAGGCTTGTACCACTATATATTTTCCTCTCAGGACTGCCTTTGTTGTGTCCCAAAGATTTTGAACCGTTGTATTTTCATTATCATTTGTTTCCATGATTTTTTTCAATTCTTCTTTAATTTCCCAATTGACCCATTCATTCTTTAGAAGGATGCTGTTTAGTCTCCATGTATTTGGGTTCTTTCCAAACTTCCTCTTGTGGTTGAGTTCTAGCTTCAGAGCATTGTGGTCTGAAAATATGCAGGGAATGATCCCAATCTTTTGATACCGGTTGAGTCCTGATTTAGGACCGAGAATGTGATCTATTCTGGAGAATGTTCCATGTGCACTAGAGAAGAATGTGTATTCTGTTGCTTTGGGATGAAATGTTCTGAATATATCTGTGATGTCCATCTGGTCCAGTGTGTCGTTTAAGGCCTTTATTTCCTTGTTGATCTTTTGCTTGGATGATCTGTCCATTTCAGTGAGGGGAGTGTTAAAGTCCCCTACTATTATTGTTGATGTGTTTCTTTGATTTTGTTATTAATTGGTTTATATAGTTGGCTGCTCCCATGTTGGGGGCATAGATACTTAAAATTGTTAGATCTTCTTGTCGGACAGACCCTTTGAGTATGATATAGTGTCCTTCCTCATCTCTTATTATAGTCTTTGGCTTAAAATCTAATTGATCTGATATAAGGATTGCCACTTCTGCTTTCTTCTGATGTCCATCAGCATGGTAAATTCTTTTCCACCCCCTCACTTTAAATCTGGAGGTGTCTTCAGGCTTAAAATGAGTTTCTTGTAGGCAACATATGGATGGGTTTTGTTTCTTTTCCATTCTGATACCCTGTGTCTTTTGATTGGGACATTTAGCCCATTAACAGTCAGGGTAACTATTGAGAGATATGAATTTAGTGCCATTGTATTGCCTGTAAGGTGACTGTTACTGTATATTTCCTCTGTTCCTTTCTGATCTACCACTTGTAGGCTCTCTCTTTGCTTATAGGACCCCTTTCAATATTTCCTGTAGAGCTGGTTTGGTTTGGTGTTTGCAAATCCTTTCGTTTTTGTTTGTCCTGGAAGCTTTTAATCTCTCCTTCTATTTTCAATGATAGCCTAGCCAGATATAGTATTCTTGGCTGCATGTTTTTCTCGTTTAGTGCTCTGAATATATCATGCCAGCTCTTTCTGGCCTGCCAGGTCTCTGTGGATAAGTCAGCTGCCAATCTAATATTTTTACCATTGTATGTTACAGACTTCTTTTCCTGGGCTGCTTTCAGGATTTTCTCTTTGTCACTAAGGCTTGTAAATTTTACTATTAGGTGACGGGGTGTGGGCCTATTCTTATTGATTTTGAGGGGCATTCTCTGAACCTCCTGAATTTTGATGCTCGTTCCCTTTGCCATATTGGGGAAATTCTCCCCAATAATTCTTTCCAGTATACCTTCTGCTCCCCTCTCTCTTTCTTCTTCTTCTGGAATCCCCATTATTCTAATGTTATTTCGTCTTACGGTGTCACTTATCTCTCGAATTCTCCCCTCATGGTCCAGTAGCTGTTTGTCCCTCTTTTGCTCAGCTTCTTTATTCTCTGTCATTTGGTCTACTATATCGCTAATTCTTTCTTCTGCCTCATTTATCCAAGCAGTGAGAGCCTCCATTTTTGATTGCACCTCATTCATAGTTTTTTTTATTTCAACTTGGTTAGATTTTAGTTCTTTTATTTCTCCAGAAAGGGCTTTTATATCTCTCGAGAGGGTTTCTCTAATATCTTCCATGCCTTTTTCGAGCCCGGCTATAACCTTGAGAATTGTCATTCTGAACTCTAGATCTGACATATTACCAATGTCTGTATTGACTAGGTCCCTAGCCTTCGGTACTGCCTCTTGTTCTTTTTTTGTGGTGAATTTTTCCACCTTGTCATTTTGTCCAGCTAAGAGTATATGAAGGAGCAAGTAAAATACTAAAAGGGTGGCAACAACCCCAGGAAAATATGCTTTAACCAAATCAGAAGAGATCCCAAATCGTGAGGGGGGAGAAACGGGATAAAAAGAGGTTCAAAAAGAAAGAAAGAAAAAGAAAAAAAAAAAGAAAAGAATTAAAAAAAGAAAATGAATAACGAAAAGTATAAAGAAAAAAATATATATTAGATAAACTAGTTAAAAAACATTAAAAAAGAAAAGGGTAAATGTTAAAAAAAATTTTAGCAGCAGAAGAGAAAAAAAATGAAAAAGAAAAAAATTAAATTAACTGCAAGACTAAAAAATCACAGGGAGAAAGCCATGAGTTCCGTGCTTTGCTTTCTCCTCCTCTGGAATTCTGCTGCTCTCCTTGGTATTGAAACTGCACTCCTTGGTAGGTGAACTTGGTCTTGGCTGGATTTCTTGTTGATCTTCTGGGGGAGGGGCCTGGTGTAGTGAGTCTCAAGTGTCTTTGCCCCAGGCGGTATTGCACCACCCTTACCAGGGGTCAGGCTGAGTAATCTGCTTGGGTTTGCTTTCAGGAGCTTTTGTTCCCTGAGCTCTTTCCGTAGAGTTCCGGAGGACGGGAATACAAATGGCGGCCTCCTGGTCTCCGGCCTGGAGGAGCCGAGAGCCCAGGGCCCCACTCCTCAGTGTGCCCTCAGAGAACAGCACCCAGTTACTCCCCTCTACCTGACCTCCAGCCGCGCTCCGAGTTCACCGAGTCTGTGGCTGGTTCAAGGTAACCCCCTGAGCTGGGAGCTTACTGTCGGCTCTGTCTCTGTAGCCGGTTTTCCCGTTCCAATACCCGCAAGCTTTGCGACACTCAGACACCCCCGATCCTTCTGTGACCCTGCGGGACCTGAGGCCATGCTGACCCTGTATGGGCTTCGCCTCGGTTTAGCCTCTGGACCGATGTCCCTCAGCAGAACAGACTTTTAAAAGTCCTGATTTTGTGCTCCATTGTTCTGCTGCTTGCCGGGCGCCAGCCCCTCCCCCCGGGGTCTATCTTCCCGTCGCTTTGGATTCACTTCTCCGCCAGTCCTACCTTTCAGAAAGTGGTTGTTTTTCTGTTTCCAGAATTGCTGTTCTTCTTCTCTTCAATCTGCCGATGGATTTGCAGGTGTTTGCAATCTTTAGATAAGCTATCTAGCTGATCTCCTGCTAGCTGAAGTAGTCTCAGCCTGCTACTTCTCCGCCATCTTGACTCCTCCCCCCTGACTAGGAGTTTTGTTTTAGGAAGCAAAGCGGTTTCAGAATATTGACAAGTCCTGGACGAAGATAATGCAGCGAGCTCATGAGAACCCCAATGTGATCAGTTGCTGTGTTGGAGATGAAACCATGGGTCAACTTTTACCTCATTTGCACGAACAGTTGGAAGTATGTCAGAAGTCACTCACAGGGTAAGAGTGGAAGTTGTTAAGTTTCCTCTCATTTTATATGTGATGGTGTTTTCTCCCAAACAAGTAAATAATATTGATGGCATTTCTGGTTTGATAGGGATGGCTAAAGTGGCTCTAGGAATTTAACATGAATTTAATTTTCCTGCAAAAAAGAACCCATAGCTTTGGGGGTTGGGGAGTTAAGGCATTGTAGTAGTTCTATAGGGCTTCTGTAAGAAATTTCCACCAACTGGGTGGCTTAAAACAACAGACATTTATTTACTCACATTTTGGGAGGTAAGAGATCTGAAATCAAGATGTCAGGGTCTTCTGAAGGTGCTGATGGAGAATCTTCCCTTCCTCTCCAAGGAATCTTCCTTTCCTCTCCTTGGCCTGTGGCTGCATAACTCAGATCTCTGTGTCTTTGCATGTCCTTCTCCTCTTCTTCCTGTGTGTCTCTTAGGAGGACTCTTGTGATGGGATTTAGGGCTCATCTGGATCAACCAGGATTCTCTCTTCTCAAGATCCTTAAATTCAATGCATCCACAATGACCTTTTTTCCAAATAAGGCCACATGCACTGCTTCCAGGGAACAGGACGAAGACATGTCTTCTGGAGGACTACCATTCAACTCACTACAGGCATGGAGTAGAGATGCACACTAAGCGAGCAATTAGCCAGACAAATTCATGGATGGTTTTCTTAAAAGGCAGTTCATTCTCAATTTCTGTTTGAAATAGAGTTATTGGATATCCTAGTTTGTCCAAGTTTATGTGCCTCTGCCCCAACTTCATGACTAGTGGGTCCCCCAGTGCTTCTCCAGTGTCCTGGTTGGGAGATAATTATGTGTTCATCCTGGGTTTAAGCCATGAAGTTCACAATATCCCTAGAAAGATCACAGTGATGTGATTTGAAGTGGAAGTTCATGAATGAATGGCAAAGAAAGAATTCTTGAGACGTTTTTGGTACAAAAAGGTGGCTTTGTTAAAGCACGGGGACAGGACCCATGGACAGAAAGAGCTGCACTCGAATTGTGAGGAGCAGTTCGTTACATACTTTGGAGTTGCAGGATGGGTAAAGACAAAGGAAGTTTCCAAAAAGATTTTCATATGCTAAAGAAGATTTATAGAATCCTGGCTAAGGTTTTTGTTTTTGTTTAATTTTTATTTATTTTTTAAATTTCTTTTTAGTGTTCCAGAATTCATTGTTGATGCACCACCCCCAGAGTTCCATGCAATACGTGACCTCCTTATTACCCACCACAGGGCTCACCCAACCTCCTGCCCCCTGCCCCTCCAAAACCCTCAGATTGTTTTTCAGAGTCCACAGTCTCTCATGGTTTGTCTCCCCCTCCAATTTCCCCCAACTCCCTTCTCCTCTCCATCTCCCCATGTCCTCTGGGTTAATCCTTATGCTCCACAAATAAATGAAACCATATGATAATTGACTCTCTCTGCTTGACTTATTTCATTCAGCATAATCTCTTCCAGTCCCATCCATATTGCTACGAAAGTTGGGTATTCATCCTTTCTGATGGAGGCATAATACTCCATAGTGTATATGGGCCACATCTTCCTTATCCGTTCATCTGCTGAAGGGCATCTTGGTTCTTTCCACAGTTTGGTGATTGTGGCCATTGCTGCTATGAACATTGGGGTACAGATGGCCCTTCTTTTCACTAGATCTGTATCTTTGGGGTAAATATCCAGTAGTGCAATTGCAGGGTCATAGGGAAGCTCTATTTTTAATTTCTTAAGGAATCTCCACACTGTTTTCCAAAGTGGCTGCACCAACTTGCATTCCCACCAACAGTGTAAGGGTTCGTCTTTCTTTCTCCACATCTTCTCCAACACATATTGTTTACTGTCTTGTTAATTTGGGCCATTTTAACTGGTGTAAGGTGGTATCCCAATGTGGTTTTGATTTGGATCTCCCTGATGGCTAGTGATGATGAACATTTTTTCATGTGTCTGTTAGCCATTTGTATGTCTTCTTTGGGGAAATGACTGTTCATGTCTTCTGCCCATTTTTTGACATGATTATCTGTTTTGTGTGTGTTGAGTTTGAGGAGTTCTTTATAGATCCTGGATATCAACCCTTTGTCTGTATTGTCATTTGCAAATATCTTCTCCAATTTCATGGGTTGCCTCTTTGTTTTGTTGACTGTTTCCTTTGCTGTGCAGAAGCTTTTGATCTTGATGAAGTCCCAAAAATCATTTTTGCTTTTGTTTCATTGCCTTTGAAGACATATCTTGAAAGAAGTTGCTGTGACTATGTCAAAGAGGTTACTGCCTATGTTCTCCTCTAGGATTCTGATGAATTCCTGCCTCATGTTGAGGTCTTTTATCCATTTCGAATTTATCTTTGTGTATGGTATAAGAGAATGGTTGAGTTTCATTCTTCTACACATAGCTGTCCTATATTCCCAGCACCATTTATTGAAGAGACTGTCTTTTTCCCACTGTATGTTTTTTCCTGCTTTGTCAAAGATTATTTGACCATAGAGTTGAGGGTCCATATCTGGGCTCTCTACTCTGTTCCACTGATCTATGTGTCTGCTTTTATGCCAGCACTATGCTGTCTTGTTTTTGTTTTTGTTTTTTTAACAGTAAGATATTGGAAGCTCTTGCAGGAATGTTATACTCTGCCTGTCTCAAGTATTTGTCAATGGGCTGCAAGTTATAAGAAAATCTAATTTTATCTACATTTCTTTTTTCCCTTGTTCTCCACATCAACAGGAGGGCTCTTGAGAAAGAAGAACCATAGGTGATGGAGCAGGTTCGCTCTGAATCCCTTTCTTATTTTACTTGCTTTCCCAAGTGCCATCCATGACCTAGCACAGACTTTGGTTCTAACCAAACATTTCAGAGGCAAATGGGAATTGACTGTAGGTGTTTGCTATTATCTTACTGAAGATATTAGGGATTGTGTCTTGGCTAAAAAATACCCCCAAATTACTAATTCAGAAAATGCCATTTGGTAATATGACTTTATTTAAAGGTATTTGGAGAAGAAGAGATTACTGTTTCCAAGATTCTTCTTTGTATCTGATCCAGTTCTCCTGGAAATTCTTGGACAAGCCAGTGATTCCCACACCATACAGGTATAGTCTTAAAATCTGTTACCTAAATTGCTTTTTTATACAGCATACATAATTTATAATAAAAATGAAGTTAGCAGCTTAATAACACAGGCAGGAGAGTATTAAAAATTATGTTGAGGGTAAAATGTCCTATTTCCTGTGTTTTCTGAGCTCATCAATCTAAGACAGGAGTCACTGATGATTATGCAACTCAACAGTTGAGTGACCTTAGCCAGATTCTTAATTTTCCCATGCCTCAGTTTCCTCATCTGTAAAATAGGAATGTTAATGGTTCCCACCTCATAGGATTATCATAAGGATTATGTGAGATCATGCACTGGAAAGTATTTTGAACACAGTATGTGCTCACTAAATGTTTTCATTATTGTGAGTATTTTAGTCTAAGTATTCTTAGATCAAATTGGGATTGTGGTTTGGATTTATTCAAATCCAAGAGTTTCTCAAGAGTTTTTAGACATTTCCAAGGGTGGTACTTCCAGAAAGCAGAACTAGGTATGGGAGGCACCAAAACACCCCATCCCAGGGCTTTTTCTGGTTTGGCAATCTGGGAAGCCACTGCTAATGTCTTCCTTGCTGGTTTCTGGGGACCTGTGGGGAAGAAAAAAGAGTTGAGGGAGGTCAAAGCTGTGTCAGACAGAGAGAAGCAGGAGAGAAGCAAGACAGAGATGTGTCTGGAAGGGACATAGGTAGGGACCGTGGGTTTTAGTCTCCATGTGGAGGAGGGCAACAGTCTTAGTCTGGCCTCCATTGTGGAACAAGGGCATTTACAGGAAACAGGCTGTGGGGCTGATCTTAAAAGTGGTCCTCTGAGTCAGTCGAGGATGAAAGCAGTGTTTTGTTTATTTGTTGAAGCAATGAAATGCGTTCTTTATCTCTTACATGTAAAAGCTTTTAAAAATGTCTCAGTGGCTTTTGTGTTTAGCCTCATGTATGATGCCTTTTCTCTGTCTTGTGCTTCCTACAGCCACATCTCCCTGCAGTATCTGACAACATAAACGAGGTGACATTTCATGCAAAAGACTACGATCGTATCCTGGCCGTCATATCAAGAGAAGGAGAAAAAATTATTGTAATTTAACTTGGTTAAAATTCTGTTATTTGGATTTATTTCAAAATTTAGGTTGAAAATTTTTATTTATTTCAAAATTTAGGTTCTCTTTTGAACAACAGAATTAGGGAGGAGGGTGAACTTGGGTTCTAATCCTGTCACCTTGGCTTGGTTACGCTGGCTTTCTATTTCCTTCCACCTATAGCATTAGTTGATTTTTCTCATGTTTTAAATATGCTGTGTAAAATTATTTGCTTTGCATTGAGGTACTGTGATTTATCAAGTGAAGTGTGACATTTGTAAAAATAGGAAATTATTATCAATTTGTAATCTCTCTGTAATATACTTTTTAGTTGGACAATCCCATTATGGCCAAAGGTCCGGTAGAGATTTGGCTTATGGATTTGTTAAAAATGCAGATGTCGTCCCTACATAATATCATTAGATCTGCATTCTACCAAATCAGTGATTCAGGATTTCAACTCTTACCTTTCCTCAACCACTTCCCAGCACAGGTGAGAATATATGTTTAAATAATGGAAATATGGGGGAAATATACTCAGGAAGCAGTTGGCCTTGATGGTGTGGCAGCCTTTGTAGCCCTGAACTAGCTAGGGAGGCCTTCCCACCCTCAGCAGCCATCTCCCTACTTGTCCACCTACATGGTTCTAGGCCAACCTGTCCCATTCCCAGGAAGAGGATTTGCCACTCTTCTCCCATCATTAAGGAAAACACTAAGACTAAACTCACTAATGGAAAATTTCATCTTACATATAAAACACACCTCTCATGTATGGATTAGATGGTATATTTTCCATATACCTATGTATAGATATGTGTAAATACACATATTGCTAGAAACATAGACATAAATAAAAGGAATGAGTATATCTTTTCCTAAAACAAACTCTATCTTGGCTGTTGTGTATTTTCCCCTCAAGGGGTTAAAAGTTGGCATAATCTGTTAAAGGAGGCCTCTTCATGCAGCTAACTTCCTAACAGGACCGGACCTTGAAGAGCCTGGGATTAGACCAGGTGTTTTCTTAAACAACCCTCACATTCTAAGGCTCTCAGGAACTTATCATGTTGCGCCAAGTATTATTAAAACTGAGTGCAGGAAAAGAAGAGCCAACAGTTCATTCAAATTTTCAAATTCCAGCCAGAATAAATGAAGAATGATGCTTTGTGATCTGGGTCAGAGATAGCGTGGGAGAGAAGGCAAGATATATCAAGGGAAGAAACAGGCAGTTTTGACCCAAACTACACTTCTTGTCTAACTGCTTCTCCCAACCCAGTGTCTAATTCATGACTTAATGCACACACAGCGGAGACAGCTGAAATGATAGGAAATTACTTATTCAAATGACACAACTTACTGCTATAGAATCAAGCTTTATTAGAGAGAATATTCTGATATTGTATTTAATATTTTTGTATTGTGTAATCTCCTTGGCAAACCTTAATATCCTTCTTAGCTTTATTACCTTTGTGATGAAGCTTTATAAAATATTTGATAAGGTGAGAAAAATAGCTTCTTAGACCAAATCAGCATACCTTCCCTCTCCTAGAAAACTTGATTGCCTGTGTGTTCTGAAGGAGATGATCAGTCTACTGTAGACAGAGCAGTTAGCATTGTGTGGAGAACTGAAAGCAAATTCAGAGCAGGCATGAAGTTGAGCAAGGATGGAACAGGAAAGCTGACCAGCCGTCAGGATTTTCTATAGTGTGTATACAGCACAAATGAGCAGATGAAATTTTAAACAATTTTAGTGGGCGAACTTCAGTTATTTGGAAAAATTGCTGTAAGGAGGATTGTGGATATATATTCATCCAATATCTATTCTGTACATACATGTTCATTCAGTATATACATTACTTATTTCAACCATCTGGAAATGATGACTTAATATTTTAGTGTTTTCCTTTCTAGCCCTTTCCCCATGTTTATTACAGGTAATGAGTAACATCGAGGAGAATGAGCATTCTTGTTTTGTTTTCATTTTAATGAGACGTCCTCCAGTTTTCACTCTAAGTGTCCTGCCTTCTTAAACTGAGTTAAAAAACACAATTTAAACATTTCTTGGTGTCTGAGGATAGTCATTTTATTTTTAAGTAATCTCTATACCCAACCTGAGGCTTGGACTTCACAACCCTGAGATCAAGGGTTGCATGCTTTGAGCCAGCCAGGCTTTGAAAGATTAGTTTTCAGACTTTACCACTAAGCAGTGATTTCTCAGAGAGTGTGGGTCTCTGTCTCTAAATCAGAGAGGCTTACACTGCTGGGTATTTTTGTCTTTTGCTTTGTTTTTTTTGTTTTCATTTTTTTGGTGTGTGTTTTGTTGTTGTTGTTGTTGTTTTTTGGACTTCACAACCCTGAGATCAAGGGTTGCATGCTTTGAGCCAGCCAGGCTTTTAAAGATTAGTTTTCAGACTTTACCACTAAGCAGTGATTTCTCAGAGAGTGTGGGTCTGTGTCTCTAAATCAGAGAGGCTTACACTGCTGGGTATTTTTGTTTTTTGCTTTGTGTTTTTTTGTTTTGTTTTGTTTTCATTTTTTGGGTGTGTTTTGTTGTTGTTGGTGTTGTTTTGTTTTTCCTCTACTGTGCCATTTTCTGCTGCTTTCAGAGTCAGAATTGGCTTGCTACTGGGAGCTTCCTGATGTGGGAGGTTTCCTCCACATCGGTTTGGTCTCACCTCAGTCGGGTACCTTCATTTGTCTTCACCTGCAGACCACAGGTTTGGCCACTGCTCTAGCACAAAACATTTTGCAGTCTTGAGGAGGCAGGGATAAGGAAAGGGTTATATTCGTGCCTTAGCCACATTAATACCACGCCCAACTGTATCCCCATGCCACTCACTCTGTTCTCAACCCTCCACCAAATGTGAGGTTGCCTTAGGTCCAAATGATCTCGGATCTGTTACTCAACTCTGCGGATGAACAGAAGTTCTTAAAGGGACAGCTGGCGCAGCAAGGTGAGGGTGGGCCTTGTCCCAACAATTTTATTCCTTTCTCAGGGTAGAAGTTGTAGGCAAGGTGACAGTCACAACTTCCCTATGCCATCATCAGGAGAAAAAGGACTAGCTTCTTCCCCTTCTCATTTTCTGTCTCTCTCTCTCCTACAGATAAATATATATATAGAGAAGTAGATTTAGGAAAAGATACAGATGATAGAGGGAGTGGGAGATTAAGAAAGGAGAAAATGTACTGTTTCTAGAAGCTGCAAAATGTACTGTTTCTAGAAGCTGGGAAATCTTCCTGCAGAAGAATACACAACAATGAGTCTAGTAATTCCATTTGCTTTTGTTGGTGAAGAAAAATCATCATATGGAGCTATCTGGTTGTCTCATACCTTCCTCTATAGACAAATTTGTTAAGCATCCTTCATAAAATACATACAGCTCCATAAATGATAGCCGTTGTTTTCATTACTATTTATCTCTCTGCATTGAAATCATTAGATATCAGCACTTAGAACTTCAAATGATTATTTTTCCTCTTTTGGGAGTGGAGAAATGCATGTCTTTTTTGAGTTTAAAGTGGGTCAAACCTTGCTCGCCTTCATATTGGATGAGTGACCGCCAAATTTTAATGCAGATGTGCTTTAAATAGTTGGCAAATTTACTTATTATTTTTCTTCCGGATGCATAGGTGGGGCTTCTGGGAATTCAGATGTTGTGGACACATGATTCAGAAGAGGCTTTAAATAATGCAAAAGATGACAGGAAAATCATGCACGTGACTAATCAGAAATTTTTGGATATTCTAAATATTCTAATTGGCCAGACAACACATGACCTAAGCAAGTTTGATAGAGTGAAATTTGAAACTCTGATTACCATCCATGTGCATCAGAGAGATATTTTTGATGACTTGGTAAAGTATCTTTATTTTCTTAAACTAATGTAGTATACTGATTAAAAACTTAGTGCTCCTAATAATGAGCAATTAGATATTATATATATGCCCTAATGTATATGAACCTTCCATCTACTTGGTCCTTTTCCCAAACTGTCTCCATATATACCATGTCTACAACTCTCTCCATTTGGTGGTTTAAACAACTATATATGTACATTCACATATGTCATTCTGAAAGGATGGAACCAACTGATGAGATGTGAACTAACTACTTGTTCCATTACACCAAATCACCAGGGATAGGATACAGTCTAGGTGAGACTGGTCATGAGTTATTTGTTTCATTGAGAAATAAGTCTTGATCAAATCAAGCTTCAGAGAAGTCTCATGGACATTTGTCCAGTTGATAGCGTCCAGCAGGGCAGCATGGACTAAATTTGGACAATGTTGTGTAGGGTGAGAGTAGGAGGGGTGGTATTCGAACTCCCTTCAGAAATAGGGGTCTAAACAGCGGTCTTGAGCCAAAGTTCTCCTAAAGCAGTGGTTATCATTATAGGGTAGGAGCCCAGGAGGCTTTGATAAACACCCATTTGACTATCTTTGTCTTTAGCTACCATTGCTTGATTTGATTTGATTTGATTCATCTTAAAGACATCTCTTTTCTTCACCAGAGACATGTAATTCATGCACCGTGGGGCTCTTTTTTAGAGAATATAATCAATCAGAGACAAATGGTTTCAAACTTGTATCAAAGGTTCTGATCAGGGCACCTGGGTGGCTCAGTTGGTTAAGCATCTTCCTTTGGCTCAGGTCATGATCCTGGGGTCTTGGGATCAAGCCCTGCATTGGGCTCCCTGCTCAGTGAGGCATCTGCTGCTTCTCCCTCTGCCCCTGCTTGTTCTTTCTCTCTCTCTCTCTCTCTCTCTCTCTCTAATGAATAAATAAAATCTTTAAGAAAAGGAGTTCTATCAGATAAGTTCAAATTTATGGAAGGTTGAAGGACATACAGTCCATTTATTCTCCTGGAATTTAGAGCGTCACTTCTCAAAATATTATTATATGCCAACCAGTTGCATTAGCATTTCCGGGGAGCTGATTAGAAAAGCAGAATCTCCAGTCCTCTCCTCCATCCCATCCCCCACTGAATGAGAATCTGCATTTCAGGATTCCCAAGTGATTCATAAATGCAGGTTAACGTTGAGGAAACACTGCTCTAGGTTTTATCTCTGGATCTTCTGATCACGCCAGTCATACTGAGCTGCATACTCAGACCATAGTTCTTTGGCCATCTACAGAGTTGCTTTCAGTACATTGTAGTACTGTAATATGTTGGCTTTCTTTGAAGTCCACCTCAAGAAACTCCCGTGAAATCCCTTACTGTATCTGTGAAGAACATGAGGCTAACCTTTCTTATTTACTTTTTTTTTTTAAAGATTTTATTGATTTATTTGACAGAGAGAGAGAGAGAATACAAGCAGGCAGAGCAGCAGGCAGAGGGAGAAGGAGAAGCAACTCCCAGCTGAGCAAGGAGCCCGATGTGGGGCTCAATTGTAGGACCCTGAGATTGTGACCTGAGCCCAAGGCAAATGCTCAACTGACTGAGCCACCCATGCACACCCCCTCTTGCTGACTCTTAAAGCTGAAATACCCTGGAAGAAATTTCTTTTAAATTGAAGTGCTGAACAAAGCCTTACTTCACATCCAGTTGGATTTTTGAAAAGAAAACCCTATACACAATTAAAACCACATACCTGTATTCTTTTTGTCTTAATTACTATTGAACTCATGGTCTCTCTGCCTCCCAACTAAGATGAGATCTCATGGCTGGCATATTTGCATTTTATTTTTCCATGTGCAATGCTTAGAATAGCCTGATGCACGGAAAGAACTCAATCAGTATTAGCAATTATTTTTTTCTTCAACTTCCGTCTCCTCCTCACCATCTTAATGGATTGTTGAGAGGAGCTAGTTGACAGCATCTCCGTGGCTGCAGGTCCCGTGTGAGGGAAGGAGTCCCCGGGGGAGACACTGGATCGTGTCACCTGAAAGTTGTTCTTTAAGGTGATGAATACAAACTGTGATTTAGCAGAGAAGCCAGAATTCCTAAGTGCAGGGGGAAGCAAGACCGTAAACAAACGATGATGACAAAAAGCGGGACTCTTCCTCGCGTGGAGACTTGATTAGGTGGAGACTGGAACATAGCAGGGTTGCCGGAGGTCAGCTGAACGACCTGGAAGTGAGATTGAATTTAAGACCAGTGAAGGGGGATCCTTTGCCACTTGCCCCTGTTGATGCACCTAAGTGGGCAGGACCAAATTTTCTCCAAGGTTGCCCATGGAAAATCACAAAGTACTTGAGAATGTGGTTTTGGTGGGACATTGTTCCTAATGTGCTTCCCTGGATTCTCTCTCTTGTATACATGGCTGTAGGAGCCCAGGACCTCTTGCTCATAGGTGTACGTTGATGACCTGGCAGATTAGTGGGTTTGGCCACATTGCTGGTGTAGGAAGGCGTGTGTGCATAATCGACCGTACATTTCCCTGCTGATCCCTTTGGAGGCTTCCTTTTGCCACGAGAACACTGTTCAGCTCTGCTTCCATGTCTTGTGAAGCCCCAGTTCTCTCTTTCTCTAGAATCCCAGATGCCTCAGCTGTACTGAACTTCTTTCACTTTCCCGAACATGCAGCCAGATCTTCTGAGTCTTTGCCTGGGACATTTTACCCCTTTTAAAGATTTACTTATTTTTTTTCTTTCAGTTTTGTTTCCCTGGGTAGTTCCTACCATTTTTTTCTGGGTTTAGTTTGAATATCCCTTTCAGGACCCCTAGACTACATTAGGTCCTCTTGCTACATATTTCCATGAACCCTGAATTTCTTTTCATACTTTTTTGCAATTACTTGCTTATCTGTTTGTCTTTTGTCTTCTTTTGTCAGCTCCAGAAGGCAGGAACAAAGCCTGTCTGTGTTCACCCAGCACAGTGTCAGGCCCAAGAAGGGACTTAATAAATATATGTTAGATAAATGAGAATTAGTTTACAAACGAGGATAAAAACTGCACATATGCTTGTTCTATGCTATTGCAATTCAGTATGTAATCTCTTTGCATTTCATGTTTTTAAGGTAAAAATGCATATCAGATCAGTTACTGACTTTGAATGGCTGAAACAGAGTAGATTTTATTTTAAGGAAGATTTGGATCAAACTGTGGTGTCTATTACAGATGTGGATTTTATTTACCAGAATGAATTTCTGGGATGCACTGATCGTCTTGTCATCACTCCCTTAACAGATAGGTGAGACACTCTGTTTTTGTTACTCCATTTTCTAATTAAATGATGTTCTTAACATTGCTTTCAAATTGCATTTGAAATATTAACAAAAGCGTATTGCTGTTGTGTTAGGTCTATGCTAGCTCATCAAAGTCAGTCTAACAATGAGAGAACCAAGGTTATTACTTAAATGTACATGTGCATTACATTTTTGTAAAGCAGGAAAAGATAAAAGAATGAAAGTGAGCTTAAACATTGACTGTGAGTAATACAGTAATGAATTTTAGATGGCAAGATGGAAAAATATCTCTGGCAACAAAAAAGGAACTCGTTAGATTTACAAAGAAGGAAGGGACCTTGGAGATTATCTAATTTAGTCTCCTGGTTTTCCAAATGTAGAAATGGATACCTAAAGTGAAGTTTCTTGGCCAGGTATGAATAATCAGTCAACGACTGATCTCCTCACAGTTCTTTCCAGCATGTGACATCAGACAGAACTGGTCCTTTCTCATCTCTACATAATCCCACGGCAACCAGTTCAATATGTTATACATAGAAGATGCTCAGTAAGTGTGTGTAGAATTGACTTAAATTGGGTCACAGAATGATTAATTCTGCTCCTACTTTAAATAGAATTGTCTGCAGGTAAAATTATGGTGCAGATTATGTCTTTAGTTTCTTGACTCATCCAACCTCCTTCTGTATGCCCAGTGCTATTGTAGCATAAACTTGTCCATGTGTTTCCTCTTCCCCTGAGGTTTACATATAAAGCTTCAAATCTAGGAAGCTTCACTAAGTTTTACTTGGCTCTGAAACAAACATAACTTAAGCTGGATCATGGATACAAGAAGATTCATTATATTATTTTTTTTACTTACCTCAATGAGTGAAGCATTTCATAGTAAAATGATTTATTTGCAGTGGCGTCCTGGAGTTGACTCATACAGCTTTTTTTTTTTTTTTAATTTAAAGATTTTATTTATTGATTTGGGAGAGAGAGAGAGCACAAGATGGGGGAGGGTCAGAGGGAGAATCAGACTCCCCAGTGAGCAAGGAGCCCAAGGTAGGGCTCGATCCCAGGACTCCAGGATCATGGCCAGAGCCAAAGGCAGTCGCTTAACCAACTGAGCTACCCAGGTGCCCTTGTACCAGCCTTTGAGAGTCAACAATATGCATCTCTTCCCAGTTTTGTGATATCACATCGATAGCCTTTCGTGGCCCTGGTGGAAATATTTATACCACTGCAATTGGCAAACATGAAAATAAGATTGATTAATTGATTGGTTGATTTCCTGGAGAGCCAGTTGTTCATCATCTGCCAGCATACGATGGCTTCTTTGGTTCTCTGACTTGCGATTTATCCTGACCATAGTGCAGGGAAGGCCTGAAAGTTTTAAGTCAGGGTTGAGGAGTTTAGAAAGCTTGTCCCAAGAAATGTTTGCAATCACTGTACTACTTCTAGTGAATATCAAGTGCTCCAGCCTCTTTTATGTGAGCAGCTCCAATTCTCAACTAGATAGGCCCATTCCAGTCACATTGGACTTTGGCTTATGCTCTAGGGCAGTAATAAGCTCTCCCACACTCCCGGTGATTTCTCTTTTTCCTGTTTGCAGATGCTATATCACCTTAGCGCAGGCTTTGGGAATGAACATGGGAGGTGCTCCAGCAGGACCTGCAGGCACTGGCAAAACAGAAACTACAAAAGACATGGGAAGATGTTTGGGGAAATATGTGGTCGTGTTTAACTGCTCAGATCAAATGGATTTCCGAGGGCTGGGACGGATTTTTAAAGGCAAGTGTCAAACACTGTTGAATACATTGTTAGTGAATGTATTTTTATTGCTCTTTAACATTATTTTCTGATATTAACCTAACGGGATATTTTTCCACCAAAATAGTATAGGTTGGTGCATATGATATGGCCATTTTTCTGTGTCAAAAATGGCTGGATGTCATCAATTTCATATGGTTCAATGCTATTGCTGGCATTCTAGTCCATGAGTTGAATGTGTATTGGATTGTGAAAATAAAATCAATTTATTATTGCCTGAAACGGTGGTGGAGGGGATAAGATCAAGATAGCAAACCCATGACACATGTGGCTTCCCTTCCTGCATTAAATCCCATTGAAATGAAAGATATCATTTAGGACAGAATTTAGAGATGGTGGTATTGGTGTGGGGATTGATAAATAGACCAGTGAAATATAATGGAGAATGCAAAAAATGGGCCAAGGAGATTTGACATATGGCAAAGGTGGTATTGTAAATCAGTGATGAAGAGATAGACTTTACTATAAATCATTCTGGGATAAAAGATGATTAATATTTAACAACGGAAATCGGATCCCTACACACATAAAAATTGGATGCCTACACCATATATAAAAATCAGTTTTGGGGATGAAATATCTGAATGTGGTGGGCAACAACCATACAGTTTTTAGAAGGTAATAAATAAAAATATCTTTAATACAAAAATCACAAGCCATAAAGATAAGACTGATAAATTGCTTATCCTCAATCAAAAACTTCTCTTCATTGGTGGATACCAAAGGGAGAAAAGCCATGCCAGAAATTTGGAAAGGCATTAGCAACCTATATTACCTGCAAAGGATTAAGATCCCAAATACATGACTAATGCCCATGAATGAATGAAAGAAAACAGAGAAAAAGTCTTGAATAGACTTTTCATGAATGAAGAGAATCCATGTCACCAGCAGTGGAAGAATTATAAATCTTAAAGTGATTCCATTTTGTACACACCAGATTGCATAAATTTAAGTGTGACATTTTGACCATTGGTAAGGGATAGCATAACAGAAACAATCATCAGCTCCCAGTAGGAGTGTAAAAGTTGTTTGGGAAAAAACAGCACCATGTGGGGACCCCTGGGTGGCTCAGTTGGTTGGACGACTGCCTTCGGCTCAGATCATGATCCCGGAGTCCCGGGATCGAGTCCCGCATCGGGCTCCCAGCTCCACAGGGAGTCTGCTTCTCCCTCTGACTTTCTCCTTGCTCATGCTCTCTCTCACTGTCTCTCTCTCAAATAAATAAATAAAATCTTAAAAAAAAAAAACAAAAAACAGCACCATGTGTATTCTCATCTGTCCCACCTCCTGGTCTATAGTCAGATAAATGACACTCGTGCACTGAGGTCTGTGTGTAGATGTTCTCTGCAGCATTGCTTAAGACAACAAACAATGGGAAACACCTCTAGTGTCCTCTTCAATGGGGTGGATGTATACACACATCAATTGGGAGAATATAATTTATATATTGTGTATCCAGGAAGGAAAAATATAATGTATATATGTGGATTTGTGTATAATGGTGTTATGGAGCAGTAAAAAGGAATAACTACAGGGCAGTGTGTTGACACAGATATAATTCAGAGTGAAGGAAGCTAGTCTCACAAAAATACATGTAGTATGATTAAATTTATTTAAAATTCAAAAATTGGGGGTGCCTGGGTGGCTCAGTGGGTTAAAGCCTCTGCCTTTGGCTCAGGTCATGATCTCAGGGTCCTGGGATCGAGCCCCAAGTTGGGCTCTCTGCTCAGCGGGGAGCCTGCTTCCCTTCCTCTCTGCCTGCCTCTCTGCCTACTTGTAACCTCTGTCTGTCAAATGAATAAAAAAAATCTTTAGGCCAAACTGTGGAAAGAACCAAGATGCCCTTCAATGGACGAATGGATAAGGAAGATGGGGTCCATATACACTATGGAGTATTATGCCTCCATCAGAAAGGATGAATACCCAGCTTTTGTAGCAACATGGATGGGACTGGAAGAGAATATGCTGAATGAAATAAGCCAAGCAGAGAGAGTCAATTATCATATGGTTTCACTTATTTGTGGAGCATAACAAATAGCATGGAGGACATGGGGAGTTAGAGAGGAGAAGGGATTTGGGGTAAATTGGAAGGGGAGGTGAACCATGAGAGACTATGGACTCTGAAAAACAATCTGAGGGGTTTGAAGTGGCGGGGGGAGTGGGAGGTTGGGGTACCAAGTGGTGGGTATTATAGAGGGCACGGATTGCATGGAGCACTGGGTGTGGTAAAAAAAAATAATGAATACTGTTATGCTGAAAATAAATAAAAAATAAATTTAAAAAAATTAAAAAATTGGATAAAGCTGAAAATACATATCATTCAGATATGTATACAGAAATAGTAAAAAGTCAAAGAAAAGCAAGAGTATGATGGTCACACAGTTCAGACTAGCAGTGCCTCCCTCTAGGAGGGAAGAAAGGGGATATAGTAGGGGAGAAGTACATTGGGGCTTCCTTCCATAAAAATCATGAGTCACCCATGCAGCCCTTTCTTTCTTTCTTTCTTTTAAATTAACATATAATGTATTATTTGTGTCAGGGGTACAGGTCTGTGATTTATCAGTCCTACACAATACACAATGCTCACCATAGCACATACCCTCCCCAATGTCCATCACCAGCCACCCCATCTTTTCCGCCCCCCTCCTCTCCAGCAACCCTCAGTTTGTTTCCTGAGATTAAGAGTCTCTTATGGTTTGTCTCCTTCTATGGTTTCGTCTTGTTTCATTTTTTCCCTCCCTTCCCCTATGATCCTCTGTCTTGTTTCTCAAATTCCTCATATCAGTGAGATCATATGATGATTGTCTTTCTTTGATTGACTTATTTTGCTTAGCATAATACCCTCTAGTTTCATCCATGTCATTGCAAATGTCAAAATTTCAGGGTTTTTGATGGCTACATAATATTTCATTATATATATATATAATGAAATATTATGTATATATATATATATATATATATCACATCTTTTTTATCCATTCATTTGTTGATGGACATCTAGGCTCTTTCCATAATTTGGCTATTGTAGACATTGCTGCTATAAACATTGGGGCACAGTGCTCCTTCGGATCACTACATTTTTATCTTTAGGGTAAATACCCAGTAGTACAATTGCTGGGTCATACATAGGGTAGCTCTGTTTTCAGCTTTCTGAGGAACCTCCACACTGTTTTCCAGAGTGCAGCCCTTCCCTTAAATACAATTTGAGAATATTCCTGTAATAGATACTATGAGATTTCACATCCAGCTCTCACTTTAATATATGTACATAACATCTGAAATACATATATACAAATACATAGTCATACATATATATCTATATTTACATGTATGTGATGCAAGTCTTTTTTTTTAAAGATTTTTATTTATTTATTTGGCAGACAGAGATCACAAGCAGGCAGAGAGGCACACAGAGAGAGAAGGAGGGGAAGCAGACTCCCTGCTGAGCAGAGAGCCCGATGTGGGGCTCGATCCCAGGACCCTGGGATCATGACCCGAGCTGAAGGCAGAGGCTTTAACCACTGAGCCACCCCGGCACCCCTGATGCACAGTCTTTGTGTGACATTTTTCCACTTAAGAAAGAGAACAAAACACAAGCTATAGACTGGGAGAAAATATTTTAACATGTATAGCTGACAAAAAATTAATACCCAGCATTAAAAAAGATTTTCTTCTGATAAAAAAACCAAAATAAAGCAAAAATGAGATATCAACCTCACTCCTTCCAGATTGGCAGAAATGGAAAAGTCTGGCCAAAACACTAGTGGTAAGGATATATAGAAATTACAACCATTGATACTTCTTAGTTGTGTGTAAACTTGTAGAGCTGCTTCTGAGAACAGACTGGCAGCAGGTGGTAAATGTGAAGATGCACATACTCTCTTTGACCCAGCATTTCCATTCCTCACACACGTTGTAAGAAGACATGAGTCAGATTGATACATTGTTACAACAAATTATTAGCAGCAACCCAAATACCCATTGAAAGGAGACTGAAATTTTAAACTGGCATATTTATGCAATGGAATACTGTACGGTATAATATTTAAGATAGTGAATTATATCTATGTGTATCAGTTTAGATAAATCTCAGAAAAATAATATGGAACAAATAAATCAGATTTCAGGAGGAGATATGCAGTGTCTTAGAGGTAGCCACATGTAGATAGATACACATATACAAATCTTGAATAAGCAAAATATACAGTGTCCATGAATACATGCATAAGAGCAGTCTTTTAAAGCATGAATTTGGGATCCAGCCATTGAACTGGGATACAGGTTACCTCTGGAGAAGGAGGGAGTATGCATCCAAGAGAAACATACATGTATTTGAGCTGTAGTTCTAATATTTTATTCTTTAGAATGAAATTTGAAGCAAATTATTAAGGTTTGATAGGTAGGTGTATGGGTATTCACTAAATTATTTTTTATAATTGCCTGTTCAGCCATTTATGAACCTGAGAATCACTTCCTTAACCAGAAAGAATGGTTCTTCTGTAAATGACTCCTAGCTTAAAGGCTGGGGATGGGGGAGAGCAGCAGACTAGAGCACATGGTAAATCCCAGAGTGCCAAAATGATAACAGATGACAGAACAAAAGAAAAGGACGTGGCTATGTCCAGTAGTATTCCTCTGTATAAAAGTTGTAAGTCAGCTCTCAGAAGTGGGAATCCTGTCAAAGATAAAGATGGGGTCCATACAGATGATGGAATAGTACTCAGCCATGAGAAAAGATGAATACCCAATTTTGGCATCAACATGAATGGGACTGGAGGAGATTATGCTGAGTGAAATACGTCAAGCAGAGAGAGTCAATTATCATATGATTTCACTTAGTTGTGGAACATAAGGAATAGCATGGAGGACATTAGGAGAAGGAAGGGGAAAATGAAGGGGGGGAACCGGAGGGGGAGATGAATCATGACAGACCATGGACTCTGGGAAACAAATTGAAGGTTTTAGAGGGGAGGGGGGTGGGGGGATGGGTGAGCACAGTGATGGGTATTAAGGAGGGCACGGATTGCATCCCCCCACCCCCTCCCCTCTAAAACATCATAACTAATGATGTACTGTATGGTGACCAACATAACATAAAATTTTTTTAAAAAATTTAAATCAAAAGCTTCTGCACAGCAAAGGAAACAGTCAAAAAAAACAAAGAGGCAGCCCACGGAATGGGAGAAGATATTTGCAAATGACAGTACAGACAAAAGGTTGATATCCAGGATCTATAATGAACTCCTCAAACTCAACACACACAAAACAAGCAATCATATAAAAAAATGGGCAGAAGATATAAACAGAGATTTCTCCAATGAAGACATACAAATGGCTATCAGACACATGAGAAAATGTTCATCATCACTAGCCCTCAGGGAGATTCAAATTAAAACCACATTGAGATACCACCTTACACCAGTTAGAATGGCCAAAATTAACAAGACAGGAAACAACATGTGTTGGAGGGGATGTGGAGAAAGGGGAACCCTGTTACACTGTTGGTGGGATGCAGGTTGGTGCAGCCTCTTTGGAGAACAGTGTGGAGATTCCTCAAGAAATTAAAAATAGAACTTCCCTATGACCCTGCCATTGCACTCCTGGGTATTTACCCCCAAAATACAGATGTAGTGAAAAGAAGGGCCATCTGTACCTCAATGTTTATAGCAGCAATGGCCACGGTTGCCAAACTGTGGAAAGAACCAAGATGCCCTTCAACGGACGAATGGATAAGGAAGATGTGGTCCATATACACTATGGAGTATTATGCCTCCATCAGAAAGGATGAATACCCAACTTTTGTAGCAACATGGATGGGACTGGAAGAGATGATGCTGAGTGAAATAAGTCAAGCAGAGAGAGTCAATTATCATATGGTTTCACTTATTTGTGGAGCATAACAAATAGCATGGAGGACATGGGGAGTTAGAGAGGAGAAGGGAGTTGGGGTAAATTGGAAGGGGAGGTGAATCAGAGACTATGGACTCTGAAAAACAATCTGAGGGGTTTGAAGTAGCGGGGGTGTGGGAGGTTGGGGTACCAGGTAGTGGGTATCATAGAGGGCACGGATTGCATGGAGCACTGGGTGTGGTGAAAAAATAATGAATACTGTTATGCTGAAAATAAATAAATTTAATTTAAAAAAATTAAAAAAATTTTTAAAAAGAAAAAGATAAACCTTGGTTGGGGGCTTGTGTTCAAGAGGCAAGCAGAACACCAGGTCAGATTACAAAGCTTCTTTGAAGAAATTCAGGAGGCACTCCAAACAGCTAAGAGACCTACTGACAACTAAACGGATTAATAGAGGAAACAGGAGAAAACAGTAAGTAAAATCAGTAGCTTCAGGGGTGCCTGGGTGGCTCAGTGGGTTGAGCCGCTGCCTTCGGCTCAGGTCATGATCCCAGGGTCCTGGAATCGAGTCCCGCTTCGGGCTCTCTGCTGAGCGGAGAGCCTGCTTTCCTCTCTCTCTGCCTGCCTCTCTGCCTACTTGTGATCTCTCTCTGTCAAATGAATAAATAAAATCTTTAAAAAAAAATCAGTAGCTTCAGAGGGATTCAAGAATTCATAACATACAACTGATCGAAGAAAAACAGGCTGCTAGGAAAAAAACAATTAGAATAATAAATAAATTAATGATTTAAAAACCTCTTTTGAGTTAAATGATCTAGCCAAGAGAATACATACACTGCAGAGAGAAATGGGAAGTTTGCCAGAAAAGCCTGAGGGTCATGGAGATAAATCCAAAAGTTCCAACATCCATATAATGGAAATTCCCAAAAGAAAGAAAAGAAAAACTGATTTTTTAATTCAATTCAAAAATCACTACAGGGGGGACAATCATAAAAGGAAGAAGACCATTTTATGCAGCTGAAGATAATGAGGGTTTTCATCCTTAGAGATAAGACAGGAGCAAGGTTCTTCATAATACTTCTTTTTTGTATCCAGTTTGTAAGGAATAAATATCCCTTTGACCATTTTCTGTCTCACCCAGCATCCCCACATGTCTCTCATTGCAACAGGAAAGAGATAGAGTGATCTGACACAGACATTTTTGTCAGTTTCCCCAAACAGGGCTCTTTCAGCTCCTGCACTGGAAGTGGGGCTTCCAAGCTGAATCAACATTTATCATCATCACCCGGCATCCCTGGGCATAATGATCTGTCTATCCTTTTGATTTTGGCAGTGCACAAATTTCCTTGTTTCCAGGATGATGTACAATTACTTAAACCTCTCTATGTCGCTGGAATTAGATACGTCTTTACAAACAGCCAGACTTGACACTTTATATAAGTTGTATTTCAATCTATAGTTGTTTGAGAGCATTTTAGAGAAGTGCTTCTTCTTCTTGGTAGCAGGTATATTACAAAGTAAAACTTTTCAAATCAACTGTTTTTCCTGCCAGGTCTTGCGCAATCCGGTTCTTGGGGCTGTTTTGATGAGTTTAACAGAATTGAATTACCTGTGTTATCGGTGGCAGCCCAACAGATTTATATTGTTTTGACAGCAAGAAAAGAGAGAAAAAAACAGTTCATTTTTTCTGATGGTGATTGTGTTGATCTGAATCCAGAATTTGGAATCTTCCTAACGATGGTGAGAACATGATCTTTAAATACAATGGGATTGGTTTAATTGCTAAAGACTTAAATGAAAGAAAGCACGTATTAGTTAGTAAATGATGGACTATTCGGAGGTCATGAGTGATTCTCTCTCTTCATATGATTTTTTGAGCACTAAAAATAGCCCAGAGAGAAGATAAAATAGTAATAGGTTAATGAAAATAACAGCAATTGTTTAGTGAGTACTTGTAATGTGTAAGGTGCAGGGCTAAATGTTTTCTGTATTGTATCAAACCGGCTAGCTACAGTAACAGCCCCCAAATCTCAGCTGCTCAAAACCTCAAAGATTCATCTCTCCCTCATGTCACATGTTTTTATATGTTCTTTATATAGTTAAATCTCTACATTGTAAGATAACATGTAATCTAAATTTTAAGTGGCTCAGTGGACAAAGATAAATTATAGAAAGCAAAATCAGGAAGTTTTCTGATAAGATTTATTGTAACCAAACCTAAGCAAAACAGTTGAGAGTAAATAATGATAATCCAGAAGTGATTATTTATGACTCAGGTAATGGGATGAATGAATTTATTGTGTGATACTATGGTGTAGAATAATTTAAAAGAAGAGTAACAGTCTCCATGGATTAAGAATAATATTGGAAATATCAATTAGATATTGCATTGGGTTATAAATAACCAAAACATGAAAAATAGTGTCTTAACGCATGATGATTTATTCTCTTAAGATCCTCCCATGTTCTACACCATCATGATTTCCATCTTCAGTTTACTTTATGACCCAAGGTGCTAGAGAAGCATCTATCTTGCTGCAGCCAGTTAATTGAATCAACTCCCTTCAAACAAGCACCAAAGACAATGTGTGCCCCTTTGCATCTCATAGTGTCAAATTTTTTTTTTAAGATTTTATTTATTTATTTGTCAGAGAGAGAGGGAGAGAGAGCAAGGGAGCACAGGCAGACAGAGTGACAGCCAGAGGCAGAGGGAGAAGCAGGCTCCCTCCTGAGCAAGGAGCCTGATGTGGGACTCGAACCCAGGACGCTGGGATCATGACCTGAGCCTAAGGCAGCCGCTTAACCAACTAAGCCACCCAGGCGTCCCTCGTGGTATCAGATTTAATCACACCAGCTGCAATGCAGGCTGGGAATTGTAGTTTTTATTCTGGGTGGTGATACACCAGTTTGCAGCTGGGGTCCTGTGACTGAGAAAACAGAAAAGAAAGAGCAATGGGAGGCAACCAGCCACTGCTGTATTCTCAGCACTGAGCAAGATGTCTGGACAGTGGACAGTGCCCAAGAAATGCTCAGGGACTGAAGGTTTCCAAAAATAACTGACCCCTTTTTGCCTTACTAATCTTTGAACCCCAAACCTCTCCCTTGGAGCTTTTGGATCTTGCCTATCCTCAACCTATTGATACTTGTGAGTCCTTAGCTTTCTTTCCACTTCTACTTTTGTCCTTTCTACTATTTTTCCCATCATTCCTGTCTTTATTTCCCCTCACCCCTGTGTTTTTTTTTTTTTTTAAACAGTCAGCCAGAGACGTTTATCATTCTGACTGCAGAGAATAATGGAAGAGATAAAACAAAGAATTACCTATGTAATGATCAGTATAAAATCTTGAGTTTTCTCTCTCTTTCAATGACCTATTTTAGACCATAATGATCCTGGTATTTATGCATCTTTCTTTTCTATTTTCTTAAACAACAGATACATGGATACTTAATTTTGCTACATAAAGTGGTGTGTGTGTGTGTATCACTTTGTTAGTATAATGAAAATGGAAATATGTAGCAGGGAGTGATATGACATTAAAAAATATGGATGGTTCAATACATATTTTTGAGAAAGGAGGGGTGTATTGTGAATCTAATGTTTTTCAATACAACCTTAGAATATGAACTAGGATTTTGAATGTATTTGTATTCATGAAGTGAAAATTATATCAATATTTTAAAACAATTTTAATTTTTAGAACCCTGGATATGCTGGGCGCCAGGAACTACCAGAAAACTTAAAAATTCAGTTTAGAACTGTTGCTATGATGGTTCCAGACAGACAGGTAAGCACCAGGTTTTAAAAACATAGTATAACTTATGTTCTTTACTTATTTTTCACTAATGTTGAAAAAAATCTCACAATCTTAATTTTCAGATCATTATGCGAGTTAAACTTGCAAGCTGTGGTTTTCTTGAAAATGTTATCTTGGCTCAAAAGTTTTATGTTCTTTACAAACTCTGTGAAGAGCAACTTACCAAACAGGTAACTTTGTGAATCTGTTTTTTCCCCAGCTGCAGAACTTGATTTTTTTACTTTGCAATTTTATCTTGATAAATGTTAATCAGTGAGTTCAAAAAAACTCTTTTAAAAATATATTTATAATTAATTTATCCATGTGTATAGTTTTCAAACCTTATTTATTTATTTATTTATTTATTTTTAAAGATTTTATTTATTTATTTGACAGACAGAGATCACAAGCAGGCAGAGAGGCAGGCAGAGAGAGAGGAGGAAGCAGGCTCCCCACTGAGCAGAGAGCCCGATGCGGGGCTCGATCCCAGGACCCTGGGACCATGACCTGAGCCGAAAGCAGAGGCTTTAACCCACTGAGCCACTCAGGCGCCCCTCAAACCTTTTTTAGTTTGAAATTACTATGAAGTCTCAAGAAAGTTGCAAAGAAATATACAGGAGGTCCTGTATACCATGCTTCCTGCAATGTTGACTTTTAATTTAAATATTTCACTTATTTATTTGAATGAGAGAGAGAGAGAAAAAAAATTAACAGGAAGAGAAGGGCAGAGGGAAAAGCCAACTTCCCCACTGAGTGGGGAGCCCCACATGGGACTCGATCCTGGGACCCTGGGATCTTGACCTGAGCGGAAAGCAGCCACTTAACTGATTAAGCCACCCAGGGTCCCAGTGTTAACATTTTGTAACTACAATGACAAATAACAAAATGTACAATGTACATTGTACAATGTACAATAACAACAAAACCAGAGAACCCACATTAGTACAATTAACACAGTTTGTTAAGAGCTTGCCAGCTGTACATGTACTTTGTGTGTGTGTGTGTGCAGTACTGTGTAGTTATGTCACATGTGCAGATTCATGTATCCTCTACCACAATCAACATACAGGACTGTTCTGTCACTGCAAGGTTTCCTGACACTACCCCTTCACAGCTACACCTACCTTTCTTCCAGATCCCTAACCCCTGGCAACCCTGATCTTTCCTTCATGTCTATAATTTTATTATTCCAAGAATATTACAGAAATGGGATTACAGAGTGTTTAACCTGTTGGTTACTCATTTAAATCTGTTTGCTGTATGGACCATATCAGACTGTATTATTCTCAAATTATATTTAAACTGTGAACTTCCCATGGGGCACCTGGGTGGCTCCATTGTCTGTCTTCGGCTCAGGTCATGATCCCAGGGTCCTGGGATCCAGCCCCACATCAGGCTCCCTACTCAGCAGGGAGCCTACTTCTTCTCCCTCTGCCCCTTCCCCCTCCTTGCACTTGCTCTTTCTCTCTCTCTCAAATAAATAAAATCTTAAAAAAATAATAAAGTATGAACTTCACTATGGAATGGTCATATTGCAATCAAGAAAGGTGAGAGACTGGAGCTAATAGAACTTTGTAGCTCAGTCCCTCAGAACAGCACTGTGTACATACCGGAATATGGACTCTGGGAAATAAACTGAGGGTTTCAGAGAGGAGGGGGTTGGGGGGATGGGTATTTAGGAGGGCACATATTACATGGAACACTGGGTGTTATATGCAAACAATGAATCATGGAACACTACATCAAACACTAATGATGTACTGTACGGTGACAAACATAACATTTTTTAAAAAAAAAATCTACCTGTGTGTAAATGGTGTGAGTCTACATTTAGTTCAATGAAACAACCTTTTCTCCCCCCATCTTAGGTCCATTACGACTTTGGGTTGAGAAATATTCTATCTGTATTGAGGACACTTGGAGCTCAAAAAAGAGCCAGACCAGAAGACAGTGAGCTAAGCACTGTCATGAGAGGACTGAGAGACATGAACCTTTCCAAGCTGGTATTCTCCGAATTCCCTTCTCCTTCCATAGTGTCATTTGGGTTTTTCCCTCCTTAGCTCATATGTGGGGGTTGGCTTGGGTTGAGCTGCGAGCATTAATGGCTATAGGGACAATGGATAGGTGAAGCTACCTGCATGTTTCCAGAAGGCAAAAAGCCCATGACCTTGTATGCCCAACATGGGCGGAAATGCATCCTCTTACCAGCTGTGAATAATAAAATAGGCTTCATCGGTGGACTCTGGCCCTCATATTTCAATCCAGCCTTCTACCATTACATGATGTAACATGAACTCTAAACATGAAAATCTCTGTTTTTTGGGTTCACAGAGAACCACGGGAACTTTTGCTTTCTCAGAATATGTCTAAGCCTATTTTAGCTATCTATGTATCTCCCAAGACATCAAAACCATTTCTACTTTCCAAAAGCTCATTGGAAGTTCGCTATGAAGATGTCATAGTTATCTTACTGCTTTCATGCTTGTCACGATTATAGCCAGCTTCCTTGAACTAGCTGAAGGACAGATTCACGTGGTGTTTATTCAAGGGCTCATGTGGGTTACATATTGTGTCTGTGCCCTGGGAGTACGAGGTTGAGGAAGACATGATTCTCAGGAAGCTCCCGTTCTAGTTATGGAAGCTAACAGCTGACCTCCATGTAGTTCCTTAGTATTACAAAGCTTTCTCAGGGGTACTGTCTTGTTTGCACCTCCCAGCCACTCGCGGAGACACCAATGGCGAGTGTATTTATTCCCTTTTTACTTATGAGGAAACCAAGTCTGGAAGACTCACCCACAATCATGGTCCGTTGAGAAACTGGAACAAAGATCCAGGAGACTTTCTGATGCCAAGTCCCCTGCCCCTTCCAGTACACCTCACTGCACCTCCCTTGGTAATAGTATTCTTGAAACTGGTAGACAGGAATTCCAGAAGGCATCAGAGGAGTCCCAGACAATAAGGAGAAATCAAAAGGGGTCAGCAGTTGGGAATGGGGTGAGGTAGGTATTAAAGACAGAGCAAATGAGGATGAGGGTCCATTTACTCAAAACTTTGGCTTCCAAGGAAGGCCAGACACTGCTCTGATGGAGTTTTCCAGTCTGTGTTGGATGAGCCAGGCAGGTAGGGTTATGGCTGTTTTCCTAATTTCAATGAAATATTAATATTCTATTTTCGTGGGGTTGGTTTTTAAGTGAACACCTACAGCTGTTGGTGGGAGGCACAGCATTCGTAGGGTCAAGTAATGAGATCAAACCTTGAAGCAGTAGATTGTAGAATATGTTGAATGCCGAAGGGCTCTGGCTACCATGGTCTAGGTAGTGTGGATTTGGTGGGGGTGTTTGGGAGTGTTTGCAAGAGGATGCAATTCTGGTCAGGAGAAGGAGTCCATGATTTTCTGGGCATCCAGTGATTAGTGCCATGATCTTCCCAGCTGGCCCATAATTACTCGTGGACTGAAGAAGCATGTATTCATTCTCTGCCATCTTAGGTTGACGAAGACGAACCCCTGTTCCTCAGCTTAATCAATGACCTGTTTCCAGGATTACAGCTGGACAGTAGTACCCACGTGGAGCTGCAGGCTGCTGTAGCCAACCAGGTTCAGATAGAAGGTTTGATTAACCACCCACCCTGGAATCTCAAACTTGTGCAGGTAAAGACATTTTAATCTCTTATCAGGGTAGTGATAAGCATGTCTTGTTTAAAAATGGGCCAGTTGAAGAGAAGAACTCAGGAGATTTGTCTTACCTAATGTGGATGTTAAAAGTAAATTAAAACACATCCTGGCAAGCAGAGGACGCTTGCCAGGATGGGTGGGTCCGAGAGAGAGTGGGGATTCACCTGGCCTCCACCTTGCAATCAGCAGGCGATAATTTACTGAGGTTAGCTATGCCTGGGGAGAAGGTTAGGTGGTTAGCTTAATCAATGGACAGTTGGGAGGGGATTGTAGGTTATAAAAAGCTGGGGAGATAGAATGACCCTGCTGGCTGCTTGTGTCCGGCTGGCAGGATCCCCGTAGCTGGGTGCCTTCATGGGCTTGGAGCCCAGGGAATCTGAGAATGATACGGTGCTTCTGGTCTCTGTGTGGGCAAGTTCACCTCCCCTAAGATTTGCATCTCTTGCCTGTGTCTCTTGTGTCTTTTTGTCCATCACGTTTCATCCTTGTGACAACACCCTACAGTTTATCAGCAGAGTCAAGAAGGGTTGGAGGAGAGGCAGGATTAAATCTCTATGGGCCTGATGTTTCAGGGGTATTTTCCAGATTTCAAAATGAGAGAGCCGAAATTGTGGAGAGGGTTAAACACTGCTTTTTGAAAAACAACGATTCTTATTTTAACTTACTGTTCTTGCCAGATTATAAGAAGTGTAAGTCCAATTTTCACAGGGAAGGATATGAGGAACAGTTTAGACATTTTTCATCATCCATGGGTTGGAAAACCATTAAACCCTTGTTTTTAATTTCTGGGAAAGTTTTCCAAAAATGTCTATGTGATATGCATACAGTATATTGAGTACTAAAGTTGTAGTCATCCCAGTGGGTAGGGGAGCAGAATATGGTGGTGTTACTCAGTGTCAGTAGTGTTACTCTTGAATACAATGTGGTGGAATGAGTCTCTGCTGCTTTTAAACTATGGGTTACAGCAGTAATACATTTCTCTCTAAAATATTAGGAGAGTAACTTAAATTCTGCCTCTGATCAGCTGTGAGCTTTTGCCTTCTTATTTTCATCAAGAAAACAATAGAGAGGATGTTCTAACAGATATTGTCCAGTTCTTAGCTTGTCTTCTTGAATCTCTTCTACCCTAACTATGTGCCTCTTCCCTGCTTTTAATAGCCCACATTCACTTTTCCCTTCAGGACGACTGGGGTCATTTGGTTGGCAGGCACAAACAGCAGGTGGTACCTAAAATTTATTTCCCACCCACTCCCAAACCAAACTCTCCTTAGTTAAAGACTATTGGATGATGGAGTAGGAAAGTCGACCTCCCCTTCTTCCAGGTGGAACATTCCAGAATGTCCCGCAGGATCAGTGTTAAGGTTTCCCTCTACAGGATTTTGTTCTCAATCACACCCTGCCTGACTTCTCTCTCCTGTCCTGTGTCCCCCATTCCCTTACCAGTTTCTGCCGGAGCAAATCACTTGCAGGGGAATCCTCAATCTCAAGCTGGTCTTCATTGTTGATGGTTTGTGTTGCCGCTTTCCACCACCAGGGGGCGGCGTCATCACATTGAATGCAGAGAAAGCTTGTGCCAGGAAAAAACCTATGCACAAACCCCCAAACCACAAAGAAGAGTAGTTTGAGAAGGAAAAAGAGAGAGAGAGAGAGAGATCCTGAATTAATTACTTCCAAAATGGAATTCAAGCTCCATATTATCATAATTTTATCACTTATCACTATTTTATACTGTAGCACTAATTTGCTATCCACATCTAGCAAAGCAAACTAGACACTTCTTCTTTTTCTTTTTTTCCTTTTTTTTTTTTGCATTTTTTCATCTTTTAAATCGTGAACTAGTTGCTTTAATAAGAACCCATTTAAAGCTGTTTAAATTTCAGCACGCTGCTTCTGTGGCTATCAGCAAGAGACTCATTAGTTACATTTTTCAATTGATTGCCTCACTGCGCAGTTGTACGAGACATCCCTGGTCCGTCATGGTTTGATGACTCTGGGGCCCAGTGGTTCTGGGAAGACAACTGTCATAACAATCCTGATGAAGGCATTAACTGAGTGTGGGAGGCCTCACAGAGAAATGAGAATGAATCCCAAAGCGATTACTGCGCCTCAGATGTTTGGCAGACTGGACACCGCTACTAATGACTGGACAGATGGGATTTTTTCTACACTGTGGAGAAAAACATTAAAAGCTAAAAAAGGTACCCATCCGCTTTCCTTTGTGAACCTCCCCCCGCAAGCCCCACCTCTTCAAAGTTAAATGGCACGTTCAAGTTTTGGTACGTGAAAAGTGATTTTTCGCCTTTTAATTATTCGCAGGTGAAAACATTTTCCTCATTTTAGATGGCCCCGTGGATGCCATTTGGATCGAGAACTTAAATTCTGTGCTCGATGACAATAAAACCCTCACGCTAGCCAACGGAGACCGCATCCCCATGGCCCCCAATTGTAAGCTCTTGTTCGAGGTGCACAATATTGAGAACGCTTCTCCGGCCACGGTTTCCCGCATGGGCATGGTCTATATCAGCAGCTCCGCGCTCAGCTGGAAGGCCATACTGCAGGTGGGGACAGGAGGCCGGTGCGTGCGCGCTCAGCATCCTCTCGGGTATCGCCTCCTTGGCAAACTGAGGTTCTGTTTCTTTGCCACAGGCTTGGCTGAAGAAGCGCAGTGCGCAGGAGGCGACTGTGTTCCTTGGTCTGTACAATAAAATATTCGAAGACATATATACGTATATGAAACTAAACCTCAATCCCAAAATGCAGCTCCTGGAATGCAACTATATCACGCAGGTAAGACTGTTTGTGTACATTCATTTTTTAGGTTGGAGATGTCCTTCCCCAGTACCCCCTCGCAGTTTAGAGGCATCTGAAATAGAAAATTCTTGCAATCCATAGAAATACTTCTGTGATATGGCTGTGAAGGCCCAGCAAAGTTTGATTCCTGTGAAAGATTTTGGAAGAGTTCATTCATGATTTTACTGCCATCTGTTTTATGATTTTTCTCTCCCCAGAGTGGGTGTTGGCAGGGGAAGAGGAGTGAATGATCTCTCCCACTGGCAAGCTTAGTAACCTTCCCAGGAAGTGCACCCAATAATGACACTAGACTGAGTAAATAAAGCAGGCAGTCCTCCCGAAAAGTACAAAGGAGAGCTGAAGACCAGCAAGAAAATGTGAATGGCAATCTCAGCATCGCAAATTTAGAGTATATAAGATAGGGAAAAGCTTTAAACAATTTTCCAAGTCATTTCTAGCATTGTATGCGTGTTTTCCTCTCGTACTCAGTTTGCCTTAATAGTCTTTGGAAAAAATCAGAACCTAATTATAGATTATGAGGGGCTCCCCTGCTTCCAGGGTATAAGTGATCTTTCATGATCCGTTCTGGTACTTTGGTTTTCTCTAAGTTTAATAAAGGACGCCAGTCAGTGAGGGTGGGTAGATAAGAAGTAATACATAAGGGCCCAAATCAATGAATTATTTAGTAATGACTTTAAATGCATAATATAAATGAAAAATCTTATCTTGAATTAATTTTGTTTTGCAAGACTGAGGATGTCTTACTGTAGATACATTTCTTTCTGATGCCAAATGGGAGTTGGCACACTTTTCCTTAAATGAGCGGGTAGCAAATATTTCGGCAAATGTTTGCACAACTGTCTGTCTCAGCCACTCACATCTGCTGCTCTATTGCAAAGGCAGCCAGACACAGTGCTTACACGAGTGAGTGTGACTGTGTCTCCGTGAAACTTGATTTGCGAAACAGGTGGCCGACCCCTGGGGCCACAATTTGCTGAACCCTGCAAAGAGTGAAAAAGAAATGCAATTCTGTTGTAGAAAATTTGGGGTAACTAAACTTTAGATGCAGAAACTACCTTAGAAAACATGTAATCTTAAAAAAAAAAAGTGAAGGAAGAAAGGAAGGAAGGAAAGAAGAAAAGAAAACATCTAGTTTAGGACATTTGTTTTTCAGATCAGGAGACCGAGGCTCTGAGGTTGGTGGCATGAGTGTGGGGTAGAAACCATATCCTCAGATTCCCATTTTGGCATCTTTTCTGCTAGTCCATGCAATCTGTTTAAATAAAGCAGAATGATCTTTCTCTAAATGCTATTCATGGTTAGGACAATGATCAAGAAATACCTGGATTTATATATTTTTCTTCCCCATTTTCCTCCTTCTTTTAAATTTATTATCATTTAAACGTTTTTATTTCAAAAACTTGAGTACAAAAACTTATTTTATTGTAATTCAAATATTTGCAGTCTCTCAATCTACTGGAAGGTTTAATTCCCTCCAAAGAAGAAGGTGGCATTTCATGTGTCGAACATCTTCATAAATTATTTGTGTTTGGCCTAATGTGGAGTTTAGGAGCCCTCTTGGAACTGGAAAGCAGAGAAAAGCTTGAAGCCTTTTTACGAAATCATGAAAGCAAGTTAGATTTACCAGAAATACCCAAAGGCACTAGTCAGACCATGTATGAGTTTTATGTTACTGATTATGGTAAGTAATGTGACTTATACCTGAAATGAGATAATCTCTTTTTCAATGAGAAAAACATAAACTTCCATAGACTCTTCTATGGGAAAATATTAAGCCAGTTGTAAGTAAGATGATTGCTAATACCATTTTTAAAAGGCGTATATACAAAGAATCATAGAGTTTTGCATATTGGCCATGTTGGGAACTGATAAGAGACTCTTGGCTTCTCCTGTTTTTGGAATGGCCTAAGTGAAATCTTGCATAAGTAAGTTGGCAATAACTCTTATGTCATGTGCTTTCTTTTTTTTCCTTAAGATTATATTTATTTATTTGGCAGAGAGAGAGATCATAAGTAGGCAGAGAGGCAGGCAGAGAGAGGGGGGGAAGCAGTCCCCCTGCCAGAGAGCCCGATGTGGGGCTCGATCCCAGAATCCTGGGATCGTGACCTAAGCCGAAGGCAGAGGCTCAACCCACTGAGCCACCCAGGTGCCCCTTACGTCATGTACTTTCTGATGCTTGAAGAAGAAGAAGAAGGAAGGGCAGCAGTATAGAGAACATAAATTCTTCACGATGCGATAACAGATCAATCCTACAACTTCTCTGTTGGAAATGCCAGAATAGTTAGAGAATGAACCAAGCCAATGGCGTCCTACTTAGTATTTACATGTAGGACTTGGCAAAGCCCAGTGCTGTGACCTCAGCCCCCAGCCTCCTGTGTGTGGCAGGGTCCAGCTTTCCTGTCTCTGAGAGAAATGCCCTTAAATTCAGTGTCCTGTACCCAGAGGATAGCTCTCAATTCTTCTAAGCTCCAGAGAAGATAAAACATGATTCTTAAAAACTGTATTTACCTCTAATTCTTCCCAAGACCTCCAAACAGCAAGAGCACTTGTTGTTTTTTGTTTTGATGCATAAACTCTAAAGAACAAGAGACTAGACAGCAAAAATAGCATTTTGAAAGCAAGAAGACAGAAAGGTAAGGGATACTTGCTTTAGCACACTGGCTAAGGTAAGTCCTAAACTGACAGTGGGAAGAGTTGAGAAGCAATGTAGTGTGTGCCACAGAACCTTCAAAGGGCTTGAGGTAAAAACCAGCAGGCTGCTTGTAAGTCTGTTTAAGACACAGACCTCCAGGTCTTCTTTCCAAAGTCACATGGCTAGAGACCTGCACCCACCTCACACTGGCTGAAGATGGAAGAATTAGTTTTTGGGGAGTATGAAGCACAGGGTTGCCTAGATTTGGAGGACACTGGACACATATGAGAATAGAAGAGTCATAGTGAAAATAGAGATTAAGTGAAAGTCTGTGTTTTAGAAGGTTTTTTAAAGAGACTGAGGCAAGGGACACCTGAGGGATTCAGTGGGTTAAGCCTCTGCCTTCAGCTCAGGTCATGATCTCAGGGTCCTGGGATGTAGCCCTGCATCGGGCTCTCTGCTCAGCAGGGAGCCTGCTTCCCTATCCCCCAACCCCCGCCTACTTGTGATCTCTCTCTCTCTCTCTTTGTCAAATAAATAAATAAAATCTTTAAAAAAAAAAAAGAGACTGAGGCAAGTGAATTATTTCGGCTGGCCATCTTTAATCAGAATGACCAGTAATTCTATCTGTGATTACATGTTATTAAAGATTTGGGATCATAAAAAGGAGCTCTAATTCAAAATGCCAATGACAATGAAATGCAACCTTGGACCTAGATATGAATTTTGTTATAATCCAAAGCCAATCAAAAAAACGTTCTTTGAAAAGATCAATAGGATTGATAAATCTATTATCAGAGATACCAAGGTAAGTAAAAGAGAAGGCATAAATTACCACTGTCCAGAATGAAAGAGGGAACATCGCTACAGGCCCTGTGGACATTAAAAAATAAGAAGTGAATACTAGGAACAATGTCATGAAAGCACTCTTGACAATGTAGATGAAACAGGCAAATTCTTTGAAAAATACAAGCTATTAAACCTCATCAAGAAGAAATAGATATCCTACATATCCCTATTACACTAAAAAAAAAAAAAAAAAGTATAATTAAAAACCTTTCTACAAAGAAAACTCCAGGTCCAGATGGCTTTACTGGTGAATTTACCAAATAGCCAAGTAACAAATAATGCCAGTTTTACAGAAGTGCTTCTGAAACATATATTTTTATAAGGATATTTTATAAGGACAATATTATCCTGCTATCAAAACCAGAGAAATACATTTCAAGAAAAATAGAGTATAGACCATTATCTCTTTGGAGTATTGATACACATTTCTTTTTTCTTTTTTAATTTTTAAAATTTTATTTTCAGTAGGCTCCACATCCAGTGTGGGGCTTTCAGACCTGAGATCAAGAGTTGCATGTTTTACTGACTGAGCCAGCCAGATGCCTGGACACACATTTCTTAGTAAAATTTTAACAGGTTAAATCCAAGTAAGCATTTATTCTAAGAATGGAAGGTTAGGTTAACATTCAAAAAGCAATCAATAGGAACTGGAGTCAAGATGGCGGAGAAGTAGCAAGCTGAGACTGCTTCAGCTAGCCGGAGATCAGCTAGATAGCTTATCTAAAGATTGCAAACACCTGAAAATCCATCGGCAGACCGAAGAGAAGAAGAACAGCAATTCTGGAAACAGAAAAACAACCACTTTCTGAAAGGTAGGACCGGCGGAGAAGTGAATCCAAAGCGACGGGAAGATAGACCCCGGGGGGAGGGGCCGGCTCCCGGCAAGCGGCGGAGCAACCGCGCACAAAATCAGGACTTTTAAAAGTCTGTTCCGCTGAGGGACATCAGTCCAGAGGCTAAACCGGGGCGAAGCCCACGCGGGGTCAGCGTGGCCTCAGGTCCCGCAGGGTCACAGAAGGATCGGGGGTGTCTGAGTGTCGCAGAGCTTGCGGGTATTGGAACGGGAAAGCCGGCTACAGAAACAGAGCCGACAGTAAGCTCACAGCTCGGTGTTACCTTGAACCGATCGCAGGCTCGGTGAGCTCGGAGCGCGGCCGGAGGTCAGGCAGACGGGAGTAACTGGGCGCTGTTCTCTGAGGGCGCACTGAGGAGTGGGGCCCTGGGCTCTCGGCTCCTCCGGGCCGGAGACCAGGAGGCCGCCATTTGTGTTCCCGTCCTCCGGAACTCTACGGAAAGCGCTCAGGGAACAAAAGCTCCTGAAAGCAAACCCGAGCGGATTACTCACCCCGGCCCCGGGTAAGGGCGGTGTAATTCCGCCTGGGGCAAAGACACTTGAGAATCACTACAACAGGCCCCTCCCCCAGAAGATCAACAAGAAATCCAGCCGAGACCAAGTTCACCTACCAAGGAGAGCGGTTTCAATACCAAGGAGAGCAGCAGAATTCCAGAGGAGGAGAAAGCCAAGCACGGAACTCATGGCTTTTTTCCTGTGATTTTTTTTTAGTCTTGCAGTTAATTTAATTTTTTCTTTTTCATTTTTTTTTTCTTTTTTTCTTTTTCTTCTCGCCTTCGGGTAAAAATTTTTTTTTTTTAACCTGTTACCTTTTTCTTTTTTAACGATTTTTTACTAGTTTATCTAATATATATATTTTTTCTTTTTTACATTTTTCTCAGGTGTTTTCTTTTTTTAAAAAAATTTTTTTTTCTTTTCTTTTTTTTTCTTTCTTCCTTTTTGAACCTCTTTTTATCCCCTTTCTCCCCACTCACGATTTTGGATCTCTTCTAATTTAGTTAAAGCATATTTTCCTGGGGTTGTTGCCACCCTTTTAGTATTTTACTTGCCCCTTCATTTACTCTTATCTGGCCAAAATGACAAGACGTAAAAATTCAACGCAAAAAAAAGAACAAGAGGCAGTACCAAAGGCTAGGGACCTAATCAATACAGACATCGGTAATATGTCAGATCTAGAGTTCAGAATGACAATTCTCAAGGTTCTAGCCGGGCTCGAAAAAGGCATGGAAGATATTAGAGAAACCCTCTCGAGAGATATAAAAGCCCTTTCTGGAGAAATAAAAGAACTAAAATCTAACCAAGTTGAAATCAAAAAAGCTATTAATGAGGTGCAATCAAAAATGGAGGCTCTCACTGCTAGGATAAATGAGGCAGAAGAAAGAATTAGTGATATAGAAGACCAAATGACAGAGAATAAAGAAGCTGAGCAAAAGAGGGACAAACAGCTACTGGACCACGAGGGGAGAATTCGAGAATTAAGTGACACCATAAGACGAAACAACATTAGAATAATTGGGATTCCAGAAGAAGAAGAAAGAGAGAGGGGAGCAGAAGGTATACTGGAGAGAATTATTGGGGAGAATTTCCCCAATATGGCAAAGGGAACGAGCATCAAAATTCAGGAGGTTCAGAGAACGCCCCTCAAAATCAATAAGAATAGGCCCACACCCCGTCACCTAATAGTAAAATTTACAAGTCTCAGTGACAAAGAGAAAATCCTGAAAGCAGCCCGGGAAAAGAAGTCTGTAACATACAATGGTAAAAATATTAGATTGGCAGCTGACTTATCCACAGAGACCTGGCAGGCCAGAAAGAGCTGGCATGATATTTTTAGAGCACTAAACGAGAAAAACATGCAGCCCAGAATACTATATCCAGCTAGGCTATCATTGAAAATAGAAGGAGAGATTAAAAGCTTCCAGGACAAACAACAACTGAAAGAATTTGCAAATACCAAACCAGCTCTACAGGAAATATTGAAAGGGGTCTTCTAAGCAAAGAGAGAGCCTACAAGTGGTAGATCAGAAAGGAACAGAGACCATATACAATAACAGTCACCTTACAGGCAATACAATGGCACTAAATTCATATCTCTCAATAGTTACCCTGAATGTGAATGGGCTAAATGCCCCTGTCAAAAGACACAGGGTATCAGAATGGATAAAAAAACAAAACCCATCTATATGTTGCCTCCAAGAAACTCATTTTAAGCCCGAAGACACCTCCAGATTTAAAGTGAGGGGGTGGAAAAGAATTTACCATGCTAATGGACATCAGAAGAAAGCAGGAGTGGCAATCCTTATATCAGATCAATTAGATTTTAAGCCAAAGACTATAATAAGAGATGAGGAAGGACACTATATCATACTCAAAGGGTCTGTCCAACAAGAAGATTTAACAATTTTAAATATCTATGCCCCCAACGTGGGAGCAGCCAACTATATAAACCAATTAATAACAAAATCAAAGAAACACATCAACAACAATACAATAATAGTAGGGGACTTTAACACTCCCCTCACTGAAATGGACAGGTCATCCAAGCAAAAGATCAGCAAGGAAATAAAGGCCTTAAACGACAAACTGGACCAGATGGACATCACAGATATATTCAGAACATTTCATCCCAAAGCAACAGAATACACATTCTTCTCTAGTGCACATGGAACATTCTCCAGAATAGATCACATCCTTGGTCCTAAATCAGGACTCAACCGGTATCAAAAGATTGGGATCATTCCCTGCATATTTTCAGACCACAATGCTCTAAAGCTAGAACTCAACCACAAAAGGAAGTTTGGAAAGAACCCAAATACATGGAGACTAAACAGTATCCTTCTAAAGAATGAATGGGTCAACCGGGAAATTAAAGAAGAATTGAAAAAAATCATGGAAACAAATGATAATGAAAATACAACGGTTCAAAATCTGTGGGACACAATAAAGGCAGTCCTGAGAGGAAAATATATAGCGGTACAAGCCTTTCTCAAGAAACAAGAAAGGTCTCAGGTACACAACCTAACCCTACACCTAAAGGAGCTGGAGAAAGAACAAGAAAGAAACCCTAAGCCCAGCAGGAGAAGAGAAATCATAAAGATCAGAGCAGAAATCAATGAAATAGAAACCAAAAAAACAATAGAAAAAATCAACGAAAGTAGGAGCTGGTTCTTTGAAAGAATTAATAAAATTGATAAACCCCTGGCCCGACTTATCAAAAAGAAAAGAGAAAGGACCCAAATAAATAAAATCATGAATGAAAGAGGAGAGATCACAACTAACACCAAAGAAATACAAACTATTATAAGAACATACTATGAGCAACTCTACGGCAATAAATTTGACAATCTTGAAGAAATGGATGCATTCCTAGAAACATATAAACTACCACAACTGAACCAGGAAGAAATAGAAAGCCTGAACAGACCCATAACCAGTAAGGAGATTGAAACAGTCATTAAAAATCTCCAAACAAACAAAAGCCCAGGGCCAGATGGCTTCCCGGGGGAATTCTACCAAACATTTAAAGAAGAACTAATTCCTATTCTCCTGAAACTGTTCCAAAAAATAGAAATGGAAGGAAAACTTCCAAACTCATTTTATGAGGCCAGCATCACCTTGATCCCAAAACCAGACAAGGATCCCACCAAAAAAGAGAGCTATAGACCGATATCCTTGATGAACACAGATGCGAAAATACTCAACAAAATACTAGCCAATAGGATTCAACAGTACATTAAAAAGATTATTCACCACGACCAAGTGGGATTTATTCCAGGGCTGCAAGGTTGGTTCAACATCCGCAAATCAGTCAATGTGATACAACACATCAATAAAAGAAAGAACAAGAACCATATGATACTTTCAATAGATGCTGAAAAAGCATTTGACAAAGTACAGCATCCCTTCCTGATCAAAACTCTTCAAAGTGTAGGGATAGAGGGCACATACCTCAATATCATCAAAGCCATCTATGAAAAACCCACCGCAAATATCATTCTCAATGGAGAAAAACTGAAAGCTTTTCCACTAAGGTCAGGAACACGGCAGGGATGTCCATTATCACCACTGCTATTCAACATAGTACTAGAGGTCCTAGCCTCAGCAATCAGACAACAAAAGGAAATTAAAGGCATCCAAATCGGCAAAGAAGAAGTCAAATTATCACTCTTCGCAGATGATATGATACTATATGTGGAAAACCCAAAAGACTCCACTCCAAACCTGCTAGAACTTATACAGGAATTCAGTAAAGTGTCAGGATATAAAATCAATGCACAGAAATCAGTTGCATTTCTCTACACCAACAGCAAGACAGAAGAAAGAGATATTAAGGAGTCAATCCCATTTATAATTGCATCCAAAACCATAAGATACCTAGGAATAAACCTAACCAAAGAAACACAGAATCTATACTCAGAAAACTATAAAGTACTCATGAAAGAAATTGAGGAAGACACAAAGAAATGGAAAAATGTTCCATGCTCCTGGATTGGAAGAATAAATATTGTGAAAATGTCTATGCTACCTAAAGCAATCTACACATTTAATGCAATTCCTATCAAAGTACCATCCATCTTTTTCAAAGAAATGGAACAAATAATGCTAAAATTTATATGGAACCAGAAAAGACCTCGAATAGCCAAAGGGATATTGAAAAAGAAAGCCAACGTTGGTGGCATCACAATTCCGGACTTCAAGCTCTATTACAAAGCTGTCATCATCAAGACAGCATGGTACTGGCACAAAAACAGACACATAGATCAATGGAACAGAATAGAGAGCCCAGAAATAGACCCTCAACTCTATGGTCAACTCATCTTCGACAAAGCAGGAAAGAATGTCCAATGGAAAAAAGACAGCCTCTTCAATAAATGGTGTTGGGAAAATTGGACAGCCACATGCAGAAAAATGAAATTGGACCATTTCCTTACACCACACACAAAAATAGACTCAAAATGGATGAAGGACCTCAATGTGCGAAAGGAATCCATCAAAATCCTTGAGGAGAACACAGGCAGCAACCTCTTCGACCTCTGCCGCAGCAACATCTTCCTAGGAACAACGCAAAAGGCAAGGGAAGCAAGGGAATAAATGAACTATTGGGATTTCATCAAGATCAAAAGCTTTTGCACAGCAAAGGAAACAGTTAACAAAATCAAAAGACAACTGACAGAATGGGAGAAGATATTTGCAAACGACATATCAGATAAAGGACTAGTGTCCAGAATCTATAAAGAACTTAGCAAACTCAACACCCAAAGAACAAATAATCCAATCAAGAAATGGGCAGAGGACATGAACAGACATTTCTGCAAAGAAGACATCCAGATGGCCAACAGACACATGAAAAAGTGCTCCATATCACTCGGCATCAGGGAAATACAAATCAAAACCACAATGAGATATCACCTCACACCAGTCAGAATGGCTAAAATCAACAAGTCAGGAAATGACAGATGCTGGCGAGGATGTGGAGAAAGGGGAACCCTCCTACACTGTTGGTGGGAATGCAAGCTGGTGCAGCCACTCTGGAAAACAGCATGGAGGTTCCTCAGAATGTTGAAAATAGAACTGCCCTATGACCCAGCAATTGCACTATTGGGTATTTACCCTAAAGATACAAATGTAGTGATCCAAAGGGGCACATGCACCCGAATGTTTATAGCAGCAATGTCCACAATAGCCAAACTATGGAAAGAACCTAGATGTCCATCCACAGATGAATGGATCAAGAAGATGTGGTATATATACACAATGGAATACTATGCAGCCATCAAAAGAAATGAAATCTTGCCATTTGCGACAACATGGATGGAACTAGAGCGTATCATGCTTAGCGAAATAAGTCAAGCAGAGAAAGACAACTATCATATGATCTCCCTGATATGAGGAAGTGGTGATGCAACATGGAGGCTTAAGTGGGTAGGAGAAGAATAAATGAAACAAGATGGGATTGGGAGGGAGACAAACCATAAGTGACTCTTAATCTCACAAAACAAACTGAGGGTTGCTGGGGGGAGGGGGTTTGGGAGAAGGGGGTGGGATTATGGACATTGGGGAGGGTATGTGCTTTGGTGAGTGCTGTGAAGTGTGTAAACCTGGTGATTCACAGACCTGTACCCCTGGGGATAAAAATATATGTTTATAAAAAAAAAAAAAAGCAATCAATATAATTCATCACATTAAAAGACTAAAATCAAAACAAGCCATCAGTCCTCTAAATAGATACAGAAAAAGCAGTTGACAAAATTTAACACCCTTTTATGATGAAACTCTCGGTAAACTAGAAATAGAAACTTCACCATTTGGAAAAAGAGCATCTACAAAAAGGCTAACATTATACTGAATGGTGGAAGACTGAATACTTCTGTCCCAAGATCAGGAACAGAACAAGGATGTTCTTTCTCACCATTGCTATTCAACGTTGTACTAGAGGTCCTAGTCAGTGCAATAAGGCAATAAATAAATAAACACAAAAACAAATACATAAAATATCTAAAGATTAGAAAAGAACAAGCATATCTCTCTTTATTTGTAGACGATGTGACCATCCATATACAATCCTCAAAAAAGTTATTAGAACCAGTAAATAACTTTAGCAAGGTCATAGGATAAAAGGACAATATATAACAATAAATTATATTTTTATATGCTTACAGTGAACACTTAGAAATTGAAATTTTAATATACTATTTAAAATAGCATCCAAAACTTAAGCAGCTGTGAAGTTAATATTGATTGCTATATGCAGAAGATGTTATGTACAAACCTAATGGTAACCATAAATCAAAACCCAGTGATAGATGTGGAAAGAATAAAAAGAAAGAAGTCCAAATATATCATTAAAGAAAGTCAACAAATCATGAAAAAAAAAGGAAGGATCAGAGAAAAACCACAAAAACAACCACAAAACAAGTAAAAAAGGGGTAATAAATAAATACATATCTATCAGTAATAACCTTGAATGTAAACGGACTAAATGTTCCAATCAAAAGACATAGGGTAACAGAGTGGATACAAGAACTATCTATATGCTGCCCACGAGAGACTCATTTTAAACTTAAGGACACCTGCAGATTGAAGGTGAGGGGGTGGAGAACCATCATCTATCATGCTAATGAACATCAAAAGAAAGCGGGGATGGTCATACTTATATCAGACAAATTAGATTTTTTAAAAAAGATTTTATTTATTTATTTGATAGGCAGAGATCACAAGTAGGCAGAGAGGCAGGCAGAGAGAGAGAGGAGGAAGCAGGCTCCCTGCTGAGCAGAGAGCCTGATGTGGGGCTCGATCCCAGGACCCTGGGATCATGACCTGAGCCGAAGGCAGCGGCTTTAACCTACTGAGCCACCCAGGCGCCCCCAGACAAATTAGATTTTAAGCAAAAACTGTAACAAGAGATGCAGAAGAGCATTATATCATAATTAAGGGGCCTGTCCATCAAGAAGATCTAACAATTGTAAATATTTATGCCTGCAACTATAGTAATAATAAAAGGACAATTCAATAAGAAGATATAACAATTATAAATATTTATTCACCCAAGATGGAAGCATCCAAATGCTTTTTATGTATCCAAATACATAAAAAGAGTTAGTAACAAACATAAAGGAACTAATCTATAATAATATAGTAATAATTCCCCTACAGTAATAGTAGGGAATAACAATACTCCACATCAATGGATAGATCATCCAAATAGAAAATCAATGAGGATACAGTGGCACTAAATGACACAATGGACCAGGGAGATTTAACAGATGTAATCAGAACACTCCATCCTTAAATAGCAGAAGACACATTCTTTTCAAGTGCACATGAAACAGTCTCCAGAAGTTGTCACATATTAGCCTACAAACTGCCTCAACAAATCAAGAAGACTGAAGTCATACCAAGCATTTTTTTTTTTTTTACCACAATCCTATAAAACTAGAATTCACAAGAAAAAAAATCTGGAAAGAGCATAAATACATTGAGGTTAAATAACATGCTATTAACAATGAATAGGTCAATCAAGAAATCAAAAAAGAAATGAAAAATTACATGGAAACAAATGAAAATGAAAACACAGTGGTTCAAAATCTTTGGGATGTAGCAAAAGCAGTTCTAAGAGGGAAGTTTGTAGCAATACCTTAAGAAGCAAGAAAAATCTCAAAGAAACAGCCTGATCTTATGCCTAAAGAAGATAGAAAAAGAAGAAACAAAACCCAAAAGCAGCAGAAAGAATGAGAAGGGAGAAGGTCACAGGGAGAGGCAGACTCCTTGCGGAGCTGGGAGCCAGATAGGAGACTCGATCTTTGAATCTGGGATGATGAACTGAGGCAAAGGCAGTCGCTTAACTGAGACACTCAGGTACCCAGAAAGAAAAAATTTAAACAGACCAATTACCAGCAGTGAAATTCAATCCATAATAAAAAAAATTCTCAATAGACAAAAGTCCAGGTCCAGACAGCTTCATAGGTGAATTCTATCAAACATTTAAAGAAGAGTTGATACTTTTTTTTTTCTCCAACTACTTCAAAAAGTAGAAGAGGTAGGAAAATTTCCATATTCATTCTATGAGGTCAGGTTCACCCTAAAACCAAAACCAGATAAAGACACCACACAAAAAAAGAGAATTATAAGGCAATATCTCTGATGAAAATAGATGCAAAAATCCTCAACAAGATTTTGATTTTGATGAAGTCCCAAAAGTATTTTCGCTTTTGTTTCCTTTGCCTTTGGAGACAAATCAAAAGCTTCTGCACAGCAAAGGAAACAGTCAAAAAACAAAGAGGCAACCCACGGAATGGGAGAAGATATTTGCAAATGACAGTACAGACAAAAGGTTGATATCCAGGATCTATAATGAACTCCTCAAACTCAACTCACACAAAACAGGCAAACATATCAAAAAATGGGCAGAAGGTATGAACAGACACTTCTCCAATCAAGACATACAAATGGCTATCAGACACATGAAAAAATGTTCATCATCACTAGCCATCAAGGAGATTCAAATTAAAACCACATTGAGATATCACCTTACACCAGTTAGAATGGCCAAAATTAACAAAACAGGAAACAACATGTGTTGGGGAGGATGTGGAGAAAGTGGAACCCTCTTACACTGTTGGTGGGAATGCAAGTTTGGAGAACAGTGTGGAGATTCCGCAAGAAATTAAAAATAGAACTTCCCTATGACCCTGCCATTGCACTCCTGGGTATTTACCCCAAAGATACAGATGTCGTGAAAAGAAGGGTCATCTGTACCCCAATGTTTATAGTAGCAATGGCCACGGTCGCCAAACTATGGAAAGAACCAAGATGCCCTTCAACGGACGAATGGATAAAGAAGATGTTGTCTATATACACTATGGAGTATTATGCCTCCATCAGAAAGGATGAATACCCAACTTTTGTAGCAACATGGATGGGACTGGAAGAGATTATGCTGAGTGAAATAAGTCAAGCAGAGAGAGTCAATTATCATATGGTTTCACTTATTTGTGGAGCATAACAAATAGCATGGAGGACATGAGGTGTTAGAGAGGAGAAGGGAGTTGGGGGAAATTGGAAGGGGAGGTGAATCATGAGAGACTATGGACTCTGAAAAACAATCTGAGGGGTTTGAAGTGGCGGGGGTGTGGGAGGTTGGGGTACCAGGTAGTGGGTATTATAGAGGGCACGGATTGCATGGAGCACTGGGTGTGGTGAAAAAATAATGAATACTGTTTTTCTGAAAATAAATAAATCAATTTAATAAAAAAAATTTAAAAAAATAAAATAAATAAACCTTAAAAAAAATCCTCAACAAAATACTAGCAAACTGAACCCAACAATACATTAAAAAATTACACATCACAATCAAATGATATTTAGTCCCAGGATGCAAGGGTGGTTCAATATGGAAAAATCAATCAGCATGATACTTCACACTGAGGAAAGAAAGGATAAAAACCATATGATAATTACAACAGACACAGATACAAAAAGACATTTGGCAGGGTACAACATCTACTCATGATAAAAACTTTCAACAAAGTAGGTCTAGGGGGAACATACTGCAACATAATAAAAACCATATATGAAAAACCCACAGCGAACATCATTCTTAAAGGAGAAAAACCAAGAACTTTTTCCCTAAGGTCAGGAATAAGACAAGGGATGTCCAAAAGACAAAGCAAGAAACAGACTTTTTTTGTTTTTTGTTTTTTTAAAGAAACAGACTTTTTAACTCTGGAGAACAAACTGATGGTGCCCAGACGGGTGGTGGTGGGGGAGAGGGAGGTGATGGGGATTAAGGAGGGCACTTGTCATGATGAGCACTGGGTGCTGTATGGAAGTGTTGAATCACTATATTGTACACCAGAATGACTAAAATGAAAAGATTAGTTCTACCAAATACCGGCAAGAATGTGGAACAACTGGGGCTCTCATATAGTACACAATGGTATAACCATTGGAAAACAGTTTCTCAGTTTCTTGAGAGTTAAACATATACTTAACATATGACTTGATATTTTGCAAGGAAATTTGAAATTGAGGTCATTCCTGTAGTACTGAATATTGTCTTTGCTACTCTCAAATGTGTGCTCCCCTGCTCTGTTTTTGTGCACTCAGTATACACAGCACCTTTTTTTGGTACAATCCTGAATGGTAGTATGGTATTTCTGGAGACATTTAAAATGCCTGTCAAAACGAACAAAGCAATACCAACAATGCAAGTAATCTAATTTAAATGGTAGCAATATTAGCGAATCTGACCAAGCTGGCCTAACCAATAGTGATTATAAGCCTTCCTAGGTTGTAAGGCACATTCCAGATATGCTAAAATATAAATAAATAATTTTTAGAATTGATGAAATGTGGTAATAATAATTATCATACCAATAACATCAGTTAATAAATTAGTAGTCAGGAGCCTGAGTACTTTATTAAGTAGTTTTAGAGCTAGATTTATTTTTCCCATTTTCCATGGCAAACATTCTATGTTCATTAATCAGTTACCCCTTTAGGTATTTCTCATTCTTTTTTTTTTTTTCTTATTTAATTTTATTTTTTCTGTGTTCCAATATTCATTGTTTATGCACCACACCCAGTGCTCCATGTAATTCGTGCCCTCCTTAGTACCCACCACCAGGTTCACAAAACACCCCACCCCCACTCCAAAACCCTCAGTTTGTTTCTCAGAATCCAGTATCTCATGATTTGTCTCCCCCTCTGATTTCCCCCAATTCATTTTTCCTTTCCTTCTCCTAATGTCCTCCATGTTATTCCTTATGCTCCACAAGTAAGTGAAACCATATGATAATTGACTCTGCTTGACTTATTTCACTCAGCATAATCTCAATTGATGTGGGTTTCCTACTAGACACCAAATATGTCTTTGGTTTTTACCACTAGCCAATCCTAATTCCATTTCGGGCCAGATCTCTCTAGATGAATGATTTAGAAATTTAAAAATTGACTTTATAAAAGTGGCATAACAGATTTTTTTTTAAGATTTTATTTATTTATTTGACAGAGAGAGATCACAAGTAGGCAGAGAGGCAATCAGAGAGAGAGAGGAGGAAGCAGGCTCCCTGCTGAGCAGAGAGCCCGATGCGGGACTCGATCCCAGGACCCTGAGATCATGACCTGAGCCGAAGGCAGCGGCTTAACCCACTGAGCCACCCAGGTGCCCCGAGGCATAACAGATTTAAATGATCAAATGCCATATATATTAGATAAGCCGCTATGTTAACATATTTTTGGAAAATGTTTTAAATGTTCCTATGATTCTGTTGCTTACTTATAGTATTTGCATTTTTATATTTTGAGATAACTTTCAAAGAATGCAGTTTTTGATGAATTAAGATGAATTTTTACTTACTGTGTAGGAGATTGGGAACACTGGAATAAGAAACTTCAGCCATATTATTATCCAACTGACAGTATTCCAGAATATTCATCTATTTTGGTTCCAAATGTTGACAATGTTAGAACGAATTTTTTGATAGACACCATTGCAAAGCAACAGAAAGTAAGTTTGATTTGATAGTTTCTTAGCTGATCACAAACCTATACAAAACACATGCCTTTTCACACGCTACAGATAGAAAAACCAAATTCCAGCACAAGGGGCTAGAGGTGATGCCATTTAAAGGAAGCACATTTAGGAATTGAACCCCAGGACATGCTTCAATTCATTATCCCCTGAGCTGCTGACGTCCAGCTTGCAAGGGAAGTGGGTGTCTGCTCATAGAGTCCCTCCCTACTCCCATGGTCACATGACTATTTACCCATACTTCCTTCCAGCATAGTTATAGTACACATTTTATATTGAAATTCTTATTTGAACTAGAATTGATTGGTTGACTGATTATTTTTTTTAGGATTTATTTTGATGTGGGTCTAATTCTAAAAAGTGATTACAATTAGTTGTGTTAACTATTACAATGAAAAAAAAAAAAGCTACCAGAACCATAAGGTATTTAAAGCTGAATGCTTTACAACCCCTTTCATCACGATTATCTGATTATTGCAGGCCGTTTTGCTCACAGGAGAGCAGGGAACTGCAAAAACTGTAATGATTAAGGCCTATTTGAAAAAATACGATCCTGAAGTACAGTTATCCAAAAGTCTGAACTTTTCATCTGCCACAGAACCCATAATGTTTCAGGTAAAACCCATCATCTGCTGAGGTAATCAACATTTTAAATGTTTTGAGTGCTGGTTGCAGTAAAATGTGTATGAATATAAAATATGGTATATGTGTGTGTGTGTGTGTGTGTGTATAGGAAATGGGGCTGCACTTGGCGTTCAGCTATTAGCTTTCCTAGGCCAAGTATAGACAGCAGATTTTCACCTAATATTGAGGTTGAAGCTGAACTTTGTGTATAAAATTCATGATTCACATTTTAATAACTTATTTTTTTGCAGTCTTACAATGTCTATTTTAATAAACATTTATGTAAGTTAAATAAGTTCTACTCTGAAAAACAGGCTCATCATTTCTAGGAAAATGGGTTGAAATCTTAACACTTAAGACAAACATTTCCTCTTCTCTAGAGAACAATGGAGAGCTATGTGGATAAGCGAATGGGAAGCACATATGGGCCACCAGGAGGCAGAAAAATGACTGTATTTATTGATGATATTAATATGCCTGTGATTAATGAATGGGGAGATCAGGTATGACTATATTATCTCCTATAAATGATATTTAATTGGTATTTTTAGTTATATTTGAAAGATCTCAATAGCTTTCATCTTGTGAAGCTGAGTAGCAATTCTCTCAGTTTTGGCTTCTCTGTTAAGAGCTGGCATTCTCCCTTCTTGAAATCCCTGTGTGTTTTCAGCAGTACCCCTTCCTGCCTTCAGGCTTCTCGATTTCACCACCCTTTCTGACTCCTCTTTTTCTTTCCCAAGGTTTTATCCTTGCTGTTACCTCTTATTCTATATACTCCCTCTGAGGAATACCCAACTTAGAAAACACCTTTTTTTTTTTTTTAATTTTTAACTCTGTCACATACGTGCCTTACTCGTGATCATCTGTCAACCCCAGAGTCATTCTCTATCAGAGACCGTCACTGATGATTTCAGAATTCTGCATGTTCCTTGTGGGATTCTCAACACCTCCCTCTCACCACTGCCCACTGCCTCATCAGTAATGTCCACCTAGAGCTTGCCAGGACCCATTCCATCTGGCCTTTTATCTGAATTCACCTCAGATACCTATAGGAAGTCAGGACTCCCAGATCCATGCTTTCCCTGAGACTGTTCCTCAAACAGCTCTGCATGGCCCTTGCAATAGCAAGAAGAGAAAAAGCCAGTGAGGGAACCCTATAGAGCAGTGAGGGATGGGTGGAGAAAGAGTGATTTAGGAAGTTATCCAAAGTCACAAGATGAGCCTGGGAAGAACTGAGCCTCTGAATTCAAAAGAGGAAAAGTTGTCAGTGAGGAGGGAGCGTTAGCAGTGTGAGAGGCCACCAAAAAGATAAGAACATAAAACAGAAACCCAAAACACTTAGTAGTCCTGAACGCTCAAGAGTAAAACCATCCCACATTCTGATTTAAAGTAGTTTGAAGTGTTCAGTATTGATACTTGTAACTCTGACTACTGTTGTAACTCTACCAACTATTCCATTACTCATTAAATTTCTTTGGAGATCCATTTCATCCACATGGTAAAGAGCACCCTGGACTCAATTCAGAGGTATAGCTTATGGTTTTGTTCATGAATGGTAGTACTGAAATCAGATGGCCTTGCAGGTGACCGTCAACATTCACAAACACTTCACTGACAAGTGTTGAATACTTTCTTCTAATCTCAGGTGTACAATTTTGTAGGAGTTGTGATAGTGGAATGTGACTAAAGTATCACTGTATAAAATTTCAGATAACTAATGAGATTGTGCGCCAAATGATGGAAATGGAAGGAATGTATAGCTTGGATAAGCCTGGAGACTTCACTACTATTGTTGATGTGCAGATCATAGCGGCAATGATCCACCCTGGAGGCGGTCGAAATGATATTCCCCAGCGTTTAAAAAGGCACTTTACTGTGTTTAACTGCACATTGCCTTCCAACGCTTCAATAGACAAAATTTTTGGTATGGCTATTTTTCGTGTTTCTGTCTTTTTTTTTTTTTAACTGTATTACATAATGGACATAAGCCATGCAAAATCTTATTTAGGAGATAGAAAGGCTCTGTCTGTAGTAGGGATTCATTATCTGAAATGCAGAGCTAAACACCAGAAAGGAGGGACTAAATATTCATGTTTATAGCCCATTCTAAAAATATTTAAAATTTTGGCTTTAAGGTTTTAGTTTTCTTGACATGATCAACCAGAGAAATTTGAACTAATAAATGACAGCAGATCTATCATGGATAAACAATATAATGTATCAAGTCAAAAGTAGTATTTTATGTAAGTTAATGAAATGAGATTTTTAAAAAAGACTTTATTTATTTATTTGACAGACAGAGATCACAAGTAGGCAGAGAGGCAGGCAGAGAGAGAGGAGGAAGTAGGCTCCCTGCTGAGCAGAGAGCCTGATTCAGGGGCTCCATCCCAGGACCCTAGGATCATGACCTGAGCCGAAGGCAGAGGCTTTAACCCACTGAGCCACCCAAGCTCCCTGAAACGAGATTTTTTGACAACAAATTTAGGCTCATATAGATCAAGGCATACAAGAGGAACTGACCCATGCATATATGTGCATTAATTGAAATAGCAAGTACTAAAGATTAGGAAAAAAAGGAAAGGGCAGACTTTCAGTAAATAGTAATGGGATATGTAGTAATTTTAATGTGAAAATAATTGGAATGGAACCCCTACCTCACGCCAGGCATATCATCAATACAGACAGATTAAAGACTTAAAAAGCATTTGGAAGAATGCCCAGGAATAAATCTCACTTGATCATGGTGAATAATTCTTTTAAGGTACTGTTGGATTTGATTGGCTAGTATCTTATTGAGAGTTTTTACATCCATGTTCATCAGGTATAGTCTTCTTTTTAGTGGGGTATTTGTCTGGTTTTGGAATTAAGATAATGCTGGCCTTTGTAGAATAAGTTTGAAAGTTTTCCTTCTATTTCTATTTTTTGGGAACAGTTTGAGAATAGCCATTAACTCTTCTTTAAATGTCTGATAAAATTCTGCTGGGAAACCATCTGGCCTTGGACTTTTTGTTTGTTGGGAAATTTTTAATTACTGATACAATTTCTTCATTGGTTATGTAGCGGTTAAAATTTCTATTTCTTCTGACTTCAGTTTTGGAGGTTTATATGTTTCTAGGAATTTGTCCATTTCTTCCTGATTGCCTGGTTTCTTGGCATATAATTTCTCATAATATTTTCTTATAGTTGTTTGTATTTCTGTGCTATTGGTTGTGATCTCTGCTCTTTCATTTGTGATTTTGTTTATTTGGGCCCTTTCTCTTTTTCTATTTGATAAATCTGGCTAGGGGTTTATCAATTTTATTAATTCTTTCAAGGAACCAGTTCTTTCATTGATCTGTTCTGCTGTTTTTTTTAATGTCATTTATTTCTGCTCTAATCCTTATTATTTCCCTTCCTCTGCTAGCTTTAGGCTTTATTTGATGTTCCTTTTCTAGCTCCTTTAGGTATAAGTTTAGGTTGTGTATCTGAGACTTTTCTTCCTCCTTGCGGTAGGTCCGTATGGCTATATACTTTCCCTTAGGACCACTTTTGCTGCATCCCAAAGGTTTTAGATTGTCATGTTCTCATTTTCATTTGCCTCCATGTAATTTTTTATTTCTTCTTTAATTTTGTGGTTGGCTCATTCATTCTTTAGTAGCATGTCTTAAGCCTCCATATATTTGTAGTCTTTCCTAATTTTTTCTTGTGGTTGACTTCAAGTTTCATGATATTATGGTCTGAGGATATGCATGATATGATTTCAATGTTTTTGTACTTGTTGAGGGCTGGTTTGTGACCCAATACATGATCTATTCTGGAGAAAATGTCATATACATGCAAAAAGAATGTATATTCTGCTACTTTAGGATGAAATGTTCTGAATATATCTGTTTAGGTCCATGTGGTCCAATGTGTCACTCAGCCATTGTTTCCTTGTTGAGTTTCTGCTTAGATCACCTGTTCATTGCAGTTAAGTGGGGTGTTAAATTCCCCTATTATTACTGTATTATTACAATGAGTTTTTTAATGTTATTAATTGGCTTATATATTTGGGCACTCCAAATTGGGGACATAAGTATTTATAATTATTAGATATTCTTCTTTAAAAATTTTTTTTAAAGATTTTTAAAATTTACATATTTGACAGAGAGATAGAGAGCACAAGCAGGCAGAGTGACAGGCAGAGGCAGAGGGAGAAGCAGGCTCTCTGCTGAACAGGGAACCTGATCCCAGGAGCCTGAGATGATGACCTGAGCCAAAGGCAGATGTTTAACCAACTGAGCCACCCAGGTGCCCCTACAATTATTAGATCTTTGCAGCACTGTGTGGTCAGTAGACAGTGTATATGAGGTGTTTGTGCTGGTTTTCTGGGGGAGGTGCCTGCTTGCACTGATTCTCAGTCACAGTGGAGTCACCTACAGGGTACCAGGGTGAGGGCTTCGTATAAGCATCTCTGGCCTCCACTGAGGGGCACGGTGTTTCTCCCTGAAGTTGGTTAGTGCCTATTGGAATGGGTAGGGGACAGGGAATGGCATCGTCCCACTCTCTCATTCTGGAGTGGGGAGTACGTGCCCACCACACCTCAGGAAGTCCTCGCAGAAAAATAATCACTTCTCTGGGGTCCCCAGCTTCTGTCAGATCCCTGCCTTCACCCTGTCTGTGTCCCAGCTGTCTGCCTGCTAGGCAGCATAGTACTCCTGTGTTTTATCTCGGGCACCTCGCTGGTTTTTAAAACTTTTTAGGGATTCTCATTGCACAAGCCCATGCTGATCTTCTGGGGGAGGGTCTCGCCATGCTATGGCTGGTGCTGGTTTGTCCCAGAAAAGCCGTCATGTGACCAACGCAGTGGTTTGGGATTTATGGTAAAATGCAGCAAAATCGTGGCACCAAGCCTTGCTGCCCTCCTCAGGCGTCTCGGTTCCCGCGCTAGCGAACAGACCAGCATGTTGGCTCCAACCAGCTCTTCTGCCCCCAGAGAGGTCATGCCATGACTCCGAAACTCACTCCCAAGAAGGGGAACTGTGCCTCCCCATGTGACCCCGGGGATCTTCAGACTACACTGCACAGTCCCGGGCCTCTGCCCTCCTTCCCCACCAGACTAGCGCTAAGCCCACCATGCATGACCCCAGCGATGGTGCAGATGTCTAGAACTTCTGACTTTGAGCTTCAACGTTTATAAAGATTTGTGATAGTCAGCCCCTCTCCTTTTCCCAGTCAGTGGTTTTGGGAGAGTTTTTATTGTGCAATCCTCTGCCTGCTGCATCACTCTTCTTTCTCTCTCTCTTTCTCACTCCTCTCTCTCTGATCAGGGCTCCCTCCCCTTTGCAACACCTACATTTCTTCCTCCTCATAGATAACCTTTCAGCAGTTCCTACAGTCTATGATGTGGACATTTTTCTATCTCTAGGTGTGCAGTTTGTTCTCTTAGTCCTCAGATCTATTTCTTGGGTGTTGAGAATGATTTGATAATTATCTAGCTGTGTTCGGGGATTGAGGCAAGCTCAGGGTCCCCCTATTCCAACACCATCTTTACTCCTCCTCCAGGAAAGAACTTTTTTTTTAAATTTATTTGACAGACAGAGATCACAAGTAGTAGGCAGAGAGGCAGACAGAGAGAGAGGAGGAAGCAGGCTCCCCACTGAGCAGAGAGCCAGATTCAGGGCTCTATCCTAGGACCCTGAGATCATGACCTGAGCTGAAGGCAGAGGCTTAAACCCACTGAGCCACTAAGGCACCCCAGGAAAGAACTTTTTAAGAGAGACTCAGAAAGCATAAACCATAGGGAAGGAGATGGCAAGCTTGACTAGATTAAAAATAAGATCTTTTGTTTGTCTAAAAAGCAACATTAAAGACTGAAAAGACAAGCCCCAAAAGTAGAAGAAAAAATTTTAACACATATAGTAAAACAAAAAAGTTAGTAATCTGAATACTTAAAGAAATCCTGTGAATCTATCAGAGAAAAGCAAACATCCTAACATAAAAACCAAACCAAAGCATAAAGCCAAAGGTCATAAAACCAAGCATTTTAGAAGAGGAAAGCAAATGGCCAATAAACAAATGTAAAGATGATAGACATGCTAATATTCAGGAAAATGCAAATTTAGAACACCAAGGAAACACCATTTTATACCCACTGGATTTGTAAATCAGGCATTGGTGAGAACGCACGAGAACTGAGACACTCACACTGGTGTCTCATTGGGACAAGCACCAATGACTGGACCTAACTGCTGGTAAAGCAGAACGTGCGGACACCTGCGGCACTTCCACTCCCAGGTATACACCTCTTTATCCTTTGTCTCCTTAATGATTTGCGCATTCTGAGTTGCATTTAAGAAGTCCTTTCCTACCCAGAGGTCATGCAGATACTGACCTGTATTTTTTTCCAGACATTACAGTTTTGCCTCTCATAGTTAAACCCTTCAACCATCTTTGCTTGATTTTGGGTATGTGTACCAGAAGACATGCAAGCATATTTATAGAACAACGTTCATGATAGCAAAAACCGTGAAATAGTCCAAATATTTATTGGTGGAGAAATTGCATCAATAAATGACAGTGTAGGTACCCAGCTTAATGCCATGCAGCAGCAAACACGAATAGACACAGCTACAGGCTCCTCCGTGGCTTCAGCCCAGGAGTATCATGGGTAAAAAAAGCAAGTCAGAAAGGAATATGTGAGAGGATGTGCAACTAAATTTCAAAAGTTGGAAGTTAAAGGAAAGGTTCAAGGTCAAAACCCTAAGCAGAAAAGCTACAAAGAATAGCAAGTCACAGGTTCTCACCAGGTCAGAGTCGTGGCTGCCCGGGGAGGAAGAAGGGGTTATGGACGGGAATGGACAAAGGGGGGCTTCTGCTGTGTGGGGGCAAGGTTGTGTTTCTCAATCTAGTAGACTCTATGTGAGCGTTTATTTGTTAAAATATTTTATACATACTTCCGTGTGATTAATACTGAAAAGTAAAGATAGAAAGAAACGAGAAACTGAGGCTCAGAGAAGTAAAATGACTGCCCCAGCATGGCAGAGGTGTGGCGCTAATCCTGTTTTTCGATTCCAGACACCAAGCTTCTTACAGAACACTTGGCCCACAGGAAGTTAGGGATCTAGAATATGGGGATTCAGGGAGCAAAAGGGCCTTGTAGGCATTGGACACAACCAACCCTGGCTTTACAGGACAATTTGATATTCCCTCGGGGCTACTCTTCTTCATCCACGTGAATGACCCCAGTTTCTTTAGCTGGTCCTCCCTTTGTAAACCTTCTCTTTGTTCCTGAGCACATACTCCTGTTTGCGTCCCTCTGAAAATACCATGTTCAGAACTGAAAGCGTCATTCGACATGCAGGCTCACCAGAGTGAAGTAGAGTAAAATCTGTAAAATTTTGTAGTTTAAAACCCAAAACACTGAGAATTTAGAGACCGTCTAAAAATGTACAACCCAGTCCTTCGTGAGGAGGGATTGTGTTCGATTGTCATGGTGCTGAGTGTTTGCTAGGGGCGTCACCAGCCCAGGCGAGTGTCCCAAGGTGTGGGTCCTAATTCCAATTCTGTCAACAACCAATCTGTGTGATCTTGAACAATTTGCCTTCCCTGTCTTGATCTGGTCTCCGTATCTGTGATATGAGCAAGAAGTCTCTAAATTCTTTTCCAGCTCTTGTTGGCTTCAGGGCAAGTGTTTTGTAGGCTCCAGACCCAGGCTGCCTAGTTACAAACTTCAGATCCACCCACATACAAGCTGTGTGACCTTGGGCAAGTTACTAAACTCATATTAGAATGGGAATAATGATAATATCTTTCTGAGATCCTTTTCCATAGGATGTGGGGAAGATTGAGTTAATACATATAAAATGCTTACTGCTGCACACTAAGCTTTGCTGGCCCCACTTCTGACCTCCAGTCTTAGCTGATTCCTTGAGACAAATTCTTAACCTCACCCAGCTTACTCAGTCTTATCATGATTTATTCACCAGGATAAACATGCGCCTTGTAATCTTTTCGTAAGTGTGTGCCTTCAATCTTGTTTTCTTTTCTAGGAATTATTGGCTGTGGGTACTTTGATCCTTGCAGAAAGTTCAAACCTGAAGTATGTGATATGATTGCAAATTTAGTCTCAGCAGGCAGAGTGCTATGGCAGTGGACAAAGGTACAGAAGCGTTGTTGTCCGTAATAACAGAAAGTCAGCTGTCCATTCTCACCTCATGGCTCATGAGCTTATAATCACATCATGGAGTAGTGGGGTGGGGGGGTGGGGGAAAAACAAATTAGGTGCTCGAATAGATTTATGACACTTTTTCCTTCCAGGGAGCAAATATTCTGGCTGGAAGTTGCTTTCCATATGTATGAGATATTACTATAAGATAAAGTAGAATTTTGCTAAAATGAGAACACTGCTTTTCCACTTGTTACTCTGATTTGTATGTCAGACACTCATGTGTTTACTGGCTGACTGAATGCATGAATTTCTGGATGTTCTTAGCTACCTGAGACTTAAAGTCTAACTTGTGTGATTCTCTGAGATGGAGCGGGGATTAGATGGATGGAAATGTATTTCACAAAAAAGAATATATATATATTCTTTATACATATATACATATTATATGTATATATGTATTTTTAAGATTTATTTATTTACCTTAGAGAGTAGGGGGAGGGGTAGAGGGAGAAGGAGAGAGAGTCTCAAGCATAGTCCACTCTAAGTGTGGAGCCCAATGCTGGGCTCGATCTCACGACCCGGAGATCATGACCTGAGTCGGATGCTTAACCAACTGTGCCACTCAGGTGCCCCTAGTCTAGATTTTAATATACAGGTCAGTCTCCTAAGTAAACTCAGCAAACCTGTAGCTATCACCAGATGGCTTAAAGCAGACTCATGAAAAAGCAATTAAGTGTAGGTCTGTGACATCTCAGACCTATGCTTAGAACGAAGTTGAGTTATTTGCTAAAAAAACGTTCATTAGGCCAATTACACATTTCCGGGAGGAAGCTTATGTCCTGGTAAAACCTGGAGGGTGCCAACCTCTCAGATTCCTGGAATTCTGGGTAAGAGAATTACCAGGAGAGGAATTGGGTGTTTCTTATGAAATGCTCAGTCCACACAGTGCCCTGTAGTGGCCAGTTCCTTGCAGGGCCTTCTCCTTGCCAACACAGGGTCTTTGCACATGCAGTTCTGCCTCTTGTAAGGAAACTTCAAAATGAGTGGCAGGGGCTGAGTGTCTGAGATAATTTTCTGTGGTAAGGCCCATCTGTTTTCCCAGGGGGCTACTGTTCACAGTAAGGAGATTATATACATATTCTCCTGAAAAGCTTTGGCCTTCTGGGTGTCTTTCCATCAAAGGTTTTTTTGTTATACAAGTGTTTACTGGTTCCTTTCTCATCTTTCTTTACCTCTTTAACCTGTATGGCACAAGCTTTCATTCTTACTCTCATCAAGGTTACCAGAGACCTCAGTTTTGCCAAATAAATCCAAAGGGTGATTTCTTCCTCTCACTTGACCCTTTAGCAGCATTTGACATAAATTATCCCTCTTTTTTTTTTTTAAAGATTTTTTTATTTATTTGACAGAGAGATCACAAGTAGGCAGAGAGGCAGGCAGAGAGAGAGAGAGAGATGAGGAAGCAGGTTCCCTGCTGAGCAGAGATCCCGATGTGGGACTCGATCCCAGGACCCTGATATCATGACCTGAGCCGAAGGCAGAGGCTTAACCCACTAAGCCACCCAGGTGCCCCTAAATTATCCCTCTTGACACCTTCTTCACTTGGCTTCCAAGGGACCTCATGCTCTTGGTTTTCTTTCTACTTGACAAGTTACCTTTATAAAGATCCCCCTCTCCTTCCCTTCCCCTAGATACTGGAGTGCGCCCGATTTCGACTCTAGAACCTCTCCCTTGTATGCATTCTTCACCCAGATGGTTTCTCCAGCTTCAGGGCCTTAAACACCATCTCCATGCTGATGACTTCAAAATCAGTGTCCAGTCCAGGCCTCTCTGCTTGGCTCCTTACTGGTTTCTAACTGCTTAGTAGACATTGCCGTTTAGATGTCCAATAACCATCTTAACGTTAACGTGTCTCCACAGAATCCATCTGAGCTTCAGTATGACCTTGCCTCAGACTTTGGCATCTTTTTGGTTAATAGCAACAACACTGATCCTCCTCCACAGACTAGGAAACTGCTGCCATCCTTAGTTTGTCTCCCCTGCCCCTCTACTTCCAGTTCTTTAGCAAGTCTCTGTTACCATGCTTTCAGAATACAATCCCAAGCTGAGCACTCTGCCATCTCAGAGTGAGCCCCTCGCCCCGATAGATGCTTCAATCACCTGCCCTCTGGACCATTCAGTGACTTGCTTTCTTCTTGTCATCCTAGAGCATGTTCTTTACATAATGCTTTTTTAAAAAGTAAATCAGAGGCGCCTGATCCTGGGGTCCTGGGATCAAGCCCCATGTCAGGCTCCCTGCTCAGTGGGGAGTCTGCTTCTCTCCCTCTGCCTGCCGCTCCCCCCTGCTCTTGCTATCTCTCTCTCTCTCTGTGTGTGTCAAAAAATAAATAAAATCTAAAAAAAAAAATTTTTTTTTTTAAAGTAAATCAGAGATCATTACTTCTTCTTGAAACCACCAGGAGGCTCCCAGTTAGACTTGGAGTGAAACCCGGATACATCTTACTCTGCCCTCTTGCTGTTCCTTCAACACCCCACATTTTTTGCGCCTCTGGGCCATCATACTTTGAGTCATTCTCATCCTTCTTACTTTCAGAGGGGCTTTCTCAGATAGGCTCTAAAGTAACTGTCCATGGTCCCCAATGGTCATTATCTGTCTCCTGACCATACTTTTATTTTTTCTGACCATGACTTTTATCATTTTTTTTTAAGATTTTATTTATTTATTTGACAGACAGAGATCACGAGTAGGCAGAGAGGCAGGCAGAGAGAGAGAGAGGAGGAAGCAGGCTCCCTGCTGAGCAGAGAGCCCGATGCGGAACTCGATCCCAGGACCCTGAGATCATGACCTGAGCCGAAGGCAGCGGCTTAACCCACTGAGCCACCCAGGCGCCCTATCATTATTTTTTGTCAACTTGTTTGTTTACCGATATATTTGCTTCTTATTTCTTTATTGTCAGGCTCCCCCACTAGAATGGAAGCTCCCTGATGGTAGTGGATTGAGCTGCTAGTTACCATGCTATATTTTTAGTTACCATGGTATCTTCTTAAGGACAGCAGGAAGTACTTGAAAATAGCCACTGAATAATGAATACATCTTTCTCCCTTCCCTACCCCCAAATAAACAGCAAGCAGCCTTTTTTGTATCTTTTCTTCAAACCTCTCATCCTTCCAAAGCACTTTTAACCCTTGTATACCATTTCATCCTTATATTATTGGACACAGCCTTATCTTTTTAAGATTTATTTATTCATTTGAGAGAAAGATGGAGAAAGAGAGTGGGGGGACAGAGGGAGACATGGGGCTGGATCCCATGACCTTGAGATCATGACCTGAGATGAAATCAAGGATTGGATACTCAACCAACTGAGCCACCCAGGCACCCCTACTTTACAAAGCTTTAAAGGAAAAGCCCAGGTGAGAAAAGAAAGGAATTGACAAAAATTAAAGTGAAAGAAGCAGGTTAACAGGTGAGAAGAGGGAAAAAAAAAAGGAATTTATTCAATTCTCTTTAATGATTGCCTCAATGGCTGTCATCCCAGCGGCGGTCCTTCATAGCAAAGAAATAAGCAGTATTCACACAGCCTGAGCCCTTTATTTCTGCATATTTGTAATATAATCTTACATTTTGGTGAGTAGAATGCATATTATATCTGGGAATGGAACTGAGCAAAGAGGGAAATTGAAGGATAATTGCTAAAATAACACTTGTCTTCATTCTGTCTTCCCTGGCTACCTGCTGTTTTAACTGACACAGGGAATTAGCCTATAATGATTCTGCGATAAGCTCAATGGGCTACTTTTTCTTTTTTTTTTTTTTTTAAAGATTTTATTTATTTATTTGTGAGAGAGAGAGAGTGAGAGCGAGCACAGGCAGACAGAGTGGAAGGCAGAGTCAGAGGGAGAAGCAGGCTCCCTGCGGAGCAAGGAGCCCGATATGGGACTCGATCCCAGGACGCTGGGATCATGACCTGAGCCGAAGGCAGCTGCTTAACCAACTGAGCCACCCAGGCGTCCCTGGGCTACTTTTTCAATGTAGAAAGGGCATATTCCATGAATAGGTCCTTAAAAAAAAATTTTTTTTTTTTTTTTTGCTTTCCCAAATTAATCATGTGGGGAGTTTACTTTGAATCTCCAGAATTATTGTTTGCACACTCAAAATGATGCTATTGGTATCATTTACAATCTTTACACATGGCCAGCAATGCTTCCCACACCTAGTAAACCTCAAGTTTATCCGTTGACTAGTATCTCTCCACACAAGAATGTGTCGTTGGTATAGCTTTGCCTGTTTGGATTCAAAACCCAGAAAAGCTACCTAGTTATTACAGCTGCATTTCACAGTTGCCTGCCAACTTACTATGGGTAGACAGATAAGTGAAAGCATGCTGACTGAGTTTGGATCTCCACAATGAAATGTAGACTATGATATATTGACAGAAATCCAAATATACTAAAGACCTTATAGCAATCTATGGAAATGATCGTTATTGACTTTACAAGTGAAATTTCATTGTTCTTAACTGTGTGGCAACAAGCTCACACCCAGTTTTTTGTTATGATGTATTTCCACATACACACTAATATGGTTAACAATGATTAGGAATGGTCATTCCCACAACTCACATAGTTTTTTAGAATACAGGGGAAAGCGACTTGTTCAAAGCCAACTAATGCTGATGGAACGGGCATTGGCATTGGCATCTAGAGTGTTACTCTCGAATGGATCTGATTCAAGAGCTTATGGTCTTTGAAATTCTATGTTGGTTTATTTATGATGTGATTTTCTTATCAGCGCTGCAACAAAAATATAAACTTAATCTTGATTTATTTACTCAGCTGATTTCATTTAAAGTGAAATTTGTGAAATAAAGTAATTCTAAAGAACTGTTTTTATCTTTTAGTTTTATCTGTGAAGCACCTTGAGAGTAATACATTTTTTTCCATCTCTAGATGAAAATGCTGCCAACGCCTTCTAAATTTCATTACATTTTCAATCTTCGAGATCTTTCCAGAATTTGGCAAGGAATGTTAACCATAAAAGCCGAGGAGTGTGATTCGATATCTATTCTCCTTTCACTTTTCAAACACGAGTGCAACAGAGTAATTGCAGACAGGTATATATCGTAGCACTTGAGTTTAAATGTACTATGTAAAAAGTTGACGCTGTGTGACCCAATTCCTGCATTATCTACTCAAATAATTAGAGTATTGTCTTCATTTGCTCTGGGGCTCGTGAATCATTGATGCCATTTCCCACTTGCTGGTCCTCTTGAAAAATGTTCAGCCAGTCTACTTGAGTATTATCTCCATAACACATCTTTTTTAAATGACCACATCATCTGATAACATTCAGAGGCGAATTTTAGTTATGTATATTTTCTAAAATGTTTGAGCTCTGTGTAGTTTTCACTTGGTGAAATCTGGGAACATAGGCTCAGTCATAGTTCTGAGCCTCCCCTTCCTCCTGTTTAAAATACGGAGGGTGATGCTGATCTTGCAAAGCTGTAAGGGATTATCACAACATCACATACATATGTGGTTTTTCTCACATGTTGGTCCCCCTGCTATGAATAGATTTACAATGAAACAAATGAAACAAATGAAACAAATGCTCTTCCCCCTCTGATACTGGTAGGTCTGAAAAGGACCTGTGCCGTGTGCTCACAAAACCAGAAAGTGGGCGCTCGCCCACTACTTAATGTCAGTCTGCACTCTTATTGCAAATCTTAGGAACCTTTGACCCCACTTAAGTGACTCATCTGTATTGTTAAAGAAAAAAATTATTCATGACACCTGTTCAAACAATAAGGCATGCAGACTTTATTCAGGACTATTGGCAATGGGTATATGGACCACTGCGATGGGGTCTCCTGTGGAGAGAAATTGAGCTCAACTCCAAATATGACAAGGAAAGAGTGGGAATTTATAGCCATGGAGAAGTTTAGGGGAGGTCGGTGGTTATAAACTACTGAAAGGATATATCAAAGGTAAGGGAGGGATTCTAGCTAAACTGACCTAATAGGATTCTTGCCAAAAACAGACTAGGGTGAATAGATATTACATGGGGAGGGTGGGGAGTGGTGATGGGACATGAGGAATTTGGTCAGATATTGGGGGGTGATCAGATCATGGGGAGTGGGGGATTCTGGGATTAAACTCACTTGACAGGATTCTTGGTACAATTGGGTAATGCAAAGAAAGACACAGAAGTCCAAAAGTCAAGGCCTAATTGGTAAGAGGATTCAGAGGAGACTAAGATTTTAATCAAGGAGAGACTCTTTGCCAGTATTTTCTTTAAGTAATACTCAGTGTTATAACTCTCTTGAATGGAGCTACATCCTTTTCTGTCCTCCTGTTCTGAGGAGTCCGAGGTGCAGGATGGGGCCTTAAGAGGTAGAGGGAGGTCAGGCATGTTCAATTAGGAAAGATGCCTTCATATTTTACATATTTACTCCTGTATTTCTCTCCCAGATTTATAACACCTGAAGATGAGCAGTGGTTTAATATCCATCTTGTTCGAGCAGTTGAAGAGAATATTAACCCAGATGTGACATCGTACATTCTTCCTGAACCATATTTTGTGGATTTCCTCCATGAGATGCCTGAACCAACCGGTGATGAGCCTGAAGACACCATATTTGAAGTGCCCAAAATTTATGAACTGGTATTTATTTTCTCCTTTGAAAAGAGCTTTTCAATCAAGCACCTAACTGTATATTTCTTAGCACCCTGGAGTCCTACCATGGAGTTGGAACTTCTGCATTAGTTATATGTTGGGATTCATATCCAAGAAAAATATTTCAGTGTAATTTAGGAAGTAAAACATTTCAGTGTAATTTAGAAGCAATCTCATTAAAGTCAAGTATAAGACAAGGATGCCTCCTATTATCACTACTATTAAGTATGGTTTTGAAAGTTCTAGGCAATGAAACAAATGACAAAAAAAAAGATAGAAAAAAACAAAAGTATTGTGTGCAGGTGAGGTGATTATCTCTTAATATAATAGAAAAGAACTGAACATCTTTTTTAACTCTTAATAGTTCAGTAAGATGACCAAGTGTGATAGAAATAAAAAACTCAGTAACTTTCCTCTATATGAAAGGCTGGAAAGTTATGGTTGTTGGGCCAGATCCAGCCCTCTGCCTGTGTTTTGTGAAATTTATGAGCTAGGTAGGGTGTTTACATTTTTTATATGGGTGGAAAAAGAATCCAAAAGAGAAGAATATGGTGGGACATGTGAAAATTATATGGCATTCAAATTCAGCGTTCATAGGCAAAGTTGTATTGGAACCCAGCCATGTGGATTTGTTTCCGATGGCCCAGGACCACTTCTGCACTATGAGGGTGGAGGGAAATAGTTGTGACAAACCATATAGTCCAGGAAGCTTTAATTCTGCCCTTTGCAGAAAAAGTTTGCCAACTCTTGCCAACAATCGTGCAATAGAAACTATAATAGGAAGGTACTTCATTTAACAACAACAAGTATGTTAAACATCTAGGGATAAACATGATAAAACTTGACTTAAGTCAACACATCATTCTCCCTAAATTAATGTATAGGTATGTAAAATTAATGTATAGGTAATATATAGATTTCATGAAGTTTGAATAGGACTCCAAAAGGACTTTTTTCCCTCTGAGAGAGAGAGAGAGCATGCACATGCATGCTTGTGTGGGTGAGGGGGGTCAGGCAAAAGGAGAGGAGGAGAGAGGATCTTTTTTTTTTTTTTGAAGATTTTATTTACTTTTCTGAGAGAGAGAGAGAGACAGAGACAGAGAGACAGGGAGAGAGAGCAAGAGAGCATGAGCAGGGGGTAGAGAGAAACAGGCTCCCCACTTAGCAGGGAGCCTGATGTGAGGCTTGATCTCAGGACCCTGGGATCATGACCTGAGACGAAGGCAGATGCTTAACCAACTGAGCCACCCAAAATTTTAAGTGGGTTCCACGCAGCACAAAGTCCAAATTGGGGCTCAATCCCAGGACCCTGATATCATGACCTGATCCAAAACCAAGACTCAGAGGCCCAGCTGACTGAACCACACAGGTGCCCCCCAAAAGGATTTTTTTTTTCAAGATTTAATTTACTTTAGAGAGAGAACCTGGGGGAGGAGCAGAGGGATCATGAGAGAGAATCCCAAACAGACCCAGTGTTGAGTGCATAGTTGATGTGGGGCTCAATCTCACAACACTGGGATCATGACCTGATCCAAAAGCAAGAGTTGATGCCCAATTGACTGCTCCACACATGTGCCCCCCAAAAGGTTTTTTAAGCAGGGTCACAAACAAAGTACTTCTGAAGTGCATGTAGGTCAAAGAATTAAAGGGAGAGAAAATATTTGCAAAACAAAGTATTTACTTAGAAACTGTTTGACTACATCAATGATGTAGAACTTCTGTGTGTTTTTTAAAAATCCATAAACAATATTAAAAAGCAAATACAAACAAATATTTGTTACATTCCAATGGTAGCTCCCATGGGTGGGAGTTGGCACTGGGGTTTCTGAAGGGGAAGGTCAAGGAATGATTTCATGCTGGCAACCAGCTAATGCTGTTAAAGTTTCAGACCTCTGATAATGGAAGTAACTTACAGTCAACCAATCCATGAAAGATATTTGGAAGTCCATTAGGTTTTTATCTTTATTTTTTGAAAGACTTAATTGATTGGGCCCCTGGGTGGCTCAGTCATTAAGCATCTGCCTTCAGCTCAGGTCATGATCCCAGGGTGCTGGGATTGAGTCCCGCATCAAGCTCTCTGCTCAGCAAGGAGCCTGCTTCTCCCTCTCCCACTCTCTCTGCTTGGGTTCCCTTTCTTACTCTCTGTCAAATAAATAAATAAATAAAATCTTTAAAAAAAAAAGACTTTATTTATTTATTTGAGAGAGAGTGAGTGCAAGAGAGGGGAGGAGCAGAAGGGAAAGAGGAAAGAGGGAGAGAGTCTCAAGCAGACTCTATGCTGAGTGTAGAGTCTGACGCAGGGGTTGATCTCGCGACTGGAGATCACGACTGGAGTTCACAACCTGAGCTGAAACCAAGAGTTGGCACTTAACCTAACCTAACTGAGACACCAATCCACCTCTCCATTAGGTCTTTAAAAAAATTAGAATTACTTTTAAGAGCCTTTACAATTGGTGATTTCATAGATTTGAGCTCTTAAATATTTTTCTCTCTCTCTGTACCCACAGGTCCCATCCTTTGACTTCCTGTCTGAAAAACTCCAGTTCTACCAGAGACAGTTCAATGAAATCATTAGAGGAACATCTCTTGATCTAGTGTTTTTTAAAGATGCAATGACTCATCTTATTAAGGTTCTAACTATTGACTATTTGTTGATATATGTATCAATATATCATATATATTATATGATATATGATCATATAAAAACTGGGTAAATTGCACAGACAGATGTTTTGAGAGAAGAAATAAGTAATTTCAGGCAGAGTATAGAAGAATGTCTGTAGGTTGGGTTGTTCACTGTCTCAGAAAACAAAGGTTTAATCAGAAACCCCTTAGCTGAATCCATCTACATGACAGCAGATGCTTTTCAAGGACAAATTGATGGGTTTTTGTATTCAGAGCTTTTGACATGTCCAGAGTTTTTCCTTTCTAGAAAGTAAGCTAGAGAACCCTGTGAATATGTAGTCCAATTTTATTTTGGTATAATGGGAATCCTGTTCCCTTCCCTGTAGCGGAAAAGTTGATGCTTTTAAAAATGTCAATTTCATGATTGGCTTACAGATCATGGGCAAACTGATGAGGAAAGAGTAAGGTGGGAGCACAGGACTGGTATAAAAACAGAAACCAATTAGATAACGACACCCAAAGGAGCCGTTTGTATCATGTGTAGATCGAAAAGGAGTTTCTACAGGAAGTCTGAACACAGTGTCAGGAGGTTTGATAAAGAGGCAGTTTGTTCTGTGTTTATTATACTTTGTCTTCTCCAAAGTTGGTGAATTTCCAGATGTCCTAGGGCTGTTTTACATCTATCCACGTCACAAGTAACTATTGCGTACTCGCTGTGACAAGGTCTTGGAGGCCTGGGACCCCCCAAGTGGTTAACATATTAAAAAATATAATGATAGAATTAATACATACCACCGTGTTACTATCTGCCATCTGTCAAATTTCCATTTAAAAAAAAAAGCTTTTTAGTATGATAATGAAATTAGTGATCCAACTAGACTTTCATCTTAATCAGTGGCATTAATGTAAAAGGCAGTTTTTTAGCAATGTCTTCAATGGCCTGCGTAAGATGTGAGCCACAATTCCAATCTTATCCTTATCAAGGAAATCAGCCATAGAAAAGCAACACAAGACTAGTCTAAGTCGTTTTCTATAAATGCCTTCCTGCCTTTCTTGAAAGTAGAATTTGGGTACTTAAAATTTTTTTCCAGACCTGTACCCCTGGGGATAAAAATATATGTTTATAAAAAAATAAAAAGTTAAAAAAAAAAATTTTTTTCATTGGCAGAGATACAATAGAGGTAATATTCATTGTAGAGCAGGGTGTCTATCTAGGTTAGTGTGTTAGACTGAACAATAAGCGGATAATCCAAACCTTTCTGTGGCTTGGGAAGAGTAGCTCCATCATGCTTTGTGTCCGAAAATAATAAAATTCAAAATTACACACACACACACGCACGGAGAAAGTGGCTTTGAAATAGGAGGTAGGAAAGCCAATTTGTTTTCTCTTTCATGACAGGCAAGGAAAGAATTTGAGTTGACTAAATCAGTAGGAGGCATAACCAAAAAACTGACATATCCCATTAAAGGAAAAAGTCCAATGTAGTCTGCACACGTACATTCAAAATTTCGACTCATGTAGGGCAAGAAGATGTGAACAGTTGAATTCTATTTGTAAATACATACCGTTTTATTCCCAAACAGATTTCACGAATAGTTCGAACATCCTGTGGAAATGCGTTGCTGGTGGGTGTTGGTGGTTCGGGAAAACAAAGTCTTTCGAGATTGGCCTCTTTTATAGCTGGATATCAAATATTTCAGATTACATTAACCAGGTAAGGTGAAACAAAACCCAGAAATATATTTTTCTATAATTAATTTCTCTGAAGTAAAATGTTCACTTGAAAAATATGACAATTTGGTGTATCTTTTAAATTAACTTTTTATTTAAGTATAACTTATTTAAGGAAATGTATGCAAATCTTGGGTGTCACAAAGTATGTACACCTCAGTTGTTAGTCTACAGATGAAGAACTAAAATATCAGCAGTACCCCTCAAGGGTTGTCCAGTCATTACTCTCTTAAGGTTAATCATACTCTGACTTCTAAACCTACATAGTTTTACCTATTCTTGAGCTTTCTTTCTTTCTTTTTTTAAGATTTTATTTATTTATTTGACAGACAGAGATCACAAGTGCTTTCGGCACCGTGAGTCTTTCTCGCTTGAGCAGTGCTGGTGGATGTGTAGTGCTATGTCTTGGTGCCTTCTGTTTGCATTTCCCATGGCTCATGTTAAACCCATTTTCAGAACTTATTGGCTGTTTGGACAGATCTGTGTTATGTCCTTTGCTTATTTTTTCCCCAGTTAGGATGTGATTCTTTCTCTTACTGATTTTTAGGAGTTCTTTATATGTTTTAGATCTAATTCTGTTGTCAGAATGTATATTGCATGTATCTTCTCCAAGTCATTGGCTTGCCTTTTCACTCCTGGCGGATCTTACTTTTTTTTTTTTTTAAGATTTTATTTATTTATTTGAGAGAGAGCGAGAGAGCACACTCACACGTCTGCATGAGTGGGGGGAGGAGCAGATGGAGAGGGAGGAGACTCCCGGCTGAGCTGGAAGCTCCCACTTGGAACTCCATCCCAGAACCCTGAGATAATGACCTGAGCTGAAGGCAGATTCTTAACCACCTGAGCTACCCACATACCCCTTGGTAGATCTGATCTTACTTTTATTATTATTATTATTATTGTGTTTTTATGTCTAAATTACATTTTTTATTACGTTCAATTAGCCAACTTAAGTTACCAAATTTTTTTTCTTTTAGTGTTCTTTGTATTCTGTTAAAAAATATTGGTGAGTGCTGTGAAGTGTGTAAACCTGGTGATTCACAGACCTGTACCCCTGGGGATAAAAATATATGTTTATAAAAAATAAAAAGTTAAAAAAAATATATACCAAAAAAAAAAAAATATTTGTTTACCTTTGTTTACCTATGAAGATATCTCCTGTGATTTCCTTCACATTTACAAACAAAATGTGCTCTTTCTACATTTAGAACTATAACCCACCTAGAATTTATTTTCTTATAAAGTCTGAGGTAAGCGTTAAGATATAGATATAGATATACAATCACTCTCAACTCCATTATTGACAAGGTCATGTTCTTCCTGACACATTTCAGTGTCTTTGCTTCCCCATCAATCAACTGATCACGTCTTTGATTACAGTCTATTCCACTGATTTATCTATCTTTGTACTATTACCAACTGTTTTAATTACTGTAGTTTTAATATATTTTGAACAATTTTGTTGTTCTTCAGGATTGTCTGGAACATTTGGCCTTTTGTAGTTCCTTCTAAACTTTAGGTCACTTTTTAAATTACTAATTTATACAAACCACTCTGCTGCCAAATAGATAAAAAAAATTAGTAAGGTACAAATGATAAGAGCAGTTAAAAAAATATAAAGCATTAAATATCTAGAGATAAATTAAATCAGCTGTCAACATTTAAAAATTGGGAGATTTCACATAAAAAATGGATTTCGGACTTCTCTTCACACAGTTGGAAGATCTGGCAACACTGTGCCTACGTTCCCAGGTGGCTGGGTCTGAACAACATGCCTCCTTAGGTGAGACATACAGTCCTCCAGTTTACCAGAGTGTTGACTGTATTTTCTTGTTTTCTTTTTTCTTGATGCTCTGGAACTGGGGTCTTGCTGACTTCCCCTCCCAGGGCAAGCCAGTTCTTTGAGACAGCTAATGACTTGTTCCAGTACTGTGCCTTCCATAGGTAAACCAACCAGTCCAGAGGTCCTACTCGGAACCACCCCATCTATCTGGCATTCTCTGCCAGGAAGCAGTATTGCTCTGCCCTAATCACCCCAGAGTCAAGGACCAGTAACTAGGGACAGCATCGGTGCCCCAGAGTCCATTGAAATGATTCAAACAAGCCAGTCCTAAATCTGCTTAGCCTGCCTACCTTTGACTTTCTCATGGAAACCACAGTTAAGGCCATGTTGCCCATGGTTCCTTTCACTCCTTCCACCTCCTGACTGACCGTGGTGCTTCCCCAGGCAGCCCCATGTGGTGTGGAATATCCCCTCCTGTTTCTTGGTGTCTGTGAGTTTAAGCTTCTTCCTTCGTGGCAGTCCTTTCCATGTCTGTGTCTCTTACCATACCTGACGAAACAAATCCTGGAAACATTTTAAAATGGCAGGGAAGATGTGAGTAGAGTGGAGTCAGAGGGGAAATTTGAAGTAGGACCTCATAGTACCTAGTATATTGGTAGGATTTAGTAACTGATTGGATACGGGGTAAAGAAGAGGAAATAAGGTCTAGAAGGACACACCTAGTCTCTCTAGTGGTATTTATCACACTGCACTCTAAAAATGCTTGTTCAGTCCTCTGTCTCTTTCACTGGGCTGTAAGCAACCTGCGGATGGACCATCGTAACCTTTGTCTTATCTACCTTTACTATCAAGTGGGTACTTTTAACCGACACCGTAAAACTATCTGTTGAACAAAATAAGAGTTTTGGACGGGTGGGCGGGTAAAAGGAGAATTCAATCAGTACATGGGGAGAGTGAAATGTTTGAGCACACGTAGTTCATGGGTGTGGAGTTCAGGAGTGGGTCCTGGAAATGTCAGCACAGATGCCTCACTGGAGAGAACACCTACAAGGTAATAAGAAGGAGTACGAGTAGGGTGTGTGGCTAGAAGAAAAGATGACTGAAGGAAGAATGCTGGGGTCTCCCAACATAGAGGAAGAGGACTTGCTTGCAATGGAGAATGAGCAGAAAAGGCAAGGCGGGGAGGAAAAAGTCCAGAGTGGTTTCCAGAAACCAAACTACATCTCAGCAAGCCATCTTACCAATTTCTCCTAGCAAATGTCCGCCCCTGCTTGGCAATTATTTTAAAAGACATGTATATTCTCCTTTCAGTGGAGTTCCTCTTGCCCAAGTCTGTTACTGTAGTGTTCCTCAGAAGTGGGTAGCTGCTTCTCCTACTTTAAAATCAGCTCTTTATTCATTCGAGTGCACTTAAGCCAAATCATCTCTAATGCCCACAACAGTCTTTACAAACAGGTACTATCTTCATTTTGCAGAGGAGGAAACAGAAGCTGAGAAATGTAAAGGAACATTTCCAAAGCTGCAGAATGGGGATTTGAACGCAGGTCCTTCTGGTTTGAATGCTGGTAGTCTTTCCGCTAGACCCTATGGCTTACACGAAACTCCCTGTGACTTGCACTGTACAACCTCCTTCAAGTGAAGATGTCTGTGTTGTTGATTTACTCATGAGGTTTTATGCACAACACTTCAGAAAATGTCTGCTTTATTTCTGCACATCACCTCATCTCCAAGAGCATGTACATTCAACAGGAAACAGAGTAAACAGAAAAGCAAAGACTAAGATCTTCTTGTCATAATCTGTAACTACATAATTGTAACATTTCAATTATTTATATCACATTGCATATGCATATTCTTCTGTAGGCTGTCTCTGTATTTAGCCACTTAATGAGATACACAAATTACCACTATATATAATTTATCACTAATTTTATTTATAATTTATCTTGACTTTCTTACCAATCCACAGTCATCCAAGTTTCAGATTAGTTTTAAATATTTTACATATATTCACTTGGGACAAAATCTGTTGTGGAAGACTGTCAGCTTGCTGAGAATAAAGTTCATATCTGAATTTTTAATTACTCTTCATGAGTCACTTCTAGTAAATTCCCATTTCTCCCTTCTCAAGTTAAATAAAACATTCTTGCTTTGAATGATAACATACAACTATTTCACTCTAACCTCTGTGGGTTTTTTTTTTTTTTAGCAGCTAAGCTTATTTAATACTTCTTGGAGCAGGTGCAGAGTACACTCTTATTATCATGGGTTATATTGTCTTTTGAAACACTTATGACTATATATATATCTATATATATATAGATATATATATAATTTTTAATTTTAAATTTCCTACCACCTTTTTTAGGTCTTATAATGTGAATAATCTAACAGATGATTTAAAATATCTGTACAAAGTTGCTGGTGCTGATGGAAAAGGTATCACCTTCATCTTTACTGACAATGAAATAAAAGACGAGGCATTTCTGGAATATCTTAACAACCTGTTATCTTCAGGGGAGGTTGGTCTCAAAAGGAGAGAAAAAGCTCCTATTTTTTAAAAATGTAAATTATATTTGAACAGAAAAAGCAGCAACCCTTCATAAGCGAGGCCACTTAACATACATTTTTCATTTTAGAAAGGATTCATGTATACGACGTACTAGATTTTGTTTAAAACAACCTGTGAAATTTATGCTGCCCACCTCCAGGTTTTTTTTTTTTTTGTATGCATTGTTCCATTTTAAATATGATTGCTTACTTATTTTGTCAGTCTTCTATTTGGTCCTGTAATTTATTTTAGAAGAATCACAGTATGTATCTGAGAGTCAGGAGTATAAAAGAGATGAAAGAGTTCTGCCAGCTCTAAGTAGATGTTTGTGTCATCTCTTCTGACACCACCTTTGTCAACGCTCCCATGACCACTCACATGCTTTGTGCTTCATTAGAAGAACTCACGGGACTCAGCAGACAGTTGTACTCCTAAGATTTATGACAGCAGCACAGCAAGGATTCACAGCCACATCAATGCAGAAAAAGGCACATCAGGTGAAATCTGGAGAAATTCATGCTTCGTATGTTCTCATCAAAAAGGTGATACTGGATGTGAGTTCCCTCCAGTGGTGAAATGCAGTCACTTATGCACTGTGTTTCCACTCAGGAAAGCCTGTGGGAGATTCAGAGTTCAACAGTTTTATCAGGGTCTGGTCTGGTTATTTCTCCCTGCCTAGACACAGCTGCCAAAATTCCAGACTCCCAGAAGGAAAGCAGATGCTCACCATGTAGCACAATGTTTGTATTAAGAGCCCAGGCACAGAAAAGCCTTTTCAATTAGTAATAGAGAAGACATTCAAAAACCAAGTTCCCAGAGGGTGGCCTAGTGCTAGCCATCAAAACATATGCTTCTCAAAGTCGGACCCACTGTGTTAACTCTTCCTTGCCCCATGGTGTCTATCAATGCTTGCTGCTGCCTGAGCTCCTTAACTCCCTCAGAGAGGACTTCTGTAAAATGGTGGCATAGGAAAATCCTGAGTTTACCTCCTCCCATGGAAACACCAAATCTACATCTACATATGGATTATTTCCCTCTGAAAAAGATCTGAAAACTAGATAAGCTGCTTCTCCACAACAAAGGATAAGAAACCCACATGAAGATAGGTAGGAGAGGCGGAGACACAGTCTTGCCAAAGACTTCACCCTTATCATAGTGACGTGCAGTAGGGAGGGCTCTCACAAATTTGGAGGAGTGACAGGTTGGTGCCTCACATCAGGCACCCCAACACCTGGAATATACACCAGAGAGAAAAGCCCCCAAAATGTCTGGTTTAGAATACCAATGTGGGGAAGGAAAGAAAAAAAGAAAAGAAAACCATTGGGGTTGACATTCAATGACCCAAAATGCTATAAGAAACCGAGATTCACTACTGATGGACTTCCATATAGTCTTACCCCTAGACCCAGCAAAACAAACAAGCAAACCAACCAACAAACAAAAAACCCCAGCACTTTCAAAGTGCCTAGATCATATGTGAAGAATCATTTGCTAATCTGCAAAATGGAGGTGGACAGGTGAAACTCTCCCCAGAGATGGAAGTTGCTGGTGGATGCCAGTTTTGAACTTTCTACCTACCCTTCTTGCACAAGTGAGAAAGCTGGGACAAAGCACCCTACTGTCACCATACTAAAACAGGCTGGGGTGAGTGAGTGTTCAGTACTATTCTGCCACCTTGTTGAAGTTGAAGAGCGTGGGTTGCAGCAATCCCTTGCTCACTGGCTGGGGCAGGTGAGCATTAATGTGGAATTCACCTGTTCCCTAGGTAAGGTCAGCAAGCATTGGGAGGTTGAGACACCCCCTTTCGTTGGCTGGGGCTGGCAAGTGCAAAAGGAGGAAACATTCTTCCACTCTAGTTTAAAGCTGGTGCATACACTCGGACAAGGCACTCAGTCTCTGCAGTCTTGAAGACCACGGAAGCATGCAGTTAAAACATTTTTCCTACTGCTTTTCTGAAGCTGGCAAGTGTACCCCTCTTACACACTCTCCAGCTGCCTAGTTAAAGCCAGCAGCATGGGCAATCTACATGGGGATGCCCCTTGATTGCCTCCTGGTGGCCAAGGGGACTGACATTCCTAAGCTCCAGGAATGTAACATTTGGAAAGACAGTTCTTGGAAGACCATCACACCCAGGATACTGCACAGATGAGGGACTGTAACACAACCCCAGTCTTCCTGTGAAAAAGCCTATATATTTAGCTTGAAGCTTCCACAAGAGGGACAGGCTTTCAGTTTCCCACACATCTAAAGGTTGAGAAGACATTCAAAGGGAATGTAAGCAGGAAGACACTATCCTTCCACAACCCCTTGGCCTTGCTATAGTTCAACAAGACCTCCTGGGAAGGAGTTTATATACTTGTCTGGAGCCCCAACTTCTGTGATTTGGAGAGATTTCCTATTCTGAGGACAGCAGCCATTATGACTGTGGCCATAACAGGACTGTATGTATTTTCACAGTTTAAAAACTGTTGCTAGAGGGTCTACATTCCAATCAATCCAAAACCAGGTACTAAATGAGATTCCTCCCCCTTGGACACTGACTGGTTTTGGTGCACCCTCAACAACAGGGGCATATCAACAATAAATAAGGTGGTTTGGAAAATCAAAAAGTTTTGTCAGCCAACCAAGAGCTAGGGCAATGTTGAATGAGAAGTTCCATCACCTACATAAGGCTACTTCTTCAAGACTGGGAGAGGTAGCTGTTTTGTCTCATAGAAACAAACCCAGAGAAAACAAAAACAAACACAGAGAGTCAATCAAAATGAGGAAACAGAGAAATATGTTCCAAATGAAAAGCAAAAGCATTAGAAAAAGACCTTGATGACAAGGAGATAAGTAACCTACCTGATAAAAGATTCAACTTAATGATCATAAAGATGCTTACTGAACTCATGAGGGGAATGGATGAACACAATGAGAACTTTAATAAAAATATTGACAACATAAGAAAGTACCAAATAGAGGTTACAGAGCTGAAGAATTACAATAACTAAACTAAAAATAATACACAGGAAGAGTTCAACAGCAGACTGGTAGAAGTGAAACAAATCAACAAGCTGGAAGACAAAGAAATGAAAATCAGGGCAGCAAAAAGAAAAAAAATAATGAAGATGATGTAAGAGATATATGGGACAACAGCAAGTTGAATAAAAGTTGCATTATGGGGGCACCAAAGGAGAAGAGAGAGAAAAGGGGACAGAAAACTTATTTGAAGAAATAGTGGCTGAAAATTTTCCTAACCCGGGGGAGGAAACAGACATCCAGGGCCAGGAAGCCTAGAGTTCCAAATAAGATGAACCTAAAGAGATTCATGTTAGGACACATTATAATTAAAATGTCAAAGGTTGAAGATAAAGAGAGAATTTAAAAGCAACAAGTGAAAAAATTGTTACATATAAGGGAAAATTCCTTAAAGTTATCAGCTGATTTCCCAGCAGAAACCTTACAGGCCAGAAGCGAGTGGCACAATATATGCAAAGTGCTAAAAGGAAAAAAATACTTCCAATTAAGAATACTCTATCCACGAAAGTTATCATTCAGAACTGAAAGAGATAAATAGTTTTTCAGGTTAGTAAAAGCTAAAGGAGTTCATCCCTACTAAACCAGCTTTACAAGAAATGTTAAAGGAACTTCTAAAAAGAAATGGCACTAATTAATAATAAGAAAGCACATAAAAATAAAAATCTCACTGGAAAAGATAAATATAGTAAATGGAATTTACTATATTTATGGTATGGTATTTACTATATTTATGGTATATTATGGAATATAGTATGGAAAAGATAAAAATAATAAAGGGAATGTGTTAATCACTTAAGAAACTACTAAAACTACTATGAAGGTAGTAAAGGTAAAGGTGATAAAATTAACTAAAACCATAATAATCAGTTAAGGGATATAAAAAGATGTAAAGTGTGACATTGAAAACATAAAACATGGGGGAAAGTAGTAAAACTGAAGAATTTTGGACTGTGTTGAAATTTAAGTTTCTATCAAATTAAAACAGAATGTTAAATATATAAAATGATAAAGTGAACCTCGCAGTATCGACAAAGCATAAACTTAGAGTAAATGCTTTAAAGAAAAAGAGCAAGGAATCAAAACGTAACACTGAAGAAAATAGTCAAACCAGAAGGGATGAGAGAAAGAGAAGAAGAAAGGAACAGAAAGGAACAATGAAAGCAGCCAGAAAACAATTAACAAAATGGCACTAGGTTACATACCCATCAAACACTACTTTAAATGCAAGTGGACTAAATTATCTAATCAAAGACAAAGAGTGGCTCAATGGATTAAAAAAAAAGAAAACCCATCTATGTGCTGCCTACAGGGGACCCACTTCAGAAGTAAGGACACAGAATGACAGTGAAGGGACAGAAGATAGTCCATGCAGATGGAAATGAAAAGATAGCTGGTATAGCTGTATTTAAATCAGACAGAACAGACATTAAAACAAAGATAGTAATAAAAGACAAAGAGGGCACTATATAATGAAAAGGAGTCCATCCAGAAAGGAGAATATAACATCTATAAATGTATATGAACCAAACATAAGAGCACCGAAATACATAAAACAAGTATTAATATATCTAGAAGGAGAAACTGATAGCAATGCAATAGTAGGGGACTTTAACACCCCACTTAAATCGATGGAGAGATCATCAAGATAGAAAATCATTTAGAAAATACCAGCTTTAAATGATTAGCTAGACCATGTGGATTTAATAGATATACATATAGGATGTTCCATCCCAAAACACTCTTCTCAAGTGCACATGAAACATTCTCAAGGATGGATCACATGTTAGGCCACAAAACAAGTCTTAATGAATTCATGAATATACAATGGGAAAAGGATAATCTCTTCAATAAATGGTGTTGGAAAAACTAGACAGCCACATGCAGAAGGAGGAAACTGTACCACTACTTTACACCATGCACAAAAATTAACTCAAAATAGATTAAAGACTTAAAGGTAAGACCCCAAACCATAAAACTCCTAAAAGAAAACATATGTGGTAAGCTCTCTGACATTGGTCTTAGCAGTGTTTTTATAGATGTGACTCCAAAAGCAAGGGAAACTAATGGAAAAAGAAACAGATTGGATTATATCAAACTAAAATGCTTCTACACAGTGAAGGTAGCCATCAACAAAATTAAAAGGTAACCTATTAAATGGGAGAAGGTATTTGCAAGTTGAATATCTGATAAGGGGTTAATATTCAAAATATATAAAGAACTCCTCCAACTCAACAACAACAACAAAAACCCCAAGTAATCCTATAGATTATAGATCAAAGGATCTGAATATATATTCTTCCAGAGAAAATATACAGATGGCTAATAAGCACATGAAAAAATGATCAGCATCATTAATTGTCAGAAAAATGGAAAACAAAACCACTGCAAGATAACATCTCACACTTGTCAGAATGGCTGTTATCAAAAAGATAAGAAATAAAAAGTTTTGATAAGGATGTGTAGAAAAGGGAACCCTCATGCACTGTTGGTAGGAATGCAAACTGATGCCCTCACATCACTTGAAAAACAGTATGGAGGAGCCTCAAAAAGTTAAAAATAGAACCACTGTGTGATCCAGCAATTCCACTACTGGGTAGCTAGCTGAAGAAAATGAAGACACTAATTCAAATAGATATATGCACCTTTTGCTCATTGTAGCAATATTTACAGTAGCCAAAGCATGACAACAACCCAGATACCATAAGTGGATAAAAGGATAAAGAAGATATAGCATGTGTGTACACACACACACACACACACACACACACACACACACACAGTGGAATACTACTTAGCCCCAACAAAAAATATAATCTTGCCATTCATGAGCACATGGGTAGAACTTCAGAGTAGTAAGTTAAGTGAAATAAGTTAGAGAGAGGTAAATACCTCATGCTTTTTAAAATATGAGATATCTAAAACACAAAAAACTCCTAGATAGAGAGTATAGATCAGTGGTTGAGAGAGGGAGGGGAACTTGCTGGGATGGGAGTGGGGGAGAAGGGCAAAGGGTATCAAGCAAAGGGTACCAACAGAATTTCCTCCTGATTAAACTGCCCAATAACAAGTTGCATTATTTGTTATCTCTGGCAAATGAGGGATTCTGACTGTGGAGATGCAGAAAGAAAATATGAGAAAACATAACGTGTGGGGGGCGGGGAATTGGTGTGGGGAACTTACAAAGTACGAGTCTTGTCTGTTTCTCAAAGATCTCCAATCTGTTTGCACGAGATGAGATGGATGAAATCACCCAAGGTCTGATATCAGTGATGAAGAAGGAAATGCCTCGCCACCCTCCTACCTTCGATAATCTGTATGAGTACTTCATTTCAAGATCAAGGAAGAACTTGCATGTTGTTCTCTGCTTTTCTCCAGTGAGTTGTCACTTTATATTTACGTGGGAGGAATTATTTGTTGAAATGCACTTAATAGTTTACCTTCTCTGATGAGATGATTTGCTCAGAAACTAACATTTGTCACACTGAATTGAAATCAACACTTCATTACTACCAGTCTCTGCGGGAGGCAACCTCATACCAAAGTGTAATAATTTAAAATATTCATTTTATTAGATATTATTACATAGCCTACAACTTCCATTAATTGCCTAGAGATATAGATCACTTGAATTGTAAGGAATTTGGTGATCTTGTCCAGCTCTTCCTTCAATATAGACATATGATCTAGAATGTCCCTGATGTAGGTTTGAATATCCCTAGCACACTGTATTATCCAGTAGTAGCTAATAGACACGTATGGCCATTTAAATTTTGATTAGTTGAAATGAAGTAAAAATAAAAATTCAATTCTTCAGTCCCATTAGTGCTATTTCAAGTGCTCAGTAACTACGTGTGGCTTGTGGCCACCATACTGGATGGCACAGACACAGAACACTTCCACAATCCTGGTTATATCACGCAGCTCTACTCAGCAGGTCTCACTAACTTACAAGCCAGCCTGCTTAATTTTTACATAGTCTAATTCCCGGAGAGGTCTTCTATGGGATGAATTGAATTTTGTCTATTTTTTCCCCCCTGTGATTCTGATTTGGCTTGTAAAATGAATCCAATCCCTCCCTGCCCCCCGTACCTAGCTCCTCATATATTTAGAGAAAATTTTTGCAGATTCCCAAAGTTGCTTCCTCTGTGGACCAAACACCTCCCACCCCTTCTGCTATTCTCACTTGTCCTCGTGTCCAGGGCTTTCACCATCCTGGTCATCTTTCTTTAGAAGAAGAGTCTTAGTCACTTTCCTCATAAAGGTAACTTTTACAATCCAACCCAGTAATGCCAGATCTAGTCTTAACGTCAGGGAATGGTGTGGAGGAACGGTGTGGAAATACTACTTCCCTTCATCTGAACATTTCATTGATATATTAATGCAGCATAAGATTTTTTTTTAATTGTGATGTCACACTGTTGGCTCTGAATACCTAAGTCTCTCTTGAGCGGAATCATCATCACTCTGTATGTCTGACGCTTTCTGACTTTGTTGTCAACAGGTTGGCGAGAAGTTCCGAGCCCGTTCTTTGAAATTTCCTGGCTTGATATCAGGTTGCACCATGGACTGGTTTAGTCGCTGGCCGAAGGAGGCCTTGATTGCAGTGGCCTCCTATTTCCTTTCAGGCTATAATATTGTCTGCTCCAGTGACACTAAAAGACAGGTTGTAGAGACAATGGGCCTCTTCCATGACATGGTCTCCGAAAGCTGTGAAAATTATTTCCAACGGTGAGTGGCTTTCCCTGAGGTCTGACTGCAGCCAGAGAGGAATTCTGTCAGCAGCCAGACTGAGTGTGTACAAGGTCCCAGCTGCACTTAGATTTTTTTTTTCCTGGCTTTGATTTTCTAATGATTATGTATTGAAATCAGGATAAATCAATGAGACTTCAAGAAGAACTAGTGTCCATACTTAAGCACCTCTTTCCCTCCAGGCTTCAAAGGAGCAGATGCTTAATGAATCACTTTATTTCCTTTGCTTAATTTCTTTTTTGAAAATGACTTAACTAATTCCCGATAAATTGTTTAAAATTAGTTTCCTACTCAAATGCATTGTTTATTTTAATTAAAGAAGTACACTGTTTTAAAGTTTCACTATTGCCTGATGTTAAGGGACATTTTGGGTTTTGTGTTTGCACTTCTTAGTCTTAGCAATGTTTTTGTGCCAAATAATCTTAATTAACTGCAGGAGAGTCCATTGGCTAAAAGTAGCAATGGTGTTCACACGTGAAAACTGTTGTCAGCAGTTCAAAAATACAACTTCTTCCCTTCTCAAAGCATGATAGCCACTGTGTACATTTGATAGATGGAATTTGATAGATAGAATAAAGGTGGACCAAAATAATCGTTGGGCTTCTGGAGGCAATGAACCTGCCAGAAGGAATTTTTCCAGCTAGAGAGTCGAAGTAACACTTAGAGGTTCCTATCTTGTAAAAGGATGTTTATCCTGGACTCTATCCCCAGAAACCCCCCCTCTTAACTAGTTCTGGATAACCACCCTCCAGATCCTCTTGGTGGACCCATGCGTATTTTTACGCTTAGCAAGATTTTCGTTCCATTTAACTTGAACTCCTTCTGCCACTGTCATCTGTGGAAAGTTTTACCTTCTTACAGCTACAAAAAACTGTGTCTTTATTTTTGAAAAATTTGGTGTATTTTCCTAAATTCTTATATCCTTTTAGGTTGGGGAAGTTTATTCTGAATGTGCTATTTATCAAATGCTTAAGTGCTAGTCACATATATGCCTGAGTCCTTAAAATTTTTTTAATGTTAATAGTCTTCAGGGGTGCCTGGGTGGTTCAGTGGGTTGAAGCTTCTGCTTTCAGCTCAGGTCATAGTCTCAGGGTCCTGGGATCGAGCCCCACATCGGACTTTCTGCTCAGGGAGGAGCCTGCTTTCCCCTCTCTCCCTGCCTGTCTCTCTGCCTACTTGTGATCTCTGTCTGTCAAATAGGTAGATAAAATCTTAAAAAAAAAAAAAAAAAAAACAAAACTTCAGAACTCCAAAAGTGAAAAATTAATTAAAAGATAAAATTATTTTATAGTATGTGAGGAGCTCTTCTTTGACTTGAGTTTCTCCTGTATAAAATTATTCCTTTTATTTAATTCTGCCATTAAATAGAATTACTGTACTAAAGCCACAGTGAGTTGAACAGTTGAATCAAGTGTGACCATTCACAGTTCCTGCCCTCCCGCTAGTGAATCACCCTTCAGAATTACACTGATTCCACAGTGGGAAGAATGTCCGTAGGATGCTTTCTAGGTATAATCAGAATGATAGAGATGAAGATCATCTTTACGTTCTATTTTCAGATACCGCCGAAGAGCACATGTGACTCCCAAGTCTTATCTCTCATTTATAAATGGTTATAAGAACGTTTATACTGAAAAGGTGAAACATATCAATGAACAAGCTGAACGCATGAATATTGGTAAGCAGAATGGGATCTTTTAAGGGCTTCTTGATAGGAATCCATATATATATATCCACAGATTATGCATACATATATATGGACTATATTGGAATCATATGGTTTTGGGGGGAAAGGGGGAACACTCATCTGTACATTTCCCAAATTCCATGGTCAGTACTCCCAACATGGCTGATGAAACACAACATTATATGGAAACAATATGTAATATATTTAATGTATATATGTGTATATGATATGATATAATATGAAATGATAATGTAATACATATGTAATATTGCATATGTGTGTATATTATTGTATGTATGTAATATGCATATTATGCATATATGTGTAATGTGTATAATATTATATATATTACACTAGTTTATATTGTGTTTGAAAACAAAGTACTGACTTTACCCTTAGTATAGGTTATTTTGAGGGATACTGTTAGGGCCTTTTAGGTAAAAGAAGAAGCTTCTTCTTTGAGAACGAAGCTTCTTCATTGAGAAGCTTCCAGGCAAGGGCTTCTGGGTGACTCCGTTGGTTAAGCATCTGTCTTCCGATCAGGTCATGATCTCAGGTCCTGTCATAGATTCCCATATTGGGCTCCATGTTCAGTGGGGAGTCTGCGTCTGCCTCTCCCTCTACCCTTCCTCTTACTTGTGCTTGCTTTCCCTCTCAAACAAATAAAATCTTAAAGAAAATAAAACAAAACAAAATGGAACTTCCGAGGAGAAGAAAACCTAAACAGAGGTAGTCTGTTTTCTCTCTTGAACATTTTCTCCCGCCCCTTCAACTCTGGGTTCAGGCTGTTGGGCCAGGAGCCCCATTGTCACTGAGTTACTATCTGCAGATGGAGAAAATCCAGCTCTTGGGAACTGACCATGATTTCAGTTTTTGTTTCATTACAGTTTGTTTTGATTTGCATAAAGTTTGCCATGTTAATGGTTCTCATATTTCTAACAAAGGAAAAAGGAAAAAGAAAATCAAAACAAAAAGAGGTAGTTTACCTGAACAATGAATTTCTATGTCCAGTACATGTAATATAAGCAGAAAAAGTATAAATTGGAACAAATTATATGTTAAGAAAGCATTATGGCCCAAACACTCCATAGAGAAGTACAAAAATCCTGGACCCCCTTCTTCTGCAACAAATATGATCCCATAGCTCCAAGATCTCCAAGATCTGTGCAGTTACACTGATGGAAACACCGTGGAAGAAACCATCCTTTGTTTTTCTCATAGCTCACCTTCTTGTAGCTTTCCATATGATTCTCTATGATCAGTGGTGGGCTGGAGCTACTTGTAGCCTCTACAGTTGATTGTTAAGTCATAGAAATTTTATAATCTGGTTACATAGCACATCTTTAATTAAAAATTAAATCCTATAAACTAACAAATAAATTATGTTTGAAAAAGGCAAGAACGGGAATGCCTGGATGGCTCAGTCAGTTAAGCATCTCCCTTCATCTCAGGTCATGATTCCGGGGTCCTGGGATTGAGCCCCGAGTCAGGCTCCGACTCAGTGGGGAGTCTGCTTCTCCCTCTGCCTCTGCCTTCCCTCCCCATCCATGCTCTCTCTCTCAAATAAATAAATAAAATCTTTAAAAAAAAGGAAAAAGGCAAGAATACTCAAAATTCATCACATCTTAGTTATTTTTATTCTATTTTACTGCTATGAATGTTGTTGAGGTTATTTCTATTCTATCAGTATGATAGGCATATAATGAATGGTGTGCTACTGGGAATCTCTTGGTAACTTCAGATCAGCCCTTGTGGGAATACTGACACCATGGAAATTGGAAAACATATAGATGAGTGCTCCCCCCTCCTCCCAAGACACTCGTGCTAAATGCTCACCCACACACCACTGTCTAGAACTCAGTTGGAATGGGAGAAAATCCAGTTGTTGTGCTCTATGGCACTGAAAGTCACAGGGCCAGTCGTGCAGGTGTTAGCAGCTGTCTTCATTTTCACAGCAAAGAGAACCACACGACTGTGACTATATTACCTGTTCATTTGTCACAGCAGCAGTGTGATTTGAAGGCAAAAAAAAAAAAGATATTTACATCATTAATAATGATGTTTGCAAAGCCAAGGAGAGGACTAATTTTGTCAACAAAGTGTCCTAAGTTAATCTTACTCAATATGGCCTTGGGATCTTCCCTTAAATTTAGGTAGATGGTGTTCTTCACCCCCTGTCAAAACCCTCAGAGATATAGTCAAAATCGATGGTCCTCATACATACGTATTTGTCCATAAATAATCATCTTATGGTTGTTAGAATACTGGTACAGTTCCTTGTAAGTAGTAAATACTGAGCAAATATTTGAGAAAGGATTGTTCAGATACTAAGCAAGCATGTATGTGTGTGTGTGTGTTTGTAAAGGTCTGGATAAGCTCATGGAGGCGAGCGAATCAGTGGCTAAGCTCTCTCAGGACCTCGCAATAAAGGAGAAGGAGCTGGCAGTGGCTTCCATAAAAGCAGATGAAGTGAGTTGGCATTTACTGTATAACCAGTGGTGAGGAATTGTAGTTCACATTTTAAAAAGCATTGTTTATAAAAATGTTACTAAAGGGGTGCCTGGGTGGCTTAGTAGTTGGGCATCTGCCTTGGGCTCAGGTCATGATCCCAAAGTCCTGGGATAAAGCCCCGAGTCAGGCTCTCTGCTCAGTGGGGAGCCTGCTTCCCCCTCTCTCTGCCAGCCTCTCTGCCTACTTGTGATCTCTGTGTCTGTCAAATACATAAATAAATAAAATATTTTTAAAAAAACATTTCTAAAAATGTATAATGACGGATGTCTGGGTGGCCCAGTTGGTGGGACGTCATCTTTGGCTTGCGTTATGGTCCTAGGTCCCTGGAATCGAGTCCCACATTGGGCTTCCTGCTCTGTGGGTAGTCTACTTCTCTCTCCCTCTCTGCCCCTTCCCCTGCTTGTGCTCTCTTTCCCTCTCTCTCTTTCTTTCTCTTTCTCAAATAAATAAATAAAATCTTAAAAAAAATAATGTATAAAATCACAAACTGGGACGCCTGGGTGGCTTAGTTGGTTGGGCAGCTGCCTTCAGCTTGGGTCGTGATCCTGGCATCCTGGGATCGAGTCCCGCATCGGCTCCTTGCTCGGCCTGGAGCCTGCTTCTCCCTCTGCCTCTGCCTGCCATTCTGTCTGCCTGTGCTCGGTCTCTCTCCCTCTCTCTCTGATAAATAAATAAAATCTTTTAAAAAAATAAATAAATAAAATCACAAACTATTTCTAGTGAGATAACATTCACAATGACTATTAGGTATTTTTGCTTAACTTACACCAAGAGACACCTAAATTATTATATCCCCTACCTGGTCTAAGACTATTCTTTCTTCTCTCGGTCTGTCTTTTTTGTTCTCACTTATCTATGAAATGTTTGCCTCTCTCTAAGTTATATTTGGTCTTCTCTTTGAGGTTCCTGCATGATGAGCGTTTCTAGTATGGCCCAAGACTCATCTAAAGTTTATGTCAAGGAAGGAAAAAGCTAAGAGGAATTGTTGGTGGAGTTAAAAACAAACAAACAAACAAAAAAACTCCTCCCAAATTGAAAAGGATATATGTATGCTATTTTTTGATCTGTGACCATCATCTTCCACTCACTCAGTTGGTTAACTGGGTACTTACCTTAGTCAGTTACTGAAATGAGAGATATAGCATAGGAGAGGGTCTTAGCATTGTCCTGCTGTATAGGCATTCAACAAATACAACCTATTTTATTTTCCTTACCTGGGCTTTGATATGGTTTCTGACTTTCTTCCATTACACATACTTGAGCTGTGTTAATTTTCTAGAAATTACATAGAATAAAAAGGCCATTTTCCTGAAAGCTTAAAATTTTATACTTATATATTTTATATATTTGGCATATAAATATATATAAATATATATATATATATTTATATATATATATATATATATATATATATATATATTTGTAAGCCTCAGGGAAGCTTAGAACATAGAAGATCTCAAGAATCTGCTTAAAGGAGTTACTGTAATACACCTTAAGACATAGATTGGGGAATATATATAAAATATACATAGGGAATAAATTTGCTCTTATTTGTGTTTTCTTTTTTATTATTATTATTTGTGTTTTCTGTTATATCAAATAAATATTCTCTCACTGCTCAAATCTGTCCATTTTGCTCAGAAGTTACCTATTAGACCTCATGTGTCCTCTCAATTTAACAGGTACTGGCAGAAGTCACGGTAAGTGCTCAGGCTTCAGCCAAAGTGAAAAACGAAGTGCAGGAGGTGAAAGACAAAGCTCAAAAAATTGTGGATGAAATTGACAGTGAGAAAGTAAAAGCGGAGACCAAGCTGGAGGCGGCCAAACCCGCCCTCGAAGAAGCAGAGGCGGCCCTGAATGTGAGCATGCGCTGTTGCCCCTCTCAGCGCCCATCCCAGCCCGCTCCCTGGGTCCTTCTGCGAAAGTCACCGCACAACTTCTAGAATCTGAAAACTGAATGGAATTCTAATGTGATTGATAATCTCTGAGTCTGAAGACAAATGTTTCTGTTGGTTCAATATTCTGAGTTCTAATTTTTTTTTTTAAGTCTTTAGTTCTTATAACTTGTTAGTTTCACGCCACAAATCAGCTTTCCGTGAGAGCTGAGAAATAATGCGAGTGATTCATGGCCTGAACAATAGTGTAAGGGATGTTGATTATATAGACAGCCTCCCCAGTTCCTCCAAAGCATCCCCTCCAGATTACTTTATGTGCCTTTTAAAAATCTTCTCGCGGGTTCTGGGGGCTCTTAGGATAAGGCTCGGGGCTAGGCGTCCACAGTTGGGAGACAACCTATAGTTGCCTCTTGCAACCCCCACTCCCTAAATAGATGATATGAAGTAAATTTACTGCACTTTTTTTTGGATCTCTGTGGGGATTATAATTCCTCATTGATCCTTGAAAAATCAATGTAAGCATAAAAAGTAATGAATACAGTTTGCTGGGCACACAGAAAGTACTTAGTAAATATCACTGCCGCGTTGCAACTGGTAACTGGTCTCCTGTCTACCCCTTGGGCCCTTCTGCCATTCTGTCTCCACACACAGTATGGTCCAGCCATGCAGAAACACCCACAGGCTTCTGGAAGAATCACGGTGTGTTTAAATGTGTCTCTCCCTCTGCCAGGAATGCCTCCCCTAACCTTCATTGCCTAATAAGAGCCATTCTCCAGGACCAGGCTCATCCCTTCCAGGAAGGTTTTGACTCTTCAGATTTACCCTTGTGTTTCCTGTCACCCCTCTGCTTCTAGCATAATGACAATTCTAGTTTAGGATAATTGTGCTTTCTTTTTCTTCCTTGGAAGATTATGAGGACAGGGCTATTTTTCTTTATTTTCTTTCTTTTTTTGAAAAATGGGAGGATGCCTCTATTTGTTGAGTAACTAGATTTATGATAATCATTTAATAAAATTGTGACAATGATCAGGACACATTCTCCACCCCCACTCCCTTTATGAGTACTACAATAATATACAAGAAAGAGAAATCACTGAACAAACAAGTCTTTTTTTTTTTTTTTAATTTATTTTTTATTTTCAGCATAACAGTATTCATTATTTTTCACCACACCCAGTGCTCCATGCAATTCGTGCCCTTTATAATACCCACCACCTAGTACCCCAAACTCCCACCCCCCACCCCTTCAAAATCCTCAGATTGTTTTTCAGAGTCCATAGTCTCTCATGGTTCACCTCCCCTTCCAATTTCCCCCAACTCCCTTCTCCTCTCTAACTCCCCATGTCCTCCATGCTATTTGTTATGCTCCACAAATAAGTGAAACCATATGATAATTGACTCTCTCTGCTTGACTTATTTCACTCAGCATAATAATCTCTTCCAGTCCCATCCATGCTGCTACAAAAGTTGGGTATTTGTCCTTTCTTTTTTTTTTTTTTTTTTTTTTTTTTTAAATAAACATATATTTTTATCCCCAGGGGTACAGGTCTGTGAATCACCAGGTTTACACACTTCACAGCACTCACCAAAGCACATACCCTCCCCAATGTCCATAATCCCACCCCCTTCTCCCAAACCCCCTCCCCCCAGCAACCCTCAGTTTGTTTTGTGAGATTAAGAGTCACTTATGGTTTGTCTCCCTCCCAATCCCATCTTGTTTCATTTATTCTTCTCCTACCCACTTAAGCCTCCATGTTGCATCACCACTTCCTCATATCAGGGAGATCATATGATAGTTGTCTTTCTCTGCTTGACTTATTTCGCTAAGCATGATACGCTCTAGTTCCATCCATGTTGTCGCAAATGGCAAGATTTCATTTCTTTTGATGTGAACAAACAAGTCTTAAAGGATTTTATTGATCATGTTATATTCCAATCCTTCTTGCCTTGAATGTCAGCTAACATCTTATTCCAAGCCCCGCTGACAGATAGAAACTTGGAAAAATATTTTTGTGAGCCATATGTTGTAATAACTTCTCTTTTCTCCTTTGAATTTCTCCCCCTTCCTTTGACAGGGCAGCCCTTAAAATGAACACTGAAGGTGAGGTTTCTGTTATTCAGAAAGTGCAACAGGGTTCCTGTGCTCCTCTTTTCCTACCACACTTAGAGTATGTGCTCTGAAGATACAAGTTACCTGAATGTTACCCATCAATGAGGCTTGTTGCCAACATAGACTTGAGGTGGAGGGCAATGAATGGTAGTGATATTCTATAACAATTAGTTGAGAGCAACAGGAGAAAAGAGAATAAAAACTAATAGAAATCCCAAGATAACAATGAAAAAAGCATAATGCGAAATTCTTGGAGTACAAGTCCTTAAGGGAATAATGTCAGGGGATAGGGAGAAAGTACATTTTAAAGCTTTCTACTTTCATTGTTTAAAAGCATTAGATATCAATATGATTATTAATACTACTCAACAAAATAACATATTGATTCCTAATCCCAAATACAGACTATCAAACCAAATGATATTGCCACAGTCAGGAAACTTGCCAAGCCCCCGCATCTTATTATGAGAATCATGGACTGTGTCCTGCTACTATTTCAAAAGAAAATTGACCCAGTTACTATGGATCCAGAAAAACCCTGCTGCAAGCCTTCCTGGGGAGAGTCATTAAAAGTAAGTAAAAAAAATCTTTTCAAGTCCTAAAGGTGCATTAGAGCCTCCCAGCCCAGGACCTTCAATATAGACCACACAAGCTGGCAGGCAGTAATTGATAATTGTGTACTGAAGACTTTTTCTTAGATTGCATTTCCCAAAGTGTAAGTAGGGAAAGATTGTAAAGCTGAATGGTTTCTTTTTGTAAAAAGTGTTTAAAACCAGAGGCTTTTTTTTTTTTTTAAAGATTTATTTATTGACAGAGAGAGAGAAGGAGAGAGCACAAGCAGGGGGTAGTGGCAGATGAAGAGGGAAAAGCAGGTTCCCCAGTGAGCACGGAGCCTGATGCAGGGCTGGATCCCAGGCCCCTGGGATCATGACCTGAGCTGAAGGTAGATATTTAACCGATGGAGCCATGCAGGCACCCCTTAACACACCCCTTGATATCACCCCAACCCAGTGTCCAAAAGAGAGCTTGTATGGTTGTGGCATTTGGATGCATGCACTGGACAGGAAACTTATTCATTCACCACAGTCACAGGAAGACAATTTGCAACTTACAGATTTAGGCTGACTACCATCGCATAGTCTTGATTTGTATGTATAAGAGTGTATCAATCATTACTTCTTTGAAAAAATTCAATTTAGAATTATATGCTAACTCAGGAAGAAAGTATTTTACTCCCAGAGCTTACGGGTTGTAATGCTATTTTTCAGTTGATGAGTGCAACGGGGTTCCTGTGGAGCCTCCAGCAGTTCCCCAAGGATACTATAAATGAAGAGACTGTTGAGTTACTGCAGCCGTATTTTAACATGGATGATTATTCTTTGGAAAATGCCAAAAAAGTCTGTGGGAATGTGGCTGGTCTGCTATCTTGGACCCTTGCTATGGCAACATTTTATGGTATCAATAGAGAAGTGTTGCCTCTGAAGGTAAGAGTTTCCCTCCTTCTCCTAGGAAATCAATGTTTAATAAAATCTATCTCTGGTATTACTCCTATGAAAAGACAAAGCATAATTTTGACTACATTTTTTATTTTCTTCATGTCCTCTCACATTTCTTGTTTTCTTTACCTCTGATTAGTGTTTCTTGGCATGACAGACAAGAAATCAAAACCAACTTATTAACTTAAACAGAAAATGGATTCATTGCCAGTAATAATTAAGCTGTCATAAAACAAAACTTGCCATTTCTTTAAAGTTTAAAGAGATTAAGTTTGGAGGTAGAATTTGATTACTATATTCCCAACAAAGTTTATAAAAATAAAGCTCAACACCCAGAAATGTTTTAAATTTGAAAGATGGGGGGGAAACCCTTATATGTATCTAAGAAACAAATGATCAGTCAAAATCAAAAAAGCTTGCAGAAGAGAAATCAGGATGGCACAGACCTCCTGCAACCCTAAATATTAGAATGTAATGGGAAAATATGTGCAGAGTATTGAGGAAATTGCGGTGACCCCAAGAATGTAAGAACTGGCCAGGCTGACCTTCACGTAAAAGGGGAACAAAAAGACGTTCTTAAGGATGTGACTTAAGGAGTAAGTGGTAGGCACACGCATGCATCCACATGTGCATGCGCGTGGACGCACGCACGCGCAAGCACACATACACCATTTTTACACTGTGCCAGACTGTTCTTCCAGTCTGAGGGATCATTCGCAGGAGTGCAAAGGGTCCATGAAATACACCACCCTGATGCTTACTACCCTCCTGCCCTCCGCCCCCACATAAAGCTGAAATCAGTCAAGCAGAGAGAGTCAACTATCATATGGTTTCACTTATTTGTGGAGAGTAACAAATATCATGGAGGACAAGGGGTGTTAGAGAGGAGAAGGGAGTTGGGGTAAATTGGAAGGGGACGTGAATCATGAGAGACTATGGACTCTGAAAAACAATCTGAGGGGTTTGAAGTGGTGGGGGGGTGGGAGGTTGGGGTAGCAGGTGGTGGGTATTATAGAGGGGATGGATTGCATGGAGCACTGGGTGTGGTGAAAAAATAATGAATATTGTTTTTCTGAAAATAAATAAATTAATTTAAAAAATAAAAAAAATAAACTTCTGGGACTTCTTCAAGATTAAAATTTACTGCACACCAAACAGTCAACAAAACAAAGAGGCAACCCACAGAATGGGAGAAGATATTCATAAAGGACACTACAGAGAAAGGGTTGATATCCAAGATCTATAAAGAACTTTTCAAACTCAGCATAAAAAAAAACAGATAATCTGGTCAAGAAATCATCATATAACAATAAACAATTATATAAACAATAACTCATAACAGTTATCAGTTAAATAATTAATAATAATTAACAATAATATGTAATAAACAGTTATCATATGGTCTCACTTGTGGAGAATAAGGAATAACACGGAGGATAGTGGGAGTTGGAGAGGAGAAAGGTGTTGGGGGAAATTGGAGGGGAGACGAACCATGAGAGACTGGACTCTGGGAAACAAACTGAGGGTTTTGGAGGGAAGGGGGTGGGAGTTGGGTGAACCTCGTGGTAGACAGGTATTTCATGGGACACTGGGTGTTGTGCATAAACAATGAATCTTGGAACACTGAAAAAATAAAACTAAATTAAAAATATATATATACGTACACACAAAGCTTAAGGAAAGTGGAATACAGCTAATAAAAATAACATTAAAAATTAGAGAAAAGTAGCAGAATTGAAGAATTGTTGCTTTGCAAAAACAAAATATAAAAGATATATTCTTGGAAAATATCAAGAAGAAAATATGTATAATCACAGGTATGTGGATTTCAATAATTAGAAAACAAATTTTAAAGTTATATGTAAATACACTAGAAAAATTAAATTTAATAACAATACTATTAATATTATTTAAATTAAAATTTCCTGCAAAAGAGGACTAAATTTAAATAAGTATTGAGAAATAAAATGAGAATGTTATCAAAAAACTTCTACTCCAGAAAGCTTTAGGGCTATTATACTTTACCAATTTTTTTGAATTTCTAAGGAACCAATCATTTCTAAGAAACATAATTTCTAAGTCCATGCTCTAGGAGTTAGAAAAAAGATGAAAAATCTACCATTACAGTAAGTTAACTTCAAAAAATCCTTAAGAAGGAAACAATCCAAAATGTTTGCATGCCCAATAACTTTGTTTATAATAATTAAAAATGGTGGGAGGGGATGTCTAAAAGTAGGGCTATGGTTAGGTGAATTGTAATACATCCAAATAATGTGATATTGTGGCAGCCATACTATTAATGTTCGAGGAAAAATTGTTTAAGGACATGTTTAAGGGGAAATGAATACCCTATATTAAGTGTAAAAGAAAAAACTGGAAAATGCCAGTTATCACCCTCTTAACACAATACTGACTGCTCTGGGTAAAATCACAGATAATTTCTATTATCCTTTCTGTGCATTGTTGTGGGTTTTTTTCCATTTTTTTGGTTGAATATTAATAATTAAAAGAAAAAAGAGAGGGGTGTCTGGAAGGCTCAGCCCGTTAAGTGTCCAGCTCTTGATCTTAGCTCACGAGGGTCTTGATCTCAGGGTAATGAGATTGAGCCCTGCACTGGGCTCCATGCTGGATGTGGAGCCTACTTTAAAAAAAAAAAAAAGAAAAGGAAAAGAAAAAGAAAAAATATAACTTTAATGGAGTATCTCCAACATCCTTTGCTTCCCCAATTGAACACACTTAAGCCTCTAAATACCATCTTGGGCCACAAATGCGAAAATTCTCACCACAATACTAGCTAGGAGGATCCAACAGTACATTAAAAGAATTATTCACCATGACCAAGTGGGATTTATTCCAGGGCTGCAAGGTTGGTTCAGCATCTGCCAATCAATCAATGTAATACAACACATTAATAAAAGAAAGAACTAGTTGATACTCTCAACAGATGCTGAAAAAGCTTTGACAAAGTACAGCATCCTTTCCTGTTCAAAACTCTTCAAAGTGTAGGGATAGAGGATATATACCTCAATATCACCAAAGCCATATATGAAAAACCCATCGCAAATATCATTCTCAGTGGAGAAAAACTGAGAGCTTTTCTGCTAAGGTCAGGAACATGGCAGGGATGTTCATTATCACCACTGCTATTCAACATAGTACTAGAAGTCCTAGCCTCAGCAATCAGACAACAAAAAGAAATTAAAGGCATCCAAATTGGCAAAGAAGAAGTCAAACTATCACTCTTTGCAGATGATAAGATACTATACGTGGAAAACTCAAAAGACTCCACTCCAAATCTGCTAGAACTTGTACAGGAATTCAGTAAAGTGTCAGGATATAAAATCAATGCACAGAAATCAGTTGCATTTCTTTCTTTCTTTCTTTCTTTTCTTTTTCTTTTTTTGAATTTTGTGGGGTATTTTTGTTTTGTTTTGTTTTTTATATTTTATTTATTTGACAGACAGAGATCACAAGTAGGCAGAGCAGCAGGCAGATAAGGATGGAAAAGCAGGCTCTCTGCTGAGCAGAGAACCCAATGTGGAGCTTGATCCCAGGACCCTGGGATCATGACCTGAGCCAAAGGCAGAGGCTTTAACCCACTGAGCCATCCAGGAGCCCCTCAGTTGCATTTCTTTACACCAACAACAAGACAAAAGAAAGAGAAATTAAGGAGTCAATCTCATTTACAATTACACCCAAAACCATAAGATGCCTAGGAATAAACCTAACCAAAGAGGGAAAGAATCTATACTCAGAAAACTATAAAGTACTCATGAAAGAAATTGAGGAAGACACAAAGAAATGGAAAAATTTTCCATGCTCATGGATTGGAAGAACAAATATTGTGAAAATGTCTATGCTACCTAAAGCAATCTACACATATAATGCAATCCCTATCAAAATACTGTGAATTTTTTTCAAAGAAATGGAACAAATAATCCTAAAATTTATGCAGAATCAGAAAAGACCTCAAATAGCCAGAGAAATATTGAAAAAGAAAGCCAAAGTTGGTGGCATCACAATTCCAGACTTCAAGCTTTTTTATAAAGCTGTCATCATCAAGACAGTATGGTACTGGCACAAAAACAGATACATAGATCAATGGAACAGAATAGAAAGCCCAGAAATAGACCCTCAACTCTATGGTCAACTAATCTTAAGCAGAGCAGGAAAAAATGTCCAATGGAAAAAAAAAGAGTCTCTTCAACAAATGGTGTTGGGAGAATTGGACAGCCACATGCAGAAAAATGAAAATGGACCATTTCCTTATACCACACATGAAAATAGACTCAAATGGATGAAGGAACTCAATGTAAGACAGGAATAATTAAAATAATAAAATAATAAAATAATCAAAATCCTTGAGGAGAACACAGGCAGCAACCTCTTCGACTTCAGCCATAGCAACTTCTTCCTAGGAACATCGCCAAAAGCAAGGGAAACAAGCACAAAAATGAACTATTGGGACTTCATCAAGATTAAAAGCTTTTGCACAGCAAAGGATACAGTTAACAAAACCAAAAGACAACTGACAGAATGGGAGAAGATATTTGCAGATGACATATCAGATAAAGGTCTAGTATCCAAAATCTATAAAGAGGTTAGCAAACTCAACACCCAAAGAACACATAATCCAATCAAGAAATGGGCAGAGGGCATGAACAGACATTTCTGCAAAAGAAGACATCCAGATGACCAACAGACACATGAAAAAATGCTCCCCATCACTCGTTATCAGGGAAATACAATCAAAACCACAATGAGATACCACCTCACACCAGTCAAAATGGCTAAAATTAATAAGTCAGGAAATGACAGATGCTGGCAAGGATGTGGACAAAGGGGAAACCTCCTACACTGTTGGTGGGAATGCAAGTTGGTGCAACCACTCTGGAAAACAGCATGGAGATTCCTCAAAAAGTTGAAAAGAGAGCTACCCTATGACCCAGCAATTGCACTACTGGGTATTTACCCTAAAGATACAAACATGATCCAAAGGAACATGTGCACTTGAATGTTTATAGCAGCAATGTCCACAATAGCCAAACTATGCACAGAACCTAGATGTCCATCAACAGAAAATGGATAAAGATACAATGGGATGCTATGCAATCATCCAAAGAAATGAAATCTTGCCATTTGTGACGACATGGATGGAACTACAGGGTATTATGCTTAGCAAAATAAGTCAATTGGAGAAAAATAACTATCATATGATCTCCCTGATATGAGGAAATGGAGATGCAACATGGGAGGTTTGGGAGGTAGGAAAAGAATAAATAAAACAAGATGGGATTGGGAGGGAGACAAACCATAAGTGACTCTTAATCTCACAAAACAAACTGAAGGTTGCCTGGGGGAGGGGGTAGAGAGAGGGTGGTGGAGTTATGGACATTGGGGAGGATGTGTGCTATGGTGAGTGCTGTGAAGTGTGTAAACCTGGGGATTCACAGACCTGTACCCCTGGGACTAATAATACATTATATGTTAATTAAAAAATAAATAATTTTAAAAATACCATCTTGGGCAAAAATTGTGTAATATGTGTTATTATTTATCAATTAAAACCAAAAATATTTTGCAGACCTGCTACCACTCCATGCAATGACCTCTTCTTCCTTTTAAGGCTAACCTGGCCAAGCAGGAGGGCCGTCTGGCAGTTGCTAATATCGAGCTGGGGAAGGCGCAAGCGCTGCTCGATGAGAAACAAGCTGAGTTGGATAAAGTACAAGCAAAATTTGACGCAGCCATGAGTGAGAAAATGGTGAGATTAAGTCTACAAAATTGCAGGAATGAGGTGTTAACATTGTCCAAAAGCGTGTATTGTATATAGAAGTTAGGTAAATGTTGATGACAAAAAGAAAATAGATACATGACTGTCCTTCACAGGATGTGGCTACCTGTTTGGGATTTTTGGCACTCTAAGGTCTTTTTTTTTTTAAGATTTTATTTATTTATTTGTCAGAGATAGAGAAAGAGAGCACAGACAGGCAGAGTGGCAGGCAGAGGCAGAGAGAGAAGCAGGCTCCCCGCAGAGCAAGGAGCCTGATTTGGGGCTTGATCCCAGGACCCCAGGATCAAGACCTGAGCCGAAGGCAGTGGTTACCTGACCGAGCCACCCAGGTGTCCCTCTAAGGGCTTTTTTTGGTGTTTTTAATAATCATTTTTGGTAAGAGTAAGCTGGGATGTCATACCCAAAGTGTCCTGATTTGGGGGTTAGAAAAGTCAGTTTGTGATCCAGTGCAGGTGCATAATCATGAGGCAATTGATCAAGGTTCATCTATCAGGCAGGGCTCGTAATACAACCTTGTAGGATAGGTTGTAGGCAGTGGTGGTCTGGTACCAATAGGATTGGAGGCGGGGGGAGAAAAGCCATGATTTGCCCTGTTGGCTGTTTTCTGTGGTGTAGGTCCTCCCACCACTGTCCGTTCTAAATTAGAAATGTGCTGACACTGAGAACAGATTTGGAAACAGCTGCACAGCAGGGCACAATTGTATATCTAGCCTTGTTATATCCTGCACCCCAACCATATAGCACCGTGCAGGTACAGTGAACATAATCCCAAGTGCATAGATCATCCAAAACTGTAGTGAATTATTAGGAGGTGATGAGTTTTGATTATCCATTACCTTTGCTTGTAATGTAGTTTCTGTAATTGCACGTTTATATGATTTAATTATTTAATAATGTCTGTGTTTAACATTAGCCCCCAAGTCTTCTAAAATGTAATGGTTGGCTCTGGTGAGGTGACACAAGTTGGCTGCAGCACATCACTGCTGTGTAGAATTTCCTGGGAGAAAAAAAAAAAAAATCACTTTGTGAACTTCCAAGAACTGAGAACTATTAAATCCAAGACCTAATGTGGTGTATTTTATTGATTTGATTTGTTTTGAAAACACGGACTAGAAATGCTATATTAATTTAGTGATTGGCATTCTCTCTCACAAAAATCTCTTTTCTTGAGATTTTGTAAGGTTAAAATAACTACATTATGGATTAATTACCAGAATTTAATATGTAAAGTTTCACTCACATTGCTTTTTTAGACTATTACATTTATTTTGCAATCTAAGAAATTCCTCCCTGTGTTTTTATGTGTGAATACAGTGGATGTTTGATTAAATACTTAAAAAAGTTCTTTGGGATCTTCTCCCTTTCTGAATGTAGGATTTGGTAAACGATGCGGATATGTGCCGGAAAAAGATGCAGGCGGCTTCCACCCTCATCGACGGGCTGAGTGGAGAAAAGGTCCGGTGGACTCAGCAAAGCAAAGAGTTCAAAGCTCAGATTAATAGGTATACATTTTGGCCTGGGTTATAATTGCTTTCCTTCTTAGTCATCACCCCAAACACCTCCTCTCTGTAACATGAGAGAAAATAAAATACATCTCCCCGGTGAAGCCCTTTGCTCCTTCATTTCCGTATATCCATTTCTGAGTCTTCAGCGGAGGTTACCCACTCTTAGTAAAACAGAGGGATTAAATGGTTGTGAAACATTTTTCATCTCAAGTTTGGTTCAGCAATGTAGGTTTTCAGAACACGAGTGCTTCTTTTTGTTGTTGTTGCTGTTTTTGTTTTTGTTTGTGGGGGGTGAGGGGCAGGTGCAGAGGGTGAGAGTGTCTTAAGCAGGCTCCATGCCCAGTGCAGAACCCAGTGCAGGGCTCAATCTCACGACTCCGTAATCGTGCCCTTAGCTGAAATCAGGAGTTGAACGATTAACCAACTGAGCTCCCCGGGGACCCCAAGAGTGCTTCCGATATTGTTTGGATCTGCCAGAACTGTCTACATAATTTCTCCAGTTCTGCACTCTTCACCGCAGTGATTTTCAACGTGTGGATCAGTTGCTCTAAGTACCAGGGTGTCCTGTCATAGTGTCTATTGGTGTTCTCAGAAAACTGGAAGAGAGGGGAATGGAAGAGGCAGAGAATAGCAAGAAGTGGGAGGAGGAGAAGGAAATATTTATCAGGACTGAGTCTGAGCGGGACCAGAGCATGGCATGGTAAAAGGATACTTTCCTTTTTAGGAGTCAAGACTAAACCTACAGGCTTAAAGGAAGCTGTTTCTCTCTTGCTCCTTGGCCTACCCCAAATGCGGCTCCTACTACCACCACTTGGGTTTGCAGGCTCCTTTTTTTTTTTTTAATGGATTCTCTTTTTTTTTTTCTTTTTAGATTTTGTTTATTTATTTGACACAGAGAGAGTGAGAACAAGCAAGGGGAATGACAGGCAGAGCATAGAAGAAGCCTCCCTGTAGAGCAGTGGGGAGCCCGATGTGGAACTCGATCCCGGGATCCCAGGATCATGACCTGAGCTGAAGGCAGTCACTTAACCAACTGAGCCCCCCGGGCACTCTGGGGGCTCCCTTTGCATGGTCTCTCCATGTCTGGTTACCAAGTGTTAAGCAGGGAATGGAGAAGGATTTTGCCTAGTAAGAAAACAAGGCTGAACTGTGGCCTTTCTGACCCATTAATGGGAGAGAGTGAATGTGTTAGGTGACCCACGTTGTCTTCTTTCCCCACAGACTTGTAGGTGATATTCTGTTGTGCACTGGATTCCTTTCCTACCTTGGTCCTTTCAATCAGATATTTAGGAACTATTTGCTTAAAGATCAATGGGAGATAGAGCTGAGAGCTCGGAAGATTCCTTTCACAGAAAACCTGAATCTTATTTCAATGTTGGTGGATCCCCCAACAGTGAGTGTCACTTTCTTCATAATATTCTTTGAATTCTACCCTTACTCACTGAGAAATCACGGTACACCTACTTTTTTTTTTCTTTTTTCATTTAATTGAAAAGACTGTTTTGAAAATACTTAAGAATTAACAAAAAAAGCAACCTTTCTTTTTGGTATAAAAGTTCCTTTCAGTTTTTTTTTTTTGAGTTATTTTTTTAAATTTATTTTTTATTTTCAGCATAACAGTATTCATTATTTTTGCACCACACCCAGTGCTCCATGCAATCCGTGCCCTCTCTAATACCCACCACCTGGTACCCCAACCTCCCACCCCCCACCCCTTCAAAACCCTCAGGTTGTTTTTCAGAGTCCATAGTCTCTCATGGTTCACCTCCCCTTCCAATTTCCCCCAACTGCCTTCTCCTCTCTATCTCCCCATGTCCTCTATGCTATTTGCTATGCTCCACAAATAAGTGAAACCATAAGTTCCTTTCAGTTTTAAGAAATTTTGCTTTCGAATTAATATTACAGCACTGCTGTGAGCTGAAAGATGGGGGTGCCTGGCTGACTCAGTTAGTAGAAAGTGCAACTCTTGATCTCAGGGTCATGAGTTCAAGACCCACATGGTGGGTGGAGAGTATATTAAAAAAAATAAAGACTTCAAAAAAGAAAAAGATCATTCATGAATTATAGGTTTACTAATATTGAGCCCTTATTTTAACTTTCCATTATTTGCACCACTCCTATTAAGTCACACTCTTTCAAATGTTTTAGGTAATTATAGGCATTAGCTAGGCCGTAAGTACTGGTATTAATCTTCTTTGGATCATGAGCCATCTTTTCGTCGTGCCCAAGAGCATAGCACGTCAGTACATTCTGGCATCACTGCGTGATGGCCCCATGACCCTAACCTTCCTTGCTGGGAATTGATGCCACTGTCAGTTTTCAGTGTCTCTGGCAGATCTCCTCTGGCATTAAATGCCTTCCAGGCAATTTGTATTCATGAGCTGCTTTCTGATCTGTAAATAAGTTCCCCAGTGGCCTTTTCCTTTGGGAAGCCGTGCTATTAGTTCCCTGTTATCATATTTAAAAGTTAAAAAATTAATGTTTTCCAATTCAAACAGTGTTCAACTGCCTGTTTCCAGGGACTAGGTAATGTATTAAAGATGCAGTGGACACTGACGAGGCAAAGTGGGCCAGGGTATTCCTTATTAATTATGGCCTTTGGGGGCTGCTGGGATAATTTAATGAGCGTGGAGGCTGGTGGATTCATTGGATCGCTGGTGATTTTATTGACCACGGGAAGGCAGGCTGGCAATTCTCTCATAATTAGGGAGGATGTTTTTTAAGTTGAGTTATTTATTTCTCAGTGATCTCTACCCCCTAAGTGGGACTCAAGCTCACCGCCCCAATATCAAGAGTCGCATGTACTTCCAACTGAGCCAGCCAGATGACCCAGGAAATATTTTTTAAATGTCATTGATGAGCACCTGCCAATATAATATTTTATCTCTCCTAATTTCTCTGCCTCCAGCTATACAAATAGCTGGAAGCTATTTGGAGCTGGAAGCTTCAGGGGTTTAATCCTTGGTGCTTATCCTTCCAGGCATTTCCATGTGTTCTTTCCACTAACCCTGCCTAGCCTTGTTCCCACCACTCACCCAGGCTTACCGTATTTTAAGCCCCTATGTTCTCTGAATATTCAGCAACCACGCTTCAGAAATCCACAGATTTTACCATATTCTCTCATAAATTAAAAAAAAAATGTAGCATAAGGGACTAAGTCCTCATCTTGGGTCATTAAAGGATTCATTAGATTATAAATTTATTTTTTTAGGTGAATGTTATTTGATTCACATTTACAAATTTGTTTTTTTTTCTAGGTATCCATTTTAGAGTCTCAATGGAAAAAAATATGTATCCCAGTATTAAATTATTCTAATATTGTGACACTTAATTACTATAAAAGCGTTCTTGTTCTCCTCTGACTGGCCATATCTGTTTCTTGTTACTTAGATTGGGGAGTGGGGTCTGCAGGGATTACCAGGAGATGACCTCTCAATTCAGAATGGCATCATTGTGACAAAGGCCACCAGATACCCACTCCTCATAGACCCACAGACTCAAGGCAAAACTTGGATTAAATCCAAGGAAAGAGAAAATGACTTGCAGGTATGTACCATTTGGTGTACGGGAAAGCTTTCCTAAAATCATGAAGTTTTCCCAAAATTTCAGTTGATTCTGCCAGTCATAAAGTTGTCATCTCTGATAACTGTTTGTTAATTTATACCCTTGAGTTTTTTTTAACAGTGATTTGGGGCAAGGGTTCTGATTATTTTCTCTCTTTTGTGTTCTCTCATGATGCATTCTCCTGTCTATCCCTTTCCCTGTCTCTTCTGCTGTTGCCAATATTGCATGTGGCTTTTATTCTGGGCCTTGAGTTTAGACTTACAAGAAAGCAGCAAAAATAGAACTCATGACTCCTCGGTTTAAGGATATTTGCTCCATCCTAACTCAGGCCCATGGTACTATATGGCATTGTGCAGTCCAGTTTTAGAATTGGGGTATAGGGGTACCTGGGTGGCTCAGTGGGTTAAAGCCTCTGCCTTCGGCTTAGGTCATGATATCAGGGTTCTAGGATCAAGCCCTGCAACCGGCTCTCTGCTCAGCAGGGAGCCTGCTTCCCTCTCTCTCTGCCTGCCTCTCTGCCTACTTGTGATCTCTGTCTGTCAAATAAATAAATAAAATCTTTAAAAAAAAAAAGACTTGGGGTCTAATAAAGTGTTTATTTTTAATTAATTAATTAATTAATTAATTTAGAGAGGGAGGAGTGGAGGGGCAGAGGGCAAGGGAGAGAAAGAACATCTTAAGCAGGCTCCACGCCTAGTGCAGAACTTGATGTACAGCTCCGTCTCATAACCCTGAGATCATGACCTGAGCTGAAATTGAGAGTCAGATGCTTAATTGATTGAGCCACCAGGCACCCCATAATAAGATCTTAATTTTAAGATAGAGGTAGACAAAGGCAGGATTCCAATCTCAGATTTACCATCAATATTTTAACTACCAATACAGACTATTCTATTTCCCGGGCAATGTTCTCAGAGTTCTAAGTTTCCTGCCTCCATATTTTTGCTTATGCTCTTCTATTAGCCAGGATGTCTATTGCCCTACCCTATTGCCCCCTTCACTTACATCCCAGATAAATCTCTTGAGTGTTCTTCTGAGTCCGCATCCAGCAGTACCTTTGTCAAGACTCCCCTGTGTCCTCAGTTTAAAATAGCCTCTCCTAAATGCTCACAATGCCTTGTTTGGATTTCTGATGTGGACTTAGAGTCTGTCTTCAATACTGTTCATTGCACATTTGTTTTCTGTCTTTACTGTATCGTAAACTTCTTGCTGGCAAGATTTTTATTTTTGTTTTCTGCACTGTTTTTTCTATAGAGTAGGAATTCAGATATTGAATTTCAAGGAATCAAAGTGTGCCATCATTACAAGGAAAAAAAAAAACAGGAAAATCACGTGATCATCTTGATTAACGCAGAAAAACACTTGGTAAAATTCAACACCCATTCATGATAAAACCTCCCACAAACTAAGAACAGGAGGGCTCTTCCTTAATCAGATAAGGAGCATTTACCAAAAGCCTACAACAAACATCACTTCCCAGTGTAATACTGGATGATTTCCTTCTGAGATGAGGGCTTCCCTGACAGGTGGGAGCTGCCCCGTGCTCAGGGACACCCCTGAGATACTCCCAGCTCACTGATCTTCCAGATACAATGCACCAATCTGTTTATTTGGAAAACCCAGAGAAACCTCAGAAGGAGGGTGTCAGCAGAGGAGGAGACTTAAGGGAAATGAAGCCAATGGGAATGTAGCATCTGAGGAGCGGTCTTCACAGAAGGAAAGCGCGAGTAGCATGTACCAGAGCATTCCTGCCCCTGAACTTCAGCTCCTGGACCCAGTGTAGCTGCAGCATGTCCCCTGTTCCATTCCTCTCGCCTCTACTGACTGTCCATCTCCCTACTTTTCCTACTCTTGATTTTCCTGATCATAGCTTTGTCTCTACATTTTGGCATTAAGCTCCTTGCTAGACTTTGATGCTTCCTGATGTCACCCAGTCTCAGCAATCTTCTTGAGGAAGTAACAGAAATATGCCAGAGATACCAACACGTTTTAAAGCCATCAACTCCTGGAACGTAAGGAGATTGAACTCTAGTCTCCTTACTTAGGAGTCGTTATATTTTTTAAATGTTTGGGTAACTACATGCACAGACACACATAAATGAGAACAGAACAAAACAAAAATACTATTTCCTTATTTGGGAAGGAAAACAAAATGAAAAGGTAAACACTTTATAAATAAAAACAAAACGTGTTTCACATGCCCAGGACTGCATTCCACTGTGGCAGCTTTGCTGAGGCCACCTTCAACAGTTTCCAGAACCTTCAGCTATGACTTCCAGAAAGAGAAGGTCAAGTTTCCCTGTAAAGAATTCACTGACCACCTTGTAAAGACCCAACACCAGAGTCTCTGTGCAGGTGACCCAGGCTCTGATGGTAGCTACCACATAGTGTTTCTACACAAGAAAATCAGGTGAAAGGGGTCCTGGTTGGCTCAGTCAGTTAAGCATCTGCCTTTGGCTCAGGTCATGATCCTGGGGTCCTGGGATCAAGCCCCACATTAGGCTCCCTGCTCAGCGAGGAGTCTGCTGCTTTATCTGCCCCTCCCCCCATTCATGTGCGACTCTTTCTCGTTCTCTTTCAAAAATGAAATAGATAAAGTTTTTTTAAAAAAATACTCAACTAATGAATTGTTGAAATTTACATCAAAAACTATTGATGTACCATAGGTTGGCTAATTGACATAATAATAAAAAATAAAAATAAATAAATAAATACAGATATCTAGAAAAAGATTTACTATGAGAGATTGGCTCATGGGTTTGGAGAGGCTAAGAAATCCCACAATCTGCTGTCTACAAGCTACAGTTCCAGGCAGACTGGGCATGAGTTGAGAAGGTAGTCCCAGTCTAAACTCTGAAGGTCTGTGAGCCAGGGGAGTCAGTGGTATAAGTCCCAGTTCAAATCTGAAGACCCAGGAACCAGTTGCTGATGTCCAAGGGCAGGAGAATATGGATGTCACAGCTCAAGCAGAGAGCAAATTTGCTCTTCTTCCATCTTTGGGCTCTATACAGGCTCTCAGTGGATTGGCCGAAGCCCACCCAAAGATAAATGAGGGTGATCTTCTTTATTCAGTCTACTATTCCAAGGCTAGTCTATTCTGGAAACACCCACAAAGAAAGCCTAAAATAATGTACATCAACTCTCTGGGCATCCCTTACCCCCATCAAGTTGACATGTAATATTAACCATCACACTTAGGAAGCAAATCACAAAAACAGAATTTACTCCTTAGGAAACAGAGCAGGACAATTATACTTAGTCTCATTGGGATCTTGTTTCATCTTGTTTAATAAGCTGGTTAAAGCTCTTTGTTTAGATTCATTTACCTTATCAACTCATAATGAGGTCTTTCACAGCTCATCATTCGTGTAAATAAAGCTATCCATCCAGGGAAACAAATTCCTTCATGTGCAGAATTTTTTCTTTTAGTTATTTCCCTTTTTATCCAAAACAGGAAAGAGTAGACTTATTTAATTTTTAATTCCACATCTTTTTTTTCATAGCAGGTGAGAGATGATATCTTTTAATTCCACTCCCTTAATCACCTGCTATCCCAGAGGATCTTCCTTGTGTCTTAAGATCAGCACTCACAGCCACATAGAGACAGTAGCAGAATCCAGATGTAAAGTATGAGGAGATGGAGAATTGAGGGCTGAACCTTCAAGAATCCTCCCATTTAGGCAGGGGAGGGAATCACAGGAGAAGTCAGAGTTCAAAGCCATTTGGTCAATGCAAAGATCAACCAGCCCAGTGTGTCTATTTTTTTTTTTAAGATTTTATTTATTTATTTGAGAGACCGAGAGAGAGAGAGAGAGACAGAGACAGAGACAGAGAGAGAGACAGAGAGCATGATGCGGGGAGGGTCAGAGGGAGAAGCAAGCTCTCTGCTGAGCAGGGAGCATGATGCAGGGCTTGATCCCAGGACTCTGAGATCATGACCTGAGCCAAAGGCAGGTACTTAACTGACTGAGCCACACAGGTGCCCCTTGTATATCTATTTTAACTACTCAGCGAACACTGAACTAAAACAGTGGGCCCCACCAGGTACTCAGAATTCTAATTTTTAAAAAAGTGAATATACAGTCTTTTAAGTTGATTTTGTATATTGAAATTGTAAATGAAGTATCTACCCTCTTCTTCCATTGTGCCACTATTAGAGGCAGAATACATGGATGGGCTCTGGGTTTGACTCCATATATAATTTCTGGCATTCTTATGCCTATTTTTTTAATCACTTGATGATCTCATGAGTGGTCCTGAAGAGATAAATGAATATTGCAAATTTGCAAAGTTACTTTGCTTTCCCTGTACAGTCGTAACTGTAAATGTACCAGGTTTAGTCCGTGATTACTTCTGTGCTCTGTGTAGGAGCGAAGCTCTGAGGAGTGCCGCTCGATTCTCGTGTTGCGATCAGAGAGACTGTTGCTCCTCCAAGGCTTCCACAAAGTCATGAGCTCAAAAAGTTTGGAAAATTAAATGTCCTTACTTTTATTTTCATAAAGCATCCTATATCGCCCTTAAAATTCTCAGGCACTTTGCAACAATTCTCTTGGTTTCCACCTGGGAAATAAGCACATCCTTTATCACGTTTCTATAGCAATGAACCCTTTATTTTTAGGTAACATCTCTGAACCATAAATATTTCCGCACACACTTGGAGGACAGCCTTTCCTTGGGCCGACCCCTTCTCATTGAGGACATTAGTGAAGAGCTGGATCCAGTCCTGGATAATGTATTAGAAAAGAATTTCATTAAATCAGGCACCACATTCAAGGTGAGCTTTGGGAAGGGGGAAAAAAAAAAAAAAAAAAAGAAGACGACGACAAGAAAAGAACAATGGTGACATCTACTTATCTTTTTGAGCATAGCAGCACAGGTTCCTTTGCTTCAGGTGGTAGTATTTGATACACTGGAAAAATTATTTCCAAACTTATATTTAGCATTTCTCTTATTTTTAAAATTATATATGAAAAATACAGGGGGAGAGCAATATTTTGGTAAGAGTAACCATTTAGCTGACACTAAATAACATATTAAGGAAAGACATTGTCTGGTCATAATAATATAGTAGTATTACACACTATATGTGTATATATATTGACAGCTCTGAGAAAATTGGATTTATAATTTATAATTTACAATTACAAGTCATATATTCATCTGTATAATAAAGCTTACATTTTCTCACAGGGAGAAAATGCCATTTTAATAAAGTCTATGGACATTGATTTGTTCATTTCTTTCTGTATTAACTTTCAATCTAAACAGACTTCGCTAGAAGCTGAGGAGTCACGTTTCCCATCATTGGTGAGAACATGAATGGTTCTCAGTAGAAGTGTTTCTTTCTTAATTGGCAGTGTTCTCCACCTTTAGGCTTCTTTGGTTTTGTTTCTTGACGAATGACAGCATTTCTTTTTTTTTTTTTAATGACAGCATTTCTGATGCAGATTTTTCACTTTGGACAATTTAATTTCACAAATATCACCGAATAAGTACAGAATGCAAATGTTCTCATTAAACAAAGATTTATTTAGAAAACTTTTCTTCATAACGTGAGTCTTTAATGTGCTGTATTTAACATGCCAAAGGAGGGTGTAGGATTTTTATTCCTGAAGGTCTTTCAAAAGAAGAGATTCTGCTCTGTAGTGTGAAAGCATGGTGCTTGAGAGCATGGTAATGCCTTATAGATGTGGTTTCTAACCACATGTAGAACCAAGATTAATTAAAAATTTAAGTCCTCAAGAAATTAAAAATAGAACTTCCCTATGACACTGCAATTGCACTCCTGTGTATTTACCCCAAAGATACAGATGTGAAAAGAAGGGCCATCTGTACCCCAATGTTTATAGCAGCAATGGCCACGGTCGCCAAACCATGGTAAGAACCAAGATGCCCTTCAACGGACGAATGGATAAGGAAGATGTGGTCCATATAAACTATGGAGTATTATGCCTCCATCAGAAAGGACGAATACCCAACTTTTGTAGCAACATGGATGGGACTGGAAGAGATTATGCTGAGTGAGTTAAGTCAAGCAGAGAGAGTCAGTTATCATATGGTTTCACTTATTTGTGGAGTGTAACAAATATCATGGAGGACAAAGTGTGTTAGAGAGGAGAAGGGAGTTGGGGTAAATTGGAAGGGGACGTGAATCATGAGAGACTATGGACTCTGAAAAACAATCTGAGGGGTTTGAAGTAGCGGGGGTGTGGGAGGTTGGGGTAGCATGTGGTGGGTATTATAGAGGGCACGGATTGCATGGAGCACTGGGTGTGGTGAAAAAATAATGAATACTGTTTTTCTGAAAATAAATAAATTAAAAAAAAATTTAAGTCCTTTAGGGGCACCTGGGTGGCTCAGTGGGTTAAGCTTCTGCCTTCAGCTCAGGTCATGATCCCAGGGTCCTGGGATCAAGCCCCACATCAGGCTCTCTGCTCTGCAGAGAGCCTCTGTCTGCCTCTCTGCCTACTTGTGATCTCTGTCTGTCAAATAAATAAATAAAGTCTTTTAAAAAAAAATCTAAGTCCTTTGAAAATGATATAATTTCCACCTTAATTTCAGATAATAAAATCAGTTGTTTTTTTAATATAGTATACTGCAAATTGTAGTGTTTAAGATAAATGTCATGTTTGTGGAAAAAAATGTTGGCATTTTTTTCTTTGAAAATTTCATTATTCCTTTCTGTTGTCAAATATGCTTTGGATACGATTGAAATGCAAAGAGAAATAACAAACACTTCTTCTAAACTCCACAAATTTCCTCAGTAGGAAACAATTTCCTCTAGTGGGGGAAAACAGTCAAATCTGAGATGTGTCTGAGTTTTCCTTTATTCTACATATGTTGGGGATACATTTTTCATTTAATTTGTTTGTTCATTTAATTTGTTTGGTGTCATGGTTAGCAATGTCTCCTGGCAGGACCGCGAATCTGAATTATTTAAAATCAGTGATTAAAGTCTTATAACTTTTTCCTTTGCAATTCGTTCAAGTTTCACAGCCCTGACCTCTGGTAAATTCTTTCCTAAGTTAACCCCAAATTCCTTGTCCTGTCGCTTAAGCTGTTTTTAATTTGGTATTTGAATTGATGTAGGTGAAAGTTGGTGATAAGGAATGTGATCTCATGGATACATTTAAACTGTATATTACCACGAAGCTACCCAACCCTGCCTTTACCCCTGAGATCAATGCTAAAACATCAGTTATTGATTTTACCGTCACCATGAAAGGACTTGAGAATCAGTTATTAAGGAGAGTGATTTTAACTGAGAAACAGGTAATAATTTCTCAAGGTAAACCAGTACTTCTGATAAATCATAATAAATACTTAAAATGGGTTATGAAATTGTTAAGTATTTGGGAAGGGAAAAAAATGAAACAAATTTTTATTTACCTTCGTAAGCATAAATATTAGTTTAACTGTCTCCTGTCAAGTCCTGTCAAGAAATCATGTAACTAACTCAGCTGTCCTCCAACCGCAAACATATATACATGTGTGTACACATACATATACACGTGCACACACACACCACTCACACTGTTCTTTCTACTTCTGTCTTTAATCCTTGGAGTATGTTGAGCTCTTATCTGTAGTCCTAAGGATAGATGCTCTTTGACATACCTGAAAAATTCACTAAAATAATGATCCTGGAGAAAAAGAAATTACTCTGAATGAGTGTATTACCACTGGGGTAGTTTCAACTACTACATTCTAGTACTCTAGTGATACAGAAAGCCTAACTTGAATTTTAATCAAATAAAATTTACATTAAGACAGAGAAATTAAGTATGATTGAGGGTTCTCATAAAACAAAGAACAACTTAAAACAGGAAGATTTTAAGAGACTGATACAAGTTGAAACTAATTTTTGAGATAAATGTCAGAATACATTTAACATTATGCATAAAATATGCTTGCATAAAATGTAATTATACTTATTTGCATATGGAAAACATATTTGCGTAAAATCTGAGAAAGATTATGTTTGCTTACCTAGAATTAATTTGAGTATTGAAGGTTCAAGGAAAGGGCAAGGTTAGCAATACTAAGACCAGAGAGGCTTCCCGTGGGAGGGTGAGGGAAAGATCAGTAGCAGAAGACTGGACAAGCAAACGAGAAAGACAAGAGATAGGAGTAGATGCCACCAACACGGGAAAGACATTGGAAGAGGGCAAGAGAAATGATCCTCACACCAGAGAAACAGACTCAGTAAAAGGCGAGGGGAAGCCCTACGGCGGGGCCGGCCCTTAAAGGGGACCATTCTGGGCAAAGCAGAACCAAGGGGACATAGTCCCAGCCTCCGCTCTCACTAGCTGTTCGACCTTCCCTTCTAACAAACAGCCGGGGGCTTCTACAGTCCACTAAGGGAGCCATGCCCCTTCCACAGCCAGGCAGAGAGAGCCCGGGCCCTTTAGCTCATTGCTCATCACCTCTTAGGGCCACATGGTGACACCTGTTGAAAATCAGTCCTTCCTTGATGCTCTCACTCATGCTGTTGGTCTGATGTGAGAGGATTCCTCATGGGTCCGGGTGCCACATACAGGCTGCCCGAACTTCCCTAAGGCAGGCCACTCCACAGTCTAAGGCAGGCTACATCCCATGTCCCCAAAAAGCCCACACACTCTCTCCTAGGCCTCAGCTTCCTCTTCAAGGGATGCACTAAGGGGCTTATACCGTCCTTGCTGGGAAAAGCCAAAACACACACTCAATCTGTAGGAGGACATCCTGACCATGATGTTTAACCTTCTTAACTATCCTGCTCTTACACCCTCATTTTACAGAAGAACAAACAGAAGTCAGAGAGAATAGGGTCTGAGCTTCTAAAAGCACACCGACTTTCCATCCTGTCAGGCCTTCTAGATAAACCTTTCAGATGATGCTGTAGAACCCATGAGTGCCTACTGTACCATGATGCTTGTTTTGCCAGATCACACTGAGAAGGAGGCTCATGGGATTTCATTTTGTCCAGATATTATACTGCCACCCAGAGGTGACCATCCTAATGGAAACAGCTCATTAGGTACTCCCCCGCAAACGCAGCCATGACCTTCGTTGCCAACCCATCAAACACGGCAAACCTTCTAGGACGCTGGCAATCATGCCACTGGTCTTGGAGTTGGAGAACAAGTGCATGATCCTGCCTTTGCTGGTAACTAGCCATGAGGACCCTGCTGGGATGGGACTTGGAGTTAATATAGATTTTCTGGGTCCTCAGTTTCCCCAGAAGTAAAATAGAACTGTTGAACTCCATTCAGCACACTTCAATTTAACACATATTTCTCAGATTGAGTCCCTTTTCTGCAAAACCTCAAGGTAATGCTGTCAAGAATACAAAAGTGAATAGGACAAGTGTCTGCCCTCTAGATGCACAGAATCTCATTGGAGGGACACGATAGACACACAGACAATGATGCAAGATGTGCCAGGTGTAGAGGTGAACACCGTGCCATAGCTTCGGATCCACAAAGTGGTTTAAGGCTTTCAGAAAGTGGTAGAGCTTCTGAAATGGTTGTTCAAGAAACTTTCTCAGATAAGAAGTTTAAAAACACCTCCTTCTAACATAATTCTAAATACAATGTGTGATTCTGTATAAGATCAGGAAAAAATGCTGTAAAAAAGCTATTCAGACAACTTTAATTTACTCTGCATGTAGCAAGAGTATTATATCCATGTTAAATCTGAATTTGAAAATTGGACTATACTAGTGCAAGAGAATGTCCTGTTTCTTAGGAGATTTGCTGAAGTTTTTAGGGGGGTAAAAGATCATGACCTCAGCAGATGGTTCACCAATAATAGAAGAACAACAATGATAATAAGTATTATATATATAAAGAGAGTGATAACGCAAAATGGTGAATCTGGGCAAACCATTTATGAGAGTTAATTATATCCATCTTGCACCTTTTCTGAAAACTTAACATTTTTTCAAAATATGATTAAAGAAGACATTATTCTTATAGGAAAATATGTGCCTTCCAAACATCCAGTTTAGCCCCTCTGGTGGAAGGAGATGTAAAACAATGGAAAATGGATTTGTATTGGCAGCTGGCTCTGGTAGACCAGATACCTGGTGCCCCTACAGGTAGATCCCAGACCAAGAGCTGACATTGGGCTTGGCTGTCCTCATGGTGCTTTGATATTACGTCTCTGCTTCTACTACTTCTGATGGCCAAAAAAGTTAGCATTTCACACAGAGGCCATGTGGGGCAGGGCCAAGAGAATGAGACACTCTAATTTAAATAAACTTAGAGCCAGGAAGAGAGCATGGAGGATAATCAGACAAAATTCCTTTAGCAGGGGAATCTTGTGCATGCCAGAGTAAGCAGTGTGGAAACCCAGTACTAGTGGGCATAATTTCTTAAAAAGCATCCAACCAAATTAAGGCCTTCCAGAGGCACGTTAGTTTAATCTTTTAAAAACTGGAAGCACCTGGGAGGCTCAGTCCATTGAGCATCTGCCTTCGGCTCAGGGCAGGATCCTAATCCAGCCCTGCATCAGGGCTCCCTGCTCAGCGGGGAGTCTGCTTCTCCCTCTCCCTTGGCCTGCTATTCCCTCTGCTTGTGTGCTCGCGCTCTCTCTCTCTCTCTCAAATAAATAAATAAAATCTTTAAAAGAAATAAACTTTTTAAAAACTGTTAAGAAGCACTAAGTAAATTGGATTTGCCATAGTGACTGGTGATTACAATTTGGCTATTATTTCTTGTTTGTTTGTTTGTTTGTTTGTTTTTAAAGAGAGAGCACAAGATGGGGGAGATGTAGGCAGAGGGAAAGCAGGATCCCTGCTCAGCAGGGAGCCTGTTGCAGGACTTGATCCTAAGACCCCAGGAACATAACCTGAGCCGAAGGCAGATGCTTAACGACTGAGACACCAGGTGCCCCTGTTTCTTTCTTTTTTAAAATCTGGCTTTGGAAAAAAAAAAAAAAAAAGGATTTTCTTTATTTATTTTCGAGAGAGAGAGAGTGAACAGGGGGAGGGAGAGGGAGAAGCAGACTCCCCCAAGCTGAAGGCAGACACTTAACCGACTGAGCCATCTGGGCACCTCTATTTTTTGTTTCTTAACAGGAATTAGAGTCTGAGAGGGTTAAACTTTTGGAGGATGTGACCTTCAACAGGCGGAAGATGAAGGAACTTGAAGACAACCTTCTCTACAAGTTAAGCGCCACAAAAGGTACTGTGTTATTAACAAGTAAACTGAATGATGGCCCCAAGTAAGAGTTTCTTGGGCCTTGTTTTCAGCATCTCAGGATTATAGGTGTTAGGAAACTGTTGAGTTATTAATGCAAACACAAGCGAGGCACTTTCCCTCTAGACATTTAAAGAGGGACCGCAGAGAATGTGATTTTTGAATTAGCAAACAGAGTCTGAGCATTTGAGAAGAACAGAGTTTTCTAGATGTATTTGCTCTCTCCTGAGAAAAAATAAGGGCTCCCAATAGAGCTAGGTGACTGGTAATAGGCTAATTTGCTTGCCCAAAGGAAACTAATGTGCCTCATCTATTGTTTTTTTTTTTTTTTTTTTTTAAGATCAACTCTTGCATTTGGTGCTGAAATGCAATTACCACAATGGGTGATGATGTGTGTAATCTGTATCAGCCGTTCTTGAGCACCAAAGGCCCAAGCTCACTCCCCACTGGCCTTGACCTCCTGCTTAGAAGTCAGGGGTGTATTCTCCTTCGGGCAGTCAGATCATCATGCCACACCCTGATCTGGGGATGGAGACTCTCTAAATAAATAAAAAACATCCTATCCAATGACACTAACATCAGCAAACACTGTATTGTTCTGCAGTAGGCAAATTCCAGTAGCCTAAATCCTACCATTTATTACAAGTCATAATGAATGCTTCCCAATAGCACTTTATGCCTTGGATAAACAAAAACCTTAACCTCCCAGAAGTACGAGGTAGATGATTCTCATGCCATGCTCCCGCACTGCTTGATGGAGACCACAGGGAAGAGTCCTTTTCATCTGCCTTGATCACACTGCTTATGTTGATGAAGTTGTCTGCGCTCTGGTCCAGTGACTTCTCCCAGCCATTTGGATACCCTTGGGCATCCTGCTATTAGCAGAGATGGCTGAGAGGTGAATTTCAATTTACAGTAGTAAACCGCGGGGTGGAGGTGGTGGGTGGAGGTGGCCAGATTTTGTCTTCAGACCTTTGGAGACCAGTCATGTGGGCTGCCTTGGGAATCCCCTTTTGCAGATTTACAGGAAGTATCTGGGATAACTTGTCCGCAAGGGTGTTTGGAAGGATTCAGGCATCAGATGACAGTTGGGCCAGAAGCCTCTCAGCGTGTTAATATACGCCCTTCTATCTGGAGGGGCATTGAAGAAATTGACGTGAAAATGAACAGGTCGATTTTAGAAGTGCTGCCTCTTGCTTTGTGGGCTTCCCCTTCTTGTGCTCTAGGGTTTTCCTGTTTGGCTTTTAGGTTCCTTGGTAGATGACGAATCTCTCATTGGTGTTCTTCGAACCACCAAGCACACAGCAGCCGAAGTAAGTGAAAAGCTGCACGTGGCTGCAGAGACGGAGATCAAAATAAACACGGCTCAGGAGGAGTTCCGACCTGCTGCCACCCGCGGAAGCATCCTCTACTTTCTCATCACAGAGATGAGCATGGTCAACATCATGTACCAGACCTCGCTGGCCCAGTTCTTGAAGTTATTTGACCAGTCCATGGCCAGGTAGGGAGGCCCTCCCTGGCCCCGTGGGGAGCCATTTAAAATTTATGTTTGTTTTCCTACTGTCTTAGTGATGGCTGTTGACATCCTTAATTTTTAAAATGTATTGCAGATCTGAGAAGTCTCCACTGCCTCAAAAGAGAATTACAAATATTATTGAGTATCTGACATATGAAGTTTTTATATACTCTGTCCGAGGCCTGTACGAAAACCACAAATTCCTCTTTGTACTCCTCATGACCTTGAAGATTGATCTTCAGAGAGGAACAGTGAAGCACAGGGAGTTTCAGGCTCTCATTAAAGGTGAAGGGCTTAGAATATGAATGTGGTATGTAAAGGAGGTTGCTTCTGATATACTCTTTGACGTGCTGGGGACCTGTTTTTATGATACAGTGGGGAAATCATGTTCCCATGAAAGGGAAATTCTTTGTATCTCATTTTCCTTTTCTGATTCCCATTCGTTTTGTTCTGGTAACTCAAGATGATTTATTTCAGGTCTGTGTTCATTCCGTGGGTTTTTTTTTTTTTTTTTTTTTTTTTTTTTTTAGTTATATCATTACCTGAAGTTTGATCATTGTTGCCTGGGATTAGGAAACCTGAAGGCAAAAGGGAAGAAAAGTGAGGCTAATAAGGAGGTTCCTATCACAAAAGAACAATTCCTTGAGCAAGGGCTTATCACAACTTTTAAGACTGCAAAAGGCACACGTGTATTTTGTACTGGAAGTTAGTCCTATTCAACGCTCATCTCCCATGTTAAAAGTATTATCAAGAATATCAAAGAGTGGTATTTTCATTCAATTTGGTTAAGCAAATATTTATTGAGCATATACTCTGCACCCAGCATAGTAATGTTGGGATAAAAGGGTAAACCAGACATTGCTTTCAAAGAAAAAAGTATTATTATGGGGATAGAGATAATTTTAAAAAAATTATTGCAAAACAAGACAGAATACTCTCACTGTTAGAAGAGAGCTAAAAACAAAGCCTTAATGTCTAAAAGGAAGGAGAGACTTGTGTTTGGTGAGGCCAGTAGGAGCTCTTTGGAAAATACACTGTTGTGGGGTAAGCCATGAATTTTTCAGATGATTCTATCCATGGGAAAAATGTTTAATGTTTTAAATATCTCTTACACTTTTTGCTCTTTGTGTAAAGCTTAATAAATCATTTTCCAGCTGTCCCTCTCCCTGCAAGGAGTTAAAGTGGCCTTTAAAAAGGACTCTGAAGGCTGAGTAGAAGTGAATGTGATTTGGGGACCTAATTTCAGTCAGAATAGACCAGATTTTGTGGCCATACAAACAATCCCAGACTTTCAGTGGCTTGACATGATAAGGGTATTTTCTCATTTATTCTCTCTCCAACATGCCTGTCGTGGTCACCCAGGAATTTCTTCTATAATTACTACAGCAGAGGAATGGGATAAGACAAATCATGGGCCAGCTTTTAAAAGTTATCCCACAAGTGACATTTGTCACTTAAATGCTCATCTTACATTAGGCAAAGCAAGACACACAGTGATCACTAACTTCAGAGAGGGCAGGGACCTGCACTTCTCCCATGTGCCTGGATGAAGGGAAACTTGAATGTCCTTGAACAGCTCTGGGTAACTAAACACACCTGTTGAATTTGAGATCTCCAGCAGACAGAAAGGGTAGGCCAGACAATTCAGAAGGCCAGACAGCTCAAAGCTAGGGCCATAGAAATAACCACCTAGCCATGGGAATGAAAGAGATTATGTAGGAAGAAAATGTAGAGTATTTCTAAATTCAGAGGACAAGGGCATAGGACACGATGCACAATACACTTTTCTCCATAACATCTCATTTATAATAAACAGGGAGTAAACTATGGGTTACTACTCTATCTTCTTTCTCTACTTCAGTGAATTTCTTACTCAGCTTCAGGTTAGAGGACTGTTGTAGAAACTTTGCAAATAATTTTGCAGAATGGCTAAAATGTCTTGACTTTTTTCTGTCTTGTAGTTCAAAGGAAACTGGAGCATGTCATGCAGTTCATAGTTTTTCTCAGGTCTAACGCACCTGAAGAAGATGAGGTCTTAAAGTGTAGCGTAAGGCAGCATGGTGCAGTGAGGTGTGGGCTGGACTAAGAAGCGGGATACGAGCTGGGCTCTGCTGCTGACCAGCTGTGTGAGCTCAGAGACCATCACCTCTCCTTACAGGTACAAGGGGTTGTGGGGCCAAAGGGGAAGTGCTAAGTACCATCTGAGAGAGGCGGGCAAGCTGTGCAGAGCGTCCAGATGTACAGGTCTCTGGCCTCTGTGACATTTAAATAAAATGAGTCTAAATTTGCCAAACCTAGAAAACTCCTTTGACTATCTAGGCAGAAGCAGGAGCAAAATGAGCCTCAGGTGTAGGAAGGCCTTTAAGCATGGCATACTAATGGGATGGGAGGTATACTTTGGGTCTTTCCTGATCTGTGAGCTGGCCTTGCTTCCTGAATCCCATGTGACAACATGGCCACTGGGAAGGAGATAGACAAGCTTTAGAAAGAAGAGGAAACCTGGCGCTCTGGGCCACAGCGGAAAGGACGAGAGATTCAGAGGTAGACGGAGGTCAGGTGCAAAGATCCTTGTTTCTTCCCAGTCTCCTGAGGCAGAACCTCGTGTGGGTACAGAAAGGTGCTCGAGAAACATCCAGACAGGAGATGCCCCTTCATTCTGCTCAGCGCCAAATCCCACATGGTGGCTGTAGGGCAGACTTGGTGGAGGGGAGCGGCTCGAGGGCTAAGCCTGACTTATGTTAGGCAAGTAGGAGTGTGTATGTGGACATGTTGCAAGGGCTGGTGTGCAGCAGAGGCCTGGGCTCAAGCCAAGAAGCTGCAGGCCCCGGGGAACTTAAGTCCTGGACACAAAGGACCGGTTTGTGGACAGCAGCCCAGCACCCCTGTAGGTCAGACAGGATTTGTCACAGCACGAAGGACGCAGTCCAGGGATCCCAGCCCATGGCAGAGACTGGAGGGCAGCTTTTGGGTCTGAGGCATCCTCCCCATCACAATGCAATCCCGATCCACCTGCCTCTCCCCTCGCCCACCCAGCCAAACCAGAGCCCTGCCTGAGGGGGCTGGATGCTTGGAGAGACAGGTTGTAAGTCAGAAGAGACTGAGAAACCCAGGGAGGAGGGAATTTGTGAGGAGGATGGGAGTGGTCACAGAAAAAGTAAAAAGCCTGCGCATCTGGGTCATGGTAAAGGTACATCTGGGACCCCAACTTCATAAAGCTGGAGTGTCATGGAGACTCGGATTGCACAGGGCCAGGAGAGATGGTGAGAAGAGCCTGGATTTAATTTCATTGGCAATAGAAGCCATCGAATGTTTTATGAGCAGGGAAGTAACCCGAACAGAGCAGTGCTTTGAAAAAGATTAATTTGGGATTGTATGACAGGTTGTCGACCGAAGTACAACCAACTCAGCAGTGAAAGAGAGTTTTGTTTTGTTTTGAAAAACAAAAACCAAAACAAAATTGGTTTGTTGTACAGTTTGTCCTAGTTTTGAAGTGGTTTACATTTTAACCAAATTATTTTTACAAAAATGATAGATGATTTTGTTTTTTACAAAGTTAACAAATATAACCCTTAGATCTTCGACATTTTTTCTATCATTTTTAACTCAGGACTTAAGAGGGAAAGAAGACAGACTTATTTATCATAGCAGAAATATTTGATCTCCTAGGAATGACTATCCCTTTATGTCAATTCCTACTTGTTTTTCTGCAGTATGTGGAAGGTGCCTTTGACTTTCTTCTTCAACTGAGAATGTCAGGACACTTTGAAAAATGAAATAGATACCATGGATAGCCCTGTGTTATAGAGTAATTGATATAACTATTTTCCCTGCCTAGTTATTTTAGAAAGACACCATCTTTCTTTTGTTATAAACCATGGACCCAACCTGAGTGGGGTGGGGAGGGGGGAGGTCTGCGCTTGCCTTCCAGATTGGATTGGACCTAAGGCTTCCAAAATAGAGAATTCATATTGAAATGACAGCTAATGATTACATAACTCTTATTATGGGCCAAGACTATTCTGAGGTTTTTACATACATGAATTTATTGAATTTTCACAGAAACTGATCTGGCAGAGTCCGTTATTATACCCATTTGACAGAAGAGGAAACTCAGAGAAATTGCGTTCTTTGTCTGTGCTTCGGCAGCTAGCATGGTTGAGCCGGAATATTTGGGGGAGTACAGTGGGATGTGATTTTTCTGGGTTCATGGGTGTCCACCAGGATGTTTCAAAAACACTTGTGGCTTAAATGTTTTCTCCTGATGTTTTTGAGGCTTACGGTCACATGAAAACATTTCCTTTGGAAAAAAAAAAGAAGAAGAAAATGCATTTGTCTTTACGTTAGAGAACCAGAGTCCCTTGAGTCTATCCATGATGCTCTCCAGCCATGGCTTCTCCAGTAAACTCGGTTCTGGCAGATATGCTTCGAGAGGATGGATTTCTCTTCCCCCCAAGTAGCAGGGAGTGGGGTGTCAAGAGGAAGGTTTGCCTGCTCTAAAGGTGTTATGGCACTAGGAGTTGCTGCCCCAGAGGTAGTTTGAGGGGATTTATAAGAAAAGATCACTTCAGCTCATTTACCCTCTCAAGAAGGTGCTGGAGAGAGAGCGGCCACTGACGGACGTCCCCTCCATCCCCTCTTTTGCCCAAGGGTCAATATGTGAAGTGGTGGCATTAGATGTTTCTTCAGTAGGACTAAAGGATTTAGGATCACTGTTTTGCACACATCCAAATTAAAACACAACTGATAAAACATTACTGAAGCTAATGCAATAGAGGAGTTTTGAAGCTGGAATTATGTGTCTTGGTGGAAGATTGTCCCATTGGGAATGCTCATTTGATTTGGGATTTGCTTCAAAATGTGATCCAATGCTATAATTCACGATCTCCTCTAGACTCCGTGAGAGCAGAAGCCTTGTGTGGTTTTCTCTGCTTTATCCCCAGTGCCTGGGATATGCTGGTGCAGAGAGGGTGCTCAATAAATATTTCTTGAATAAGTAAGTGAACAAATTATCTGAACATGAGTTACTTCCTTAAGAACCCACAGCAGTATCATATTCCTCCCAACGTCCATCTATCCATCTTTCTGACTTAAAAAATATATATTAAGTATCAAATTTTTGAAAGAGTGAGAACTAAGAAGTGACTTTAAAAATCACACATGAAAAGATCAGGCTATTCACTGATATCAAAATTGTAAATTTCATGAAATTGGCTGTTTAAAAAATAAAAACAGTAAAAATGCAAACAACTGCAACCACCTGAGAAAAATGGCATAAATCAGAAAATAAAACCCTAAGACTTGAAGGAAATGGACCTAGAAAATATAGCCACATTTTTTTCGTGATTATTTCTCCATTTTCTCTGTAATATGCTTACCTTTCTTGGAAAATAAATGTCTAAAAACGAAGCCCAAGCTGACCTGATTCCTTCCTGCCAATGCCTTTCCCCAGGGGGAGCAGCTCTGGATCTGAAAGCCTGCCCTCCCAAGCCTTTTCGCTGGATCCTGGATATGACCTGGCTGAATCTTGTGGAGCTGAGTAAGCTTCCACAGTTTGCAGAAATTATGAACCAGGTAACAGAGAGCTGGGAGAAATAAGTACAGATCTGTAAACCAAACATACCTGGGGCCATTTTAATTGGGGCCTCCTGGCCACAATTCCTTCACCCAAAAGGCTCAAAGGAAGCATGTAGTTTTAAGGCACTAAGCTTTCTGTGAGCAATTTTGGATGAAGAGTATCAGAAGGAGCCTTGTCGTAGGGGCAGGTGACTGCCTTTTCCTCTTGTGTGATGGGTGTGGGTCATTTATAAGCCTGCTTGCCTCAAGCTGTCAGAATTAGAACCAGTGGGTGGACCTTTTTATTGTAGACTATTTCGTTAGAGACCATGTTTTTACATTTTTCCTGCTGCTTCTGATCAACTAAATTGTGCGGATTTGAATTTGAGGCAAATTAAGAGATTGGGGTCCTTTCAAAAAAAAAATTATCAGTTTCCTGGTGAAGATATAAAAGGGTGAAGGATAACAGTGAAACAGGTCCTGATTCACCCGTTGCTTTTCTTATTTGAAAATGTAAATATGGTGTTGGGGCTTAGTTGATTCAGTCCTCACTGGGAAACAATTGTACAACTCAGCATAAAGATGATTTTTATCTTTGAGGGTTGTTGGTGACAGCCGCCTGTCACTGAGGCAGGCCTGTGGTTTCCCAGCATCAGCTGCCGAAAATCAGCTTTTGGGGGGTTACTGGTGATGGACAACTGGGGCGATGGGTTGACCACAAGTTGACAGACACCTCACGCTGTCATCACGTGATTCCCTCCCATCCACACACACCTGCCTACCCCCTGCCCAGTGTACAGTAGGTGTGTCCGTTCAGTGGCATTTCTGAAACATTATGGAGATTCTTTACCTATTCAGCTGTGGCTGGGTCAGAGTCCCTGGCTTCCATCCATGGTGGATGGGAAGCTTTGTTCTGTATGAGTCCTCCAAGCCCAAACAAATACTTTGGGAAGAAATAAGTTGGTCTGGGTCTGGCAGGAGACTGGTAAGGGAGACCTTGGAGCACCACTGGAGTGGGGGGTGGGGGATCACTTAACACTTGTGCTCTCTGCTGATGGGTTGTATTGATCCAGGGCTAGACATTATCGTTTGCCCCTGTTAATTAGAATTTAATTGCCTGCTGTGTAGAATCTGATACCTGCTACTCTTAACAATACGATAAGTACTTTGCAACAACTATAACCGTGCTAGGGTGAAGTATTATTGACCCCACTTTATAGATGAGAAAATGGAGATTCAAACAGGTTAAGTACTTGCCCAAGTCTGCATAGCCACTAAATGGTGAAGCTGTAATCTGACCTTATGTTCTTTCCCTGCCATCAGGGTTATTTCTCTCCAACTCAACGTGGGGTGGGCTAGAAGTAAGGGGAATGGTCATTCTCAGGAAAGTTGCAGAAGTTCATGGGACCAGCGATCAGGAGGCCATCGGTTTGGCGTCTCCTTGTGGATGGAAAGGGCAGAAGGAGAAGGGGATCCGTCTCGGCTGATGGGTGTCAGGACCTGAAACAAAAGTAGCCTCCAACAGCACCTAGCCAGCTTGGGCATCTCAGAGAGAACCGTTTAGGCCCTGGAAGTGGTGTTGCTAACAGGGCCAGGAAAAGCAGTAGGAAGTGGAGGTGAGCAGCGAGGGGCTGGAGGAGATACCATTGCCCCTTGCAGAGGCGACTGGCCCTGGAGGCTGTATTGAGTAAGTAGAGTCAGAATGAGCAGATACAGGGCCAGGAAGCTGGGAACGAACACCCTCTTTCTTCTTGTGCATCCTCTCTCAAGCGGCGAGGCTGGAGGAGACCAGCAGGGGGCGGGGTGGGTCGTGTGCAGGTATCCATGCAGTGGGGGTTGGGGGTGTGGTGCTCCAAGGGCGGAGGCCAGATTCTTTGGGAACAGTCAATGTGGGGGAGCCACTGCAGTCTTCAGGAGAGAGAAGACATTTCAGAATTCCTCCTCTTAGTGTCCCAAGGCGACAAAACTGTAACTGAGTTCCCGAGCATCGGTTTCGCTCATTGGCACCCCGCCTGGATCCTGTATGATGAATTATTTGCGTGGTATGGGCTTCAGGGCAGTTATTTAACCTCCTTGGGTCTGCGTAAAGAACGAGGATAATGCAGCTAAAAGCACAATCCTTGGTCTTCTTCATAGGACCTGCTCCGTTCGCATTTGCCACTGGCTTTTAATGCTGACCGTGGCTTTGAAACTTGGTTACAAACCCAGTCTCAGTAATCCAGACTGCTTATTGCTGAGGGCAGAGTGGGACTCACCAATCGGCTGTTTTTGTAATTGGTTTTGTCAGGACTGGGGCTTCCGGGAGTGCCTTTTAATGACCGAAAACTGGCATCTTTTCCCATGCTTCTGAGAGAACAGATATCAGACACCAGCTCTTGGAGAGACATGTGTGTGTGTGTGTGTGTGTGTGTGTGTGTGTGTGTGTGTGTCTGTGTGTGTTACCTTAGCTACCATACAGTACATCATTAATTTTTGATGTCGTGTTCCATGATTTATTGTTTGCATATAACATCCAGTGCTTATCACAACACGTGCCCTCCTTAATACCCATCACGGGGCTGCCCCATCCCACCTGATTCCGCCCCCCTTCAGATTTCCCTCCCTTCCCCTAATATCCTCGATGTTAGTCCTTATGTTCCACATCTGAGGGAAACCATATGACAATTGTCTTTCTCTGCTTGACTTATTTCACTCAGCATAATCCCCTCCAGTTCCATCCATGTCGATGCAAATGGTGGGTATTCATCCTTTCTGATGGCTGCGTAATATTCCATTGCACTATTGGTTATTTACCCCAAAGATATGATGTAGTGAAAAGAAGGGACACATGCACCCCAATGTTCATAGCAGCAAAATCTATGATAGCCAAACTGTGGAAGGAACTGAGACACCCTTCAACAGATGAATGGACGAAGAAGGTGTGGGTCATATATCCAATGGAAACTTCTTTTATTTATTTATTTATTTATTTGACAGAGAGAGATCACAAGTAGATGGAGAGGCAGGCAGAGAGAGAGAGAGAGGGAAGCAGGCTCCCTGCTGAGCAGAGAGCCTGATGCGGGACTTGATCCCAGGATCCTGAGATCATGACCTGAGCCAAAGGCAGTGGCTTAACCCACTGAGCCACCCAGGTGCCCCGGAAACTTCTTTTATTCTTAGGTTTAAGGTCTCAAGGCAGGGAATCATTAAGAAAATAAAAATTTCTCTTTTCTTATCTATTGCTATTTTAAGTAAAGGTCAACATTTAGAGGTTTGGTTATCAGAATGGTCTGTATCTTCTTAACCAAGAGAGCATTTGACAATATTGGGAGACATTTTCATTATCATGAGTTGGTGACAAGGGCGCTATTGGCATCTAGTCGGTAGAGGCAAGAGATGCTGCTAACAGTGCTACAGTGTGCAGAACTGCTCCCCCAAAGTCATCTGGTGCCAAATGCCAATCGTATTGGCAGATTTTAAACCCCTGGTCTGTGTTTGTTCCTGCCTGATCATTTGGTGTAATTGACCCACAGTCTTAATTTCAGTGAGTAATATAGAAAAGCAATGGAAAACCTGAGAGGGATTCGTAATAGCCATGTTCTTTGAGTCATTGATTCTGAAAAATAAATAAATAAACAAATAAACTGTGTGGTTATGTTTGAAAAACTGTCTGCCTATGAAGAATGACCCCCTAAGTTTACTCAGAATTCTCTCCAGTATATCCCAATTGCATGTGGTCCTATGGCTTGCTAATTGGCTTATTTATTTTAGATATCTCGTAATGAGAAGGGTTGGAAAAGCTGGTTTGATAAAGATGCTCCAGAGGAAGAAATTATCCCTGACGGGTATAATGATTCACTGGATACCTGCCGCAAACTTTTACTTATCAGGTAAGAATAGGTATTATCAGACCTAGAAACATCACTCATCATATTGTCAAATTACAGATCTTACCCCTGTGAGTTTACTTCACTGTGACCCAGTGGTTATTGTAAATATGTGTGCTTCCAGATTGCCATTTGGGATGGCAATCCCTTGTGTTTTTTGACAAGCAAATACAATGGTGATGGTGGCGGGGAATGTATTAGTGATAGTGCTTTGAGCAAAAAACATGAACAATATGCCTTTGTTATGTCCTCTGTTCATCATTTACCAGTGAGTGAATTATTTATTGTTCAATTCACTTCTTAAAAAAAAATACATGACAGAGTTGCCAGGCAATTAGTCGATAAGCTGAAATTCAATTTTACCTGACAAAAAAAGCTAAGAACTGCCTATTGAAAAATATAAATGCTGTCTTGGTTATTAAAAGTGGAAACAAATTCTGAAATTGATGTTAAGGAAGAAAATTCTTCTGTTTCTTTTCTTTTACTTCTCATTTTTCATATTTTTTATATATAGGAGCTCAAAGAAGGCTTCTATACTGGAATGTAGGGGTGTAGGGGTGTGTGTGTGTGTGTGTATGTGTGTGTGAGATTGAAGGGTGAGACAGGAGGGTGGAATGGGAGATATATGGGACCACCAAAAGAACAACAAAAAGATGTAGGATTATGTTGGAGTAGTTTTTGTTTTCCTAATATTATGCACCTGAGCTTGCTTTTCTTAGAACATGTTGTTTCCTGGATGTTGTCTACTCTTTGAGGGTCATCAGAGTGGTCAGCTGTGATGACTTCATGATGTACAAAATATGAAAGGGTTACTTTTTTTTAAAGATTTATTTATTTATGCACTCTCAGAGAGAGAGTGCATGAGCAGGAGGGGCAGAGGGAGAGAGAGAATCTCAAGCAGATGCCATGCCAAGCGTGGAGTCTGATGTGGGACTCGACCTCACAACCCTAAGATCATGACCTGAGCAGAAACCAACAGTCAGATGCTTAACTGACTGAGCCACCCAGGTGCCCCAGGGCTACTTGTTTTTATTGGAATAGATGTATTTATCTTTTAACCATCATTTAAAAATTAAAACTGTGTCAAATGAATAGCATGATCTACAAACAAATAAGCATCCATAGAGCTTGTCTGTTATCTAAAATACCAAATATCAAATGATATTTATTTGAACTGTTGCTGTGTATAGAACCTACTACAGTGTGAGCTATACAGATGGTATTGAATACATGTTTGCTTGTCAACCTCCTTCTGAGAACTTTGACACTTTAATTCTCTCCCTGAATGCTGCAGAGCTCCCGAGTGGGCAGCAGGTTGGCCCTCAGAGCTGGCATAGGGCACCTCTCCTTGTGTCCCTGTTGAGTCCCCACACCTGATGTGGGTCTGATGTATAGTAGGCGCATGGTAAATATTTATCAAAGAGTGAGTGTGCTCCTGTGGGTTAGTCTGAATGAGGAATTGCTTACCTGAATTTGATAGCTTCAGTGACTACAGATAATCAGTGATGTGATTTTTAAAAAATATGTATTTACATTTAGAGAGAGAGCATGTGCATGGGAGCAAGGTTGGGGGGTGCAGGGAGAGAGAGAGCCTCAATGCAGGGCTTGCCCTCACGACCCTGAGATCATGACTTGAGCTGACATCAAGAGTCAGATGCTTAACCAACTGAGTCACTCAGGCACACCATCACTGATGTGATTTAAAAAAAAAATAACTGAAAGTAATTCAGATTAAGTAAAAAAAAAAAAAACAAAAACAAAAACAACAACAACAAAAAAAACCCACACTAAGAGCTTCCAAGTAATTGATGCTTCTGAAAATGAGACGATTGGATCAGCTAACTTCTAAGTTTCCTTCCCTATTGGCAACAGACCCTGTTGTTACCAGCTCTGCCCTATTTTTTGCCAGTGCCTCATACCAAAACCAAATGACTAAATTTATATCCATCCAGGGATGGAAAACCTTCTGATCCTTCTTTCACAGACCTGTGAAAGGGAGGATTACCTTTTTGTTCTTTGCTAATTAAATATGTTCTTTACATGCTTGGAATTAAATAGAACAAAAAATGAACACACTGAATTTTTTCCTCTAACTTGTATTCATTTCTAGGTCCTGGTGCCCAGATCGTACTGTTTTTCAAGCAAGAAAGTATATTGCAGATTCTTTGGAGGAGAAGTACACAGAACCAGTTATCTTGAACCTGGAGAAAACTTGGGAAGAAAGTGACACACGGACACCTTTGATATGCTTCCTGTCCATGGGATCTGATCCCACAATTCAAATTGATGCGTTGGCCAAGAAACTGAAGCTGGGTATGATCAGAAATCTATGCAATTCAGCAAAACTTCCATATCTTAGTCTCAAACCTTACCTTTCATAATTTTATAACTGATTCTTAGAAGTATATCTAAGTTAGATATAGTATATCTGTATATATAGTTAGAAAAAATATATTAAATTCTTTCCTCCCTTTTTAGATTTGCTAGAGTGTGGGTATGATACAGATATCTTTGTGCAGAGAGAAATACACTTACGTTATTATTATTTTTTTTAAGTTTGAGCAGAGGAACATACCACATAGATAGTAGGCTAGCAAAAATGAACATACAGGGGTATTGCCATGTCTATATAAAATTATAGGAAAAAGTCTATTAGGTCACAAATTAAAAAATTTTAACACTGTTATGACACACAGTAATTAGGGATTTATTTATTCTTTTTTTCATGCAACTTTCTTTTCTAATTTAAATTCAATTAGCTACTATATCATCATTAGTTTTTGATATAGAGTTCAATTCATTAGTTGCATAGAACATCCACTGCTCATCACATCACATGCCCTAATGCCCATCACTCAGTTTCCACTTCACCCACCTCCCTTTCCACAACCCTCAGTTTGTTTCCCAGAGTTAAGAGTCTTTCATGGTTTTTCCCCCTCTCTGATTTTTTCCCATTCAGTTTCCCTCCCTTCCCCTGTGATCCTCTGTGCCATTTCTTAGATACCATATATAAGTGAAACTATATGATAATTGTCTTTCTCTGATTAACTTTGTTCACTTAGCATAATCCCCTCCATTTCCATCCATGTCGATATAAATGGTAGATACTCATCCTTTCTGATGGCTGAGTAATAGTCCATTGAGGGATTTATTCATTCAATAACCCTACAGGCTATTGTACAGACAGCAAGTTAGATTCAAGAAGTACAGAGATGAATACAACATAGCCAGGGAAGACAGTCATATAAGCATATAATTGTGATAGTGCTGTAGGAATTACATAGACACACCTGACTACAAGATTCAGAGCTACTCAGACTGCAAGGGGTGCAGGGGGAAGGTATCACAGTGATGATATTTTGAGTAGGATCTAAAAAATAGATAAAATTTCACCAGGTGGGATGGTAGGAGGTAGAAGGAAAGTTGCTCTAGGGGGAGAAGGTAGGGCAAGGAGTTAGAAACATGTAAGTGGTGAGAGTAGTTACTGAGTCAGTAAGACCAGAGGACAAGGACCCGTATGACGCAGAGCACATCTTGTTAAGATCGAGGCACCCTTTTATAGGTTGGATGTTTGTAGGAGGGCCATTTACCTGCTCTTCATACTCTGTACATCAGAATGTGTTTGGAATTGCCATTTGGTATCTTTTAGATTCTGATCGCTATAACTATACCTTATTGGGTTAACTCGTTTATGTCCTCATAAAGATTATAAAAGTGATTGATTATGAATAACTAAACCTACCCTATGAAATAAAACTCACTTTGAGTTCATTATTATGTTAACATAACATGATATAAAATCAATTTCTGTCCTCTCTGAGTATTCACCATGTATCCTGCATGAAGAAATTACTATAAACCATTAGCTTAGGGTAGCATGGTCTATGTTCATTCCCTCTTTATTCATCTTGACCTTGCTCTGTTGTCACTACACCCTTTTATGTTCCATATGGATCCATGTTTGAATGGTCACTTTCTTCGGTCTGAACGCTGATACCCAATATAAAGAACTCCCAGGCTCTAATAGAAACTGTTCCTGATTAAGTCTCATTAACCACCTTTAGTGTAGGCTATGTTGCTCTCGTATTTATGGCAACATGCCAGTCTTCTTCATTGGTTTAAGAGTAGTGATGCCTCTCTTGCAGCCCTGTAGTTTGCAGATCTCCCTCAGATGTATTCCTCTTTGGATCTTTGTCCCATTTCTTTGTCCAGCTGCCCCCCTTCTTTCTGCTTATGGGTTTCTTTTTTCTATCTTACTATGAACCAATCTCCATGTGACAGAACTCTTGGTCTCTGGTGGCTCATGAGCTACACTGCTTACGTGTTCAGTAAGTTCAGTACCCTCAAGGAAAGTCCACTTACTCTCTTGGTCCCAAGTCCAAAGGAAACTTCAAAGGAAGAAATTAATTGGTTTTGCTTTGGTCAAGTGCTCCTTTATGGACTAATCAATGAACTGTTGCTGCAGAGATAGGTTCGCAGTAGAAACCACATGCATGGAACTAGAGCGGGGTCATTTCTTAGAAGGGGGGATATTTTTCCTAGAAGATGGGTGTTTTTCCAACTAGAGATACAATGTCAGATGTTACCTCAAAAATGGTGCTGTTGTCTAGGACAAGGGTTTAGGAACAGAATTTAAAAATTCAAGGTCTCCATTGGGAGAAATTATAACCATAATATTAAACGGAGCTGTCCTATTACCTTTAGTATTATCACATGTTATCATACTACTTTGCTTGACAATTTGGTGACTTTAATTTCTTGCCTGATTTTAGTTTTTCTAACAGTTGTTCCGGTTTCTGTTGATTAGGATGCTAAAATAGAGTAAGATCTAAACCAGATACTAAAATAGAGTAGGATCCTAAAACAGAGTAGATCTGATCTTGAAGGACCCAATGAATTTGAGAAACAACTCTTTGCTGAATAATTTTTAAGAATGCTAGAAATTCTCATGCTCTTCACCACTTTGGATTAAAAATCCCCCAAAATAGCTGTGAAAATGGAACTATTATATAGGCAAAATAACATATTAATCTAGTCTCTACCACAAATATTTTATTTGAGAAACTGGATAATAGATAATCATAGAATTCTCAAGGCGAATAGGTTGGAAATCTTGAAATTCAACTACCTTATTTTATAGCTGGGGAAACTAAGGTCTGAAGAGCAGGTCAGACAGCTAGCTGGGGTCAGACAGCTAGCTGGGGACAGACTTAGGGGGAACAGATCAGATCAGGCCTTATCCCAGGGCTTTCAAATTTCACTACAATGGTGTGCTCTTTCCTTCCGTCTCACTGCCTTTGTTGGATGAATTAACCAGTTACCAGGCAGCCATTTGAAGGATGGGCCCAAGTCAAATATATTTTTGTAAGAAAAGAAAAACGTCTCACTATGGATATTGTCAGGTGCCTGTCAGACTCTGCAGTGAGAGATTCAGAGCAGATAAACTCTTCCCAGAAGTACTGGGTACCTGGGCAAGAGGGAGAAGAGATGGATGACTTTAGCATGAGAACCCTTCCAGAGCCTGGATAAAGGGGCAGGGGTCCCAGAGGAAGGATGAGTTTGAAAATTGAATCCAAACACAAATGAAAGAGAACAAGTAAAAAACAAACCCACAAATATACAGGAGAAGGAATGAGAAAATGGGTATAAAAACATATATAGATGAAAAAATATAAATAATAGTGTATAGTTATGGTAATAACCTTTAAAATATCATTATAACTGACAAGTTTGTAGAAAAATACAAATTGAGCAAATTTTCCCAGAAAAGGTAGAAAAACCTGAATACACCAGTAATCAAGATGAGAAAAATTAGAAGTTTTTAAATTATGAACTCAGCAAAGACCCTGGGGTTGGATGACATTTTTAGTAAATCCTTTAAAAATTTTACATGTTTTATTCCATTTTAGAACAAAGAAAAAGAAGATATATTTTCCTCTTTATTTTAAGGGGATAGCATTATCTTGATATAAACAGACAAAATAGTAACTTTTTATAAAAGAAAAAACTACAGATTGACCCTACTTGTCAATATAAATGTAAGGATCTTAACTAAAAATGCAACCAAGAAGAAATCATTATAATATTAAAAGAAATAACATGCAAAAAAAGTAATAATTTACCTTGACCAAAGTGGAAATGCATGGGCGAATATAGGAAGGATACAGTATTAAGAAATCTCATCACAACAATAAGTAAAAGGCTTTTCTTTAGGCTATCATATTATTACTTTGATAAATGCTAAAAAGACATTTTATAAAAATTTAGCATTTGTATTTGACTTCAAAGAAGTTGAAACGGAACACTTTTTAATATGATAGTGAAGATGAACTTCAGACATCAACATTTTACTTACTGGTAAACAACTAGACACATTAAAGTCAGAAATAAGATAAAGATGTCTGCTATCACCCTATTATTTGGCATTGTTGTGGAAGAGGTAGCTAATGTATTGTAAGAACCATATATAAAAGATATAACTACTGGGAAGAAGGGACAAAAATCATCATTACTCTCAGGCAGTGTAATTGTCTAACTAAAAACGCAAAAGAATCAACTGAAAAACTATAAGATTTAACGGGACAGTTTGGTAAGGAGGCTGGTCACAAAATAAATATATAAAAAAATTAATGGCGCATTCTTGTAAAATAAAATGTAAAAATCCCCTTCACTATAGCAATAAAAATAAAACCAAGAAATAATTTTTAAAATACCTATTAGAAGAAAACTATAAAACTTTTTTAGAGGCATAAAAGTAGGATAGAATAAATGGAGAGTTAAACCACATTCCCAGTGTAAAGACAGTACTGTAAAGATGTCAATAGTCTCTAAATTAATCTATAAATTGAATGCAAGTCTAATTGAAATTCCAACTATATTTTCTGTTCTAATTGGATAGTAGAGGGATCTTAGATCATCTAGAACAGTAAGTGAACAATGACAACCAAGAAAGCTTTGAAAAGGAAAAAGAATAATGGAGAGCAAGCACCACCAGATTTGTAAACCCTTATCAAATGGCAATATTTTAACCAGTATGGAACTGGCTCAGAGTAGATAAACAGATCAATGAAGCAAAGAAAAGACCTCAAATTAGGCTCTACTATCTATAATAGCTGAGTCTATGATAAGATTCACATTTCAAATCAATGGAAGAAAAATGGATTAGTTAATATACATTGTTGGGATAGCCGATTAACTTTAGGAAAAAGTAAGAATTTTATCTCACTTTAAACTCCAAAGTAAATTCTAGATTAATTAAGGTATAAAAGAAAAAAAGAATATATTGATATGATTGCGATAGCTAAGATTTTCTTAATCGTAATACCAGAATCCAAAACCAAGGCAGATAGTCTGACTGGGTGAAATTTTGAAACTTCCATATGTCAAAGCACCATTAATAAAGCACAAAAGAGGATAACTATGTGGGCTGGGAATGACAGCATTCCATTTCAGCTAGAGACACTGGTTCCACTTGAGCCTATTACAATTCCTGATTCTCCCAAGCCGTGCTCTTTTATCCTCAGTCAGGCACCCTTGCAAAGTTTCTCTCTGTGACCCTGAGTTCATGAATAATCCCTAATATTGCATCATACAAACCCTCACAGAATCTCTGCCCATTAACCACACAGCGCCATTTAAATGGCGTGTATCCTGACAATTTCTTCTGTGGTTCCTGACATACTTCCCTCCTACCCCATAAATTTCTCCAGTCCCTTGTAGCCTGTTGCAGCAGTTCCCAGGCTAGGCTCATTATTTACCCCATCACAGTGGCCCACTTTACTGAGGATCCAAGCTCATCCAGGAGAGCAGGGCAAAAGCATTTACTGCTTCACAGTGCCTCCACTGACTTCCTTTCTCAGTGCTGAGATGGCACCTTTAAAACTTGAAGAAATCAGGTCTACAAAAGTTAGTGTAAAAGTTAATTTCCAGGTCAACTAATCTTCAACAAAGCAGAAAAGAATATCCAATGGAAAAAAGTGTTGGGAAAATTGGACAGCCACATGCGTAGATGAATGAAACTGGACCATACACCAAAACTCAAACTGGACCATATACAAAAGCTCTTGCACCATACACAGAAACTAAAAAATGATTGAAAGATCTAAATGTGAGACAGGAATCCATCAAAATCCAAGAGGAGAACACAGGCAGCAACCTCTTTGACCTCAGCTGCAGCAACTTCTTGCTAGACACATCTCCAAAGGCAAGGGAAACAAAGGCAAAAATGAACTATTCGTACTTCATTGGGATAAAAAGTTTTTGCACGGCAAAGGAAATAGGCAACAAAACCAAAAGGCAACCTACAGAATGGGAGAAGATATTTACAAATGACATGTCTGGTTAGTATCCAAAACCTGTAAAGAATTTCCCAAACTCAACATCCAAAAAACCAAAAAAATTCATTCACAAAATGAGCAGAAGACATGAACAGGTATTTCTCCAAAGAAGACATACTAATGGCCAGTAAACACATGAAAAGATGCTCAACATCACTCATCATCAGGGAAATACAAATCAAAACCATAATAAGGTGCCACTTCACACCTGTCAGAATGGCTAAAATTAACAACTCAGGAAACAAGAGATGTTGATGAGGATGCAGAGAAAGGGGAATCCTCTTACACTGTTGATGGGAGTGCAAACCGGAGCAGCCACTCTGAAAAACAGTATGGAAGTTCCTCAAAATGTTAAAAATAGAATGACTCTATGACCTAGCAATTGTACTACTGGGTGTTTATCCAAAGGATACAAAAATAGTGATTCGAAGGAGCCCATGCACCCCAATGTTTATAGCAGCAATGTCCACAGTAGCAAAACTATGGAAAGAGTCCAGATGTCCATCAACAGATGAATGCATAAAGAAGATTTGATGTGTATGTATCTACAATGGAATATTACTCAGCCATCAAAAAGAAGGAAATCGGGGTGCCTGGGTGGCTCACTGGGTTAAAGCCTCTGCCTTCAGCTCAGGTCATGATCCCAGGGTCCTGGGATCGAGCCCCACATCGGACTCTCTGCTCAGCAGGGAGCCTGCTTCCTCCTCTCTTCTCTGCCTGCCTCTCTGCCCACTTGTGATCTCTGTTGGTCAAATAAATAAATAAAATCTTTAAAAAAAAAAAAGAAGGAAATCTCACCATTTGCAATGATGTGGATGGAACTAGAGGGCATTATGATAAGTGGAATAAGTCAGAGAAGAACAAATGCCATATGATTTTACTTACATGTGGAATTTTAGAAGCAAAACAGGTGAGCATAGGGGAAGGGAAGGAAAAATAGAAGAAAATGAAAGTAGAGAAGGAGGCAAACCAGAAGAGACTCTCTAACTATAGGAAACAAACTGAGGGTTGCTGGAGGGTGGGGAGATGGGAGGATGGGGTAACTGGGTGATGGGCATTAAGGAAGGTCCATGATGTGATTAGCGCTGAGTGTTCTATGCAACTGATAAACCACAAAATTCTACCTCTGTAACTAATAGTACAGTATATGTTAACTAAGTTGAATTTATTTATTTTATTTTTTTTTAAAATATTTTATTTATTTATTTGACAGACAAAGATCACAAGTAGGCAGAGAGAGAGAGGAGGAAGCAGGCTCCCCACTGAGCAGAGAGCCCGATGCGGGGCTCGATCCCAGGACGCTGGGATCATGACCTGAGCCGAAGGCAGAGGCTTTAACCCACTGAGCCACCCAGGCGCCCCACTAAGTTGAATTTAAATAAAAAAATTTTTTAAAGTTAATTTCCAGTTCCAGTTTCACAAACATGATTCATAGACTTCTTCATTTAGTAAGTTCTTACTGCACAGCACAAGTGGGTTCTCTGCTTGGGACGACAGAATCACTAAAGAGCCTAAATACTGTATTCTCCTCCAGACTGTAATCCCACTTCCAGTCTTGTGGCGGCCTCCACTTTCTCTTCACACCTCAGTTCCAAGGTGGTGATCTAGTCTAAGCAGTAGTTACCCCTGAATGTAGCCCTCCTGGGGCCAAATGGCCTTGAGTCCTATCTCAGAAAATGGACAGCCATGCAAACAAAACCAAAATGGACAGAAAGCACTGTAAGCCTGACATCTTAAAGGAATAAAAACCCAATTCCATTTTCACGGAAGCATTTGTGAAACCACCAAAGAGAGATTCTAATCAAAACATACGGCAAAACTAAAAAAATCCTCTTTCCCTATAAATACCTGTGAGAGCATTGTCGCTGCCTCTCCCACTGTCAGCCTTTCTCCTCCTTACCTCCAAACACCCCCAGACTCTCTAAGAGCCCAGCCACACACCCTTTGTGTGGCTTTCCATGTGGTGCCTCCAGTTTCCGCCCCACCCATTTCTCTCATCAGCACAACCAAAGGCCACACACCTGTTTGAATCACAAGAGGCCTTCTTAGAAGCCATGGAGTGAGGGTGGCTGTGACCATTCAGAAATTAATTTTTTGTCCCAATCCTGTTACAAAATTATGTTTCATCGTAGTGATCTTTCTCCTATGTTACAGAATGCAGAACTATCTCAATGGGGCAAGGACAAGAGGTACACGCTCGAAAGCTAATTCAGATGTCCATGCAGCAGGTAGGTAACAAGGCTAGCTAGTGCAGGGCATCCTTCTTCCTATGAGCCCTCTGGCCATCAGGTCTATCTCAGACCACCACAGTGGTGGCTAAAGCATTCTGCCTGGCATGGTCCATCACAGTTTTCCATTTTTTAAAAAATATATGCGTAGTCAGCCTTTGATTACCAATACATTTTAAACCTTAAGCTGGTTGCTCCTGACATCCCCACGGAAAGCTTGTTTTATTTTCCATAGTATAAACTCTAGCTTATTTTCACTAAATTCTTTTTTCTTTTTTTAGTGTCAGGCAGACAGACTCCCTGGTCCTAAGAATGTAGCTCTAGCTGGAATTTTGCAATCCATATTAATAGATAGTGCTTAAGAAGCGACAGACCAACACAGTTAAATTTCTATTTTCGGTTAAAGTCGGGCTTCTTTTTTTTTTTTTTTTTCATTAATGGGTAGTTTCAAACAAAAAACAAATATTTGAGGATGTTGTGTTTAAATATTGATAATAGTTTTTATTGAAAATTGCAAGCTGAATGGAATGCTGAGAAATGTTTTCTGTCACACCTAATAAATACACAGAACATTAATTTTCTAGGGATGCTTGGTAGATAGCAATTCCAGCTGTGATAAGGAATCACACTACTTATAAAAATAAAGGAAGATCTCAGTTTATGTTTAAGTGTTTGATCTCATAAGGTCTGAAGCAACTTTGGTGCCGCTTTTCCTTGGGAATTAATGACTAGAGAGGGTTAATGAGCTAAATCTCTGCTTGGTCCATCAGATTTTCAAATTAGTCATTAATTCTCAAGTGCCTGAAGCCTTTTTCTTTGCCACTTAATTATATTTAATAATATATTGTATCTAATTTATATATATCAAGGCAGTTACATATAATTATTTTTACTTGGATCAAATGATTCCCTTCACTGAGTGATTTGACAGATTAACTCTGGACCTTAAATAATTTCTTCAATTTCCATGAATGAGAAACCTTTAAATTTCAATACTGCATTCACACTAGCCTTCTTTGGAATATGAGCTTTTATAAGTTCCATGTTCTCTTTCTCAAGGTGGGGTTATTATTGATAATAATGACATTATGAGGGAAAAAACCCAACAGCCCAGGAACAGGTACAGCCACTTGGCCACATTATGGACCCCAGAGGGAGGATGAAACTCACATTATTGAACAAAAAGGGGAATGAGAGAGAAACTGGATCCATTATGGCGCCAGCTGACTCAACTTTGAGGTCCTTCCTCCTCCGCACACCCCAGCTATCTAGGTCAAACTGTACCCTTTGCTGTTTAAGTCTGAGTTGTAGTTTCTCCCACAGTAGAAGGCATAATACAGAATACATGTATTTACTGTGCTCAGGGTTTTGTAGCTCTATTGATCTGATCTTGTTAATATAAAGGTATCAAAATGTTGTCAGTTAAGAAACTATGTTCTCATAGAGCAGTGATGGTTCTGTGACTTATATATTGCTAATGATAGTTTTTTCGAGTATTAAAATAGTGCTTAATAAGTTGTGCGGTTTTGGAACTATATGGGAAGAGTGATGAGAAAGATTAAGGCTTAGTATTCTTGTAGCCCAAGTCATCACATGTATGGTGTCCAACTTTCAGGAGGTAATATGCATCTCTCTTTGTGACTATGGATGATATGGTTTGGGGGTGAGTCCGTTCGGATTCATTTTAGGATGAGTTTTTACAAATTCCAAAATACCTGTTCCCACCATTAGATGGTGCACACACTATATTTACACAAGACTTCAAGTTTTAATTTCTGTTTCCTTCCAAATCAGAGATGGCAGAGTACAATTGTTTTGAACCCACTTGATTCCAGTCTTAACCAGTAGCAGAAGGAATGTTCGTATTGACATATAATCATTTCATTAAAAATAGGTGCTCATGTATTTACATGCCCTAAATAGAGTTTTTTTTTTTAATTATACCTTTTGTTTTCTTAACATCATGGCAAAAAAATTACAAGAAATTAATACAAAATCATTTTTGAATACAGGGTGGCTGGGTATTACTGCAAAATTGTCACCTTGGCCTAGAATTCATGGAAGAATTGCTAGAGACGTTAATTACCACCGAAGCCAATGATGACTCTTTCCGAGTGTGGATAACTACTGAGCCCCACAATCGATTTCCAATTACACTGCTTCAGGTTTGTTCCTGTGACATAGTGTCTTTTCCTTAAGAGTGGTTTGAATGAAGATGGCATAGTGGCATTCCTGAAAGATGAAAACATGCCAGGGCTTTCAATCCAGCAGAGTCTCCAAGACCCTATACTCTTAACTGTCAAGATCTTGACTATAATCATGAATATAACATAGCAAATATTTCTGCACAAGAGTTATAAGACTCAGTTCTAATTTATGGGGTTTCAGTTATGATGGACATTACTTTTCGAATTTCGGCTGACATTTTATGTTGTCTAGGTATTGTCATTTCTACTTTATCCCTCATCTAATTTATAAAAACAAAACCACTGTTTGCTTTTTACAACAGACTTCTCTTAAATTCACTAATGAGCCACCGCAAGGCATGCGTGCTGGTTTGAAAAGAACATTTGCCGGAATTAATCAAGACCTTCTGGATATCAGTAACTTACCCATGTGGAAGCCGATGCTTTACACAGTGGCATTTTTACACTCCACCGTGCAGGTAACTTCTGACACAGTTTGCACCTTTAGGGGGATGTTAGTGACGCCCTCTTGTTTCTCTGCCACGCTGTCTGCTCTCCTCACTCTGCTTTTTCTGTCCTTCATGGCACTTTGCCCCACCTGGCATGGTATATATTCGTCTGTGTACTTAACGTGCCCCCTGTTCTTTCCCATGACAGTGTAAGACTCTTGAAGACAAAGACTGTCGTTTTGTAATTGCTGAATCCCCTCCATCATAGCAATGTCTGGGGCATTGCCAGAGCTCAGTAAATATTTGTGAGGGGAACATGGGTTATTTATATAAGAATTTAGTTTTCACAGTGCCTATGCCGGCCAGGGAGGGTGTGGGCACCTTCTCATGTAATACTAACCACTACGTTTCTCAAGATAAGATTATCACCATGTTCAAAACGAGGAAATTGATGGATAAGATGTCCAGATGCATGACTAAATGAATAAAGATAGTAGTACTTTGAAATAGACACCAGAACAGGAACGTCAGCTATTTGCTAGTGATTTTTACTAAGCTATTCTACTATTCTAATATTTTACTAAACTATTCTACTAAATAGTAGATTATTTAACCAGTGTGACTCCAAAGCTTGTGATTTTCCTCAAGCATTCAGGAGTTTATGCCCTGGACTATCCTAAGTAACAGGAGAGCTTTGTTAAACTAGACACAGGGACAACAGAGCCCCAGCCCCAGTAGGCATCCATCCCCCTCATCCTTTCAGTGTGTGAAAAACAAATGAACTGCATCTCCAGAAAAATAAAATAAAATAAAAATGAGGACATTGAGGCTCAGAAAGATTAAGTTCATAAGCAGTAGATCTAGGGGTCGAGTCCAACACTTCTGCCTCGCATGGTAGTATGTTTTGAGCCCACCAGTGAAAGCAGTGCTGATATTAGGAGGGATGGTGGCTAGCTGTCATTTTCTTTTACCAGGCACTTGTGTATTTGCTTTTATTATACACTTCTATATTAATGTAGTAATTTTATAGCTCCACAACCACTTGTCTATGGGATATTTTCATTTTGTTATTGCTTTGTTCTACATTTGACTTTGTATTTTGTTCTGTTTTTTTTCTAATGCTATATTAGTTACCATACAGTACATCATTAGTTTTTGATGTAGTGTTCCATGATTCATTGTTTGCATGTAACACCCAGTATTTCAAAGCTGTATAAGTTTAATGTACTTGACTGGCTCCTTCAGAGAGAGAGATGGACAGAACGGGCTCCTTTAACACTTTTCACATCTCTTCCCCCCTCTGAGGCTGGAGTGAGGAAGGAATGAATGATGTGGCTGTGCCAGGAGCCGGGGTTTAGCTCTGCAGTGGCATGGAGAGCTTCATCTCCTCTCTCCCCATCCTGCCCAAGGGTGGGGGGAATTTGGTGCTCATCCCAGAACATCTTGGGCGTATTTACCCTCAGGTTCCTTGTCCCTACCACTTTACCAGGATCTCTGCTGCCCAGTGGGGATGGCTATGCAGAGGAGACAATTATGCATCTCCTGCCTATTGGTCCCCTAACCCTGAGAGAGTTAAAATCAGGTTAAACACTTTGAGGGTGGTTATTTTTACTAAGTCTGATTGTGGCCTTTGGATTGTAAATTATAGCTTTCAAGTCACTGAAGCCTATTTCATACATTCTTATCTGGGAATTATTTGCTTTGCTAGGCCTTATCATACTCTAATACAAATATTACTTTAACTCTGCTATTTAATTCACAATTCACAAATAATGTATTTTATGATTCTTTTCCCAGTAGTGATGATTCAACTCTTCCACCAGGCTTATCTTGGGGCGATGATTGGGGGTATTTTCCATATGGTCAGTGCGGTAGCCTGTCTTTCAGTGGCCATTAACCAAGTGTGACACAGAGGAACCACAACAGGGCCATGGGCCAGTCATGGGGCTAAGGTGTGCTTGCACTTGACATGACATGTATTTGGGTTAAAACAGAAAAAGTCTCTGTTGCGTAGGCCATGAAAATAGGAGGTCCAATGTCTTTTAAAATCCAGCCATCATGTGCTGGAAAGAACACCTCATTGTGGACCAAGAGGCTGGGACATTAGACTCACCGTGAAATCAGTTAGCTGTGTAAAGATAGTTTCCTATCTGTGTGTTTTGAAGCAGAAGGAGGTGACCTTTCAAGTTTTTTTCCCCATTTCTAAAACCCATTTCAAGTTCTATGACTACACAGGGAGCATGGATAATTCAAGCATGGTTTCCTCTGTTCTGTTTTCATCATTAGCAGAAATACTTACTGTGATAGTGCCTAAATATTTCCTTTTACTTGTTAGGATAGAGCTGGCTTGAGAGAAAAACCCAGCATTCTTGAGGAGCCTGTGGTCCTGGACCAGCAGCATTCCTGTGACCTGGGAGGTTGTAAGGGAGCTTGTAAAAGATGAATCTTGAGCCCCACCCCAGACCTGCTGAATCAGAATCTACATTATAATAAGATGCCCAAGAACTCATGTGTGTTCTAAAGTTGGAAGTGCAGTCACTGCTCAAAGGATATTTTCATTTTGTTATTGCTTTGTTGTTGCTCTGGGTTGGAGTGGTTGTGACTTAAATTTCTCTAGTGTTGGACATAATAGCCAAACACCTGATTTGTTAACTGATTAATTGATTCCTCCAAATTTAACACATTTATCACTTGCTCTATGTAAATATGAGGTTTATATACTTGTCCTTGCAGAGACAGACAAAAAGAACAGGAATTGGGTCATGTCACATAATCTGAAGCTTTAGGCCTGGGGAAGAGTTCATACCGGAGCCCATCACCCCTCAGAATACAAAGCCTGGTAGTGAAACAGAGATCAAATGCGAGAGCTGTGTGACCCCCCCCCCATGTAATTCCCTTACTGAATTGCAGTTTGGCCCCATGTCATCAACTCATCCCCACGCAAGGGCATCATGTGTTATGTGAACCTCACTCGTCACAGAGAACTAAATGAATACCCCTCCTTTCCTATAAGAAGGGGAACTAGACTTGGATGGTCAACGGTGGTACAGTAAAGAGTGTGGTTTGTTTTGTGATTGAGGTAAGAGCAGGTTTACCCAGTAGAAGGGGGCCCTGGGTGCTTCCATGGGAACTGCAGAGACATACAGACCAATCTACATTGAGTTCTTCTTTCCTCAGTCTCCCTTGGGCTTCCCTCCCCTCTCCATCAGGAACTTACCAACCACAGAGGCCAGGAAGTTACAACAGCAACAGCACTCTGACTGCAATCAAGTGATGTCTCTGCCATAACCAGCCAGCCCTCCTGCCTTTCCCATGGGAACCCACCACTATCCCCAGCATCCTAGTGGATGCCTTGGCCACTGCTCCCTGACGACATATCCACCTCCTCTTGGAGCTTCGTCTCAATGGGATCTTCCTTCTGGCCTTATCATCTCTCTATGATTTCCCAGAAATTCCAGTGCAGCGCCATTTTGGGTTTCAGAGCAAGGTTATATTCACCCTTCAGAATCCCAATTTTAAAATATCATCCTCCAAAGTCTTGGTCTTTTGAAACAAAGTAATTACATTTGTGTTGTCCTCCCAGTACCTCCTGCAGAACGTCAGAACAGCACCTTCTGGTGGTCAGTGTGCTTTCCTTTGATGGTCCGTGTGCCACCCTCTGTTTGAACAGTGCATTGGACTGAGGGAGTATCTAACACAGTCATTGCCTGGTTCTCAGTCATTGCCTGGGCCCCAGAATCCCTGGGAGCAGGCAGCAAGGTGGGCTGCTCAGTCCTTCTTAAAACCTCGGAAGTGATTCTAATACCAACAAGAATTAGGAATAACTGCCAAATAGCCATTGTCCTTAAGACAGGAGTCCATCACTTTTATGTCCTTTCCATGGTTTGGAAATTGTCTCCTCCTCACCTTGGCTTGCCGAAATTGAGGCTTGCTTTTTGGGAATTTTCCAATAGGTTATGCACGAGTCTTTGAGGTTTTTTTGCTAACGTCATTGATTAGGCCCTCTCGGGGCTTGCAGTGGCAGATGCAGACGTGCATATTTTATCCTGGCCCTTAAAAATAATTAAATATTTAATGAAAATGGCCCTATCAAATAGGATTCAGGGAATTCCACGGCCAGCAGATTTTCTTTCCAAAAAGTCTCCTACATCTTGTTTTCTTTCTCAAGTTTGAGCCTTGACAAGGATAACCTTCAAGTTTAATAGTGCATATGAAAGTCTTGCTTTGGGGAAGAATGACTACAAAGTTCTTAGTTTAAATGTCTTTAGAGGACCCCAGATGGCTGAGGTGGTTGGGCATCTGCTCTTCAGCTCAGGTCATGATGCCAGCATCCTGGGATTGAGTCCTACATGGGCCTCTCTGTTCAGCGGGGAGCCTTGCTTCTCCCTCTGCCTGCTGTTCTCCGCTGCTTGTACTGTTTCTCATGGTCTCTCTCTAATAGATAAAATAATAAAATAATAAAATCTTTTTAAAAAGTCTTCAGAATAATTTCAATAATATGATACAGGTCTAGAGAAAGATCTTTTACATTTTGCTTAACGGTTTTTTGTAGGGGTTCTGGCCATTTCTGTTTGTTATTTTTACCTTTTAAAATTTCCCTTGTGTTGTGTAGTATGAATTGCATTTTTCATTTTATGTTAGTTCCAGTAATTGAATAAAACAGGATGTGATGCTCCAAAGAGATCCTTGTTTTGAAGATGCAGCTGAAGTGATTCTGTCTTGGGCTGTGGGAGATGGGCTCATTGGGCTGAGGTAGAATCCAACATAAAATTGGAAATGGCTTTGACATCATTAAGATGAGCAACTTGTCTTCAGCATCCAAAGGAGGATTCCAAGTTTTCCGTATTTCACTAGTAGTTCTCTGTCTTGTTGATTCTTTGGAATACAAGAAGGAAACATATTGGTCAAATTCGGTAAAGAGTAGACTAGTTTTCTTAAAACCACCACTCTCCAACTTAGTAATGAATAATAACTCCCTACCGTTGAATCAGGTTTTCGCTCTCTTTCCTGACATTCATATCTGTCTTGTGTTTTACCCCTGAATCATCACATGAGCGTGTAGTTCTAGCTACTCACCCGAGGTCACTCTCTGCTGCAGTAAAACCATTTACCTGCAGCCTCTTGCTAGAAAAATCAGGAGCTTTGTGTTTCTGTCTTTGTCATAGCCTTCACCAAGCCCGGAAGTCTTTTCTCCCTGCTTTTAAAAGACCACCTTCAGGGGGAAAAAAAAAAAAATAGGAGCAAAATATATATATATAAAGTAAACATGAAAAATGTATATTTATATTCTAACAATAAATTTTATATATTCATAAAGCAATATGTACGTTAAGTTTAAAGAATCTGAATAATTAAATAAAATGCAAATGGTTGCAAGAAATTAAAAAAAAAAAAACCACCTTCGGTTTCATTCTTCCCACAAGCCTCTGACTGAATGTCCTCTTCAGGCTTATCATTTGTTAAATTTTGATAATTAATTATAGTCACCATCACCTTGTCCTCTCCTTGTTTCTAAGTTTTATTTTCTCAACTGGATTAAAACTTCTTTAAAATACAATTATTTTAATATTTTTCCATTGTCTCACATAGGACTCATTCCATAGTTTCAAAAATACTAAAGTACTAAAATACTAAAGACTGAAGAGATTTAGTATTCCCAATATTCCAAATTCTAGCAAAGCAGCCTGCTTTTGATATTCCAGATGTGTTAGTTCTTCTCCCGAGGGTTTGAGTCTATGATCTGACAGTATTCAAGGTGATAATTCAGGGTACTTTCTTTATTTTTTTATTTTTATTTGTTTATTTATTTATTTACTTTCTTTATTGTCACTTAAAGAGATCAGTGAATACAAAAAAAAGTTACAAGAAAATGAATTTACTTCATTTGTAAAGAAAAGTCACCCTCCCAAGATTTTGTCTTTTGTTTTTTCCGAGATAAGCTAAATAGCCTATGACTTTAGTGAACCAACCTAAAAAGTAAATGCTTCAAATGAAATTTGAGAGTAAATACCATTAAGTGAAACAAATCTCAGCATTATAGCAATTTTCAAAGATCATATTTTTAAGGAGCAGTGGAATTGCAACGGCTCAGTACATGTAAATGGAAGTGTTTCCATAGAGCCAATTTAAGCAGTTTTTGTAATTGGAAAGGAAGAATTATTTTCCATTCAGCCTCCTGTCTAATTGAACTGTAAATTTAAAAAATTAAGTCAAACATAGGTGAAACAATTTTAGAGTTGATTCTCTTTAAAAAAAAAATAGTGGAAAACATTTTCATTTCACCAGTAATTGGTTAGCTTCCTTCTTTTTGAAGGCTTCCAGGTACAAGAAATTCCAGAGGCTCAAGCCTTAGCTGAATGCATTTTCATGTTCATATCGCACAGGGTCTCCCAACTCACTCTTGGTCCAAAATAACTTGGAGGGAGATCACCTCAGTGTTTCTGAGATCCACTCCAGAAATTCTTTTGAATTTCTGTGTTAGCCTCAGAAATCACCCCCCTGAGGATGAGGAGAGTGCCTTTCATTCTGAAAATAATCAATAATCAATCTAGTGTTCATTTCAGAATCATAATCCTTTCCCCAAGAAAGCACAAAGGGGAGACAAAAATGGGAGACATGTTTCTCACTGTCAAGGTTCAAAGTCTGGTTATAGGACCAAATATTTCAACATGAAACAAACAAAAAAACAACACATCACGGCAGCATGAATGTTGAGACCAGGAAGTGGAAAGCCATCAAGAGAAACTGACACATTAAAGAGCCACGGTTCTCCCGTGTGCAGGGGATGATACTGCAGTCCTCTTCATCTGTCAAGGCACCTCTGCTCCTTCTCACCTTCTCTGTGTTCAAGGTGGAAGATGGTGCTTCACAGCTCCCAAATTTAGAAGTCTCCCTACTTTAAGCTCTAACTAGGATAAATTCTAGATAGCAGTTCTGAACCCTAAGTTCAAATTCCTGGGAGGAGGAATCTGGTTTGGTCTTCCTTGGGCTGGCTGTCCACCTTCTGTCTAATTGATTAGCTAAGGGATGAGGATGGGAGTCACACCATTACAGATGTCTAATATCTGACAGCCTAACCTAAGGAAGCATGGGTTTACCTTTGGTCGTATTAAAAAGGAGACAACAGACCCAGAACAGAGTTACTTGTGCTAAGCCCACATTGTCAAACTGAAACTAATACATAACCTAACTGCAATTTCAACCTTCTCCAGGAGTGTGATTTTAACTGGTTAGTCTGGAATTTCCTGGTCAGCACTAGTGAGGTAGCCCCCTAATAGACCCCCTTTCCCCCCCAAGAAAGGTGACTTTGCCCAAAATAATCCTTTTTCTTACTTATGACTTCCTTGTGCCATCTCCTCTCTGCCTTTAAAAACCTTCCCTTTTTCTGTAGCTCTTTGGGGCTCCTTCCTATTTACTAAATGGGATGCCTCCTGATTCATCAATCATTCAATAAAGCCATGGAGATCTTTAAGATTTACTTGGTTGAATTTTTATTTAATAGTCTGATCTCCCAGGGTCAGGACATCTGGACCCAAATTATCCAGATTAATTTTCATGTTTTACTTAATATTTTGAAAGCACATTCTGAAAATCAGTAATTAAACCTTCTTGCTTTCTGAATTTTTTTCTCTGCCCTGTGCATGAACTTGTCTAAACTAAAATTCATTTAGATTCTTTTAAATCGTGGTATTCATTAGGATCTAAAGCATGGAGCAGTTATAGTAAGAAGTCTCAGAATGACTTGTAAAAACAGTGTGGGAGTGTGTGGTATGTGTGTGTGTGTGTGTGTTAAGGAAGGCAGAAGAGAGAAAGAAAAGTTAATATATATTTAGAGGTAGAGAAGTAGAATTATACCTTTCTATAGATGTTTTGGGATTCTACTCTCCCCATGGATTCTCACCTCGACCACTAGGGTCAAAGGGCTGGGAGCTAAACCCAAGTAAATAATTGGACCTCCCTTAGAGACTGGTTGTGTGCTGAGGCAGAGAAAGCTGATGGAGTAGTGATATTTGAGTTCATCTATGCGGTTCAATAGGTGATCAGAGCCTGGAGCTGCTGGTTCTAATGTGGTCTCCAGAATATGGAGGCAGTCGAATCATTTGATCTGAGCCCCTTTGGATTGTTTATGGGCAATCTGGCAGTTCCAAACAGTTAACTATATCCCCTGGGAGAGAACAAAGGAGGGCAATGTGCAAGTTTTCAGAAGAAATGTGTCATGTCTCACAGTAGAGATTTGGGGTTTTCAAAGCCTGAAATTGCAAGATTACAAAGTCAAACTAGTAGGGGGGTCTAATGCTCTCAAGTGCTTAAGATAGTCAACTGGGAAAACAAAAGTTTCAACTCTTGCACTGAATATTTGAAAGTTTTTAGAGTCTAATTTAGAATAAGTGAATTAACTTAACAGACATTTGTTGAGCATCTACTGCATGTTGTTTTTTTTTATTAATTTTTTATTTTTTATAAACATATATTTTTATCCCCAGGGGTACAGGTCTGTGAATCACCAGGTTTACACACTTCACAGCACTCACCAAAGCACATACCCTCCCCAATGTCCATAATCCCACCCCTTCTCCCAACCGCCCCCCCGCCAGCAACCCTCAAAATTGGCCATGAAAACCTAGACTTTTTTTTTAAAGCCCAAGAACTCTGCTCTAGCAAATAGTTGAGGATTTTTTTTAAAAAATATTTTTTTAATTTATTTTTGCAAGACAGAGAAAGCAGGCACATGTGTACATGAGCAGAGGGAGGAGTGGGCAGAGGGAGAGGAAGAAGCAGGTTCCCAATGCGGCACCTGGACTCTATCCCAGCGCCCTGGGATCATGACCTGAGCAGACAGAAGCTTAACTGACTGAACCACCCAGGTGTCTAAGAATTTGTCCTTGTAAACCATTTGGCAATAGAACCATGAAATAGTATTTCTAAAGAAATACTTTTCTAATATACCTGAATACATTTCTAATATACCTGAAATTCTATACTGTTCTTTTATGACATCAACTCATCTCTATATCATGCCTTAATTTTCCTGTACTTTATGTTTTAATAATAATAAGAGAAACCAGCTGCATTCAATTTTAAAATCTCACTCATTTTCTTTGGTGTTCTTAAGGAGCGACGCAAATTTGGCCCCTTAGGATGGAATATTCCCTATGAATTCAATTCTGCAGACTTCACAGCCAGCGTCCAGTTCATTCAGAATCACCTTGATGAATGTGATATTAAAAAAGTGAGTGAAATTGTTATTTTCCCCATTTTTAGTATTGTCCTCAAATCAAGGTTATACAGACATTTTCAGACTATAATACACAGTTGAACCCACTGAGCTTCCCCTTACCTCTCCCAAAAGGGACTGCTCATTCTAATCCATTGTTTACTTGTCCAGGCCCTTCCCCTCACACCCCTACTTCGCCTGGGAGTGCATTCAGACCCCAATCTCACACTTGTGTCCCCCCCCCCATCTCTCTCCTGTGCACATACAGCAGAAATAGACCACAAGTGAGGCAAATCTGTGTGCAGAAACTCCACAACCTTCCTCGGATCGCACCTAACTGCCCCCAGTGCACTTTAAGAGAATGTATACCTTAAATCAGACTTTTCTTCCAACATCTCTCACTGATGCCTCTTCAGAAGTGAAAGGTTATCTCAGCCCACACCACACAAGGTTCTTTCTCACCTTTAGTCACATCATTTTTTTTAAAAGATTTTACTTATTTATTCAACAGAGAGAGATTACAAGTAGGCAGAGAGGTAGGCAGAGAGGTGGGGGAAGCAGGCTCCCCACCGAGCAGAGAGCCGAATGTGGGACTCGATCCCAGGACCCTGAGATCATGACCTGAGCCGAAGGCAGAGGCTCAACCCACTTAGCCACCCAGGTGCCCCCTTTAGTCACATCTTATCAGATGTTTAAACTTACACAAATAGATAGCAATAATTTCTAATAATGGTCACCGGTCATTGTCCAGCATTTCACAGTTCTCAAAGTGCTCGTGTGTGGAGGATCTCACCTGTATCTTCACAACTCTGTGAGGTCAGCATAGAAGGCATTACTGTTGTTCCCATTTTACTGATGAGGTAATGGACAAGAGAGAATAAAGGACTTCCTCCAAGTCACAGAGCTAAGAATACAATCCAGTTGTCCCTCCACATGTGTTAGGAAGGGTTGGAAATTCATTTTTTCTATGGTCTGGAGCAAGTTTATGAGCCTCTAGGAGGCTATTTCCTCATCTACAAAGCGGCCTTGGTTTCTGTGAGGAATAAGTGAATTCGCATTTGTGAAAGCACAGTATATGGTGCATAATAAGAACTCAATAAATTCCAGTTTTCTACTGTCTCCTCTTCTCTTCTTTCTCATAGTAGATCTTGAAGCTAATTATAGGTACTAGAATGTCAGTATGGCAATGGTAAGTCATGATGAATTCTCTTTTTTTTAAAGATTTTATTTCTTTATTTGACAGATCACAAGTAGGCAGAGAGGCAGACAGAGAGAGAGGAGGAAGCAGGCTCTCTGCTGAGCAGAGAGCCTGATGTGGGGCTTGATCCCAAGACTCTGGGATCATGACCTGAGCCGAAGGCAGAGGCTTTAACCCACTGAGCCACCCAGGCGCCCCACCATGATGAATTCTTATGTGGGCCACCAGCGGATCTAGAATCAAACCATTACTTTTTCTTGAAGTTGCAAAGGGATATTAAATTGAGTATGACAGTTTGATGAAAAATACATCGTATGGGTTCACAGTCTGTTATTATTTATCATTTGTATACACAAATAATAGTTAACCTTGAAATAGTTGCCTTGAAAGGCAGTGGAGCTGATGAATCAGAATTTAGCCAAAAGAAAATAAATTTTTTAAAATCAAGCATTCTTACTTTTCCTACCCCAAATGTATTAAATAAAAAAAAAACAAAAAAAACCCTATTAATATCTGTAATGTATTGCCAGGATAAGATTGCTATGGAAATTAATAAATACTTTGATTTAGTCATAGCTCACAGAATGAGACAGCAAAGGATTGCATTGTAGAAAAATGCTGTGGATGAATAATTTTCTGGTTGTTCTCATACTGATTCAGAAAATATATTACTAAGAAAGCACATTAAACAGTTGATTACTTGATTTTGCCCCCTTTTTTCTTTTTTCTAACAGCTTGGCATTACTATAATGAATATTATAGAGGATTGCATCCACCGAGTGAAAAAATTGTCTTTTCCCCCTATTTTAAATAATGAGTAATATATTCCCTTGTTATTTAGTATTGTAGATTTTTCTTTGATGACCAAACCCTGGCAGTTTCCATCATGTAATAGCAAAAGAGTTACTAATAGAAGAATGTGAGTCATTTTAAAAGTGATCTAGCTCATGCTTCCTTTTTGAGATATTTCCTCCGGGAAAAGACTTGAAATGTTTAGAGTTACCTGTTTGGATTGACAATGAATAATCTTTTGTATTTTTAATAAAGGGTGTATCATGGAGTACGGTTCGGTACATGATTGGAGAAGTTCAATACGGAGGCAGAGTGACAGATGACTTTGATAAACGTCTACTCAATTGCTTTGCTAGGGTAAGTCAATTTACAGGAAAAGCATGGGACACATTTCATTTTATTTTCCTTTTAAATAAGAATATTTGTTTGTTTATAATTGGTGAGCCAAACTTAAGGGCGGGAAAAACCCAGATTGCAGAGCTGCTGAAAAGAAACCAGCCAGCAAAACCAAAACCAAAATCCAAGCCCAACCAACTAGCAATCTACCTGTGGTCCAGAGGATAATAGTGGTCAACTTCCAATAGTCTGTAAATTTTCCCCTGTATAAATGAGTTGCATATTTTTAGGGTCTCTCGCACTGTCCCTCCTCCATGAAAACATGACCGCTTATTTGCTACTTTCTTAGAGTGTAAGTCTCAGGAAGATTTCAAACCCCCAAATAAGTGACTGGAGAATTAACCATGATTTGAGTATTCTCATCTTTTCCATTAGGACACACAACTGAAAAACTGTTCATTTTTTCCTTCTGTGTCCAGTAAAATCTACATACATCATACTGGCGAACATTTTCTAGCGAAAATTATTCCTTAGCAATTACAGTTTTCTCATCGTGATAAAATGTATAAATATAAGACTCAAACTCTTCTTAAAATTTTTACATGTTAGAGAAGCAATATGTATTACCTAAGTGGGAAAAATCAGATATGTTAAGTATTTTATGATTATCTGAATTCTTTATAGTAGAATCTATATTGACAATTATCTGGTTCAGTGATTTTTTTTTCTCCTTGAAAAAAAAAGCAAAGCAGGGCGCCTGGGTGGCTCAGTGGATTAAGCCGCTGCCTTCGGCTCAGGTCATGATCTCAGGGTCCTGGGATCGAGTCCTGCATCGGGCTCTGTGCTCAGCGGGGAGCCTGCTTCCTCCTCTCTCTCTCTCTCTGCCTGCCTCTCTGCCTACTTGTGATCTCTCTCTGTCAAATAAATAAATAAAATCTTTAAAAAAAAACAAAACAGCAAAGCATAAGCTTTGGCAATATTTTGGTAAATTGGAGGTTGACCAGGAATCTGATTTTTCTTTCAATCCTTATTTATTTTTGCAAGTTTTTCTTAAAGCTGTATATGGAGAAAGGTGGAAGATGATAAGTGTTGTGTGGAAGTGGGGGCCTGACTGCTGGAGATTAAGTGGGCCTCCTAGAAAGCGACTGGGCAAAACTTACTGAAATTAAGTATTCTAGATAGACACATCCCAGAACATTTCTAGAAAAAGTGTACAAATGAACGTGTATAATGATGTTTATGGCAGTGTTGTGTGTGGAACTGAAGGTAACCATCATAGGTTGGGTTGCTTGTGGTTTCCCCTTCCCCAGGCCATGACCTTGGTTGAGGCAGGCTCCCTTCTGCCAGGGCAATACCTTGGGAGGGACAGTGTGATGAGCCTTGAGTAGTCAATACTCCAGACAGCTGAGAGTGAGTGCCTGGGTCCTGAAGAAGGAACTGGTGGTACGTCACAACATCCACTACAAATGCCTAAATATCTTAAGAAGTAGTGAAATGAGCACAATGGAATACTATTGCTCCCCCTTCTGGGGTACAGTCTGGCCACCTTTGGTCATATCAAGCGGGTGATACTTTCTGACCAGACTCCCACTCCTGAGTATATGTCCCAGAGAAATTTGCAAACAGGTGTCCATGGACATGTACAAAGATATTGCTCATAGTATTATTTGTAGTAGTAGGAAGTTGTAGGAAGTTACAGGAAGTACTAGGAAGCTGTAGAAGTAGGAGTCTGCCATGGGGGAGTAGATGAGTTCAATGTTGTGATGCCTATCATGGAATATAATGTAGCACTTGGAAGAAATGATCCATATGACATCATGCATAGATTTGAAAAACTTAGTGTTGAGTATACAGCCTAAAAAAAATAAAATGAGATCTATAATGTAATACTTGTATATTTCACAAGGACAGAGGTCAAGCACATTTAAATAGATGCCCTCAGAGGGAAGGAGACTGGGAATGGAGATCTAGACTGAATGGGGAAAAGCAAAAATAAAAGGGGCCTCAACTCTGGCCCTCTGGGTAGCTCAGTTAGTTAGGTGTCTGACTCTTGATTTCAGCTGAAGTCATGATCTCAGGTTGTGAGATTGAGCCTTACATTGGGTTCTGTGCTGGGCTCTCCCCCCACCACCCCTTCTCCTTGCTTGCTCTCTCTGCCTCTCAAAAAAGGGGGGCCCAAGACTCATGAGTATGATAAAATAAAGAAATATGGTGAACTCACCTCTATACCTGATATCTAAAGGAATAAAAAGATGTCTTGTATACTGTGTGTTAGAATAATTGCAAAAGAACCTAAAATTGGAGTCTTGTACTCGAGATGCTGAAAGGTGATTAGATTTTTGCATGTATTGTACAGAACTACCAGCAGAATGCTAATGGCAAAAGATGAGGGGGTCAAGAATCACTCCTAGTTTTGACTTAAACAACTGGGGAGAGAATCAAACTATTTACAGAGGAGAAGCTCTATAGAAAGAATGAGTTTTATTGACTGGGGCCAAAAATTAGGAGCTCTGTTCTGATCATGTGACTTTTGAGATGCCCGCTAGGCACACAAAATGGAGTTGTCTACCACTGAGGTTCCCTAAAGGCAGGGACTTTACCTGATTACATCACTGCCAGATTCTCAGCATGCAGAGCAGAAGCTAGAACATACTACCTCATCAATAAATACATGTTGAATAAGAGAATGAAGGAAGGTAAACAAGGCAGTTGGATTTATGGTTCTCGAGCTCAGGAGAGAGGTCAGGGTTAGAGAAAAAGAGTTGGAATTTGTCAGCATATAGATGGCATTTGAAGTCAAGATAACAGATGAGAGCACCATCTAAGAAAGTGTAGAGAAAGAAAAGCTAAGGACCGGGTTCTGAGTACTTTAATGTATCAAGAAAGAGGAAATGGTTAACTGAGAGAGGTCAAGGAAGATGAGGAAAAGGACTTTACCTGTACCTAGTATTTGGGTGATAAATCTTTTAAAAAGCAACCAACTTTTAAGAAATATGAAATGTACAGAAAAATGTATAAAGCATAAACATATAGTTGAGTAAGTCTCTTCAACTAGACATAGAATATTTCCAGCTCCCCCAAAGACTCACACATGCCCCTTCTCCATCACAACTCCACATTCCCTCAAGGTAACCACAATATAGACTTTTACACAAACCGTTTCTTCTCACTATGCTTGTACCATCTAAGGAAGTACTCCTTATTAACATAGTTCAATTTTTCCTGTTTTTGAACTTCATATAAATGGACCCATAGACTATGTTCTCATTTTGGTGCCTGCCATCTTTTTCTCAATATGGTATTTTGAGACTTACCCCTGTTGCAAATGTAGTCTACTCGTTTCCTTTACTGTGTTGGGTTCCATTGTATTGTGTTGGTGGAAATTAGGATTGTTTCCATTTGGTGCTATTACAAATAATGCATCTGGGGACATTTTTTGTATGAGGTTCTTGGAGCACATGAATATGCCTTTCTATTAGGAGCTGAACTGCTAGGTTATAGGGTTTGTGTACTTTCCGTTTTAGTCAGTCACACCGATCTGGTCTCCAAGAATACGTCCAGCAGAAGAATGTGTTATCCCATTAAGCCACATCTTCACCAACACTGGGCATCATTAGCCTCTTAAATGTTAGCCATTCTGGTGGATACTTTGGTTTTCATTTTTGTTTCTGTGAATGCTAATGGACTTGAGTACCCTCACATGTTGATTCACTGTTTCAGTTTTCTCCTTTGTGACTTGCTTGTATGTTCTCACCTCTATTTTTCTTGTATTATCTGTCTTTTTAAAATATTGATCTACAGGAGCTTTTTGCATATTCTGGATTTAATTTCTTTGTTGATTATGTGGTTGTAAATTTCTTTTCCCATGCTAAGCCTTGCCTCTTCACTCTCTTATTACTCTTTTAATGGTTAGAAATACTTAATTTTAGTATACCTGGTATATATTTTTCTATTTATTTTATTTCAACCTTTCTATGTCATTATGTGTCAGATTTATCTCTTATAAATAATAGATAACTGGAATTTTTAATCTCTAGTCTGAAGAGCTCTGTATTTTAACAGACAAATGAGTAATTTGATTATTGTGATTGTTGCTATGTTTTGACTTATCCTACCATCTTTGTATGGTAGGCTTTCATGACCCCTTCTTTCAGTAGCCATACTTTTTTTTGGCCTTTTTTTCCTTTTTCGCTTTTTAAAAATGCGTTTTTATATTTCTGATTGGTTTGAAAATTATCTATTCTATTTTTAGTCTTTGCCTTTTCTAACATGATTACTTAAGTGAAAATCTAACCCTACATTTTAGGCTTTATTTTCGAGCCTTTCTGATTTGCATCTTCCATATTAAAGCTATGGAGAATTTTGGCTCCTCATTTTTATTCCCATTCCTGTTACTCATTATGATAATTTTGCAACCAGTGCTGATTTAGATTTACCAATATGTGTCCTGGTTGTTAGAAGGAGGGCAGTCCATTCCTTATGATGGGGCAAGCCTAGGAAACCTATGGATGGCAAAGACTGGACGACTTGGTGGAGGAAGATGGGGTTGTTTTCTTCTCATCTTATCTATGCTCAGAATGAGAAGCATCATTAGCTAAGGGGACGCAGGTCATCAGCTGAGGGGAGGGTATGGCAAGTTTGGGACCTTTGAAGAAAGGGGAAGGGAAGTGAAGTAGTTGCCTTGGAGAGTGGGAAAAGAAATGTGTGGTTTTAATACATATGTTCAGCCTCCCCCACTAGATTGTAAGCCCATTAAAATAAGAAACAGGTCATCTAAGGCTCTGTGTCCTTTCTAGCACCTAGGAGACACTCAGTACATGTTTGTTGATGATGATAAACGTAATTTAATCTCAGAAGACTGAGTTTTGTGTGCCTGGGGTCATAGTCATCTAAAACAGAGTAGACTGGATTGAATTTTCACTGTCCCCAGAGCACAACTTGAAAATCAGGCATACTTTTTTTTTTTTTTAACAACACTTTTTATTAGCTTAAAAAAAATTGCTTAGACTTTTTCTAAAAAGTAGAGTTCAAGGAGAGTCCTGATCTAGTGGGTTTGTCTTTGTTTTATTGAAACTGCCTTACTTTAAGGTGGCAGGAACACCACAGTTTGCTGGCTCAGTAAAGGGGATTTCTAAGAGACCTCTTTGCCCTCCACATCAGACCCAAAGCCGGCTCTCTGGATCGCAGCTCAAAGTGGCTTGTGGGCAAAGAGGGGGAAAGGAAGAGAGCCTGTTGCTCAAACTGTTGCACCTTCAAGACCTCAAGGTGGACAGTTCCTCCCTCTGACCTGAATCTGTCTTCCTCCTCTTCTACTTCTTCCCTATTCCCACCCCACACCCCCCCCCCCCCATATTCAGGGCAATAGAAGACTAGTTGGCATACCCTAACCCCGTCTCGGAATGCTGCAGTTCTCCATCCTCTGGGCCTGGGCCCCACCTGGGGAAGCCCATCTGGGCTTGAATTACTGCCCTAAATGAAAAGTCATCCCACCATTTTCCATTCTTTGGCCCCTGGGCAGCTTTTCCTCATTCCCTGCCCCCTCCCCCCAGCCTCCACTTCTTTCTTTCTGTCTCTCTCCTGACTTCCCTTAGGGCTGCTCCACCTTCAATGGCTCCAAAGCTCTCTGAGCACTGGGCAGCCCTGCCCCTTTCTCTCCCGAATGTACACTTCCTCCTGCACTCCCTTCAGCCTCCTGTCTCATCAGTTCCTTCCCCTCACCTGTTCCAGATGGCCCTTCAGTAACCAGAGAGGTGAGTCTGGATCTCTGGCTGTAAGGACACGGGGTTACCGGGAAATGTTACTGAAGAAGGCCGCATAAAGCACCATGGAACCCACATGCTGCCTTCCCCTACCTCGGTCTCTGCTTCAATCCTACCTTCTGACCTGCTGACCTAACCTCCTTGTGGCTACTTTACCCTGACGTCCAGCTGGCGAGTTTCTCTTCCTGCTTTGAGCCTGCTTTTATTTTGCTTATTTTTACTTCCTCTGGCTCTTACCTTAGTGGACTTTGCACTATGGTGTGTTATGTAATTGACTCATCCCACCAGTGGGTCACAAGCTCCTTGGAGGAAAGAACCGTATGTGACTCATCCTTGCCTTCTATTCCAGTTCTAAGCTCCATGCCTAGTGTACAGGAGTTAACTAGGAAAGAACAGGGTGGGTGGGGGGGTTTAGTGGGGGGAGGGGTGAGGACAGAAGAGAGAACCAGCACACAGGACATTTCAGAGTGATCACTGGACCTAAAAAGAGCTGGAAGAAGGATACGGAAGGAAGATGCTAGAGAAAGTGTAAACCACTGAAGTAAAGCACAGTCCCCACCTCTTTTCACATCAAGTCCTCTGAGTGATTCAGACGTCCTGCCTGCACTTCTGTTCCTCCTGTCTTCCTATTATTTCCCTTCCTGCTGAGAAAATTGCTCTGTTAGACACAGAAGTCATTGCCTCAAATCTGGCTCCTAGGCATTCAGCATTCTTTTTTTTTTCCCCCTCTTCATAATAAGTCTGTTCACACCAAGTATATATTTGTTCTCTTGCTTTTACATTACAGATAATCAATTCATATGGAATGAGAAAAGGGTGTCTTCAGGCAAACAAGAAGACAGTTGGATACATTTGCTTCTTGTGGCCAGGGACATAACTTAATTAACAGAGGGAGCTCTCCAGCTCTGGGTGGAAGGGGAGATGATTGTTTTCCTGGCCTTGTGGGGTGCACGGTGCTGCTGTGAGCCACCCTGAGCACAGCACATTCCCGGCATGAACCTTGTTTTGGGGGCGAAGGGAGGCCATGGAATTGCCAAGATCCTTTCTCATGTGTGTGGTTATGGCCTCCTCTCTGCAGGGTGTTCCCATTCATCTTCAAAAGCGGGGTGGAGGCTTGTGAGTTAGTGGAGCAGAGAGTGGGCTTACAAGACTGGCTCTCTCTCATCACTGCTAGCAAGCGCCTTTGGTCTCCAGGAGAGGCTTAGGCTCCACTGTTTTTGCATCATGTGGCCTCTCTCTTTTCTTCATATTTGTGCTAATTATTTCTATCAGTGGTTTTCTTAAGGTTCTTTCACACCCAACATAAAAATCTATTAAAATGGAAATAAGCTGACCCTTCCTTCCTGATATTTTCATTTAGATGTTCATCACTTTTATTTCTTCTGTTTTCTCTCCCGTTTAGGTCTGGTTCAGTGAGAAGATGTTTGAACCGTCGTTCTGTTTTTATACCGGATATAAAATCCCCTTGTGCAAAACCCTGGATCAGTATTTTGAGTACATCCAGTCACTGCCATCCCTAGATAACCCTGAAGTCTTTGGGCTGCACCCTAACGCTGATATCACGTAAGTTCCTGACATTTTTTAATTTTAAGGGATCATTTGTAACTCAGCCTGGCAAAGGCTGTGCATTTCATTTTCTCTCTTAATTTCTCTCCTTTTCTTTCTTTTTATTTTGCTGTGAAAAATAATGTCATTTCCTGTCTCCCAATTACAACTTTGTCATAGCTTGGCCTGCTCTCCCCTCACTAAATCCTGATGCTCCAGAGTATATGACAATGTTTAAGCTCTGATTTATGCATTGATTATTCCTCTTCTGTCATGTCATAAAACCAGCTGGTGTTCTTGGTATTGATGCTTTCTACGGATAAGGCAATAGCCTCCCAGCTCCTTGCCTCTTACCTTAAAAAAAAATCCATTAAAAGTAATGGTCATAAACAGAGTGTAAAAGGGCCAGGAGGACAGAAAGAGGGGGTGAGGAATTGTGCTCCTCCTTGATCCTCTCTCTTGTGACCCCTGTGCCTTTATTTGCTCGTTTGCTTCCTTCTGTCCCTAACCCACATGGGCACAGAGCATGGAGGAAAGGCTGTGGGTTTCAGCTCAACGTGACGCCCCTGCTCTAGTCACTGAGGTAAGAGGTGATGAGCAAAGAGACAAGAAATGCATCCAAATCCCAAGTCCCTTCTTGGAACCATCCTTTGAAAGAAGGAGCCTGGAAACAAGGCTATCTGGTTCCACAGAGAGGGCGCCAAGAAGCCCCCGCTGAGATTCTCCTGCGGAGAGTCATTGTCTCTGGCCCATCGAAGAAAGACCACGGAGTTCATGTCACTTAGGAGAGTGGTTGTGGGGGATGGAAGAGACCAAGATGCCTCTGGCAGATTTTAAGCTGTGACAACCCATTGAGAAGGAATGGGGGGTGCCTTTCTCCTAGTCCCTCACCAGCTGCTGCACTTTTAACAACTGTGCAAAGTGGCAAGGACATTTCTCACCCACCTCCTTCTTCTCTGCCCTTGTGCAGCCTCCGTCGAGTCCCAGCACACTTGTCTGTCTACCCCTGACAGACATGTGGAGCTTCATGTGGGGCTTGACCTCCTGGCCTCTTTGTTACCCATACTGATGCTAAATTGTCTAAATCCTCCAATCTCTCCCATGTTCAGAGATCATCTTCAAAGATGTGGGCAGGACCCAGAAGAACCACAAATGGCTATCACTCTTTTCGGGCCTCATGATGGAATCGTGATGGCTCTGGTGGTTATTGGAAGAGGCCCTCATAAGTTAGCTGAAAACAGGAAAGTGGTGAAGAAATAAAAAGGTTGCTCAGGGATCCATTTGGAATCAACTCAAACATTATCTGAAAGAAAGTACACAGAGAAATAGTTTTGCTTTAGCTGAAACTTCAAAAATCTGAGGCAGACCATGTCACTCCTCTGTTCAGAAGCCTCCTAAATCTCCTGTCTCACTCCAAGTCAAGCAAGGTCAAAGGCAGACAGTGACCTCTAGGTGAACTTCAAGGCCCACTAAGACCACCTGCCCCCACCTCTCGGCCTGGTCTCCTCCGCCCTCGCCCTCCCTCACTGTCCAGCTCCAGCTCCTGCGAGCTTCCTGTTACTCAGGCCAGATGGCTCCCCACCATGGGATACTTGCTCCTTCCGGAACATCCCTTCCCCCCAGGTATCATTGCGGCTCACCTTTCCACCTTTTCTGGTCTTTACTTAAACTCTACCTTTTCCCTGTTTAAAAATTGCTGACCACTCCCCAGCGCTCACCCCAGACTCCATCCTCCTTGCCTGCTCTTTTCTTTAGATTGTATCTCCAACTGGTATATTCTGTATTCACTTATTTATTTGCTATCATCCATCTACCATCACTAATCATAAGCACCATCAGGTCCGAAACTTAGGTCTGCTTTTCCTGCTGCTCTGTCTCCATTGCTACACAGGGCCTGATGCTCAGGGACTCCCTGATGGATGTGCCAGCCACGCTAAGTTCTTCTGGGTTATGGAGAATCTGACGAATGGGAATAGTCTACAGAAACAGCTCATGAGTTCATGTGGGTGGGCAGGAAAACGGCCAATGTTTTAAGGCACTTATACATCAGTGCTTGAAGCAGCTCATATACGAGGGCGCTGAACTTTGATTTCCTCCTTGGCAGGAGCCCAAGGAGACATGACAGCCAGTTCCTAGAGAACTGGATGCTGTTGAGCACCATAGGATTTGGCTGGGGAGTGCGAAAAGCAGAGTTGAACTCATCTCATCCTGACTTACCCATAGGACCCTAGCAGTTTTGGTCATCAGCTCCCAAGAAAGACAAACCAGAACTAGCAAAGGCCCAGAAAAGTACAACTAAGATGTAACCTAGATAGGAGGCAGTGTTGAGACAAACTATTTTTTTCCCTTGACTCTTTACTTTGAACTATTATAAACCTTCAGAAAAGTACAGTGAACACCATATACCTTTCACTCAGAGTCATCAATTGTTAACATTTTGTACCATTTTGCGTTTTCTCTTTCTATGTTTATATCTTTGTGTATTTATAGATCAATAGTTATGTCCATATGGAACCATATCTATTTCTCTTTGTGTGTGTGTGTAGGATTATAATCCCTGGAATGGATAGAGCTAGGAAATAAGTAGTTTGTAATGTCATGAGCTAATACTAATAACTCCAATTGCAAAGGTATACCTCACATCTCTTCCTTGTCATCCCTTATTTCAATATTGATATCTCCTTTCTCCCATGGTAAGAGTTCTGGTTCCCAGTAAGTTCAATATTGACTCATTTGTTCTAAATCACTCGACCGATACCACTACCAACCACAAATGTATTAAGTGGAGGTCAAGATTTCTTTGCAGTTCTTTTTGTCCCTAGACTATATCCCACTGAGGTTGTACAGAGTACTATATTCAAAAATCACTCAGATTGCTTTTTCTGTGTGGTTATGCTATCAATTGATAGATAGGTGCATTTATTTATTTCTATTCTTACTACATTTAGTTTTTGTCCATCTTTGTTGATTGTCTTAAATATGTGAACCGTGGACATGGCTTGGAAATCCTGACTGGATAACGGGGTATTCTCACACCCTTCCAGCCCACTTTCCTCTTCCATTATGGACAACCAAATGCATTAGTTTCTGGGTTATCTTCCCTGTTTTTTTTTTTAATTTTTAAAAATTTACAAAGAGAGAGCATGCACATGAATTGGGAGTAGAGTCTTCAAGCAGACTCCAGAGCTCAGGGCCCGATGCAGGGCTCAACCCTATGACACTGAGATCATGACTTGAGCTGAAACCAAGAGTCAGATGCTCAACTGACTGAGCCACCCAGGTGCCCCTTCCCTGTTTCTTTTTGCTAAAACATAAATACATATATAATCTTATTACCTTTCTTTTTCTTACATAAAGTTGCCATAACTTACATATATATAATTTTATGTCTTGTCTTTTTCAGTTAAAAATGTATCCTGTGGGACATCTTGGTGGCTCAGTAGGTTAAGTGTCTGACTCTTGATTTTGGCTCAGATCACAATCTCAGAGTTGTGAGATTGAGGCCTGAGTTGGACTCCTTGCTATGGAGCCTGCCTAAGATTCTCTCTCTCCTTACACCTCTGCTCCTCCCCCTGCTTGCGTGCTCGTCCTCTCTTTCTAAAAGATAAATCAGTAAACAAAATCTTTAAAAAATGTATCCCATAATCACTCCATATTTTACCGTGTCTTTCTCACAATTTGTTTTTACAGTGGCATGTACCTCCATTGTTAATTTGTATCACAGTTCATCATCTGTTCTCCTATGGGTAGGCATTTAGGATGTTTCCAGAATTTTGCTATCTCAAATAATTCCTCAATTACTCTCATGGTTATGGTTTCTCATGTTGTTGGAGATGTATTTTCAGGGTAAATGTGCGTAGGGGTTGCTAGATCAGGAATTAGTGAATATTGCCAGGCCCCCTCCACAGGGCTGTGCTACTTTGCGTTCTCAACAACAATGGGATGGGGCCCTTCCTTCACAGCCTCTTCAACAAAGTATTGGTGAAGATTTTGAATTTTCACCAATAAGACAAGTGAGAAATGGTATCGCAGCACAGTTTTAATTTGTTTTCTCTTATTATGAGTCAAATTGAGTACATTTCCTTACACTTGGGGGCTGTTTGAAATAAGACCATCTTGGAGACCCTATGGATAAATCCAGATGTGGACTGATGCAGGCCCAAGATCAGGAATAATGAGGGGACAGAGAGGGTAGAGCGAAAACAATAGGACATGTCCCACAGGAGACTGGTGGGATTTAGTAAGTTTAGAGCAATGGCTGAGAACCTTATGTAGTTTTCATCCATTTATTTCTGCTACCTGTGGGGTCGAGAGCACAGTGAGCCTTCTGTGTCTTTTGGTAGCTCTTTTTACTGCTCTGTCCAAAGGCTTCTCTGCCATTGCTGACTGGCATGCTTTAGATGCCACAGCTATCTTTTCCCAAAATAGAGTGTCAGGATCTTGCAATCTCTCATTTCACTGCGTAAGATCAAGTAGAAAGTTGCTAGAATTCTGCCTCCACTCTGCTAACAAGTAGCTTCTAGGACCGGTGACCCTTCTCCACTGATCTCTCTTCATGCTTAACTTCCCACCTGGTCTGTCCTTGGGTCTTCCCCACCCACTCCTGCTCTCTTCCTCCTGGGGACCTTGGTCCATTTTTGGTTCTTGTTCAGGCAGTAGGCTCTGTTGTGCAGCTCTGCGTTTGGTCTTTTTCTCCTCTTGACTCTGGTATTTCTGATAACTGGAATCCTAGGCATGCGAGCCCTCCTTCCTGGAGGGCTGTGTTCTAACCCCTCGCTGTTCCCCCACCAGCCACCAGGAGGCAGTAAGCAATTGCAGATGAAGTTTCTCAGCTAAAATCTACCCCAGGTCCACTCCCAACAACGCCCCTCCCATTCCAGCAAGAAGTGACTCTCCCAAGTTGTGTGAGATGAAAAAAAAGGAATCAAAGCTTCCCCTGACATTTCTAGTCTGGAAGCTGGGATGATGGTGGAGTTTGGAACGGAAGTGCATTTGAAGGGGAGTTGCAGAGTCCGGTTTGGGTGTGAAACATGGATTGGAGCCCAGGTGAGAAGTTTCAACGTATTTGTACAGAGATAACACTTGAAGCCATGAGAAGGGGCGGGCTTTCTAAGATAACAGTGAGAAATCTGTGCAGATGTCCCCAGCTAGAAGAATCCTTATTAATTTATCTGACGTGCACCCTGTTCCATAGCACTCTTCCAGATAGGTTCTTGGGCTGTAATTGGGCCAAGGTGGAGAACTCTGTCCTTACTTCTAGAATCTGCCCTCTGAAGTTAGCATTCATAAATTTGAGAGGAGGGAGAGATTTGTGAAAGGGAATCATGAGTGTTTATCTTCCTTAAGAAGGCACAATCCCTGAAAAGGGGGTGAAGGTGGGATATACAGCTGAATAAATGTTTTAAAACAAGTAAAATCTCTCCCAAGAGCTTAGATACTTTGGCGACAGACACCATAAAAATGCATAGTTTATTCCCATTTTATTATCTAGATTTATAAGGTACCAAGGACTCTGGAAATGCAACTATCTCAATGTCAAAAACAGTTATTTATCTTCACGCTTTTTCTCATTAACCATTATGCATATTTTTCTACCTTCTGAAATTTATCAAATGTTCTATTACAACTTTTATATTCATTTCTATGCAGGATGAATTTAATTATATTCCTTTTAGTATTAGCTGAGATTGGAGTTTCAGGTTTTTATTAAAAATGTATTCTCGTCATTATCTCATGTGCAAAAATGTATATAAATCTAAGCTGATTTGGGTGTGATCGTGCACCAGGATCTCATTAGATGGTTAATTGTTTATTTATAGACAGTTCCATTTCTCATTTGTCTTGCATTTTTATTGCCATGACCTCGACTCTGCTACCCAACAGAGACGACCTGGACAAGTAGCCCCAAACCACCACACTACATTACTAACATGCACTTCTTCCCATATTTACTCCAAAGAGAGATTTTTCTTCTAGAGGTAACTTAAGACCGAAGCTCATGGAGTATTATACTTCTTGTTCTTCATCTCAGAGCATTTATGGGGACTGTGTTCCTGAAAGCCTGAAAGGCTTTTGAGGCATATAGAGATATTCATGGTTCTCCATTATAGCTAGCTAACCAGGGTTCTGCCTTTCCTATCTCCACAAACATAAAATCACATGGTGGATAAAGAAATGTGAACTGATGGACATTGGGGAGGGTATGTGCTTTGGTGAGTGCTGTGAAGTGTATAAACCTGGTGATTCACAGACCTGTACCCTTGGGGATAAAAATATATGTTTATAAAAAATAAAAAATTAAAAAAAAATGTGAACTGGATAGCTCTGGCTTTCTGCATCTAATGAAATGTGTGGCAGAGAGATGATCTGGAGAGCTTGTGCAGGTCTTAGACAAAATGGGTCAGCTTTTCAGAAGGCTTCTTCCCCACGTCCATGTCTGGGGGATTCTTTTCAGATCACCTCATAAAAAAATAAAATCACCCACCAAGAAGATGATTTCCTAGATGAGACCTAGCTGGACTAGCATGTCCATTGACCCCTCCCTGGAGCAGTGGTGAATACGGCTCACTTTGGCCAACAGGAGAATGGTCATGTCTGCAGCAGCATGAGCTTTTGGCACTCAGCCCCTGGTGCAGAGCGGGTTTCCAGAGAGGCAAGGAGCTGGCGGCAAGCCAAGAGCTCCTGAGAGTCCCAGATGTGGGGTCTTTACCCTTTTTTATTTGTAGTTAGTACAGGTAGGAAGAATGAACTCTGATTTTCTTTGTATGAATGGAAACTTACGACGGTTTTCTCTTCTTTAAACTTTAAGGATCTGTGCTTAAATATCATAATAAAAGCAGGGTTTCTTTGCCCTCAAATGATGTCTTTCTGATCCTCCTGTGTTTTGAGGAGCACATAAATTCACATATATGTTTCCCTTTGTGTGGGTTAAGATGCCAGAACCAGGTAAATAGTGATAATGGTAATGTACTATATACGTTTACCACGAGAAGAAACAATTAAATTTTCATGCCTTTTAAATATTGGAGAATTGCTCTCCTTTATATCGAGGTTTAATAAAATTCAAGCCAATTGGCCCGAATTCAAAAAACATTTATTGAGAACTTACTTTCTAGCCAACTCAGGATACAGAGATTAGTAAGACACAATCCTTGCCCTTGGAGATCATCATGTACTAGGGAAAATGGATGACAAATAGTTATGTAATACGGTATGACAGACTTTAAAATCAGGCTTATATGGAGCATGTGTGTGCGCACGCATGCGTGCACACACACACACACACAAACACACACATTGCTGTGAGAACAAAGACGAAGAAGCAATAAATTCCAATTTAAGAATTCAAGTAAGCTAGTGAGAGGGGCCACCTCTGAGCTGTGCCTTAGTGGATGTGCAGCAGTTCTCAAGTAAGAGAGGGGGCAGGGAGGAAGGGACTGCAGCACTGGGGACAAGAAGGACAGTGCGAGGAAAGAGGAAGAGAGGGAGCAGTAAGTGTGTATACGTGTATTGAGTCACCGAGTTGTACACCTTAAATATATACAATTGAAAAAAATTAAGAATAAAATGATTTGGCACACTGAAAAGAAAAGGCATAGATTAGGGCACATACATGAAGGAACAGTCCAGGGGGAGGGGCATGAAGATGTTAGTGTGTGCTGTGTGTATGAGGAGGAGAGTATCTCTGAACTTGGTAGGTCAGCAGCTGGGTGAAGACATTGATGTTCAAGGAGATGGGACAGGTAGGGCAAAGGGAGAATGAAAGCAGGGAGCTGAGTGTTGGGATTGTTTGATTTAAGAAGCAGAGAGCCTAGAAGTCAGCAGAAATGTGGATATGTGGAGGTTAGGATAAAGTCGGAGGTTTCATGCAACCCAGCCTTGCCTGGTGGTTCACAGCCCTTGGTAGGATGACTGTGACAGTGACAGCTACATCTTTAACATAGCACTCTGCCCTCACTGACTGCCTTTACTGTATCTAATACTAGCATGAGATCACGGAGTAATATACAGCACAGAAATGTATCTGTGTGAGAATTGTATATAAGAACATATGGATCCTTGACTTTTGATGACTTCATGTTATTGTCACATCAGCTGTTTTCCTAGGATTTCCCCTTGGAGTTATCTGTATCTTCCTTGGAATTTAGATGACTTTTAAAAACTGAGATAGCACCGTACTTCAAAATTCAGGAATGAGTTGCAAATGCCTTTTGTCCCATTTTACTATTCTTTTACCTGTGTATGTGCTCAATGTTGTGTGTGCTTGATGTGGTCATCTTTCAGCTTTTTACATTAATGTATTTGGGTATATTCCAAAACCCCAATATCTGAGTAGAGGTTTCTCACCAAAAAATAATGAAAGCTAAATTTAAAATTCTCTATAAAATTATGCAAATCTAATTTTCCTTTTTTTTAATATTTTATTTATTTGCCAGAGAGAGAGAGAAAGAGTACATACAAGCAGGCAGAGAGGCAGGCAGAGGCAGTGAGAGAAGCAGGCTCCCCGCCGAGCAAGGAGCCCGATGTGGGACTTGATCCCAGGAACCCAGAATCATGACCTGAGCCAAAGGCAGTGGCTTAACCAACTGAGCCACCCAGGTGTCCCTCAACTTTCTTTTAAAAAAAAGACCTTATTTATTCATTTGAGAGAGAGAGAGGCAGAGAGTTGGGAGGGAGGAGCACAGGGAGAGGGACAAGCAGACTCCATGCTGGGTGTGGAGTCGATCCCACTACCCTGAGCCAAAATCAAAAGTCGACTGCTAAGCGACTGAGTCACCAAGGCGCCCCATACAAAATCAATTTTCATTTAATTTTATTAAAAATCAGCTTTTACCTTATTGGCCCTAATTATGAAACTTATATGTTTAAAGATAATGAGTTGATACCCCAACTCTGGTTGGGTTACAAACATTTGCTGGGTTTGACCCTCATCATCACCATATCCAACAAAAGTCCAGCTTATTAGACCATAGTGGCAGATACATTTACCTTAGCTGTGACGTTTGGAAAGAATCCAGTTCTTTGAGTATGTGTGTTTGGGTCCAGATGTAGTAATCTACCTGCTAACCAAATGAAAATGCTGAAGACAGATCATTTTCCACCATTTTTCAGCTGGTTCCCTATATGAATGAAAGACTAACTGAATAGAATTCCCTGTGTGGACACAAAATGCGGGTTTTTCATAAAGAAGCCTGGATAATTTTAGCTGTAGCTCCTTGGGATTTTGTTAGTTAGTGAGATAATCTGCACAGTTCGCAGCTAGAGATGAAAAAGAAAAAGGTGTAATCCTTTCTGTACACTGTGAGGGAAGGCAGAAGGGGGCCTTTCTGGTGTGGCACAAAGATTACTAGGGATTTGTAAGATGTGTTCCAGTGGATCTCAAACATTTGTCACTGATGGGTCTTTGTTGAGTCCTTGGTGGGCTTTATATTTGGGGCCTTATTTTTTTTTTTTTTCAAAAGAAAATTGCCTTAATCCTCTTCATTATAAAAAATCATACTTTCTCATTGAGAAAAACAGACAACACAGAACACAGAAAGCAGAAAGTCATTACAGCAAATACTCATCATACAAAAATCTCACTCTCAAAATACCATTCTAGATTTTTTCTATGCTTATACGTACAATATTTACAACAAAAAAATTAGATTGTACCATGGTAAGGTTTTTGTAACATGCTATTTTTTTTTATTGAAGAATATATAGTTGAGACACAATGTTACATGTGTTTCAGAAGTACAACATAGTGATTTGACAACTCTATACATTATGCCATGCATAATGTAGCTATGATTTGTCCTCATACAACACTATAAAATTCTATTGACAATATTCACATGCTATACCTTTCATTCCTGTGACTTATTTATTCCACAACTGGAAGCTTGTACCTCCCATTCTTCACCCAATTTACCCATCCTCCCACCCCCCTCTGATCTGACAACCACTAGTTTGTTCTCTGTTTTATGGGTCTATTTTCTCCTTCTTTTTTTTCACTTGGTTTGCTTTTTATATTCCACATATAAGTGAAATATTGTATTTTTCTTTCTCTGTCCAACTTACTTGGCTTAGCATAATGCCCTCTAGGTCCATCCATGTTGTTGCAAATGACAATATCTCATTCTTTTTTATGGGTGAATAATGCTGCAATTTACATTATTATGCTTGTTAATTGCAATCTTAATTGCAGCATTATTTACAATGTCTAAAATGTAGAAGCAACTTAAATGACCATGATTGATGAAAGGATAAAGAAGATGTGGCATATATATACAAAGGAGTATTACTCAGTCATAAAACAGAATGTACCATGCTATTTCATTCAATAATCTCAATTCAGTACCTCACCTTACCAATGCATACAGAGCCACATCACATTTTTACTGGCTGTATAGATATTTAGAGAACTTTACCAGGATTTATTACTACAGCTATCATTATAAACAGTCTTGTATGTACATCTTTGGACACTTGCTACTTTAAAAAACTGATTTGTTAAATATAAGAGTATTTATAACATGTGTGTAAAATATAAAATGTTGCTCTTTTTGCATCACCATATCTACATTTTGATCCATCTTCCTTGTCTTTTCAATGAAGGGAATTTTAAAGGATGGACTTCAGAAAGGATAATTATTGTAGTAGAAGGTTTGAGGTATAGAAAAGAATGGGTAAATCTAAATAAGTATTATAGCATAGAACAATAATTTTAATTGTGGGCTTATTTAAAAAAAAAGATAGAATTAAAATGCTGAAATGCCAGGAGGGAAGCGACTGTAGTTAAAGTTACCTAAGAGTCTTTGATTGAGAGGAGGGTAGAAATGTTAATTTTATACTTAATTAAAAATGGAAGTTAAAGTTTCTAGAATAGAGAGTTAAAAAATAGAAAGAGTATATAACTTCTAAACTAGCACAGGAGTGAAAACAGAATTTAAAACCCCATATTCAGGGTGCCTGGGTGGCTCAGTGGGTTAAGCCGCTGCCTTCGGCTCGGGTCATGATCTCAGGGTCCTGGGATCGAGTCCCACGTCGGGCTCTCTGCTGGGCAGGGAGCCTGCTTCCTCCTCTCTCTCTCTCTCTGCCTGCCTCTCTGCCTACTTGTGATCTCTCTCTGTCAAATAGATGAATAAAAAATCTTAAAAAAAAAAAAACACCTCATATTCAGCAATAAGTCAAAGACAGGCAAACTTCTCAAAAGTTAAAAACAGATCTTAGGACATTGAAAAAATAAAATTATATTTTTTTAAAAAAGGAAAAAAAAGTTAAAAATAGAACTACCCTCTCACTCAGCAATCACACTATGAGTATTTACCCAAAGGAGACAAAAATAGTAATACAAAGGAGCACATGCACCCCATTGTTTATAGCAGCAATGTCCACAGTAGCCAAATATGGAAAGAATCTACATGTTCATCAATAGATGAATATATTAGGAAGATGTGTGTAATACACACACACACACACACACATACACACACATACACCGTGGAATATTACTCAGCCATCAAATAGTATGAAATCTTGCTATTTGCAATAATTTCGATGGAACTAGAGGGTATTCTGCTAAGCAAAGTAAGTCGTTAAGAGAAAGACAAAAACCATATGGTTCAAGAAACAAAACAGAGCATTAGAGGGGTAGGGAAGGAAAAATAAAATAAGATGAAAACAGAGAGGGAGACAAACCATAAGAGACTCTTAACTATAGGAAACAAACTGAGGGCTGATGGAGGGGATAGGGTACTTGGGTGATGGGGATCAAGGAGGGCACATGATATAATGAGCACTGGGTGATATATCCAACAGATGAATCATTAAATTTTACCCCTGAGAGAAATCGGAGAGGGAGACAAACCGTGAGAGACTGTGGACCCTGGGAAACAAACTGAGGGTTTCAGAGGGAAGGGAGTGACAGGTGATGAGTACTAAGGAGGGCACATGTTGTGATGAGCCCTGGGTGTTATACTCAACTAATGAATCATTGAACAATACATCAAAAACTAATGATATACTACCATACAGTGGCTAACTGAACATAATTAAATAAATAAATAAATAAAATTTTAAAAGTAAATAAAAAATTTCCCCTGAAACTAATAATATACTGTATGTTAACCAAATTGAATTTAAATAAAAAAATTTTAAAGTTTTATTGACTTATAATTTGCCTATCATAAACCATAAATTCATTCATTTTAAGTGATCAATTCAATGATTTTTACTGTTTATAGACTTTTGTGACTATCACCACCATCTAATTTTAAAATATTTCCATCACCCCTCAAAAGAATTATGTAATTCTTTTGTATTCATTTGTAATAAATTCCCACTACCACCCCCAGCCTCAGGCAACCAATAATTTACTTTCTCTATAGATTTGCCTTTCTGGAAATTACCTATATCTAAAATCATATACCAGCTGATCTCCCGTGGATGGATTCTTTTACTTAGTATAATGTTTTAGAAGCTCACTCATGTTGTAAACTGTACCAGTACTTCATTGTTTTTATGCCAAACAATATTCCAATATATGAATGTACCACATTTTGTTTATCCATATAGAAATTGATGAATGTTTGGGTGGTTTCTGGGTTTTGCTGCTATGAACATTCGCATACAAGACTTTGTGTAGATATGGCTTTTCACTTCTCTTGAATAGATAACTAGAAATATAGTTATTGAATCATATGATCATTTTTAACATTTTAAGAAATTGCCAGATTGTTTTCCAAAGTGGCTGTACCATTTTATAGTACCCTCCAAAAATATATGAGGGTTAGGTTTTTCTCCATCCTCTTACCAATGCTTGTTATTGTCTGGTTTTTATTCTAATCATTCTTGTAGGCAGGAAGTGGTATCTCAGTTGCAATTTTAATTTGCATTTTTTCTATGAATGATGAGCATCTTTTCATGTGTTTATTGGCCATTAATATAGCTGTTTTGTGAAATATCTATTTAAATCTTTTGCCTTGCCTTCATTCTTAAAAGATAATTTTGCTTGGTATACAGTTCTTGGTTTGTAGTTATTTTATCCTAACATGTGCAACACACTTTTCCATTTTCTTCTGGCTTCTGTCACTGCTCTTGAGGATTGGCCATCAGTCTTCTTGTCATTTCTTTCAAGATAATCTGTCTTTCTCTCTGGTTGCTTTTAAAATACTTGTTTTGGGCGCCTGGGTGGCTCAGTGGGTTAAGCCGCTGCCTTCGGCTCAGGTCATGATCTCAGAGTCCTGGGATCGAGTCCCGCATCCGGCTCTCTGCTGAGCAGAGAGCCTGCTTCCCTCTCTCTCTCCCTCTCTGCCTGCCTCTCCATCTACTTGTGATTTCTCTCTGTCAAATAAATAAATAAAATCTTTAAAAAAAAAAAAATAAAATAAAATACTTGTTTTGTTTTTGGTGTTTTACAGTTTCATTGTGATATGTCTCCCTCTGGATTTCTATTTATTTGTTTGTTGGTTTGTTCATCCTACATAGGAGGCACTGAATTTCCTGAACTTGAGGATTCAACTCTTTCATTAACCCCCAGTCATTATTTCATCCCTTATTTCTTTTTTATTCTCTCTCTCCTATCTTTCTGAAGCTGTCCTGAGATATATGTTAGAACTCATCACTCTATCCTATATGTTTTTTAACCTCTCTTTCATATTTTCCATTTGTTTTCCTCTACAGCATTCTGCATAATGTCTTCAGGTCTATTTTCCAGTTTTCTAATTCTTTACTTGGCCAAATCTAATCTGCTGTTTCACTCATTGTTAACTTTTATGGTAGGCAGAATAATGAATCCCAAAGATATGCACATCCTAATCCCCGGAACCTGTATATATTTTATCTTTTGTGGCACAAAGGACTTTACAGATATTCTTAAGGGTAAGGACGTAGGGGTGGGAACGTTATCATAGATTATCAATTGGCCCAATTTAATCACATGAACCAGTGGGAGATGGAGGCAGAAGTATAAGGTAGAAAGATGAAATGCAAGCAGGAGAAAAAATTTAAAGTGAGGGGCGCCTGGGTGGCTCAGTGGGTTAAATCCTCTGCCTTCAGCTCAGGTGATGGTCTCAAGGTCCTGGGATCAAGCCCCACATTGGGCTTTTTGCCTAGCAAGAGCCTCCTTCCTCCTCTCTCTCTGCGTACCTCTCTGCCTACTTGTGATCTCTCTCTCTGTCAAATAAATAAAACCTTAAGAAAAAATTCAAAGTGAAAAAGGGACTTGACCTGCCACTGTCATGAATAGCTACCAAGGAATTAGGGTCCTCAGTAAGAAAGTAGATTCTGCCAACAGCTCAAATGATCAAGGAAATGGATCTTAACCAATCACTTATGGAGAGGAACTCAGCCTTGCTGACATTTTTATTTTAGCCCAGTGAGTCCTATGTAAGACTTATTAACTACAGAACTCTAAGACAATAGATTTATGTTGTTTTAAGACACTTACTTTTGAAAAAGATTTTATTTCTTTAGAGAGAGGGCACAAGTAGGAGGAGGGGCAGAGGGAGAGGGAGAGAAAGAATCTCAAGCAGACTCCTTGCTGAGCATAGAGCCTGATGCTGGGCTCAGTCCCGTGACCCTGAGATCATGACCTGAGCTGAAATCAAGAGCCAGAGGCTTAACTGACTGAGTCACTCAGGAACCCAAGACAGTTATTTTGTGATAATTTGTTATAGCAGCAATAAAAAACTAATGCAGTTTTTCAATTTTGATATTTTTTCAAATTTTCAAAAGTTCTATTTGGCTCTTTTTAACATATGCTACTCATGTTTAGATTTTCCTGTCTCATATTTTCAATAACACTTTTTAAAAAATTCCTGATATAGTAAAAACATCTATTTAATGTGCATCTGAAAATTTATTATCTGTGATCTTTGCAGGTCTGGTTCTGCTTTGTGTTGTTTCTACTGGCTCTTGCTCAGAATAAGAGGTCTTGCTTTGTTTCTTTATGAGTTTTTTTTTTTTTTTAATTTTTGACTGTGAGCTCATCATATCTGTTGGAAATTAACTGTTGGATTCTTTGAGACCTGGTTGTAGGCACATTATTCTAGGAAATGTGTGTGTTGGTTCGACCAGCTGCCACCTGAAACTTCCTGGAAGCACCTCAAAATAAATTTCTAGTTTGAGGATTTTAAATTCATATAAGTAATATGAGTGAATATTAAGTAATACAATAAACATGGTGAATTTTCAGGAAGAGGCAGTTCAAGTTAGCTGCATAGGAAGTTCTTGAACTAAACTCCTCCCACAGACACACCAAAGCTACAGCTACATATGGAACAGTTCCTTCTGCTGTTCCATAGTGAAGTGTAAAAGGACTACATCAAGATGGGTAGGAGAAGCAGAAATGTCATCTCATCCAAATCCTCACCCCTGGCACAGTGACATATAATTGGGAGGGATCTCATAAATGCAGAGCTTCTCTTTTAGAAGCAAAGGGATTATGTCCCACATCAGGAACTTCAACCCTTGGGACCTGTAACAGAGAGGCAAACCCCCAAAATGCCTGGCTTTGAAAACCAGTGGGGCTTATATCTAAGAAATAATACCAAAGGGCTGTAGGGAATTAAGATCCTGCTTTTATCCTCATGAGCAGACTCACTCATCCTGGGACTCAGAGCAAAGGCAGCAGCTTGAAAAGCACTTAGAGCATTTCTGAAGGAGATTTATTTGTTAATCCTAAGGCATCTGCTGGAGGGGCAGAAACCTGTTGGGACTCTCGCTAGGGATGGCCAGTTTTGTGTTCTCCCTTTGTCTTACTAGAGCCTGTGGGAGTGTCCCAATCCCAGTGGCTCCTGTGGCCCTGCGAAAGCCAGAAGACACATGCAGCCCACACAGAGGTCCTTGCATGTCCCTTGCATGCCTGGCCTGATAGCAGGGTGGAGGGGGGATGCATTTCTGGTCCCCAGAGGGCTGAAATAATTGGAGAAACAGTTCTCAACAGGTTGCTACCCCCAAGGCATGGTACACATAATGAACTAAAGCACAACCTCAGTCTTCCTGTGAAAATGCTTATTTATATATTTGCTATCAACTTAAAATAGACTTTTTTTTCCCGAAGATTTTATTTATTTGCCAGAGATCACAAGTAGGCAGAGAGAAAGGGGGAAGCAGGCTCCCTGCTGAGCAGAAAGCTCGATAGATACGGGGCTTGATCCCCAGAGCCCTGAAATGACCTGAGCCGAAGGCAGAGGCTCAACCTACTGAGCCATCCAGACGCCCCTTAAAATAGACTGTTATATTTATAAGTTGCTATATGTGAGCCTCATGGTAACAAAGCAAAAGTCTATCATAGATACAGAAAAGATAATAGGAAAGGAATCTAACACTAGAGAAAGTCATCAATTCACAAGAGAAAGAAGGAGAAGAGAAAAGGAACAGAAAAAAACAAAGAACAGTCAGAAAACAATGAACAACATAACAATGAGCACATACCTGGTAATAATTACTTCAGATGTAAATGGGCTAGATTCTCCAATCAAAATCATAGAGTGGTTGAAAGAATTTAAAAAACAAACAAACAGGGGCGCCTGGGTGGCTCAGTGGGTTAATGCCTCTGCCTTTGGCTCGGGTCATGATCCCAGGGTCCTGGGATCGAGCCCTGCATGGGGCTCTCTGCTCTGCGGGGAGCCTGCTAATTCCTCTCTCTCTCTCTCTCTGCCTGCCTCTCTGCCTACTTGTGATCTCTGTCTGTCAAATAAATAAATAAAATCTTTAAAACAAACAAACAAAACAAAAATGAAGACCCATGCTTCCTACAAGAGACTCACTTTAAATGTAAGGACATGCACAGACTGAAAGTGAAGGAATGAAAAGTGAGGTTTTATGCAAATGGAAACTGAAAGAAAACTTGGGTAGTTATATCAAACAAAATACACTTTTAAACAAAGACTGCGATGAAAGACAAAGATGGTCATTAAATATGATAAAGGGTCAATTCAACAAGAAGATACAACATTTATAAATATTTGTGCACCCAACATAGGAGCACCTAAATATATAAAGCAAATACTAACAGACCAAAGGGGAGGATTTGACAGCAGTGCAACAATAGTACTATAGTAAAATGTAATACAATAACAATAGGGGACTTTAATATCCTACTGACTCTCACAGTTATGCAAACACACTATCTGTGTTTCTAGACCCAGGCACTTCAAGACAAAAACTAAGTGTGTGCCTCTCAGAGCATCTGGTTGACCCAGAAGAGATCTAGAGAGTGAGAATAAAAGCAAGAAAGAGACACGGACAGATGACTGTTTTAAAGCATCCTGTTCTTTTCTTCCACAACATGTATTAAAGTAGTATCGACAAATACATCCCTCTTCCACTAGATAGTGAGGGGCACCAAGGCAAGGATCTGTTTATCACCATATTATAGCACCTAGCTCTGTGCCTGATACATAGTAAATCTTTATTGGATACATAGATTTTAAAGATGGGTGGATAGCTTTAGACAGGTGCAGCAGATGGATGCCAATAGATTATTTTGGAAGTCATAAAGTGGGAAAGGGAGAAAAAAACAGAAAATACCAAAAACATTTTAGTAATGTGTAATTCACAGAGGAAAAATGAGTGATCTTCTTTGATCTAACCAACTGTCATGTTATTATAGATTCTCATGTCCAGTCTATAACTGGGCAGAATAAAAGGACATGTGTTTGTTGCCCAGCACGAAGTTTGTAGTGACAAGCAAAACTGGATAGTACTATTTTGGGTTACTGAGGACATTTGTGGAATCTCTTTCTCTGAAAATGGGGAGAGCCTTTCATTTCTGTGATGCTCTTCATGTTTTGTTAGGAGGCAGTAGGATGTGGATCTCTCGTTTTTTCATTCCTGTGGGTTGATGGTAAAGTGTCCTCCTCCCCCGCCCCCTCTTTTTTCTATCTGGCTTTAAGTGATCTTATTCAGTTCATCTTAGCTTTGATAATTATCTCTGAACATACATTTCCCTGCTACATTCTGAACAGTTCACTCTTTTATCAGGTATCAGAGTAACACTGCTTCTGCTGTTCTTGAAACAATTACCAACATTCAACCCAAAGAGAGTGGAGGGGGTGTGGGAGAGACCCGGGAAGCCATCGTCTATAGATTATCTGAAGATATGCTGAGCAAACTGCCTCCTGATTACATTCCTCATGAGGTAAGCTACACCCTTTGCCCCCTGGTATGTATAGGGCTGTCTTTGGGTTCTACAAAGCCTAGGATGTCCTGGGACAGTTGATTTCATTCTCTTCCCTCTCTATTCATTCCTGCTTCCTTTGCAACTCTTTTCTTTTAACCTTGTGGTTTCTTCCTTGCTTTGTCTCAAGTACCCTGCAAAATATGATCTGCACTTTTCCTGATGCCTTTCTTCATCCACCTCCTACTCTATCTTCTGTTTCAATTGCCTTTTCTCTACCCTTCTCCCATCTTTGGATTCCTCTGTCTTTGGATCCCCAGACATCTTATCCTTCTAGGCTGGAAATGTCTCTCCACTTCTCTTACCCATGCCGGCTTTGTCCACTCAGCCAGTGGACAGTCCACCCAGCCAGGAAAGCAAGCCATTTAAATGAATTCACTCCACATGGGGATGGCAATAGTTTTCTATTTCTTGAACCTCTCAGCTATTTGCTTATTGACCTAAGCCAGTTTTTCTCAAAATATTTTTAACCTCAGGACCCCTTTACAAAATGACTGAGGACCCCAAATAGCTTTTGTTTATGTGGGTTTAAACTACTGATATTTAATATAGTAGGAGTTTAAACTGATACATTTCAAAAATATGTATTAATTATTACAAACTAACAGTAAAAAAAAACCCACTATATACTAACACAAATAATATTTTTATTTAAAAAAATTATATTTTCCAAGACAAAAAAAATCATTGAGAATAGTGGGATTGTTTTACATTTTTGCAAATCTCTTTCAGGCCCATTTAATAGAAGGTAGGTAGATTTTCATATCTGCTTCTGTATTTGATCTTTTGTGATCCCATATGTTACGTAGCTCTGGAAGACTTCTCTGCATATTCTTGAGAGAAGAAGAGTTAAAAAGTCAAGTGATGTTTTAGGATTACTATGAAAAACATTTAACTTTGTGGACTCCCTGAAAGCCTCTCTAGGCCTGAGGGGATCTTTGAGAACAGCTGATCTAAAAAAAAAAAAAAAAGAAAGAAAGAAAAGAAAAGAAATCCTTAATTGTGGTAAAACTTCTGGGTGGTTGAAATTTCTGTGAAAGGTCCTCTTTCTTGGTCTTTCTTGGTCTCCTTCTTCACGCAAGAAGACGGGGTTGTGTCCTCTGGCCATCTAGGACCTCCTCTCTCTTGTTTTCAGCCTCCACTCCTCACTGCTGACGGTCAGAGTCCCAGATGTGGCTGAGTCAAGGGTAGCTCTTCAACCAAGAAGGGAGAGGCTAACGCCCTAGTAGTGTAACTGTGGTCTTGTGTCTACCCTGACTTGCTTTCCCAAGTCCGGGGAAAATTGATCTTGTTTGCTGGGAGCCCCGAGGCTGCTTGAGTACAGGCCTCCCACTGCAATGAGTACCCTCAACAATAAAAAACATTTTCTGGCTTCTTAAAATGGTTTTTGCTTCTGTTATGTAAATAGGTACCAAGGCATTTGGCCAAGATACTGAAATCCATTGCTTCACATAGAGATAATTGTAGTAGGGGGGGAGCATTTTTGCAGACGGATACATGGTGTAAGTACATACTTTCAGTGGCTCATTGTAAGTGATCTTCAGGAGACAGGTGAGGCATAAAACCTGCCTGCAAACATTTTCAAAGCTGGCACATGAAGGTGAGCTAAAACTCACTCTGGTTGACTAGACCACAGGTTCGTATTACCAGAGGAGCGGGGCCAGGATCTTGGGATAATTTGAGCTATCCAGGCTTGGTCAGGGCCACTTCCCCAAGTTCTCTGTTCTGGCAGTTCTCTAGCAGGGACTGAACGCGAGGGATGTCACTAAGTGGTTTGCTAAATGGGAAGGAGTTTGTACTAGAGCAGCTAAAACGGTTTCCTCCTCCAAGATCACTTACCTTTTAGTGTCCTTTATTTCACTTCTGAGAGATGTATTCTTGAAAATGTGGCTGTAAAGTGAATTTTGTAAATTGAAATATAATTATACTATTGACTTCCATGGTAAAAACGCAGCCACATCACTCAAGAAGAGACTACCGGGTCCCGGAAACCTAATGAAAATCCTATGTAAGACTGCAACACATCTTTCTTCTTATTAATAAAAAGATAATTTTAGGCTGCAACAATAACCATATTCAAAGTAAAATCAGTACTAACATTAGATTTTCAAGAGTTTCAGTTTTTCCTAAGCTTGTCTGTATTGCAAAAGAATTTTCTCATTTAAAACTGTAAGTAGGCATAAACAATGAATTCTGTTATGCTGAAAATAAATAAATAAATAGCCGTAAGTAGGGCAAGGTGATTAGTTTGGGGCTGTTAGCATATTAAAAGGTAGCTGGGTTATTGATGTGACATGGTGCCAGTACCCGGGCTGAATTTCCCACTTATGGGGGCTGCAAAAGTATTTCCATAATTTCCTTCTTCCTTCAGTGTGAATTTCTACAGAGTAGTCATGATTTAAAGGGGGCTGGAGGTTGAAGGGCTCACGATGGGAAGGAGGCAGCGGAGCCTGTAAAAATGTAAATTCCAGAACCAGGAATTTAGGAGGATGCCTGAAGGTTGGTATGGTGACTGTGTTAGGGACCTCCACCAGCATGTTTGGGATTGCAATATCATTTGCTCTCCCTGCCCAGACACTCCCACCTGGACTGTCCGATTTTATATCACCGCTTCCCTGAGTTTGTGCTTCCCCTCTTCATCCGTTGTTCATTAGAAGTGGCCCAGCTGCAGGAAAGGGACACGTCAGCACCATGGTTGCTGAATGGGACACTTCAGCACCATGGTTGCAAACGTGTTCTGGAAAATGAGGGGAATGGCCCAGATGAGCCTGAAGTCCATCGTCTTTAACATTCCATGACTCAAGAAGGGGGGCTGTGGGTGTCTCCAGCAGAGAATCCTGCAGCTGGCTTTCTGGTGGTTCTGTGGACCAGTACATCTCTCTAAATTCTGTCCCCCTCCATGCGCCTCTCCTTACCCTTCCTATACTGGCATCTTGATTGTGGCAAGGAGAAACTTCAGATCTTCGTATGAGTTCTTGCCGATATTCGTAGTCAGCCTTTTCTTGGGGATAGGTCACTAAATTCAAATATGCATATATATTGGCTTATTTTCCAATAATTATTATATTTTATTATTCCCAGAACCAGATGCTTTTATATTGATCTCTTCGAATGGTCAATAAATGGTATACTAAAGGGGCAAATGACAGGTGCTTAATGGCTCTCACACAAAGTCAAATATTTTCATTGATTAGATTAGGAAAGGCTCTCTTGAGACCACCTAACCAGGGCAATAATGATCTTAGGAAGCTGCAACCAATGATTCATCGGTTGCTTGCTCTGTAAAGATTTTGGCCATATTAACTTTCTGTGACATTTCTAATAACGACTCTGTAAGCATTATGAAAAAAAAAAACATGCCAAACTGTACTTTTACAAAGGTTAGATTGCAAAAGAATATTTAACTGACACTTAGCACTTAATCATTTGAAAGGGGGAAAAGGTACAATTTTGTTTCAGCTTTTTAAAGTACATTTCCAATTACCAACTAAGTACAATCAGTAGGGAATAAAAACCATTTTAGTTGAACAGTAGTTTTTGAGGCCTGGAAAATGGGGAATTTAATGTCAAGTTTGGTTCCGCAAGAGATATTTTAGAATCCATTTGGTCTAGTAGAGATATATCCAGAGGAAGAAAAAGAATAGAGAAAGAAGAGCTCATTGGAAGAGAAATGACAGATGATTTAAAAAAAAAAAAAATCCTTTCTTGTATGCTTTTTTTTTTTTTAAGGTAAAAGCTCGTTTGATAAAGATGGGACATCTCAATTCAATGAACATATTTCTTAGACAAGAAATTGACAGAATGCAAAAAGTCATCTCAATACTTCGCAGTAGCCTGAGTGATCTAAAATTGGCCATTGAAGGGACAATCATTATGAGTGAGGTGAGCTATGATCTCAATTTTCATTTCCCTCTTTTGTTGGTGTTGCCCATTCTTATCTTTTCACTCACTCCTTTTCAGAATTTGAGAGATGCCCTGGACAACATGTATGATGCTCGCATACCTCAGATCTGGAAAAGAGTGTCCTGGGATTCATCCACACTGGGCTTCTGGTTTACTGAACTTCTGGAAAGAAATGCTCAGTTTTCTACTTGGATATTTGAAGGGAGGCCCAATGCATTTTGGATGACTGGTTTCTTTAATCCCCAAGGTAGGTGCTCATAAGAGAGTGGGCAAAGTGGGAGGATGAGGGTGTAGTAGCGCTGTGTAATAAATACATATGATAATACCACTGGAGGTACAGCTTGCTAAGTGCTGAAGACATGTTTTCAAATGCTGGAAACCACAGATGAACCTTCTGTATTTGTTTTATAAATTTGATCTGAAATTCATTCTATCATTGCTTCCATAATAATGGAAGCAACCCTTTCATTTTTCTTCTCATCTGCCTCAGCAAGCCTGTGGTTAGGACATGTGAAATAGTAAAGTATTGTTCAAATCCTAATTTTAAATTTTTATGAAAATGACAAACATGAAGCACCCACATAGGCAAAAATTGTTTCCAGATTTCAGGAAATTAGACTGATTTCAAAAACCATCCTGTGGCAAAATTTTTGTGGAGTGAACTTCTAGAGTCTGTCCCTACTCAGATCCCCCCCTGAAATTGTGCTTTGTGATTCTGCTGCATTTCTTCCTTCACTCTAGACATTTTTACTAAATTACTGACTAGATGTCTATTGAAATAATAATAAACTATATATCATTTGGCAAGCTCATCAAAACCACCATGGTTAGTGTTTCAGACTTTAAAAATGTGGCATTCAGGGGCGCCTGGGTGGCTCACTGGGTTAAGCCGCTGCCTTCGGCTCGGGTCATGATCTCAGGGTCCTGGGATCGAGTCCCGCATCGGGCTCTCTGCTCGGCAGGGAGCCTGCTTCCCTTCCTCTCTCTCTGCCTGCCTCTCCATCTACTTGTGATTTCTCTCTGTCAAATAAATAAATAAAACCTTTTAAAAAAAAATGTGGCATTCATAAAGTTCTGAAACATGGCAACTTTTTTGTCTACTATAATGTGGATAGTTTTACTTGAAGTAATTATTTCTTTTAAAGTTTTTATTTAAATTCTAGTTAGTTAACCTACAGTGTAATATTAGTTTCCTGTGTACAATATAGTGATTCATTGCTTCCATGCATCACCCAGTGCTCATCACAGCAAGGGTGTTCCTTCATCCCCATCACCTGCATCACCCATCTCTCCACCCCCTTCCCCTCTGGTAACATAGTTACTGGTCTGTTTCTCTGTTTGCCTTTCTCTCTGTGTATTATTCCCTTTGCTTATTCATTTTCCCCCCTTAAATTCCATGTATGGACGAAATCAGATGATATTATCTTTCTCTCACTTATTTTGCATAGCGTAATATTCTAGCTCCATCCATGTTGTTGCAAATGGTAAGATTTCATTCCCTTTTTTATGGCTGAGTAATATGCCTGTGTGTGTGTGTGTGTGTGTGTGTGTGTGTGTGTGTGTATGTGTGTGTGTCTATAACATCTCTTCTTTATCCATTCATCAGTTGATGGACACTTGGACTATTTCCATAATTTGGTTATTGTAGATAATGCTGCTATAAATATCAGGGTGTGTGTATCCCTTTGAGTTAGTATTTTGTATTCTTTGGGTAAATACCTAGTAGGGTCATTGCTGGATCATAGAGGAGTTCTATTTTTAACTTTTTGGGGGAACTTCCATACTGTTTTCCAGAGTGGCTGCACCAGTGTGCATTCCCACCAACAATGTTCCCCTTTCTCTCCATCCTTGCCAACACCTCATGTTTCTTGTGTTGTTGATTTTAGCCATTCTGACAGGTGTAAGGTGATATCTCTTGTACTTTAGATTTGCATTTCCCTGATGATAAGTGATGCTAAGCATCTTTTCATGTGTCTCTTGGCCACCTGCATGTCTTCTTCAGAAAAATGTCTATTCATGTTTTCTGCCTATATTTTAATTGGATTATTCATTTTTGGGATATTGAGTTTCACAAGTTCTTTATGTATTTTGGATACTAACCCTTTTTAGGATATGTCATTTGCAAATATCTTCTCCCATTCTTTAGGCTGCCTTTTAGTTTTGCTGACTGCGGAAGATTTTTATTCTGACGTAGCCCTAATAGTTTATTTTTGCTTTTGTTCCCCTTTTCCCAGGAGATATACCTAGAAAGAAGTTCCTCCAGCCCATGTCAAAGAGGTCATTGGTTGTGTTCTCTTCTAGGATTTTTATGGTTTCAGATTTCATATTTGGGCCTTTAATCCGCTTTGAGCTTATTTTTGTGTATGGTGGAAAAAGTGGTCCAGTTTCATTCTTTTAAATGTTGCTGTTCAGTTTTCCCAACACTATTTGTTGAACAGACTGTCTTTTTACCATTGACTATTCTTTCTTGCTTTGTTGAAGATTAATTGACTATGTGATTGTGGATTAATTTCTGGATTTTCCATTCTGTTCCATTGATCTGTGTGTCCATTTCTGTGCCAGGACTATAGAGTCTTGGTCACTATAACTTTGTAATATAACTTGAAGTCTGGAATTGTGATGTCTCCAGCTTTGCTCAGCTCTTCCAAGATTCCTTTGGCTATTCAAGGTCTTTTGTGATTCCATATAAATTTTAGGACTGTTCGTTCTAGCTCTATGAAAAATGCTGTTGGTATTTTGATAAGGATTGCATTAAGTGTATAGATTTCTTTGGGTGGGTTAGATTTTTTTTTAATTTTTTATTTTCAGCATAACAGTATTCCTTGTTTTTGCACCACACCCTGTACTCCATGCAATCCGTGCCCTCTCTAATACCCACCACCTGGTTCCCCCAACCTCCCACCCCCCCGCCACTTCAAACCCCTCAGATTGTTTTTCAGGGTCCATAGTCTCTCATGATTCACCTCCCCTTCCAATTTCCCTCAACTCCCTTCTCCTCTCCATCTCCCCTTGTCCTCCATGCTATTTGTTATGCTCCACAAATAAGTGAAACCATATGATAATTGACTCTCTCTGCTTGACTTATTTCACTCAGCATAATCTCTTCCAGTCTCCATTCCTGATTAAAACGCTTCAAAGTATAGGGATAGAGAGAACATTCCTGAACTTCATAAAATCTATCTTTGAAAGACCCATAGCAAATATCATCCTCAATGGGAAAAAGCTTACAGCCTTCCCGTTGAGATCAGGAACACGACAAGGATGCCCACTCTCACCACTCTTGTTCAACATAGTATTATAAGTCCTAGTAACAGCAATCAGACAACAAAGAGAAATAAAAGGTATCCAAATTGGCAATGAAGAAGTCAAACTCTCTCTCTTCACAGATGACATGATTCTTTATATGGAAAACCCAAAAGACTCCACCCCCAAACTACTAGAACTCATACAGCAATTCAGTATCGTGGCAGGATACAAAGTCAATGTACAGAAATCAGTGACTTTCTTATACACTAACAATGAAAATACAGAAAAGGAAATTAGAAAATTGATTCCATTTACTATAGCACCAAGAACCATAAGATACTGGGAATAAACCTAACCAAAGAGGTAAAGGATCTGTACTCGAGGAATGACAGAACACTCATGAAAGAAATTGAAGAAGACACAAAAAGATGGAAGACCATTCCATGCTCTTGGATTGGAAGAATAAACAATATTAAAATGTCTATACTGCCTAGAGCAATCTATACTTTTAATGCCATTCCGAGCAAAATTCCACCAGTATTTTTCAAAGAGCTGGAGCAAATAATTCAGAAATTTGTATGGAACCAGAAGACCCCAAATCGCTAAGGAAATGTTGAAAAACAAAAATAAAGCTGGGGGCGGGGCCCCTGGGTGGCTCAGTGGGTTAAAGCCTCTGCCTTTGGCTCAGGTCACGATCTCAGGGTTCTGGGATCCAGCCCCACATCAGGCTCTCTGCTCAGCAGGGAGCCTGCTTCCTCCTCTCTCTCTCTGCCTGCCTCTCTGCCTACTTCTGATCTCTGTCTGTTAAATAGATAAATAAAATCTTTAAAAAAAAAAACTAAAAATAAAAATAAAACTGGGGGCATCACGTTACCTGATTTCAAGCTTTACTACAAAGCTGTGATCACCAAGACAGCATGGTACTGGCATTAAAACAGACACATAGACCAGTGGAACAGAGTAGAGAGCCCAGATATGGACCCTCAACTCTATGGTCAAATAATCTTCAACAAAACAGGAAAAAATATACAGTAGAAAAAAGACAGTCTCTTCAATAAATGGTGCTGGGAAAACTGGACAGCTATATGTAGAAGAATGAAACTCGACCGTTCTCTTACACTGTACACAAAGATAAACTGGAAATGGATAAAAGACCTCAACGTGAGACAAGAATCCATCAGAATCCTAGAGGAGAACATAGGGTAGGTTAGATATTTTAACAATATTTGTTCTAATGATCCATGGTCATGGACTGTCTTTCCAGTTTTTTCTTTCCAGTTTTTCAATTTCTTTCATCAGTTTTTATAGTTTTCAGGGTATAGGTCTTTCACTTCTTTAGTTAGGTTTATTCCTAAATATCTTATTTTTTTAAATGCAATTGTAAATGGGATTGAGTCCCTATTTTCTCTTTCTGCTGCATTATTATTGGTGTATAGAAATACACCTGTACCCCTGGGGATAAAAATATATGTTTATAAAAAATAAAAAATTTAAAAAAAATACAACATTTCTGTACACTGATTTTGTTTCTTGCAACTTGACTGTATGAATTCTAGCAGTTTTTTGGTGGAGACGTTAGGATTTTCTGTACAGAGTATCATGTCATATGCAAATGGTAAAAGTTTGACTTCTTCCTTGATTATTTGAGTACCTTTTATTTCTATTTGTTGTTTGATTGCTATGGCTAGGACTTCTAGCACTATGTTGAAAAAAAGTGATGAGAGTGGACATCCCTGTATTATTTCTGACTCTAGAGGAAAAGTTCTGTTTTCCCCTATTTAGGATGATGTGAGCTGAGGACTTTTTATAGATGGCCTTTATTATGTTGAGGTATGTTCCCTCTAAATGTACTTTATTGAGGGTTTTTTCATGAATGGATATTGTACTTTATCAAATGCCTTTTCTGGATCCATTGAAAAGATTGTATGCGGGCACTTGGGTGGTTCAGTCATTAAGTGTCTGCCTCTGACTCAGGTCATGATCCCAGGATCCTGGGACGGAGCCCCATTCCCTGCTCAGTAGGGAGTCTGCTTCTCCCTCTCCTGGTCCCCTTCCTTGTGTTCCTTCTCTTACTATCTCTGTCAAATAAATTGATAAAACCTTTTAAAAAGAGAGAAATGATCATATTATTCTTACCCTCTCTCTTATTAATGTGATGTATCACATTGATTGAATTGTGAATATTGAGTGATCCATGTATCCCAGGAATACATGATTGATTGTGGTGAATGATTTTTTTTTAATATATTGTTGGATTAGGTTTGTTAGTATTTTATTGAGGATTTTTGCATCTATGTTCATCAGAGGTATTGGCCTGTGGTTCTCTTTTTTATGATGTCTTTATCTGGTTTTGGTATCGGGGTAATACTGGCCTTGTAAAATGAATCTGGAAGTTTTCCTTCCCTTTCTATTTTTTGTAATAGTGTGAGAAAAATAGGGTTTCTTTGGACAATTTTAACATAATTTTTAAAAATATGTTCTCTAGATAATGCTGAGTGAAATAAGTCAAGCAGAGAGAGTCAATTATCATATGGTTTCACTTATTTGTGGAGCGTAACAAATAGCATGGAGGACAAGGGGAGATGGAGAGGAGAAGGGAGTTGAGGTAAATTGGAAGGGGAGGTGAACCATGAGAGACTATGGACTCTGAAAAACAATCTGAAGGTTTTGAAGGGGTCGGGGGTGAGGTTGAGGGAACCAGGTGGTGGGTATTGGAGAGGTCATGGATTGCGTGGAGCACTGGGTGTGGTGCAAGAACAATGAATACTGTTACGCTGAAAAAAAGTTTTAAAAAAAGTTAAAAAAAAATGTTTTCTTAGTCACCAAATAAGAATATGCATTAACTCTTTTTTAAATGTTTGGTAGAATTCACCTATGAAGGTTGTCAATTTCTTCCTGATTCAGTTTTGGAAGTTTATGGGTTTCCAGGAATGCATCCATTTTGTCTAGGTTCCTTAACTTATTGGCATGTAACTGTTGATAATAATTTCTGATGATTGTTTCTATTTCCTTGCTGTTAGTCATGATCTTTCCCTTTTCATTCATAATTTTATTAATTTGGGTCCTCTCTCTTTTCTTTTGGATTAGTTTGGCCTGTGGTTTTTCAATCTTACTGATTCTTTCAAAAAACCAGCTTCTCATTTCGTTGATATTTTCTAGTGAATCTGTAGTTTCTATCTCATTGATCTCTGCTCTGATCTTGATTATTTTCCTTCTTTTGTGTGGGGTTGGCTTAATTTGTTGTTGATTCTCCTGTTCTTTAAGGTATAAAGAGTAGAGAGCCCAGATATGGACCCTCAACTCTATGGTCAAATAGTCTTCGACAAAGCAGGAAAAATTATACAGTAGAAAAAAGAAGCTTTGCACAGTGGCATTATCATAGCCAATGAGGTTTATCCAAGGCGCAATTATTGCTAATTGAAAAAAGACAGTCTCTTCAATAAATAGTGCTGGGAAAATTGGATAGCTATGTATAGAAGAATGACACTCAACCATTCACTTACACCATATACAAAAATAAACTTGAAATGGATGAAAGACCTCAATGTGAGGCAGAAATCTGTCAAAATCCTAGAGGAGAACATAAGCAGTAACCTCTTTGACATTGGCCACAGCATCTTCTTTCAAGATATGTCTCCAAAGGCAAAGGAAACAAAAGTGAAAATGAACTTTTGGTATTTCATCAAGATCAAAAGCTTCTGCACAGCAAAGGAAATGGTCAACAAAACAAAGGGGCAACCCACAGGATAGGAGAAGATATTTGCAAATGACACTACAAAGGTCTGATATCCAAGATCTATAAAGAACTCCTCCAACTCAACATACACAAAACAGATAATCACATCAAAAAATGGGCAGAAGACATGAACAGACACTTCTCCAAAGAAGACATACAACTGGCTAATAGACACATGAAAAAACATTCATCATCATTAGCCATCAGGGAGATTCAAATCAAAACCACACTGAGATACCACCTTACCCCAGTTAGAATGGCCAAAATTAACAAGACAGTAAACAACAAGTGTTGGAGAGGATGTGGAGAAAGGGGAAACCTCTTACACTGTTGGTGGGAATGCAAGTTGGTGCAGCCACTTTGGAAAACTGTGGAGACACCTTAAGAAATTAAAACAAACTGAAGGTTTAGGAGAGGAGAGGGTAGGGGGTTGGGTAAGCCTGGTGGTGGGTATTATGGAGGGCATGTATTGCATGGAACCCTGGGTGTGGTGCATAAACAATGGATTCTAGAACACTGAAAAGAAATAAAAAAAGAAAAAAGAAAAAGAAAATTTAGAGCTTCCTTATGACCCTGCAATTGCACTACTACTACCCCAAAGATGCAGATGGAGTGAAAAGAAGGGCCATCTATACCCCAATGTTCATAGCAGCATGGCCACAATTGCCAAACTGTGGAAAGAACCAAGATGCCCTTCATCAGACGAATGGATAAAGAAGATATTGTCCATATATACAATAGAGTATTATGCCTCCATCAGAAAGGATGAATACCCAACTTTTGTATCAACATGGACGGGACTGGAAGAGATTATGCTGAATGAAATACATCAAGCAGAGAGAGTCAATTATCATGTGGTTTCACTTACTTGTGGAGCATAAGGAATAACACAGAGGACATGCAGAGATGGAGAGAAGTGAGTTGGGGGAAATCGGAGGGGAGACAAACCATGAGAGACTGTAGACTCTGAGAAATAAACTGAGGATTTTGGAGGGGAGGAGGTGGGAGTTTGGGGAGCCTGGTGGTGGGTATTATGGAGGACAGGTATTGCATGGAGCACTGGGTGTGGTGCATAAACAATGAATTTTGGAACACTGAAAAAAACTAAATTAAAAACAAAAAAGAATTCACTTATGAATCCATCTGGTCCTAGATTTGTGTTTGTTGGGAGTTTTTGGTTATTGATTCAATGTCTTTGCTGGATATCTGTCTATTCAAATATTCTATTTCTTCTTGTTTCAGTTTTGGTATTTTGTATGTTTCTAGGAATTTATCCATTTCTTATATCCTGTCCAATGTGTAGGCATATAATTTTTCTTAATATTCTTTTCTAGTTGTTTGTATTTCTGTAATGTTGGTTGTTACTTCTCTTTCATTTGTGACTTTATTTATTTGGGTCCCTTTTCTTTTTGATAAGTCTGGCTAGAGGTTTATCAGTTTTATTAATTTTTTCCAAGGAACCAGCTCCTGGTTTCATTGATCTGTTCTATTGTTTCTTTAGTTTGTATATCATTTATTTCTGCTCTAATCTTTATTATTTCCTTCCTTCTGCTGGCTTAGGGCTTATTTGTTGCTATTATCCTAGCTCCTCTAGGTACAAGGTTAGGTTGTTTTTTTGAGACTTTTCTTGCTTCTTAAGCTAGGCATTTATTATTAATACGTCCCTCTTAGAACCACTTTTGCTGTATCCCAAAGGTTTGGGACCATTGTGTTTTCACTTTTATGTGTTTCCATGTATTTTTAAAATTTCTTGTTTGATTTCATGGTTGGCTGATTCGTTGTTTAGTTGCATGTTACTTATTCTCCATGTATTTGGGGTCTTTCCAGATTTTTTTCCTGTGGTTGACTTCTGGTTTCATACCTACTTGAGGTAATTCCTGGCCAAAATAAAGTTATGTTGGGTTCCTTACAGTTCAGCACCTTATAGCTCCACTAGTAATACAATCTAAGAAATATTCACATGTACAAATTTAGGAAGCATTATTGCTACTCACAATATGGTTGACTCTCATAAAATATTAAGTGAAGGAAATAAAACAGAACACATTACAGTGTGTTATACTGTATACATTATAGTCTATGTGTAATGTAGGTATACTGTACAATTCCATTTATACAATGAATCAAAACAGGCAAGACAGAAATCCATGGTGTTAAAAGTTAGACTAGTGGTTGCCCTTGAGACAGAAGGCAGTAATTGCAGAAGGGCACAAGGAGATTCCTGGAGGTCAAGGAATGTTCCATTTCTTGATCTAGATGTTGGTTACATGGCTATTCTCCTGGTGAAAATTCATCAAGCTGCTGTACACTTACAACTTGTGTAATTTTCTTTGTGTAAATAAATAATAGTTCAAAAAATGGTACATCAGGGGCACCTGGGTGGCTCAGTGGGTTAAAGTCTCTGCCTTCAGCTCAGGTCATGATCTCAGGGTCCTTGGATTGAGTCCCACATTGGGCTCTCTGCTCAGCAGGGAGCCTGCTTCCTCCTCTCTCTCTGCCTGCCTCTCTGCCTACTTATGATCTCTGTCAAGTAAATAAACAAAACCTTTTTAAAAAAAATGGTACACCAGAATTGTTCTCCATACACATACATTTATTCACTTCATGCATTTTCAAATATCTAAACATTTTCTAAACTTAAACACTAACCATGGCTGTTTTTATGAGCTTACAAAACTATACACAGTGTACTATTATTTTAATAGGCTTTAGATTTGTAAAGGACAACTCCTAGATTTCACTTATCTATTTTTCTCCCAGAATTTCCACTGAATTTGGGGAGGAAACATTTTTATTATGGTTCTAAGATTGTGAATCTATTTATGAATCTCTCTTTCCTCCTTACCAGCCCTCAATTTGAGTGAGCTGTCACCAGGTAATTCCTGGCTTGAGGGCCTGAAGAAATAACACTTAACTTAATTAGGGTTGTCTAACCATCTTCCATTTGCCAGCCCTTCCGTTAGGTGCTTTCAATGGAGAGAGATTTGAGACCCAATTCACCCCCTAAAGGAGCTCGTAATCTGATTGGTAAGACAGACCCATCAGCAACTTTAACATAATGCGATAAGTGCTCCACCCAAGTGAGAACTGAGTGCCACAGTAGTACAGAGGACAGGGAGATGAATTCGGCCAAGGAGAAGAGTTTCCTAAGACCAGAAGAGCTTTACACAGGAAGCACAGAGTAGGATTTGCAGGGACTCCAGAAAAGGGCATTCCAGCCAGAGGCTTGAGGAAAGAAGGACAACAGTATGGCCAGGGTTCAGGAAGAGGGAGCAGAGGAGGGTGGCAGTGAGGCTGGAGTGCAGAGTCTTCTGGTGGAGGTTAGGCCACATCATAAAGGCAATTGGAAGTCCACAGAGATCACAAGATAATCCCAGGGGAAGGTAGAGGGTAGGCTGGAATATGGAGGTCCAGAGCAATGAGACTTACCAAGTCCAAGGAAGAGAGCCTGGGATCTTAACCAGGTGAAGAGGAAGGGACAGATTTGATGGGGAGATTAAATGGGGGATCTTTGAGAGAACAGAGAGTGGCAATGGCTGGGATTGAAGGGCTGTTCTAGACAAGAAGCCCTGGAAGAGGGACAGGTTGAGAGGAAAACAAGAAACACTCGAATTGTCAGCTAGTGCTGGTAGGACATCCAGGAGGAGAGGCGTGTTGGCCCACTTGGAGTTCAGGAGATGGATAAAGATCAGTGATTTTTAAAAGGATGTGAGGTCATTAAGTACATTTTTTATATTCAGAAGCCGAGAGAGAAGGGTTGGTTGATCCCTGGTTTTCCATAGATGCAGACAAATTAAGTCGTGTATCACAACACACAATCTCTTTCAATGATTGCTTTTTTCCCCATTAGAATTATGACTTAAAATAGCAAAGTATTAATATGAACTAACCTTTAATTGTTACTATTTCTTAAGAAATATTAACAAGCCAGAACATTTACAGAAATACAAATACAGACATACATGTTTTCTCTCTTTGTTCATGATACTAATCCTTTCTCTCCTCTTCATTTCTATTTTCAGCTTAAACTTTGATTTTTTTCTCTCATGACTCTCCATGTCTTAGAAAGCCCTGGACTTATTTAAGCATGTTACCTTTACACACAAGCATATCTATGATTGCTTTCTATTTATAGCATAGAAGAGCAGAAGTCAACTTTCTCTGCACACTAATCACTTGTCTACTTCCTTTTCCTTCTCTTGACATGAGAAACAATTTACTTTCTGTTCCATATTACCTGACCAAATCTGGAAAACATAAAGATTACACTAGCTGCATGCATGTTCACAGGCAGTGTGCCAGCAGATAAAGTGCTTTCCAATTGGAAGCCTCTCTGGTTACTCTTTGACCTTAATAATTGATTTCTCAGCATGACTAGATCTCCTGGGTTTTATATATTCTAATCTAGTCTCCGTTGATGAAATTTCTTTCTTTGGCTCCAGGTATTTAAGCAAATGGGGTTTTTTAAATTAAAAAAAAAAAAAACATGTTTAAGTAAAACACAATGCAGTTTGGGTAGGCCATAGTTTAATCACAAATACATATAGTCAGAATCACCTAGGCTATAAGACATACAAAAAAACATTTACATATATGACCATTCGTTTTATGCTCCTATAATACAGCATCCAGTAATGTCTGATGTATTTTTCCCATCATGCCTCTGGTGATTGCTCCTCGGGCCTAAGTGACTTCAGGACCCACATTGCCACAATGACCGGTGACAGGACTTGCGTCCCCCACCCCTAACACACAGTCTGTGCCTGAGCCGATGCTGTTTATAGCATTGCTCCTTTGCCTTATGGTGGCCTGATATTTTGTCAGTCTTACTTGAAGAGACCACATCTGCCAGCCGCCATGGAGTGGTATTTTCAGCCCCTTTCACAGTCGTTTCTTGTAGCAGTTGATGAGCTCAATCATGTGTCAGTTCGTTTTGATTATGAAAGTGGTCAAGTTCTCTCTATCCATGACCCCCATAACATTTGTTCGATGGCTCGGCTTTTGGCAGCACATGGATTTACCTCCCAGTGGATTCTCAGGGCCAAGAGACCTTTGTGCTCTGCTGGGGTTTCCCAGCAATCATTGGTACACATGTTCACATATTGTTTAAGATTGTGCTTCTCAGGATTCTTGAAGGATTTGTTCGGTCGCTGGTTCCTACAGGTGTATCTTTTCAGAGCATCATGTACACCTGATTGATTCTCATTTGTGTGTGTGTTTGTGTCTGTGTCATAAGTGGGGACTATGAATTATGAGCTTGATTTCAAGTGGGTATTGACCACCTTGTAAAACCTCTTAATTGATGGCCATGGTTTACCATTTGATGTTAGGTATGACTCACAGGCACTGCTAGTGCAGAAGCTGAATGTAGTCTCCAGCCTCATACCTCTATAGGAAATTGAAGCATGCAGTATCATTATTCTCCAAATATTTAACTCAGTCTGGAGCTTGATGCCAACTTGCATTAGTTTTTCTCTTTTCTCTTCAGTGTCTCAAAAAGCCACGTCAGTCTGTCATAGCAGATATCAGTGACAACTTATATAGTGGTACAAATCAAGATTTTCAGAGAGGATTTTACTGAAGCAAGGGATACGTTTTGTCCTGTATCTTTTGATACAGTAAAATCATCTACAATCTCTTGCCTGTGAATTTGTTTTCAGGCAACATCATCAACTAGCAGCACTCTCTGAATGCTTGTCTTATAAAAGCCTGTTATTTGTGGGGTGGAAAAGTACACTGAGAGTTAACAGAGCTTTGTGATTGGAAGGAACTGGGAGATTTCTTCTAATCCCATAACAATCCTAAGCATACCCCATGGCTATAGTTTTTGCAGAACCAGAACGGACTCTAACTGCAGGAAGCCAGGTAAACCTCAGGGTGCTAAACCTCTATCTGAGTGATAGTCCTTACCTGCTCTGTCTGCAGGCCACAGAATGATAAGAGGACTGGACATCTTAGAAATGCCTCCAGATTGAGTAACAACCCATCTTCCTTGCCTTCGTGTGGGAGGGGCTTAGGTGCACCTGGCTTCAGTCACAACCACATCCCTTATCATTCTAGTTTCTGTACATGTTTATCTTCCTTACCAACAGTCTAATCACTTGTAATCTGGCCAGCCTCATCATTGTTCTCTCCAGGGCCACCAAATCTAGTGACCTTCTTGCCAACTTCATTCCCCTTCACTATACTAGAATGTCGATTCTGGAAACTCTTTCACACTTTGGTTTTCATTTATTACCTTCCTTGTTTCTCCTTCTCCTTCTCCTAGGACTGCTTCTTGGTCTACTTTGTAGGTTCTTCTCAAGCAAGTTCTGCCCTTGGCCCTGGTATCTATGTGGATGACATCAGCCATTCTCACAGATGTAACTATTTATCCCTACTTTTGACTGACTCATCCAAAGTCCTGGTTTAAGATTCTGGTTCTTCACTTCCAACTGCCAATATAGAATATTCCATCTTCCTGTGAACCTTACCAATACTACCATCACGTCACCTTCCTCCTAAACCATCCTTACGAAGATTCTGCTACATTTTCTTGTGTATCGCCATGTTCCAGATCACCCAGTTCTTGTGAACGGTCCTCTCACATGCAAAGAGCTTGGAAGAGGGAAAACAAGAAAGCATAGTGTGGTAGCAAACAAGAGGGGGAAGTAGGAAGTAGTGACAGATGCTACTAGAGGTCAAGTAAGATAGGACCAAAAGTGGTCAGATGACTTTATTGATAAGGAAACTGTTGGTAGAGGAAGTGTCAGTGGAGTAGATGGAGAAGTGGAGGAGTGAGACCTCAGGTGAGTGAGTGAGACAGCAGGAAACAGAAAGACAGAGTATGGACAGGAAGGAAAATTGTCTTAATTTCTCAAGAAATTTGGCTTTGAAGAGGACAAGCAAGTTGGAGGAGTGGTTGTAAGAAGATAGGATTCTCTTTTTTTTTTTTTTTTTCTTTTAATGGTAGGAGAATCTTAAATCTATTCAAATACATGTGGGAAGAAGCTAGGAGAGAGAGTAAAAAAAACAGAGAGTGCAAAGATAACAGAGAGGGGTTAAAGAGGCAAAGAGGGAATGGCTCCCAAGTAGAGGGACGCACTCCGAGCAGGTGGAGGGAAACCATACCCGTTGTAGTAAGAATAATAAGGAAGGAAAGAGGGTAGGTGCAAGTGAGTTTGTCAGATTGATGGCAAGAAGTTAAGGCACTTCCTGTCTGACACTTTCTATTTTCTCCTTGAAGAAGGAGGCAAAGTGATTTCAGGAGCAAGAAGGTGTCAGAAGACAGATTTAAGAAGAATGGCAGGTGTTTGAGAAAGTGGGCTACTGAGGGAGACAAGGAAATATTGCTGGGTGGTTTTGAGAATCCCATCAGGGCTAGTCGCAACTACGTAACTATCTATTGTTCAGTGGCCTGGGATAGGCGTATGAAGGGGGACATTTGGATTCACCTAGGGTTGAGGTTTTGCTGGGCAGGTGGTGGAAAGAATGGATCTAGATGGGCAGGAAAGAAGTAAAGGAAAGCTGGAGCTCAGGAGGTCTTCAGAAAAGATGAGTTTGGGGAATGAAGGGGTCAAGATTCTGAATGGAGGCTGAAGCAGCCCAGATGATGGAGAATGCTTAGCGAATGGGGGCAGACAGTATTTGGGGTATGTGGCCAGAGGATGTGCTTGTCAGAGCACCAGAGAGTCTCATAAAGGATGAAGGAAAAACTGGAAAGGACTGTGTTTTTAGAGTTGAGCAGGGCTCCAGTAAGAGGAAGAAGATGGAATGTCCTGTGCAGAGGTGGGAAAATGGGAGAGTCGGTTAACCATCGAACCACTCCTAAGGGAACACTGGAAGGGTTTGGCTGGGGCAGGGGAAAGGAAGCATAAAGTAGCACACAGAGAAGAGAACACAGCTCAGGAAATTAACACTTTGGTGCATGGGGAATGGTGGATGAAGCAGAGGCCACCATTAGGCCCAGCTTTCCCACTTGAACTCAGGTTCTGTTGGAGCCAACCGTGTCCTGGATTAACAACATGCCAGAGAACACGTGTGCCTCAGGGGACTTTGGAAGGAGTTCGCTTCTACTACTGACAGCCTTCCTAATGTTTTGCTGGTACTGTGAGGCATTTCTGTTCCTACTTGTCAAATTTGTTCCTTAAAAAAATGTGGGTCAGTGAACTGTCCAGTAGCCTGCTGTGGAGATCTTTCTACAGAGCAGTGGCTCTCAGATCCGCCTCTCCAACTGAATGACCTGAGAGACAATTAATATATAGTAATGCCTGGAGCTCCAGACTAATTATATCAGAATTGGTGAGGAGGCCTCTGGAGGAGGCCTCTGGAGTCTGTACAATCCGTTTCTTAAACTCACCTGGGTCATTCTAATGTGTGAAGAAACCCAACCTTAGACTTGCTACCTAGTATGTGGTCTACCAGCCAATGGCTTCTGTATCACCTGGGAGCTTGAGAGAAACAGAGAACCTCAGGCCCCACTCTTGACCTACCTATGGAGTCATAATGTGTGTTAGATATGAGCTCCTTCCCCAGCAGATATCTATGAAACATAAACGTTTGAGAAGCCCTGCCTTGAAACTGTGCTGATGCCGGGGTCTCACCTCTAGATTCTGACTTCATTGATCTGGGCTGTGGCCTGGCTTCCCAGATAGTTCTAATTTTCAGGCAGGTTTAAGATTCCCCACCTTACAGCATCTAGCAAAGCATCAGGAAAGCTGCCTGGTGCCTTTTGATTCAACTGGGTGGATCAACCCCATCTTTGTTTAATGATTTCTGACCTTTATTTAACTTACTAATGAACTCCGTTTGCTTCTCATTTGGGGAAAAAACTGCCTGTCATACACTTGTGGCAGGAACATCATTTCTCCTCATCTTTGGAGATGCTACCAGGAGGCTTGGTAACTAATAAGACAGGAAATATTGCCCAACCTAAGGCCCATTACATAAGGACTGGCTCATTTATTAAAGAAAAAAAATGGCTGATAGGACCGTCATTACAGAATACCAGCCTCCTCCTGATCAAACAGAGACAAGCAACCTTCCCGATTAGTTGTTTCTTTAGGCTTTTCTTAGGCCTTGTTTGAAGTGACACTTGAACTCTACAGCTTTCTTTAAGCTGACTGACTACACTCGTCAAACAATAGTAATTAGTTTGCTGAAATGTTGGGTTACTACTGTTATAGGAATTAAGACATAACAAGTGTTACTTTAGACCTGAATTTCCAAAGTATAACCCCAGCTTAACAGTGAATTTTTTAAAGAACATACTTGACAAGTGTTTTAAGATTTCATTGTGCTGTATGAGTTTGAAGGGGAAAAAAATTTTTTTTTTCCAAAACATCTCATTTGGACTGCATGCAACTCAGATGTTTGAATAGTCAAATCACCCATTTCCATGTGGGTGGTTATATCTCATGAACAGAAGTTTATTATTGGTGAAGACTTTCCCCAGCTCGCTTCAGAGTCAAACATATGAATGCATGAATCACTTTTCCAGCACTGATGATTGAAATTTTGTTTAAGAATTATTAGAACTAAATTGGTGCCAAGACAAAAGTACTGCTTTTCAAGTTTTTATAAAGAAAAATGGATCAATAGTCTTTTAAAATTATACAGGCTTCAGAAAACACAGATTTTGATTCCATTAGCCTTGATATTAGTCGACAAGAAAGATGGTCATTCATTTTTTTAAATTCAATAATGAAGATTTCAGTGGATTTACTGCAGTTTGAATTCCACAAGATCGTGTTTTTCTTTTCAGGAAGCCAAAGCAAAACTATGAAGACTTGAAAAATTATGTGTCTTCTCCATGTTCTCTGGGTGAGAATGGCCCAGGGAATAGTTCCCCTACCCTCCACTTTCAGGCCTCAACTACATTTATTTAACCTTTTCCTTTCTTAACAGCTCAAGATAATCTGTATTCCAGATCCCATCTACCAGCATCCTAAGGGTGTTGCCTAAATCAGGAGGGGTACTGTTCACATAAACTAGACAACATCCTGCGTACTCCCCAGTAGGGAGGCGATAAGAGATGCTCTCACCCTAATGGCATTCGAGATTTTTAGAGCTTTCTGACAATGACAGAAGTCTTCAAAGCAGATGTGTTACATGAGTGAGAATCCCACGCATGCATCATCTGGCACCTGTGTCATTGTCCTGAATGCCATATGGAGAGAGGTTAAAATTATAATTTAGTTAGAATTTAAAATATTAGAGAAAAATTCAATTATTCAATTTGTGCAGATGGATGGTTAAGACCAAGACTCATGTCTTATGCATTATGACCTTGTAGATTCATAGATCATGGATGAATTTTTAAAATATCACAAAATAGGGTCGATTGAATTCCAACTCTACTTGGATACACAACATCTAATATGCCACATGGAGGTATGCTTAGTGTTGAATGATGAAAATGACATTCATGGAAGGACTTGCAAGAAAGAATTGTTTATTATTGTTGTGGTCACTGTTTGGTTTATAGCTTCCTGGGGAGCTTTCCAGGTGTAATCTGAAAACAATCCCCTTATGCAGAAGGCAGGGAGAGACTAAAGAAGAGGCAGGCCCCTCCAGATTGGTAGGTGGCAGGTTTTATAAGTAAGGGCACTTACTTGTAAGAGAGACTTATCTTGGGTGGCCACGAGCTATTCAGATCTCTGTACCCACACACCAAATATTTAAAGTTTACACAGAGGACTTAACTGGGTCCAATCATGTATATCCTCCAGATGGCCTCAACAGCACATTATTAGCTCAAGGCTATGTCCTTAGGGCAGCCTCTGGTAGCAGGAAAGGCAGGTGGAACACATTTCAAGGAAAGGGAAGGTGGGGAGGAGCCTCCAATTGCCCAGGTGAAGCTCATGGGTCAGCCTGTGGCCATGTCCTCTTGATGACCTTCCCCAACACTTGATGACCAGCTCCTACAATCTCCTGGGCCCCCCTCTACTGCAACGAGACCTGAGCCATCAGCAAGGGGTTTCACTAGCATAGAGGAGGCTCTTTGGGCAGCCATTGGCTACACCACAGGCAGATGCCACAACAAAAGTATGGATACATGTAAGAGAAAACACAGATTAAGACAATGATTCCAAAATGAGTCAAAATTTTCTCCAACAAGACCTCCATGGTTCAAACTACTGATTTACTAAGTCCCCTGGGCTGGGAGTTGGATTACCCAGGCCATTCACTGATCTCCTCGTGTGATTTAATAAAGATGATACATTAGCAGACTCATCAGGAATGAACACACAGCATTCTTTTTTATATAATGGCAGAGATGCTTCCTTGCAAGGCAGTAATAATAATAATAACAAGGCCATCCTATGTTGGGATAGTTTTTCTCAGTAGAGACATTTCAGTGTTTGGTAAGGACATGCTCTGTTGGCTGTCATTCCAGGCTTGCTGAATGGATTTCGTAAGGGCTTCTGTGTGTGTAAGAACATCCTCCAGGCCAATGGACAAAGACTGTGGCCAAAGGATTGTGCCAGGGGAAAACTACATACCGACCTGGCCTTGAGGAGAGGGAAACTGGCAGTTTTAGGAACTTGACCTGGTTGCACATACCATCCATGTTGATGGAGGTAGGCAGCCCTGTCAGGTGTGAGCTGATGGACTGAGGGTGAGATATGTCAGACCCCACCCTCTCTCCTCTTTCAGTGGTGCATCTTCCATTTCAGGCGTAGTACATTTCAATGGGTCTGGCTTGCAGCAGGACAGTGGGATCCCAGGGAAGATTGAGTAGCTCCCCCTTAGCCAGGGGTGTGAAGTAATACCCATCCCAGCAGGACATCCCATTGCAATTCCCAGTAGGTAATTCCTTTCCTAGGCATAGTGGGGGTTGGTGTTCTCAGCAGCATAGCATGTTGATCTGGGGCAATGGCTGTTTCCTGCAGTTTCCATACCTGTATGGGATTAGGGACCTCAGCAGGGGTCCCAGTCCGGCATATGAGGCAACAGGCCTTACTAGTTGATCATTCAAGTGTAGTGTATTAAAGCCTGAGACTACCGTATCTCATTGGGCTAAGGTGGCTTTACCTATTTCTAATTTAATCTGCTGCTTTCATATTCCAATTGTCCTTTCACAGTGCACCCCTCCCACCCCCCGCTACTACTTGCAGGTTGTAGGGGAGATGAAGCTGCCATGCCATGTCATGTGATTTTGCCCAGTCCTGTACATCATGACCTTTGGCATGTGACCCCTGATCAGTGTCTTAGTCAATGAAGGTATCCATACATGCTGCTTAGCTTCTCTAGTCCCCTAATGGTGATTGCCTGCTTTGTGTGGTGACAGGGGAAAGCTTGGCTTAGACCAGATGTGGTATCTACACAAATGTAGATTCCTCTCAGAGGGAGGGCCCAATATAATCAATTTTTCAATCCCTTACCGGTTGGGAACTCTGGTGGATGGCCCCAGACTCCTTTAGAAGTTACCTTGGGCATTGTTTAGAACACACAGGACATGCTGTTACTGCCTTAACCAAGCCACTGTATTTCGAGGGCAATCTGGCCGCCATCTTTGGCAATATGCCATCCCACCTCAATGCAATGGCAGATGCTCTTCCCATGTACTCAACCTACTCTATCTACTGAAGGGCCAGTCGCTAGGGCTTGTACCTGACCTAGAACTTCAGCTTTTTGATTGACAGTGGGTGTCAGTGCCTTATGAGCCAGGATGTGGAAGATGGTGAGGATGGCCCCAGGCTCTGGCAGGTGAACCAAAATGGTGCCCCCATACATCTTAACCCCACAATGGCCTACTCATTATCATTCACCCCTTGGCTTCCCATTGTCCAAGCAATAGAATTAATCCCTTTAGAACAGCCCAAGTGTTGGGCCACCTGGGTGGCTCAGCCAGTTAAGCCTCCCACTCTCAATTTTCACTCAGGTCATCACCATCTCAGGGTCATGAGGTCGAGCCCCACACTGGGCTCTGTGTTCAGCACAGAGTATGCTGGAGGTTATCTCCCTCTCCCTCCCCTTCTGCTCTTCCCTCTGCTCCACCCTCTGCTTTTCCCCTTACTCACAGGCTCTCCGTCTCTAAAATAAATAAAATCTTAAAGAGAGAGAGAGAGCGAAAAAAGAACAGCCCAAGTGTCAGTGCAAAGGGTTAAAGGTTAGGGCTCATAAGAGATGACCAGCTAGACCACTCTGAGCTCAGCCTCTGCTGAGTGAGAGGCTCTAGTTGTAGAAGCTCTGTCCCCAGCCGTCCTGGAGTCACAGACATATCTAACTCAAGTGGTAGCACTGGTTAGGAGCTTCACTGGTACTTTTGTCTTCTCAGAGGTGGCTCACTGCTCTGATTCCCAGCCCCACACATACCCCTTCTTTGCCAGGCAGTGTAAGGGACAGAGGCATTGGTTAGGGGGGGAATATAAGTCCTCCAAACCCCCAAATCTCCACAAAGCCTTGTACCTCTTTCACATTCTCAGGGGTTGCATGAGCTTGCCCTTATCAATCGTAGCTTCTGGGGCAAGATGCTGCTTACCCCACCAAATGACTCCCACAATCTTACAGCAGTGCTTTGGCTTTTATTTTCTGTGGGTTCACTGCTCACCTTCTCCCCCAGATGTTCCAACAAAGCCTGCAGAGTGTCTTGCCACAGAGGCAAGTCTTCACATGTTAACATTCTGTCATCAGTATAACGGGCCCGTTTTACCAATGTGGGGAAAGAGGACAGGGTCAGGTCTTGGAATTTCATTTCATGACATATGGTGGGGCTGTGCAGGACTCCTCGGGGAAGCACTAGAAAGGTCCATTGCTGCCTCTCCCACGTGGAGGCAAATTTGATCCTGTGACCCAGTGGCCAGAGGTCTATTGAGAAAGCATTTGCTACATCCAGCACAACAGAGTCAATGCCTAAGAACATGACCAAGGTATCTAAGATGATGGCAGTGTGGGGCCCAGCCACATATTGAACACTACCTTGTACGATTTTGGGGTAAGTCCACTGTCATCTGCCACAAGTCACCTGGCTTTTTTTTTTTTACCTGTCATACCATGCTGGTGAGAGCACTGTGGGCAGGGCACACAGTACCCACTTGGGGCAGTTCTTGCATAGTTTCTCCTATCTCCTTCTGCACCCCCAGGTGGCTGATACTGTTTAACAGCTACCCCTCTTCATGGGGGAAGCAGCCTTATGAGTTCCCAGTTGGCATTTTCCCCCAGCACTGCTTTGATTACTGTAACCTGGAAGCAGAATTTACCAATAGAGCTTTACAGAGTTTGACCTTGCAAGATATCAGTGTACACCATATTTTCTGGTACTGGAGAGAAAAACAAAACAAACAAAAAAACTCACATTTTTGGGGGGTAGAATGCCAATTTGCAGGGTCCAAAGGACCTTGGCCAGGAAACTTCTGAGGGTTACCATATGGTAGAGTAACTTCAGCTCTGGTACTCTCTGGTATCCACCAGAGCCAACACTTTTGTTTTTTCCTCAGGAACTGTTGAGTTGTGAGCTCAACATGAGTCCTCTGATTATCTCAATGGTCCTCACCCAACGCACTCTTGGACTGCATCCAAAAATACCCTGGGCATAGGAGGCACCCACCCCGATAAGACTGTACCCTGGAAGCCTACAGTCAGCTACTCCGGTTGATTGACCTTTTAGATTAACGCAAGGGCTCTTCTTTAGCATGCAAATCCTGTTTTAGAGAACACTCTGAGTATACCTTATATGATGCAAATATAATCAAATCAAATCATTTGCCTACTGTAAATATTCAGTGGCTTCTTGCTAGCCACGAAATCAAGTCCAAACCCTGACCCTGAAAAGTCCCGCCTCTACCTTTGTTCTAACCTTATCTGCCAGCATTGCCTCACCTTTCACCCAGACCTCCATGGTTTTTTTGCACACGCTGTTCCTCTAACTGGAATTGTCCCATCTGGCAAACTCCTGTGTATCTTGCAAGAGTTACCTTCAATTTCACCTTCTCGATTCAGCCTGCTTTGAGCAGTCTTCCTCAGTGGAAGACTTCATTGTATCCACACCTCTGCTCATAACATTGTGTTATATGTCCTGCCTTCCTTCACACTCCTTCTAGACCAAACTCCTGGAATGCAGGGTCCATGGATGGCCTTTTCATCTTTGTGGTCATCCTACTTAGAGTGGGCCTAGTCCATAGTGGCCATGCCTGAGAAGTTTAACAAATGAATGAATGAATGAAAGAATGAATGAGTGAATGAAGGTGTGTCTCCCCAGCTGTCTCATTTAATAACTAAAAAGGGACTTGGGAACCAGAAGAACTTGATTATCTCATTCAGCAAGGCTAGAGCCCTGTTCTTTCTTTCCAGCTTTGAGGGATAGTAACTCAGTGTGCTGCTACTTCTTCTCTTTCCTCCGATCCCAGCCTGACTTGATAAAATATTCTCACTGATGTGCTGCTATGTACATAATAGTTCTCAGATCTCACTGGGAGTAGCGGGGACATACATATATTCCAAAATTTACTCATGATTATGAGTCAAGAGTTTCATGATTTTCACTATTAACATGGGAGCCAAATGTAATATAGAGGTCACAGATAAATCTTCCTAAGGTTTGAAGTCCATTTGAAGTTTAGGGCTTAGTTTCTAAAATAATTGCTACTCTTGAAGACTTCTCTTATTGAATTGAATAGCATGGTTTGCAAATATTAAGTGTAAAGAAAGGCCACAGTATCTGGAGCCATGTATTGCCTTAAAATAACTGTATTATGCCCATTAAAACACATAACTTTCCTCTGCGGTGTGATTGCATGTTGATCAAATTGAAAGTTGGGTTTTCTATTTTGGCATTATGCCTTGTTTCCCTAGACAAAATGAAATTGTTCCATTATAGCAAATAGAAGCTTGATAATGGCTTGATTCGAGTTTTCGTTGGAATGCTGATCTCAGAATATTTACCATTCCAGTCTTGTTCCTAAATAGCGTGTTTTCAAATAGAGACTCTGAGCCCAGCCTGGGTTACAATCTTTAGACACTCTAGTGGTTGAAACCCCAGGGGAGAATTTCAAACCAAGGTTCTGGTTGAGGCGGTTGGGGTGCTGCTTTCCTGCTGTCACCCAGCAAGGAATCCCCAGCTCATTGAAGATCCCCTTAGAAAAAAAACACTGAAAGAAATGTGCCCCCAAGGTTTAATCTCAACTTCTCCAGGGAGGACGGACATTCGGAGATGGGTAAGCAACTCGTACTTGGCACTACTCACTTCCTGTTTCTCAGGTAGACCTCACCAAGACCTTGGGATCTTTTTTTCAGGCTTCCTCACAGCAATGAGGCAAGAAGTGACCCGCGCCCACAAAGGCTGGGCCCTGGACTCTGTGACCATCCACAACGAAGTTCTGCGGCAGACCAAGGAGGAAATTACATTGCCCCCTATGGTAGGCACCACTGGGCTATAGTGGGGACAGTTCTGGAACCAGGGTTGAAAGCTCAAATTCCACTTGACACTGACCTATGAGTGCCTCCGTTACAGCCATTGGCTTTGTGGCTGGGATCCTTACCGGGAGACTTCAGTGCCGAAGCCTCCTCCGTTTGCTGGAGTGGGAATTAATGACAAGTGTTGGAACTCCTCAGACAGCATATCTTTATAATTTCAAGTTACCCTTGTGTTTGCTAAAATGCGGTTTTCCACATGTCTCCGGCTCCTGCTGTGGGTTGCTCACAGACCACAGAAGTGTCGGAGCAGGGGTGGAGACCAACAGGACCTGCAGTCCTGAGCTCTAGGGCCAGTTCCAGCAGCATTCTGCTAGCTCTGGGACCCTGGTTACAGAGACACCTGAAGGCGGAAGAGAGGGGGGCCCCAAGGTAAGAAGATGCCATTGGGAGCCATTGTTTGGACGTTGATCCACTCTGTGAACTTGGGCAAGTTCTTTAACTTTTTAAGCCTCAACTTCCTCATCTGTGAAAAAAGGGTGATGATTCAGCCTTATGAAAGATGGTTGTGAGAATTAACTGGAATCATTTAGGACTCCATATAGGTACTCAGTACATCAGCCTCACTTTCCCTTTCTCTGATTTTAATTCCCTCAATTGTCAAGGAAGAGGACTGGGCCAGGTGAATTCCAAGCTCTGGCCCTTTCTGTCATGTCAAGCAAGGGTCACCTTTCTTCCAGTGTCCAATAGCCTAGTCCTCATTTCTGTCTGCCACTCCAACAGAAGCACACTTAACCTCCACATTTCCACCAGCAGCCTCTCCATTCAAGGCAACCATAGGCTATTTCAATCATTCAGAATTCAGAATTCTTCTAGAAATTTCCCATTATGCAACTCCAAAGTCATTTCTACATTTGTAGGTGTTTGTGAGAGCAGCACCCCATTTCCTGGCACCGAGATAGGTACTCATTTCCTAAGGCCACTGCCACCAAGCACCACAAACTTTGTATAAAATTTATTTCCTCAGAGGGGAGGAGACCAGGATTCTGAAATCAAGGTATTGGCAGAGTTGGTTTCTTCTGAAGGCTCAGGGCGGAGGGGGAGGAATCCATTCCACCTCTCTCTCTCAGCGTCTGATGGTGGCTGTAGTCCTGGGTGTTCCTTGGCTTATAGCCTCTGCCTCCATCATCACAGGACCTTCTCTCTCTATCTTCATATTTCCTCCTTTTCTCATAAGAACGTCCTCTTACAAGAATGTCGGTCATATTGGGTTTAGAGCCTACTTTAATCCAATATGATTTAATTAATTCCATCTGCAAAGGCCCTATTTCCACATGCTCACATTCAGAGGTTCTTAGTTATCATGAATGGGGGGGGGCACTCTTCAGCCTGCTACACCTTCTAACTATGACCTTGTAAAGTTCTGAGATGAAAAGGAACCTAAAAGGGGAACAGTTTACTATCGGATGATACCTAAATGGTTGTGTCATTTTTGCAGTAACTGTCACCCACCGGCAATGATGGTAATCGTATGTCCTGATTTTTTGAGATTTCTCCTGGTCTTACTGTCAAACCATGTACTTTAGGTTTGGGTTTAAAAATATGGTCCTCATACTCTTAGCTCACTTGAGGGGATTCCAGAAAACACTTGGCAATTAATCTCACTCTCTTTTATTATAATCTACATTTGCTTCCCCTTACCTATGCCTCACTGGAAAGGAAAAACGGTCACCATCTTCTACATAGATATATCTTACGGGTTTATGTGATTTTCAGTCTCCCCATGATTCCCTCTAGTCTTTCTTTTCTTACTGAAAACATGTTCTATGGCTCCCCATGGCCTACAAGGCAAAGTTCAAACTCTTCAGTTTGGCTTCTAGACTTTTCCAAGGTCAAGCCCTACTTATTTTATAACCCCTGAACCCTCTGCTAAATAAATTGCTTGGGCTTTCCACCCATCCCACCTATCTTTGTACTATTGCTGCTGCCTGGATGTTTGCCCTCTGTCCTCTATCTTCCCCAAAGCTCTTCAAAGATGTCTTCTCCACAAAGACCCCCAAGCGCTCCAGCCCAGCTGCTCACCAGGCAGCCCTCTAACAAGTGTGTGCTGGTATTCAATTCATGTCTTTTCCCCCGATTTAATGGTGAAGCCGTCAAGGGCAGCGTTGCTTTGCATCAAAGAGAAACGGGATGACAGGCAGCCACTGTTGAACCAATGCACCCAGTCCCTGTCTATTATGCCCGTGCTAGCTCTACCACACCTGGCCTCTGGGGGCGCTCTGACTCTCCCGCTTGCTGGGCCTGGCTGTGCAAACCTCACTCCCTCCTGTGACTGAGATGGTTAGAGCGGCAGGTTGGCTTGGCCAGCACAGGCTTAGATCCTGTGTGCTCCAGCTCCAAATCGCATTCCTTGTTCTGACCCTACGCTGACTCAGATCAGATCTCTCGAGACATAGCTCCTTACAGAGGTGACTTAGTTCTGCTGGCTAAGTCTGTTGTCCCGAGCAGCTACCCCTATGCTCAAACAAGCAATAACAGGAACATGTCTGCAACCCTTAAGGCCTCAAGATAGGCCCAAGGGGAAAACTGGGCTCAGTATTTTGCTCATGCAATGAGCCCAGTGCTGTTTTATTTTTTTTGGTGGTGTTTTAAGACTGGTGTATATCTTCTTTCTAAACTGACAACCCCTATTACAGTAATGAATGTTCATCTCATAGCACCTAGTTTTTCAAAAATCGTATTACCTTATGCTTGACTCTTCCAGGAAGGCGTGTATATTTACGGGCTGTATATGGACGGAGCAGCCTGGGACAGACGGAACGGGAAGCTTACAGAATCCACCCCCAAGGTGCTCTTCACACAGCTGCCTGTGCTACACATCTTTGCCATTAATTCCACCGCGCCCAAGGACCCCAAGCTGTATGTGTGTCCTATTTACAAGAAACCCAGGCGTACTGACTTGACCTTCATCACTGTGGTGTATTTGCGAACAGTTTTGTCCCCAGATCACTGGATCCTGAGAGGAGTAGCTCTTTTGTGTGACATCAAGTAAATTCATTTCTCCTTGCTGAGGGCGCTAGAGCCAGAGCCAGCCAGGGCTAATGAAAGCCTTGGTGATGTGTGTCTTTTCTCCTCGGTAATTGCTTGATTGCTCTTTTTAAATTAAAAAGTTGATATTCTGCAATCATTTGTGTGTGTGTGTGTTTCCCCTCATATCAATATTAAAAATAAAAAGCCAGTTCTAAAGTAATGCATTTTAGCCCAGGAAATCATATTCCCATTATAATTATTTGTTTAGATAAAGTCCCATCTTCATGTCAGAACACTGGAAAGTTTGAATTTTTTAAAAAATCTAAAACAAAGTATGATTTTGTTGCATTCTAAAAGAGGCCTAATAGATGTGGGCTTTTCTCTCAAATGAAAACCACATTTCCCTAGAAGAAAATCTGCTCCTGTGTGTGTTTATGCTTATGTGCTATTCTTTGCTTATTGGGGTTTGGCCTTGTCTCTGTGCTTGTGAAATGGAAACTGAAGGGGTTCAGTCAGTACCCCTTAGGAGTAACAGCTATGTGGTGTGATGTGTTTGAGACAGCAAATGCACAGGGATGGCTGCTCTTGTCATTTATTTTAATTTTATTTAATATTATTTTATTTATTTATTTATTTTTGATGTGCTTTGAGGCCCAGAGAACTCTGAGTCTCCAGCTCCTACTGCCCCCCCAACCCCAACTCTGCAGGAGATAATGGAGCACACATTTCTAGGAAGCAAATGGAGAAGGAAAAACAAACTCCATCAAATGAAATTAGGTTACATGCCGAATGCCTTAAAAAGCAGTGTCTTTAAAAAGTGAAGCTATTTCTTACGCTATAGCTGGTCTGAAACTCAGTATGAACCTTTATTTCCTGCTAAAGGAAATTGTCAATTTAACTAAACAGATGGAGTCCTACATTGAATGTTCATGCAGCTTCAGGGTAGGGAAGTGTTTCTTCTGGCCTTTCCGTCTAGAATGCTCTTGCTCGCCCTCGGCTAAACTCACCAGCTTCATTCCCCGTCTGTTCAGAAGGAAGGCCACATTTCATGTAGCCTTGTTCTCTTCCCATTCTTCTGTCGCTCCGATCAGAGATGCCAATGAGAAACCAACAAGATGGTCAAGCAATAGCCCAGGCAAGGTGTCCAGGGAAGACCCCAGAAAAAAATTCCCCCATAGTCTAGAGTACTTCCAAATAGTAGAAAATATATTGTGAAATGTACCTTGTAGGAGTGAACCCACTTATGCTCTGAGACTGGTTCAATGTCCTAGCCGTAGAACTTTCCGGGGCAGTTTAGAAAACTAAGAAACCAAGCTCCCAGGCCAAATGTGTTTTGGCATTTCCCTTGGTCCATAGGCACACTAAAGGATGGCATTCTCTAGAAAGGGTGTCCGCCTGAATTGAGGCTAGAATTTGGAAACCTCGGTGCTCGGGGAGCACTGAGGAAGTGAAGCACATTCTAGCACACCAAACTGCAGCCTCCCGAATAAAACACATGCGTTTTATTCATATTCCTGTGCAGTTGCTAACACAACTGAAGGCAAACTGCATAGTCTAAAGCACTGGATATCATCGTAGGCTTTCAGAGAGTAACAGGTTCAGTGTTCTCTACTGACTTGAATATCTTATGGAAAACTGGAAGAGCAGGAAAGATGTCAATCTAGCAAGGATATAGATCAGACTGTTTAAGCCATGGACCATTTCCTGGGAACTTCTTCACTGATTATTTTGTTCTGTGTCAGCACTGAGGAGAGAGTGATGGGTGCTGGGGCCACCCCAGTGAGTCCTTGCTACATAAGCAGTGTCTCAAAATGGTCTTCTTTCCAGGGTGTGCTTCTCAGCTGTCCCTGGTTTTTTGCAGAGCTGGCTGGGGCCCAGTTCTGCTTTCTTTCTCTGGGCCCATTAAATGATTTCATTAGACATTTTGAGCCATTGAACTTCCATAAACACATAACCCATTTTCTCGGCAAAATTGTTGCTCTTTCACTAATTACATAATTTGCCACACTTGAGTGAAGGAGACCTGGTGAGCATAAGAGAGCAAAGGGTCGGGGACAAGATGGTTAAACCAATGGAAGCTGGGAGGGAAATAGAGTGATTTTGTTTTTTCCTCTTTGGATCCAGTCCACATATTTTCATGTTGGTCTCGGGAAAATGAGCAATGAGATTTATACCTTAGTTGTTTTAGAATTTTATTTTAGTTTGGACTTTGCATCAAAGCAAGACCAAAAAAGAAGTGTCTAAAGATATATCTTCCAAAAGGGATTGGTCTTGTGGGTGATGTTGCGTGAACAAGCCCTCGGATAAATGGGGAACTCCCCAGCAATGTAAGTGTGACTCAGAGCCATGACATATAAAAGAATGATTGAAGAGATTCAGGGTAGAGGGGTGAAGTTGAAGACAAGTGAACGTTTCAGTTGGGTCTTGGTCTTTCCACAGATGGTGCCAAAATGGTACCAAGACAGCTAAGGAAGACAGCATGAAAGAGAGAATAGTGTGCAGATGGGAAGCTATAGACAACATTCAGAGCCAGAGGCCAAACAAATTATCCCCTCCTCAAGAGCTCTCAGTGAGTTTCCATCACCTAGAATGTACACTCCAAATGCCAAAGCCCTCAACGAGCTGGCCTAAAATAAATTTTCTGTCTGGTGGCCCACTATCACTCCACTTGCTCAATTGGGACTTTTTGATGTTCCCTGAGCGTTACACATACTTTCAACCCCGTATTGTTTCCTTATCAGGGGACACCTCTTCCATGTAGAATCGGAACCTTCCCACACTTCTGGAGACAATGTAAAATGGGACAACCATTTTTGGAAAATAGCTAGACAGTTTCAAAAATTAAACTTCTTGCACTTCAGTAAGTACTGGACTGGACCAGCTACCATATGACCCAGACACTTCCCTCTTGGATAGGCATCCAAGGAAATAAAAGCATCATGCCTACAAAGACTTACACATGAATGTTCCTAGGAATTTATTTGTAATACCAGGAACTTGAAACAACTCAAGTGTCCCATCCACGCCTGAATGGATAAACAAACTAGGGCACACTCGTTCTATAGAATGCTACCCAGCAACAAAAAGGAACACGCTACTCCTACATACTACATACATGGGTGAGTCTCAGAATTATTTTGCTGAGTTAAAGGATCTAGGTGGAAAAAAAAAATGCATGACCTATGGTTGCACATATATGTAAAACAAATGAATCTGACATGAAGATAGCCTCCCCGGTTGCCTGGCAGAATGAGAGGAAGGGGGCAGGGGAAGGAGATTAAAACCCTGCGGAGAGATGTGTTCACTGTCTTGGCTATTGTGATGGCTTCACAAGTGTCGAGATGCACCAAATGTGTACCCTTCAAACATGCACTGGTTACTGTATTTCAGTGCTATCCGAATAAACCTGGGATGAAAAGTGCCCCCTACACTAGTTGATCCTTTCTGGGCTCTCTGTGAGGACTTTCATGACTTCATCCTCTCATCCCTCCACTACATGGGATTTGTTGCTCCTTCTGTGGTATTTTGGTAGCAACTGAATTTGGCAATTTTAATCTTAGGAATTAATAATGGGTTCCCGGCTCCCCATGAATGTTCCTGGGGAGACTCTGGAAAGCAGAGTCTGGCTTTTTGGCACCCTGTTAAATATTGACTGAATGAAAGAATAAATGGACAGTAAGTAACCCAGTCTGATAAATGTAGGCAAATGATGGGGAAATGTCAGGTGGGAGCCATGTTGGGAATACCACGTAAGGACTGTGTGACTACTGATGGTTCTGCACTGTTGAAGGGTTGGAAGTGAGAAGGTGGGAGAGAGGAGGCTGTTGCTCTAGACCAAACAAGGTGAAATGAGGGAACTAGAGAGAAGATAACTCGAATGGAAGTAAAGCAAGTTGTTTGAAAGACGAGATGGAAGCAAAATTTGGGGACTTAAAAACCCAAGTTGATGAGATGAATAATAAGCAGGAAGGATTAATAAATAAAGCCACTTATAGTCTAGAGAGTCTAGTTGGATGTTTCTTCTGCCACTGCACTTTGGGGAAAAAGACCTTTTGCTAGTTTCTTCTTCTTTAAAAAAAAGTTTTTATGAGAGAGAACATGAGCAGGGGTGGGGGTAGGGGAGAGGGAGTAACAGACTCCCCATTGGGTGAGGAGCCCAACATGAGGCTCAATTCCAGGATCCTGAGATCATGACCTGAGCCAAAGTCAGACGCTTAACCAACTGAGCCACCCAGGCTACCCAAGAGTTGTTTTCTTAGCCACAAGCTTATACATAACTGCCAGGGTCTCTGAAGGGAGATTCAAGCTCTTGTGCTCACCATCGCTCATGGTGTCACCATAACACATGGTGTTAGCACTTGTCAGGCACTGGTCTAAGCCCTTGACATGAATTACACTGAAGTCATCCTCATACCAACCCCAGGAGGTCCGTAGTGATATTATCATCTCCATTTCATAGATGAGGAAATCAAGGCACAGAGAAGCTAAAAACCCTGCCTCATTTTCTTGCAGCCAGTAAGTGACAAAGCTGGGATTTGAACCCAGGTTGAATGGGTCCAGCCCATGCTCTGATGGGCTGTGTAAGACAGTACTGGATTTTTTTAAAAGCCAGAGACTAATGGCATAAACTTCTTAATTTCATAATTGTGCACAGAAAATAGTACATCTATGTTTCTGTGCCTTGTTAATTTGAGCAGCTTTCATTTTCTGGATGGAAATGATAATATGCATAGAGAAGAAGCTATCAGACAAATATCAGCATTTATATGGTATGCAAACAAATGGACATTTAAAATTCAGGAATTTCAAAGGGAATTAAGAGGTTCATTTAACATGCTCTTTCTGGGTTTTCTTGAACATTCTAGACCAGCAGGTGCATTGTTAACAGGAAGGAGCTGGAGAAATTTGCTCTGGACTCCCAAGTGAGAAGACAAGAGGTCTAGAGCAGGATGTGGGCCCCCATGCTGGGCAGCTTCCTTGTCCATATATAAAAGTAGAAAAAGTAAGATGCTATTCTAAGGAACACAGTTCAGCCAAGGGTAAAAGAAAGCCAAAGTGTGAAAAGTAATTCACTGTCCCAAATGGAAAAAAAGCAAAAACAAAAACAAAAAACCAAGCAACTGTGGGGATTCTTTCCATTTAAAAAGCCATTTGCCATGAAAGTAACTAATGACAGTCCTAGGTGTCTAGTGTTTTTTGTTTAAGTTTTTTAAAAAATGATCCTGTTTTAGATACAAAAAGTGTCACATGACAACACTCCAGAAATAGTTAGGACATACAGCATAAATCCAAAAACATGCTGGATAAAGAAGAAAATACTGAATAAATACTGAATCCACCAAACATCACCCAGAGCCGAGTGGATGTTGGCTTGTAAGCGTATTCCATATTTGGTAAAAATTGTCCCCCCCACAATTAAAAACACTAAAAATTTACCCCTCTCCTTGTCTTATGTTGGATTTTCTGGAAGCAGACTCTGAGCTGGAGATTTGTGCACAGGATTCCCGGGAATAGCGTCTGTGCAGGAGTGAAGGCGGCAGGACTGAGCAGAAGCTGGGCTTGGATGCAGTCACTCCAAAGGCCTCAGCCACCAGCTGGGACCTGCGGAGCGAGGATGGCCCTGCAGGGGGCGCCACTTGGAGAGAGGAGCCACTCCGGCCAGGCAGCTGTAAGTAGTTTGAGGCCACACTGTTGGCATCTGGGGAGCCTGGGACCTGACCGGTGGAGTGGGGGTGGGGCGGTGTCTGGACAGTGCCTCCAGTGCCTCTCCTCTTATTCTCTCTCCCTACCTCCTTTGATTTAAAGACAAATCATGAACATGTTTTCCCTTGCTTCCTTCTTAGGGTCTCCTCAGAGGACCCTAAGACTTGAGAGAGAGTATTTCTGACATCTGCACACAGAAGCCACACTCCTGAAATGCAGAGAGTTTTCCAGACCGGCTGAAGTGGTGGGAAAGACCCTGAGGGAGGTGTGGGACTCCTGTCCCTTCTAAGAGGTGGGGGAAAGGGGGGTCCCTGCCTGAGGGAGTCCCCCCAATGTGTGGAATGACAGGACAGATTTTGAAAAGACCCCCAAACACAAAGACAACTGAAATCTGAAAGCATCAGTTCTTCCCTGCTTTTTTTCTCAGAGCTGTAAATTCCCTGATAGTCTTTGAAGGATAGAGCTGTGTTTTGCCTTAGGAAAAAAAACAAAACTGACTTTTGTAACTTGAGCCCATGAGAGAAAAAGTAGTCTATGCCACTGCTCTTCTCTTCCAGCATCTGGTTTTTACTTCAAAAGGGAACCAGTGTTGATTTACATACAGTCTTCTGAGATGAATATAAATACTTTGGAGTACTGCTCAAGAAATGAAAATTTTCTGGGCGCCTGGGTGGCTCAGTGGGTTAAGCCACTGCCTTCGGCTCGGGTCATGATCTCAGGGTCCTGGGATCGAGTCCCGCATCGGGCTCTCTGCTCAGCAGGGAGCCTGCTTCCTCCTCTCTCTCTGCCTGCCTCTCTCTGCCTACTTGTGTTCTGTCAAATAAAAAAAAAAAAAATCTTTAAAAAAAAAAAAAAAAGAAATGAAAATTTTCTTTGTACCCTGAATAGATACCAATTCCTGGGAAGCTGTTGGTTTATAGGAGATTATCTTAACTGCTCTATCTCTTCCGAAGGAGTCAGGGAGGGAGGGGTCTCCCAGGGGCTTCCATCCTGGGGGACTTGCAAAGTCACCGTCCCTGGGAACGTGAGATGCGGCGGGGTGACAGCGTTACAGTTGTCTTTATAGACAGTTTTAATGGAACAGGTGTCCTCAGGGAGCAGGGAAATTCCTCTTTCCCTCACACATGTGTTAGCCTGGCAGCTCCCTGCCTTTCCTGACAGAAGCTTCCTCTGCACTCGTCCTTACTCAGGCTGTGTGGCTGATTAATTAAAGCAAAGCACCTCCTCTCAGTTTCCAGGCAAAACCTCATTTGACCTGGTGCAGATATTCGATGCCTGAGCTTCTCATTTCCTGGCACCTTCACAGCTGCTTCAAGATGGTGTCTATGAATGTGGGGGCTCTTTTCCAGCCTCCTGATTAACAAGTTCCCGGGTATTTCTGTCACTGGAACCCCAGCCTCCTCAGACACCTGACTGGGGGACTTCAACCTGTTCGAGGGGATAAGGACTGCCATCTGTCATTTGCAGATTCCCTGTATTCCTTCCCGATTATGCAAATCCTTCTTTCTATTGTTCCTCTTCTATTGTCCTCTCAAAACACCTCCAGTGTCTATCATGATAAGAACCTGTAGGAGAGGTTGCCAGTCAAATAGAAAATACTGTTTAGTCTCTTTCTCCCTCTTTCATTCTCTCTCTCCCTCCCTCTCTCCCTCCAGAGCTAAGAAGCAACTGTTTGGCGTTTAGCTCTACCACGTCAGAAGCTTTGTCTATTATGTGTCATCCCCTCTCCTGGGGAAAGCAGTCACTTTTAGTTTTTTTCCATGTTTATGGAAATTTTTTTTTTTTTTTTGAGAATAGACTTGATCTTCCTGCCTGGTCAGCTTTCTCCAGAAGCTCAAGCCAGTCCTTGGCGGCCAGCAGTCAGTTGCGGTGTTCCCTGGTGCACCCCCCCTGTAGCCCATGGAACCCTGGACTTTGGGACAGCTGGTCCAGGAGAGGAGCAGGTAAATTTCTTTATCTGGTCCTGCTCTTGCTCTCTTATGTCTGCCTGCCCTCCCTGCCCTCCAGGCTGATGCCCACTGGAGGAAGGTCAAGCTCTCACTTCATTTGTCCACACGCCTCACAAGGAGAGCAGGTGGTTGCGTGGGGCAGGCTGGAAGCCCCGGAGGGCACCACGCTCAGGACCAGTCTGTGGTGTCTCTCTCATCTTGGAGGAAGGCATATGTGGGAGGGGACCTGGGGACTACCAAGCTTTTCTCCTAACATCCTTCCAAAGGCCCTGGAAAGTTCCAGGAGCCAGTGGCAAAATGGCCTCGACCTTTCACACCACATGTTCCCCCAAATGAAGTATGTGCACACTTCCCCTCTTCTGGGGGGAAAGTCTGAGCTCTTTCAGAGGTATCTTGATTAGAGTTGCCTAATCCAGCATCTTTGTGGGAAATTCGACTTGACGGACACATAACGTGCAAACACAGGCCGTGTCGTCCAGCCATGAGAAGTTCAGGTGCCTCCTGCCTTCATACTCACCAATGGGAACGTGTGTGTGTCTCTAGGTCAATTTATGTATTAATTTGTCATTTGATGCATAATATTTAGTACCGCGATAAAAACAAGCCAATCCTATGAGGCATTGATTTTCCCTTCCACAGCTGTTCACGAAAACATAAATCTAAAGTTTTGCTACTTTAAAAGCCTCCAATGCAAATATAATCTAAAATTGCTAGGCTTGGAAGTTGGGCTTTTCTGTCAGAAGATGTTTATAGACCTGCTCCCCAGAGCCTGGCCACTCATCTGCCTCCAGGCCCCAAAGACATTGATTACATCTTGAGGTCCCTTCTGATTTATTCCAACTCCATCTGACGCTGCTGAGAACCTTCCGCGCACAGGCTCCAGGCCGACCATCAGGTTTGGTGCAAGAGCAGCCCAGCCATCACGCACGGGCTAGAGCAGAGAACACAGACTGCACGTGAGCAGCCGCAGGGGAAGTCAGAGAGTGGTTGCTGGACTAAGGATGAAGAGGCATGGCGGCACAGAGGACACACTTGACTTTGCTTTGGGAGGATAATGCAAGGTCCTTGGAGGGAGTGGACTTTGAAGGATGGATGGGATTTGACAAGGAAATAGGGGAGAAGAGCATTCTAGGAGGAAGCATGGCAGGAGCAAAGTCCCAACGTGGCCAAAGCAGGCTGAGTTTGGAGGAATTGGGGTCGGCTGCAGTACAGGATACATGACTGGGAGGTCTTTGACTGGGAGAGTCTGTGGACACATGCCTGTGGAGGGTCAAGAACGTTGAGGGTATGACCGTCATGGTTTCCCCTCCCTAGGTAGTGGTCTGCAGTTTCCAAAGAAGCTCTTCCTAATGTATTATCTTGTTGGATTTTCACAGCAGTCCTGTGAGCACCCGGGTAGAGGCCCATTATACAGACGAGGAAACTTGGAAAGTTGAGATGATCTGCTTTAGGGGATAAAGCCCAGGTCTTCCCACTCCCTGACCAGAGTCTTTCCCCTAAACCAGTGGTGGTCGTAGGGAGTCTGTGGGAGAACTGGCTCCTTAGAACCTGCCCATTCTCCATGTTTGGAGAACTTCTGTGTGTTGGTTTGCTTTCAGGTTCCGTTCACTGATTTTTCCTGGGGGGGAAAAAAAAAAAAGGACCACGTGGTGACCACCGGCAAATATGTCAGCATGGGTCAGTGAATTCCTGACAGAGAGACTTGGGGAGCAGTCTCTGCCCAGAGGTCAGAGTATGGGTCTTGGATGTGGCATTGGGGTGGCCTTGGCAAAGCTGGCAGAGCTGGCAAAGACCTGTCAGCAGCAGCAGCTTCCTGGGCACTGGAACTGAGACAATGCCAGGGGGACAGGGATGAAGCCCACGAGCACAGAGCCTCAGGGTTAGGTCACCATGTGGGGCTTGCTGCCCCCAGAGTCCTTCTGTACCAGGATGATGGCCAGGATGGAGGCCCTGAGGATGGCAGCAGGTATCTCCTTGAGCTACTTGCCATCCAGACTGACATGACTACTATAGTCCCTGATGACTACAGTCACCTTGAACCTGGTCTGCTGGCCAGCCTAGGCCTGCTTGTGCTTTGCACATGATCTATTGGACCTTGTCCTTGAAGGGTATCCTCAGAAAAAAGTCCATGATCTCGAACTCTTTGATGGGCAGAGAAGAGATTGATCTCCAGGGACTTGATCTTCATGTCCCAGACCTGGCCACCTGGTTTGATGTTGGGGACCCACTTCTCATCCTCCATTTGCCTCCATCAGTTCCAGGCCTCAGCCCTGGTTCTGACACAGCAGAGACTCCAGCTCTGCAGGGCTCCCAGTCTTCCCCCGGCCACACACCTCTTTCCACGCCCTACCATAGTGCTGGCATCATCAGCTTTTGTCTCTGAGAAGTGTTTGTGAGCTCTCATCTGGTCAAACTGCCATGCTTGGAGTTAATTCTGGGAGCCCCTTCCCCCAGGGAGCTCTCCACGACAGCACCTGGATGGTGGGAGTTCGGACATTTGAGTCATTAGGTGCTAGGTGGCTCCATCAGCTTTGTTTGCCATCTCATTTGGCAAATGATCCAGAAACCAGAGCATTGCTCTGGGGATGAGGACTTTCAGAACAGGGGAGCTGTTTCAGTTCAGTTTCAGAACTCTTGAGCTGGATTTGAGAGGGGAAAGATTGGGTCCTTGGAAAATGTCAATTGCTGGGCAAAGCCATAGGTCCACTAGAGGTCAGGTCTGGGGGGTCAGACCACAATAACAGAAGGTGACTCTGAGCTTCCCCTAACCATTTGCCAGTATGGAATTCTGAAGTTAGGTCACAAGTTAGCCAGGACTGGATCCAAAATGGGAACAGAAACTTCTGGGCTGCAGAAGTCTAGGAGACAACTGCCGGGTCAGTCCTGTATGACTGCTGATGCCTCAGGCTGGACCCGAGATGTGACCTGTGAGGTCCTAGGCAGCCAGAGATGACCCATGAGTCTACATCCAGAGAGTCAGGGCATGGAGGGGCAGGTTGCTAGGAAGAGTCAGATTTTGTTTTTTGTTTGTTTCCTTTGTTTAGGAGAAATGAGTAAATGGGTTGTCACCTGCCTTTTATGCAGAAGCAAGGGAGGTGGTTGTCCAGCCTGAGTGTGTAGTGAAAGTGAGCTCCAGAAGGCTCTGGGAGAAGAGCGTAGCTGTTCCCAGGGGCCCCATCTGTCCCACGTGCTTGTATTTCCATGCTCTGGGGGACTCTGACGAAGCTTTACATTGACCTTGACTCAGCACTGGAAGCGATGCTGGTTCCTGACACGCAGGGACAGCTTCCTGACCCCAGCTCCTGGCCTCCATGCTGAGCAGTGTGGCCTGTGGCTGGTCTGAAGAATGCCCCAGGGGGAACAGCTGGCGAGAGTTTCTAAGAAGGACGCTGTGTGCTGATGGGCTGGTTAGCATGTTAGTCTGAGGAACCCTTTATTTTAGATTCAGGCTGATGTTGGTTTCATTTCTCATCTTGGTCGCAGTGGGTTTCATGGCCGTGACAGAGGTGCTGAAAGGTGACAGTAAGAAGGCCCACGTGGTGCTTCTTTTTTATTTGCTTTCCAAATGTGTGAAATTTGGCACATTTCCTTTTTTCCTGCAGGGCTTTAATTCTGAGAATGGACAGTGTGGGCTCTGTCACAACTAACCCCTCTCAGGTCCCCCCAACCTTCTTTTCGGAGAAGGCAGACAGGTGGGAACAGCAGGGATGAGGGGTAGAGAGGAGCCAGGTGTATAAGACCTTCCCAGGCCCAGGAAGCCCAGCCACACAGACCCAGAATCCCCATTCCGATGCTGCCACCCATGGACAATGGTGAGGGGAACAGAAGAGCGGGAGATGGGCCTGGAGCACAGATTCTCATTCACCTAACTGCAGCTGCTGAGGGGGCCTTCACAAGCCCTCTGCTTGGACTAACTATCCCTGTCCCACAAAGACTAAGGACAGGTGCCACCCGTGGGTGTCAGGATAGGCTAACTGCAGAGATAAACAGTTCCTGAATCTCAGCGGCGTTAACATGAGACAATACAAGGCAGATCAGCAGGAAATTGCTCCAGACAGGCACTTAGGGACCCAAGCTCCCGTTTCTGGTTCTACCGTCCCCTAGAGCCTTAGAGTTCTCCATTGGATCACCTGTTCTACCGTCCCCTGGAGCCTTAGAGTTCTCCCCTCGATCACCTATACCGGCTGGCCGTTGGAGGGGGAGACAGTGTGAAGGATCGTGCGGGAAGTTGAATGGCCCCAGCCTGGAGGGAGCCTATCCCACCTTCCTCCACATTCCACTGGCCATACTAACGGCTGCTAATCAAGGGACACTGGGAAATGTGGTCTTGCTGTGTCATGGGTTGAATCACGCTCCCCCTACCCCAAAGAAAGGGATCTTGGAGTCTTGGCTCTCAGTACCTTAGAATGTGACCTTGTTTGGAAATAAGCTCTTTACAGAGGTAATCAAGTTAAAATGAGGTCATTAGGATCCTAATCCAATAGACTGGCATTGTACACAACAGGGAAATTTGGGGACAGATAGTTGCAGAGGGAAGATAATGTAAAGACAAAGGGAGAATGCCACCTATGGGCCAAGGACTACCTAAGGATACCAGAAGCTAGGAGAGAGGCCTAGAACAGATTCTCCCTCTCAGTCCTCAGCCAACATCATGATTTTGGACTTCAAGTCCCCAGGATGGCGAGGCAATAAACGTCTATTGTGTAAGACCCCTAGTTTGCTGGGACTTTATTATACAGCAGCCACAGGAAACCAACACAAGCTATGTGCCCGGATTTGGGGAGCATTCAACCAGCTCTGCAACGTAAGCTTCTTGTCAAAAGGAAGAGAATAGAAGGCTCTTTGGACAGTACCTGCCTCCCTTGCTGGTCCTACCATTCTGCCCATGCCACCCTCCTTGTGATTCTCTCCCTCCCCAGGGTTTCCTCTCACCTCTCCTCACTGCCAACCCAAATTCCTCCCAGAGGAGATGGAGGGAGACCCATCATTTCTTGCCAGAATCCCCATTTGGAGAAGAGAATGGAACTTTGCTGTCCTCTTCCTCTTTCTGTTCTATTCCCTGGTCCAGAGGAGCACAGACCCTGCCAACATCTGGTTAAATGACCTCAAGCAAATCCCCCGACCTTTGTGGGATTCAATTTCCCTCTCTGTAAAGTAGGAACGATCCCACTGACTTCTTTCTCAACAGAGGAGTCAGTTAGGAAAACAATGCCCTGGCCCTTTGGAAACAGAGCTGCATTTACCCAGGAGGGAAATAATCACTGTAGCCTGAGAGACTGTAAATCCTCCCCAGCTGACTGCCCAGACCTGGACAGGACCCAGCACCTGGGAAATTTGGCTGGATTGGTGAGTGGTGGGGGCAGGGGTAGGGGGATAGTGAGCATGGCCTGGTTGGGGGTGGGGGCAGGACCTCTTTTGGTTCAGCCAGCCTCCTTCCTCCCCCAGACCTGGGGGATCAGGCTGGAGCCCTTTGGACAAGGAAGGGATGTCCAAAGCTGGAGACCCTGGATGCTAGCATCTGTTCCTGCTGCCGTGCTGAGACCTGGCCCAGCTGATGTGACAGGGGGGAGATGGGAGGGTTGTGGGGAATAAGAGGGGTGTTAATGCTGCCATTTACGGAGAACTTGTTTATGCCAGGCTCTGGGCAAGCATGGTTTCTGATGGTCCAACAGTTGTGCAAGGTGGTGAATGTGAGTTGTATAGGTAGGGCACGAGGTCTGGGAGGGTCGCATCCAGGCTACCTTGGCTATCCGGAGTCATCTTGGGCCAGTTACTCCACTGCTTTGTGCTTTAGGGTCTGAAGAGGTCAAGCGGGACATAAAAATGATCCCACTCACAACCCAGGGCTGCTCCTTGCACAGGGACGGGCGGAAGAGAAGCAAGAGGCGGGGCACAGGACCCTTGCTGGCAGGGGCAAACTCCTCCACTCTTGCCTCTGTTGTGGCCTGCAACCAGGTTCTCCGAGCTCCTGCAGAAGGAGGACTCCTGGGCCTGCTCCCTCTGTCTCTGCTTTCTTCCCTCGGCCAGCGGATCTTCAGACTCTACTGGCAATGGCCAGGCTGGGAGCAGTGGTGAGCATTAAAATGGAGTAGAACTCACATGGCTCCCGGATCAGTGCCTGGCTTAAGGCAAGGACTCAGGGGATGGCGGTCTTCATTATCGTCCTCCTTTTACAGACTGTGAGACCAAGGCTAAGGGAGCAGCTGAGATTGGATTTGTTGGACTTGAACCCGAGACCGACAGGCTCTAAGATCGATGTGGAGGTGTGTGTGTTTCTATTATGCTAAAATATGTTGGCTCTTTCCTCATCTGGACCCCCCAGAGGAGGGATAGTTTTGAGCTTTGGAAAATAAGGAACTGGGAGCTCAGAGAGGAACTGAACTATAAGGGCAAGAGACACCTGTCCTTTTAGCAGTTTTCCTCATCCCCCCCCCTTCCTCTCTGCCTCCCCCAAGATGCAAGATTCTGCCCTGCCCGCTGGCCAGGTCTTCCTTCTAAGGAGAGGTTTATCCACAGCCAAGGACAAAGGGTAGGGTGGCCTGCTCCCAGGTCTGTTTCCATAGGAAAGAACCTTGCTGCATCTTTTCCTCTGGGGCTCCCAGTTGCTCCCAGTCCCACTCTGAAGGGGATCTGAAAACCAAGCCTTCTTTGTAAAAGCTGATGGGGCCATCCTTTAGGGCCACAGGAGAAGCTTTGGGCATGGAGGTAAGGAGAAGGACCTGGAGCTCAGGGATACAGAGGAAGGAGCCAAGGGCAGGTGCTCCCAAGACAGCCTGGCAGAGGTGAAGCCTGTCCCCTCTGCGATTCCCATCAGAGCTGCTGTACTGGCTTTGGGGGCAGGGGACCCTGGGGATGAATGTCAGCACCTCTCTATGAACAACTCAATTTTCATCCTGGAGCCTCAGTCTTCTTCTCCATAAAATGGGTATAATAGTACCTGCTCATAATACTTGAGGAGATCCGGGCATTAAGCAACCAGCAGCACCTGGCTCAGTGCTGCCAGCAGCTCCCTAAGTGTTAGCTATTGTTGTTGTTCACAGGTTTTCTTAGTTTAACAGACTAGTCCATCTGTTCAAATCTCTGTTCTTTGGTAGCTCATCCTGCCCTCTGTTCTAGGGAGCCTTAGTCTGTTTAGGCTGCCATAACAAAATAGCATAGACTTTGTGCTTATAAATAAGCATTTACTTATCACAATTCTAAAGAACTTCAAGATCATGGCACTGGTAGATTTGATGTGTGGTGAAAACCTGCTTCCTGGTTCACTGATGGTGGCTTTCTCTCTGCATCCTCGCATGGTGGCAGCTGGGGGAAGGACTTCTCTGGGGTCTCTTTTATAAGGGCACCAATCCATCATGATAACTCTGCTATCATGACTTCATTGCCTCCCAAAGTTCCCACTGCCATAATCACCACCTTGGGGGTTAGGATTTCAACATGTGAATTAGGGGGGGAGACGCAAACATTCAAACCACAGCAGGACCTGGGAGGGGGCTGATAACAGTGTAGAGAGAGGAGGTCCTGTACTCCCCAGGACCTAATCTGTCCTCCGTACCAGCCCATCTTTCTTCTGAGAAATTTCTGAGCACCTACTATGTGCCAGACATCTCACTGGACACTTGGATTGACACGCTCTTATTGCAAAAAACACCATTGAGCACCTACTATGTGCCAGGGCCTGTACTAATGCTGGATACCCAGAGATGAACAATGAACAATGAGAGATTCCTTCCCTCAAGGAGCCCACAGTCTAACAAGGGAAACACAAATGGACAGTGATAGAACATGGTAAGTGCTTCAATTCATTCCATTTCTTATTTTAAACAAGAGTCACCAAGCTCCTAGTATATATTAAACACTGTGCTGGGTGTTGTGGGGTATTACAGTTGGTAAAACAAGGCCTCTGCCCTTAAGGGACTCTGAGTCCATGAGGAAGCTGAGAAAGTAACCGGCAAACATTCAAGAGGGTTTGAAATACCCAGATGGCTATATGCACAAGGCCCTGGGACCCTGAGGAATTAGGTGTGAGGGATTATGGAAAACTTCCTGGTGTGGGTGACTCCTTTACTGAGGCTCTGAGGATGGGCAGAAGTTGGGGAATCCTTCCAGGGATTTCTGGGAGACTGCCAGGGCTCTTGCCACTGACCAAAGCACCTTGGCTGTCTTGAGGGAGCACTGAAGGACAGGGCTGAGGAGACGTTTCTTAGAGAGGGGGCTGCCTGAGCTAGGTCCTGAAGCATGAGTAGGGGCTCAGGCAGGTGAGGTAAGGGAGGACACTCATACAGAAGGAATTGCACGTGCAAAGGCAGAAGGCTGCAGGGAGTCACTTGCAAGAAATCCAGTTGGGAGGTAAGCTGGGGGCAGCCCTAAGAAGGCTTCTTAGATACTAAGAGTTTTAAGAACCTGGTCCTAGGTGATAGGGACCCAACACGGACTCAGGGACAAGGTCAGATAAGGGTTATGAGAAAGCTAATCCTCTGGAGATGGGATAAGGAGGAAGGAAAAGATGTTAACTTGTTAGGAAGAAAGAAAGAAAGAAAGAAAAAAAAAAGAGGGAGAGAAGGAAAAAAGAAAAGAAACAGAAAAGAAAGAAGAAAGAAGGAGGAAAGAAAGGAAGGAAGGAAGGAAGGAAGGAAGGAAGGAAGGAAGAGATAAGTGAATGAATGAATCAGACCTTGGACTCACCTTGACACTTACTTAAAAGTTCGGGGCACAAATCTTCCCAAATGTCCAACATACAACCTCCCAGCAGCTTCAGGGCCCTTCCACAGAAGAACCGGGGCACAGTGCCCAGTAGCATATATCATACCCAGAGACAGAACCAGCAAGGTCTGTGTACACCCAGCCTTCACTCGGTTGGCTGTGCTGCAGTAGAATGCTGGCTCTTGGATCCCCAGTCTAGTAAGAAGGAGGCAGTTATAACCCAGGGAGCCACAGCAGGACATGTGGCGATGAGAGGTAGCATCAGGGAAACTTCAGAGGCTTTGGACCTCTGGGAAATGTCAGCAGTCTGCCACCCAAATGACTCTGGGCTCAGGGGGGCCACCTCCACCCCTGGAGACTTCCCTGTGCCCAATGACTTCAGCTGGGCTCTCCCAGAAGCAGACCCCAAGATGAAGATTTAAGGACAGGTAGTTTATTTTTATCTGAGAGGTGTCCCCAGGCAGCACTAGTGCCCTACTGTGGGAACGCAGGGCAGGCCAGGGAAGGCAGCTGTGGATGGCAGGGCCTCCACTGCTTGAGGAATCTTGAGAGCCTGGTACACTCTTCTGAGGTGTCCCAACCCAGGGAGAAGGGCTGGGGTAGCTATCCATCCACCTCTGTCCATCCAGAGCTGCTTGAGAGCTATTCCTAGGGGCTCCTAGTCTGCACAAAGGCACATGCTTATCACAGCAGTGCTGGTCACCCTTGTAACTGTAAGAGAAATGGCTCCAATAATTGTTGAATGTCTCTCTCCTGCACAGAGTAGAATCTTCCTGAGGGTAGAGGCAGCATCGCCACTTTCTCCCTGGGACCGAATTCAGTGTCTGGCACATAACAAGGTGTTCAAGATTATTGAGTATCTATTGAATAAATGTGATTCGGAGGCTGAGAAATTCATGGCACATGCCCACTTCTGTCTGAAAACCTTCTCTAGCTTCCTCTTCTCCACAGCTCCCCACCCTGGTACAGCAGAGCCGACAAGTTGTTTCCCCGCATCTGTATCGACATCCATATCATCTATGTCTATCATCTATGTCTATAATCTATATCTATATGTCTATATCTATGTCTATAATCTATATCTAATTTTGCCTTCTTTTAGAGCAATATAAACTCCAATATTTAACCTTGCCAGTGACTGCCTGGGACAAAGAGAGCGTTTCCCAGCCCCCTGTACAGCTAGGACTGCCCATGCATCTAAATTCTGACCAGTGGGGGTGCCTGGGTGGCTCAGTTGGTTAAGCATCTGCCTTTGGCTCAGGCCATGATCGCAGGGTCCTGGCATAGAGCTGGGCAAGGGGCTCTCTGCTTAATGGGGAGTCTGCTTCTCCCTCTGCTCCCGGCCCCATGCTCTCTATCTCAAATAAATAAATTTAAAAAATTTTTAAAAATGGGTGTGGAACTGACAATTGCCACTTTCAGGATGAGCCCTTACCCATGGAGGCGCAACCCTCCTACTCCCCTTTCTCCTTCAGGCTGGCTGGAATTTGGATATCATGGTGAGAGCTGGAGCAACCCCCTTGGATCTTTTAGTGGAAGGCTTGGGCCATGAGAATGGTGGAAGCTAGAAGAACAGGGGGAGCCCTAATGATCAGGGAGCCACTGCTCCAGCCTTAGGGTGAACCTCTGGTCTTGTATATGAGAGCCCTTGGTTACACCATTGCTATTTGGGTTTTTCTGTCGAGTGTAGCTGAACAGGCTCGTAATCCTAAATGGCACCCCGGAAGGAGAATGTAGACTGCCTTCTGGGCAGGGGAAGGAAGACATGACTCCCAGGTAGTGGAAGTAGAGCTTGCTGGAGTGGATGATTCCTCTGGCTGAAAGGAAGCCCCTGGCTCCTCCCACTGGCTGGCTCCGCCCCGCTCCCCCCTACTCCACCCTCTTCCCCGCCAACTTCCCTCAGGGCTTCCAGAAGTTCTTTCTCCCAAAACAGCAGTTACTCTCACAGACCCTCTTTCCTTTCGGGATGCTCCAGACATCCCCCCCCCCCCACCTATGGTGAGTCCAGGACTGCGTGCTGCTGCCACCCCCCTTCCCAACAGTGACATCAAAGTTCCTTTGGGGCTGGGGCAATCCCCTCTTCCCACCCCTACTCTTTAAGGGCATCAGGGAAGTAAAGTCTGCACAGTTTTCTGCGGCCTGGCTGTAAGAAGGGAATCTGAGGGTAGCCTGTGCACCACCCGCCGCCCCCCAAACCCTGCCCACACTGTGTTTGGAGGATGAGAGGTGGATCTAAAGGCAGGTAAAATACAGAGTCCCTACAAAGCGGGTGACAAAGATACAGGAGGCACAGGGAACAGCTATGGGCCCAAGTTGGCCCAAGGACAACGGTTCTAAGAGCCTAGTGATTCAGAACAAGGGCCGTGGGGGCTGCAGGAGTGGCTGCAGACCCTCCACTAAGGGCTCCACCGATCCATTTGTCCTGGTCTCTCTGCTCTTCTCCCAACCTTAGTTCTTCCGGCGCGACCCTCCGGATTGAACTCGGGAATGAGGAGAGGTCTTGGGGCGGGGCAACCCCGCACGGCGGCTCTTTCTTATACTAGTCACTAGCAGCTCTTGGGGTTACACGAAAGTAACCGGAAACGGGAGGGGTCTTACGGGTAGTGTGACCTTGGACAAGTCCCAAGCGCTGGTCCAGCCCCAGCTTCTTCTGGGGTAGCCTGAATGGGGGGGGGGGGGGTCTGGCTTTCCTTAGCCAGAGGAACTTGGGGAAGCTAGGGGATGCTGGGGGGCCGGGGTTGGGGGGACGAGGGGACCCGCGGCGCTGGGTGCTGGTGGCAGGCTCCTGCGCTTCTCAGTCCGACCGGTCCTCGCCCGGAGCGCAGCGCCCGGTGCCCGCGGTCCGGGTCCGACAGGTGAGAGGTGGAGGAGGCCCCCGGCGGCTGGGGCGGAAAACGCGGGACCCCGCCGGCCCCTCCCGCGGGCGGGGCGGCCCCGCGTCGGCTCCTCCCCCGGCGCCGCCGGCCGCCCGGGATCAGTCGCCGCGCGCGGTTCCGCAGGTGGCAGCGATGGCCCGGTCCTGAGCGCCCCGCCATGGCTCGCGCCCCCAGCCCGCTCTGCCTGGCGCTGCTGCTGCTCGGGGCGGTGGGCAGGGTCGGCCCCCGCCCCCAGGTGAGACCCGTGGCCCCCGGGGGTTGGGGGAGAAGGCGGGGGGCCCTGAGGGTTGCGGGCGCCGAGTCCCGGCAGGGGCGGCCGGGACTTGAGCGAAACTCCGCGACCGCAGGCGGAGGGTACCGAAGCCCTGGGGGGAGTAGGCACTGGAGAGTTGGGCGCCCTGAGCCCGGGGCTCAGACGGCGGCCGGAGGCGGAGGCTCGGACGGCGGCCGCGCCCCCTCCCTCGCCGCCCCTGTCCCCCACCCCCAACCAGGCCACCAGCTGCCCCGCAGCCGCCCTGCGCTGACTTCTGCGCCGCATCTTCCCAGACCACTTTCCCAACTCACGCTCCTCGCAGACTCGTGCCCGCGGCCCTGGCACGGCCCCGGCTCGCCCCCTTCCCTGACCTCACCTCTCCCACCACGTCCCTGAGGCCTTCCCGCGGTGCCTGCCCCTAGCCCACCCCTCTCGCTCCTCAAAGACCCCAAAAGGCTCCGGGAAGACGGAGAGGGCCAGGGTGTGGACACCCAGCTCCATTACCCCCTCACCAGCCCCCCAGCACAGCCTTTGACTCATAGCCCCAGGGACCCTGCGGTGGCAGCTGGTTGTCCTTCTTTCTGACCTCCCAGATGGAACTTGAGTGCCCCCTCCCCCAGCCCCTGCGGCAAACACGTCAGGAGGCTCCCAGCGCCTCTGGGAGCAGCCGGGTCCCCCTTACACACTTGTGTGACCCCCCATTCTGACTAACCTGGTTGACAACATATACCAGAAGGCATACTGGGACACGCAGAGACACCTTGGTCCCCTGGATGCCACTGGGGAGCAGACCACAGATAGACCCCTGCAGCCCCTCTCTGTGGCTCTCATTGCCCTCCCTGCCTTTCCTAGCTGCAGGCTCCTGGGCTGGGGGCTGTAGCCAGCCTGCTGGCAGAGTGGGGAGTTGTCCAAAGATGTTGTGAGACGCTACAGCAGAGAGGAGGCGGCGCAGGCTTGGGTGGCCTGTCTGGTGTCAAGGGAAATATCTCTTCCTGCGGCCTCTGGTTCCTACCTCAGATCTGAAGAACTGAGAGCTTTGGGGGAGTGGAGCTCTACAGGCCTTGGAATTTGTCCCAGCACGGGTGGGGGACATGGTGAGGGGCCATTGCCTTGGTAAAGGCTGACTTGAGCCTGGCTGAGAATCCAGATGCGGACAGATGCCAGCCCATGTCAGCCCCCCAACCCCAAATTCTTTTCTGTATCCATTCCTTCCCTCTACCTGTCCCCCATCCCAGCTACTGACCCTAGCTACAGGAGACACCCCGGCTTCCCCAGCACTTTCCCACAGTCCCTCAGCCAGGCCTTGACTTCCGTGGTGTACTTGGCATCTCTCAGGAGCCAGGACTGCAGACACATTAGCATGACGGCCTCTCGGGCTCATCTTTACTGCCTCCGAGTTGGAACTGGGACTGGATGGAGGTGGAAAGCCCTCCGGCCACCTCCCATCCTGCTCCAGGCAGGTTTGCAGACCCGGTTTGGACTGAGGGAAGAGGGCAGGTTCTGGAGGCTGCCTGTCTTCTCCCCAAAATTCCTTTTCCCAGAAGAATCTGGTTCCTTGAACCTGCCCTTACTTCTGATCCCCTCACTCCTCAGCCCTGGGTCAGTGCAAAAGCCAACTATCCTGGAGCCCTAACAGGCCTGGGAGGGCAGAGCAGGACAGGAGGAGCTAGGCTCTGAGCAAGGAGATGGAACTTTCCAGGGCTGTTCTTGTTGCGGGGGTGGGGGGTGGGCAGAGGGGCTGAGCCTCCCTGGCCACCACAGAGATCTGAGCAAAGGGGCTCGGAGGTTAGACTGCAGTCCTGTGACACAACTTTATGCCCATGTAGAACACTCTAGATATGGGTGAATTTTGCTTTCTGTTTTCTGTTCATGAGGTCAGCAAGACTAGGGGTATGCAGACACAGAGAGAAAAACGGGTGAGAGGCTGGGTTGGTGCCTCAAACCTGCTTCCTGGAAGGAAGAACACAGAGTAAGCTGTTCGCTGTCAGATCTGGCTAGGCTGGAAGTGGCTTCCTTGCAGGCAGGTGGATGGCCAAATTGACCTCTAAAGAAGGGGGCCTAGGCCACTCCTTCACTGTTGCTGAAAGGACCACCCCCTTCCACTATTCCTTACATCCCTAGGACCCCTGTGAGGGAGCTGGTCTATGAGGAGACAGGCAAGCCTCTGAGACCCAAAATGAGAACCAGCCAAACTTGGGTTCACATCTCAGGTCTGCTCTTAGCTGGTGATCTTGGGTAGGACAATGACCATCCCGAACCTCAGTGTCCTCATCTGTAAGCAGGAATCACAACCTCTACCACAAAAGGTTATGGAGAGGACTGAGCTACTGGAACCCTGAAATGGCAGCTTTAGGCACATGGGGGAGCTGACCCATTTGTCCTCCAGAATCCAGAAGCCTTCTTCAGAAGGGCAGCCTAGGGCTTGGAGAGAGGCTGTGGGAGGCCTGAGCCTCCGCATTCTAGTGAAGGGTGGAGGGAGTCCGGGGTGCACAGCGGTCAGCATGGACTTTGTTCTGAGCTGGGCTCCCTCCCGGACACGGATCCCAGGTGGGAGCTGGGACAGGAGCCACCAAGAAACCACATCCTGCCCTCCAATTCCTTGCTCTGAGGAAAAACAGGCCCTTCCTTAGCTGCAGCCTGGCCCTGGGCAGATTCCTCTGGGTGTGTGTGTGTGAGAGTATGTGTGTGTGATAGAGAGACACAGAAATACAGAGACAGAGACAAGTAGAGAGACATGGAAAGTGAGAGACCAGGGGGAGGAGGGTATAGCTTTTATGAGCCCCTGTTTCTGTGTGTACGTGTGTGTGATCCTGTGTGTGGCAGTCCGCTGGTGTGCGAGTCACGTGTGTGAAACATCTCAGCATGTAATTGTGTGTCCAATAGTGTATATGTGTTTGCAACCCCATGTGTGATACTGTGTCTATGGGGAGGTCTACATGTGTGTGTGTGAGAGACAGAGAGATTTTTGTGTAAATGGGTGTCTGCCGGGATGTGCCAGCACATGGGTGAGAGAGAGTGTCTCATGATAGAATGTGTGTTTCCCTGTGTACGTGTGTGTGACCATGTGGGTCGAGTATATGCTCAGTCAAGAAGGGGGTATGTGTATGGGCGCACGTGTGTATTGGGGGCAGTGTCAGGAACAGGTTGTGTTCCTGACAACCTGTGTGTGTGTTTGTGTGGAGGGGGGAGACTGTCATGTAAGCATGTGCTCAACAGTGTGCATGATAATGTGTGTGACAGTATATCTGTGTGAGGGTTCCCGAGCATATGACAGTGCGGGTCAGTGTTCTTTTCCCTGCCCTCTGCTCATGTCTCCGGAGCCCTTAAGAAAAAAAATAATGAGGTCAAGGAGCCAGGGGTTGGCAGCCCCCACCCTTCCTGGGCACAGGGGCCAGGGTGATGGTTTGGGCAATGGGAGGTGGACAGAGAGGAAGGAGGCTGGGGGTAGGGGGCGGAACTGCTGAGGAGGGTAGGGGCCGCATCATTTGGGAGGTCCCAGAGTTTTCTTGTGGATCTCTCTTCCTCCTTTGGGGTCCTCTCCCATTTTTCCCATTTCAGTGGCCCAGAGAGACCAAGGTCTTGTTCCTCCTTCCCTCAATCAAAAAAGTTCCCAGAAAAAGAAGGAACTTAATTTACACTGAGAAACCAAACTGGAGGAGGAATTGTTTTTAGGTTGGCACCCAGTCTTTGGAGACCGAGTACCTTCCTGGGGAGAAGGGAAGACTCCGCCACCTTGAGAGCATCCACTCCATCTTCATCCTTCCCTGACTGCCTTTCCTTCTTTCGCTGCCCACCGGTACAGGGCTGGAGAATTCAGAAAGATATTCACCTACTTTATGTTGCTGGATCTGTACAGTAACTCTTTGGGGAGAGCAATACGCCCATTTTATAGATGAGGAAACGGAGGCCCCAAAGGATTAAAGTGAATCCTGTCAATCCCACATTAACAGCCAGAACTGGGATTTTAAACCCAGGACTTGTGGCTCTCTGTCCAGTGCTCTCTCCAGCACGCCACTCCCTCCTGGCATCCTCTTTCTCACCTCCTGCTTCCTCCCGAAACTCCCTGAATCTGAGAGATGCTCCTCCTTATTATAACCTTCACTGGGCATTGTCTCCATTTTATCCCCTCATCCCCTTCCAAGAGATCTCACAAAGCCTGGCAGGTCCGGATTCTAAAACCTTCCAAGCTGCCCTCACCCGGCCCCATAGTCCCCACTGCTGCCCTTTTCTCTGGGCCATGTCTGCCGTCTCCACGACCGTGTCCTTCCCATCAGCAGCATCTGAAGCTCTGCCTCATCAGTCTTGGAGCGGGGACTTGTGCCAGAGGAGGGTGAAATGGGACAGGGCCTGCCGCTTCTCACGGCTCCCTGCCCACGGACGTTGAGTCCTGAGCCTACCCACATGGGTTTGCAGCTGGAAGCTGCCACACACTAAGCGGAATGACTGGTCCTTGGCAGGAAAATGTGTTCATTTTCTCCTGGGAGATTGCTGATCCTGGAAGTGAGGGAGGGGTAGCGCCCAGACTCCCCAGGAGGCCAGGCTGCACTGTCCACTCTGTCTTTCCCTTCTCTTGTAAACAGCAGAAGTCCTGAGAAGGGCTGCCTTGGCTGTACAGTTTCCATGGGCCAGGGGCCCTTCTAAGCATTAACTCACTTTTAATTCTCACAACAATCCTGGGGGCGGGGGATAGGTAGGGACTACTATTATTCCCATTTTACACACATGTAAGCTGAGGCTAGAAGTTAAAACTCTTGCACAGGGTAACAAACTTAATCTGTAGGGGAGTCAGGGCTGGGCCTAGATCTGAGCCCAAAGCCAGGGCTGTTCACCCTCCACGGTCTTACTGTGTTCCCCTGAGCACTTGGGCTCTGCTTACTGTCCTTGTCCCAGACCAGAGTCTCATATCTACCCCAGTCCTGGCCCCTGCTCTCTCCCTGGCCCAGAAATTTCTTTGGAACACCAGCCCAAGGCCTTTCTCTGCTGACAGGAACTGTCCCCACCTCTGCATTTTGGTTCCTGCTGGGTCATCCTGCTGAAATACCCACCCTCCAATCTTGCTAGCCCAGTGTCTTCCTCAGCTCACAGTCCGCAGAGTCCCCTAGAACTGAGTCTACCTGAACCTGGCCCCAAACACCCCCTGAGCGCTTTCATCCCTTCTTTCTCTGTGATGTCCTGCTAAGCCCTTGACCTGACCCACCCCCAAGTAGCCCGAGGACTGTTTCAGGCTAGGGCTCTGCCTTTCCACTATGTGTTCCCCATCTCCCTCATCCTCCCAGAGCCTGGCACAATATGACTTCCATAAACACCAGATGGGGGCGAGGCCAGAGGTCCTGGTAGTTTGTGCTATATATGCAGTGGGGGGAGGGAGGGGGAGGGAAAAGTGCAGTGAGGAGTTTGTGGAGACCCTGGGCTCATGTGGGAAGAAGACAGAGGACCCAGACTGTCAGGAAGCTCTCTCTCTTTCAGGGGAAAGATATTCCCTCCCTTCAGGGAGCCGCAGTCTGAGAGGGGACACAGCTCTGCCCTCAGGGAGCCCCAGTCTGAGGGGGGAGACCCAGCCCTCCCTTCAGGGAGCCCAGTCTGAGGGGGAACACAGCCCAGTCCTCAGGGAGCTCCAGTCTGAGTGGGGAGACCCAGCCCTGCCCTTGGGGAGCCCTAGTCTGAGGGAAGACACAGCCCTACCTCAGAAAGCCCCAGTGTGAGGTGGGAGAGATACAATCTTGCCCTCAGGGAATCTTAGTCTGAAGACAGTTTTACCTCAGAAGCTCTGCTCAGAGCAGGTGACAGGGCTCCCTCTGTCTTGAAATGCCCTGGAGTGTTTGTGACCAGGTTCGCCATCATGATGCTGTCCTTAGCCTTTAACCTCATTCCTATCCATACCCTGAGAATTCTGGTTTCCATCAGCTTCCTTTTCCCCACTCCCTGCCCCAGACACACCTGCCCCATTTCCCAGCTGTGACCGTGACCTTGCTTCCTTCCTGCTTTCCTTCTAGAAAGGGAGATCAAGGAGAATTTCTTCCCAGTCTTTCTGCCCTTTTACCACCAGCTGCTGTGTTGGGGGTCCAGGGGTGGGGTAGAAGGAAAAGGGGTGGAGAGTGGGATTCATCCACCGGGACTGGCTGTAGTGAAAATTCTGCTGACCTTTCCGTTGTAGCTAAAAATCAAGACACTGCCTTCACTACTGTTGTGTTTTTTTCCTTGTTCTTTTATTTGTTTTTTAAAACAAATCACTTGACCTTTGCCCTCAGAAGAGCTCCTTCAGGTGACACTCCTTGTAGCCTCAGCACACTAACTCCTAGAACACGGCTGGGGCTCTAGCAAGCCCCTTCCAGAAGCTTCCACTGGGGGCAGGGATGAACACAGGACAACCTGTGTCTTTGTGGGAGGTGTCCTTTAAACCAGGGCAAGATTACCCAAAACCAGATCCAGCATGTGCTTAGGGCACCACCACCAAGTCAAGGGTACAAGCTTCTAAAAAGTAGCTATTTTGATTTCAGCACACGTGTATATTTTCAAAAAGCGAAATTTTGTTTTCAATTATGTATGAACCTTAAATTTTGTACAAGGGGCTCCCTGGTCATTTCAGCATTTGCAGCCTCCAAATGAGGAGTATTTAGAATCTTAAGCCTGTTCAGGAAAAAAACACAAATTAAAAAGGAACACCGTCCCTGGACCTATCTTAAAGAAGTGAACAAAAATTTCTTTTTTTTCTCAGAAGGGTCATTTCTCACGTGGGTGGGTCTGCTTGGGTCTCTGTGCTAAAAAGCCTGTTGTGTCTACCTTATCTAAAACTTGAGGTTCATGTCCCCCTTCCTCACAGATAGGGGGACCCATCCCATTGCAAGCCTGAGCTCCTTTTTCTGGTACTTTTCTGACCCCATGTCCTCAGGACTTCTTCAGGTGGGGAAGCTGAGCTGAATATTTTATCTCTATTGTTACATTAGAAAGGGACAATGCAGGGGTGGCGGGGGGAGGTCCTGTTGGCCTCCCAGATAATGGCTGTGTATTTCAGGAGGGATGCTAATGATGTAGCCTTACCAGGCTTTGCTCCTTATGTGGCTTCAACTGAACTCCTCTCCCACTCTGGGCCAGCGTGTCCCCTAATGGAATGGTTGAAAGTGCAGGAACCTTGGTGGCAGGCTGACTGGGCACTGGGAAAGGAGTCTATGGCAATCATGAAGTCTTGGGCCCTCAGGAACTCTGCCTTCTCGGTGAGGTCAGAAGAGACCATGAATGGACACCCTCTTCTCCCCCGTCACCCACTCACTCCCCAAAAGCATCATTTCAGTTGATATTTGCTGGCCGCTTCCTACACACCAAGGTATGCGCTTGTCTATCGGGAGGGATAAAGATGTAAAAATATCCACCTGGAGCCCCCCTGTGGTAGGACTTGCTCTGTCCCCCTCTTGGACATAGCCAGTGCCTGAGGGAGTTTGGGGCTCTAAGGTACCCTGGAGTTGATGAAACCCTGTGTGGGGAACAGGGGGTAAGAGAGAGATTGGCTGGACCCAAAGGGCCTCCGTTTCTCCCCTCCCCGCACAGGGTGCCACTGTGTCCCTCTCGGAGACAGTGCAGAAGTGGCGAGAATACCGACACCAGTGCCAGCGATTCCTGACTGAGGCTCCCCCACCAGCCACAGGTGAGTCCAGGTGGGATTTCCTGGGGACTTTGAAGCCCCACTCCCCAAGTCATGGCCAGGCATCCTCTGCCTCTCTAGGATGCCACATTGGCCCTAGGCCTTGGGGTGCCGTCTTATTCCTCCTTATTTTCGGGAGCAGGGACCTGGCCTTTCCATTCTTGGCCTTCCTTCACACTTCCTGGCCTGTGCAGGGGCTGGAGGCCCAATGAACATGTTTATAGGAAGCATTGCTTCAGGGGAGATTGGAGCCAGATGGGCCTAGGTTCAAATCCTGGCCCTGTGATCATAGCGCGTGACCATAGGCAGGTTATTCTAGCCCCATGAGCTACCGTTGCCCCCTTGCCTGAGACAGAGACTTTAAGACCACTTACGTACCATGCACAGGGATGGCACAGGGATCCATGTGACATAACACTGTTGGTCCCCCAAAGGCCCTGTGGGCTCAGGATCAACCCCATTTCACAGATGAGAAACTAGACAGTAAGTAACTTGCTCCAAGTTCCACGGCTGCTCAGGGCCTGAGTCCCCTTGCACAGTACCTGCCAGGTGGGAAGAGTGCTGACCATACAGTAAGTGCCCAGCAGAGCTTAGCAGGGCACAGGTTTGGGCCCATCAGCCTCCACAGCAGGGAGTGGGGAGAAGTGCGACTAGCAGACTGGGCAGGAACTCAGAGACTCTCTCTTCTGTCCCCAGGTCTGTTCTGCAATCGGACCTTCGATGAGTATGCCTGCTGGCCAGACGGGCTGCCAGGCTCGTTCGTGAATGTCAGCTGCCCCTGGTACCTGCCCTGGGCCAGCAGTGGTGAGTCCTCTCTTCGAGGTGGAGTTGGAGCACTGCTGCCTTTCTGCCTGACTCAGTACTCAGGACTCAGAAGGTGTTTAGGCCTCCTGATGGGTGTCTCTTTGCCCGTCTTTTCCTGGGAGGGGGTTTTGGGGAGCCTCGGGTATAGCCTAGGCTAGGGCCTGTGCTGGCGCGGGAGGAGAGGGAGAGAGTGTGGGGTTTGACTTAAGAGAGACATGTAAGCCCCCTCCATCCAATAGTCAGGAAAGGAGCTGGGTGGGAACAGATCCTAGGGTTGGGGAGTGTGTGTGTGTGTGTGTGTGTGTGTGTGTGTGTATAGGGATGTGTGTTTGTAGGGCCACCTACCTCGTCATGGTGCCCGGCCACTTCCTGACTCCTCAGTGGTTCACTGGTCAGATGAATACAGATGAGATGAGAGCTTAGGGCAGTGGTGATGTTGTCCCTCCCACGACGCCCCTCACCCCTACCGCCAGTGGGCTTCCCTCCCTAGCTCACTCCTGCCTGCAAGGGACACCCTGCCCTGGGAGAGGTATGTCGTTGGAATGCAGGGACCTACGGAGGGTGCAGGGGGTGCTCTGACTGGAGAGGTAGCCAGTGCACCGCCACTGCCACCCACCTGTCCTGGGCACCAGAGAGGTTAACAGGGGACCAGCACCTTTCCCTTGAGGAGCTCATAGTCTCAGTAAAGGAGAAAAGTCACTCTCATAATAAAAATAATAGCCAATACTTACTGACTACCTACGCTGTGCCAAATCTGGTATCTGGTATCTGGTACCTCAAAGCAGGTATACCATTTACTCTTTACAGCCACCTCATGGTTATGCTTGTTGTACAGATGAGGCAATTGAGGCCCCAGAAAGAGGAAACCACTTGCTTCAGATGATGTAAATGGTAGACCCACTATTTGAACCCAGACTGTGCTCTTAAACACTGTGTCTTGAAGAGGCCTCCAAGGAGAAGCCAGCCCAGAAGCAAGTGGGAGAATGAAGTCATACTGTGGGAATCTAGGGGTCTTCCTGGAAGAGGTGGCCCCTTAATGGAACATCAGGGCCCCTGGCAAGGCCTGGCGGTAGACGTCCCCTCAGAACGAAGGACTGACGTCAGATGAAGCCCAGAGAGGGGTGTTGAGGAGGTTCTTTCCTTCTCAGTCTTCCAGTACACCCACCTCCTCCCCAAGGTGCGCAAGGAGAGCCAGGGCTTAGAGACAGGCACCCACCTGGTAAGATGCAGAGTAGACCAGTGGCCTCTCCCACAGCACTTCTGTGGCCTATTGTAATCACTTTATATCCCTACACTCACTTACTCCTCCCATGAGCAAGGACTCTGATTATGGTCTCATTTTACAGAGGGGGGAAACTGAGGCACAGAGATGCCAAGTGCCTTTTCCAAGCTCACAAGCTAGGGAGTAGCAGACCCAGGAATCCCTTCCAGAATCTCGTTGGAATTGGTGGAATTTCTACACCAGGCTCCCTTGAGTGTGCACACACTTGTGTGTGTGTGCCTATGTGTATGTTGCTGTGTGTGTGGCTCTGGGCATGAAGACGGGTGAGCAGCCTAGGTCTGCTGGCTGGGCACACTCCAGGAAACGGCAGTGAGCTACCTGCCCTCTCTACAAATGAAAGAGTTGAGTCCTGCAATCTAACAGTTCTTGTCAGTGCTCTGAGTGGCTCTGGGATCCTCAGCAGATGCCCGGACCTCTTTGTGCCTCAGCTCACTCGCTTGGAAGATGGGATAAAGCCAGGTGATAAGGGTACGAGGAGGATTGCAAGTTCTTGAAAAACGGTTGCTGTTGAGTTTTTCCACCCACCCTCCTTATCTGCCCCACCTCCCCAAATTCACAGGCTTGCTCTGCCTCTCGGGGATTTGGGACTGGCTGCTCGGCCAGCCTAGGCTGGGCCTCTAGACCCCAGGGAGCCAGGCCCCGGACAGGGCCCATCACTCAGCACTAAGCTGCCCCCAGCTCTGCCTGCCCCTTGCGGCTCCATCCATCACCTTTAATTTTATTTGAGCAGGAAATAGGTCCTGGTGGTGCCCGTTTATGAGCGAACACGGTTTTATTGCTTTCTCCATGAAGATACTGGCCGCTGCCCAGGCCCCCTGCCAGGCTCCGCTCCCTCCCCTGACTCACCATGCTAATTCACTCTGTTTTCTGATGCTCAGGATCACAGGCTCTGCCTTTCTCTCTCCTCTCCCTGAGTTGGGGACCTGCAGAGCCATTATCCACCGTGGACTCCCACAGTACAGTTGCCCGTTCGGCTTGTCCTGCTGGTCCCCTTGGCAGCGGCCCGCCCCAGGGACTTCCCTGACACCCACCAGGCCATGTGGAAGCAGGAAGGGGCCAGACCTGGAGTTTCTTGGGCTGATCAAGGGAATGGCCTATGGAGAAACTAGACTCCGAATGACACAGTTAGGGGTGAAGAGAAGGACCGGGGTGTCGTAGGCAGGGTCGTGGCAGGGAACACACTCAGCTGAGAATCTGAAGAGAATTTAATGGAGGGGACATTTGCCAAGGTTGGGCACGGTTAAGGGGCCATGAAGGTATAAAGCACCAAGGATTGTAAGAGGAGGAAGCCTTAGCATTCCTGGACCTGAGTGGAGCCCGCATAGGGCCTGGGGCCCCAGGGCAGCCGGAGGTGGTGGTGATGGAGAGCCCACCCAGCAGGGCTGTGGCCACAGAAAGGCCCTCCTACCTTTTGCTTGTGCCTCCCACTGGGCAAACCCGTAGAGGGCAGGGAGCCCAAGCGATGCTATCCACACAGGTCAGTCTTCTGGAGTGCAGGGCAGGGCAGAGGGATATGTGACCACAGAAAGAATTAAATTCCAAACAATGACCAGACACTCGGGTTAGGTCCATGTCAGGAGATGGGGGTGCCGGTGAGACCTCAGGAGTGTGTGAATGTGTGCATTGAGGAAAAGGGGGTGACCCCTCACCACAGGGCTGAAGAGGTCAGCTCAGCAGCTCAGGCAGTGGTGCTGAGGAAGGTCAGAGCCCTCTTTTTTACCTGGGGTATGGCATCAGGAAGGCTTCCAGAGAGAGGGGGCATCAGCACCAGGTGTGAAAGAACAGAGAGATGGAGAAAGGGGAAGGAGGGCCCTCCGGGAGGGGAGAACAGCCAGGCATCGCCTTGGAGATGGAGCTGGGGCCAGGCCTCAGGCCTCAGAGCCACCTGACATCCAGGGATAGGACGCCAGCCAAACCCTTGACTTCTGAGCCGTTTCACTCAGCATTTGGGACCCCAGAGGGCAGAAGCAGATGACTCAAGGAAGGAACGTGTTCAGAGGAGATGCCTGGAATTAATAAGACTTTGTGAACCAGAAGGCTCGAGTGGCTGCCGAGAGCCCGTTGCCGCCTGAGGGCCATCTAGCAGCCTCGTTTACCCACAAACAGCCGATCCGCTCGTTACAAATCATTCCGGTCTCATTAGCGGCACCCCCTCCTGATCTGTACCTGTTTGTTAGTTTAGTTCTCATTAGAGGAAAGTCATAAAAGGCTTTTAAGATGGCCTATAACTCACAATTCTCAGAAACTCTGACAGGTGCCTCCCTTGAATCTTGTGAAGCCCAGGAGCTTTCTTGACAGGCCGGCAGGCCAGTGTTGCCCCAGGGAGACCAGGGCCAGAGCTTGGCCCTGGAGGAGTGGTGGCTGAGGTGGTGTCCTGCCCCAGCCCCAGCCTCACTGAGGGAGTGCCTTCTGGAGGAACTGGGGTGGGAGCAGCCGCAGGACTTTTACTGTGACCATGTCTTAAAGGCCTCCTACACACCAGGCACTTCTCATGCTTTATCTCCTAATCCTCATGCCACATACCTGGGACACCATTACGGTTCCCATTTTACAGATGAGGAAACTGAGGCCCAACGAGGTCTGCCCGAGGTCCCACAGCTGGCTGAGGGCAGAGCTAGGATTTGAACTTGGGTCTGTGTAGTTCAGAACCTGAGCTCTTCTGCGCCATGACTGACACACTACACCTGTCCCCCAACCCAAGCTGAGAGCTTTCGGTTCCAGCCCTGCCTTTGACCCTCGTTCCACTACACTGGGGCGGGCCTGGGACTCCCCACCCCAAATCTGAGCCCTCCGGTCTGTCAGCTGGGGCCTAGTAGCCCTTGCTGGCCGCTGCTGTTGCCAGGGTGCAGGAGCTAATGGATTCATGAGCAGCTCTCCACAGCCCTGAGAGCCCGCATCCACGTGGAAGGGCGGCTGTTAGCTTGATTACAGACGCCGCTGCAGTTTCCGGGCGGGGAAGTGTTTAATTGGGGGTTTTATTTCCAGCACCAGGGTCCGACTTAATGAAATATCCCTGGGCCTCCTGGCATGCGGCCGGCGGCCTCCTGGTGTTGACAAGACCAGAGCCAAGCCCCTGGCTGTGATTTACCAGCCGCTCCTGGGCCAGATAAAGCTGAGCTGATAAGCAGGGCTGGGCGCGGACCCACCCCACCTCCAGCCAAGATGGGCATCTGGGGACCAGAGGCCTGGCCAAGAATGAGTCCTAGCTTTTAATACTGGCCGCTAATGAAGGGTAATTGACAGACACACTCTCATGGGCTCCCTGAGCTTCTCAGGGACACAGTGATCCCTTGACATGGTGCCAGTCACACATCTGGACGTGTATCACCTCCCCATCTTCCGAGCTGGCCCTGGACAGAAGGCCCAAGAATGGGGCACACTGCTGGGGATCCACACTGGCCGGAGGACCTGAGGGGAGGATGCTGGGAATGTTAGCAAACCGAAGCCCAGAAGAAGGGCAGACAAGAAATGGCACATGGCCACGGTTGACTGTTAGCAATGAACTTGGCTGTGAACTTATGATCTCTGAATGTAGAGAGCTGGTCTCTGGATCCTGACTCTGCTACTTCCTGCCCGGATGAACTTGGGCAAGTCACCTGGCCACTCAAAGGCTCAGTTTGTCCATCCATAAAATGGGACTTGCCACGCCTACCTTGGAATGTGATTGTGTTGTTCAAAGGTGTCAGGCAGGTCAGTGTGTAGCTTGCAGAGAGGCTGTATAAGGTGCATGTGGAGAGGGAAAGCAATTGTGGGTGTACCTGTGTTACCTGTGGTATTATTAGGGTGTTACTGGTGTCACCTTGCTGTGGGCTGAGGACTGGGTACAGTGGTGGGTTTTGCCCCATTGCCATATCCTGTCCCTTCCCCCTGGGCCCTCTGCCTCCTTTCTCCTCCCCTGCTGTCAGGAGAATGGGTTGCCAGTGAGGGCTCTGACATCATTCTCACTCCCTATGGGGTCAGCCCAGATCCCCATCACTCCTCTGACGCTGTCCCGCCACTGAAGACTGGCTTGGCCTCATCTCAGAAGATTCAAGCTCTGGTGAAGAATTCCAGACATCCATGCAGCACATGAGAGAGGCACTGGGTCCCGAGAGGAACCCTTCCAGTTGCTAAAACCAGACCTTTCCCTGCCTTTGTTTTGGCCTGATTTTTTTTTTTTTTTTTAAGATTTTATTTATTTATTTGACAGAGAGAGAGGTCACAAGTAGGCAGACAGAGATAGAGAGGGGAAGCAGGCCCCCTGCCGAGCAGAGAGCCCGATGCGGGCCTCAATCCCAGGACCCTGAGGTCATGACCTGAGCTGAAGGCAGAGGCTCAACCGACTGAGCCACCCAGGCGCCCATGCCTGATTTTGTTCATAAACATACTTGAGGGCTATTGGGACTCTGCTCTTCTCACTGCTGGAAGTCCCGCCATTAGGTTGTCAGGTTTTTGTTTCTCTTCCAGGTTAAGTGTCTTAGAATGCAGGTCCTTCTAGAAGCAATGATGCTGCAAGCTAATTTGCCCTACTGTATTGCCAGATGCTTCTGTCTCTTGAAGAGGGCCTTGGTTCAGGGCTTGTTTATGAAAGAGAGTGGGAGAAAGGAGAAGCGTGAACGGGAAGCAGTCGTGGGTGACTGGAGGTCGGTGGTAAGGGAGGACGAGGGTCTGACTGACAGCCCCTGCAGGTGTCTGACATACCAGGAGTGGACAGACTGGTAGTTTGTGAACTGCAAGACAGACCCCTGGTCTAGATGGCTGCGTCCCTACTGGGCCGTTTCGGGGCAGGCCCTGGGGTCTTGGGGCTCCCATCATGCCCACGTGTGAACGAGTCTCTTCCCACACACAGTTCTCACTGCTGCGGCTCCACCTGGAAACTTCTGACCAGGGCCTCCTAAAATTCTCCATCTTCCCTCCCTCCCTCCCTCCCTCGGCACCTTCATCTCATAGCTGTCTTTAACATCTTTTCTTCCTTTAGAATTTTTAAATCTTTTAAATTTCCTCCTGGCTCCAGTTTCCCTCATGGATCTCCCGGGAGCTAACCTAACCCTGTTTTGACCCCGGTTTCCTGGTCCGGGGGTCAGACTTCCATTTACCTCCAGAGAGGTAAGGAGACATTTCCTTCCAGGCACAGGTAAGCCCCTCATTCCCTCTCATGACTTCCCAGTGAACCGGGGGCCCAAAGCCACCGACCTCCCTGGGCAGGGAGATGGCGTGTGGTAGACTTGATGTGAAAGGGCATAGAGAACGTCCTACCCCCAGCTCTGTGGGGCCTGTGTTTGTTCTCTCCCAGTTTACATTTATGCTGTATCTTTCTGAGGACTGTTTTTTTCTGTGAGAGTCTCCATTCCCTGAAGCCAGAAACTGTGCTTCTTCCTTCAGGCTGGGAGCTCTCTGAGGACAGGGGCTGGAACTCTCCCTCCTTTCAGACCGGGAGGTCTCTAAGGACTCTCTGTCGCTATATCCAACATCCCCATTGAAGGGAGGAGCTGGGTCTTCCCCCTTTGAGTGGAGTGTCCCCAAGGGTTGTGCCTCTATCATGGAGCAGACATCTGATTGATGATCATTTAGATATCATTTAGATCAGGCCATCTTTGAGGATAGGAGTGTGTCATTTTTATCAGATTAGGACTTCCTAAAGGCAGGGCTATGTCTCCTCCCTCAGACTGGGGCTCCTCAAGGACAGAGCTATGTCTTCCCCCTCGGACTGGAGCTCCCTGATGGCAGGGCCGTGTCTCCCCCTCAGACTGGAGCTCCCTGAGGCAGGGCTGTGTCTTCCTCCCTCTCAGCTCTGTAGGCATCTGTTGCAGGGTCTGTCCTGTCTGTGGAGTGTTGGAGGGAGCCAGGGACTGAGTCCCGAAAACCAGAAGTCACAGTGGGTGTCTGTGGAGCTGTCGGGTGGTCAGCGCCAGACCTTGTCAGGAGTGTGATTTGAGGCTAGAAGCAGGACATGGAAATAGGCTAGAGTTGTCTCATCTCAAAAGCGTGGCTTCATCAGACTGCATCCCAGGATGGCCAAGAGGAAAAGGCTGAGGTGGGGCCTGGTGGCTGCCTTTCCTGTCCTGGGCCACATGGGCACATGACAAGACAGGAGGACCTGAGTGTGTGTGTATGTGTGTGTGTGTGTGTGTGTGTGTGTGTGTAAGAGGTGTTGCTAACTCCTAAAGGCCAATCCTGGAGGAGCAGGGGTGACCCTTGGGAGGGGGCAGGAATGAAGGGCCTGTGGCATTAGGCCAAGGCACAGCTTGTGCGTCTCTCTGCCCAGTGCTGCAGGGCCGCGTTTACCGATTCTGCACAGCGGAGGGCCTGTGGCTGCGCCAGGACAACTCCAGCTCGCCCTGGAGGAACCTGTCAGAGTGCGAGGAGTCCAAGCGAGGGGAGAGAGTGAGTTGTAGATGGGGGCTCTGAGGCAGTGAGGGGTAGCAGGGTCCCAGTGGAGCTGGGACCGCGGGCATCTGGGGGGCTGGTCTGTGGCCATCTTATCTATCCTCCTGTCTCTGGGGCCTTTGCACACCATGCTCGCTGGGCAGAGGTGATGTGTGTTCACCCCACTGGCCTTTGGACAAGGCCCTAGACAGCCAAGGGCCATGGCCATAGGTTATTTTCTTTCTTACTTCTGGGGTCCCGTGTGCAGCCTGACTCAGGGCCCTGCCTCTGCCCCTGTCCCCTGGGGAAGGGGAAAGAGGGAAGGGGGAGAGGAGGGTGTGGGCTACCTCATGTGCACCATATCCCTCGTGTGCACACAGAGTTCCCCAGAGGAGCAGCTCCTGTCCTTTTCCATCATCTACACGGTGGGCTACACGCTGTCCTTCTCCGCTCTGGTCATCGCCTCGGCCATCCTCCTGAGCTTCAGGTAAGAAGTGGGGCCGGGGGGTGGGCTGGAGGTGCTGCTCCATCCCAACGCCCCACTCTGTCCCCAGATGAGGGAGCAGCAAATTAAAGTGACCATGCAGCAGGTTCTACTAAGAGATCTCTGGAGAGCCTGTCCTCTTCCCACATACGAGGCTGAAAACATGGAGTAGGACACAGTATGCTTGGTCTAATCTCTACTCTGTAAAAGCATGCTTAAAATACTGCAAAAAAGGGGGAAAAAAAAAACAAATACCACATAAGGAATACACAAGGCACACCCCCCCAAACCTTAGTAGTGGGTGGCAGGATTAGGGGATATCCTCTCCTGTGAGCCTGCAAAGCTTAAGTAGGAATTCATTATGATTTTAGATAAAAGCTCAAGGATTTAGAGATTTTGCTTGCTCTCTTTGGAGCTTATCAGCCCCATAGAAGAGGTCTTCCTATGGCTAACCTTGATGAGCCATTCCTTCCAGAGGGCCCTCTTCTTCCCACTCCCTCTGCACGTGGTGGGTGTGTGGGAGGGGGCTGGGTTCAAGGTCAGGAGGCATTTTGAGTGCAGGGACCTCAGGCCACCAGCCAGCAGAAACAGGACAGGCTTTATTCCTCTTGCTGCCCCCATGGCACCTGGCACAGTGAATGCGGAGCCACAGTCAGTGCTTAATAAATGCATTCACTCGGGGCGCCTGGGTGGCTCAGTGGGTTAAGCCGCTGCCTTCGGCTCAGGTCATGATCTCAGGGTCCTGGGATCGAGTCCCGCGTCGGGTTCTCTGCTCAGCAGGGAGCCTGCTTCCTCCTTTCTCTCTCTGCCTGCCTCTCTGCCTACTTGTGATCTCTCTCTGTCAAATAAATAAATAAAATCTTAAAAAAAAAAATAAATGCATTCACTCAAAAAAATAAAATAAAATAAAATAAATGCATTCACTCAGTGAACATTCCCCCCCTGTATTATGAAGTATTTCTGAAAATAAAGTGGCTGCTACCGATCACTCATGGGCTCAATACCCAGCACAGTCACGCTGCCCTGGGGGGTCCCTCCCTGCCACTGCCTGCCACCCCCCCAACCAGAGGGAACCCCCGAAGGGCCTACTTATAATTCTCCTGCATCTCTATACCTCTGCCACCTTTTTAGTATCTCTGAAAATATGTAGCTGCGGGTCTTGCATATTTTTAAGGGTGTGTTGTACAACCCCTTTTGCAATGTTATTTTTGGCCTGGTGTGGCGTGTTTTTGTGAGATTCATTTGTGTTGATACAGGTAGTTCTGTTTCATTTATTTTAACTGTCACTCCAGACTCTGTTGTATAACATGTTACAATTTATTTGTTATCACTTTAATGGGTACTTGAGGTTTTCCATTTTTTCTTCTCCTCTGAATTACAAACCTGGCTACAAGCAACATTCTTACTTATGACCCCTTGTGTATTTCTCCCAGGGTGGGGGTGGGGGTAAGGGGGGTGGCTGGGGCGCACACCTCTGAGTACCACATGATTTTGTTAATTTATTAGGTGAGGTTGCTCTCCAAAATGGTCATATTTGCCCTCTTATCAGTAATAGATGAGAATTGCCTTTGCTTATCATCTTCACCAGTAGTTAGTAGTTTTACCTAATTGTGGCTAATCTGAAGTGTGTGAACTATCTTGTGATTTTAATTGGCACAGCCTAGATTCCTAGAGGGATCAAGCATTTGCATCTGTTTCATTCTGTGAATCACTTACTGCCATCCTTTGCTTTTTTTATTGGCGCATTTGGCTTCTTCTTTACTGTTTTGCTTTTCATTACATATTCTCGATCCTAATCCAGGGTATATCCTCTCTTAATCTGTGATTTATTTTCTCACTCACTTGGTGGTGGCCTTTATACCTGGAAGTCCTTAATTTTAATGAAATGAAACATATCCATGTATCCATTTTTATTGATAAAATCTATCAGTAAATGTTATTAATTGATACAGATTGATTTTGCCAATTGATTAAAAACGACTGTCAATTTCTTTTTCCCCAAAGACCAAATTTCTTTATGGTCTTGTTTAAGAAATCTTTCCTTATCCCAGGGTCATAAGTTCTGTGCATTCCTTCTGGCTCTTTAGTCCACCTGGAATTAATTTTTGTTGATGGTGAAATTAAGAGACTTAATGTTGTTTCTATATACACATCAAGTTAATTGCTTTAGTACCGCTTATGATAGCTCATTCTTTCCCCTTCGGGTTTAGGGTGCTTACTCTGTGATGCAGTGAGAGTTATCTTTGCCTAGGTTGCTTTCTGTCATCTGTATTCTTGCCTGTTGGTCTATTTATCTGTCTGATTGTCAGTATCATGAGGGCTTAACTACTATAAACTCATTGAAAACCTCAGTTCTCTTAAAGTAAAAGCCCACTTTGTGGTTCTTTAGGTGTGTCTGGTGTATTCTTGGCTCTTGGTTCTTTGTATGTTTTGAGAGTTCCAGGAAAACAAACAAACAAAAAAACCAACCCTGTTGGAGTTTTTACTATGGCTATATTGAATTTATCAGTTACAGTGGCAAGAATTGCCACTCTCAAAATAGTGAGTCTTTCTGTCCGTGAATGTGGGATTTTAAGTCTTCTCTAACAATTTTAAGCAAGTTTTATTATATCCGCCATAGAGAACTTGCCCATCTTCTGTTGGACTTTTTCTATGTAGCCAATTAAAAAATTGTAAGTGAATTTTTGAAATTTGTTTTTTAAGTGTTTATTGCTGCTCTACATAAACGCACATCAGCAACCTTGCCAGATGAACTCTCCTAATTGGTTCTAATAATTTCTGTGTAGATTATCTTGAAATCTCAATGAAGATACTTTCCTGTCTATAAATAATGACAATTTTGTTCTTTTATTTCCAATTCTTGTGATTTTTTTCCCCTTGCACTCTTCCAGCGGTCAGGATCTGGACTATGATGTTCAGTAGACATGATGATAGCTTTGTTAGGCGAGACAATCCTTATTTACTTGAATTTGAAGGAAATGCTTATAAAATTCCTCAGGTAAGAATGATGTTTGCTCCCGGTGTGGTTCGATAGCCCTTATCAAGTTAAGAAACGCCCTTATGTTTGCAGTTAGCTCTGCCTTTTTACCTGAAAGGATATTGAAACTGTGTCTAATACTTCCTGAATCCTGCCATGTGCTTCGCCCTAGCCCTCTGTGAGGCAACCTTGAGGCATGTGAGAGGTGGGTCCTTTCCTCAGGAAGTCTCTCTTGGGCCAAGGGGTACTCACACCAAATCACTTGGCTTACAGACGACTCTGTAGAAAAGAAGACGCGGTAGAAGGATGGATAGTGTGGACGGAGGGTGGCAGTGAGCCTTCAGGGAAGGCTTCGTGAAGAGGCAGGACTTAACATTGGGCTGAGAATTTTCAGGGTTATGAGGAAGAAGGGCATTTTCAGAGGAAGAAAAGATAGTCCCAGAGACAGGTGCATGCCGGAAGGGGTTCGTTAGCTTGAGAACTGAGGCTTGTGGAGCAGACCCACCGGCCATCTTGCCAGGAAGGAGCCCTGCTTTGTCCCACAGACACCTGCACTGCACCCGGAACTACATCCACCTGAACCTGTTTGCGTCCTTCATCCTGCGAGCCCTGTCCGTCTTCATCAGGGACGCGGTCCTCAAGTGGATGTACAGCACGGCCCCCCAGCAGCACCAGTGGGATGGGCTCCTCTCCTACCAGGTGTGTGGTTTGGACAGGAAGGGCCCCGGGGAGGGTTGCACAGTCAGGGAAGGCAGCCTCTCCCGGCCCACCCAGACCTGGCACAAAGAAACGCAAAAGCTGCCCCCACCTGGTCCTCAGGGAGCCCCCAGTCTGATGGGGACAGGCAGTCCTCCCTTGGGGGTCCCCCAGTCTAAGGAGGTGGACCCTCTCCCTGCCCCTAAGGAGTTCTGTCTGACCCAGGAAGGGGATTTGGGAAACGGACCCAGGCTGGACTCCCAGCTCTGCTCCTTAACTAGCTGTAGAGCTTGGAGTGAGTCACTTAACGTCTCTGGGTCTCAATCTTCTTAGCTGTAATGGGGCTAATGGCTTCTGACACCACCGTAGCGATTCAGTGTGCTAAAGCAGGTCCAAGTTCTTAGCGCTGGCCCTGGCAAGAAGGCCTTAGCTCACTCCTCCTGCATTCAAGGTGGGAGGGTAGAAGCTGGAGCAGGAGGGGGAGAGGGGCCAAGGGAGGCAGAGGGCAGAGCTGTTGTCCCCTGGGGACCCTTTCTCTGCCCCCAGGATTCTCTGGGCTGCCGCCTGGTGTTCCTGCTCATGCAGTACTGCGTGGCAGCCAACTACTACTGGCTCCTGGTGGAGGGTGTGTACCTGTACACGCTTCTGGCCTTTTCCGTCTTCTCTGAGCAGCGCATCTTCAGGCTGTATCTGAGCATAGGCTGGGGTAAGGCCCACAGTCCTTCGTCTCACGCGCCCCTCCACCCCAGCCTGTGGCATGGGAAGTGGGAGACCCTGACCTCTCTCGGGACTGTTGCCCTCAGGCCACCCCCAGGAAGCTGGCTTGGTACTGAGAACACACTGCTCGGCCGGTGGAGCCAGGCCTGCTGGATAACCCCAGATAATGGGGCTGTGGTTACCCTCCCCTCCCTGCACAACCCTTCCTACTTTATAGAAGCAGAGGCCTCCACCCTGTCTGACCAGATACACCACACACACACACACACACACACACACACACACACACTGGCGGCCATGGCACGGTCCTCAGATAGCTCTAAGACCCTTGGGGAGGGAGCCCCAGGCCCTGAGGGAAATGGGAGAGTCCTGGAGCTCCAGGGAGGGTGAGTGCTGAGGGGCTGTGGTTCTGTCAGCCAATGAGGATGAGGTGGGCTCCGAGGATCCTGGCAGGGCAGGGCTGGTTAGCCAGAAGCCCGCTGAGGAAGGGTGGACCGCGGATGCGCCAGGAGCCCAGCTGGAAATGTTCTAGCCAAAAAAGTTTGCAGAGAACCATTGTGTCTTTTTTTTTGCTGGAACATTTCTGGTTGTGCTTCTGCCTCTCGCCATGTGGGATTCTGATGAGGACAGGGACTGTGACCCCCGCCACCGGAAGTCCCGCAGCCCCCACCCCCCACGACAGGGAAAACGAATGCAAGGGGAGTATTCATTTTCAGGAGCCCCCCTGGGACAGAGCCAGGGAACCTTGCCCCTGGCCCTTCCGAATCTGCCCATGGCCCTGCCCCCCACCACAGGGCCCTGCCCTCCACCTCTAGCTTGCCATTCAGTCATTCCCTACTGTCATTCCTTCCTTCCCCTGTCTCACGTTGCTCTGACCACTCTGCCCTGACCTCCGACCTCCGGGGACTTACGGCCTCAATCAAGGCCACGTGAAGTCCCCCTGGCCTACAGGCTCCTCATCCATTCAGCCCGCCTCCTCAGGAAGCCTCCACTGGTTGTCTGGCCCTCTTAGCCTCCCTGTTCCTGTCCCCTCCCTACATTCCTTTCTGCTGGTATCCGTTAGCCACTTGGCTCTCTATGGCACCATTATAGAAGGAGGCCTCTAAAGGGAGTGATCAATATCTTGAAGACACTGAGGCTCAGATAGGGCAGGGTCTTACCGGCAGAGTAGGCCCTGGAACCAGGTCTCCTGACTCCCAGGCCGCGGGCCCCTGCTGCCTGTCATGGAAACTTCTCTGTCCTGTGCTGCCTCTTGAATCCCCTGAAGGCCCAGCTGAGCAAGCTTGGGCCCCTGCACAAGTGGGCATGTGGGCCTGGCCTCTGGGTCCAGCTCCCTGCTCCCACTCTTCCCTCCCCAAGGGCCCATCTCTCCCTGTTCATCCTTCCTCCCCTTCTAGGCTAGGGCCGTCAACCTGGCAGAGGGCAGCTAGAGAGCCCTGCTGCTAGTTGAGGGTGGGTGGCTTTACATCACTGAGTGGAGCTCTGGGAAGGCTGTCCTTAGGATGGGGGACCACACCTATCCATTCTGGGAAATAGCATCAGCGCTGTTAGTGCCTGTCTCCATGGTGACCTGAGGGCAGGAACAATCAGAGGGACCGTGTGATGTATGCAGAGGAGTGGGGGTGGTTGCTGGAGGATTGGTGGGGGCACATGGCATCCTAGGGGTTTCTGAGTGGGAAATGGGGGAGGGGCGCCCATCTTTTCCTACCACCTCATGCCGTGGCTCAGGGTCTGAGGGGGCAGAGGGGTAGGACCAGGGGGACCTTCCTTCCATCTTGAGGGATTGGGATGGGAAGATACAGGGAAAGACAAAGGGGCAGGGACAGAGGACACAAAGACAGATCTGCAGAGAGCTCCATTGTGGGTCCTGGGGACCTAGCCCATGTTGGGGTGCTTGGAAACAACTTTCAGCTTCACGTGCTGGCAGGAGAATCAAAATGAAAACTCGGACACAGCTGGGGAGTCCCCAGAAAACATGTCAGCTTCTTTTGCCATCTGCCAGCAACAGGGTGTCCCCATAACACACCACAAAGAGGCTGCCTGGGGGGAGGCACGTGATGGAGAAGGGAACCATTACTTCTCAGGGCCAGTTCTATGTGTCTTACTTTGGGCTTTTCCCCCCTCCAGCCTATCTTGTTGACTTTCTAAGTAGCGGAAAGATGCAGCCAGCCGAGAGCATGTCGTGTTTGTGTGTGGCATAGCTGTGCCTCCATTTTTGAAAAGGCTTTGTTAAGGAGAGGCTGATGTGTGAGTGATGTTCGCCGGGTCTTGTTGATAACATGAGTGAGCTCCCTAATCCTGGAGTGGGGTCTCAGGGAGAAAGGTCAGCAGGTGACTGGGAATGTCCAAGAGGGAGGCGTCCACAGGCATGCGTAGCTCAGGGAACTGGCAGGTTCTTGCCAGGAGACTTCCCCTGCTCTCACTGATAAGTCAATCCACTCGTCATTCCTTCCCTCCATCGTCTTTGAGCATCTTCTGTGTGGCGTGCTATGTTCTGAGGCCTTTGGAAGCCACCCGTCCCTTGTGCAGTCTCATGAGGGCCTGCTGGTAAAGCATCATGGATGCCCAGAGGTCTGGCTTATGTGACAATAAATGACCAGGGAGAAGGAGATCCGATGAAAACTGACGGTCAGCTGCTGTTTCCTCCGTCCCTGTCTTCTCTGTAATTCCAGGCATCTTTCCTGCTCAGGAGCTGCTCTTGGGGACATGGATTGTAGCAACAAGAAAGGCTGGGGAAATGTGCTCTTGAGGGAGACCCCTTAAGGCCACACAGGCATAGGCATGGACTGCCCCCCCCACCACACACTCACATCATTGCACGCACACCTCAGTACACACACTCTTACCTAGCTCAGATGCCCGCATCTCCCACCCTGCAAGAGGCACCCGTAGGGACAGGCATGGGGAGCTGGTGCAGAAAGCCACTGAAGGTGGTTGGTGTAGTTGTGGGATGGCAGCCCTGCGTTCTAGGTTCTAGTCCCACCTCTGCCCTCCTGAGCTCCTGACTCATCTCTGTCCATTGTGAGGATGGGCAGTCCATTTGGGCGGGGATCTGGGTTCAATGGGGCTGCATGCCTCTGGCTCCAAGTCTCTAACAGGGATGCAGTCAAGGTGTCACCCCGGGATGTTGTCACCACAAGTCCTCACTGGGGTTGGAGAGTCCCCCAGAAACTCCCTTGCAAGGCTGTCAGGAAGCACAGGCCCTTTGCTGCCTGTTGGCTGGAGGCCTCCGCCTCTCACCACAGGGGCCTCCACGGGCTCTCTGAGCACCCCCACGACCTGGCAACTGGTGTCCTCCAGAGTAAGCAATCAGATTGAGAGAGAGAGCCAAGGCAAACCTTTTCTAACCTTTTAAGACACTGTTTTATAACCTAATCTCAGAAGTGACATGCCGTCCCTTCTGCGCACATTATCGGTCATGCAGACCGATCCTGACACAGCGTAGGCTACCCCACGGTGTGAGTACCGGGGGCTGGGGGTCACGGGGGGCCTTCCTAGAGGCCACCTGCCACACCAGCTGAGTCTCAGCCGAGTGCAGAGTGTGGACGCTGGAGCTATTACACTGGGCCACTGTGCGGTTAGCTGGGCTCTTGGCCTCAAAGTCAGGGTCCCTACCTCCCCTCCAGGCTTCTGCTCAGCCACCTGCAGTGAGAGCAGGCAGGGCACAGGTGGCCGGAGGGACTTCCGGTGCCTGAAGGAGTTGACTGAGTTGGGCACAAGGGCCACAGCAGAGGGAGGAGGACATCAGAGGGTTGGCCTGTCCCCACCTCACTTGCATGTTCTCCACGCTCCATGGTCTTGTTACTTGGGTGTCTGCATCCTCACCCCTCAGCCACGACTTGCGGACGAGCTCTGACAGTGTGCCTGGGAGGGAGGGGCGAGGGGGTGAGGACAAATACAGCCGTAACATGGTGGGATCCTCTCTCTGAGGAAGAGTCTGGTATGTGGGTTGGGAAGTGGGTGTTCGTGCCGCCTCCGCTCTCCCGTGCTCCCAGACCAGCCTAGTTCCACACCTGCTAGGAAGTGGTTTTATGGTCAGGCAAGAGAAGGGCATGGAGGAGGAGAGGCCTAGGGAAGGAGAGGCCCCTGGGTGTGCCTGGTGCTGGCTCGGGCCTGCCAGCCCCTCTCCCCTCTCTCTCTCTTTCCCTCTCTCCTCTCAGGTGTTCCCCTGCTGTTTGTTATCCCTTGGGGCATTGTCAAGTACCTCTATGAGGATGAGGGGTGAGTGTCCTGCTCCTTGGTCCCCATCCTCAGACCCCACGGGATTCCTTGGCCCCTGGGGCACGTCGCTACTACCTGTTGGGAGAGTACACTGAGGGACCAGGAGCTTCCTTTACAGATTCAATTCTCTAGGACCCCTTCCCTGTCCTTCCCCGGGACTGTGTGATGGCAGACGGTGCTGGGTCCAAGGAGCATGCAGTGGCTTTTCTGTAATAATTATGAAATGTCTCTGCTATTTTGTGTATAGTGCTAGGCACATACTTGAGTGTTTGTGGGTTCCTGAAGGGGCCCTGTGTGTCTTTCTGACCATGTATTTAGGACTCTGGCTCTGGTGTGTGTGTGTGTGTGCGTGTGACTTGAAGAACTCTGTGTGAGTCTGTGGGAATGGTTGTTGGGTGGCTCATGGTGGCCGTGTCTGTGTGCCCCTGGGCCTGCTCTGTGAGCTGGGGGCTCTGTGTCTCCCCCTTCCCCTCCAGCTGCTGGACCAGGAACTCCAACATGAATTACTGGCTCATCATCCGGCTGCCCATTCTCTTTGCCATTGGGGTGAGTGACGGTGTGGGGGCGGGCGTGGCAGTTCTGGCATCCGGAGCTGCTGTGGAAAGGCCGGGAGATTGTGGGTGTTTTGAGAGGGCCCCCAGCCGCCGCCTCCTGTCTGCCCTGCAGGTGAACTTCCTCATCTTTATCCGGGTCATCTGCATTGTGGTGTCCAAGCTCAAAGCCAATGTCATGTGCAAGACAGACATCAAGTGCAGGTGATGTGCCCGAGTTGTCTCTGCAGGGTCCCCTTGGCCCTTGTTTCCGGAAGAGACGGACAGATCCTGGGGTGCTGATCTTGGGACCCCACATGAGCTTCTTCTCCCCCCTGGGCCAGACTGGGACCCCAAGCCTTGTCCTTAGCCCTGGATCTGAACAGCTCCTAGGCTTCTGGGGGTGTTGACCTCTACTTCCCCCTTGCCAGGCAGCAAAGCCCAGTGTGTCTTGGGTGGGAGTGTCTACTGCCCCAGATGTGGGGTCGGGGCACAGAAAGGGGAAAAGAGTCCATTGGGAGAGATCCAGAACAATGCCTTCACCCCCCACCCCCTAGACTTGCCAAGTCCACCCTGACGCTCATCCCTCTGCTGGGGACCCACGAGGTCGTCTTTGCCTTTGTGATGGACGAGCATGCCCGGGGGACGCTGCGCTTCATCAAGCTGTTCACAGAGCTGTCCTTCACCTCCTTCCAGGTGAGCTCGTGACCCCCTCACTTGCCAGGTCGCAGAGTGGCAGTGGGGTAGAGACCGGCCCGCACCGTGCTGACAGACACCTTGGGGCCCCGGGGGAAGGCAGGCTATGCCCAGGGTTCTGTGGGTGGAGCAGAGCCAGGGCTAGAATCGGCGCCCAGCACCCTCACGTGGGACAAGATGCCTTCCCAGAGGCAGCCGTGGGCACCCTGCCTGGCATCACAGCGGCCGGATCCCAGGCGGTTGCTGGGCGCAGACACCTCACCAGGGGCTTTGCATACATTGTCCTCGCAGCACCCCAGGAAGCGTGTGGGTCGCCCAATTTTACAGAGGGGGAAACTGATGCTCTGAGGTGTTAAAACAAGACGTGCCAATCACATAGTTTTCAAAGCCAAGGAGTCATCCTCTCTCCTAATATTAGCTGACCCCACAGGCACAGATAGATATATGAGAGTCTGGTCTCAGTCCCTCAGGAGGCCTGTGGGAGGGCCACACGCATGTAGGCCTGTGCATGTGATTGTCACGTATGTGTGCACATACACACACAGATGACAGCTCTGGAGCACCGAGTATGCTGAGTGAGCAGACGGAGCCATGGTGGGAAGATGGCCCATGATCAGAGGACTTCCTAGGGTCAGACCTCCTCAAGGAGGAAGAGCTTCTGCAGTATCTAAGCAAGGGGCCTTCTTGTATCTCCAGAAAGGAAAGGAGAAGAAACCCACCACATGGGCTCTGAGCCTGCTGGGGCTGCCCATTCTGAGGAGGTGGTTGTTGGGACTAAAGCTCCAAGGAGTTCAGGGTCTCCTGTAGGGCACCTCCTTCCCGCTTCCTCCCTGCTGACGGGACTCTTGTTTCCAGGGGCTGATGGTCGCCATCTTGTACTGCTTTGTCAACAATGAGGTAAGGCCTGAGGGGGAATGGTGGGGACTCTTACAGGATGCTACCACTCTTATAGGCTGTTCTGGAGTTGTCAAGGGGGACTCCCATCCATCTTTTCAGCTGAAACCCCCTACATATCCCACTAGGCACTAGACCTGAGGAAGCATCTTGTCCATGCGTTGTTTTCTGTACACGGGTCTCTCTCTGTCTCTCTCACGCACACACACAGGCATACCCTAATTTGTGTGAACTTGGGGCAAACCCAGCCTGGTATGAAGGGGGTCCAGAGTGAACAGGTGATGGTTAAAAGATGATTCAACAGTAGACGTACCCAAGTCACATACTGGGGCTTTAATAATCACTATCTTATTTGTCACTGCTTCCCCCACCACCACCAAAAAAAAAAAAAAAACCTGCTAAAATTATGGTTTTAATATCCCCATTTTTCACACATGAAATCATTGGAGAACAGAGAGAATAGGAAGCATGCCCCAGGTTTGGCCTGGAAGTGGAGGCAGAGCTGGGACTGGAATGCATTCTAACAGAAAGAGGGATGTGCCCACTGTGTGTGTGCAGGGGAGAGCCCCGCCTGCCATGGCAAAGGGGCGCATTCCTACAGGGGCTTTCTGCTTGCTGGAGTGGAAGAAGGGGGCTGCTGCTAACCCCCACACCCTCTCCTTTCCTGTGGCTCCTCCTGGACCATAACCCTCCCCTCCCTGAGACCATCAGCCTCTGGGAGGGGTACCTGTGCCTGTGGTGCCTGGGGAAAGCCCCTTCCACCCAGCTACCCAGTTTTGTGCTGGAGCAGATCAGGAGCAGCCCCACACCATCGGACCGGGTGTCACAAATGCCACAGCACCCCCTCCCCCTTCCTTCCAGGAGGGAAACAAATGCTAATACTAGATGTGGCACCGGTGCCCTCTGGGGAAGTAGCCACAGGGGAAGGATCCCAGCAAGGAAGAGAGGGTGGGAAATCTTCCATTCCAGACTCTAGGGAGCCATTGGAGGCCTCTCTTAACTCTGTTCAAGCCCAGGTGAGGGTTTATTTCTGTGAGTCTGGGGCTCAAATGACCCGAGGACACAGCTCCTCAAAGAGCCAGTGCTCCTGGTGTGGCCTCTGTCACCAAGTCTGGGAGTTCGGAGATCTCAAGAGTCTGCATTCATACATTACTTTTACTTGCGCTGTGGGCATGGGGGACATGGCGGTGGCAGTGTGTAGGGACCTTGGTATTTCAGGGAACCGTGCATGGCTCAGAGCACAATGCGACGTGGTGGGACAGAGGTGGGACGCGGGCTGTGGCTTCAGGTCCCTGCTCCCATCCAGGCCCCACCACTTAATGAGCTGTGCAGCTTTGGGCAAGTCACATGCCCACAGTGGGACACCTGTCTCCTCTTCTGCAAAGTGGAGTTAATGATGCTCAGAGCACATGGATCTCTAAAAGGGAGGGAGACGCTTCCTAAAGGTTTACTGTATATGAGGTGCTCACATGTTTTAGTAAATGCAATCTATGCAGCAGGGGCTTTTGTCATTATACAGGTGAGGAAATTAAGCCTTGGCAAAATGAAATGAATAGCCCCAGTTCAACAGCTCGAAGGTGGTGGGGCTGCTGGACGGGGAGGGGTCTCCACTCATGGCTCAGCGCTGGGAAGGGGAGGCAGGGCCAGACACAGAGTGGCCCACAGAGGCATTCTGGCCGAGGGCTTACCAGGCTTTGTGCGGGGTGGGGGGGGGGGGGGGGAGGCCGGTGCAGAGAACGCTCACAGGGGCCTTGTCCTCCAGATAGGCCCTTGCTCCACGGGAGGCACATGAGGTACCAGCAAGCTCTTCCCCACACCTGAGCCCTCCCAAAGAACTTCCTAAAGAACTGAAGAAAATGCTGAGAGACAAGGAACCGGCAGCTCCACAGGGCAGCACTTCCCTCAGGAATGGCTCTCAGCCAGAGGGGTGATGTGCCTGCTGGCCCTAGCACTGCTGCTTTACTTCCCAGGAACAGGGCAGGGTGGCAGGAGTCCCCGGTGCGGGCTGGAGTGATGAAGCTCCCTTCCGTGCCTTCTCACCTTCTCGGTCCCTCGCCGTTCCTGTTTCCCCCTCCTCCCTCCTCTTCCCCAAAGCCTTGCCGGCAGCACGTGCTTCCCCCAACACACACGCATGCCAGCCTTCCCCACCACTTCTGCAGAAAGTCTCCTGGACCCTGGCTGAGTTTCCTCCCAGCTCTCTTCCTCAAAGCCCATCACCTCCCCGCTTCATCCACCCCCCAGGGCTGGCCTAGTTTTGTCAGGAGGGGAGGGTCGGGCACACATCCCACTGGATCCTTGGCAACTAATGACCCCTCAGTCACCAGATCCCCAGCTGGTCTCTCCCAGGCTTAGGCTGTGGGGTTCAAGAGACCTGCTCAGACACTTGCCTTGTTCAAGTGCGCTGCCCAGTTCCCAGAGACGCCTCAGGCCCTGGCTCCTCCAGGCACCAGGACAGACATGTCACCTTCACTTGGCCACAAAAATACACGTGGCTCCTGGGCTGAGATCTCTGTCCACAAAAGCTGTTCTCCAGGCCCAGGACTGCCATGGCAATGCCGGGTACTTGTGACCTGAAAAGATGGCCTGGACATGGGTCCTGCCTCAGCTGCCAGGAGAGCAGACCTGGGGAGCGGAGGGGAGGGGGGGTTCTACTGTGGCTCACGTGTTCTCTCACCGTGGCTCTGACCCAGAAGCCTGAGTGTCAATCCCAGATCTGCCACTATCCAGTTACGGCACATGAGCAGTCAGTTTGCCTCTCCCCCCAAGTGTAGACAGAATTGAGCTTCACCCATTCCTCCCAAATCCCAGAGCCTGAGGCCTGGCCAGACAGGACTTCAGAGGCTGGGAGTTGGGTAAACTTAGCAGGTGAGGAAGTGTACCACCATAAGCGCAGGGACAGGTGTCTGGGACTCGTGGCGTCACCCCCTCTGTTTCACTGTAGTAACTCAGTAGCACAAGGAGCCCTGTGTCAGATGCTTGTTTTGTCACTCGCTCCTTCCCTCAGCTCATTTACAAAGCACATGTGGAGGGCCTGCTGGATGTGGGGCATGGTGCGAGGTCTGCGGGTCCCAGAGGAGGACGAGGTGGTCCCGGCAGAAAGGGCAGCATGGGTCAGAGCTCTGAGAAGTCCCAGGCCCGTCCCTTTTCCTGCTGGTGTCCACGAAACCACCTCAGTCCCTGAAGCAGCTTCCCACAGATGTGCCTCCATTTGCCCTCCTTCTCCCCAGCCTCTGCAGTTAAGGCTGTGAGACCAGATGGGCCTCCATGCTGCTGCACAAGCAGAGGCTCCTGGCTCCCTGGGGTGTCCCCGTACCTCCTGTTGGCACACTCGCCACAGGTCCCCAGCCAGGCAGTGAGCTGGTGTGGAGCAGGGCAGCGGGACGCACAGTCCGCTCCGCCTCCCTCTGGCACCCACGCCTGGGTCCCCCATGCTGCTGCCCGAGACACCAGGGCGGTCCTGGGCAGGCAGGCTCTGGCCTCAGGGCTCCACGGGGCTCCACGCTGCTCGGAAGTCAGGCTCTCCCTCCTCCTCGTCTTCTCCCTCCGGCTCCGGTCTCCACATTGCTCTCACTCTCGTTCTCTTCCGTTAAACAATAGCGTGATGGATTGCGGAGGGGACTTAGCTGAGTCACAGAGTTTAGAGATGGGAGAGACCAATTAGATCATCAACCTCATCTCTCTCCTGAGGAGAGGCGGAAAATAAGAGACAACGATAAACGGTTTTATTGGCATATTAATTTAGGCGCCCAAAGGCCTTGACTTGTGTCTCTTAATATAATGCAGTGGATATTTTTCCCCCTTCCCTGCTAATGTAATAACGGGGCCATTTCGTGGACAATTGGTTTGCATGATGGCTCTTGTTTCCCTCCTTTTCCCACGGAAGGTCCAGCTGGAGTTTCGGAGGAGCTGGGAGCGCTGGCGGCTCAAGCACTTGCACACCCAGGGGGACAGCAGCATGAGGCCCCTCAAGTGCCCCACCAGCAGCCTGAGCAGCGGGGGCACCGTGGGAAGCAGCGTCTATGCAGCCACCTGCCAGGCCTCCTGCAGCTAAGACCCCCGCCCCTGTCCTCCCTGTGGTCTCGCTGCTGGCTGGCTGGCTGGCCATCCCAGGTGGGAGAGCCCCTGCTGGGGCTTGGGCGGGATTGGGACACAAGCTTGCATCCATCCCCGCTTTCCCTTCCCAAAGCCATCAGATGGGCAAACGGGCAGTGCCTCCTGGGACCCGTGGCCACATTTCCTCTGTGGAGAAACAGCTCTGCTAATTTGATCACCGTGGCAGGAGGAAAGAAAAACCGATTGCTGCTGAACTGAGGAGGATTTCTTCCCGTGAAGCCACCAGGCCCCTGGGGTACCCCAAGACAGAGCAGCAAATCAGCCCCGGACTCGCACTCAAGGTCAATGGCTTATTAGCGGGATTGCGGCATGCGAGAGAAGATGCTCGTATGACCCAGCCACACAGAGCTGAGGGAACGCAAGCCAACCCTGCTTGCCTCCGGTTGGGTCACCGTCCCCACCACCTCCCCGTGAAGGGATGCTTCTCCCACGTCTGCGTTGCTTGTTCACCCTCCCCGGTCATCTCACCACCCAGCTTCTTGGCGGGGGCTTTGTCTGGGCTTCCAGCGGCAGCTGTTTCTAGAAGTGGCTGTGGGTGGTGACCCTCTGGGTCAGAGCCACAGTGAGAGGACACGTGAAAGCTGAGAAGGTGCCCGACAGGTTCCTTTGCTGGTGCCCACTTCTATGGGTGCCTGCCCTGCCTGGGTCCCCTCTACCCTGTGCCCAGGGAACAAGGCAGGCCCACTGCTGAGGAGCCCAGCATTTGGGACGAGCTCTGAATTCTGTTCTAGAGATGCTCCAGAACCCTCTAGGGTTCAACAAGGAAACCTCAGGACCACCTGCACCGAGGGGTCCACTGTACCTGTAACTCTCAGGAACTCAGAGGGCTGAGAGCTTTACTTCCACCTCTCAGGGGAAAGGCTTTTGTGACCAGATTATGTATCCCGTTAGCATGGGTTTTGACTTTAAGAGACTTCTGGGGTAAACTACCAGTTGCCGCTGCTACCATGGAGGCAGTCTTCCCCTATCCTTGGTTTCTTCCCCTTGAAAGTCCCCCACTTGGGAGCTTGCATATATATACTTGATTCATTTTTCTTTATTGCTGTGAACAGTCTGCATGTGCAAATGTGCGATTCTGATTTCCCCCACCTGATGGAAAAAAAGGACAAAACCATTGTGATCGTGGTGGTGTTGGGGGAACTGGGGCATAATGCATTTGACTCCGCCACAGTTTGAGCTCATCAGTGTTTTCCCGGCCTCCGGTTTCATCCCATAAACAATGAGCAGCTGAGAGGCTGCACAGGGGAAACCTCTCGGTCCTGCTCCTGCTATGAGGAGAGGGCAGACAGGGCAGAAACCCAGACAGAAGGGAGACAGGCAGCCCAGGGAGTATGGCAATGGAGTCTTTGGATGCAAAGGAAGTTTCCAGAGTAGGAGAGAGCTTTTAAGGGAGTCCAGACCACCTGGGAAGGTACAGGGAGTAGCTTCAAGTGAATTCCTCTATGGGTCCATCTCTCCCTCCTCCTTCTTAAGTGGTAGACGACCCTCCCCTCAAAACCTTGCACCAGACACATTTTTCTGTGCCTCTCAGAGAGACATGTGATGTACAGGGGAAATAATAATGGGACATAAAACACATCAAGCAGAAAATTTCTTATACTTCAGCTTCAGTGGAGTGTTGTATCTATGTTAATGGGGAAGTTGAACCCCAGGCTAGAGAAGAATTGTGCAGAGTTGCTCCTAGAGAAAATGTAGAGAGGTGGGGGATGCGGTAGGGGGGACCCCTGCTTCCCCGGAATAAGGGAGGATTTTCCAACAGGCCCCATTCCTTGGCTTTCTTTTCAGATAGGGATAAGGGAGGAGGTGAGCACCCGTGAGTTGAATTGGATACAATTCTGGTGCCAGTGTTTCAGTTTGAGATAAACTGGAAGATTTTGAGAATCATGAATACACTGCATAGCAAAAAAAGAAAGAACCAGATTGATATAGCCTGAGAGAAATAAATTGTTGGGGGGGGGCAGGAATTGTGGGGAGAAAGTGTTTAGTTAGACACCAGGGATGCTCAGATAGTTTGGTTTAAACTGTAGGTAGAGTTCTTTTCCCAGCTGGCACTGATTCCTGATCTCCGAAAGCTCATCATACCCCCATGCTCGAAGCCTTATAACACTGAACCATCTCTTTCATAGATACGTATCAGATACTGAATAAGTATTTTCTTTGCTCCAAGACCCACACTATTAATATTCATTTGACTGGCAGTGTACTCCCGCCAAACTATTCTCAAGCTCTCCTGAACTAAATATAACTCGAAGAGATCTGGAAACACTCCCAAACACTCCCAAATTCCACTAGCTGTTTACATGCGTGACACTGAAGTGGGAAGCTTGCTGCACACAACTTCTCTGCCTCTGTCCTGAGGGTACGACTGCTGACCAGCAGGTGTGGACGGTGTGTATGTGTGTGTGTCTGTCCACTGCACAGCCAGCAGGGGCTGAGGACTATTGTGAACTGATTCTGAGTTCAGCACTCTGGCCAGCTCCACTCGTTAGGGGCTTAAATCGTGTTGACCCCATCTTTACCCATGTCGATCTTTAGAACAGCTAAATCACAGAACTGAAACAAACCACTTACACTGCAAAGCTGCCTTTGAGACAACTCTCCAGATTGCCTGCATGATTTTCAGTTGCCTCAAGGCAATCCCCACCGAACCCCATACCAGCTGTGTTTTTAAAGACTCAGAGCAGGGAAAGAACGGCCCTCAATGAAGTAAGTGAGGAGGGAGGCTTGCAGAGGTGACTTGGGGGAGGGAGGCTGGGCTCGGCCTCCAAGTCCAGGGAGGCCTCTGGGAAGGATAGGTAAGAAACAGAAATAGCGATTCAAGATCGTCTTAGTAAAAGCCAGCAATGGGTATCTGGAATTTCTGTTAAAAAGGACTTGCAGCCGCAAAAGGTAGGCAGGTCAGCTAGTGAACGCACCCACCTCTTCAGGGACTTCTGCTGAGAGGAGGGGAAGGCTGCACTTCACCATCGCTACTATGGTTCATCATCCTTGTCTTAAAATGAAGAAATTGAAATGAAGCAGAGCACACACACACAGAGCAAGGGAGCCATTTTAAGTATTGACTCCAGCACTCTGGTACTGGAGTTGGCTGGGTTTTCCGATGCGTCTGGGTTTAGTTAACAAGTTGCTCCGCCAGCCACACAGAGTGAATTAAAAGAACTGGAAAAAGGTCCAGAAGACTAGCAAACTGGGCAGCGTTAACCTAGCAGAGATGGCACAGCCCATACAAGGGCAAGTAGAGTCAGCTCATATCTACACCCTGAAAGGCTTGGTTGCCTCATCAGCATGGGTCGTGTTTTAGCAGCTCCTGTCTCCATCCAAGGAGAGAATACTGTGTGTGTGTGTGTGTGTGTGTGTGTGTGTGCGCGCGTGCGTGTGTGTCCTGTGCACAGCAGCATAAAGTTAGGAGATGATGAGTCTGGAATCATCTTACCCACTGTGAAGGTCATGGGACCACACAGTCCAGGGTGAAGATGGGCGGGAGCCTGAGCCGTAGATGCTTCCTCTCCATGCACAGACAGGATTCGCATTATTGCTAATGCCTGCGACGTGCTCAGGGAAGATAAAATATATTCCAGAGGTTTATTTTCCCTCCACTGAATTGATTCTAATCTACGGTGCTGACCCTGCTTTTGGCTCCTACAGGGAGCCAAACTCTATAAAAATTCTCAAATAAAATATGTCGGCTTCCTCTGCTAAAACAGTTATGTGAATGACATGCTAAGTATTTCAGTTGAAACCAAATTAGTATCAACTCAAAACTTTTTTTCCTTTCTGTTGCTGGAGCAAGGTTTTTCTGGGAAAGAAAATGTGAGAAACTTCTTTAAACAACATCGCCCTGCTGGGACAGTATTCTCTGCTGGCTCAAAACAGCTCTTTGGCCATGCCTGGAGGGCCAGAACAGGAAGTGTTGTTAAGCAGTGTCATTCAAACACTTAATGCCACAGTGTGTCTACAGTATCTATAATTACTTCTGCTCTGTTGGTGGCTACCGATTGGCAGGAAGCAGATAAGCATAATTGTTTCCCCATTAACGACCCAGATCTCTTGGACTTTGCCTGCATTTGAATCTCTCAGAGGGGGAGAGTTTTTGTTTCTCCCCTTTGGCCATTTTAGCCGGTTTCTGCGGACCTGATCCAGGGGGTGCATTTTCTCTCTAATGCACCCCAGCTCCTCCCCACCCCCCACTACCTCCCTCACGCCCACCTCCCCCATCCTCACCGTGAGCTTCCCCAGGCTCCTCCCCCACCTGACCACGTAAGGAACGCTGTTCTCTCAGCTGTGACCAATTTGGGGGTACAGCTGAGAGTGAGGCACTGCCAGGGCTAAAATGGTGCATGGTACTCCATGCTCTGGGGCAGTGAGGAGCATGGCAGCCAGCGGCTTGGAGCCTAACTTACACTGGGGTTTTGCAACCTTTCTGATGGAGCCTGTCAACCCGCACAATCTAGCATGACTAATTGCCACTGTGTCAGAGCAATCTGGGAGAAGGAAAACATAAACAAATGAGAGTGTTGGGATGTGCTGGGCAAAAACTCCAAGGAAGTTTGGAACATGTAACAAGTTAGGGTCTTGGCTTCTTTGTAGGGGAGCTGGAGGGACGAGGAGGGCAGGTCAGGAAGAAGCAAGATTTCCCCCAGACAGGGCTGGACCTTGCCAAACCGTTCACACTTTACTTCCAACTCTGCAGTTCTAAGCTCCTCCCACAAAACCGTAATCATGTCCTCAAGGCAGATCAGCCTCAACATCCCACTGGTTTTGGAGGGGGTTCCACGCAGAGTTTCAAACTCCAAGAGAGAGGTGAGCCAGGCTCTCAGGAGCTGGATTTCTTTCTTCAGTGCTCTTGGGGGAAGTCTGCTCTTCATGAATGTTTAAACAAGATAACTTTCATGCGATTTCTTAATATATAAATTCATGTACAATACGACCTGCGTCTATAGGTAGCAAACATGTATAACTCCTTGCACAGACGTGAAATGGATGCAGACTCGTCCCTAATTTGTCTTGTAAACGTCAAATAAAGGTCTGTCATTACTGTGTCCCTCTTGCTCTTCCTTTGGGAGAGGAGGTTTTTTGCAATGTCAACCCAGGTGACAGATGGTGCAGTGGGAAAACACAAAAGATGCCGTTTCCAGCCCAAGGGGGGGAAAAAGCCCTTGCTCATTACTGATTTTCATCTTCAGAGCACTTACCAAGTACTAATTTATCCATCGCAGCCTTTATACAGGGACTGCACTGCCATTTAATTAGAGAAGTTGGGTGGTCGAGTGGCTTAAACAATGACTGGCGGCCAAATGGACGTGTATTTTAATTCCACTCATTCATTTGATCTCCCCTGTCTAAATGAACTCAGTCCATTAAATCTATTTTTTCAAAAATGTCATAAAAGCACAAGCCTTGTGTGCAGAGCAGCCACAGAATCTGAATGGAGCTGCTGTTTAGAGATTCATCTTCAGAAAAAGGAACTTTCCTCCAATTTAAATAGTCTCTCACTCTCCAGGTTTGTAACTCACTCTTCCAGCAGAGCAGAGGAATTGCAGATTCTCCCACCATGGCAGCTACCCTTGCTTGCAGATCCACGTGCTTATCTGAAGGTTTCCCTAAATGACCTCTTCTCTAGACAAGCGTTGGGGTTTGTCTCTTTCAAACCCAATAATTCTTACTCCTGAGAGCAAACAACAAATACAGCCAACTCCTGGTATTTGCATCTTGGATGGTCTGACCAATCTTGCTTTTGACTTCATTCACTCGCCTGTGATATTCTCACCTCTCCCTGTCCTTACTCCACCACTCAGCAGCAGGAATAAGATGGAGCTCAGCGCTTTCTCTCCGTACCCCGATACCCAGGGAAAGACCTGCCCAAACCAAGAATGACCAGCACGTTTGTAGGATGTGGAAACCGGACAGATGCAACCTCAGGAAAAGAGGGTGCACTCTGGCCCAACAGGTTGTAACCTCAGGCTGAACAAGGGATAAGGGCAGCTTCCTGCTCTGCTGAAATTCTTGGCTTCCAGACTCACTTGTGTTCACATGTAACATAGAGCCACGTTCCAGAGGCTGATGCCCCACAGATGGGGGATAATTGACGCCCCCCACCCCAACCCCCACCAAATCTCTCACCATCCTTTCAAAAGCCTGTGCTTTAAACATGAGCAGTTCAGTGCCTTTCAATACCTCTCTCTCTCTCTCTCTCTCTCTCTCACACACACACACACACACACACTAAGGAGAATACCGAAAATGGTCTCCCTTACCAGAAACAGTGGGAAGAAAGCCCCAGCAGTGCAAACTGGAATAGAAAACAATGTAGGCAGAACGTTGGAGAAGATGGAAAATCAGACCCAATATTGGGACAAGGAAGAAGTAGAAACTGAGTGTCTCCAAAGGTGAGGAGGGGTAGATGGGAAAGATGATGAGGCCAGAACCTAAGAAAAGTAAATAAGGAAAAACAATAGACTGTGTAAATGTGGGAAGGAGAGGTAGTAAGACACAAGGAAACTGCAGTGGTGGGGAAAAAAAGGGAGTTCCTAGTGACAGGCCCATAGGGAGCCAAGTTAGGAGACTCATCTGTAGCCAGTGTTATTAACTCCTACTTCCATAAATCTGAGCTCTTCCACTGAAGAGGTCTCTAATCCTAAACTGTGATAGAATCTTTTCTTTGGTCCTAAGGCTCCTTTTAACGAACGTAATGATTTTAGAAAGTGAAAACGATCACAGCCTAGAGTAAATCCAACCATTTTTTTCTTCCCACTAGTATAGTGCGCTAGTGTTAGAATGAATTACTGTGACTCCTCCTCATGTAGGACCAATAGACCAGAGGATTTATCTGTGTTGCAACCTTCCAGAATAAAATCAATAGATAAGGATTATAAATACCGAGCAGTCCCATGCCACGAGATGGACTGCTCTGGGGCTGAAGCAGGCGGGTAACACCTGGAGAGGATTTACAAGCAACTTCTTTTTTTTAACCTTTCCATATCTCTAGAGTGAAAGAGCAAGGACTTGAAATAATACATAATACATAATACATAATACATTTACAGAGACTTTTCAGTTCCAATGACCTAAGGTAGAATCAGAAACAGCTCAGGACTTGTGCTTGTTAACGACACACATTAAATAGCTACAACAAAGCAGCCACAGTTACTGTACTAGTTTGGTCCAATCTTCAACATTCTCTAACCATTTATGTGCATTTCTGTACAAAAGAGACAAGTGTTTTATCACCATATATTCTGCCCTCCAGAAAGCTTCAGAACTTTAAAAATGCCTAGGAAATGAAATTTACAGTTTTACAGAAGCTCAACTGGTATCCACCGATTAGACGGCACTTTACAATGAAACCACCCAGAAGTCCTTTCACTTTTCAAGTCCTGGTTTGGGAAGCAGAGACTGGAGAACCAACATACAGGAGACACACACTAAAGACATCTCACTGTGACGAAGCTAAGCCAACGTCCTTCCAACAGCATCCTTTGGGAAGGTACAGTAAAAAATCAGATGAAAAGACATGTATACTGGGGCACCTGGCTGGCTCAGTCGGTAGAGCCTGAAACTCTTGACTTAAAGGGTGTGAGTTCAAGCCCCACGTTGGGTGTGGAGCCTACTTAAAAAAAATACAGTAAAAAAAAAAAAAAGACATGTACACTCATATAAAAGAAATCAGGTTACCATACAAATTATACTGTGTTGGAATATTCTTAGTAATCAAGAGGAATGTCCATAACACCATACGTTACATAAGGTATTTACAAAAACACCTTCTCTCAGAAAACAGTAAAGATCACAAAGCCTGCCAACCAAGGCATGATGGGGCCACAAGCCCAGAAAAGATGCCATAACCATGGAGTCCTGGCATCATCAGCTGCAACCACATTCTCGCACATTCTCCGGGTCCGGAACGCAGCAGGTCCACCTGCTGCTCAGATACAGCCCTTCTTTGCTTCTCAGTTTCCTTCATGGACTTAGTCTTGGTCTTTACTCCTCACCTAAGAAATGCCACAGTTCATGAAATACTCTGTGTCTACGGTGCAGAGCCTCTGAGGGTATGCCAAGCTACCTGAAACCCAGCAACGCCCCCAAGTTGGAGTCATCCCCATAATGGCATGTGGGGCTCGGGCAGCCTCTGTTCCAGCAGCCACGTGAACAGACCTTCTTCACCTGCTCTCAGAACGTTGCACTGGTGTAGATTTCTAAAGGCTGCAGCCACGAGATCATGCACACCCTGTGTAGACTTTTTGGAATCCAACCACCCTCTCCTCCTTGGGGCTGGATCCCCCAAAGCTGTCATGTCCTAACATCAATTTCCCATTTGATCAATCTCTCTTTAAGAAATGTCCTCCCAACTGCCCTACGCACCCGCATTTGCCTGCCTTTTACAAGGCACGAGGCTTCCTCTGCTTCTGGGAAATGTACAAATGTTAGGAAATTCTCCTCTTTCCATAGAGTTCTTTGAAGATCACAGATAGGAGCAGAACCTGGTCTCACCCACTAGAAGTGCCAGATTAGTTAAAGACATTACTTTCTCACTGAAGAGAATCTAGAACAAAGCAATTCTTTCATATGACTCTGTGCCGCTTCACCACATGAGACGAGTAGCACTGCTGAACTCAGTCTAAATCTCGGGGGAAAGTCATTAGAAGAAGCGTGATTAAAACCAACTCCGCATAACAAATCCATTTGTGTCCATAGAGATGGTCCGCTGTAAATCAACGGCTAAATGTATAAAAAATGCTCTGCCTATAAACGCATATGCTTTTCCCTAGGAATCATCAAAATATGACCAGTATCATTAGCAAAGCAGTGGGATGAAGTATTCACCGTAGGAGAGAGGTAGGAAGGGAGATGGACACATAGGGGAGGTGTGTTGTCTGTACCGGGGGGTCAGGGAAGGACTTTTGGGTGATGCGACATCAGACAGGCCTGACAGGAGTAAGGGAACAAATCCCAGGCTCATCCAGGGGAAGTGAGTTCGAGGCAAAGGGGACAGCTCGCGCAAAGAGTGTGAAAGCAGAGGTCGCTTCTGTGTGTTGGAGGAGGGGTCAGCAAACTATGGCTCGCTGCTCAGTTTTATAAACAAAGTTTTATTGGCATTCTCATCTGTCCACATATTGTCTCCCATGGCTGCTTTTGCTCTTTGATAGCAAAGTTGAGTCATTGTGACAATTACGGTATGTACGCTCAACAAAACTTTACTGTCCAGCCCTGTCCAGAGGAAGGCCAAACCTTTTACTTTGCTAACCCCCTGTGTCTGAGGAACATGAAGGAAGTGAGTATAACTGGGAGAGGCAGGTAGGGGCCAGATCACTTAGGGCCTGGTAGGATAAAACCAATAAACAAACCACCAACCAACCACCACACGAAAGATGTGTCCCCCAGGGATAGGAGTTCAGACATCTCTTTGCCAGCTCACTCCTGCGTGCCTGTCTGAACTCTGCCTCCTTGCTGGTCTGTAGGTTCTCAGCCGTTTTTCCCTGGTGGTGGCGACATGCACATCTGGCAATCTCCCATGGACACACCCCCGCTAGGCCCAGGCGAGCCAGCAGGTGTAAAACACAGGGTCACCTTGCAGACACCTTAATAAAATGGCAAAATGAACATTCATGAATCACAGTAATTTCCTAATATGTTAAATGCGTCACAGGGCACAATGAGAACCACTGCTACGGAGTACGTTTTCTAGCATTTTTTTTCTCATTTGAGCAAAACTCCAGACACAAAACGTATTCAAAGACCTTGCTACTCAAAGTATGGCTGAAGACCCATAGCATCAGCATCCCCTTGGAACTTATTTGAAATGCAGAATCTTAGGCCTTGCTCCAGACCTATAGAATCAGGATCTTCATTTTAACAAGATTCCCAGGAGATCTGAATGGTCACTAGGGTTTGAGACCACTATCATGATTGGTCTCTAAGTATTCTTTTTTTTTTTAAAGATTTTATTTTATTTTGACAGAGAGAGAGATCTATCACAAGTATGCAGAGAGGCAGGCAGAGGGGGGAGAGGGGGTAGCAGGCACCCTGCTGAGCAGAGAGCCTGATGCAGGACTTGATCCTACAACCCTGAGATCATGACCCGAAGGCAGATGCTTAGCTCAACTGAGACACCCAGGCACCCCTCTAATTACTCTTTTCTAAGTGTCCGAGATGGGGTTTTAAATTTCAAAGAGGTTAGCTTATTTATACTATTCATACTAGTAAACACTGGCTATAAAATAATGGTTAATAATAATTAAGGATTTGCTAAATAAATAATGATACATTTATCTATACAGAAATATTAGCGGCTGGCAAAATCAGTATTGTAGAAGGACGTGGGAATTTTTTACAGCTTATCATGAAGTGAAAAAAATATCAATTATAGGCAGGACTAAGACTAAAACAAATGTATAAATGATAATTAAAGAACAAAATGTGGCCCTTATTAATCTAAACAATACAGTAATGATATAACTAATAAAATCAAAGAAAAATAGGTGATAGGAGGTGTACAGCAGTGTAGTTATGCTGATTCCCTCATCTTTCATAGCCATTGGTAGCAATATGTAATTTAAGGCTAATAAATAATAAGTTATAATTATATTTAAAAATGGGAAGTTGATTAACCAATCAGTCAACAGGATTGAGTATTGAGGAAATGGAGAGAAGTAGGGAGAAGGTGGAAATACTAACTTTTTACACTTGTTTTTTACATGATCTGAACAAATACTGGCTAAACATCCAAAGGACTAAGTAATAGAAGTGTAAAAAAAAAAAAAAAAAAAACTTTGGAACAGAAATCTAAGTTTTCTAAATCATCAAAAGAAACACACACACAAAGGGGAACACAAAACAAAACAAGGAACAGAGACCAAGTGGTAAAATCACCCATATAAACCGAAAGTGTAACGTGTGAGAAGGTAAACAAGCCTCAGTAAATAAAAATGAGCTAACCTCATCTAGTAAAAGAAAAATAGTCCCCTCATGTATCACAGAGTAAAAGTCAACTATTCCCTCCCTACAAGCAACACACCTGACCAAAAGGGCTCGGGCTGAAAACCACAGTGTGCACTGAGGCATACTTGACAAAGTCAAACAAAAAGCAAGCAGGGGTCCCGAGCTTAACATCAGATGAGGACGGATTCAGGCAAAAATGAATGAAGAACACAAATATGGCTTTTTATAATGATGAAAGGGGGACACTCTGTAATGAAAAATAGGCTTTTATATATTCCCAAACCTAAGAAATACTAAAAAAATACTATAGTCTCATGAAAATGATTGATTAAAAATGGCAAGAGTCTATCAGCACATTACAAGAACAGTACATTAAAATCAAGAGTCATTTATTCCAGGAATAAAAGGATGGTTTAATGTGAGTAAATATATAAACTGATTACATTAATTGGTTAAAGAGAAAAATCACATCATCAATCTCCACTACACTGAAAGAGATTTTGTGAAATGCAACATCCATTCTTAATTTAAGAAGGAAAAAGCCTTTTAATAACATAAATACAGATGATAATTATCCATCCACTTACCACAGAGCCAGCAGCACGCTTAGTGGGAAAATACTAAAACATGCTCATTAAGATCAAGAACAAGACAAAGACATCATTGACTATCACTGTGATTTAACATTTTTCTAGATGTTCTAGCCGCTGTTATGGGAAAAAGAGAAAAAACAAGGGCATAAAAGCTGGAAAAAGAGGAGTTAAATTTTACTTTACTGGAAAAGAAAAAATCTATGTGGAAAATCCAGGAGAATCAAGTGAAACACCACTATAATTAGTAAAAAAAAAATTCAATAAAGGACAAGAGCTATAACAACATTAACATGCTGAAATCAACAGTGTATGTGCATATATATATATATATATATACATATATATATATATATATATATATATATATATATGGAACAACCAGCTGGGAGAAGTACTATAAGTCCTCAGAATGCATCACCTTTTCCCAAGCACCCTAGTCTCCCTCTTGTCACCTTTTCCCTAGGTGGTTTCCTGTGACTGAAAGGCTATCTCTTTGCCCCCGCCTCTTTTTCTGGGGAGTACAAGATGCTCCTTCAAACTCAATACAATGTCACCTTTAGGTGACTTTGGCCCTTCCCAACCCCTGAGTGTTCTGATCCCCTTCTCTATGCTCTGGCCCACATTTAGCCATCACACCATCATAGCGCTTACCACACTATCCTGTAACTATCTGATTATTGGCTGCCTCTCCCATTTGACTGTGAGCTCCTTGAGAAAAGGGACCTTGTCTACATTCTCTGTGTGCTCAGAGCCCAGCACCAGGTTTGGCAAAGTTAGTTGCTCCAACAACCCGCACAGTAGATACTCTGTTAGGTTTCTGATTCTATTCACAAGAAATGGCCCAAACCTGAAGACAGGACAGACCGGACAGATCAATGGATAAAGATGGGCAGATAGATATGGAGAGATATGATATAGTCACAGAAGTTTAAAAAGCAAGTGCTGGTTCATAGATTATTAAGTCTCATTTGGTCACATTTATGGATTATAATTCTTTCATTGATGAATGAATTTAGTAAAAAAATTTATTCAGTAAAATGCTGTTAAATTGATGAATGCACAAATGTATCTGTTTTAGAAATAAATGGTTACAGATTTTGTTTCTTTTTCTAAAATATTTGTAATTTTTATTGTGTTGACTTGTGGGATATTTCAATTTAGTTTTTAATTATCATTAATATCATTGGTTTCCCCAAATTTAAACCTTCCACTTTAGCATAAAAAATGGAATGTATAAATACACTTCATAATTCAATAAGTTTGCCATACTGTCAATATCTGTTAAGAAAAATCTTAAAAGCTAGCTGAATAAAAACATATGCGAACATTTTCACGCATGGGAACAAAAAGATCAGGTGCTCCATAAATGAATGGATGAATGGATGGGGTGGGTGGGCGGATGGACAGACGGACGAATGAAGGCAACGGAGAATCCACTTTCCACATGACAGTCCAGGTGATCTCTTAAAAATGAAAGTTGGGGACGCCTGGGTGGCTCAGTTGGTTAAGCTGCTGCCTTCGGCTCAGGTCATGATCCCAGCGTCCTGGGATCGAGTCCCACATCGGGCTCCTTACCCTCCGCAGGGAGCCTGCTTCTCCCTCTGACTCTGCCTTCCACTCTGCCTGCCTGTGCTCGCTCTCGCTCACTCTCTCTCTGACAAATAAATAAATAAAATCTTTTTTTAAAATAAATAAATAAATAAAAATAAAAATGGAAGTTGGATCATGTCATTCTCTTACATAGAAATGTTAGGTGCATGTAAATAAAGCCCAAAACCTAAAAGAGAAAAAACAAACAAACAAACAAAAAACAACAAAGGGCAGGATAGCATGCATAGTGTGCTGTCATTTGTGGGCTGGATAGAGCACAGCAGGACGTGGGGGAGGGAGATTCTAGTCCCGCATATCTTCTGTGTCTCTTGAACTCTGACATGTATGCATGTGAGTCCAAAAATAAAAATATTCTTTTCTATAGTTCCAACATGTTTTAAAATGAGCACATACTTCTTTTTGTAATAATTGTTTACAAAGAAAGCTTCAGAAATACATCTTTAATTATCTTACAGTCTTTGGAGCTAGTTCCTCAGTAGTTTAAAACCAGGCATGGGGTTCTTTTTCTCTGTGTGTTCCCGGTGAACAGTTTGAAAAATGGCAAACCTTGTTACCCCTTTTTAAAATACATACCCAGGGACGCCTGGGTGGCTCAGTTGGTTGGACGACTGCCTTCGGCTCAGGTCATGATCCCGGAGTCCCGGGATGGAGTCCCGCATCGGGCTCCCAGCTCCATGGGGAGTCTGCTTCTCTCTCTGACATTCTCCTCGCTCATGCTCTCTCTCACTGTCTCTCTCAAATAAATAAATAAAATCTTAAAAAAAAAAAATAAAATACATACCCATCTTTCTTTGCTTGAATCTAATAAATGCTGTTTCCTTCCTATTTTAACATTTGTGATTTTTTAAAAAAAGATTTTATTTGACAGAGAGAGAGAGGGAGAGAGGGAACACAAGCAGGGGGAGAGGCAGAGGGAAAGGGAGAAGCAGGCTCCCCACAGGGCTCGATCCCAGCATGCTGGGATCATGGCCTGAGCTGAAGGCAGACGCTTAATAACTGAGCCACCCAGGCACCCCAACATTTGTGATTTATGTAGTGGCTCTTGATCTTTGGTGAACTGGAGCTTGCCCAAAGGAGGCTGTTAAAATACAGATTCTCAGGGTGCTCCTGCCATACATGCTCAGGCAGTGGGATCTAGGCGGGGCCCTAGAATCTGCATTTGAACATCACTACAAGAGATTCTAAAGCAGTTGGTCCATAGTCCATACTTTTCAAAATATTCATCTACGGCTTATTAAGGAAACAGTATTTTCATTTCAAAGTGACAATCCTATGTAGTCTACAATTTAGATTTGAAAGTGATCTCTCCTTCTCATGACTCCTCCCCTAACACACACACACTTAGAACTTTAGACCTTTATAAACATCTGTATTATGTTATATGCCTTATAATGTGGTTCTCTGTGTCCTTTGTCTTCTCTCTCAGCTTTCTGAGAGATCCAGATCTTTATCTAGCTTTATCAATGTTCCAATGTTGCAAAATAAAAAAGCATGTGACAAAAGCCAGAGCGTAGAGTTCAGATTTTAGTTTCTTTGGCTTGGGGGTCAAGTTTCTCTGCCAGCTTGAACGTTTCTAGTATCCCCCTTTCCCCAACCCCAACCCCCCCCACAAAGCTCTGATATAAACAAGCACAGTGTTAACCCCAAGTGCCATGCTGCCTGCTAAGTCTAGAGACGGGCTGTTGTTTTATTTTAAAATATCGGTATAAATCACTTCTGGTAGCTTTCAGTGCCTTTCCCAGGACCTCTGATGAGCCCTTTCCTCTGTGAATCTTGAAGTGAAAAGAACTCTTAAAAAGGCAGCACAAGTGGTTCAGATAAACATCCTGGTGGGTTTTCCACATTACATAAATTATCAAGTGTTGGGAAGGGATCAGGATGTATAGCAGCAGCTCTATGCTACCCCCTGGTGGCCAGACGCTCCATGGCATCCCAGCCCCACCAGGTATCCTGGCCCTCAGACCAACCGGCCAAGCTCACTTACTGGTTCCTCAGCAGCGTCAAGCCTAACTAAATACAAATTATTTGCTGGTAAACAGCTAACAGTGTGGCTGGCAGGAAACAAAACATGCAGTCAGAATTTTACTTTCTTCTGCACAGCTGAAGATCATCGTTCTGCCAATTGTATAACTTCCTTTTAAAAAAAAAATTTTAGCACAAAGCTTAAGAGCCTAATCTTAATGATGAGATCAGTCAAAAGGCAAATGTGGAAGACCTCTTACACTCAAAGTACATCCCTAATAGCACAAGATATATATACGCAAACCATCACCGGTGAAACTCCAGAGCTTTTGAGAAAAGTCACTCACTGTACCCACCAACTGGGACATTCACCCCTGCCCTGGCCTGGAACCTCACAGCAGGTTGGGGCTAACTTGAAATTGATTGTCCGAGAGGTACAACATGGATAATTTAGCCTGAAGGACAGGGAGGATTAAGAGAGAATAGAGTAACAGTCCACTGGTCTGAAGGATGCTCTGTGTCCCCTGAGATTAGATAAGAAATAATGTGGGATGGCACTGCGGGTGGCTTAAGTTCTTTCAGTAAAGAATTTCCTAAAAAGTGCCTACATCTGGGTGCCTGGGTGGCTCAGTGTCTTTAAAAAATATATAATACCAAGCAAAATGAGAATTTACTAACGTATATACTCACAGAAAATAGGAATATAAAAAACTCTCCCAATTATTCAAAAATCTTCCACATGCCTTACATTATTTCCTTTAGGACTCAATTGGGCAAAAATGATGGAACTACAACAGGCAAGTCTACTTTAAAATAATTACATTTGGGGCGCCTGGGTGGCTCAGTGGGTTAAGCCGCTGCCTTCGGCTCAGGTCATGATCTCAGGGTCCTGGGATCGAGTCCCGCATCGGGCTCTCTGCTCAGCGGGGAGCCTGCTTCCTCCTCTCTCTCTCTGACTGCCTCTCAGCCTACTTGTGATCTCTGTCTGTCAAATAAATAAATAAAATCTTAAAAAAAAAAAAGTGCCTACATCTTGTACCTGGATTCTTCTTTAAGGGTCACTAGGAAAACAAAAAGAAATTGTCAGGAATAAAGTGCCCAAGTTGAAGGGGATGAATTTGGTGGCATTTTGGGGCTCCTTCCGGCCCTACAAGCAGAGGTTCATTTCGAAGTCTCTGTGAATAGACAAGACAGGATAATGTGAATAAAAGCAAAAACCAATTTTCTTGTAAGATTCGGACAGAAATGACCTCACCTGTGCACACAGCAATCATAGGGACAGAATGCATCTCTGGGATTTCAAGTTCCCTGGTGACAGAGGCGGCCTTTAATGGGAGCTGCTTGCTGAGCTAATGGTCGGGCCCTGAGTGGAAATTCTGAGATCAATAGGCCTTTCTAAATTCAGGAAATCAAGACTCCACCTAAAGCTTAATGGTCTGATAAGAACAGCAAATAAAGACTGTCCCTTCCTCTCTTCCCTGCCATGCATTTAATTGGTTCACACCCCAATTTTCCTAGAAGTTAATGCTGTAATGACATGCAACCTTTGGCAAGAGGTGAGGAAAGAGAAGTGATAGATTGTGCACAGAAAATCCCAGAAAAGATGGGTTTATGGCAATCAAGCTGTACCTCGTTATAAATAGCTACATTTTCAAAGAATGCTAGTGAGATCCTCTCCTAAGGTGAGTCTCTGCTTTGCTTAAGCGAAGTCTCCAGTTTGCTGAGATTGTTAATTGGATCAAATGTTCCCCATTCAGAGTTACAGGCACTTTGTTTTACGTAAAAATTTGAATCACACTTTTTAAAATGAAAATTCTTCCTTAGAACAAGGCTTACTGAACTGGGCATTGGAGTGTGTCTTTGAGCAGCAATATTTCCTCCTTGTATTTGACTTTTATGAAATGTAAAAGGCCAAATAAAATATCAGAGAAATGAAGAAAGCCTGAAGAAAATAAGTCAGGAAACATTACCATATATCTTTAAATACGATCAAAACTTTTCTGTTTCATAAAGATTCATGTGTTTCCCACACTTAGATAGAAGTCAAGAAAGAAAAGACTTCTTCATGAGCTAAAGGAAATGTGTGCTTAAGAGATGACTCCGAGAGACAGCTAAACTCCCAGTCAGCATAGAGAGAGATGATCAGCAGATAAGAAGAATGTTCAACAAGGACTGAAACACATGGGTTAGTTAGCCACGAAGTGTGATTCACGAGAATATCCCCTCTATACTCCTCCTACTACTGAAACTTATCTCACTCTATTATTTTTTAAAATTATTTATTTAGTTTAACTAATCTATATGCCCAACATGGGACCTGAATTCATGACCCCAAGACCAAGAGTCATAGGCTCTTCCAACTGAGCCAGCAAAGTACCCCACCTGACTCTGTTATTGATATTGCTTGTTTTACTTTGCCCAGCACCCCACTCCCAGCTGGACGATATGCTCAGAGCAATGAGTATATGTTGCTTTTTTCATTATCCTATCTCAAGCACCTACCAGAGTGCTGGCACTCAGTGAATACAAGTTAAATTTAAATTGAGCTATGGTTAAGCAAATCAGGCAAGAATGAAACAAGACTTTAGCAACAAGCATCATTGTTTAGTAACATCTCATAAATACTAAAGTTACTGTCATAACCTAAGAATGACTGAATTCTGAAGTTGAAAACCTATTGAGGAATCATTAATTTCTTAAAATCTTAAGAAAAAACTATGGCTTTAAAACAAGACTCTTCTTACTTATCAGTGCCAACCATGAAAAAGATATTTGATGGTTTGCTTTGCCCAATTTTAATGAATCCAAACTCTAACTTTGTACTGGAAAAGGAAGGACAACTGAATCATGTCTGGTTACCACTTTTTACAAAATTTCTCACCTGAGGCCACAGGCGACAGGACTGCTTACTCTAGAGCCCTCGGAATACAAGAAACACACAGAGCAGCCAATGAGTTTGGAGTTCCACTTCCACAGCTCTTATTTGAATACGCTCAAGAATTTCTTTCTTGCTGAATTTATCATGAACAACCACTTACCAAATCTACCAATACTGACTTTGTGAAATCCCTCCCCACACCTGTCACTTAGGACTCTCTTTTCATATCTTCCATCACTGAGTGCGAGCAGAATAACTGAGGAGAGTAGAAGATGGTGACGGGCAATGGGGATCTGTTTCTGAAAAGCGGATGTTTTAAAGATATTTTATTTTTCAACACCATTAACAACCAAAAAAAGCAAGATTTAAAGCAGGAAGGAAAAAACAAAAACCCCAAAACAATGAAAAAACAAACATCATCATCAACAACAACAACAACAACAACAAAAACAAACCCCCAAAATAAAAACCGAAACTTACACTTAAACTTTTGGGGTGGGGAAGGGGAAGTGCTGTAAATATGAAAAGACTTTTAAAGAGAACACTTATTGAATACACAGTCCTGAGGCACCTCCCCATTCTTTCAAACCCTCTCCTTTCTCCTCAGTGCCCTTCTAATGCTCTGAGAACCACCTTTCTCAAATAATGAGACACACATTTCTTTCCTGAGTACATAAGTTTTATAAATTGCATCAGATCCACAGTGAGTGTCTTTCAGAGGGTTTCACCAAAACCAAAGAAAAGCTCAGAGATCAAACTGCAGTAAAAGATCTGGGAAAGAATGCAGAACTTTACAGTCACAGAACTAACCTGCAAGCTGTCCTTAGTCTTGGGAACCTGAAATCAAACCCACAAGCCCACGTCCAAGGGTGAGGAGGACCACGTGGGAGGCCAGCTGCACAGCAAGAGAGTTGGACCTATCTCCCCTCCAGGGGTCTGAACTGTAACTCGCGTTCAAACTGCTCTGCAGTCAGGGTGCCCTGGATAGCTTCGCAGCCTGGGTTGAACACAGAGTAGGCACTCTTCTCTCCCTCTCTCTTCTCTTCAGGGCCTCGTGTCCCGACATACATCCAGTAGAACAAGGACAGGACAAAATAGGCCAGGCCAAATTCCAGTTCCACAAACAGTCCCAGCAGGACCAACCAGAGAAGAACCTTCAGGAAGGTGACATTGGTCAGGAAAGACTGGTCCCGGGGTGCCGGCAGAGGAATGGTTATATTCTGTGGTGGCTGTGATGTGCTGGTCCGAGGCCGAGCCACTTCCTAGGACACACAAACAAACAAAAGTAAGAATAAAGGGTAATGGGGCTCAGAAGATCAAAACCAATCTGGAGAGACAGCTCTCACTGCTCTGGAAAGGCTTCTGGCTCATTGATTTCTATTTTCTGGCTCTGCTCTCTAAAACAATCATCTCCAAGGAGCTCCCGTGCCCTGCTCAGACTGAATCAAAACTGATCTGCACTTAGTGAGATGTGATCTGATAAAAACCTGACGGCATTCGGATGGATTCCCATTCGTGGGCGTCACTTCCTCAGATCAGTCTGCTGCTAACAAGAACTCATCTGAGCCCCGTACAGAAATTACCCATAATTGATCATGCAACAACTACACCTAATACTTCACACACAGAATCGATATGTTTATTGATTTGATTAGATGAGCTACAGTCTTGTGAGTGACATGATTCTAAAATGAGAACTATATCAGAAAAGGAAGAAATCCCTTCCACTTATTAAAAACAAATCATCAGGGGCACCTGGGTGGCTCAGTTGGTTAAGCATTTGCCTTCAGCTCAGGTCACGATTCCAGAGCCCTGGGATCAAGTCCCACATCCGGCTCTTACTTGGAGGAAAGCCTGCTTCTCCTTCTGCCTGCTGCTCCCCCTGCTTGTACTCTTTCTCTGACAAATATATAAAATCTTTAAAAAATTAATAATAAAACAAATCATTAGTATAGCCACGATCTTTCCATCCTGGGAACATCCTACTCACCGCCAGGTCCAGGCAGTGTGTCTCCTAACTGGACTCCCTGCCTCCTATTTCTTCCCTCTCCAAACCATCCTATGTAAAGCTGCAAAGTGAATTTCCTACAACACCTACCAACCTCCTGTTCACAAACCTTCAACAAATTTTACTGCCTGCAAGTTAAAATTTAAACTCCATGGGCTGGAATCCAAGCAATGCCTTCCATTTATTTAACACATAGAAATGCCAGTACACAGGCCCCTGTGTTGGGTGCTAATGGGAGAAATATTTAGATAGCTTTAGGGAGGCCTGATCTCTAGTCCAGCATTTTTCCAAACTTTTTTGGGTATGGCCCATAATAAGAAGTACATTTTGTACTGGGACCCAGCATATAAACATATAAAAAAATAGAAAAAGTTTCACAAACCAACAAATATTCATCACCACATACGAAATTCTCATTTTCTATTCCATTTTTTAAAATTCATCTTTAGCAGAGGACTAGATCCTCTAAATTGATTTCACCATCCACCAATTGGTTGCAATTTGTAGTCTGAAAAACAATGGTTTAAAAAATTCCCTGTATAATCCATTACTCTATCAATGAACCTCTACTCAAGTGCAACAGATCTTACTACCCAGAGACACTGCCCAACTGTAGCCTAGGACAGGCATGACTGGTGAACTGTGTATGCTTGACCTCCTTGGCCATCAAGGAGGGGTGCCCCCTCTGTCTCCCAGAGCACTGACTGCCTGTCTTTCTCACTGAGCATGAAACTGTTTGCCAATTAAGTGTTTTTTCTTTCAATACAGGTCACATGTGTCCCTAGATTGCTACCAGGAGGCCAGTGGACTACCATTTACTATCCTTTGATGTCTCCAGAGCCAAACACAGCAACCCACACATTGGTTCTCAATGCAGAGCATAACTTTTAGTCCATTTATTCAATTATATCCCCCATTCTTGCTATGATCATTTAAAAAGGGACCACAAAACATTATTCAGTCTTGATAAAAAATATAGGTCATCGATTTACGTTGTCTCAGAAGTTCTATTTTGTTAGAACCTTTTTTAGTGTCAATGTTGTAATTATTACCTTTTCAGTTAGATTGGAAAACCCCCTAAGATGCTATCAGCAACACACCCCCTCCACACACACACACACACACACACACACACACACACACACATTTGTTAAGTAAATGTGTGCCCCTTGCAGTTAAGTAAACGTGTGTCATTTCAAAAAATGCTCCTTTCAGATTTGACCTGTATGCACAATAGGGAAATCACCAAAAGGCTCAGCAGGGAACTAATATAATCTGATTTATATTTAAGCCAGATAAAGAATGGGCTACCAGAGTAGAAGCAGGGAAACTATGAGAAGCTCACGCAGGAGGCCCAGTAAGAGAGGAAGACTGGGCATAATGGGGGTGGTGACATACGAGTCAGAGAGAAATGATGGACTGAGGGATATGGAATACATCTTGAATGTGTATAACTTGAAATTCACTATAGTCTGAGTTTATTATTGAGGGAGTATAAAAAGAATAATGCTCATGGCCACCATTTATTAAGTGCCTTCAAGATGTCTGATCTCCTGTCATCCAGGAGACAGGCACTATTGATCCCAATTTACTGATATGGAAATGCTAAGATGTGAAGTAACTCCCCTAACTTCACACAGCGAGAGATAGGCAGGGATGAGACTGGTGTAGGATCCTAGGATGGTCTCCCTCCACAGCCCTTTGTACTTAATTAGGGGCCTTTATGGGGGATGGTAAGGGGAAGGGTTAGAGATCTAGAAGGGAGATGGGGGTGGGTGGCAAACCAACTGCCAAAGGGAAAAAACAAGAGGAAAGATACAGAAATTACTTTATTTGGCATTTGTTTTAGTACTTGTGTGGCTTCTGCTATGAAAGTTGCAGATGGAAGTGTCTGTGGTCGTCACAGCACATAGAGGCATAGTTTGTTTTTGTTTTTTAAGAATTTATTTATTTATTTGACAGAGAGAGATCACAAGTAGGCAGAGAGGCAGGCAGAGAGAGAAAGGAGGAAGCAGACTCCCCGCTGAGCAGAGAGCCCAATGTGGGACTCGATCCCGGGACTCTGGGATCATGACCCGAGCCGAAGGCAGTGGTTTAACCCACTGAGCCACCCAGGCGCCCCATATAGAGGTATAGTTTAAGGAAAGTACTTCCAGTTCTCAAATATCAAACTGCTTCTCACCTCAGGGCCTTTGCACCTGTGGCTCTTTTTGAGAGGCATGCCCCCTTCCCATCACATCACCTGGCTGGCTTCCTCTTCTCCTATAAAGCTCAGCAAACATGTTACCACATGTGCCCCCGGCCTTGTCCTAGGTTTCTCCAAGAGTAGCTCCTAATTATAAAATGCCCACCTCCTCCTGCCCTGCCTCATTGACAGGTGCACCTGTCACCCCCAATTCATTAGCACAGTATCCTGTTTTTTCTGCTTTCCTGGCATTCATTATTCTGTTCTTCTGTTTAGTGTCTGTTGCCCCAAACGCAAGCGCAAGTTCTTTGATAACAGGGCTTTGTCTGCCCTTATCACCCCGTTTCCCCAGATTTGGGACAGAAGCTGGAACAGAGTGGGCACGTGATAGAATTTTTCTGAATAAATGAATGATGGTGAGAGAAAGGAAGAAATTAAAAGATGATTCCCGGGTTGGAGGGAGCTGTACTTAGTTAGCCAGGTGACTCCAAAGAAGGAGAGCACTGGAGTGGTGGGTCAACCTGAGCCAAGGGTTGGGGTGAGGAGTCACAGGATGTGTGGGCACCTTGGGAGCTGCAGAATATGCCTGGGGAAGGAGACAGGGTTTTTTTTTACAGGACTGAAGAAGTCACAAGCATTCCAGTCTTCATTTGGCAGAAGCTTGTCACAAAAAGTATTTTATCTTGGGGACTGTTTTCCTCAAGCTAAATTGGAGAGTGGGGAAGGAGGATATGGATGCTTCCTTATCAATGACAACTGAGAAGCAATTACAAACAGCAGGCTAAAGAAATGTCTGACAAGCACCATGTGTCAGTGAAATTGTTAAGAGAGATGGATTGTAAATTGGGAGGAAAAGATACAATTTAATGAGAATTTTCACACCAGAGCAAAGCCAGGAATGATAACGGAGTCAATAGAAATGAGCTTAAGACAGAGTCCCTTATGAAAAACGGAGTAATTAATAAAAACCAACTGTGGGTCTAGCATTTCCTGTCATCATTTTGTCAGGATATCAGTTTTTGGGCTTTAAACAATGGAAACTTTCTCCAAGTTCAGCTTTTCTAGTCCAATTCAATGATCTCAGACTCCTTTGGAAACGAGACATGCGGGCAAACACTCATTGTGTGGGTCAGACTTTTTTTTTTAACTGCAGAGAGGAAAGAGCGTAGGGAAAGTAGATTCTAAAATCTTAAGCAATGGTGCTCAGTCAGTTCTAATCAACAATAAAGTTATACTGAGACAAACCTCATGCAAGGAAATGGATTGTTTAAACCCTGCTGCACTCGCTTTCTGTAAGTCTGATGGACCCCTGTGTGTCATGGAGAATAATATCTAATCAAAACTGAGTAATAGTGAGTTCTCCTTGGTTTAAAAAATTGCCTAAACCAGATGTTGTGCAGTATAGTAATAAATGAACTAAGATAAATAATTTTAAGAGGAGTAAGGTACACTTCTCCTCCAATACATTTTCATTTTTAAAAGGAATTTTTGGCTCTTATTACACTTTTGAGATACAAAGGCTTTTTCACAGATTGCCTCAAGGCACCCTTGATGTTGTGTCCTGTATTTCAACATAAATAATCCAGTGTCACACCTGCAAGGCACCTTGCCACTCTACCTGAGTGAAAACTATATGAAAATACAAAATGGGAATCAAGATCATCTGCAAAATAAGAGAATTAAAGGGTGAAAAGTCTGCAATACTGATCTAATGGTCTAAACAATGTTTTCTCTTGAACATTCACTACTGAACTTGAGTAAGTTTCCCTAATCCAGTAGGGATGCCCCAGCATCAGCCACCTCTGGCAGTGAGAGCGACCACACCTGCAAGTCTTCTAGTCAAATGCCAGTTCTTTTTTTTTTTTTTCTCTTTTAAAGATTTTATTTATTTATTTGTCAGAAAGAGAGAGCACAGGCAGAGTGGCAGGCAGAGTCAGAGGGAGAGGGAGAGACAGGCTCCCTGCGGGGCAAGGAGCCCGATGTGGGACTCGATCCCAGGACGCTGGGATCATGACGCTGGGATCATGACCTGAGCCGAAGGCAGCCGCTCAACCAACTGAGCCACCCAGGCGTCCCTCAAATGCCAGTTCTAAAGCATAGTCTATTTGGGCTACAGGCTGCATGTGGCCCAGATGCGGAATCAAAGGAAGCCTTAATTACCGCCGCTTTTTAAGCAGTATCCAATTAGACCTTTGACCCGCCATTAGTGGAGGGCTGCGGCTGAAAGCGGTTGTGGGGAGGTTTCTGGAAGGCACGGGGCATCACAATAACTCAAGAGCAGAGGTGCTTTCTTCCAGGGCCCTAGACCCTCACTTCCCGACTGGCATCGGGAGCTGCATGGGTCGCAAGCTGGAAAGAAAATGTCAAAACCACGGATCAGTGCTGACAGGAGTGACCGGAGACGCCCAGCCCAACCCCGCAGCAGGCGGGATGCATCAGCACGCCAGTTCTGCCCCCGAAGGTGGAAACCAGAGGAGGGGGCGTGGCCTTTAGGCCACCACGCGGTGGGCGGGGAGTGGGCGGGGAGTGGGCGGGGCCTCGGCCGCAGTTTCCTGGGAGGCCACGACAGCGTCCCTGAAGCCAGGTCCCCGGGGCAAGGCCTCCCTCTCACCTGAGCGAGGCAGGGCTGAACCTGGATACTCGCAGGCCTCGGTTTCCACACCAGGAACCGTTTTAGCCAGCCTAGGGCTGCCTTTGGAGTCGTAGCTGCTTCCGCCTTCTCTCCTGAGGTTTGTGCACTCGCGCTCGAAGTGCTAGGTTCGGCCGCCAGCCCGGCCCGTTTCCTGGCCGCCCGGAACTCGGCTAACCGCTGTTCCATGCCGCGCGCCGCGCGCCTCGCTCCTCGCCCGCCGGGAGCGCGCATCCGCCGGCCCGGCCCCTGCCCTCCGCCTTACCCGGTGCCCGGCCGCACTGCGCCTGCGTAGCGACGGCTCTGTGCCGCGCCTGCGTGCTGGCGGCGTGGCCGCCGAGCGCGGGGTTTGTGACGTTCTTTGAGCGGAATATGCAGTTTATGTCCGTTCTAAGTGCTCGTGGTCGTAGAGTCATACTCTCAGGAGAAATGGTGAAGCATTGAAGCATAGGAGCATCTGGCTGGCGCAGTCGGAAGAACGCAGGACTCTTGATCTCGGACTAGTGGGTTTGAGCCCCTGTTAGGGGTAGAGATTACATGAATAAATAAAAACTTAAAAATCTAAAACATAAAGACTTATATTGTCCCCCTCTCGCTTGGGGGCTTTTCTGAGGAAAGTTCTTCAGAGGTCCATCTCCCTTCAGGGATCCGCTCCCTACCAGATGGTGCATGCCTTTAGCTGTTAGGCACTACTATTGCACGGCAGTTTCAGAAGGTCCCAGGGCATTGAGGAAGGCCCATCTATGGGAGGTTCTGGATCGGGAGAAACAGGACACAGTCTCCCTTTTCCTTTTAAACGAGTCTGCGACCTTCGCACTCGGAGGGTGACTGTCAGCGCTCACTCAGCAGCAGGCCGTGCAGACCCTCTATTATTGCTTTTGCCACAATGCAAACTACCCCTTCGCTGTGTCTAGATGACTCAGAAACTAAAAACAAAACAAAAACGTTTATTGGGGTGCAACTTAAAATTCACAAATCTTAAGTGTACCGCTCAATGGGTTTATAATGATGACTACACTTACAAAAGTACTACCTAGAAAAAGAACGTTTTCTGGTGCCCTGAGGGCTCCCTTGTGCTCTCTCCTAATCGTTACTCACCCAAAAGGTCACAGTTCCTGTGTCTGTTAGATTATTTTTTGTTGTTCTTGTTAGGTAGATAGATTTTTAAAGCTCTAAGCATCTAGCTAAGTGCCGCTCACATAATTGAGACTCAAATATCTGTTCCATCTTGCTGCGTTGGAGTCAAGGAACTAGATAGAGTAGAACAGAGTCTTGCATTCATTTAACAGATATTTATCAAGACACTTCTGTGTCAAGAACTGTACCTGACATTAGAGATGCTAGAGTGAGTAGAACGAACCCATTTTATCTGCGCTTACATTCTGAATAGACAGACAAATGTGATCTACATATTTATATTTAATGTACTGTCAGGTACTGATTAGTGCTGTGAAGAAAAATAAAGTAAGGACTAGGATGGTGGGACTATTTAGAGGTAAGGGAAGACTTCTCTGAGGAGTTGCCATTTCCCCAGAGACCTAAATGAAATGAGTGAGCCATGTAGGTATCTGGAAAAGAATGTTTCAGTTGTAGGAAACAGTAAGTGCAAAGGTCCTGAGACCTTATGTCTATGTTTGACTTGCTCCTAGAACATTAGTGAGGACACCATAACCAGGGCAGAGGGAGGGAGAGAATTGAAGAAAATAAAGGTTCACAGATATCCAGGTGTAAGGCTTTACGCCATGGTGAAGACTTTATATATTGCAGTCTGAGTGATGATAAGTGTTTGGAAGATTTTTGAATGGAAGACAACAAGATACGACATATTTTTAAAGGATCACACTGGCTGCTTCAGCTGGGGCCCTGGAAAAGTGCAAGAGTGGAAGGAGGAAAACCAGTTAGGGGTGCAATAGGGCCAGAGAGGCTGACTGTTGGGCTAGAGTAGTGGTGATGGGGGTGGTGAGATTCCCAATATATTCTGAAGATCAGAGCCACGTGATATGTGGATGAATTAGATGTGGAATGTGCAAAAAAGGAATAGAGCATGATAGATTTCTGCCATCCTCTCTCCCCCCTCAAACACACCTGGAGTAACCAAGTGAAAGGCACTGGGGCCTTCTACTGAAATGAGGGAAGACTAGGAAGAGAGGACTATGGAATGAACATTGAGAGTTTTGCTTTGGATATGCCAAGAGTCTGAGAAGCCTGTTGGATATCCGGTGTAGCCAATTGGATGGTGAAAATGAGTTCAGGGAGAAGGCAGACTATAGATGCCTATTGGAAATCGTCAGCATTTATATGATATATATTTAAAGCCATGAAGCTAAGATGAGATCAGTTAGAGGGTGAGTGTGGAGAAGGAGGGAAGATACTTGAGGACTGAGCCCTGAATGGTTTGTAAGACAGAAAAGAATGGGGTCATCATACTACAATGGCCTCTTATAGAGCAACCACAGGGAAAATTTCTTGCCTATCTTGTTGTCAGGAGTAGGTCTACTTCTCTCAAGGAACTGGAGGTTCTTTTATTGATTGTGTTTCCCACTTGATAATCACACTGAGACCTGAGAGCTGTATTTATGGTCTACTTCTAGTGTGTAGTTACACTTAAGGCATGTGATCTGTGGGCTCTTGTAATCAGGGTCCCTGGTGGGAAAAATGAAGTAAGGAGAGTTTCACGAAGGAGTTATTACAAAGGTGTGGCAGGGTGGAGGGAGCCAGTTGGGGACGATTCACAGGCAGTGCTACCAGCCTCTAGACCTCCAGCAGCAAGAGGACACATTGGTCATCAAACCCTGTGAGACCAAGACAGCGGATCCCTTTAAGGAGGACAGACCAGGTGGGGAAGAAGGAAGAGAGGATCAGGAGGAGCAAACGGAGACCACCCAGCCCCATCTTGCTATGATAATCTTATTTTCCCTTTGCCTTGTTTTCTGATTCATTATACATTTACTTTGTCTCAGTGCTTTGTAAACCTCTTTAAATCCTTTTTCAAAGAGGTTGAAAGAATGAAAGAAAGTAAAGATAAAAGAGATGAACAACTGCTCACCTACATTTCCCTTTTGGATAAGATTATGAGACTAGTAAATAAGGAAGGTCCCAAAGTGTACTTAATGTGTGAATTTAACATTTGTTACGAAATAGTTTCTGCATACCAGGTTCACACACACACACACACGTATATACATATACAAACCTGGGGTGAACTTGTATATGTGTACATATATATCATATTTGTAAGGTAAAAGTAATAAAATATTCACAGGCCCCGTGATATATTAAATCCTTGGCCTCAATTCCTCACTCCTTGTATCTGTGCCATAGAAGGCAGAGTATACTTTCCCATCCCTTGACTCTGAACTCAACCATGCAGGTTGCTTTGGTCAACCTTTGGCAGACATTATGCAAGCAGGGCTTGAAGCGTCTTTATCCCCATGGGTGCACCCTCTCAGTACTCCATGCTGCAGCAAGATGAGCTTGCATGGGCTGGCCAGCGGGTCTAAGAATTATAAATCATGTGGATGTGGACGTAGCTACCCGGCTGACCCACAGACCTTCAATTTAAAGCTGAGGTGCCCAGATGAGCCCAGCCTCAAATAGCTGACCCTAGCTTATAACCCCAAGATGTATTAAAAAAAAAAAAAGTGTGTTTTATGTCAAAGAAATTTGGTGGGTTTTGCTACCCAGAAAAAGCTACTCAAGAAAAAGATGTCTCTGTGTGCTCATGGTCCATTCCTGACTCTGTCCCACCTCTTCCATCTATTAATGTGAGTTACATTAATAGATTTTCTGTTAAAACATCCTATATTCCTGGAATAACCCCAATTCAATCACGTTATAGAATATAAAATTCAAAGCTAAATTCAGTGTAGTGATTTTTTAAAAGGACTTTTGCATCTATGTTCATTTAATGAGATTTTTTCCTATAATTTTCTTTTCTTGCACTGTACTTGAAAAATTTTTGGTTTTAGGATAATACTAGCTTTATGAAATAAACAGAAGTGTGCCTCCATCTTTGCACTCCCCCTCTTTTCTAGAAGAGCTTGATTGAAATAGGAATTAACTGTTTTCTGAATGTTAGTAGTAGAACCTTCTAGACCTAGTGTTTTCTTAATCAGATAAATAAATGTAAGCTACAGTTAAGTGGAGTCATAGCTGGTCAACAGGGTCTTACCCAAAAAGTGTTAAGAAAAGGCTCAATGTTAGTCTGTCCTGTCTGATGTTTTGGGGAGTGGCCTGGATGAAAATTTTAAAAGCCAGGGGTGCCTGGGTGGCTCAGTGGGTTAAGCCTCTGCCTTTGGCTCAGGTCATGATCTCAGGGTCCTGGGATAGAGCCCCTCGGCGGGGAGCCTGCTTCCCCCTCTCTCTCTGCCTGCCTCTCTGCCTACTTGTGATATCTCGCTCGCTCTCTCTCTGTCAAATAAATTAATGAATAAATAAATAACCTTTAAAAGCCAATTTGTATTTTCAGATGACAAAAATGTAATAGGGAAACCTATAATTATGTCCGTAGGACAAAAAAATAAATAAACTGAAATGAATCTGATTCAGTTTATTATGATGAGAGGATTGTGGAGATACTAGGAGGGAACACTACCTCCTCCTAGATTTGCATTTCTGTTTTTATATCTTCATTCCTTAGTCATTGGCCCTGAGAGCTGTTTGTTTTGATAGAACTCAGAGCTTTTCGTGACTACAGACTACAGAGGAGGGGGCATATGTTGCAGACACTTCAGCTGCTTCGGTCTGTCTGGTTGTCATAGAGAGGATCCCCCCATGTTCCGTGCTTTTTGGGGTCCTATCCCTATTCCTGCATGGTCTGAGCACTATGCTTTCATGACAAGCTACAGTATGTGCAGAGGAGAATGACCTGGATAGTATTTCTAGAACAGAGTTTCTCCGCCTTGGTACTTCAGACCTTGCAGGTCAGGTAATTCTTTGTTGTGGGGGCTATCTTATGCCTTTGCTGGATTTTTTTTTAAGATTTTATTTAATTTGCTTATTTATAGAGAACACACACATGAGGTGGGGAAGGGCAGAGAGAGAGAAAGGGAGGGAGAGAATCTCAAGCAGACTCTGTGCAGTGCCTGATGTGAGGCTTGATCTCACAACCCTGAGATCATGACCTGAGCTGAAATCAAGAGTCAGGCACTTAACTGCCTGAGCCACCAAGGGGCCCTCTCTTGTAGGATTCTTAGCAACCTCCCAGGCCACAACCCATCATTGTCAGTAGCACACCCTGCTAGTTTTAACAGCCCAAAATGTTTCCAGACAGTGTCACGGGTACCGTGGGAGGCAAATTTACTTCAGGTGGAGAATGACTAGTCTAGAGACCATATTGTGGTCAGAGTAGTAAAGGCAGTGGATGATTTGGGCCAGAGGAGAGGACTCATAGTGAAAATGTACCAGTTATTTTGGAAGCTATTAAAAGGGCTATTGTAAGTGGGGGAGGAGACTCATTCTGTGGGGCTCCAAAAGGCAGAATTAAGACCAACAGTCAGAAATTACAAGGTAATGTATGTGAACGCTTAAAAAAAAAAAAAAAAGGATTTTTCAGCAGCTCTCTTATTTTAGCAACAGCATGGGTTGCCTTGGAGCAGTGAGTACCCCGATACTAGCAGTATTCAACCCGAAGCTGACCAGCCCCCTCTCAGGGATGTTGTGGAGGGGCTTTCTGAACTGAAGAGAGATTTGGTTAGCTCAAATGACTACCAATCTCTTCCAACTGGAAAACTTCATGTTAATGCAAGTAGAGCAAACCAGGAGGAGAGAATGGAAGACTTTGGGGCATCAGGCTAAGAATATGTCATGTAAGGTGTTGGCATCGCTGCCCCTAGCCCGTCAGATCTCACTGTGGCTGCACCTGCTGATGGCTTGTTTCTCTAAGCACCTGGGGGCTTGCTGGCTGCTCCAGTGTGTTCGACTAGTGCATGAGGCAGACTAACAGTGGTGGGGCTTATCCCCCCCCCCCTCCATAGCGTCCAACCAATTTTGGGTGTGAGTTGGTGGATAAATACTCAGGCTCCCTCACCCCTTATGGGGATGACTGAGATGTGTTCCTCCGAGTCTCCTAGGGGTCATCAGGAGGAGGGAGCCTCAGTTGCCCACAGCAGTACCTGCCCATTAAAGCATCCTGTATTACTTTTCTTCCCTTTCTGGTCTCACTTCCCTGCTCCACTGTCCGTGCTCCCAGGACCACTACCCCAGTAAATTTCTTCCATTCAGATTATTATCTCAGGATCTTCTTCCAAGACCCATGCAAGACCTAAGCAAGGCAGAAAGGGAAATCAAGCAGTGGGCCAGTTGGTAGTTTAGATTTACTACCCCTGTCTTGAAGTTTGAAGCAAGCAAAACAGGACTTTTAGACTGGCACAGTCTAAGCAGAATGATATTTGGAGATGGGAATAAAGAAGAGAAAGGGAGAGGAGGGGAAGGCCCCAATGCCTCCACTGACGTAGCCTGGGCCAGCTTCTGGGAAGACGAGTTGGCCCACACATTATGTTGAGCCCTGTGGATGATGGGTCCAGTCATGCTATGATTCAGTCCTCCAAGGATTTCAGAGACCCGTCAGTCAGCAAATGTTGACAAAAATCTTGTTATAGGCCAGGCCCTCTGCCAGGCTTTGAGGATGCAGAGAGGCATAAAATACAGTCCCAGTCTTGAGGAGTTTAATGTCTAGTTGAGACTCACTAGAAGACAATTACATGTGAAGTTCTGAGGGAGCAGAGAAGGGTCACTGACTCGGGTTGGGGAGTAGTACGACTTCTTTAGATTTCAGTATGGGGAAACTGATGCCCGCAAAGGCAAGCTGATGAGGTTGTATGTTCCTGGGCATTGCTGTAGACAACAAATTTTTCTGGAGTCTGTTCTTTTCTTGATAGCACTACCTTTTGAATTTACATTGGAAAGTGTTGCCAGATGACCCCTTGGACCACTTCCTCCCACCCCGCCAACACCTGTTCTTGGCTTGGTGGTCATAACTGCTTTTGGCTGACTCCTACTGCTGGGGTTTTTGTGTTTTTTTTTTTTGTTTTTTTGTTTTTTTGTTTTTGCCTTTTTGTGTCCCCTACCCAATTTACAGGGATCTTCTGTTCCGAAAGAGCCAAGGCATCTCTGCAGGTGTTTCCCAGTCAGCCCTGCCTAATCCCATCATCTGAAGCTTCCTCATTACCCTCTTTTATCCTGTCTTTAACTCCCTTTTCGCTGGAGACCTCAGATTGTAACAGCTTCCCTGCCCACCTGACTTGGCTGGCATTGTTCTGAGTCCTCTTGTGCTTAGCTCTGATGCTCAGAGAACTGCCTCCCGTGGCTTGTAGGACAGATGATCAGACAAGGCCCACAGAATTATAACAGGGATCATCTACATGTAAATCGCATCCCCAGACTCTCCTTAAAATGATCTGAAAGTATTTGAAGAAGTACCTCTTTGCAATTTGAGGATACACAGAGAGCATAAAGCATTAGGCATTGTATTTCTGGTAAGCTTGTTCCTCCCTGGTTCTGTATAGGGTTAAAGTCAGGAGGAAGGCAAGCTTTTGCCCTTTAAAGTCCTTTGAAGAAATGGGCTATTTTGGTAAAATACATACATAGGCACTCAAAGTGGTGTCTTTCCTAATTCTTGACAAAATTGGCCGCTCAACCTCTTCTCTGGAAACTCCTGCATTTCTCTCTAGCTGTTGACCTTCTAGAGTTTCTTGCCTGAAGACAGGGGTTTGGGGCCCAAATGGACCCATCTTTCATCCTAATAGCATTAGCTACTGCTTAGGCTTGGAGGGAAAGTTGGCCCCTTCTGCATGACTTAGCAGCAGGAACACTGCCAGGGCGCCTGACTGCTCACTTGTCGCCTGCTCAGCTGTTAGTCATTTCAATGCCCTGCACACTGGGGAGCCATTATTGCTCCAGTAGTAAGGTGGACATGATGGAGGGGAAGTGAGGCAATCCTTACCCAACATTTGGTTTCCTTCCAACTTGCGTGTTACTTTTTTAGGCTTGTATCCCATGAAAAGATTTTTCTATCTGAATTTTTCCTTAAACAAACAAACAAAAATTTTTTTAACCTTGAGGACCAGTTGAGTAATTCGCTATCAACAATGGATACTTGTTGGGCTCCAGTATAGTTGATCTTTGTGGAATGATTCATGTGTGCCAGGCACTGTGTTAGGCGCTGCAAATTATTATGCGCTTTAGTTTGCTCAAGGACCCTTCAGGTATGCACTTGGATGGAGATTAAGTAATTCGATATCACACAGCAAGCAGCTAGAAGGGCCAGATTTTGAACCTGAGTCTGACTCAAGAGATCAGGAATCCACTTATTCTGCCTTTTCCTCTGTGCAGACCACTTTCAAAGTTCTACAAATACAAACAGGTATAAATTGTAATCCCTGGCCTTCAGAAAACTTACAAACTCGGTGGGAAAACGAAACGAGAATGTGAAATGCTAAATAATGCCAGGCACTATCTGCTCAGGGTTCTTGTCAGTGGAACAGACAGGCAGGAACTTATTGGGCAGAGGAAAAGATCAGTGAAACCAAGATGGTCTAAAAGGCTCCATGGAGGAGGATGGCATTTGATTGGCCTCGAAAGAGAGAAGGGACTTAGATAAGCTGAGAAGAGGAAATTAGCCAGGGCACAGAGGACTTGGAACACACCGGTGCAAGTCCCAGCTCTGACATTATCTCTACAGTCCTAGGAACGTCCTTATAGTCTTTATTGCTCCATTTCCTTTACTACAAAGAGAGAGGCTCAGGGAGATAGCATGGAATGGGGGAGAAAGCAAAAGTTTGGAACGAGAAGAGGCCTCAGAGAGGTGGGGAGGGAGGAGATAGTGATTTGAGGCGGGGAGGGATGTTGACAGAATTCTCTCTTGACTTAAGTGGTGATTCCCTGAGTAATCACTGTGATAATCCATTGAGCTGTAGAAGTCAAACAAAAACCCCTAGCTTCTAATTTTTATTTTGCCTTAGGCAAGGCAATTGTCCCTCTCTTTCTGTATCTATAAATGGAGGGATAATACCTCACAGGAGGATATCAGGATGAGCTGAGCTGAAAGGGGGTGCCTGGCAGTACCTGGACCATTGAAGATGCTTAGTCAACATGGATAGTTTAAGAGAGTAGGAAACCAGCATGGTCCATACTCAGTGGGTAACCAAAGGGCTGGGAAGAAACGGAAGGAAGAAAAGAACATCTTCCTAAGCCAGACAAATTGGAATGCATGTGGAGAATTGGTATGTTGGAAGGTGTTTAGACTGAAGAAAATACCATTCACCTGAGATGGTTGAATTCAGATTGTTGTCAAAACACTGACATAAATGGCTTCTGTTTCTGCCTTCTTCCTAGACTCCTTTCACCCTCTGGAACTTATCTGAACTAAAATAAGCCTCTTCCTACTATTTCCTTAATAGGCTTGGCTTAAATTTACTCAGCCAATGATCTCACTTCCAGGTTGGTTTGAGGTGGTATTGATAGGCCTGTCAATCAGCCAGCTTCCCACAGTCTGTTTGTAGGAGGCCCCAGGGAGTCCTTTCTGCCTCACAAGCAATCCTGCTGGCAAGGGCACCAGACTGAGCCCTCTGTGAATCTGGGATTTCCATCAGGAAGCTACCCCTAGGGGAAACCGTAGAGCACTTATTGTTGGCTTTCAGTCTCCTTGCCAGGAGCTGCTCAAGACATGGTGAGATTCCATAGTGAAGGATTCTCTGATTAGAGTTTTCGTCGCGACACTACACCCTCTTTTCTTCCCTCACACAAAATCCAGTCCCAAACTCAACCTCCTCACTCCCCACCACCCATTGAAACCCTACTCTTTAGCTATGCTAATTTATAATTCCTCAAACATGCTGCGCTTAATACATCCTGCCTCATAGCTTTGCCCACACTTTTCCTTGTTATCTGGGGCACCCAGTCCTCCCTTCTTCACCTATCAAGTGTTGCCATCTTACATACTTGACTTAAACATCTCCTTCTCTAGAAACTGTCCTAGACCTCGTTCCCTCAGATACATTCTCCTAGCATCAGCTGCATCCTCCGTAGCAGCCTTCATGACCTTTATTAAAGGGCCCTTATTAAAGTACTAGTTAGTAGGATATAGTTTAAGATTTTTGATTAAGACCAAAAATAATAGTAGCTTGAACAAGATAGAAATTTATGTTTTCCTTGTAGGCATCACTGGAAAGTCCCATTGGGCAGTGACCCAGGCTTCTTCTCTTTTGTTGCTCTGGCATCCTTAGGGCATTGACCAGTATGGTACGAGTGGTTCACTACCACACCAGAATTCTGGCCTTCCTTAATTCCAAAGCCAGCCTCTTAACTACTAGGCCATATCGCTTCTGTTAGTGAAATTGAGCTCATTCCAGATTGGGGAGGAAGATGTGAAAAATGTTAGGAAATTTCAAGATATGTTGGGAGACACTTTGAGTGCCTGGTGGGAGTGGAAGGAGATGAGATCATGAAGGCAGGGATTGAGTATCAAAAACACATCTGATGCTGTCAGTGACCTTCATTGTCAGATAGTGTTATTTCTCAAGCACATACTCCCAAATCACTGCCTCTGAAGTGAAGATCAGCTCCAAGTGTCTCTCCTAAATCTTTCTCACATTATTTTGTAGAGAAATGGGTTGGATCTTTACAAAGGGTCATGAAGAGGAGAAGCTAATAATCGGTGAATCACTTTGAAAGCAGGAGCCCAGGACCTGATTCATCTACCGCTGAGCTATTTCCAAACCTGACTGATCATCCTAATAACCTTGTCTCTTTAACAACAACAACAAAACAAACAAACAAACAAAAAAAAAAAACAAAAAAACAAACAAACAAACAAACAAAAACCACAGGATCCTGAGCCCTTCAATGGCTCTTGAATCTCTAGGATGGGGCTCCAGAGTCTATATATTTTTGTAAAATTCTTTCAGTGATTCTGATGAAAAGCTGGGTGTGGGCACCCTTGCACTTAGGAGACCTATAAACACCGTGTATTTAAGTGAGATTCACCAATTGAGCTCTGTTTTTTTGTTTGTTTTTGTGGTGTTGTTGTTTTTTTATGGTGATGTTTTTCTTTCTTCAGATGTTTGGCAAGGTAATTCCTGTTTGACATTCTCTTTGAACTCTAAGTAAACCCCAGGTTGTTGCAATGTCCTAAAAATTTTAGACCTTCTCCAAGGTCTACTCAATGACAAATCCATTCTCTAGAAACTTCAAATAAAGAGCTGAGCAATTCAAAATTTCCGTTAACTCCCAACCCAGCATTTTTACATCTTGTAAGGGGGTTTGGAAAATCATTAGACCTCAAAACTTCAAGTGGATCCCTGCTAAGTTTTTTTATTCTTAAGTTTGACCATCCATATCCATGATTCTCATCTCATGAGTCCCTTGGACCAAACTTTCTGTCTTTAGAAAATTACCCAGGCAGAGAATGAACTCACTAGTGATAATAGAACATTTATTTAGTGCCTTCATGAGCCATGTGTTTTATATAGATCATCTCATGAAAACTTCCTTGACAAGCTGGAGATATTAAGATTATTAGTCTAGGGGCACCTGGGTGGCTCAGTCTGTTAGGCATCAGCCTTTGACTCATGATCTCCATCAGGTTCCTGGGCTGGAGCCTCGTACCAGGCTCCCTGGTCAGCAGGGTGTCTGCTTCTCCCTTTCCCTCTCCCCATGCCCCACTCATGCTTTCTCTCTCTGTAAAGTAGATAAAATCTTAAAAAAAAAAAAGATTATTAGTCCAAATTTATATGTGAAGACTCAGGCTCAGAAAAGGAGCAGAACTGAAATTCAAACTCATATCATTTGAGTCCAAAGTTTGAGTTAGTAAACTACTTCTCCCCAATGTGTGTTGGTGGGAGCAGCTGTGTGGGGACAGGGAAGAGGTAGAGAACAAGGGATAGAGGTGGTGAGATAGCATTTCTTGTTGGGACTGATGCTTATTATCCTTTTCTGTCTCCATCCCACCGCCTGTAGTCCCTTCACATTCTCCTGCTAGTAGCAGCTAATACAGGAAAAGCTTTTCATTCTCCAAGGCAAACTTTAGCAAAGAAAGTTGAGCTCCTTTTACAGAATCTAGCTTTCTCTGTGCATCATTTCAGAGCCTCAGTTGGCCCACAAATATCATTTCCAGCTAATCGCATATGCACCAGACAGTTATGATATACAGTAAGTGATTAAAACATTCAGCTGATTCCCTTGAAGACAATTCACCAAATTTATTGGAAGGCACTTTTATTCAAGGTGCCACACAGATTCTTTTTTCCACATTTCCTTCCTTTGCTGATTCACTGTGTATTGTGCCTGAATCATTTGGCCTTTTTAAGTCAACAGGGCCGAATGGGAGAAGCTCAGGCCTATGATTACTGCTGGGAAAATGGCAGATTTGTCTCATGAGAAGAATGTGTGGGGCACTCTTTGGGATCAGGAGCATTCTAAATCTGAGGCACTTGAAGAGGGAGATAACCATCAAATTTGGTTCAGAGCTTCCTTTGGAGATTGCTATTATTTATTGATAGGAGGAAAATTATACTGGATCCCCTTGGTCTGTGGCAGTTAGAGTGAATTCTCCTGTGGAAGCCCAGGCCCTTTAGAGCTTTAATGGATTCTAATGCAGAGCAGCTTAAAATAATTCACTCTTCCACAAGCTAATCTCTCATTTCCCAGAGCAGATGAATTGTTCAGAAATGAGCCATTGAGAGAAATCTTCCCACTCAGTCCTAGATTTGTGGCGTGTCTTTCCAGAAAAGAGGGGCGGATGTAGGGGGGCTAGGGGATGGGATGAGGCTGGCTCTGCCTGTTCTGTGACTAACATTTTTTTCTCTAGTCTGAACAGGCTCATCCTTGTCCCCCAAACCTGCTTGATGAACCCAGGATAATGTGCATTTAAAAAAAACAAAAACTATTCTGTTCCTATACAACATAGAGTACTGGATGGTTAAAAAATTGTTAGCCAGTGCACCTGTTTGGAAAGAGTGCCATGATCTAAGTTCTTGCCCTGACCTTATAACCAACGTGCTCAGTTTTTTCATCTGTAAAATGAGCCAGATGGATTCCCTGCCCTCTGAAAACTTGAATGTGATAAAATCCATTTCATTATTCTAAAACAGGGTTTCCTAACCTCTGCATGAATAACATTTGGGGGCAGATAGTTCTTTGTTATAGGAGCTATCTTGTGCATAGTAGGATGTTGAGAAGCATCCATGGTTTCTACCTACCTCACTGAGTAGCACCCACCCCACTGAGTTGCAATAACAAAAACTATTCCCAGACATTGTGAAATGTCCCTTGGGAGGCAAAATTACCCCTGGTTGAGAACTACCTTCAAAAGCGCCTACTGGGGCACCTGGGTGGCTCAGTGGGTTAGGCCACTGCCTTTGGCTCAGGTCATGATCTCGGGGTCCTGGGATCGAGTCCCGCATCGGGCTCTCTGCTCAGCAGGGAGCCTGCTTCCCTCTCTCTCTCTCTCTCTCTCTGCCTGCCTCTCTGCCTACTTGTGATCTCTCTCTGTCAAATAAATAAATAAAATCCTTAAAAAAAAAACAAAACAAAAGCTCCTATTGCCTATAAATAATGCATAATTTATTAAATATTGATAATTATTTGTTGGTACTTACTAAGGCCAAAGAATAACTGAGTCTCAGTCCCTTCCCTCAAGGAACTCAAAGTCTAGTTAGGAGGGCAGACAGACAGTTGTAATCTAGTGTAGCATATATAATGATCAGGATGCAGAGGAAGGCAGAGGAAACTTTTTTGAGGGAGAAGACAAAAAGAGCTCAGAAAGCTTTTTGAAGAAACTTATCATTAAATTGAGCATGAAAGGATAAGTAGAAATTAACGAGGCCTTCTTAAGGGACAGTATGAAAAACAGGCCTAGTGGTGAGAAAAATGACCTATTCCCAGAAAGCTGTTTCAACTGAAGAGTAGTGAAGTCGAGTCCCTCAGGGACAAAAAAGATCCCCAATCCCAGCTCTGTGTGTGTGTGTGTGTGTGTGTGTGTGTACTGTTTGTTTTGTTTTTAAGATTTTATTCTGGAGAAGCAGTTCAGAACCCTAGAGAACTCCAGCCATTGTTCTCTTGGATCCCCAGTACAATGTGACGATGTGGCGCTCTCCAGGGTACTGAACCGTATCTGTTTAAATTGCCCTTAATCAGCAGCTCTCTACTTAGGAATCGCCTGGAACCCTGCTCTTTCCCGGTCCTTACCCCTGTCCATACCTGGAAAGAGCAAAGGTATACCAGCCTAAATGATTCTAATTAGGAGATAGTCAAAAAATGATTAATTTATTATTATAAATTATGGCATGTCCCTGTAAAAGAATGTTCCACATTGGTGGCCTTATATATACATTTTTAAATTATTTGGAAATTTACATGTTTTCTAAGATACCTATAATAGCATGTATTTCTTTACTCAGAAAATATCATTTAAAATAAAGTAAAAATAAAGAGCCTTGGGATCATAGTATGGGGATGTGAATCCTCTTGTCACTTAATAGCTGTATGACCTTAAGTCAGTTAATTTAATCTCCACTGGCCATTGTTTACTCAACTACAAAATGTGGGGGGAAAGGACAAACTGTCCATAAATCCCATATGCCTATAATATAGGTCTTTTGTAGATAATTAAATGAGTGCAAGTGCATGTATATACTACTTTAAGTGTTGCTTAAAGAAAAGAAACAAACATGTGGCAAGTGTTTTTTGCCATCACTTAGATGCTCAGTTTTCTACTATAGCAAGGGCAAGCTTGGTGTATATCAAGGGTGGCAACATGTTTTGCATGCATGGACTGTCAGTGTCCTTCCCACTTCTCATTCCTGAGGACTTCATTAAAAACAGAGCTCCGCAGTAGGACTTACTCTATATGGGTTTATGTTATTTCCACACTTGGCTCCCAATACATTAGCACCTAGCCCCTTACTCTCATGGCAGGATACTGGAAGATCATTCCCTAGGTAATCTAACTATCTGAAAAGTAATTGCCTATTTTTGATGTCCTCAAAACCAACAACTGAACCAGATCACCCTACTTTGAATCACAAAGTTGTCAGGGCCCCATACCCTGCTTAGAATTTCTAATTAGTTTTTTACTTTCCCATTCATTATCATGAGCATAGAGCCAAATTCACATCTAAGGAAAGCTTGTGTTATGGGAAATAGAGATCAAAAACAGAAGAAAAAAGCAATTTGGAGGAAACAAAAACTATGCAGGGAAGAAAATTTCCCAAACAAATTTTATGATTAATATACTTTGAAAAATAAAAGAACTTCCATTAAACAAGAACTGGATGGGGGCGCCTGGGTGGCTCAGTGGGTTAAAGCCTCTGCTTTCGGCTCAGGTCATGATCCCAGGGTCCTGGGATTGAGCCCCGCATTGGGCTCTCTGCTCAGCAGGAAGCCTGCTTCCTCCTCTCTCTGCCTGCCTCTCTGCCTACTTGTGATCTCTGTCTGTCAAATAAATAAATAAAATCTTAAAAAAAAAAGAACTGGATGCTATATATTTTTAAAGAATGTTCAAGGAACATTATAAGGCTCTTAAAAATGAGAAACTTGATAGGAGAAATGAAAAACTAACTTTTAGGAAGATAATACTGAGGGAATTTCATCTCATTCTCACCTTCTGACTAAAAGAGCAAACATACGTAGAAGGAAAATAAGAGAAAACATTAAAAAAGCAGAGAGGACCATCATAAATGTCCAACATTAGAATAATGGCATTTCTAAAAAGAGACAACAGAGAAAATGGGGAAGAGTAGAAAATTCTTAAAGAAATAATACAAGAAGTTTCCCAGAATGAGTATCAAAGGACCCACCAAATACTCAGCCTAAGGAATGAAAGAAAGAAAGAAACTTAAAAGGTACATTGTGAAATTTCAGATCACTAGGGACAAAGAAAAAGTCCATAAGCTACCAGCAACAGGGGATGTGATAAATATATATTTTTTTCTTACATTTTGTGATATATAATTTAATATATAATATAGTAATAATATATAATCTTATAAATTTTATATTATATATAAAATCTCAAAGATCTAGAATCAGAATGACTTTAGATTTCTTAACAGCAAATCTTGAAATAAGAAGACAATAGAGAAATTCAAAATACTGATGGAATAATTAACCCCCATTGGGAATTCTATACCCAGCCCAAGTATAAATCAACTACTGTGGAATAAAAACATTTCTAGACCTGTACAGATTTCTCTTCCCATGTGCCCTTCCTCAGGGAGTTACTAGAGTATATGCTCCACAAAAAAGAGTGCACCGAAGAAAGAGAAAGACATCAAGTAGAGGAAACATATGCTCCAGAACTGGGCAGGGTAAAAGAATACCCAAGAGGATGGTAAATGGTGGTCTCAGAATGACAGCTGTGTGACAGGCATTAAGGACAACCAGGCCAGGTGATAGCAGAGTGTCTTGAAAGAGATGTGTTGACAGCTGTCATCAAGACTCTCACTGCTGTTAATAATCTTCTTCTTCCTCCTCCTCCTCTTCTTCTTCTTTTAAATATTAAGTACAGAATTCCCAGGTGAGTCTGGCTGAACCCATGATGTGTTCTGACTTGACTTAATTATTTCTAATGTAGCTGCTGCTTTTCCTACTATGGCCTATTTTCTTATCAGCTGAGCATGCTCTTTTCGCCCCACAGAAGTACCCTGCTTGGATCTACTTCAGAAGCTGAAAATAGGCTGGGGTAAAGCAGAAAATCCAGAGGAATCCACACTCTGGACCATATTTCTTTTAGATACCCAATGCCTGGCCCCCACTATAACCCTACCAGATATCCACTCTGCTTTCCCAAGACCCATTCATGACCTTGTCCACCTACTTCCCCAGAATAGGCTCTTGTAAGTAAACTCTTGAGGAAACTGAAACCAGACTGACCCAAGGACTGTTTAGTTTCTCTCACTCCTGGATGCCTTCCAGCATTGCCCTTTTATTCTTGGCTAGATTTATGCTTCTATGGAATACACATTGTTCAGAAAAATATACCTAGGTGGTTAACCTATCCAGAAAAATCAAGAGAATGATTAGCACAAAAGTAAAGATAATGGTTACTTCAGGGGAAGAGGTTGGAAGTTTTCTTTGGAAAAAGACATTTTGCAGACTTCTGAGGTACTGGTTAATGGCCTATTACTCTTTGTGGTAAGTAAGTAGGTGTTAAACATACTATATTTTCACCTTCACATGTATTTTAAATACTCCTCCATACATACAATATACTTTACAATGAAAATTTGCATACCAAGCAAAGCCACCCTGTGAAATAATGAAATCAAATACTCATATGTACCCTCTGGGCCTTGAACAGAGGAAACTATGAAGAAGAACATAAAGTTCTCCCTCTCTCAGAGCTCTAATCAAGATGCAGCAGGAATAACAAAATACCCAGCCAGCAGCACAGAGCTGAGGTTTTTCAGACCAGTTTAATAAATTGGTTTCATAGCATTTGGAATCCTGTTGTAATAACCTGCATTCCATGAAAGACATCTCTGCATAGAACAGCAATCCAGAACTACCCCTTTGGCTGTTAGCAAGAGTAGGAGGTAGGAGGCTGTTATTCTTCCTTTACCCCTTCTGATCCATTCACCCTGATCCATGCCCTGTCCACCTTGAGTTGTACCCCAGAGGCTGACTTCTATGGACTATATCACCCAGGTGCCTCTGTTCTTTAGTTTTTAGCAGATTCTGCCAATAGGAAACACTATCAGGAGAAAGAGAGAAGTCAAGGGGATTTGTTCCCCTCTCCCTGCCTACCTCACCATCCCTTTTTGTTTCCTTAATTCCACACACACCCCTTTGAATAGTTCCATATGAAATTTTCTTCAGTCAGACCACTTTGAGTGTCTTTTCCATTTCTTGTTGGGACCCTGACTGATACTTTATTTTAATATTATTTACTTGTCCTTACTGAGTGGCCGATGTTCATATTAATATGGATTGTTGAGGGTCCAAGCTGCCTTATCCAAGGGAAGACGCACACATAAAAATCTCTCTCTCTCCTGGGGGGTCCGCAGCCATGGCTTTTTGAGGAAAGGTTATGTGTTGATTTATTATTCAGTGATTGCTACTGATAGCTAAGTGTAGAAAGGCTTAGGAGACCTTGCTTCTAGCTTGTGGAATTTTTATTCCTTTTCCAACTCTGTCCCGGAAAAAAGGAAGCTCTTCCCTATAGGCCCTTGGCAGAAATGGAGGTTTCACCAGCATCCTTGCTTTGCTTGAAGTGAGGACTTTCCCCCCCCCCAGAGGGTGAGTCAGATGCTGACAGACTCCTAGCATCTCTGATCATCTTCCTGTTGCCCCTTCCCCTCTGAAGATCAAAGCTCACCTCAGGAGAACTTCTAGAGAGAAGAAATAGCCAGCGGAACCTCCAGGGCCAGGCAGGAAAACCCAGTAAACAAGTGATTGACGCACTTTGTAGACAAGCTGGAGGGGCCTCCACGCAGTCCCTGCTGGGGGTGAGCGTGACTGGGGGGAAGTTGAGGAAGTGGTCCAGGATGGGGGCGGAGCCCCGGAGGACTTGGGTAACAGCTCATTGTTCCTCTGGTTCCCAGGGAATAAGGCAGGCCTCCAACAAAACAAACGTGCCAGGAGGACAGGCTATTTGTGTTAAACACGGAAAGAAGGGAAGTGACTAGCTGGAGGGAGCATGGGTTTAAGTGCCTTATCCCAGGCCCCTTGGGACACAAAAGGAAGGAGGAGAAGGAACCTGGACAAAAGGAGGCAGTGCTGGGTGTTAAACACGTGGAACCTGGAGGTCAGCAGACCTGGGTTCGAGTCCTAGGGTCTCAGTTTTCTAACACCATAACTTGGCCCTGTTATCAATTTTCTCTGGTTTTATCATCCTTGAAATGGGTTAATACTTCTTACCCATAAGGTTTCCTTGAGATGTAACAAGGGAATGCACTTTAAGTGACACATAAAAAGTTCTTGTTAGGCGATGCATTAGGGAGCAACTAGAACATGGGGGGGAGGCAGGGTGCTGCTGCATCATCAAGCACGTGGGGTGTAATCAAGTCTCTGGCACAAATCCCTTGTGTGAACTTGAGCAAATTACTCTCCATCTTGGTGCGGAGTTCTGCCTTCCTGGAATGAGGGTGCTGAGCAAGATCTCCAAGGTTTGTTCTAGAGCCAACATCTAGAGTTCTAAGGAACGCTCTCCAAGGTGTGGCTAGGAAGTTCCTTGACTTGAAAGAAAAATAATGCAGAAGCAGCCATGTGAGGTGTTTGTACCCATCATACTGGTCTCCTTGGGAATTTTACTCCTACTAATATGATGCTGCCCTTTCTCAAAACATTTTCAAATTCATTGGTTTAAAATTATCTGTAGAGCTAGTTGTTGGAGACAAATAGGAAAATCATCTCGTTGCTTTATGAATTTCTTTTTTGTTTGTTTCTTTAGTTTTTTGACCAAAAAAAAAAAAATGTTTTCATTCCCTTAAGGTAAATTAGATTCTACTTCCAGAGTTGCCAATAACTGGTGGTAAATTATAATTTGATCTCTTCTGACCTTAAAGATGGGGATAATATTGCCCACATTGTACTGTGGCCACTAATAAGCTGAGGACTAGGACAGCAGCACCAGCCAGGGTGCATGGTTCAGGGTAGGCAGCAAAAGACATCAACACATCCATCTACAACACCCTCACTCTGCCACTCCCTCCTCATCCCAGTTACCCAATTTACCACTTTATCCACTAAATAAACTCACAGCTCACTCAATCCACCACACTACGAGGCTCTGTAGAGGCAGAACCTGAGGCTTTTTCCTGCTGTGGGTTTCCCTTTCACACAAAATACTTCCAACTCTTCTGGTCACCAAATGTGTGCTGGTTTCTCTGTGGCTTCCAGCTGGCAATTCTCTGTGACCAGGTGTCCTACAATTAAGCAGGTGAAGTCAGCTCCCTGACCATCCCAGAGACAGTGCCAGTTCCCACAGGTCAAGAGATCAGTCCCACGAGACTTTCCTCCACTTCAGATGCCAATCCCAAGTCATAGGAGCCAGGTTGACCACAACTTCTGTCTGCCTTGGCTACAGATCAGAGGTTCCCATAACCTCCCTTCTTGGGTTTGATTAACTTGTTAGAACAACTCACAGAACTCAGGGAAATACTTACTTGCTGTTACCAGTTTATGAAAGGCTATGATAAAGGATTCGGATGAACAGCCAGATGAAGTGATGAAGAGGGTGAGGTCTGGGAGGGAGCCTCTGTCTCTATGAAGTTGGGGTGCTTCACTCATCTGGTACACAGATGCTTTCACCTACCTAGAAGCTTTCTGAACCCCATCTTACTGCGATTTTAGGCAGATTTCCTCACATAAGCATGATTAATTATTAACTCCATTTCCAACCCCCTCTCCTCTCTAGAGAAGTGGGGAGGGACTGCTGAAAATTCCAAGCTTCAAATCCTGGCTTGGTCTTTCTTGTGACCAACCCTCAACCAGGAGCCATCCAGGCCCCAGATCCAGGGGCTCCAGAGTCCCCTCATTAGCACAAATGATGGGGGAGCAGGAGGCTGGCTGAGGACAAAGCAAGAGCTGGCGCCTTGCACCCCCCCCTTCATCCGCTCCCCTCCATAGGTGTAGCATTCCTCAGGCACCCTTGACTGCCATAAAATGATAAATAGTTAACTTGCTGAGATCACAATCCTGCAAGACAGGAGTCTCCCTTGGTTTGCAAATGTCCTTGAGATTACAACAAAGAAGTTACCTTATCAATAGCCCAATTTCCAAAGACACAGAACTCAGTTTCTCAAGCCTAATGTCACCCTCCCCTCCATAAAAAACCGAAGGAGGTGGAAGTAGAAGGAAAAGTAAATAAAGTTAAATTTCTTCTAAACCTAAATCTCATTAACAAGGATGCTTGATAGCAGGAATGTAACATTCCACCAGACTCCCAATTGTCTTTACTTGATAGCAACTAAGCCTTCAATATCCTGATAGTATTCTTTGCCCCAATAGCCCTTCTGAACACCCTTTTGTCCTCACCTACCCAACTCCTTTGTATATAACCAACCACTCCTAACAACCGGGGGCGGCAGCCGCATCTCTGCCTGCCCACGGGCCCTGTCCCCGTGCTTTAATAAACCACCATTTTGCACCAAAGATGTCTTAAGAATTCTTTCTTTAGTCATCAGCTCCGAACCTCACCCCACCGAACCTGACTTAGGTTCTGGGACTTCATCACAAAGGATACTCCTAGGGCTTGTGCTCCTATTACTTAGGAATTCGCAAGGACTTAGGAGCCTGTGTCAGGAACTGGAGACAAAGATCAGATCTGTAGTTCTCATTATAAATCACAATATGATAGGCTCCAAATGATTTGTTTCCCTTTCCAAAAACCCAATAGAATTTCAGAGGTAAAAATGTGCTACCATGAAGGACATTTCAGAGGAATGTGCTCAGACTTTGAATATTTCACTTTCAGATGATCTACTACATTTATGTGTGTGTGTATTGTGTGCATTTGGTGTTTAGTAAAATCCTCAAACCCTGTGAGAGCAGCAGATAGACCTGCAGCTCGCACTGCCGTGCTTAATCTACTCGGCTTCAGAAAGCCAGGGCTCAGGGTAGTACCCAGAGACAGGGAGATGTTGAGGGCACTCTGGAGCCATCCAGGCCTGGCCTACAGGCTCAGGGCAGCCTGCTTTGGCTGGGTGACCCTCTGTCTGTCAATCACATCACCCTTTGAAGTTTCCGTTTATTTACCTGGAAAATGGGGGAGTTAACCCAAGCCTCATAATGTTCTTTTGAGGATTCTAAGTACGAGTTTTATGAATGACCAAGGAAGAGGCACCAGTAGGCAGAATGTTAGTTCTATGTGAGGCAGATTACACCAGACCCCATGTGGCAGGGAAAGATGGAGAGAAAAGGCAGACAGCAGTCTTAACTCTGTCCAGTGCAGCTTAAGTGCTCTCCCCAGTGAAACCCAGTTCCCTGCCCGCCCCCCTTTCCCAGTTGGAAGAGTAGTGCTTTGTTCTCTCCTTCTCCCAAGGAAACCATTCCTAAGCCTCTAGCCTAAAGCTGCCAGACAAGTTTCAAACATGTTTATGAATGCCTTCACCTGAAGTCACTTGATTGGTTTATCAGCCCTGGCCCTGGACACATTTCCTTACAACGAGCAGTGACATTTACAGCTCCAAGAAGAGTAAGGGAAACATTTTTCTTGCTGACTCCTCTCTCCCTAATGAAGCTGTCATTATAGTCTTTCAAAGGTGGACCCTGTCTGTCAAAATGTGCCATAACTTCCCATAGGAGAAACGCTGTAAATGTCACAAACCTGATAGTATTGTTGAAAGTGCATAAAATCAACCGCTTGAAAAGTGTTGAACAAAAGCCGTGTTTCTTCCTGTTCTGCAGCCCAGGGCCAGGTTCACAGGCATGCAAGCCTGGCAGCCACACCGAATCCTAAGCTCACAAGGGCTGTGCTCTTGGTTTAATAGCCTGCATTGAAAACTGCCATTACCACAGGATAAGGAAGAACAGTAAAATTCATGCTAATAATTGAAAACCCTCAGTTTTCTTTACTTAGAATGACTTTACATAGCAAATAAATAATACCATCACCAGCAGAGACCCCAGAGGAAATGAAAAAATTCTGTTTTTGGACATCTAACAACATTGTTTTCCTGCCTTTTGAACAAGGAGCCCTGCACTTTCATTTTGCAAATGAGGTAGCCGGCTCTGTCTGCAATAGTGTGGAAAGAGCAGATGTTTCCATTGTAAGGACAGAAGGTAAAAATAAACACAAATCACAGGCACCTTGGCATAACTCACCTAATGAGGACCACTTTTGGGTGAGTTTTCTCTTCCCAGTTTGTAGTCTATTCAAGCTATGTATGTATTCTTGCTTACGCTAAAAAGCTGCCTACTGCTGGACACAAAAATTTCTCTCTGTTTCAGTTGCATGGTATTTTGTCTGGGGTGGGATGTGGAATACTTTCCTAGGTAACTACAGTTCCTAGGTATCTATTTGTGAACACCTGTGGAAACAAGGCTCTGCTTTCTCCCCGCTCACCCTTTCAATGGCTCTGTCTCCCGTCAGTCAAAATAGTGTATTAAAGGCTCAGAGAAATCCTGCAGCAAAAACAGACAAAACATCCAACCTATTTGATTTCTGTTAACCCAGAATTTTGGAAACTTGCTCTTTCCCAAGCTGGTTCCGGTCCCCTTCTTTGGTATGACACCCCTGATCATTCTCTCCAAGTTAGCAATACAGCACCGTGTTTACAAACTTAGTTCTGGGCTCGGACTCTCTAGATTTGACTCATGCTTCCACCAGTGTCCTAGAGGAAATCTCTTAATCTTTCTAAACCTCAGTTTTCTCATAAGTGAAATGGGGCTAATAATCCCCTCTCATAGGATTGCCGTATGGATTAAAGAACATCATATGTGAAATAAACACATAAGCACTTAATAAAGGTAAAAGCTACTGCGATTTTAAAATCTTAAGGAAGTGCTTCCCTGCAAAGTGCTTCCCTGCTTCCCGCCCTCAGCAGTTACATCCAGTCTGTCTTCATGTTCCTGCCTCCCTGTCTTTCCCTGTTTTCTTAATCCTCAACTTCGGGCTCCTTCAGTCAGCACTCCCCAGCCCCCCAGTGTGTCTAAGGTTCTCACCAGTTTTATGAATCCCTCATCTCCCCCTCCAGGGCTGCAGTTGGGGGTGGGGCAGGGCAAGGCTGCTTTTACTACCCTGTGATGAAGAATTTGCGGTCTGGGTCCTCATTTGGGAAATGTGATTTTGTTGTTGGTTTTTGTTTTGTTTTTCTGGAGTATTCCTTTAAATGCACGCAAGTGTTTATTGCTATAAATATTACAATGCAATACAGTCTGGCTGCAGGGAGACAGATGCCCAGGCTCGGTCTGAGCAACATCCAGAGGCAGAACATGATGTTAATGAAAGATTCCAGTTAGCAGAACTGTCTATTCTGTGCTGAGGTCTTAATGCCAAGCAAGAGCACCAGTGTAGTTATTAAAATGCCCTGTGGCGGGGTTGGTGGCTCCTGATGCTTTCTCTGTTTAGATCATTATGAAAGCTGTCACCGTGGAGCTCTCTGACAGAGCCTGCTGGGGAGAGGACCCAGGGAACCTTCCCGGGCCTAGAGCCTTCCAGATACAGGGCAGAGAGCATTATGAAGTGACCTTCAGTGACGTCTTTTGTTAGCACTTGGGATTTAGTTCAGTAAACAGAAACCACTCTTGATTTTTCAAGCCCAAAGCAATTAGACTTTAAGCGATTAGGTACAGGATCAGAAGTCAGGGGCCACTTAAAGGCTAATAGTTCAAGGTCATACATCCACAGCTGCAGCCAGCGGTCAGGAAACTGCTGTTTCTGCTGCTGCTGTCGCCGTGATGTGAACCCACAAACCTGGTGACCAGGAAATTGGACTTGGTCTCTGGCAGCTGCAAGCACATCTGTCCAGTCTTCCTTACTTCCTCCTCCTAAATCTTTTCTGAGTTTATGTCAGCCTCAGATCTCTACTGCAAGGGAGTCTGGCCTTGGAAACTTCCAGCCCTTGTAATAGAGACGAGAGTGGAGGGACATGGAAAGAGAGTCAGCTGGGTTCTGGGAGACCATGTCAGGCACATCTTCTAGACAAAACAAGGTAGCTTGCACTTAGCAAGTGTGTATGATTTCCCAGACACTATGTTAGGTGGTTTGCATATTTATCCAATTTGATTTTCACAGTGGTCTTCTGACGAAGTCGTAATCACAGCATCACTTTACAGCTGAGAGAACTGAGGATCAGTGAGACTGAATAGATGACTCAAGGTCTGTGGTAGTTAATTGTGTGTGTCTGCTTGGCTAAGCTACGGTGCCAGTTGTTTGGTCAAACACCAGCCTAGATGTTGCTCTGGAGGTATTTTTAAGATGTGATTGACATCTACATCAAGAGACCTTAAATAAAACTGATTACCCTCCATAATGTGGTTGGGCCGCATCCAAACACTTGAGGGCCTAAGAGTAGGAAGAAGGAATTCTTCCTCCAGACTGCCTTGGGACTGAAGACTGCAGTATCCATCAACACCTGGCAGAATTTCCAACCTGTGGCCTGACCTTCCATGAAGATTTTGGACTTGCCAGCCCTTCTGGTCATATGAGCCAATTCCTTAAAATCTCTCTCAAGATAGGTGGGTAGGTAGATGGATAGGTAGAGAGATGATATACTTCAATAGATAAATCAATGGATAGTTTGTCTTTATCTATCTAAATAACCATATTCATCCATTCTGTTTCTCTGGAGAACCCTGATGAGTACAATGTTCAATAAGTGGTAAATGTTGGAGCCGAATTTCAAGCTCAGATTGTCCAACTCAAAAGCCTATGCTCTTGAAGACAGAGTCAGACAGTCTCATGTTCTTAGACTTTCCTCAGCACTCTCAGTGCTTGGGGGAGCTCCAGACTCCTTGGGGGAAAGATGTCCATGCATTCTGGGACATCTCAGAGAGGAAGCAGAGGTCTGTCTCAGTTATATAGACCCAGGTTATGAGGGGGTCGCCCTATCTGTCAGCTAGTCATTCTTCCAGCATTTATTGACTCCCTGCTAGGGATCAGAGACTGTGTCAGGCTTCATGAAGATGCAAAAGAATGGATGCAAAACAACCACCATGAAGGTATGGTCCCTGACTTCCAGTTGAAAGATGAGTGTCTCAAGTAGATGTGTCCCTGTTCTGGAAATAACCTACAAGCAGTAAGGCCATACAAGAAACAGAAGTTCAAACTCAGCCTCTGTTCCAGCTCTAAGAAAGTCAGAACTCTAAGTAGGGGGAGAGAGTGTCAAAAGATGTAGAAATACATTGGGAGCTAGGGAGGGAAGAGCAGAGAAGGCAAAGGCGGCAGATGTCCAAGATTTTGCCAACCGCGCTTACCTGAGGTGAGGGGTGCACCTGAAGGGTTAGAACCTCAATCCTTTGCTTAGAAGAGTGAGAAATAGGTACCCAGAGCTGGAACCAGAGCTTCCCTGCATCTAGCTTGGTCTTGAGGAAGGAAGGAGATGGGGAAACTCTCAGTGTGACAGTGGGGAAAAGAGAGGTTTTCCTTAGTATCAGGCCACTGGTTGTCTGTACCTAGTGTCTGAAGAGAAGTAAAAACGAAACTTCCAGGGCGCCTGGGTGGCTCAGTCGTTAAGCATCTCCCTTTGGCTCAGGCCATGATCCCAGGGTCCTGGGATCGAGGCCCACATTGGGCTCCTTGCTCAGTGGGAAGCCTGCTTCTCCCTCTCCCGCTCCCCCTGCTTGTGTTCTCTTACTCTCTTTGTCTCTCTCTGTCAAATATCTTTTTAAAAATAAAAATAAAAATAAAAAGCCTCCTATTCCTAATGTGTAAAGAAAATTCTCGCTGATTTGAATCCTAACTTCCTGGGTGAACTCCTGCAAGTACCAGCTGAAGAAGAAACACACCTCACTCAGTTTATCCATCAGAAGTCTATATAACAGTGACTTCTGCTTTGGAACAAAATGGCATAATAAGGACTAGATTTACACTCTGTCTGAAGAAAGAAAAAGAAAAAACTGAAAATCAGACAAAATATTTGAAGCAAAAGATGTTCAAAATATTGGGTGTCATTCAGTGGTACTCATTGATTTCAGAGAGATGGGAAGTTCATGAGGTGAGCCCTACAGTTGCCCCAGGTTACTATTTAGAGTTTTTAGGTCATGACACCGAGAAGAGCTGGTGGTCAGAGCTGGTCAGAGCTGGTGCCCTCAGTTCAGTAGAAAGAGCTGGAAGGCCTGAGAGACTAAGGCGACCAGAGTTTTTAGAGAAGAATATGAAAGAGGAAGAAAGAGAGTGTGTGTGTTCTCCAGAGAGGTACCGAAGGCCCTCCTGAGGCTTTAGCTGAATTCTGATAAGTGTATGCAGGTGAGGAAACCACCTGAGGGGGCCAGGGGAGGAGGCTGGGGAGGCTGGGGAATGAACCACCTAAAGGATTGGAGGAAAGATTCTCACTTACGATCAGGCAAGGATGTCTGCCCTCACCACTTCTACTGATACATGCAACAACATGGGTGTCTCACTCGTCATGCTGATTTAGAAGTCAGACCAAAAAAAGACTACATATTGAGGCACCTGGGTGGCTCAGTGGGTTAAGCCACTGCCTTCGGCTCAGGTCATGATCTCAGGGTCCTGGGATCGAGTCCCGCATCGGGCTCTCTGCTCAGCAGGGAGCCTGCTTCCCTCTCTCTCTCTCTCTGCCTGCCTCTCTGCCTACTTGTGATCTATCTCTGTCAAATAAATAAATAAAATCTTAAAACAAAAAAAGACTACAGGGGTGCCTGGGTGGCTCAGTGGTTTGGGCTGCTGCCTTTGGCTCGGGTCGTGGTCTCAGGGTCCTGGGATCGAGCCCCACATTGGGCTCCCTGCTCTGCAGGAAGCCTGCTTCCCTCTCTCTCTCTCTCTCTGCCTTCCTCTCTGCCTACTTGTGATCTATGTCTGTCAAATAAATAAATAAAATCTTTAAAAAAAAAAAAGACTACATACTGTATGAAACCATTTACATAAAACTTTAGAAAATGCACACTAATCCAAAGTGACCGAAAGACGATCAGTGGCGCATGGGAATGGGGAAAGGGTGGGAAAGGACACAGGGAGGGATTATAAAGGGTCACGGGAAATTTGAAGGGTGATAAATATTCTCACTCTTTGCGACAATGGTTTCATGAGTGTATATAGATATTAAAACAGATCAAATTGTATGCTTAACTATGTGCAGTTTCTTGTATATATTTATACCAGCAGAAAAATATGACCCCCCCCCAAAAAAAGGGCAAGAAAGGTCAAGGAAATACAACATACCAGAAAAGTGGGGTGGCCCTGGAGGGGAATAAAACCCCCAGAAATCATGAATAGAACAAATATTTAAAGATACAATTCATCAAAACTTCCCAGAAACCAAAGAAGATTTGAACTTAGCTATTGAAAGGGAACAGCTAATTCCAGGGGGGAGAAAAACAAAAACAAGGATTCTCATCATCAAGATCTATCCTAGTGAAATTACTGAACTACAGAGATAAAGGGGTAAACATATTTAAAAAAAGATTAGGGGCATTAGGGTGGATCAGTCTGTTAAGCGCCTGACTTCTTGTTTTGGCTCAGGTCATGATCTCAGGGTTGTGAGATAGAGCCCTGTGTCAGGCTCTGCACTCAGAGCAGTCTGCTTGAGGATTCTCTCTTTTCCTCTCCCCATTCACAGACACACTATCTGTCTCTCTAGCTCTCTAAGCAAACAAACAAACAAACAAAAAAACAAGATTAGTGACTTGCTGACTTCAGGCCTCTCTAAGTCAATACCCATTGCTGGAAGATAATAGAACCAATCCAAATCATCTTTCAAAGGAAAGATGTGCTCTAAAATTTTTATTTAAATTTATTTAATTTTTATTTAAAAATTTAAAAAAAATTATAATTCAGTGACTTTTATTTAAAAGAAATCAAATTAAACATTTTATGAACATGCAAGAATTTAGGAAAAAATTGTTCTTATGAACTCTTCCTGAAGAAATTACTTGAGGACCAACTTCAACCCAAATGACACTCAGAATGGAAGGATAACAAGGAATTATATGGGGAGCATTGCCCGGGAGAAGAGTCCGTTGTTAAGAATCGAAATGACTTACAACAATTTAAATATGTTAAAAGAGTCTGGATACTTAACTGTACATGAACTTGGAAGCCTTGATGCCTTGGAATGTGGCCAAGAATAAATGCAGTAAAGCACCCATCTCTGATAGCAGTGGAGATGATAAAACCTAAGTTGATATGCCAACGGTAGCCAAATGGCCACACCACCTAAGGAATTCAAGCCAGGCTAGATTTTTATCCTGTGCCCTTGGAACATGGAATTTTTACTGCCTTCTTGAGAGAGGTGAATTTGCTCATTTCTTTTGGGGAGGGCACTCATTTCTATAAAGAGTAGAAGATATCAAGTGATCAAATAACAGGTTGCACAGTATTTTTAAATGATTTTGGCAGAATTAAAAGAAGTGATTGAAAAGTTGTCCCACTCATTTTTGGTACAAATAAGGAAATTTTCCATATAGTCATATTGTAGATTTTGGAACTGTTAATTTTCTGAGATGTGAACATGGTATTATGGTAGGAAAATGTTCTTATTTACAGGAGATTTATGCTGAAATATTTAAAGTTGGAATGTCCTATCTGTGATTTGCTTCCAGATTATGCAGCAAAAAATATATATATCATCATAAAAAGAAAATATAGCAAAATGTTAACAATTACTAAATCCTGGTGAGGAGTATTTGTTCATTACACAAATCTTCAATTTTTCTGTAAGTCTGAAATTTCCAAAATAAAAAGTTATCCAATTAAGAACAGAACATCAAAACAGCAAAGATTATCTTTTAGGGAAATCAAGATCTAAAAAAGCATCTCCCTAAGGAAGTATCAGGGCTTAAAGATACAATTCAGATACACAGGAAATGTGCTTGCTGCTTGGAGGACTGAGAAGGGCAGAATAGGAAGAATTCATTGGAAAGCTGGCACTCTTTGGGAAGGTCGCACATTTTTATTCACGACTTTAGAAAGCTTCCAGACAGAGAAAAGAATCCCTAATAAAGATGAGCTAAGTAAAGTGAAAATGATGTCTGCACACTCTTCAGTTCAGGAAAAGAAAATCTCAGGCCAAATCCAGCTTCTCTTAGGGAGGAGATTGGGATGAATGAAACGCTGAGCTCAGTAAATGAATCAAATTTTATCCGCTCTCAGAAAGTCCTTAAAAGAAGCTGTGCTGCACCAAGAGGATGAAACTCCCCTTCTGAAAAATGGCACTGGGAGGCAGAAACACCTGATGGCCGGGAGTGAGAAGAGAAATGGTCAAAGGAGACAGGCAGTAGCTACTTCTCATCAAAATGAAGAATGGTTGAAAACACAGAGTCCACTTCCCATCCAAACTGAGTCACACGGTATCAACTAGGCGTAGGCTGAAAGCAGAGGGAAGCTAGACCCTGACGCTGGGACACAGCATTCCATCAAGGCTCCCCTGGAAAAGTGATGCACAGCCTTGCAGCCAAAGCCCAAGTTCTCCACTGCCCTGGGCAGGTGGAGAGGCACGGCCCTGCAGGAGCAGGAGCAGAAAGATGGAGAGCAGGTGCTCTCAGCTGCAGAGGAAGTAAAACTTCCAAGCAGAGAATTTAGGAGCAGGGGGATGAATTGAGGGGGAGGAGCGGATAAGAGGTAATGAAACCTAAATTGCTGTTTGGGATCAGAAAGTCTGTGACAGCAGGTTCCCTGCTGGTGCTGTAGAAAAAGAGTTCTTGCTGGAGGAAAAGGCAAGCTGCTAGCTCGGATAGAAAGGAATACGAGTAAAACCCAGGCACCAGGGCCTCAAACTTTCATGACTAGAACTCCAGGAAGACATGATCATCAAGTCCTACTACAGAGAGAGCCAAGCTTCTCCCAGAACTGCAGGTGTCCTCTACCCAGGGCCAACTACATCATTTGCTGTCTTCGTGCAAAATGAAATTTCAGGTCCCTTGATTATTTCCCATTGGGAAATGCTATTAAAGGTACCAGAATACATGCTCGCTCTTTTCTCCTGGAGTCTTTTTGATGTGGCATGGTGTTGGTCATGAATTTTATCATTCATCTTTATATCATCCTGTGGCACTTTTACATGCAAATAGAAGAGCCTTTATAACATCTGCAGAATCACCAGAATTATAAGGTTCTCATTTTGTAGCTTTTACATGTATATGTGTTTAGTTCTTACCAGAATAGTGGAAACACTGCACCAAACAAACAAAACTTTTGAATTTCACTTCTTGATTCGTATGCATTCTACCAACCCTCTCTCCTTTTGGCAGCCTGAGGAGTAAGAAAGACTGAAGGAAAGGGAACTGTTGTCACCCTGTCTTTGCCTTCCCTTCCATGTCATTATTTCAGGGGTCAAGTGGTTGGCAAATACAGGGAATTTGCATGAGCAAAGATGATATGACAGTTGCTTGGTCATTTGTGTTTCTTAGACCATCACTGCCTTCTGGCTGTGTTCAAAGCAAGTTCTAGTTCTAAGGGAAAGTGTGGCCTCACCAGGCTGTGAACAGCTCTGCTCAGTCCTCAAACACTGTATATCTTATACTTGCTGTCCCCCTGGCTTTACTCAACTCCCACACATTGTGAGTCCACCAGAATTCTGTACTCATAAAGCCAAAATACAAGTTCAAAGAGAAAATTAGTAAGAATTTCAAGATGGCAGGGTGCCTGGGTGGCTCAGTTGGTGAAGGGTCTGCCTTTGGCTCAGGTTTTGACCCCCAGGGTCTTGGGATCAAGCCCTGTGTTGGGCTCCCCACTCAGCTGGGAGCCTGCTTCTCTCTCTCCTCCCTGCTTGTGATCTCTCTCCTCTCTCTGTCTCAAATAAATAAAATCTTAAAAAAAAAAAAAAAAAAAAAGGAAGAAGGAGAAGGAGAAGAAGAAGAAGAAGAAGAAATTCAAGATGGCAACAACAGAATGTTAAAACCAATTGTGGGGCCATTCTAAGAGGCATGCCCACAAAGCCAAACCTGATTCTTACCTCCCAAACTATGATTTGGGGGAATCCTTTGATCTTTAAGATATGGATCTAGGTGGGAACTTGTGGCTGTCAACCAGCCTCTACCCAGTTCTAGAAGCCTCTCTCCTTAACCATGATGGATGACATAGTTGATGATGTCCCAGGAGTGCCAGCATGATCTTGCCAGTATGAGGATGCCACGACTTTGGGCGACTGGACCACCTCCTAACCTGTGGCCAACTACCTTCCTTAGGGACCTCCACCCATTTTCTTTGTCAGATTCCCAATACTCTTCCAGACCAGGAGAAGAGTCCCTAGACTATCACCAAGAATAAGGTCCTTCAAGCACTTCATGGACATCCATCTTCTAGGTCCTTGGTTTCTTGGTGTAAACTCATACATTCCTTCTGGCCCCACTTACCACTTACCCTCTCACTGCCATCCGAGGGGTGGACTCCACATTTTAGCATAATCACAGTCCACGCACAAAAATTGCTTTCAACGTCACACAGGAAAATCCAGAGGCTTCTCTTGGCCTTTTAGCCTGAATCAGTAAAAGGAATTTTTGGAACACTTCATATTTCAGAATAAAATATGCATTCACTTTGAATACGGGACTTGTGCTTTCCATTTAAAAGTTATTTTTCTTTGTGCCTTAGCCTGACCAGGAAAGTCACCCCTGAGTTTTGTAGTTGGGGAAAAAAATTATACTTATTCAAATGAAGATCACCTCCTAAACATTATCCTGCTACCTGCTTTTTTAGTCCTAGTTCCTATAGTTCGGGTAATTGATAAATGTTTTTAAATGTTATAAAAATGTAACATATTTAAATACTTTTCTTTTCCAAATTCCAACAACCTGGTCCCATCCTAACAGTAGCAAATGAAGAAAGGCCACAGGCCAGCCTGTGGGAATACTTTGTCTACTCTTCTAAGGAAGCCCCAGATCGTGGTCCATCCCGCACACCCTTCTCCGAGCTCCCAGATCGTGGTCCATCCCGCACACCCTTCTCTGAGCTCCCTTGGCTCCTTCATTTTCCCATCTGATCACCATCTGCCTACTGCTGAACTATTGATTTTTTTTTTTCCAGAGAATATCCTTTATTTAGGGTATCTGGCCCAGAGTTTTTCAAAATGTGTCCAGAGACCCAGATATCAGAATCCCCCTAAGAGGAGGAGATCAGGAGACTATTGAAGAGTAGAATCCAGAGTCCTTTGCAGACATTTGAAAGAATCTCTGGGAATCTTGAGAATCTTCAGCTTTAACAAGCTCCCTAGAAAATTCTAATGCCTACTGATCTAGACCCACCCCTACTTATGCATTTGAGGAAACCGAGGCCTAGGGGGTCACCTAAGTCAGAAGCAGTGAAGTGAGGACTAAAAGCTAGGTCTTTTCTCTCTTAGCCCACCTGGAGTTTCTACACCAGGTTATCTAGCCCCCCCCTCCCCCCAACTTTCTTAATATACAACCTGAGCCTCAATCATCTTATAAACGCCTCAATGACAAGAACCATATGAATCATAGTAAGTACCCGGCCCAGGGCTGCTGTGATGCAGTGAGTTACTATTTCAGCCGGTAGACCAATGAATGAGGGAATGAATGACTCCCTACAGTAAGGCTTGAGTTTCATGGCTCATTTTAACTTCACTTGAAGTGTGTCTTTATTGCTAGCCATTGCAAATCCTCTTTGGCAGAGGGCTGGGTTTAAAAGAGAAAAATCAGGTGGATGAAAGGAAGTGGTTCCAGTGGAATGGAACCCCCTTGGCCTGCCTGTCTGCTCTAGTACCCAGGAGGAGGCTTCCAGAAGACTGACTACCCCAGCAGAACCATTGATCATTTCTGCCTCAGGCAGCCGCCCACACCCTCCCTGCTTTAACACACAGCTGTGGCTCTGTGCCCTCCCCAGGCCCCCAAGGTCAGTTTAATCCAGTGTTTATAATTGTTTGTTGCCTCTCATTTGGGCTGTTGGTGCTTTGGTTGTCAAAACACCCACCACCCCTTGTGGGGTCAGGGACTGGGAGGGAGAAGTTCATCAGCCTTCACAGCTGCAATAATAATTCATGTCCAGGTAGGGGGTGCATGCATGGCTGGCTAGGGGCGCTGACTGTATTGATCCCATCTCTAATGAAAGGATGGCACCTTGGCTCTCAGGTAGGAGGGAAAGGATCTTTGTCAAAGGCAGAGCCATGTCTTCTGAGACCCTGAGAGGACACTTTCCTGAGAAAGGTCTTACTGGGTCTCCACTCTTTCCCAGAGTGGCCTATTCCCAGTCCTTCTCTCCACCGGCCCCCTAGACTCTTACTCTTGAAAGGGATGAAAGGGATCAGTGGATGAATGGAATCACTTCAGTTAAATGGGGTAAGTGTTAGATAGCACCTGAAGTGAAAGGGCCCCCACAGATCTTTGAATCCAACACCATCATTTGACAGATGAGGGGAACGAGACTCAGGGGGGAGAAGGTTGTGGGTTTCAAGGCTTCTGACTGGGTGTCCAGATGTTAACAGGCCTTCATTCTAGTAAAAAAAAAAAAAAAGAAAGAAAAGAAAAGAAAGAAAGAAAGAAAAGAACTGTGTACAAGGGGAAGGGCTGCTTCTAGCCCACTGGATGCTTTTTTGCATATAACAAAGGGGATCCCTATCCTCCTGGCGACACTGCTCTGCCCCAGGGGTGTGTGGCTTGTAAGCTGAGGGGCAGCTGGATTTCAGCTCCTGCCAGCTTCTTGGCAGGGCACCCTTGTCCCATGCACAATCTCTACGATCACACTGGTAGCTCCGGCCACGGAAATGGAAAGTTTGTCTCGGAGGGCAGGACCTGAGCCTTATTTACCCCCATAAATCCTGCCTCATCTAGACCTATGCCTGTCGCAGTACAGGAGGAAGAGAAATATTTACAGAAGGAAAGAAGGGGGGAGGGGCAAATACCAATATCCTTGGGAACTTCACAAGGAGCAAAACAAGCAAAACCCAAACAGCCAAACCCTAGGTCTGGTACAGGAAAATAGGCAAAGTGAAATAGAGTCCAATTCGTTTGCTTAAACGATATTAAACTCTAGGGGAAAATGGAAAGATAGCTCCGCTGACAGGACTGCGAGCTGTGGAAAGGGGCCAGGCAATTACATTAGGGAAAACAGATAAGTTTGTGAGTTGCCAAATAAAGAAGCAATCACAGAGATAAAAGCAGGCGCTTTCCCCCAAACGGAAAACATAACTAAATCATTTGTCAACTTCCTGTGCAGAGCCCAGGCACCTGATCTGGAGACAAATAAGGGTTTTTTTTTGCTGTTTTTTTTTTTGTTTTTTTTTTTTTTTTAAACCGGTGTTATCTTAAATAGACTGATTCCTTTGCCTCGGGCTAATTTGGATTAATCTCTCTCCCCAGGAGGCCATAAAATCCTTCCTTTCCTTCATAAACCTTTCAGCCTGTCACTCATCTGCCAGTGAAGTTTGAATTCCCTCCTTACTCCCCTTCGTGGGGAGTGGAGGGCATAGGGGTAGGGTGGGGGGTAAGGGGTACGGCGGTTGGGGGTGGGGTCTGAGGAAGGTGTGTCAGGAGCAGAGAGGCAGAGAAGAGGGAGAGAGAGCACATCTTGCATTACGTTCAGAAGTAAAGTAATGTCTTCCGATTCATTTACTGAGACAAGCTCCTGTCCTTTTAAGAGTCACTGTGGTCTGTAAACTTTTCAGAGTCACAGATCCTTTGTTTTTTAAACATATTATTTGTTTATTTGAGAGAGGGAGGGAGGGAGAGAGAGCCCAAGCAGGAGAAGGGACAGAGGCAGAGGGAGAAGCAGGCTCCGCACTGAGCAAGGAGCCTGATGAGGGATTGGGGACTTGGGACAGGGTCCCAGCATCCTGGGATCATGACCTGAGCCGAAGGCAGATGCTTAACCAACTGAGCCATCCAGGCACCCAGGGCACACAGATCCTTTTGAAAATCTGGTCAAAGGATTGGGATCCCCACCTCAAAAAAATGCACATATGCTCGCACACTTTGACAAACAATTGCAAAGGATTCATGCATCCTCTGAAGCCCAACCTTGGATCCCAAGTTAAAAACAAGCGCTCTAGAGCCTGGAATGGCAGTCTTTTGGAGAGGGCCCTAGAAGCTTAAAATATGACAATGCTGTCCTTTTGTATTTTAAAGGGGGGGTTGAAGGCCTCAATTGCATTATGAGGAGCAACTTGGGAAGTGGCCTACCTTAAGGACCCTGCTAGCTGAGACTGAGTAAGGGACAGGTGGGGCTAGGTACAGAGAGATAGGTAGGGGGCTACATGATCTGGCTCACCAAAAATCCCAGAAATGCTGAGGCATAAGGAAACCAGAGATAAGGGAACTTAATCAGACCACCTCGTTTGTCTTAAACATCAGAGATGAGATTATTCAAAGGAAAAGTAATCATGGTGCTATCTGTGGTGATGTCAAGAACATTTAAGGTCCCTGGTCAGTTTTCTCAAAAAGGCTGGCCATTAAAGCCCTCAGTGGCAACCCAATTTGAGACCCTTCTTGCTCTAGAGAGCTTTCTTTCTGTTCTCATCTTCACTTAATAAATTATCACTTCACCCCTTTGTGTTTGCAAATTCCTTCAACTCCACGCACAAGAATCCTGCAACAAGACCTGGGTGCGGGGAGAAATTGACAGGGAAATGCTAGCACTGTCTTTATGGGGAACACTTCAACCTTCTGAAAGTCAGGTCTTCACTGAAGTTTAGCCTGTAATTTACCAATGCTGCCACAAGGCGGCAGTGCTGTGGTCGTATGGTTTTTCTTGCGAGTAAGTAAGCCTGTGTGTGCATATTTCTGGGTTCCAAAACCAAATAAAAAATTTTCCATTCTACTTTTTCAGTAACTCAAGAACAAATATAGAGAGCCAAATACCTGACTACCAAGTGCCTAATGCTGGCTTAGGTATTGGGGGTGCAAAGATAAGGAAGATCCATCAGTATTTTTACGTTCCTTTCTTTTTACTTCCTGTAGCAATAGTTAGCCTTCATGTGGCTAGATTTTCATTTCTGAAACTCTTTCAATCATTTTCCCTTTCAGAGGCAGGTAGTGAGTACATATATATCTTGTCTTTTAATTTCACAAAATCCGTGTGGGCTGTTCCTGGCATTTTCCGCCTCTGAATTTCCTGAACTCTGAGATGATGTAGTGTCTTTTTGCTGAATAACTAAGAATTTTTGTTAAACCAGCTACCTGTTATACAGATGAAGAAGTATTACTGGTCACCAAGGATTCACTAAGCTCTCTTCATAAACTAGAGATATTATTCTTAGATGCCCCTGACCCACACCTCTAACACACACTCTCTCTCTCTCTCTCTCTCAAACACACACACACACACACACACACACACACACACACACACACATTCTTTAGGCTGCTGGGAAGTAGGTCAACTCCTGTAAGAAAGTTGGATTTGATTTAGGCCTTGAAGGAAATTTTTTGTGATTATTGCTCAAAGTATTTGTCTTCTCTGAATTCCCAAGTTCTTGTGATCTGGCATATGGTGTAAATGACCTAGACTTTCAGCTTCTTGTGTGCCTATTCTGTCCTGCAGGATGGGGATGAGTTTCCATCTGCCAAAGCATCGTAGGTAAAATGCCCAATAAGTAACATCGGTTGAATATATCAGCTAAGAAGGATATGAACAATAAGACAAAGAGTTGTGGGGAAGGGGGCACATTGGGCAGAAAGGGCAAAGACAGCTGGGTAGGAAACTCCAAGGTGACTCCTCCCAGTGTGACTAGGGAGAATGCATCACAAGGGCAGAGGAAGACAGAAGATTGGGGGGGTGGGGGGCAGACAGACTGAAGTCACCTTGAATTTTAACCTAAAGAATGGACTTGGTTCAGTAGGCAAAGGTGAGCCAATGAAGGTTTCCAAGTAAAGATTTCAGCAAGACTCAGAAAGAACAGGTTGGGCTAAGCCAGAACCAGTAGGAATCCATCACACACATTCCGGGGTAGGTCATAAGGGGGCCAAACCCTCTTATGAAACACCTTTCACAGTGACAGGGAAGGGTGGATGGAAGTGAGATGGTTAATGGAAGAATGAATTAACAAAAACTGGTGACTGCATGTGGAGTGGCCAAGGAGAGTGGCCTGGGGCCTAGAGGGAAATGAGGTGCTAGATTGGGAGCCAAGATTCACATTCAAAAGAGTACCAACTGTAAACTTCTGATGTTATCTCCAAATGAATTTGAATATAAAATTACAAAGACACACACACAAATAAGATTACTCATAGATATAGGCAAGCTGATTCCTAAAATTATATGGAAAGGTAAAGAAGCTTGAATTATCAGAATAATTTTGAAATAGAAAATCAAAATTGAAGAATTTGCACTACCTGATTTTAAGACATACTAGGCACTACAGTAATCCAGATGGCGTGGTATTTGGGAAAGAAGAGACATGGTTCAAAGGGAGAAATAGAGTCCAGGAACAGACCCACAGAAATATGATCAATTGATTTTTGACAAAGGTGTATAGGCAATTCAGTGGCATGTTTTCAGCAAATGGTGCAGAGACAGTTGGATTTCAACCTCAACCTCAACCTACCTCACACCATATATAAAAATTAACCTAAATGAATCATGGATCCAAATATAAAATATAAAGCAATAAAGTTCTTACAAGAAAACATCATAAAATCTTTGTGACCTTGAGTTTGGCAAAGAGCTCTTAGATATGACACCAGAATGATGATTCATAAAAAATAATAATAATAAATTTAAATTTCCTGAACTTTAGAACTTTTGCTCTGCTAATGACACAGAGAATGAAAGTTCAAGCCACAGAATGGGAGAAAATATTTGCTAATCATGTATCTGGCAAATATATCTAGAATATATAATGAACACTCAAAACTCAAGAAAACAGGGGTGCCTGGGTGGCTCAGTAGGTTAAAGCCTCTGCCTTCGGCTCAGGTCATGGTTCCAGGGTCCTGGGATAGAGCGCCGCATCTGGCTCTCTGCTCAGCGGGGAGCCTGCTTCCCCCCCTTCTCTCTGCCTGCCTCTCTGCCTACTTGTGATCACTGTCTGTCAAATAAATAAATTTTAAAAAATAATAAGAAAACAATCTAATAGTTAAAAAAAGACAAACAAAGGATGACTGGGTGGCTCAGTCAGTTAAGCATCTGCCTTTGACTCAGGTCATGATCCCAAGATCCTGGGTTCGAGTCCTGCATTGGACTCCTTGCTTCTCCCTCTGTGCCCCCCCCACTTTGACAAATAAATAAATAAAATCTTAAGGAAAAAAAAAATTGAACAGGCACTTCACCAAAAGAAGATATACAGATAGCAAACACACACATGAAAAGATGCTCAATATTTCATTAAATAAAACCACAATGAAATATCATTTTATAACTATTAAAATGGCTCAGTTTTTTAAAATACTGAAAATACAAAGTGCTGGCAAAGATGTGGAGCAACTGGAACTCTCCTACATTGCGGTGGAAATGCCAAATGGTACACTCTGGAAAATGGTTTATCAGTTTCTTATAGTTATACACACATTTACCACACAACCTAGCTCTCCTTCTCCTAGGTGTTTACTCTAGAGAAATAAAAATTTATATTCATAAAAAACCTGTTCACAAATGTGTATAGCAGCATAATTCATAATCACCCAAATCAAAAATAACCCAGATGTTCTGTAACTGGTGAATGGATGAAAAAACTAGGATACAACTATACAATGGAATATTATTCATCAACAAAAAAGAATAAATAATTGATGAATGTAACAAATTATATAGGTCTCAAATACATTGTGCTTAGTTATAGAAACTAGTCCCAAATATTACATGATTTCATTATACGACTTTCTGAAAAGGGTGATAGGGACATGTGGTAGGCTAAGATATTCCCCTACCCCCCCCACCCCCAACCACCACTGAAAATGTACCCACATCTTAATCTCTGGAACCTGGAAATGTAAACTCATCTAGTAAAAAAGTATTTTGCAGCTGTGATTAAGGTTCTCAAGATGGAGTGATGACCCTGGGTTATCCAAGGGGACTCCAGATGCAATCGTAAGTGTCCTTATAAGAGGGAGGAAGGAAGAGATTTCACACAGGAAAAGGAGACATGAAGATGGAATGGAGAGGGATTTTGATGATGCTGGCTTTGAAGATTGAATTGACGTGGCCACACCCAGAATGCGGGCAGCCTTCAGAAGCTTGAAGAATCAAGGGACAGATTCTCTCCTGGAGTCTCCAAAAGGATTGCAGCCCAGCCTACACCTTAATTTCAATCCAGTAATACTGATTTTGGACTCCTGGGTTCTAGAACTGTGAAACAATAAATCTGTATTATTCTAAGCCACCGAGTTTATGGTAACTTGTCACAGCAGCCACAAGAAACTAGTACAGGACAGAAAATAGATGAATGGTTTCCAGAGATTGGCATTCTTTAGGGTGTTGAAATTGTTGTGTATCCTGTGTGTTGTGGTGGTTACAAGAATACAGATATTAATATGATCATCTCAATAATGCAGAAAAGGCATCTGACAAAATTCCACATCTATGATAAAAGCTTCCAATGAAGTGGGTATAGAGGGAACATGCTTCCACATAATAAAGTCCGTATATTAGGATAAGCCCACAAATAACATATATCAACAATGAAAAGCTGAAGACTATTCTTCTAATATGAGGAAGAAAACAAGGATGTCCACGCTGGGCAGTTTTATTCAACATAGTTTTGAAAACCTAGCCAAAGCAATTAGGCAAGAAAAAAGAAAGAAAAGGCACTTAAATCAAGCAGGAAGAAGTAAAACCATTGCTTTTCAAATCATGTATTATACATAGAAAACTGCACCAAAAGACTGTTAGAATAAATGAATTCAGTAAAATTACAGAATATAAAATCTATATGCAAAAATCAGTTATATTTATATATAGTGATAACAAACTATCAGAAAGAGGAATTAAGAAAACAATCCCATTTACCATTGCATCAAAAGAATAAAATACCTAGAAAGAAATTGAACCAAGAAGGTGAAAAACCTGTGCACTGAAAACTGTAAGATATTAATGAAAGAAATTAAAGAAGACACAAAAAAAATGGAAAGATATTCCAGGACCACTGATTGGAAAAATTAAAGTTGTTAAAATGGCCATACTACCTGCAGCAAGCTACAGATATAATACAACCCCATCAAAATCGCAATGACATTTTTTTCACAGAACTAGAATAAACATTCCTAAACTTCGCATGGAACCACACACAAGAAGACCCTGAAAAGCCAAAGCAATCTCGAGAAAGAACAAAGCTGGAGGCATCGTTCTCCTATTATAAGCTGTATTTCAAAACTATAGTAATCAATACAGTATGGTATTGGCATAAAAACAGACACACAAATGGATGGAAAAGAATAGAGTGCCCATTGGGGCACCTGGGTGGCTCAGTGGTTTAGGCTGCTGCCTTTGGCTTGGGTCATGATCTCAGGGTCCTGGGATCGAGCCCCGCATCGGACTCTCTGCTCCGCAGGGAGCCTGCTTCCCTCTCTCTCTCTCTCTCTCTCTGCCTGCCTCTCTGCCTACTTGTGATCTCTGTCTGTCAAATAAATAAATAAAATCTTGAAAAAAAAAAAAAAAGAATAGAGTGCCCAGGATTCATTCACACACAAATGGTCAATTAATTTACAACAAAAGAGCTAAGAATACACAAAGGGGAAAGGACAATATCTTCAATAAATTGTGTTGGGGAAACTGGACAGCCATGTACAAAAGACCACTCGACCACTACATTACACTATGCACCAAAAATTAACTCAAAATAGATTGAAGAGTTGATCTGAAGCCATTAAACTCCTAGAAGGAAACGTAGGCAGCAAAACCCTGGTCATCAATCTGGGTGATGATTTTTTGGAGTTGACATTAAAAACAAAGGCAACAAAAGCAAAAATACACAAGTGGGGCTACATCAAACTAAAAAGCTTTTGTACAGGGACGCCTGGGTGGCTCAGTTGGTTAAGCAGCTGCCTTTGGCTCAGGTCATGATCCCAGCGTCCTGGGATCGAGTCCCACATCGGGCTCCTTGCTCGGCAGGGAGCCTGCCTCTCCCTCTGTCTCTGCCTGCCATTCTGTCTGCCTGTGCTCACTCTCTCCCTCTCTCTCTGACAAATAAATAAATAAAATCTTTAAAAAAAAAAAAAAAGCTTCTGTACAGCAATGGCAACCATCAATAAAATGAAAAGGCCACCTACTAATGGGAGCAGGTATGCCCAAATCTTGTATCTGATAAGGAGTTAATATTAAAAGATACAATGAATTCACACAAGCCAATAACAAAAAACAATCTGATTTTAAAATGAACAGAGTAATTCCATAATTAACGTTATTAATATTAAAAATGAATCAACGTAATTCCAAAAAAGACATGCAGATAGCCAACAGGCGCAGGAGAAGGCACTCGGCCTCACTGATCGGGGGAAATGCAAAATGACTATTATCAAGAAGACAAGAAATAACAAGAATTGGCAAGGATGTGGAGAAAAAAGAACATTTGCACGGTGTTGGTAGGAATGTAAATTGGTGCAGCCACTTGTAGAAAACAGCATGGAGATTCCTCAAAAATAAAAAATTGAATTACTAAATGATTAAGCCAATTCCACTTCTGGGTATTTTCTGAAGGAAATGAAAACAGTAACATGTTCACTGAGGCATTATTTAAAAAGCCAAGACATGGAAACAACCTAATTGTGCATTAGTGGATGAATGGATAAAGTAAATGTGATATATTTTATATATATATATATATATATATATATATATATATATATATATATATATATAATTTCAGCCATAAAAGAGAAGGAAGTTTTGCCATTTGTGACGACATAAATGGATTCTGAGGGCATTATGCTAAGCAAAATAAGTTAGAAGAAATGCGTGATCTCACTTATATGTGGAATCTCAAACAAAGAAATAAAAACAGGCTCATAGATGCAGATAACAGATAGATGGCTGCAAAAGGTGGGGGAGGGGTGGGGAAAATGAATAAGGGGGGCTCAAAAGGCACAAATAAGTCATAAAATAAGTTTTATAAGAATAAAATACCTAGAAATTCTTTATTCTTTAAAATACCTGTTCTTTAAAATACCTAGAAATTCTTTACTCTTTATTCCAGTCATAAAATAAGTTAGTCCTGGGGATGTAATGTGCAGCATGTTGACTATAGCTAATAATACTGTGTTGCATATTTGAAATTTGCTAAGAGAGCAGATCTTAAAAGTTCTCATCGCGTGAAAAAAGACTGTGACTATATGGTGACAGTCATTAACTAGATCTATGATGGAGATCATTTTGCAATATATACAAATATTGAATCATTAGATTATACACCTGAAATATACATAATGTTGTGTGTCAATTATACCTCAATTAAAAAACCAATAATTTAGGCATGTGTTAAAAATCAGAAAACTGTGGGTGCCTGGGTCATGGGATGAAGTCCCACATCCGGCTCCCTGCTCTACGGGAAGCCCATTCCCCCTTTGTGTTCCCTCTCTTGCTGTGTTTCTCTCTGTCAAATAAATAGATAAAATCTTTTTAAAAAAGAATTTAAAAATTAAAAAAATTAAAAACTGTACACCAAGAAAAGTGAATATTACTGTATTTAAATTTTATTTTTTAAAAAAGATTTTATGTATTTGCTTGAAAGAGAGAGAGAGAGAGAGAGAGCATGCGGCAGGTAGGGGGGTGGCGGTGGTGGTGGAGAGAAGGGTCTGAGGAAGAGGGAGAAGCAGACTCCTCACTGAGCAGGGAGCCTGAGGAAATGGGAGTCAATCCCAGGACCCTGAGATCAGGACCCCAGTCGAAGGCAGGCACTTAACCGACTGAGCCAGCCTGGCGCCCCTGTATTTAAATTTTTAAAAAAAGTGATCAGTAAAATTTTTAAATTAAAAAAAAAAAAATACTGGACTTTCAAAGTGGTTCCACTGAGAGCAAAGTTAAGGGGAAGAAGTCCAGTCTCCAGCCTAGGGGATTCCAAGGCCATTACAGGAAGCGGCAGGAGGAGCTGCTATGTCTGTGTCAGGGAGGGGAGCTGGGGAATGAAGGGGAAAAGGCCATCAGGCTTGTTCCAGACACTGTGAACTTGAGGAGACCTCTGGCTATCTAGGCGGAAATGTGCAGCAGGCGGTGGAAATGGTTGACTCCGAGAAAGGATGATGTGGGAGGCTGGAGGGTATAGGTGGTTATGAGCAGGCTTTTTAAAAATTTAAATACAATTAGCCAAGGTATAGTACATCATTAGTTTTTGATATAATGTTCAATGATTCATTAGTTGAGTATATCACCCAGTGCTCATCATATCACATGCCCTCCTTAATGCCCATCACCCAGTTGCCCCATCCCCCCACCCACTCTGGTTTCCCAGAGTCAAGAGTCTCATATGGTTTGTCTCCCTCTCTGGTTTCTTCCCATTGAGTTTCACCCCGCTCCCCAACCCCAACTGTCCTCTGCACTATTCTTTATGCTTTACGATGGAACATGTAAAGTTGTAGTTCCATCCATGTGGTTGTAAATGAGCGGACTTTCAGCCAAGACCATATTCCAGCTGTGTGACTTTAGCAAGTTACTAGCAAGTTACTCAGCCTCTCTGAACCTCAATTTCTGGGGAATTGGGACAATGTTGGCACTTACCTCATGTGAGGACTCAATGAGAGAAAACAAGGAAAGTAGCTGACCCTAAGCCTGGCACATGGTAGGGGCAGGAAGTGTGAGCTAGGACAATTATTGTCGAGAGAGTGATGGAGACCTAACACATGGAACCACGAAGGGACCAAGGGTCTGTTTTAGGTCTGATTAATTGCAGAGATGCACGGATGGATGTTGCAGGAGTACGGGGCTGGCTGGAGAGATTGAAGAAGAGGGTACAGAAGCAGAACAGGTAGCTAGAAGAGGATGGAGCCGGGGGAGGGGGTGGTAATTAGATTTAGAGGGTGACTGAAAACAACAGAAATGTACTATATCAGTTCTAGAGGCTAGAAGTCCGAGATAAGGTGTGGGTGGGGCTGGTTCCTTTGGAGGGCTGAGAGAGAGAATCTGTCTGTCTATGCTTCTCTCCTAGCTTCTGGGGGTTCTGGGGTGCTCCTGCACATAATACCTCCAATTATGGAAGTGGCTTTGGAATTGGGTAATAGGTAGAGGCTGGGGGAATTTGACTGATAGAAGCCTAAGTGGCCATGAAAGAGACTGGTGCTGGATATCCCCATGTTCAAGGCGAGGTCTCAGAAGAAAAGGAGGAGGCTGTTGCTGGCAGCCCTTGCTCTATGTACCCCAGAGATGCGGAGAATAAATGCAGTGGTCCCTGGGCATCGGGTATGCAGCAGACACGAGGACTCTGATGTCCCATTACAGTGTCTTGCCAAGGGGTCAGCATGAGGCTCAACAGGGGAGGACTGGAGGGACAGAGGCATAAGAAGCTTTGCCGATGAGATGAGTTTCTTAAAGGCAAGTGTGAGGGATCCTAGGCTTGTCTCTGGAGTCGCCCTGGCTGAGTTCCTTCTTCCTGCTCTCCTTTTCACGTTGTCTCCGGCAGACTCCCCCTCCACCCACTACTTTTTCCAGGCTGCCCCTCTCAACCCTGTCCCTTTCTGCTCCCGTCTTGACAGTGACTCCTGTTTTGGACCCCTTGTACCTGCCCAGGGCTTTATGCAAAAAGGGTTTCTCTAGCCCTCACCACAGGTCCTGAGGCTAGCAGGCCAGAAACTGTTAAGTCTCATCTTAAAAATGAGGCTGTGGAGGCTCAGAGACACTGTTGGACCTATCCAGGACACACAGCATGTTGAAGGCAGTGGTGTTAAAGCTTCTGGTATCTAGACTCCAGCCTGGAGCTGGGTTCACAAGACCACATGGCTTTGGTTTCTGGAGATTGCCATGCTGGGAGGCTTGACCCGAGAGAGAAATTGAAGCCAGAGGCAGAGATATCCTGAGTTTCCCAGACCTGACCCTGGCCCCAAGATACCGCTCTTGGGAGGCCTTCCTTCCCAGGCACTTTGAGCATCCCAGAGGGACAGAACCTTCAGCGTTGCTCTCAAGAGTGACCACAAGGGGGCAGTAGTGTCCGCGTGATGACCTGCCTGTGGTGAGGCTTTGAGGTCTGCAGAAGTGGGGAGGGGTTCTGCTTCCCTAGATGTTGTCAGAGCTCTGGGCTGCCAGGACCCTTCCCAGATTCCCCTCCTCCACGGAGACACTCATCACTTTTCAGGGTGTATACATTTGACTCAAATTGGTCGTTCCAGCATTTCCTGAGCTGGGGCTGGTTTTGATGCCGGAGAAGTCCCCCATTTCCCACCACTGAACACATACATTCAGCCTCAACCCAGAATCATTAGAGCCCTTTCCTCTGCCTCCCTGGGGATTGAGTTAAGATGACGTCCACATCCACGATCTCCTCCTTGGCTGCTCCCTGGGCGCTGTGGGCAGAGAAGTTCTGCTCCAACCCTCCCTGCTCCCTCCTTCTCTCCCCTTCCTCAGGATCTTAAAATTCTGAGAGATCAGCCCAGATCTCAAACTGGGCTCAAACAGGGCTTATTGGAGCCAGAGAATCTGAGAAGGGGGAGTGAGAGGGAGTGGACTGGGGCGGGGTGGGGGGGTGTCTAACAACTCCCTTAAGAGAACTTTTAGTATCAGCTGTTTTGTATTTTGAGTATTTTCTTAAGATTTCTTCTGAAGAAAGAGCACCTCCGTGGAGGGGGTAGGGGCGAAGTCCTTCCAAATCACTAAACTAATTGATTCTCTTTTCATTGGAAACACTGACAGAGACCCGAGGGCAGAGAGACTTGCCTGAACACACATCTCAAGAGGAACAGAGTCAACCCTGAAACCCAAGTCTCCTGGCCACCAGGCCCACCCCACACAGCCTACCAGGGGCTTATGGGGTATGTGAGTGGGGTGAGGGTAAGGAGCAGAGGAAACTCCTATAACTGTCACAAGATAGAAGGGTCTAGAAGTCCATGAAGCCATACCAGTTGAGAATCTGTCACTCACTCAACAAGTATTAATTGAGCACCAACTATGTGTCAGGCACAGTGAACAAAACAACAGTGAATAAAAACAAAGATCTCAGTCTTTAAGAAGCTTATGTTCTAGTGGGAGTCTGTTTGTTCTGTGACAAAGCAAAAATGGCAAAACAGAGGATTAAAAATTCACCCCCCACCTTATCCAACTGTATAGTTGCAGTGCCTGTACTGCAGTGCCTGTACGTCACCCTTGTGGTGATCTGTCCTTTGTTTTCTTAGAACCATGCACCCATCTCTTCGGTATGTTTCCTGCTTCCTGGATCGCTCCTCTTCATACTCCAGAGAGGCATCATGACAGGCAAGAAGGGGCCTGCCCTTCTGGATCCTTGTGGGGCCAAAGGATAAACATGGAGATGGCCATTCATGCGGATGGCCAGGCGGAAGGGAGGAAGCCAGAGGTCCTGCTGTGTCAAGCCCGGAGCAGGCTGCCCCTTGACCCATCATTGGTGGGGACAATCCCCGAGAAGGACCCCTCTGTCAGGGACAGCCATGGTTTTAGCTCTCAGAGTCAACCATCCACACCCCACAGCAGAGGGAAGGGGACAGCCCAGGAATAGGAGGGAGGGGCAGGGTTCCCCAGGGGAGTTCCAGGTCTAAAGTCATCTTTGGTAATGAGGATATCCAGTCTGGACCTCCCTGAACTCCAGCTGAGACAGAGTGCATTTCCTGAGTATTTCTACAGAAGCTTCTGAGATTAAGATAAGTGTACCAGTCAAATAAATCATGGTAAACACACATAGTACTTATGGTTCTTTGTTCCCTGGTAGATCAGCTTCTCAGGCATCCCTAGACTGAGGGGGAAAGGAACAGTCCTTCCAGGGATTTCCAGTATGAGGGAGAGACATAGTCTTGCCCACAGGGAGCCCCAGTCTGAGTGAAAACACAGCCCTGCCCTAATAGAGCCTTAGTCTGAGGGAGGAGACACAGTCTTACCCTCAGAGACCCCAGTCTGAGGGGAGACACAGTCCTGCCCTCAGGGGGACCCAGTCTAAGGGGGAGACACTGCATAGGGAGCCCCAGTTTGAGGAGTAGAGACAGCCCCATCCTCAGGGTGCTCCAGTCTGAGGGAGAAGACACAGCCCTGACCCTCAGGGAACACTAGTCTGAGGGGAGAGACACAGCCCTGCCCTCAGGGAGCCCTAGTCTGAGGGCGGACACAGCCCTGTCTTGAGAGACCTTCTGTTGTTAGGGGGAAGACACAGCCCTGTCAAGGGAAAACATCCAGTCTCAGGGGAAAGACACACTTTCTGATCTCTTAAGTGTCTCTGAGAAGTTATCCTTCTGTCTTCCTGCCCCTGTCTTGCCTCTATGTCTTTCTCACTCTCTGCCTCTTTCTCTTCATCATGTGTGCACACACGCAGAAATACATACACACACACACGCACATGCAGACGTTCAGAAGAAGGCTGGGGTGTGAAACTCAAGACCAAATTTTAATAAATGCCACAACACAGTGCAAACTCTAAGAACTATGGAGACTTAGACTCAGGGAGGCATCAAGGAAGATCTTGAGGTTGAGCTGCTGGAGGAGGCTCCAGAACTTACCTGAACTCAGGGGTCTTAAAGCCAATGGGCTTTCTGAGGCTCTGAGTGTGACTACCCTTGTCAGCAGATGTGTCCTCTGTGGTCACTGGGTTGGGGGTGTGAAACTCCTCACCTTGGAGCTGTTTCCTCCCAGCCTCAGCAGTCCTGATGCATCCTTGGCTTCCAAGGAAGCGGGACCTGGAAGGGTGAGGAGCACAGTGACTGAAGACATCTCAGAGTCAGAGGGGGATGGGGGCAGTGGAGCTGACCAAGAAACAGAGAATCCCTACTACACACAAGCACACACACACACACACACACACACACACACACACACCTGCCTTGACTTCCAGAGCCCAGGTCCTTGCATCTTCCCAGGGATGTGCTCCATGGCCCTTGTTTGGGACTCGATGCTGGGGAGGGCCCAGGGGTGGGCAGGAGGGGACCTCAAATGGATGTATTTCCAGTAATGTTTAGAAAACATCCTTCTGTTGCTTTGCATGACTCTAGTCATGTTTTGTCCCAAGAAAAGGACCATTCCAATTCATTTATAAAAGTGGAAACTAGAGTCTGTCCCCCAGAACAGACACAGTCCCAGTGAGAGCTAGAGGGAAGGAAGCCATGATGTCCCATGAAGACAAGGGGCGCAGAGAGGCTGTAAAGTCTGCCTTTCCTGCGCTCTTTAAACTCAGGGCGGGTTGCCTTCTTCCTTGCTGTTCATTTAGGCTGGAGGCTGAGGAATGAAGAGTTGACGTCTTTACCGGCAGAAGCACAACGTGGCAAGACCGCCCATCTCCCAGACAGGGCACTGCTCCAGTGATGGAGAGTTTGCTGTCTTTCAAGGCTGCCTTGCTTTTCACTAGATGCCTCCCACGGGGGCGGGGGGCGGGAGGGTATGGATTGTGAGGCTGCTTGGTCCCCTGCCCTCAGTCCGGCACAGAGGACGGGGCACTGGAGCTCACTCTCCATGTGACACGGAGGCCCAGAGCCTTCCTGGCTGTGTCTGGGAACTGGTCCTGGGAAGCCAGCTTTCACAGATGGGCTTTTGCTCTCAAGTGGCCCCATTGTGCTCTGGGGTGGCGCCAGGGAGGCGGGGGTGGTGAGGCAAGAAGGCTGCACGGGGATCCACCGCGTGATGGAGGTACACGGGGCCTCGGCCCTGGCCCAGCCCCTCCCCAGGCCTGGCCCGGCGCCTCCCTGCCTTGGCACAGCCCACGCCGGGATTATGGTTGAGCCAGACTTCCTGCGCAGGTCTAGCCACTCCTGAGCCCCGGGGGGCCGAAGGAGGAGTTTAAGCCCCGGGGCTACTGTCTGGTGGACAAACAAGATGTTTATTCAGCGAAGGTGAACGGTGAACGGGAAGGTCCAGGGATGAAGCTGCTGGTGCCTAGGCCCAGGTATGCGCCCTCGGACATCAACACCAAAGGATCTATGCTAGACATTATAGACACAAACACACACACCCACACCCACACACACACACACCCGCGCGTGCACCCACAGACTCTCTGTCTTAAAGGAGGGGCTCGGGTCCAAGTCTGTCACAGCAGCTACCAGTGCCAACATGGAAGGGAACTGGCCCAGAGAGGGACGGAGGCGGTAGCTGGTGGCAGGGACAGGGCATGCAGGGGGCCACTGCCAGGTCTGTGGTGTGGCGCCTCTGGAGTAAACAGACTGGGCCTTGTTTGATCTGGGATGCTGTCCTGGAAGGCCCTGCCTCCCCGGACTAGGGATCCACACTCTGGGGCCCTGGGCATGGAGAGTGGACAGATGGACAGATGGACCCCCAGAGGGAATCTGAGACCCCCTTGGGCCTTGCTCCTCAAAGTGTAATTCACGGACAGCAACATGATGGAAACGCAGAATCTTGGGTCCAACCCAGGCCCACAGATTATGCATTTACCTAATCAAGTTGGGGAGGCACTTCTCTGGGAGCTTCTTGGGCCCTGGATGAGTTTCCCTGTGAGCAAGGCACAGAGGACAATGTCATCGCAGCAGACTTCACTGGAGTCTGGAAGGCACCCCGCCATTTCCCAGCCTTGGGGGTGTGGCTACGTGTCTGGCCTCCCAGGTGGATGCATTCCTTCATCTCCCAAGTGTGCACTACAATACCCTGCAAGGCATGGAAGATACAGGAATAAGCAAAACCCAGACACAGTGCCTGCCCTTGCGGAGTTCTGGGGCTAGTGGGACTGGCAGCTAAGGTTTTCCTGAAGTGTCACTTGAGGTGCATTTGAAGAGGTTCCTTTGGTCAAAAGGGGAGAGGAGCCTATTCCAGGCAGAGGGAATAGCACAAGCAAAGGCCCTGTGGTTAAATGGAGCATGGCTGGTTTGAAGAACTGAAGCTCACCGCGGCTGGAAGGCAGAAAGGGGCAGGACCACTGTATCAGATGACCCTGAATGTGGAAGTCTCCAGTGAGCCAGAGTTCCCAGGTGCCTGCCACACTCATTGATTCAGAGAATCCTAGAATGCCAGGAATGGAAAGAACATCAGGCTTCATCCATGCCGATGCTTTGAACCTGACTTCAAACCTCAGCTACGTCATGAATGAAGGGTGGCAGTGACCTTGGGTCACAAATTTTTTTGTCTGAAAAGTGCAGGAAGTGACACCTACTTTGCCTGGGCTGGGAGTACCTCGTGTAAGACTTTAATGAGGACTTAATTTAGCTAGGACACATTTAGGCTGCTACTAAAAAGAGAACCCCCTGGGTACCTGGGTTGTACAGTCCATTAAGCGTCTGACTCTTGGTTTCCACTCAGGTAATGATCTCCCATACAGAGATCGAGCCCCACGTCTGGCTCTGAGCTCAGCAGAGAGCCTGTTTCTCCCTCTTCCTCTGCCCCACCCCATGCTCATGCTCTTTCTCTCCCTCTAAAATAAATAAGTAAATCTTAAAAGAGAGAGAGAGAGAGGGACCCCCACATATAATGACTTAAACAGGAAACAGTTTCCTTTCTCTGTTGTGTACATGTTCGAGTAGATGGTCTGGTAAGGAGGGCAGCCAAGTGGTGTTGGAGAGTCAGGTGTTTCCTACCATTTTGCTCTCCCATCCTCAACGCATAGCTTCATCGAATCCAAAGTGGCGGCTGCAGATCCTGCCATCACATTTGGACCCTCTTTCCTTTTAGAGGCACCATCTAGATGTGCCCAGCCTTCTGCTCAGATCTCATTGGCTAGAAATTAGTCATGTGGCCACACGTCGCCACAAGAGAGTCTGGGAAATGAAGTCTGCAGCTAGGCCACGTGTGTGTGTATTACTACGTGAAAGCGGGAGAATGGATATTGAGGGGCCACAGAGGGTGACACAGAATCTGAAGGTACAGCTGGAGTCAGAGCACCCAAGCAGGTGTCTCTAGGATTCTCCTCTTGGCTTGAGCTGCCCTGGCCCCCCTTTACTGAACTTATCAGGGGTGGGGTCTGTCCTGCCCCACAATCCACCAGCCTTCCTACCAACTTGGGGAAGCAGATCCAGGCCTGTGGAGGCTTTGATGGTGTAGGGTCACAATCATGGGAGGAGGCCCCAGCTCTTGAGGGGCCCCCATGACACCACACACTGGGTTTTAGGAGGGTCTGTGGCAGGCTGGTAGGACAGCTCTGGAAGAGGGAGGTTTCCACTGCTCACACTTGTCAAAGGCTACTCTGTCTGTCCTCAGGGTAGTGGGAGAGGCCATCGGGGGGTGGGGAGTGGGCTGGCTGTGGTTTCATTACCTGCTCCTGAGTCAGGACCAGGGGTGCTCCCATGGAGCACTTTCCTACCGGATTGTGTGACCCTGAGAAGTCCAAAACCCACACCAGGGATTCCTGGGGCTGTGTCCCTCCCACTGTCTGGGCAACTCATCACAGCTGGCTGCTGGCAGTGGCTCTCCTTCTGGGCCTCTGCTCTCGCCTCCCGTTGTCCCCGAGGGGAACTGGGGGAGTGTGTATGAAGTAGGGGTTATAGGAGATTGGAGTTTCTCAACCTTGACACTATTGACCTCTTGAGCTGGATAATTCTTTGTCCTGGGGGGCTGTCTGGTGCATTGAACGGTGTTTGGTAACATCCCTGGTCTCTCCCCACTAGGTATTGGTAGCACCAAGTCCCTCTCCAGCTGCCAGAAGTTTCCCTGAGAAGCAGGGGAAATCAACCCTGGATGAGAGCCACCAGAAAAGATTGAAAATGTCCTGATTTCTTAAAGGAAGAAGTCAGGGATGGTTGGAGAAAAGGGGGGAGAGAGAATGGGGGGAAAGGGAAAAGAGAAAAACAGGTGGGAGAGAAAAAAGAAGGAAGAAGGGATAGTGAGAGCGAGAAAATGAGAGAAAAGGAGAGAAACAAAGATAGAAGGAGCAAAAGAGAGAAGCAGGTGTAGAGGGCCAGAGGGAGGGCCAGACCCCAGAAGGCAGGGGAGGGCAAGTAGGTCTGGGTATTGTGCAGGAGTCTGGGGATGTAATGGGCCATGCAGGAGCTGGCTTGGGGCAAAGAGACCATCTCAGAACTCTAGTGTCCTGGGCAAAACCGAGGTCCTGTCACCCGACTTTCTGGAGGCTGGGCTGCAGGTCAGAGCTTTTGGGGTCAAGCTTCTCCCAGGTCTCTGGCCATGCTGCTTTCTTAGTGGAGTTAGAATTTGAATGTGGGATTTCCTCAAAGTTTCTTTAAGCCTCAATTTTCCCCTGCAGAGAATGGGCCATTACTAGAGAGAAAGCATGGAGGTGCCTGCTTTTTATGTCTGCTCTCTCCTAGAACCCCACAAAGATGATGACCATAAGGCATGGCCCACAAGGACAAAAAGAGTGGAGCTCAACTGTAGGCAGCAGAATTCTGGAAGCTGGAAAAGTGTGGGCAGTTAGCTTGGCAGAAGCTGCAGCTTCAGTGCCTGGAGTAGGTGGGGTGGGGGTGGGGATGGAAGAAGGGGCTGGTGAGCAGGCTGCTGGGGGGGCACCAGGGGAGCTCAGTCCGTTAAGTGTCTGCCTTTCACTCAGGTCACGATCCCAGGGTCTTGGGAGTGAGCCCCGCATGGGGCTCCTTGCTCAATGGGGAGCATGCTTCTACCTCTCTCTCTGCCTGCTGCTTCCCCTGATTGTGTGCAGTCTCTCTCTCTGTCAAATAACTGAATAAAATCTTTTAAAAAAGAAGAAGAAGAAGAAGAAGGAGGAGGAGGAGGAGGAGGAGGAGGAGGAGGAGGAAGAGGAGAAGGAGAAGGAGGAGAAGAAGGAGAAGAAGGAGAAGAAGGAGAAAACGCAGACTGCTTGGAGCTGCGAGTGCCTTGAATGGCTCAGCATGGGGCAACAGGAGATCCCTCTGAAAGGAGGTGCAGTTGGGGCTGAGAAGACTAGCTGGAAGTGGGCAAAGGAGAGAGAGCCTCAGGTCGCCTCTCACATCTTGCATAGCTGGACACTGATTTCCCCACCTTAGCAGAGAATGGGCTTGCTGATCGTCAGAGACGTTTACACAGCTGAGGAAAGACTTAAGTGCCACTACCCTGTACACAAAGAATAAGCTCCCTGAAGCCCTTCCCCACTCCACATCAGAACTGGAAACACGTGTTCATGTGCTGGCACATTCTGGGGAATCTCTTGAGGAAAATTGGCCTGAGAGAAAAAGCCTACAGAGGCTGACATTTAGGGGGTTCTCAATGAGAGGATCAGCTTGCCACCAAGTCCCTGAGGCACAAGCCCTGGTCTTACAATCAGAGACAGTCTTAAAGATGAATTGACAATGGTGGGTCGCTGGGAAATGGAGAAGAGGCATTGCTATGAAGAAAGAAACCAAAATAAGCAAGTAAGAAAAAAAAAAAAAAACACCCATAACTCAGAGATGATGCAGAAGCCAGAATCATTTTTTTTGTCTCTTTGAGACAAAAATATTGTTTCTTTGAGATAATATTCTCAGAGATAATAAAAATGCTGTCACCTTTGAAACAAGAACAGGATGCAATAAAAAAGGAGCATTCAGAGAATAAAAAATAGCTCTTGGAAATTAAAAATATGATAGCAACCTATTTGCATCCTTGCTAAAAATATTTAAACTGATTCTCACCATGACCTTACTTACCCCACAATACAGGGGTTAGAGGGATGAATAAAATGGCATGGTGAGGAAATAATCAGACAAATCCAGCATGTAGGACATTCTGTAAGACAACCTGCCTTAAAAGAAAGAAAACCTGACTGTAAGAAAACCTGACTCTTAAAATGTTCTTTTCTGTAAGAAAACCTGACTCTTAAAATGTCAATGTTGTCAGAGAAATAGAAAGAGAAACTATCATGTATTTTTAAAAGACTAAGGAGACCCAACAGCCAAATAAAATAGATAGGATCTCCGTTCAAATAGACCAGCTATAAAAGAAAACGTGGACATAGGGAAATTGGGATCTGGACAAAATATTGAAGATATTATGGGATTATTGTGAATTTTGTTAGGGGTTATAATAGTGGTGTGATTGTGTAGCAGAACATTTTTAATTTTAGGATCCGCAGGCTAAAATACTTAAAAATCAAGTGTGGGGGCACCTGGATGGCTCAGTTGGTTGAGCATCCTGCTCTTGGTTTCAGCTCAGGTTGTGATCTTGAGGTGGTAGGATGGACCCCATGTTGGGCTCTGTGCTTATTAGCAAGGAGTCTGCTCGAGATTCTCCCCCTCTCCCTCTATCCCTCTTTCCCCCATTCTCCACTCATTCCCTCTCTCTCTCAAATAAATAAATCTTTAAAAATTATTAAAAAATAAAGTATAATATGATCTTCAAATTCCTTTCAAATGGCTCTACCAAAATAGATAGTTCATAGATAGATATATAATAAGCTTCAATCTTGTCCTGTGCTAGTACAATAACTAGTACAATAACTAGTCACATGTGGTTACTAAGCACTTGCCATCATCTATCTGAATTGTGATATGCTGTGATCATAAAGTACACACTGTATTTCAAAGACGTAGTACAAATAAAAGGAATGTAAATTTACCTTGATTGTTTTAATATTTATTAAAATATAGTTTGAAATAAAATATTAATTTCACCTGTTTCTTTTTACCTTTTTAGTGTGGCTGCTAGACTTCTTTTTTAAAGATTTTATTTATTTGAGAGAGAGAGAGAGAGCATGTGTGAGAGAGATCATGAGCAGGAGAGAGGGGTAGACGGAGAAGGAGACTCCCCACTAAGCAGGGAGCTTGATGCAGGATTCAGTCCGAGGACCCTGGATTTATGACCTGAGCTGAAGGCAGACGCTTAACTGACTGAGCCAACCAGGTGCCCTCTACTAGAAGGTTTAAAGTTACCTATGTGGATCACATATTTCTATTAAATAGCACTAGCCTAAATGTCAGGAAAAAAAATGTTAACTCAGTTATTTTTTTTTTTAACTTTTCTACAATCTGTGATTGTCTTAATAAAAAGTTATGAAGAGAAAACAAATAGTAAAGTAGAGGGCTTTCTTTTTAATCACTAAGAGTATTGACAACAAAGTTTGGAAAGTCCTCTTGAAAGTAGAATAAGGGGACACCTGGGTGGCTTAGTAGGTTAAGCATCTGCCTTTGGCTCAGGTCATGATCCCAGGGTCCTGGGATCAAGTCCTGCATTGGGCTCCTTGCTCAGCTGGGGGTATGCTTCTTCCACTGCCTGCCACTCCTCCTGCTTGTACTCTCTCTCTCTCTCTCTCTTTCTCTCTGACAAATAAATAAATAAATTAAATATTTTTAAAAAAGAAAGTAGGATAAGAAGACACAAAGTAAAGATTAGAAAATCAGACCAACCCCAGAGTCCTAACTGAAAATATGTAGAACACAATAAGCACAGAAAGGAGCTGAACAGCATGAGCTTCTAGGTTGAAGGGAAGCCTGAGGGCTAAATGAACTCCAGAATATACAGACAAGTGCTCCAGTAGCTAAAGAGACCATAAAATATTTCCAAGGTGAAAAGACAACAACACGGATCACATACAAAGGCCCTGGAATTAGAATTTCACGGAACTTTTCTGCAACCACACAGGAAGCTAGAAAACAAGAAGGAAAAACTCTCAAAATTCTGAAGGAAACAATTTCCAACCTAGGGTTAGATACCCAGCCCAGCTATCAATCAAGCTAAAGGTAGGATAAAGATCTTTTTAGACATACAAGATCTCAAACATTGTTCTTCCCTCACACCATTACTCAGAAAGCTGAAGGAAGTGTTCCATCAGACAAGGGAGTAAACAAAGAAAGACGGAAGACAATGGATACAGAAAACAGGGGCTCCAGTGCAGGAAGGAGGCAAAGGGAATCCCCAGTGAGGAGTGAAAGGACAATCAAGGATGTTAGCTCTGTAGCAGGCCTAGAGAGCACCCAGGGACAGAAAGATGTTTGGTTCAGAAAGAAATTTATCAAGAAATAAACAAATGGGTCTGATGGATAATCCTGGGAGGAGTTTTACAGCTGTACAGGGGGCTTGGAAATTAATCAGTGACAGAAACTTACAAAATTAAGCAAACAAAACACATGGAAAACAAAATGAATGCAAGAAAGTGTAGCCAAGTACACGAGGTAGAATTTACATAGTCATAATAATGTGAACATATAAATTAAAATCCAACTATAATAGAAGGACTGGGGAAGAAGTTTGGGTGTTGGAAGCCATATGGAGTTAATCCCCGTCTTTTCTAGTAGGGAGATGGGGCACAAAAATAGCTACACGTTATTTGGAGAAGTGGAAGAAAAATAAGAAATGGTTAAAAAGCCTAGAAGAAGTTACCTCTGGGGACTGGGGATGGGGAAGGGTGAGGCAGGCAATGCCTGTTTTTCCGTTACCGTCTGTGTAGTATTTTTTTTTTAACTTTTTGGAAGTATTTTTATATATATATCACTTTGCTAAAAATAAAAATTGAATGAAAAGATAAAAAGAAAACTCGGGCTATCCAGGGCAGGGCAAGTGAATGCCCAGAACTGAAGGTCATTCCAGGTGTCACTGCCTGGCAGCTGCCTACGTCAGCAACTCCGGACATGGCCAGAGGAGCTCTTTTGGAGAAACATTACCCTGCCCACCCCCATGACTCATAGGCTCCCATTGTTTCCACCCCCTGCCATTCTCCCACCATGGCGATGTGTGCGCTGATGTGGGGAGCAGAGACAGAAGAAACTTTCTTGTGCTCTTTGTTTAACTGCGTGCCCCACTCCCATCCCCAGGGGTACAGGCTTCCTTGCCAGGGACCAGGTGTTAAGCAGGGGGGTACTGGGTGCCAAGAAGGAAGAAAAAAACAATCTTAAAATACCCCTATGCTTTCCTATTCTGGAAACTCAGAATCATGTGTTTGAGCGGGACCTATGAGTTCAACTGCCAGCATCTCCAAGGAGTGGACACCGACCCGTCGCCTGACTACGCTGAATGACAGGGACCTCAGTGTCTCAGAGGCACAATGTGGGGTTTGGGGGCAAAGGGACGGGTGCATAGGGGTCTTCAGTGCTTATAGGCTTTTGTAGGGGCTGTTCAAGTCCCATTATATTAATCAAGGCCCACTGGTTATAAGAGGTGAGGTTCCACGGAAAGATTCAGCTCTCGGGGAAGCTCAGCCTGTCCAGTTCCTTGTCTCTGCCTGTCTTACTATGTGTCTGTTCTATCCTTCTGCTTCTGTCTGCATACCTTCTTTCTCTGACTCACACATGACCGCAGAGGTCTGCCACCACTCCCAAGCCTCCATGACCTCACGGCTCTGCTCACCACTGCTCACTGTCTCAGTCTCTCAACATCCTTGCTTCGAATGCCTAGCTAGGTCATCCCACTGGTGCATCTCGGTTCCAGTTTTTCTCTCCCAGTCCAATCAGCGTTGCTAAGGGGGAACACATGGTTCGGAGCTACAAGCGATTGTCTGAAAGGTCCCAGGGGAAGCAAGGGACTCTTCATGAGCTCTGATCTCCTTGAAGCCCAGACATGCTTGCTCCTTTCCAAGGTGGGCAAAACCTCACTGTTTCTCCCAGCCCCTCTTCCCCCCAGCAGTTCACATGGCCAGTCCAGAAGGGGCTCAGTGCAAAGATGTGCTGGACATGTGGCACATCTGGCCATGTAGAACATCTGGCTCTCTGAGGAGGGGAGAGCCCTAATTTGCAGTGCCTGCCCATTTGCATGGTGTCACTGCTCCCACTAGGGCTGATTTTCAGCTATCGACACGATGTCCCAAAACGTGAAGTTGAGGAGAGAAGCACCGTAGTTCCCATTATATAACAGTCCTTCCGTTTACCTCCAATAGATGCAAATATCCTCAGAAGCATGGGTAACGGTGGCATGTGATGAGGAAATGAGGAGCTCTGCCAATTTATCACATTGGTTCTTACTATGACTTGTGTGTTTGTATAATTTAACTTCTAGTACAGCCAGCTTGTGAGATGTCTGAAACTGGAGTCACCGGGTCCCCTGAGCCAGTTCGAACAAGGCTCCTGAGCACTGAGTTGGAAACTTTCCCCTGGTGGTAATCTGAGTGGACAGAAAGACAGAGAGGGGGCCCTGACTGCCTGGCAGGTCATTATCTGTTCCTCATTTTTCCTTCCTCCTTCGTCACTAACATCAGCTGTTCCAGGTAACCTAAGAGGGACAACAAATAGAGATGATTTGAATTGAATGGTGTGTGATGTCAACACCCCAAACAGAGCGGCTGAGCTGCAGGTGAAGGAATCAAAGAATGACAAGGAAGTTTCACATCCCTGGAGGTAAACACGGATTTCAACACAGAATGAAAACACCGGCAGGGATGGATTGCCGGGGGCTCCCAGACACACCGAGGGACCTGCCCTCTAACATCTCCGGCCAGGTGTTGCCAGAAACCTGGATATTTCCAAGGTTTTACCCCAAACTTCCTGATTCAGAATCTCCCGAGATGGAGCCCAGGAACCCCCTGGTGGTTTGGGGGGGCAGTTGCCACAAGGGCTGGGATCTACGGACCAGGTCACTTCCTGGGTCTTGAGGAGGACGATTGGCTGGGAATTGTGGCCAGCACACCTTCTCTGGTAACCTCTCCCTTGACCAGGGGAGCCTGCTCTGGCAACCTGGTGTGGTAGTTAGTAGCCCAGGCTGGGACTTTGTTTAGAACTGAGGCTAAGCGTCTAGCTGTGTGACTTGGAACAAGTTACATAACTACTCTGAGCCTCAGCCTCCAAATGCAGCTAATGATGGGATTAAAGGAGACCATGGACCAACATGTCCCTGTCAGTGCCTGTGTGTGGTAAGGATTCCACAATGGCAGATGTGGCTATGTGGGTCACACTGCCCAGATGGTGGCAGCCCCCAGGTCTCCCAGGACTGTTTAAACCTAGCAGAGAGGGTATCAACATAGTTAGAGAACCCCCCCCCCCATAGAAGGGGCTTTGATATCTTGCAAGTAAAAATTTTGGTCTTACTTAAGTAAGGACTTAGGGAATGTGCGTGTGTTTGGTCTCAGCTGGGACGCTGCTTCAGTTTTGGATTCAGGGAGGCAGATGCTATTTGCATCGGATGTCCCAGTCCCTCCTCCCGCTCTGGGTGTCAGCCCCGCTGTAGTGGACAGCCCCACACACGCTGCCCAAGAGCTTCCCAGTGTGCCTCAGTGCCACTCTGCTTTTCCACCTCAGAGCTCTCTCTAAAGCTGGCAGAAAAGTCACTCAGCTCAGAGCAAGTCCGCCCTGTGTTCTCCTTATCTCCTGCCGTGTCACAAACCACCCCAAATCTCAGAGGCTCAAAACAGCGCCTATCATTTATCTGCTCATGGTTGGCTAGGTTCTCTTCCACACGGCCTGGGATGTCCACGGATGTGCCTTGGCTGGGCAGATTCTCTGTCCCCGTGCCTTCCCCACATGGCTAGTTTGGCTCTCCGCAGCACGGGGCTCAGGGTACTTGGGTTCCTTACCTTTCATCTGGTTTCCCCAAGAGCTCAAAGGTGGGGGCCGCCAGGCCCCTTAATAGGTAGGTTCAAAAAGCACAGAAGGTCATTTCTACAGTGTTCTATTGATCCAAACAGTTGGGTCCCATGCCGAGGGAAGAGACTCCACGTCTTGCTGGGGGAGTAGCGAGGTCACTTTGCCAACAAGTATGTGGGCGGGGAGACATTGTTGTGGCCAACCTCGGACCATGACAACTGCCACATCCAGCCTGCATGGGAGGAAAGTGGGGACTAATGCCTCTGGGGGCATCCTCAACAAGGAGGGTGGCATTTGGTGGGTAAATGCAGGGCTCTTATCCTCCAGAGGCACAGTTCTGAGGTGCACTGGGCAGGTTTTTCAGAAGATCCCTGCAGGACTGAGCCCCAGTTTCCCACAGTGGAACCACTTCAGCCTCTCCACAATGCCCCCTTTATTTCCTTTTGCTCTTTCCCCATCTTTGTGCTCTTAGGCCTTGTTCTCCTGGAAAAACAAACCAAGACACTCAGTTTTCCTCACTTGAAAAAGCCGTTTAAATTGGGCTGTAAAATTTTGCACCTGCCTCCAGGGGCTGTTGAATGATCCCGCAAGAACGGACGGGAACAAGCTTTGTAAACTGGGTGGCCAGCCACAGAGGTGAGGGGTCACCGCGAGTGGAGGTATTACTCCCTAGGGAAGGCAGGGACTTGGGGGCTGCTGGTGTGGGAGGTCCAGTCCCCCTGATCATCTGTGAACGGTGACTGGGGCTGCTGTGGGGGTGATGAGCGGTGAGGGCAGAGGTGAGGGGAGCTGGGAGGGGAGGGGTGTGGACAAATAAGGTGTGCTGTGTCCCCGTCCTGGCTGCCAGACGGAGGTGACTTGGCACAGTTACGTGACTCAGCAGGCCACCACCGCCTGGGACAAGGTCCCTCAAGATCATGTACCCAGCTCTGCTGAGACTTGCCCTTGTGGGATAAGATCTGCCTCCTGATTTGGCTTTTGCCCCAGGAAGAGAGACGGAGTTACCACTGGGAGGGTCCAGGACTCTCTGGCTCATTCACCTCCACTCAGGAAACCCTGAAACACTGAGCCCTTCCTTCTCTGTGGGCCCTGCGGGAAGTATCCGAAAGTGAACAAGCCACTCTCCGCGTTCTCGGGGCTCCCGGGCAGGGACTAGATGTGGGACACCAGGCCACGAGCACCTTGAACCGCACTGAAGCAGCTGCTTGCTGAACTCCTCCCAGAGAAACTGGCCTCCAGCATTAATCCCACAAGGCTTTAGGATACCACAGGGAGAGAGGAAGGGCATAGCCCGGAAACAGCATGGGGCAAAGTCGTGGGCGGCCTGGCTCACTGCAGAAACTTTTCTGTGGCTGGAGCCCAGAAGGACATGGGGGTGGGGATGGCCATTAGAGGAGGCTGGAGAGGGGGTGTCCGGAAGAGCAATGGGAGCCCAGAAATTCAAAGCAGGACGAAAAGGGGGGTAGGTTTGAGTTCTGATTCTCCCTGCTGGGGGCAGTGATGGCCAAGTGGGAGAGGGTCTGTGTTAGGGCCAGCTAAGGGTCCTCACTCACTCATTCAACAAACATCTCGAGAACCCCTTTCAGGTGCCAAGCAAGCCCTGATGCCGCTGGTACGAGGCTCCACATGAGGGGCCGCGGGGGCTTGGTTGGAAAGAAGGGGCAGGCGAATTTAGGAGTTCTCACTGTATTACACAAACACATCCTGGAGGTTCTCACGCTGGTTTCCTGAACCAGTTGTGTATGAATTTGGAAGTCGGGGACCTGTTGCTTCAGGGGTGACGAACTGTTATTTCGGGGCTGAGCTCAAACCTCAGGGGCGCCACAGAAGGGCCGCCAGTCCTGGAGACCCCGCCCAGCCTCATTCCTCCCCCTCCTTCCCCTACTCTGCCCCAGGCTCAAGAAGCCCTCCACCCTTTCCCACATGATAGATAGATGACCAAAACCTGATTGGGGGACAGGCACAGGGAGGGTTCATCAGAGAAAAACAGCCCACCAACAAGCCCATCAAAACCCCTAGACATAATAACTCCACGACAGCTCCCTTGGGTCCCCTCCCTCCTCGGAGATGTGCGATCACTTTGCTATCCCCCCCCCCCCAAACCTTGCTTCGCTGCCTAGCCCTCCTGGTCTACCTCTTCATTCTTCCATAGCAGCGTGACCAAGGACTGCGGGCACTTAGAGGCGAGGAAATCCTGTCACAGGGTGTCACTGACGCGGGTTATGAATCCCGAGTCAACAAGAGGGTTCCCGTCGGGTTCCTCTCCCCTGACTCCCAACCACCTCGCCTACCTTCCATGCCCGGCAGCTCACGACCGACTGTGACCGTGACTTGAGGTCTCACCACACCCCCACCCACCACGTGGCATGCCCCCTCTGCTTCAATCCCTTAACAACTTGGGGCCTCCTGGGCCCCACCTTTTACTAGGAAATCTCCGGACTCATCTTAGCCATGGTCGCCCCAGACCACACCTCCACCCCAGTCTGGCATTGGTGCTTTCTGTCTGTGGGATGCTGTGTGCGCCTGGTAGAGACAGGCTTTCTTGAGCCTTCATCTCCTTAGCTGACAATGGGGCCCAGTGACCTGTGGTGTGGGGACGCTCCGTATTTGTCAAAAGGGCTTGGTGAAGTGGTCAAGCGCTAAATAAGGGTAGCGCTTAGTTACCTTGAGGTTGAAAGGTGCTAAAGCAAAACCAGAGAATCTTGGACCTGTTGTTGGGGGAGGGTGTGGGGGTGGGGTCAGGAAGGTGAGGGAGGGAGGTGGAGAGTCGTTCTGGTCGAGGTAGGGATGATACCAAGTAGCTCTAGAATGGGTTGGTATTGTTCAACACATAGGACCCTTTGTAAACACATCCATGCCTTCATGAAAATTGTGACTCACTCCTGAAACCACAGAACTTTACATTTTTCCCCAATAGACTCCAACTTTTAACTAACGTCCTGTCTGGTGCTGTTTAGGGGACTCTGGAACCATAGAAGAGACCAGTCTCAAACCCTTTAAATGGACACGGACAGGCTCAGCCTGGTCAGTCCTCCTTTCACATTCTTTCTGATCCCCAGGGCCCATCCCCCCAACTCAAGCCTGGTCCTGTTATTCTCTGGCCCAGATTCCAAGGCAGGAGCCCTTCCAGGGGACATCAGTGGCCACAAGCACAGGCTTGCTCCCTCCTCCCATGCCTGTGGCTGCAACAGGTGCAGGAGCATGGCTGTGTGGGTTTGAATTCAGGCCTACTGAGATCTTGCCCCAATCACCTCTCCACATTTCCCCTGGCCTGTAAAATGGGCACGTACACCCACTGCATGGTAAGATCTTTTGCAAGATCAGAGTTCGTTTGTGGAGCACGAGCAAGAAGCAAACTGCAGACAGTTTACACGATCCCCATCACTGCCCCAGAGCTCTCCCCGGCTCCTCACTCCTTCCCAGTTCTAGGATCCTTTCTGCAAGGGTCTTCCCCATCCACCTTCAGACCTGTTAACTGCCACCTCCTTCAAGAAGCCCTCCCTGACCACCTCCTCTTAACTAGCTGGCTCCTTCCCAGACCTCCTCAACTCTTTTTCTCCCCTTTCCCTTCTGGACCACCCCAATCCTCACCATGACCCGCACACTGTCATCCGTTCTTCCCACCCCCAATCCTCCCAGACTGCCCCCACAGAGCACACAAATGCCAGGCTGCCCTGTCCATCTTCAAGGCTTTATTGTAAAAATGTTAAAATAAATTACATTTAACATCATTGCTAGTATGTACATACAGTGTGTGAGTCCAGGATGGCCAGCGACACCCAGCTAGGTCGGGCAAGGAAACTGGGATGAACTCAGAACATTCAGAGAAACAGAAGGCTGCTCCTTCTCACCCAGCTGCCCGGCCAGCACAGCCCTGGGTCACAGGATGAACGCAGGTGGGGGTCACACACACCCATCACCGTCTTCACATGTTGGTGGCGGGGGGAGGGGGTCTGGCCCCACAGTATGTGGGAGGGGGCTGAGAGGCGGAGAGTTTGGGTCAAGGGTGATCCCTTGCCTCCTGGCCAGCGTCAGTCACCCGTGAGGGATGCCTCGCCCCTACCACCGCCACTCTGTGTGTGTGTGTGGGGAGCTCTCGACAGCGTGGTGCTGGCTGAGTCCACCAAGAAAGACCCAGCTAAGCTGTGGGTAGGAGGGCAAACAGTTGGTGTCCCAATCCTTGGGAGCCTGCTCTTCCTCCCCTGCCCCCCACCCCCGCCAACAATGGAGCCAACAATGGAAGATCAAAACAGCAGTTTATTCAAAACCAAACCAAACCAAACCAAACCCTACAGGGCAGAGAGGGCTGGCCCCAGGGTGTACCTGGCAGAGGACCTCTGCTGCCCCACACCAGAAGCAGTCTGTGTGCACTTCACATTATCTTTTGCTCCCCATGTCCCCAGTCTTTTCTTAAACACACAAACGCATGTGCGCACACAAATGACAAACCGTGGCTGCAGGTGGGAAGCTGATTCACATCTTTGGTCCCTCCCATGTGTAAGCCAAGAGGGACTCGGCCTCCCCCACCATGGGGGCCAGGAGGGCAAGGGAGCCATGAGGTCCTTGTTCTGAGCACAGGGAAGGCTGGGGATGGAAGGAGCCAGAGCCGAACCCAGCCCTGTAGCCCCCCAGCCACCGCTACCCTCTCTTCCCACAGCATTCCCAGGGGGAGGGAAGGCCTGCATCTGTCACCTCTCGGCGGAAGAGTGAGTCAGGGAACTGGGCTCCGGGTGGCTTGGTCTGGGCAAAACCAGGACTCAGACCGTGGGGCCAACTCAGAGCTTGCTGGGGGGTCCTGTGCATTCGGAGTGTTTCAGCATCTGCCTGGGGTCTTCCCCTCCCTTCCCTTGGGCGCCTCTTCCCTACTGAGCTTGCAGTAGGGCCTGGTGGGCACATGGGGTGGGGTTGGGGGATGCTTATACGGGCATCCCATGCAGCGTGCTGCTATTTGCTGAGGAGCTGGAATGCTCCCCACACCACTGCTGTACTTTCTGCAAAGGCAGGACCCAGGGCTCCTAATGCCCTCCCCCCACTTCTGAAATACTAGCTACGTGCTGGGCACACAGGAGCTCATTAATACTGGTGAACTCAAATGGCCGGGGCTCCGAGCCTAAGAAAACCGTGTGACATGCTCAACCAAACACCCGAAGACCCATGCAGGGGCAGGCTTCCTGAAGGGTCACCTGCCAGGCCACACACGTCTCTGAACCACCAAATACACCAGCCTCCCACTGCCAGCGTGCCCATTCAGCCAGAGAGCAGGGGCCCTGCCCTGGGTGCACGCCGAGTCTGACCCGCAGCATCTCACCGGAGGGGATGGAAGGTGAGGAAGGGCCCTGGCCCCCCACTCCCAGTTCCAGGGCTGCCCCCCACCAGGGGCCAGAGGTCCCAGCCGTAGTAGGACGCTCCAGGATGAGGGGAACAGAAGCCATCGGAGTTGGGGTGGGGAGCCGGGCCTGCCTCACGTGCCCCTGGGGCAGTCTGACTGAATGTACTCGTTCATAAGCTGTTCGTAAGGCAGAGAGAGCTCCGACTCCGTGCTGGTGAAAGTGGACTCGTCGGATGATGGGAACTCGCCCAGGTTCAGGGGCGCCTCGGCTTCGGTCCCCTCCTGGGGCCTCTCCTCCCCAGCCAGGTTGTCCTCTATGGAGGACTTGGATGTCTCCTCGTCCGAGAGGCCGGCCTCCTCGTTTGCAAAGGTGATGCTGACGTTCTGGAAGATGAGCGGGTGGTAGTCCTGGGCGTCCCACGGCTCACCCTCCTCGCTGATTCGGTCCAGCTGGTTAATGAAGACCTCGGAGGTCGGGGAGCCCTCCTTGGGGGGCCCTGCCCCGGCCTCCTCGCTGGGGGGCCGCGACACATGGCCTTTACTCCTTAGTGTCTGAGATACCTCTTCCAAGCTGGGCACCCGGTTCTTGGAGTAAACCACCAGGGGGGACAGGGAAGTGGGGAGGGCTGGAAGCCCACCCCCCTGGGGCCCCAGCCCTGGCGCTGGAACCCTCTCCCCAGCCCCGCTCGTCTTCATTGCCTTCTTCCCGATCTGCTTGATGAGGTCATTGTAGGTCTCCTCCTTCTTGGACAGAAAACCGAAGATATTGAAGTCCTTGGATGCCGTACTCCCAGTCACTTGCAGAGCCTTTCTGGAGTGTGGGGAGCTCTCAAAAGACTCCTTCCGCCGCCGCCGCCGCTTCTTGATGGCCTTGTGGACCTCCACGAACATGCTCACCTTCCAGTTGACAAAAAGGGACAGCCAGGCCAGTCCCAGGTAGATCCAGAGCTCCACAAAGTAGCGGTACAGGGCATGGTAGTTGGCGCTGGGGTTCACACCTGCAGATGGGACAGGAACCCCCGAGGGTCAAAAGTGGGTCAGCAGGGACCTGAATACATGTCAAGGCCACTGCTGGGTTCTCTGAAAGCAGGCAGTGTCAGAAACCAGACTGTTCTACCATCCTGATGATTCATGTCCCTATCTTAGTCTCCAACCTGCCTGAGCCTCCGAGTCCTCAACTGTCAGAAGCCAAGAGAGTGGTTCACCAGGATAAGGTAGGCTCCAGGTCCCAGGTGATGGGAAATCGGTTAATGTAGCCACCATATGTGTCAGAAAATAGGTCATGAATGTTTGCCTTTCGATTATCCACTGTACCACATCTAGGTGTTCTGTGCACCTTTGGGGACGTATATGTTATAATTCAGTTAAAACCAGGATGGAAACTAAGTGAGCGTGTGGCCGGCATATTCACAGCAAGGGATGGACTCACTGGTTTAACATGAGTGGGGCTGGTGGGTAGGCCAAGAGGGCTGTGCCCACCGGTTTCAGCACAAACTGCTCTAGAAAGATGTGATTCTCCGTCAGTGGGGTCTGGCTGCTCCCGGACTTCCTGTTTCTGCCTTCTTCAGACTGGCCCTTCCCATGGTCTAGAGGGCTCTGCCACCCCATACCCTCCTCCTCTGAGCCCAGGCTCCTGACACCTGCTCCAGAGAGTCAGTCCTCTGGGGTCAGCCTGTGCAGCTCTGACTGATCTCCTACATTCCAGCATTACGAGGTTTCCAGCTTAACTTCACGTTTCTGGACCCACTGTCCTGCATTAGTATCTATCCTGCCCCCGTCACCTTCCAACTGGGAGCAGTCTGGAAAAGGGGAAAGGGCAAGGGGGCTTCCTGCAGAGTAGGGCTCCCGCAGGGCAGGAACTATACAACCCTCATCAAATTACAGGTCACGGAGGACAGTGGCTGTGTTTGCCCCTGGAGGCAAGCGGTGTCTCTGAGGGACGCTGGGGGCTCTTGGTCACAAGTGGGCTGAGATGACAAGGAGGGCGCACGCTGACACAGCTGGGTCTTATCCTCAGCACCCATTTGATCTTTGACCACCCTGTTAAGTAGGTGCTGTTCTTTTTAAACCAATCTTAAAGATGAGGAAACTGAGGAAAGGGCCTAAGGTTTTGCTGGAGCTGAGAAAGTATGGGTAAATACACTTCCCTAGGACAAAGGCTTCTCCCTGCCCACTCGGGGTCCCTTAGACAATGGGGGGGGGGGGGGCTGTGCTTACGTCTGAATTTATCTCTCAAGACAGCAGGCCCTGAGCTGCCGAGGTCAAGAGAGTGTCTGGGTCTCTTTCCTGTCCCCCCTCACCACCACCACCCAACCACCTCTCCCAGCGTTTGGAGTCTCCCCTTACAATAAGGCAGAGGGGTAATGACCTGCTCCTGCCCCTTAGGAAGGGGGAAGGCGGAGACCAGAGGCCCCTGAAGCAAAGGCTGGGGTCGGCTGAGCAGGGCCAGCAGGTACTGAGGAAACAAACACGGGGCCGGCCAGTGCAGCCAAACAGGGGTTGAGAAGATGAAGGGCCAAGATGCACTGCTGGCCAGAGACACAGGTCTTAGAGGCTGTGGCCAAAGAATTTTATCACCTGCCTGGATTAAGCAGGGGAGGAGTGGGAGGGACTGTCCTGGCCCCAGAGGGTGGGGCAGCTTAGGAGAAGGCCTCTCTTGTTTCTAAACTGCCTGTGGCAAGAGCAAAGTTTCGGGCCTCTCGGCCAAGCCTCTATAACAGCTCCCTCTGCTCCTGTGATGGGAAACAAGGCAGGCAGCTCTCGGACAGGAAGGGGACCCCGCGGCTTGGCTGCAGGGCTTTGTGGGTAACAGGCTCCAACTCTGCAGAGGGGGAAGAACCTACCTCCTGCCCCAAGTGAACCTAGGCCTGAGAGCAGGGGAAACAGAGGGAGAGGAAGCAGGAAAAGCTACGGCCCAAGAAAGGGAAACAGAAGAGGACCCCTTTTGGGGGAGGGGTTGCTGCCCAGGACGCTGAGCACCTGCTGGGGCCCCAAAAATGGTCCCCTGAATTGCACATGGAGAAGCAGAGGTCTGGGGGGAAGGGCAGGACTCACCAGCCACAAAGTCACCGAAGCCGATGGTGGAGATGGTAATGAAGGAGTAGTAGAGGCCCTCAATGTAGTCCCACTCCTCTGTCACCATGAACACGAAGGGCGGGATCACCAGGTGGACCAGGACGCCCCATACAATGAAGATGGCTGTGCACGTGATCTGCGCCTGTCGCTGATGGGGTGGGGGGGATGGCAGGGAGACTGAGTCAGACCCATGGCAGAGACAGGAAAATCAGCAAGGGCTTTCAGAAGGCCGGTGAAGCAGCCAGGCGGGAGGCCAACTGGTGCCACGCCTGGGAGAAGGCTTGGCGCCCAGGAAAGGGCGAGGAGCACTGTTCCCAGCCTCAACCAGGGGCCGGGGGTCCCTGAAACTGCCCTCTCGTCTCCTGCTCTAGCACCTCTGTCCATTCTTAGATCTTTCCCCTCCTCCCATCCCCTGCCAGGGTCTCCCCAGTGCTGCACAGCATCCAAGGTTTGGGGACATACCAGGCTCACGCCTCTCTTGGTGAGGAACTGGCCCAACCTCTTGGCACGTCCCCCGAAGAACTTTCCCAGGGCACTGATCCACGTCAGGCAGAGTGGCACTCCAAAGAGACCATAGAAGACACAGAAGAGGCGCCCAGCAGGGGTCTTGGGGGCCACATTGCCATAGCCTGAGGAAGAAAAAGAGTGAGGCATGGAGAGCTGCAGCAGGGGTGACAGAGCCAGACTCAGCATGGCCCTGGGCTCTGCTACATGGCCAAACCTACACCCACATCCACACAGCCCTGTCCTCTAAGATCACTTGATACTGATCTAATATCAGTCCTCCAGAAATGAAATTTTACTTTATTACACAATGGTCATGATTGTTTATAAAGCAAGTAGGGTGGCATGGGTCATGTCTCTTCCATCAGACTGGGAGCTCCCTGCTGGACAAAGCCTTCATCATTAGCAAGCCCTCCACTAGTCCATACAGCACCACAGTGCAAATTACAAACAGCCTTCTCTGGGGAGACACCCCACAGGCACCACGGGAGGTGGTCTCTAAAGACGGCCGTTCTTTCTTTCTTTTTTTTTTTTTTTAAGATTTTATTTATTTATTTGACAGACAAAGATCACAATTAGGCAGAGAAGCAGGCAGAGAGAGAGGAGGAAGCAGGTTCCCTGCTGAGCAGAGAGCCCAATGCAGAGCTTGATCCCAGAACTCTGGGATCATGACCTGAGCCGAAGGCAGAGGCTTTAACCCACTGAGCCACCCAGGCGCCCCTAAAGACGACCATTCTTAATCCCTTCCCCTCCTGTGCATGCTGCTGCTCACATCCGGCTGGTGTCTAATCCCTAACCTTGGAAGCTGGGGCTTCGGGGGCCTGCTTAGCCAGCGGATGCAGCACAAGTACTACCAGATAGGCTAAGCCTGAGAAGCCCTGTTGCTTCTCCCCTGGCTGGCTGCAAGTGCTCACTTCGGGGATTCTCCCCCTTGGAATCTAGTTGCCGCGCTGCGAACTACCCGAGTCACGGCGTTTTCACCTCTAGCCGTGCTCTCAGCTGACAGCCACGGTCCACTATCCAACGTGTGATGGCAGAAGCGGTCCTAGATGTCTAGCCAGTAGTGCTTTTGGCTGACTCCAGCCTCAGACACAAGACTGCCACCGCCATTACTGACCTCTAGCAAGAACCAACCGGCTGAACCCAGTCAACCCTCAGAATAGCAAAAGTAGCAAAATAGTAAAAAACAGTAAGTTGTATTTTAAGCCACTGAGTTCTGGGGTGGTTGGTCATGCAGCCATAGATATCAGAAGATACACCCAACCTGGTGAGCAAGCATGGGCTGGTTTGGTGCAGAGCACAACCTGTTCAACCTCCTGCATGGCTCGGGCTATCAGGCTTTGTTGTTTCTGCTCCAAGAGCCCAGGTGAGGACTCCTAGAGAAATCTCCCAAGCATGGCTAGTCACCAAGGACTTATTAAATCCCCAGGAAAAATGCTCAAAGAGCGCAATGCAACTGAAGGGCACGGGGCCAGAGCTGGACTCTTATAAAAAAGTTCCGTGGATGGGGGGCATGGGCGTGGGTATCCGGAAGGTCCCAAAAGACTTACCAATGGTAGTGATGACCGTGGCTGCAAAAATCATTGCGTTGGGCCAGTTCCAGTTGTTGAAGGTCTGATTCCCCGTAATGGCCACACCCTGTCCTGCAGCATCAGATACTACCTAGAAGGAGAGACACAAAGTGATGATTTCTTCCCAGTGACAGCAGCGGGTACAACTCCATATGAACATTCTTACTGAATCATCACAATAACAAGGTGGCAGTTACTGTCTCCAATTTATAGGTGATGAAACATTTTACAGAGGATCAGAGAGGTTAAGCGATTTGTCCAGGGCCACACAGCGGGTAAGAATGCAAACTCAGGCACTGTCTCTCAAGTCCGTTCCCTCACTGACCCAGTACTTCTGGAACTTACTAGCATGTACCAGCATCACCTGGTGAGCTTGTTAAGTAGAGACTGTGGGGCCCCACCTCCAGAGTTTGATTCAGCAGGTCTGGAAAGGGGCCAGAGAATCTACATGTCTAAAAAGTTTCCAGGTGATGTTGCTGGTACTGGGCCAGAGCCCACACTGTGTTAATACTATTCTGCTTTAAGGCAGGCATATGTGATTCAGAAACACAGGACGCCTATGCCCTACCCAGTCCTCCACAGAGGAGTTTCCTACTGCGGGACAGACCTGGGAGGGACCCGCATCCACTCCTCGTCCCAGCTCAGCACACCTCCTGGATCTGTTGTCTGAAAGAGTACACATCGCATCTGCTGGCTTCCTTCTCCCCATGCTTGGGACTCTATCCTCCTCCCCTAAAAGGTCCCCCTTCCCTCTCTTCTCTGGGTCCATCTCTCTGCCCTGGGCCTGGCAACTTCAAGGTCTAGGCCAGGACAGATCACCAGAGATGGTGTGTACATTTCAGGGGGACTCAAAATCAAATGATCAGTCCCCACGGGGCTCCCAGCAACTGTGGGCAGCAGGTGACACAGGCCACCTGGGGAGTACACTGGTAGCCCTAGAAGAAGACTGATCTATTCCAGGAACTTTTTTTTTTTTTTTTTTTTTTTTTTTTAAAGATTTTATTTATTTATTTGACAGAGAGAGATCACAAGTAGGCAGAGAGGCAGGCAGAGAGGGGGGGGGAAGCAGGCTCCCCGCTGAGCAGAGACCCCGACGTGGGGCTCGATCCCAGGACCCTGAGATCATGACCTGAGCCGAAGGCAGCGGCTAAACCCACTGAGCCACCCAGGCGCCCCTATTCCAGGAACTTTAATAGTTGCCAAACCTGCTTCAACCTGTTGAGAACTGGCTCTACCCTCCACATCCTTCACCCCAACCTGCAGATGGTGGAGTATGGACCCCAGCAGAAAGCTCACAACAAGCAGGGTCCAGGGTTTAAGCCAGAAGTTCCAGGGCAACCCGAGGAGGAGGACCCCAATCCAGAGACCAGGAAACTCAGCCGAATTTTCTGTACAACTCAAGCCTGGGTCTGAGGGAAGACAGAAGGGCAAGGGATGGAAGCCAGAGGGAGACGGAGAGCCCACAGTTCTAACCCTCCGTGGCCTGACTGAAGTCTGGTGGGAAACAAGGGAGGGGCTAGGCTGGTTCTGAAGGAACCAGAAGTTTGCAGCTGCGACAGCAGGCCCCGTGTTAACGGCTCTGCAGCTTCCATAAAGAATTTTCCATGATGACATGCTCCTCTGACAGGCCATCAAACCACACTACCCACTGCCCTGCCTCCTCACTGCCTTTCCAGAACATCCATCTGCAGGTTGGGAGGGGCGGAGGGCTGCTCTCCCCTCAGAGAGCTGGCCGTCTAGCTGGCCAGGCCACTTCCATGAGAGAGCACCAGCACATCTAGATCCCAAGGGGCCTCCTGGTCCATCGGAAAGGTTTTCTAAAAGATTAAACCCACGTCTGAAGCAGGAGAACGAGGAGTGGGGTCCTGTGTCTTAGCGTTAAACAGGCGGCGGCTCCCTCTGGCCCTTTGTCCTCTCAGCGGACTGTTGTGCAGAGAGGGTCGAAGGCAAAGCCGGGAAGCTCAGCCCGATGGATGAAGGGACATTGAAGGGGAAGCCACCCCACTGAGCCGAGGGCAATGCATTTGGGGCACCAAGGCTGGTCATCCCCGTGGAGTCTCAGGAACACGAGCGCTGTCTGTCTTCTCACACAGACGAGAGGGGTGGATTCCAGAAACTCAAACCAGAGTCCTCACCGATGTCTAAATGGGGACATGAGAATGTTTGGCACATTCGGAGGAGGAACTGGCGGGCACTAGGAGCGAGCACAGGTCTGTCAAGAACCAGTCACGCTCAGCTAAGTGCATCTCCCGCTCCACAGGGGCTGTGAGCCCTTGAAGTTGGGTGGAATGCGGTAAATCTCGATTTCAGCAACAGATGGGCTGGCAGCGATTTCATGTGGACAAGACAGAGTAATGCAGGGCGGAGCTGGGATTAATTTGGGCCCCTTTACAGGCAGATAAACAACCAAGAAGTATTGATCGTTATCAATTTGACCGGAGGTCTCCGCCATCACGCGAAAGGCCTGGCCTCTTCCGTATTTTAGTCAACGACACAGCCAAGACGTACGTAGAGGGCTGCCCCGTCCCACTGGCAGAGGAGGCAAAGCGGTAGGCAAGGCGGGGATGGGGAGAGGGCCATGTTCATCTCATCATTGCCGTGCAAGGGCAGTGTGACCTCAAAATCCCCTCCCCCACACTAATGAGACAGGATTATCTTTGACTATTTTCATGTCATCTACTTTGAGTTCTGAAAAGACCAGACCAGGATGGAGGGGAGAAGGCCTTGGGTTTCAGGAGACCACAAACTAGCAAACATGAGGAAAGTCAATAAAATCGCCGGCAGTGTCAACACCTCACGTCTTCAGGGCTGGGCTACACTCGAGGAGCTCTGCCCCACCCTGGGTGTCGGACCTCCCACAGTCTGCTAACCGAGAGGGAACGAGGGTGGCATTCTGGATAAGGAGCTACCTGAGAACCCAGGGCTCCCAGCAGCACATCACTGCCGGGGAACAGAACGAGTTTACAGCAAGGCCAACCAGGGCAACACAGGGCCGCTAAAGGGGTGACAGGAACCCCGGGGAGCCCAGCTGGGGAACAGCGCCTTCCGGGAGAGTCAGCAGGTGCTGAGTGGGGAGCAGTGGGTGTGGGAGACGTTGCCGCAGGTCCGGGGAGGCACTGTCAGGAGGCGAAATCCCTGTCCTCCCCCCTGTCTACGCCAGGTGATGGGGCTTGAAGCCCCACGACACACAGGGACAGCCCACCCCACGCTGCCCAAAGGCCGTCCATGACTTGGGAATCAGTAAGTGCTCAGGAGACACTGAACAGAAGAGGGGCAAAACAGGGTAACCCAAGATGGCGCTACGGTTGGGAGCTCTGAGGCAGACAGGCTGGGTTTCCTGCCTTTTCTCCCACCAATGCTATATGCCCTTCCAGGCACAGCCTGCCACCTCAGCCTCCGGCCCTGGGTCCTCAGGGGGCCACAGTCCCAGGCACTCTCCCCACGACCCCCATTATCTCTCCACAGTCATCTAGAGAGGAGCACCCGGATGGGTCCCCCGTGTCTGCAGGGCTAGAAGCACCACCAGCCCTTAGAACAGTCCCACTGGTCAGGTCACAAAACAGGCTGAGAGAGGTTAAGTGGCAGAACTGGGCTAGTTTCTGGGCTGGCTGGCTGTCAGCCAATGGGGCTCCCTCCACCTCCCTTCACGGCTCTAACTGCCCCCTGGGCACACCAGCACCGCCCTGCTGTTGCCTCCTCTCTGCCCATGGGCACCAAGCAGCTGGCCTAGGAATCAGCTTGGCTCCATCCCAGCGCTGGGTGTGAAGTAGGATTTCTGTGCTGCTGAATGGCGGACACCCCTTGCTGGGCGTAGATACACACATCACCTATCCTGCCTGTGTCAGGGGAGGAAAGGGAGGCCTGGGGGATGGGGGTGGAAGTCCCAATGTGGACTTGGGGGCCTGTCCCTGTTCCCACTGTGTGTAGCTGCAGCTCTGGGAGGGACAACTCAATGGTTAGGCTCACGGTCACAGAGGATACAAAGGGGAGGCCTCCCAGAACCAAGGGCCTGGCCCAGGACTGAGGTCATTCGCAGGTTACAGAGAGTGGCATGGGGGAGCCAGGCCGACACCCCGTTAGAACGGCGTCCTGTCCCCAGGGTTAGGGAAATAGCTCTCGCAGGAGGAGGTGGCCCCTGTTCACTCACGAGGTTCTTTAACTTGGCTCCCAGATTCACACAAGACAATATTTTCATTTTCCACAGAACCGGGCAGAGTGATGGGAGAAGGGGATACTGCACACAGCCTGGGCTCAGCTCTTATTTGGGGAAGGAACAGAGTTCCTGCCTGAGCTGCCCTCCTGACCAAGTAGCTATGATTTATTGAGGGCTTTCTGTGCACCAAGTGTTGTGCTAACACTTTACTGCCTTTAGCTCATTTAATGAGGACAGAATCCTGCTGGGAAGATACTGTCATTTTTTCCATTTTGCAAATGAAAATTTAAGGCTTGGAGAGGTTAAGTAAGTAGCCTAAGGTCAGAGTGCTCCAAGCGAAGCCTGGAGAGCCCTGACTAGACAAGGTTATCCTGCGCACCCCCCACCCCTGCCCACAAAGGCTGCAGGAAGGAGGCCAGTGCATACTTCCACCCCTTCGCACCAGCTGAAAAAACAGTGCCCTAAAACCAGTCCATCCACTCTGACCCGAGCTCAGCATTTCCAGCCAGGCCTCCAGGGAGGCCGCATGCCCTTGCCTTGGCTTCAGGCAACCAGCTGCCCTGACCCCACCCTCTGTCCGCGGAATATGGGGTTCCCGGACATCTCTGCATGCCCAGGGGATCGGGGGTTTCCCGGGCAGAGGCAGCTACCAGGCCTCCCCTTCCTGGAGAGTGGATCGTCCCGGGGCTTGGGACACGAGGCCCACCTTCAGCCCTGGGCTGGTGGGGCCTCTCCCCTCATCTATCCTGGGCGGCCAGGGGTGGGGCACTGCAGTCCAGGGACAGGTGGGCTGGCGAAGGCAGCTAGGGGGCACGCAGGGGGCTATGCCCCCCTGGCCTCCAGCTCCCAGGCAAACATGAGGTCTGGACCACAGAGCACTTTCCTGCTATGCGGATGCAGCCGTAAGCAGCCTCCTGCATGCTGGCCCCCCTGGACCCACAGGCTGGGGGGGGGGGGGCTTACCTGCCCCTGGCTGCATTTCACCCTGCGTTTGTTCCATCTAAATCACTTGGTGCCTCTGGCTTGGAAGGTAAAACAAGGCCGCTGGCCACATACTGACAAGGGGCTTGGCAAGAGAGAACAGGACTTTCTTTTATCATTCTTCTGGCCTGGTCCTCCCAGCTCCCCCTTTTGAGGGGGGAAGGGCAACTGCTGATCAGTCCTTGAATCACAGATGAGCAGAGTTGATATCTGAATAGCAGCTGATTTTGAGCACGGAAGTGACAGATACCAACCAAGCACCTCAAATCACTTAGTTCGCTGAATCTTTATAACCCTAAAACGTGGGGGCTGTTAGCCCGATGAGGACAGCTAGGCACGGAGGCTAATGAAGGAGTGTGCCCAAGGTCATACGGTGAGTCAGTGGCGGAGCTGGGGAGGAAGCTGGGGAGCTTCCTTCCACTCCCAACCCCCCCCCCCACCCCAACCTATAGACAACGGGGAGGATGGATGCTGGGATGGGTGCTTCTTAGCTCCAAGGAGTGGAGCCAGGCCTCTGGAGAACACAGCTTTCCAAGCAAGGCTTGAGAACCGTCTGTAGAAACACAGGCTCTCCAAGAACATAAGCGAAACGAGGACAGGGCTTTTCAATCTGCTTGCTTTTCTGGGGCTGTATTCCCAGCATCTACAACACTGCCTGGCACATAGTAGGTGCTCAACAAGTACTTAAGCGTGGGTGAGGAAATTAACTGAAATGATTACTGTACATTCTCTGGTCTAGACTGATGTATCCTCCTGTGTCCTTCCTTCAGTGCTTTCCCAGCACCGTTCTGCAGTTGGGTTTTAACTAAATTCACTAGTGCCGAGGTAGAGCAGGAGAGCGGGAAACAGAAGCAGACCCCAGCAAGGGTGGGGGCCGGTGGGGTTGAGGGCGGGAGTCACGGAAACCACCTGCATCAAAGGGGAATTGAGGGGAGGGGAGGGGATCAGTTGCTAAACTTTGAGAGGGGGCAGAGGGCTGGGGAAGGGGGTGGGCTGAAGGAGGAAGATGAAAGCCCCCCCAGCCATGGCCAAGATGACAGAAGGAGTAGCAGTGGGGCTGGGAGAGTCCCTGGGGAGACTTGAAGGACTTTTCTGCAGGGAGGGGAAGCAGTCCCCTGTGCAAACTGTCCTGAAGGCAGTGGGTGAGCAGAGAGCAGAAAAAGGAATCTAAGTCACCCCAGGTAGCAACACTTTAGTAAGAAGTCCGGCACCTTCCTCGGGGAATGCTGATACGCCTAAGCCCTGCATCTAGGGAGGCGGACGGCTCTTGGGCCCTCTCCAGGGCACTGACCTGGCAGTGAGTCTAGAGGGGCTCCCAATGGCTCATACCAAGTCTCTGGGTAAATAACGTAACCTATCAGCCTCAGTTTCTCTGTCTGCCAAGAATAGCACCTACCCTGAGCATACGAAAAGTATGCAGGACATCCAGGCAGGCCGTCATCGTCTGCACTGAATAAATGGATCCACAGTCAGGGCCAGGACTTGCTCCATGTGTCTGTCAAGAAACCTGACCCTGCACGGACTTGAGACCCGGGCAGAAGGACCACGTGTCCCCAAAGCTACATCAAAGAGCGTGGGGTTAACTTCCCTGCACCTGGAGGGCAGGCCTTGCTGAGAACAGGACACTGTCCCCAAGTTTCCTCACACCTGCCACCTTTTCCCACCCCTTTCTGTTCGAAGACTGAAAGCTGCCCTTCCTCAGTCTCATCAGTCTGCTCCTTCAGGGCACAGGGTGCCTTCTCTGACATCCATGGGGACCAAAACAACTCAAGATGGGGTCAGCGGGTTGGCTGGAGTTGGAGGGGCTGGGGGCACAGGTGTGTTAAAGCTCTCCCTGGAGGAATCAGAGGCATGCCCCAAGATGTCCTGTTTCATCCCTTGGAAGGCCCATCTCTCCTGGTCTCTGCCACCTGGGGGCTCCTCCCAGGCACCCTGGCCAGTTTCCCCGAGCATGTTGGGGGCTCGTCTGTCCAGCCGCCAGGCCAGTCCCCCATCAGACAGTCCTTTCTGGGTCTACTGGCAGATCAGAAGTATCTAGGCCAGAAGGTGAGCACCTGTTAACCCTCATACTCCTAAGACCAATGAGAGAGTTGAAGACCGTTGGTCAAACCCTCCATGATCTCCATCCTCCCTCCCTTTGCACTGCTCAGTTTTCTCTAGCTTTCCCTCACAGGGGATGCGGGAGGGGCTACTGGACTTGTTATCAGATGTGGAAACTGAGGCTCAGGGACCTGAGCCATCACACAGGTCTCAAGGTAGTGGTTCTCCATCCAGGCTGCCTGGTGGAACCACCAGGGAGCTTAAAGGACTACAGTGACAGGGCCCCCCCGGCAGGTGTGCGCGGCTGATCTGGGCTGCAGACAAGCTCTACTGGGCATTCTAGGGGCTGCCCCTCACTGCCTCAGGCAGGGTGACGATGTTGGGGAGGGTGTTGCGGGGCTCCAAGCTGCCCCATCCCCAGCATTCTCACCGACCTCTAGCCTCAGCCCAGGTGACTGCGGTGTGGCAGGGAGGGCAGGTGTGCCTTAGGGGCAGGGCACTGACAAGGGCCAGGTGGTCACCCTGATACCCATGCCAGCTGCAGGCCCATCACTCCCGGGAAGGAGCAGGTGTCTGTGGCAGGTGCTGGAACCCCAGCAGGCAGGGCCACACCGTGACTCTGTGGAGACCAGACTTCAGCTATTGCGGTGTGGATTTTGTTAACTTCTTTTTTGCTTTTCCGCAACTTTCAGCTTTGCTCCAGTGCCTATCAGGAGTAATTATAATGTTTTCAGAAGAAGGAAAGACAAACTGTTAAAGGAATGCTAGGATGGCCACACAGGGCTGAAGGACAGGCTCAGCTCTGCTCTGCCAGTCACTTGCTGAGATTCTCCAGGAACCCTTGGACCTCTGCCTGCTTTCTTCGCTGTAAAACGAGGAGGCTGGCTTAGGTTGCTGGGGTGCCCCTGTGTTTACAGTCATATCTTCTTCTGTCCACAACCATGACTTTGGAGCCCAGTTCAGCCCTTCCCAAGTTCCCCTGTCCACAGCATGTTCAAGAAAGTACATTTTCATTCTCAAGACTCAGGTTTACTGGCCACCAGCTCCAGCTCCTCCTGAGCTCCCAGCAAGTCAGGCCGCCCACGCCAGGAGTAGCCCACTCCTCAACCACACTTTCTTCCTCATGTCCCTGGGCCCTACTGCAGGATGGAGAAGACGCCTCACTGCGTCCCCTCCTCTCTGGTCCTTAAAGTAACGTGCTGGTGCTGGTCCAGGCTGCCCTCCCACAGCCCATGTGTCTTCTGGGGGACGAGGTGTGTGTACAAAACAAGTCCCCTGCAGCGCTGTTCACACCTACAGACACCCACGTGACTTCATAAGGCAAGGGAGCAAGTGGCCTACGGCCCCATCCTCGACGCACACTTTAGGCGTCACTCGACTCCTGCTTCCCCTGGACTACATGTAGAGATCATCAGGCAGGAGTTTGGGCAAGTCCTCCTGCCTGTGTCCTATCCTCAGGGAACCAGTCAGACATGGTCTGGGGCATGGAACCAGGATACTTCAAGCTGTCCCAGGTGACTCTAATACGTACGGCCAATTTCAAAGCCACTGCACTAGACCCAAATCGTCCTTTCAGTTAGGAGGCCAGAGTGCAGCCCGGCCCAGGGCAGCAGGCCTGGAAGCATGGTTGTCCTCCGGGCCACTGCTGGCCTTCCCCTCACACACCCTCCCGAACCATCTCTCAGCAGCCTTTGCGGAGTGCACGGGCACTCCTAGATCTCACGCTCACCGGGGCAAGCCCGTGCCAGAGGTGAGCACGTTTTCAGCAGAAACCTCTGGATTTCCGTCTTTCTCAGGCCCCGGAGCCCTGTCTGTACTCAGGAGGGACAATAAAAACAAGGCAGGTGACCCTGCCCCCATTGTTCTCTGCCTGGGACGGTAACCCTCCCCAGCAGCTGGGAGCCCCTCCCGTGAGAGCTGAGCCCAGGGACGGGCTGACCTGGGAGGGCAGCAGGTTTGGCTAAAGCAAACAGTGAAGGGCTGGTGGGGCTGAGCTCAGGATGGGACGTCAGCAAGCATTCTCAGGCACCTGGAGGGCTCGGCAGATGCGTAAGACTGGAAATGCCTGTGTGATCAGGCACAGGGGACCTCTCTGGTGTGGCTCGGGTCCCACAGCATGGCCACCTCCGAGTTGGCTGTGGGAGTAGGAAAGCATTTCCTCCCACCCACCTACCCAACCACACAAAGATTATTCTCCACAGCCACAGTCTCAAAATCCACCTCCCGCTTCATCTTCCTAAGGACTCAGGGCAGGTGGGATGTCCCGAGACACCTAATGACAAGAGGGACATCCTTTAGCCACCTCAGCTTTTCTACCCACGAGTTCACACCTACTGTCCCGCCTAGGGTGACTGTGGCCCCGCACCACTAATGGCTCCCTACCTGGGATGCCATGACCCGGGGCCTGGCATCATGACTTGGGTCCTCCCTTTCCCCAGAATCCAAATCCTGGGAGTGTCTCCCTCCAGCACGCCAGATGGGCAAAGCAGTCCCCTTCCTCTCCCACAGGGGTGTAGGGACTACGGAGTGAGAGACCCCTACACCGTGCTCAGCTTCTGCCTTGTCCTTCCCAAGCAAGCTAGCAGACCTTTCTTTGAGCCCCACTTGATGGCTCTAACAAGGAAGCCAGGAAGGGCGCTGAGATGGCATCTCCCTCCTCCTTGCCCAAACCCACAATCATTGGGCACCTCTCCCACCTAGAATTCCTCTAGCCCTAATGCTGTTTCAGACCAAGACCCTAGAGGAAAGGGAGGCAAAATGGATAGTCCTATTCCCATTTTGTAGCTGAGGAAATCAATCAGAGAGGGCTAGTGACGTGGGAGAAGTCACACAGCAAGGGGATGACAAAGCACTGGGAAGAATCAACCAGAAGAATCCCCTGACTCTCAGCTGAGGGCCCTTTCCACCCATCAACCAGACCACCCACCACCCACCCCTGGACTGGGCTGAGAAATGCCACCCAAAGTGGAGCTGGGAAGGGGACGATAGACAGGTAAGCACAGCTAACAGGTGGCAAAGAGCTATGAAAGGGTTGCGCAGATCTACTTTTGATATTTGGGATGAGCGTATGCGGACACTCTCTGTCCCAGCTCCCGGGATGCCTCTTGGATTTACCCCGACCTTGCAGCGGAGTGGAAGGAGCAAACACGGGAAGTCACTATCCATTCGAGGCTTCTAAAAACAGCCCTTGAGCAGGCCACAAAGGAGGTCACAGGAACTGCTGACTTGCCATCTCCCCATCCAGGGCTGATGACCTGAGGGAGATCTAGTTCACCATCAGCCTGGCCGGCCCCCACCCCGCGCCCCACCCCTGCCAGCTTGCTTCCCATCCTGCAGAGCTCAGGTCTGCATGCTGGCCTGGACACCATAAACTGTGGTAGCCATCCACTTCAAAATCACAAGATCACGTTCAGGACTCCACGAGCAGCACAGGGACAAAGCAGGAAAGGCCTGGGCTTTGATGCAGACATGCCTGGATTGAAATCCACGCTCTCCCACTCACCACCAGATCACCTGGGGGCATGTCCTCCCCCTCTCTGAGCTTCAGGTTTCATATTTGTCAAGTGGGGGTACCAAGACTTCGTGGGGTTGGGGTGCGGGTTCAGTGTGGCCGTTCAAGGGCTGCTCCTGAAAACAGGTACTAGGTAGAAAAGTGCATGTGAAAGAACACGGGGGATGAGGAGGCCACCTCCACTCCGGGGGAAGTGTACCTGCTGGACAGGGCCTCTGGAGCTATAGACATGAGAGATGGGCTGTCAACAGCAATGCCCTCCTTCCCAGCTACCACCACCTGGAAGACCAGGGCTTGGCACAGTACTTATGGCTACAGACATTCTAGTAGATATCTGTTATCTAACCCACTGTTTCATCTCCCCCCAAAAGACCGTGGATTTGGAAGGCAGGCCTCACTCATCCCTTACCCCTAGAGCAGTACCTGGCACTAGTAAGCACTCAATATTAATGAGTAACTGAGTCTCTGAGATGTAAATCTTTTACAACCAGCCCTTCCAGGGCACAAGGAGGGGTGCCGGTGTGTTCAGGGTGGGTTCTGGCTCCACAGGAGCAGGTGGGCAGTTCTGGTAGGTGCAGGCAGCCTGGGGTGATGGCTCTGTGTTTCTCTACCCCACTGCCTTTCCCCTGTATCACCCCATCCCACCTGTCTTCAAGGGTAAAGCCCCCAGAGGGCCTAGCCCTGGTGAGTCAGCCGACTTTGCAGACTTTGGAACCATCAAGATTTTAGAGGAAGGAGGCAGATGGGTGGGGAAGGGTGGGAGCCCAGGAGGCATTTCAGGGTGAGGGCCACAGGTCTTCCCACACATGATCCCATTTTCCCACATCTCAGCAGTGGGGCGGGACGCTCTGTTCCACAAAGCTCTCTTGGGCCCTGGTGGCTATCAGCCCTGTTCCTCTGGACACAGCTGCCTGCTGCCCTGGGCTCCCCTGCTGGGATGCTGAGGACAAGGTTCCCTACCTCTGGCACCCCCCACCCCAACCGACTCTTGCTTTCATGGTACAAAACCCATTCTGATGACACCTGCCGCATTCCTGCCTCCTGGGTTCTCCAGCACCCTGGAAAGAAGGGCTGTGGCTGACAAGGCCCCCTCCTGCCTTGTCTCGCAGAGCACACCAGCCCACCGGCACACTCCTCCACACCCAGGGGCCTCGAGAGCAGCCCCTCCTCCTGCTCCTTCCTCCTTTCCCTCTAGCTTCACCCAGGACTGGTAGCTCTGGGTAATAAATAACCACCCACCCTTGAAGCCTGGGGTTCTGATGATAAGGAATTATTAAGCTTACCCATTTATTGTAATTTAAGATGACTAGATGGTTAAACTGTAAGCCCCTTCACTAATTTAAAAAAAAAAAAAAACGCCCAGGGGGTCTTAGAGGGTGGGTGGCAGGAATTCTGCATGAGCGGCGGGCACCTTGAGCTTCTCTACTATGTAGGAACCCCCCTGCCTGCTTCCTACCCAGCACCCACCAACCCCCCAGCCCCTGATCCTGGCCCTACCACCTCCCAGCACAATCCCAGCCCACCGCTCTCCACAAAGCCCCCCGTGGGATCTTCCTGAGGGCCAACCACCTGTCACAAAATCCTTCCTTATTGTCGGACTCTAACCTAAATCCCTCCGGCTGCACTCCAAGCCCATTTCCTCTGGTTCAGTCTCCAGCTGGAGACGAACAACAGCTGGCTTCCATCCTCCCTGGAATAAATTGTACCAGAAACTACCGGCGAAGTGGCACAGGCATTTTGGGGTGGAGGGTACACCTCCCCACTGCAGGGAGGTGGAGGGGTGGACGGCAGCTTCTGCCTCCATGGCCCCCAGAGGCCAGATCAAACCCCATGAGAAGATGGAGTCCCGATCAGAGACAAGGGGCAAGACCGCCAAGCCCAGCTACCATGAGGATCCCTGGGCCAGACACATGGGGAGCAATGTCCTAAAAGACCGACTGCCCACTTCCCAGACAGCCACAGATTTCACACACCCTGGCTGCCAAGGCCCCCTGTTTGGAAATCACAGAGAGGAGATACGAACAGGATCCCCAAAGGTGTGGGACAGGCAAGGACACCAGATATAGACAACCAGCACCCCCCACCCCACTTGCCCCCGGGCCCATCCTACCCACGCGGGTTGTGAAGGCACAGGGCCAGACCAGGCACAGTGGCCTCAGCCTTCCCTGCCTGGGATGGACGCGCCCCCCACCCCAGCCCACCTCCCATCCCCAGCCGACTGGGGCATGGACGTGACCAGGAGAAGAAACAGAGAGCCGTTTTGTGCTGAAGGTACGGAAAAGTACAGCCGGGCGCTCCCAGCACACAGAGGCTGGGTGAGGTGAGGGCTGGTGTAGGGGCTGGAAAACCTCCCATGCCCAGACCTGGGGCCCAGGACCAGTGAAAGGCCGGGTGACAGGAAACTCTCCAATGGCACAGCCGCAGAATCGTGCCTGTGGGGCCGCCCCACTGCGAGCCCCACGAGGCGAAACGGATCAGGACCGCTGCTCACTCGGTCTCTCCTTCACGAGGGCTGTGATGTTAAGTAAAAGGCCCTTCTCAAGTCTGCTTAACCCCTCCGCCTCACCCCACCCCCCAGGCTCTGGCAGCCCTCAGTCTTCTTAGTGCAGTGCAGTAACAGTGAGTGCTCAGGCCTGCAGGGGGCCAGCTAGATCCCCTGCCCTAGAGGTCACGACCTCCATTTCTTTCCTTGTAAAATGGGAATACTACTGCCTGCCAACTCTCAGGGTTCTGGATCCAAAGGCTCAGTGGACGTGGACACGAGGAGGTTACATAGGCAAAGCTACAGATGCTCCTGACTTGAGAGGCGAGTCAAGATGGCAGGATGGGAAGGGGTTCCCTTCACCCTCAATCCCCGCAAGGGACCCTGGGGTATCCCCTCTTTGGAGGGGCATGAGGGCAGCTATGTCTGACTGCTATGAAGGTCGCATCTGGCCAGGTCCCAGCCCCAAGCCCCATGCAGAACCCACCCAACTTCATCTAACCCAAGGAAAGATGGGGCCAGAAGCACGAACGACCTTGCACTGTGCAGTTCCAAGTCGGATCTACTGGTTGAGTATTTGCTGAGCACCGGCCACATGCCCTGATGCTGTGCGCCAAACAAGCCAAGTGCAAGACACAGGCCCTGCCTAGCAGGACTCGCCGTCCTCGCGCCAGAGACAATCCGGCAGACAGAAGTTTCTCGATGGTGGAAGATACCACGACAAAGCAGTGGACAAACATCGAGGCCAGGACAAGCCCCGGGGTTCGAGCCATGACCTTGTCACAAGTCCCAGCAAATGAGCACAAAGCTGGACAAGGAGCTCAAACACAGACAGGGAAACGGAGGCTCGCAAGACGCAAATGACTAGAGCAGAGCCATCTCCCAGCGAGTGGCCTCCCCCAACTCTGAGAACCGCCTGTCCCTCCCCCTCTGTCCCCACCCTTGGGTCTTGCACTTTTCCTGGAGCGGGACCCCAGAAAGAAGCTGCAAAGCCCATACCAGTTCCATCAGTCACCCCTTCTTCCACTCTTTCCAGATTTGTGATGGAAAACACGTTCACGGTTCTCATCCCAAGGGGAAGATGTGCCAACAGACTCACCCAAGCGGTGAACCTGAACCTTAAGTACAGGCTTCCCTCCCAAGAACCAGAGAAGAAAGTTGATGCTTCACTGGAGATGGGCAGGCCGCGGGAAGGGGGTGGAGTGGGTGATCAGAAGGAATTGAGACCCTGAAGCAACAGCTGGAGACCCATGAAAAACGACGAACTTGGGGTGCCTGGGTGGCTTAGTCAGTTAAGTGTCTGCCTTCTGCTCAGTTTGTGATCCCAGGGACCCGGGATCAAGTCCCGCATCCGGCTCTCCGCTCAGTGGGAAGACTGCTTCTCCCTCTGTCCCCTCCGCCTGCTTGTGCGTTCTCTGTCTCTCTTAAATCAATAAATAAAATCTTAAAACACAACAAAACAAAACGACTGACTTCCCACAGTCTGGTCCCACCTCCACTGAACCGAGCCTGACCGATGACACCAGGAATGACCCTCCCACCAAATACCCACTCATCTGAGTCTGATGCAGCTCAGAGGGCAAGGCAGTTCAGGGCTCTCTGAATCACTTTCTGGGGTGGAGGGTGGTGGTGCTCACCTCAGAAGGGCTTGCAGGTTCCCGGTGGGTGGCACAGGGAAACCACGTCCGGTGGGTTCCCGGCACGTCACGCCCAGCACTTCTCTGAGGCGGCCAGGCCAGGCTGGCTGTCCCCTCTCCCACCCCAGAGCAGGAATGGAATTTGACTAGACACCGAGAGAAGCCACTGTGCCATTAGAAACCTCCACAGATTCCTATCAACACACCAGTGCTGTCCAAGAGAACTCTCTGTGCTGATGGAATGTTCTACATCTGAGTAGTCCCATGTGGCTACCAAGCCTTTGAAATGTGGCCAGGGTGACTGAGGAACTAAATTTTAATTTAAAATTAAAGAGCCATGATATTTAGTGATGGCACGTTAAAAAAAAATTAATTAGCTACATGTGGGTGATTACTGATACCGAATCAAACACGAGACATCCTACCCAAATCCTCTCCTAGGCAAGGCGTGCCTTCCCCTGGACCCTCAGGTTCACCCCAGACCTCGGGCTGTCATCTACGGCATGCTCCAGACTCTGAATTCCGTGCACGCTGACCCAAATCTTGCCGGCTTGTGCTTTTGTTCATCGGAAAGGCAGGGCAAGGTCTCCTTGTGGCCCTGTGGGGCTTGCCGGAGCTGGATGCAATGGAACATGGGGGCTGTGGGCCTCCGGAAGATAGTCCCTTGCAGGGGATGTGAACCCCAGCACTGGGCTCAGCCGTTGGGGCTCCCCAGGCTCTGCCAGGCACCTCTCAGGGAGCCCCACTTGGAGGCTGCCAACTCACAGGCGTCTAGTCTCCAGCAGCTTGGTTTGCAGACTGAAGGCCCAGCGGGCATCCCCGGTCTCTGAGACCCTTCCCCTCCAAGTGTTCAACAGCACTGCTGCTTGGGAAGCTACCACTCTGGCAGCTAAATTTAAAAATAATGACAGGACGCTGTTAGCAATCCCAGGACTGACACCGGGTTTCAGAGTGTGTTCTGTTTAAGACCCGGTTTGGCTTTGTGCTTGGTGTTCCTCACACGTTTAAAAATAGCGAGCCTAGAAGTGGCTAATGATATAAATTCAGTTTCTTTGTTTTAAAGCAATTCAACAGCATTTCAGAAAACTGGGGAGTCAGAGAAAGAAAAAGCAGCAATCATCCTGCCTCCCACTCAGCACCGACTGCCTTCTGTTTCTGCACCGAGTTTCTGTGACTCAGTGGGAACAGAACCACACGTGCACTTGGGCGCCCTGGCCGCCCTCACCCCCAGTTTGGTTTTTGCCAAACTTTAAGTCTAACTTCCAGCTCAGGCCCACTTTGGGAACACCAGCGGAAGGACTGGGAGACCACCCCCGCCCTCAGGACCTGGGAGTCCCCTGCGCCAGTCTATCTGAGGGGGTCCCATCGGAAGGCCCCACAGCCCCAGCCTGGCCAGAAGGAAGGACCGCACTGTGTGTGCAGAGCTGCAGGGGAGAGGTGTGGAGGGCTGGGTGTGCACACACACAAGACCAGCGTCAGGGAAGGGGAGAGTTTTCTAAGACCTGTGTGCGGTGACCCAACAATGAGCAGGCCCGGGAGCCAGAGGGTCTGACCATACACCGCTCTCAGCCCTGGAAGATTCCAACAAGACAGGGCATGCCGAAATGGAGATCTGTGAACTTGGAGGCCTCAGCTGGCTGGGTGCAGAGAGGAACCTTCTAGAGCAGGACCCGACAGTGTCCCCTACAACTCTGACGTCGCTCTGCCCCAGCACTGTGGAGCCTGCCCCAGGTCGAGACGTGGCTCCATGCCCAGGGAGGTAACACTTTGCTGGGCAACCAGCTGAGCTGTCCCAAGAGGACATGTGCACAGGAGGACGGCAGGGCTGTGGGTGGGCCCATGGCACCTAGTGGGGGGGTGCAGCATCTGGGCAGGCAAGACCCCCGCTGGGAGGGTGAGGGACAAGTATCCAGACTGGAGGTGGGCCTAGAAGGAGGGCCGCAAGGGTCCTGCCTCTGGGCTTTGGAGGCTGGAGAAGACAAGCTAAAGGACACAAGCCTCCCAGTTCACAGTGGTTTTTTTACTAATTATCCCTCACGGGGTACTACGTTTGTGATGCAATGGGGCACAGGGTTAGGACCTTGCAGAGCAGGGGAAGAGTACAGACAAGGCAGAATCCCCCAAGGCAACATGCTCTGATGCCCCAGGGTGCAGAGGTGATGCCCCGAGAAGGATGAGGAGCCTGCCCTGGCAGCCACAGCCTACAGTGACTTTTCTCCCTTGGGGCCCCTGAAACCCCTGCCACATGCCCCATTACTAATTAATAATCCTTGATCTAAGGTCCCACCCCAACCTCAAAAAGCAGGGATGATGTCCAAGTCTTCCCATGATTTCCACAACCCTTAAACCAGCACTGGACATACAGCAGGTGCTCGGGAGGTTATCTAACTGGCCTTAGTGACCAGGTCCTGGGTTCAGAGAGGGGCAGTGATCTGGTCTAGTTGCGCAGTAAGTCAGCTGAGCAAGCCCCAGGACCTATGAGTCCCCAGCGCACGGGGCCGCTCCTAAGTAGATCTCTGGGCTGCGGCTAGCGTCTGGGGGATGGGAGAGAAAGGGTGTTGAAAAGCTGATAATCAGGACACCCTCCCTTTTCCTGCTCCCCAGAGGGGTGCTGACGAGACACTACTGCATCAGCCTGTCCCACTTAGCCCACTCAGCACTTATCCCTCAGTGAGAGGCGGCCCTTCCACCCGCTGCTCCAGGGGGCCGGGATGCTGAGAAGGGAAGGGCATCCTTCCAAAGCTAACAGTGTCAGCATGCATTCCACGATCCGGGAGGCAGGAGCTTTATTTGAACAGCAGAGACGGGCCAGGCCTGGGGCTGCTGTTCTTTCTCCTCTGGAGGGTCTGAACAGGTGCCATCCTGCACCCGGGATGTGGGAGGATCAAGGAACTTGCACTAGTCACCACGGACACCCATGCCCAAATCAACATTCGAGGCCGTACCCTGGGGTCCTCAGCCTACGGCAGGATCACTGATCCCTATCATCAGCCACACAGGCAGGTGGCACTTCTACTCCAGGAGAATGGCAAGACTAAAACTATTCCCTCCCAAGGTGGGGACTGGAGTCCTGCTGGGGCTTTGCCCTGGGGAAGCCAAATGTGGGCAGAGGTTACAAGTACAGGTTTAGCTGCTGAGGAGGGAGCAGGTAGTATGGGGACTCAGATGGAAACCCCACCACTGACAAGCAGTTACATTCCCCCTCCAGCTCCCTGATGCTTTTCTGAAGGCTCGGTTGCTGGGTCCCCTGACCCACAAATTCTAAGTGAAGGGTCAGTGCCTGTTGGCTCTGTAAGGATGCTGGAGGAAAGGGGCTGAGAGCAGGAAAGGAGTTGATAGTCCTGACCCTGAACTCTGGCCTCTACTTACAGGACCCCAAGATTTCCTGCTTTAAACCTTTTCACGCTGAAAATGGCAAATATACCTATGTATGGTCAATGTGGTCGGGGAAACAGTGGTGTCAGAACCCACAAGGCTGTAGAACACAGTGCTCAGCAAAGGCCAGCAAGCAGGCCTGGAATGCTTTTGGGGTGCTAGGAGCCAATGGGTCCCAAGGAGAAAGTGCAGCCCCAAGGAGTGGCTGGTAGCCTAGCAAGATGGGTAGGACTGGTGCCAATTTAGGACTCCACAGTCTAAATGACGGGGCGCCTCTGCAGAGCTCTGGTTCTGGACACAAAGGCCTGGGTTCCGGCCATTAACTAGCTGTGTGACCTTGGTTATGTCTTTAATCTCTCTGCTTCAGATGCCTTATCTGCAAAATGAGGTTCCCCACAGCACTTATCTTGTCATTGCTGTGGGAGGGGGGTTGATGTGTGTGGTGATGGCCCTCGCCCAGCCTGTGGCTCCCTTTCCATCACCAAGTGCCAGCCACCGTTACTTCTGGTTACGGTTACACCGTGACTGTGGTCCTGCCCCCGCAGCCACCCTTCCCTGCAGTGACTTACGTTACTAGTGGATACAGACCTCGAGTTCTTGGTAAGAACTGAAAACTTGTGATGCTTCTACAACGTCTTAAAACACCTCTCCTCCCTCATGAGATGGCCTTCTGTCTATATGAAGGTCAACTGGGATCAAAGGGACGGGTCCAGAAAGAGGCCAAGACCACGCCGATAGTAGAGTCCAAATGACAGAGGCCACAGCAAGAATGTTAGCTTGGTCTGACCGAGAAGCCACCGAGGGTTTTCTCAGTTGGGGGTCACGATCTGAGTCTATGAAGACCCCTGACAGCTGACAACCATGACAATGGCCAGGACAGCTATTAGGAGGTGTGGTGGTCACCTTTCAACCTAACTCTCGGGGACCTTGCTTCCAAGATGACTTCCCTAATTGCCCCACTTAGCTCTAATTACTGCTTTACTCTCCTTCCCTGCCCCTGGTGAGCACAGTAACCTGGGGAAAGTTACATAACCTCCTAAGGACTGGGCCTTGGCTCCAGGGCTATCCCGGGAGGCCGGTTAGGTAACCACTAAGCTTCCTTCAGCATCCCAATTCATGATTCACTGCCAGGAGAGGTGCCCAGAGCTTGACCCTCCTCCCCCATCAGCCTCCTCTGCCAGCCTCCAAGCGGGGTGCTCTGGGCTCTGGAGAAACCAGCTAACAGCAGCTCCTTGGGTGTCAACACTTGGGGTGCGGGGTCCTGTGACAGGGCGACTCCCTGGGAGGCCTCCGATCCGTTCTGCTCCAGGTTCTGGACAGCCCTAAAAAAACCATCCTCCTTACAGAGCTTACAGTTGCTTCCATCTCGACTCCTGCCTCTCAGTCCCACTAAAACTCACTAGTTAGGGTGGGGAAGCTGCCACTTGAGGTGCCAGGAAGGCGTGTGCTGGGCAGGGTAGGAAATCAGGCAGACCTGGTTAGTGTACAGAGAATCAGTGCTCGGCACCCCAAAACACCACCATGGTTTTGGTTTAAAGGCCATTTAAAAGGGGATTTGAGACAGGGTGACAGAAGGCTTGGTAGAAAAATACTCCGGACCTGGGCAAGCAGAGCTGGTTTACCGGTAGAACTTAGTTCTACCGTCTGTCCCCACCCAGCTCCTCACCAGGCCTCAGTTTTCCTACCTAGCAAATGGGATGGTGTTTCACTGCCATACCTGTCAGGCCCAGAGAGGTCACAGGAAGGCACCTTGGATGAACGGGTCTGCACAGACCCATGGCAAGGCCCAAGGTGGGAATCTGGGAAGGGCAGGAAGCCTGTGTATCTGCGAGCTTCTTGGGGTCCTCCAGGTACTTCAGGCAACAATGTGCAACACTCCTGCTCTGTTCCCTGGGGCCAACACCCTCAGTCCACTGTGCAAGGCTCCCCATGACTGGAGCCCTGGGGGAGAAAAAGCCCAAGGTAGGCTCCAGCCGGGCCAGAGTGATCAGGTCAGGACATGCCCCTCTCCCCGAAGAATAGCCCGCCCGGCCTTTGCTCCTGTTCCTCAGCAGGCTCTGAAGGCCTCGACCTGTCTCCACAAGGGAGGGGCAGGGGTGTTGCTTGCCTCCCCCAGCAGGTCCACTTGCCTTCTTGGGTTTCTGCAGTCCTTGGTCTGAAGGCATTCCCCAAAAGGCAGAGATGTGGCTCATTCTCTTTGCAGCAGGTTTCAAACAGGTTTGGGCACATAGTATGTGCTTAGTAAATATCTGCTGAAGAAAGCACTAGATGGCTATTTGCTCTGCCTCAAGTTCCTTGAAAGCAGCAACCACGGTGAGCCTGGCCGGCTGGCCCCAAGTGGAGGCGGCGGGGGGGGGGGGGGGGGGGGATTGGTGGAGGGAGCAGGGGCTAAACAGATTGGCCTTGTTAATCCCAGGAGAAACAAGTTTAGCAGAAGTTTATGAAATATGGGATGGGGAGAGGAAGCAGGGAAGGGAGTTCCCAGAGATAAAGACCCAGAGAGGGAGAGCTGTTACAAGTTCCTCGAAGAGGGAAGAGACAGTAATAAAATGAATTTAAAGGCTAACTTGGAGCTGACAGCAGGGCCACAGCAAGTGACCTCCACCCACATTTTCTCCTACGATCTCCTGTGATCTCCACCCACCAAGATGGGTAACACTGTTCCCACTTTCCAATGGAATAGTGTGCTCAGGGTTGCACAGCTTGCAAAGGTGCTGGGACTTGAAAAGCCTGTCCTTCATCACTAGGAACCGTGGCCCCGGCTCGTGAGGCTTGAAGGGGAAAGCAGGAGCACATTTGATAATGGCATTCCCCTCCCCTCCTCCTTTCCACAATTCCCAGCCTATGAGGCCACGGGCCACAGTCTGGGCCTGGCTCAATGCACCTAGACAAGAGCCTTGATCTTCCAGAGGCCCAGCCCCTCCTGACTGGACATGGAAATGGAAGGCCCACAAGGCTCTCAGCATCCCCCTCGGAGCCAGGCACACCACTGGGCACCTGGAGCCCAACAGACATTGTGAGCACAGCAGTGGGCAATTAAATCCACAGGCTTTGTGCACGTGTCTGTAGACCTGGGCCGAGGGTGGGGAGACATGTCCCTGCCCAGGCAGGGCTCCTACGGTCTAGCTGGGCCTAATTTAATAGGCACTATGAGCGTTCTTGAGTGCATGGATGAATTTACTTGAGGGAAATGGAGTCCAGAGCTCGGCACAAACCAGCACCACAGGCAGAACTGGAATCAGGGTAGAATCCACTATTTCCTACACAGCGGTTCAGGTCCGAGTCTGTCAGCCCTAGCAGCAAGCACAAACAAAGGGAGGGACTTTGAACATGGTACTGGCCTGGCCATCAAGCACCCTGCTAGACTTTTCTCCTGGGGCCCCCTGGGGGGAGGGGAGAGAAAGCTTCTCCCTCCCAGGAAGAGCCTAGCTAAGCAGCTGCAGCCAGATTACACTGGGCCATGGGAGGTGACAACAGCCACAGTACACAATCCTGCCTAAATATTTCGACAGGAAACCCAAATATTTAGATGGAAAAGAGGAAAAATAGAAAAATAGAATGCACATTTCAAAGGCAATCAAAGGGACCTGTCTACCAAGGGCCCTCTGAAAGGGGAAGTGGGTGGGGGTGACTGCCCCCTACGAGGGTATAATTCTGACCCGGGATCCTTTGTGATTACCCACCATGTGAGGCCATCTGCACCTGGAATCCTCTAGAATAGGAAAAGTTTGATGGGGACCTGGGACGAGCCCGGGCCCTGCTGGACAGGAAGAGGGGGCCAACCTGCTATATGTTTAGATGTGGACCATTAATTCTTTTGAGGGGAGGGCTGTGGGTGAACTTGAAAGAAATAGGAAATGGTGGGGGACTCCACTAGGAGGAATCTGGTGGGTTTTACCATCTGTATCTCCATCTCCAGATCCAGAGCTCAGTCCGCGGTGGGGCCTGAAACAGCCATCAGAAACAGCCCCCCCACCCCGAGAGATGGGGCACAGGATTGGGAGCTAACAGGCAGCAAGTCACCAGCTGCATGCGCCAGGCACTCTGCCTAGTACGTTTCCATGGACTCTGTGGACATGAGGGAGATACTGTACTACCGTCCCATTTCGCAGATGAGGAGACTGACCTGCTCAAGGTCACACAGCTTGGTAAACATCCTGATAGCTAAGGCATTGAAGACACCATGCAAACCTGACCCTTTCCTGCCTCCAAGCCTCTGCTCCTTGTTTTTTTGTGGACTCCAGGTTCAAATCCTCATTCTTAATTCCTAGACGTATAGCCTCTAGGTTGAACCTGTGTGGTCCATTCTGTGGCTTTTACCAAGATGCAGTGCTGGTAAGAGCCCTTCCAGCAGAGGGCTGTGCATGGATTCATGAGTTGAGGCACCGAAGAGTTCCCACAGCCTATGGCTAAACAAGCGCTCGGCTCACACCATTCCTACCCCAACCCCTGTACTCCAACCTCTGGGCTGTTTCTCCACTCCTGGCTCTGAAGTCACCAGGGCAGGATGAATCTCAGCCTCTAGTTAGCCATGTAGACCCAGCCAAATCCCCTGGCCTCCATTTCCCTAGAAAATGGGCGTAACAGTAACATTTCCCCCACTGGACTCTTAAGGAGACAGTCAGAGAACCAGCCCAAGGCTGGCATGCAGTAAGAATTCGGCAGCACGCTCCCAGGCGCTGCTGGCTACACCACTATCTTTCCAGCGTGCCTTATATCCTGCTTCTTTAAATCTGAGAGTGAAGGTTCATCTCTCAATGACTGACACTCAGAACCTCCAGGTACACTTACCAATATCAACACGGTGATAGGTCCTTTTACTTTTCTTCCTCTGAACTGGGGGCTCCCTGAGGGCAGGGGTTATGTGTGGGTCAGACCCAGATCCCCTGCCAGCCAAGGGGTCCTACAGGCCTCAGGAAACAGGAACCAAATCCTCTGAGGCCCTGTGACCCTCGTCCATCTCTCTGGCCTCTACCATCTGCAACCCATCACTCAGCACCAGGACCGCATTTCCCTTCATTCCACCACTGTGACCGTTTCTCTCCCTAGTGAGGCTGAACTCCCGAGGGCTAAGGCCCCTGCCTGGTTTCTGAGGCTTCAGCACACACTAAAATGCTGGCTAGCAGGGAGGCCCTTCTGTGAGCCCACCCTTTCTTTTGCCCAGATCTCTGAAACTTAGGGACCAGATGAACCCCTCACCAAAAACCCAGAGGCCCCAGGCAGCTGTACAGAGCTGGACTACACCAAACGCACTTTTGCTTAAAGGGAAACTAAGGCATAATTTGGTCAAATGGTGGGGGGGGGGGGGGGGGGGCGCTGTGGCAGGGACCCAGACCTGATTGTCCAAGGGGCTCATGGTAAGAGGAGAAGGTGCCCTAACTGAAAGTTGGGTTTGGGGGGGGTTGCTGAGGGTTCTGTGGGCTTTGGTGGAAAAACCCATACTCCATCACATCAGAACAAGGAAGGGAAGAAGCATCCTTATCAGAACACCCATGGGGTGAAAGGATCAGCCCACAGAAATGCTGTTAATTTCGAGTCAAATACTCCACTTCTTTAAAGTTGCAAAGCCAGTGAAGGAAGAGGGAACTTTCTGAAATGCTGTTCACTCCCTTACTTGAAAATTACAAAAATTTGGTCAGTTCAAATTTCTTGGCTAAACCCAGAGGACTTCATCATCTGACCCTCACCCTCTAGCCCTGTGGCTGCTGCCCAGGATCATCAGGCAGTTTTCCTCCTCCCTGAGAGCTGTGGGCAAGAAAGATCTATACACCCCCCCCCCACCTTATTTGTTCAGCAACTTAAAAATCTCACTGATGCACACCCAGAAGAGGGACTCTGGATCATACGGTTCCACTTCTAATTTCCTGAGGAACCTCAGCACTGTTTTCCATAATGGTTGCACCATTTTTCTCAAAGAGACAAATACTCTGTGATTCCACTTGAAAGGTATTTAAAGTAGCCAGACTCACAGGAACAGAACATAAACTGCTCATTAGCAGGGACTGGGGGAGAAGGGACACGGGAGCTGTTTAATGGAGGTAGAATCTGTTTTGCAAGATGAAAAACTTCTGGAGATCTGTCTCACCACAGCGTGAATATACCTAACATGAAGGAAACGTACTCTTAAAAATGCTTAAGATGGGGAAAAAATGGATATGATGGTAAACTCTGTTATGTGTTTTTTACTGCAATTAAAAAAAAAAAATTGGTTGACATTTCTTCTGCTTCAGGAAGGTCCTCCTGATCCTGTATGAGCCAGACTTGTGTGGGCAGCCCTCTCCCAGTGCAGGGGTGTCTAGGGATAGTAGCAGGGTCAGTGGAACTAACATTTAATGAGGACTGACTATGTGCCCAGCACAGGTCAAGGCAAGCAATGAGGGTGCTATTGTGGCCTGCCTTCCGAGACCAGCCCATAACCATGACTCACGGCAAGGATGGGACTCTTGCAGCAAAAGCAAGGGCCCCGCGGTTGGTGGGGCGAGTGGTCCTTGGAGGGCAGCGTGTCAACCCATCCCCGGGGAGGGTGGACAGGTCAGGCCTCCTCTGTCCTATTCAGAGAGTCCCGGAGAACTTTCACTGAAATCTCCAAGGACCCTCGCCTTGACTTGCTCCACTCTCCAACAGGCAAACCTATTTCACTTGGTTTCTTCTGGTACCCAGCATGCTTGGCCTCTCTGTATCACCCAGTTCTGGCCATATAGTTCTTCAGCACTGGTCCGATCTAGCAATCCAATTTGTAGAAAGACTCTCTTGGACATTCTGTCTCAGGAGTACGGCTCCTCTGTTCCCCAAAGCCTTATACTTCCCTGCTCCCCACCCCCACCACACATAGAGTTCAGAGGCTGAGCCCAATCTGACAGCAAACAGCCAAGTTCAAGATGAAAGCCCTTGGCCTGAGGTCAGAGCCAGCCAAGCACAGCATCCAAAACTGGAGGACTGTTTCTTTTAAACGCCAAACTATAAATAGGGCAAAATCCCAGGAAAATACTTAGACGCAACAGTCCTCACCTCCCTTGCACCCCCTCCTATAGGACTCCCCCCACCTCCACTAGAATCTTTCAACACTTGCTAATTCCCACCGTCTGAGAAGTCTCTAATACCATGCCATCTGTAATGATCCTAAGGGTTCTAGTAAAACTCTCCAAACAATGCAATAAAAATTCACTTTAACTGTTGAAACTCTAGAGCAGTTAACGGAGGCAGATTTATCGATTTAAGAACTCTTGTTTTGGGGCGCCTGGGTGGCTCAGTGGTTTAAGCCTCTGCCTTCAGCTCAGGTCATGATCTCAGGGTCCTGGGATTGAGCCCCACATCGGGCTGTCTGCTCAGCAGGGAGCCTGCTTCCCCCTCTCTCTCTGCCTGCCTCTCTGCCTACTTGTGATCTCTGTCTATCAAATAAATAAATAAATAAAAATCTTAAAAAAAAAAAAAAAAAAAAAGAACTCTTTTTTTTTTTTTTTTTGGCGGCCCTCAACTTTGAGAGGAACATCAACAGACAAGCCATGAGGAGGGGACCTCCTCCTTCCAATTCCTCTCAAAAACCCGACTTCTCTACTTTCCACTTCTCCAGTTCTAGACAGGGAGGACCCAAGTTCACACTACTGACGTGGAAGCCTCCGTGATCTTGGATAATCAAAAGATCTATTGTGTTCCCTTTACTTACAAAGGCAGTTAAGCAGACCAGTGTGCTTTACCACTTCCAACAAGGCTTGAAACAAAAGAGGTTTTCATGTTAACCCTCAATTCTCAAAAAAATTCAATTAAGGTGCCCCATTCTCAGCATTTTGGACAGATATAACTTTAGCACGTAATCCCTGGTAATATTTTCAAATTTTGGGAGGACTGGTGTTAGTGACTTGAGGTCAGACCTTTAAAATTGTTATCACCTCTCCTGGTATAGATGGGAACAGGTATGTTAAGAAGGTTCTAGGAAATAAAAGGAGAGAGGTCTGGCACACATGGAAAACTTCCAATTAGGATAATGCAGTTTGAAGCTGAAGGCGGCCAGCAGGATCAGAAAGGCTTCTGGGAACTGGTCAGATACATGAGAAGTCCAGCCAAACCCAGAGGTAGGGATGGGGCATCCAGTAGAAGGCAGGGTCTGGAGCCACCCCTACCACACCCCTAGGAGACATGGGGGAATCTGGAAAGCCACAGCAGGAGCACCTACTCGCTCCTCCCTTCTTCCTCTCAAACCCTCCTAATTTCAAGACCCTACTTGAGGTCATCGCCTCGATGACCCCTGACCCCTCAGGCTGGTCCTGGGGGCCCTCTCGAGCCACCCCATCCTGGGGAGTTTACTCATCCTTCTTCCCAGAAGCGAGTTTCAGCCTGGCGGGTGTCTTAATCCATCTTTGCACTCCCAGAGCCTTGCCTAGTGCCTGGCACACAGTGGGCCCTTAGTAGACACCTGCTGACTAATTCTCATGTACTTCGGAATACAGCACAGTGTGAAATCCGACTCTGTGCCATATAATCCTGGGCAAGTTATATATCACTGTTCCCCTCTATAAAAGGGGGTGGTCACCAAGATGAAATTAAAATAAGAACATCTATAAAGTACTTATTGGAAGCTCTGGTGCACAGTGAGTTCTCAGATCCTTCCTGTTTATGATCACCACACACCGGAGGTGAAGGCTGGAGAAGGTTCACTGCTCCCCTTTACCCCAACCCGTTGCTTTCTTGTGCTGCCAAGGGAGGGGCGGACTGAGGCTTACCGCAGTCACAGAGGAGGTGCTGGCTTGGCCAGGCCCCACACAGGAGGCCTGTGTGCCAATGCCTGTTCTAGCGGAAAGAGAAAATAGAATTCCCCAGCCGGCCAGAGTCCACCTGAACCAATCCCCGCAGCTCACTCACAGACTAACCAGTCAACAGCTTCACATGCCCGAGGTGGGCAAAGGTGCACAAGGAATGGGCTCTGGAGTGCTCCTGCGGTGTCGCCAAGGCCATTCCAACCTCCCAGAGCTTTGTTTCCTTATCTTAATACGTAAGATTGCTGTAAGGAGTAACTAAGGCAGGTCAAACGCCTTGTCACTGGGTCACCAATAAATGCTAACAACAGCGGGAGGCGTGTCAAGTCACACCCAAGTCACACCTGCCCGCATCTTGCCTAAGGCTTCTGCTTGACCTGGTCCTCACTAGACCCTCATTTTGCAGGTGGGGAAAGAGGCAAAGTTAAATGGCTTGATGGGAAAATGGCCAAGCCAGATGGCAATACCAGCCTGTGCCCTCTCTCATAAAATGCACATGCTACCCACAATGCCCAGTGCACGAGGCATTCAGTCAATGCTAACTGCCCTTATGGAAACCGCTGCAACTTAGGAAGAGGCTGGTGGAACAAGGCTTGGGAGCAAGGTTCCAAAGTGGTTCTGAAGGCAGGAAGGAGGGCGACCACGTGCTCTGAGGCCAGTGGGGGTGGGGAGGTTTGAGGTTTGAGAGTTGGCCTTCAACCACAGCTTGTACAGGGAGGAAGCACATGAAACTTGGGGTCTATTTCCAAAGATCTAACGAAAGGTGAGGGGTGTGTTGCGTTAACTCCCTTCGCATGCTTTTGAAAGCACAAGCCGTTTCCAGGGTAAGAAAAACCCCAGCCCAGACTGCACCCCCCTCTTCTAACAACCCCTCCCAAGAGCCCACCCCAACCCCAGGAATTCCTAGCCTGGGACTTCTTTAGGATTACAAAGGGGATTCAGAACCTGACAAAACACAGAACCTCAGGTGGGCCAGATGGGAAAGAAGTTTAAGTTTTCAAAGACTGAGTCTTCGTGTTTTTTTTTTTTTTCCCTTAAGCCAATTTCCTAGGGCTGAAGGCAATGCTTCAAGTCAGAACAGAAAGCAGAGCCAGGCAATTTCTGCAGACTAAAAGTGACGCTAGCAAAATGCTTCCACTGGTCAGTTTTCATTTCTTGGGTTTTTCCTATGATGGGAGTAGACTCGCCCAGTTGGAAAAGGTTTGAGAGTTTTCTGGCCAAGGATGAGGACAGGGCTGTCCATAATCGTCTCCAAATCAGACTGGCCTGATGCTCAAATCTAAAAATTATCTGCGCACTTCTGCGGGGCCATCATTGGCGGGTTTAAGAGGACCTCCAAACAAGAAGCACAAGAAGCATTTTGTTTGCTCGAACACCTTAGGAAAGCTGTTTAACTTCCAAAGCTACTACCACCAGCTGCACCCGGCTGCCTTACCCTGACCGCCCCCCTTTCCCCTCTCCTTGGGTTTTGAAGTTTATTTTCCCACATTCAGCCTTGAATTCTTTCCTTCCTTCCCCTGCTGTGGCGAAAAGGGAAACACTTCGAGGGCAGCTTGATTCTTCATCACCCGCGCCTGCCCTCTTCCCCCTCTAAACAAAGCCCTGGAAGAAACTAAACAACAACTAGTTCTCCGGGGAAATTGTTTCCTCAAGGGAAATTATAAAGTGACCCCTCCCCAACGCGCACACACAGGGCACGCATTGGAAGGCGCTCCTGCTATGGGGTGAAACCACACAACCCTCTGAGCCCATGCTCCCCACCAAACCTCAACCTCTCCTGGGCCCCCACTCTGGGGATGGCTACAGGTCCAGAGACTCTCCCCACTAAAATCCAACACCAAACCTGCCCAACCTCCCCTCTTGCTGGCCTCTGGGAGGTCAAGTCTGTACTTGACCAAATGCTGGTAAGTACTTATATGCTCATGTGTGTGAATGTCCATTGATTTCAGGACAAAAAGGAAGTGGCCAAGGCAAGACCTGCTCATGTGCTCCACAGCGTTCAACTTCCCAGCCGTCCAGGGCAGGGAAGACAGATGAAGACCGGTTCGTTCTCATTTCACATATGGGGAGATTTGAGACCGGGTCAAATGAGACAACTAAACAACCATAACACGTTGGGGGCCTGCTACAGATTAAGTGTTTGTTCCATCAAACCTTCTTTCTGGCATCTTTCGCCCCCAAGAGAAATCTAACACCTTGGACAATCTCCCTCTAGTCCACCCCACAATCTAGAACCTTCACCAGCTCTTATATCCAGGTTCTGGTCCTTCCACTGGAGGGATGCCATTAATGCAGGCCAAGAGGATGGATGGTTAAGGCCAAGGACCTCTGAGAAACTGGAGCATAGGGCCCTGGGTCCCCAAACAGACTCAAGGTCCCAACCAGCATGGTCAGCTCCAGTTTATCCCAGTGAGGTCAAAGCCATCCATAGAACACAGGGAGAAGATAAGAGGCTTTCAATCCAAACACGGAGAAGAAACTACCCCCCAACACCTCCCATTCTGCTCAACCTCTCCTTCCCCCTAAAAATGATCCCCAGCATTTTGTTCCTTTGTTCAAGCTGCTACTTTCACAAACTTTAACTCCAAGCCTAGGGGGAGGAGGGGGACTGTCTCCGAGAGATAAGCCCTGCCGGAAGCGTGAGCGCGTCCCCAGCATTCCAGCCATCGCCCCCCACCCCCCATCCAGGGTGCTCTGGTAGGACAGAGCCCCCTACCTACTTCCTGAGGGGGTAGGCTTTGCTCAGGCTGGGGCTGGGGCGGACCCTCCACCGACTCCGCGGGGGCTCACATTCGCGAAGAAAAACCGCGCGGGCGCGGCACCGGCCTGGAGCTGGGAGGTGGAGATGCGAAGGAGTGGCACCCGGCTCGCCTCCCGAACTCCGGGAGCGTCTCCAAGTGAAGATAAATGCCTTTATCCGCCCTCCAGCCCCCTTCCAAGCAGGGACGTACCCGCACACTCACACCGAGCCACCACGAAACCTGGTTCACTCGGGGGGTGAACCTCAACTTCTCTCGGGACAAACCGGGTTCCCAAAGAATCTCGGCGCCTGGGTCACTCCGGCGTCTACCCGTGAACGACAGATCCCAGCAGCCAGACCCATGCGAGACATCCTTTCCTGCCACCCCCAGGACTACCCACGGGGACTGTGGGTTATCCAAAGCTGTGAAGGGCAGCCCTTCAGCACTCCTGACTCTCTGGCCGGCTCTAAGTATGTAGGGGCACGGACGGCGGCTCACCTGCAAGATCTTGTCCAGGCCCTCCTGGCCCAGACACGGGAACTCCTTGAGCAGATGCAGTTTCTGTGTATAGTAGTTTTTCTTGGCCTCTTTCCAGTGCGGCTCCTCGAGCACCTCGAAGATCGCTGCCCCGATGGCCAGGTAGAAGATGATGGCCGAGGTGAGCAATGGGCCCCGGTCCACCATGGCTCCTGAGCGGCTGCCTCCTGGAGAAAGCCTCCCCTAGCCCCAGCGGCTCCCGGTCCACGCGCCCTCCAGCCTCTGCAAACAGCTGTTTGAATTTGGAGCTTCGCATGCGCAGTGTCCTATTCCTCCACCCCCCGGCGCCGCTCCCCGGACAAAGTTGCTCCGTCAAATTGGGCCACCGAGCGCGGGTAACTGTACGAAGCTTTCCTCCCGCAGGCGGGGTTGCGGGGGGGGGGGGTGTGGGAGGCGGGCGGACACCAAGGTGGGGGCCAGGGGGCCGCCCTGCCTTGCGGGGCTGAAAGGAGCTGGGAGGGAGTGGAATTAAGGCCAGACTCTGTGGAGACACGTGGGCCGTCCTCCGCGAGCTAGAGCAGTGTGCGCTGCGCCCGCCTCCGCGCGCCTCTTTAACCAGAGCCCCGCGCCTGATTCCCGTGGGGGAGGGGCCCGCGCAGGCCCCGCCTCCTCGCCTGCACCGCCCGCCCCCCCCACCCCGCGCAGGCCCGGCCCTGCGCAGGCCCCCAACGAGGTGCGCGCTGCGCAATTCGGTGCTCCGTGCGCTCCCGGTGCGGCCGCCAGGGGAAGCTGCGCGCCCCGCGGTGCCACAGGGGTTGGGGTCTCCGGGGCTCGCGTTGGTGTTTTGTGCTGATGGTATTAACTAAGAGGAGTGTGTACCTATTGATTAGGGTCGGGAAGTTAGTACTATTCTTACTTTCATTGTAATTCAACTTCCATGCTCTGACGTTTCTGCCAAGAAAGTTTGATTGTCTCGGTCTCTTTCTCTTATACGCTCCTGTAAACCGGGTTGGCGGCGGCAGCGGCGCTGGGCGGTAAGACTAGAAAGGGACTGGAGAGACTGTAGAGAATCAGGATAGCAGGAGCTAATCCAGCCACAAAGGCGAGACTCCCCGCTCTTGGCCCATTCTCACCTGCCTTGGTGAGACCCCCCACATTGAGAAGGCGCTGTTGAGGCTTCATTCTCGTAGGTGCCTATTCCGCAACCCTCATCTACACCCACACATGCGCACTCATCCCCACTGTTGGGAGATATTTTCTTCCTAATTCCTTCTGAGAGACGATATTTAACTAATGCACCCTATAACGGTAAAGTGACTGCTGGGGGAGGGAATCTGGATTGTTCAAGGACATGTCCCTGGACTGTTACGTAGGAGACACTCAATAAGCATTTGTGCAATGAAGGAGTGAATGAATTTGTTAAGAACAGCCGCTGAGGACCTCTCTCACTCATGGAGGGGCTGAAAACCCCAGGGAGTACCACATCCTTTCCATGCATCACGATCCGGGCCTCTAATTATACCAACCTTGCAGTGAGGAAACTGAAGTCGTATTGGGTTAGTATATTAAAAATTTCCAACCAACAACAGCCAGAAATTGGAATGGCACATTCCAGTGCTTGGTACCAAGAGGCTGGCCTTGACCCTGTGGTGGCCTCTGTGGAGGCAAGTGTGGCAGTGAGCCAAATTGGTGCACTGCCTTTAGCCAAGGCCATTTTTCCCCCATGGGGATGGCGAGGGACTTTGTTCAGGTGTTGAGAGTTAGGACGTTTTTTCTTGGGAGGGGGGGACTGTGACATGTCCAAATTGGGCGGGGGCAGAAGGTCTAGGGAAACAGGTGTGAAGGGTTGATCTGATTTAGTGGATGTTTCTATCCCTCCTTTATGGCCCCCTGTGTGTGTCTCCAGGAGGCAGGGCAGGAAGTCCCATGTTTCCTGATTTGGTGTCTCTGGGATTTAGGGAGCCAGGTCCCCACAACAAGGCCTTTCAGTTGCTCGCTCTGGAGCCCAGCCACTCCCCAGCCAGGCCTGGGCCCTACCCCAGGCAGACCACTGTTCTGTAATTCCTGTCTGCCTCCTACTGAGCCTACAGTCCAGCTCTGCAGTCCCGCCGTCCAACCCTCAGCCCACAGAGCCCCCAGTCTTCGGTCCCGGATCCCCTGTGTCTCCAGAGAAAGTCAGGGACTGTGGTGTGAACCGTTCATCCAGAGGGGGGTGGGGGCAGTTTGGGAGGCCCCAGGCTCTCTCTGTGTTTGGAAAATTCTCCACCGTTCCTCTCCCACCTCCAGTCTGCGTTCTTTTCCTAAGAAAATAAAGGGCCTCTTCCTATTTCAGTTTCACTGTCTCACCAAAACACTGCAGAATGCTTTGGAATGAATCAGGTTTTATTCAAAGTTTTAAAAATTTCTAGTTTCTCTTATTCAGAGTTTTTATAATTTCTAGTTTCTCTATCTTTCCACCTTACCTATTTCTCCCTTTCCCAGCTTTTCTCTTGCCCTCAGTGTGGTGCTCGCTGTCTCCTCATCTCTCCTTCTGTGATCCCATTCCTTACCTTTCTGTGTCTTCCTGAACCTCTTGACTTAGCTCTCCATTCACGCACCTCTCTCTCCTTTCCCGGGCTCCTTCCAGAGTGATTGTGCTTCTCCTCTCCCCTCACTTCCTCCCCCCTCCCAGACCCCATCCATACATTTGGGTCAACAATTTCTGATGGAGATCGGGAGCTATGGCCATTCTCTAAAAGCAGCCAGTGGGGGCTTTTGGAAATATAAACTGTCCTGGGACCAATGAATGTTTAGACTACTTGAGCCTTGAGGATGGAAAAGTAAAAGTAGGTAAAAGGTGGGGGAGGGGTATTTTCTTCCACAAGCTGATGTTGGGAAGCAAGAATTTCCTGTGCCCTTCTGGGTCCTTCTAGCTGGACTAAGAAAATCAAATTGACATGAGACAGATGAACAAGAGAAAATCCAGTTTAATTTCATATGTGCAGGGAATCCACAAAGACATGGAAATTCCAAAGACAGTCTGGCAAAATGAGGTATACCTGTCATTTTGGACTTAGAAGACAGGGGTAGGGGTCTTGGACTTCAAAGGGAAGGATTGCAATTCACAGGAAGATGAAAAAGAGTAAATGTTTGGTAAACAAATGTTTGCTAGGTCACTCAGAAACAATGAGACATAGAGGACTTTGATCAAACAGGCCTTGCCAGATTCCTCTGTCCACCATAGCTAGTTCATAGTGTAATGTAGATATCTGTGGTGATAGCTCTCTTCCTGGAACAGATCCTCTATCTGAATTCTTTTTAGGCAGTTGAGGGTGAAGGTAAAGAACCTTTCCTGAATCTGCTGGGTTTTGATTGCTTTTTAACTCAAAATAATCTTTACGTTGGCATCAAGTGGCCCATCTTGGGGTGGCCTGCCCTTGGCCCCTACACTGAGGCTATGTTTATGGCTGATAATCATTTCAGAGTGCCATCTTTTGAAAGTTAATTAGCTTTGAGAATGGAGTTGAATTTCACATTGATAGCAATAGATCATTAGTGCCCTCTGGAAGAGCAGATCAGCTTTTCCCCCCCAAGTCATGCTCTGGCCACAGAAGGATCCACACTTACTTTTTGTTTCTTCCTTGGTTCAATTTTAGGGGAAGGGGTTATCCTCTTGGTGAATGAATGTTTGATAATACTTTATTTCTTTATTTTTTTTTAAGATTTTATTTATTTATTTGTTAGAGAGAGAGAGCACAAGGAGGGGGAGAGGCAGGCAGTGGGAAAAACAGGTTCCCCACCAAGCAGGGAGCCCGATGCAGGACTCCATCCCGGGACCTTGGATCATGACCTCAGCTGATGACAGATAGCTTAGCCAACTGAGCCATCCAGGTGTCCCTTTCACAACACTTACCACTTTATTTCTGTTTAGGAATATTTCCGTTGATATTCTGTTTTGGGACTTCAAGGGGAATAATTCCCCTCTGAAATGCACATATGATCTAAGGAGACATATGAAAAGCCATGAAGAACATCAAAGTGGTTCAACATCACAATCACTTGAAAACCTTGTTTCCTTAGAAGAAGCTTGGTAGCTGTCAATTCAAAAGTTCAAAAGGTTTGCTTTCATTTTTGTTCCTGTCATATTGCTGGAAGGGTAGACAGTTTTAAATGTCATATAAAATAGCTTGCATTATGAAAGATTGTCAATTACTTTATAAACTTGCTCTATTTCTAATGGCTCATTTAGAAACCTGGGGAAAATATCTATTAAATTTTCATGTCTACTAATCTCCTGGTTCGTCAGTTAGAAAGGTTCTGAGAAAGGTAAATCAGAAAGTTAGAAAGGTAAATTCAATATACCCAATAAGAAAACCTTCATATTTTATCCTAGGAAAAACAAAATAAAATCACAGAGCAATAAAGTTGTAATGAAAATGGTGTGTACATACAGTGGAATATTATCTAGCCTTTAAAAACAAGGAACTTCTGGGACACCTGGCTCAGTCGGTTAAGCATCTACCTTTGGCTCATATCATGATCCCAGGGTCCTGGTATTGAGTCTCACATCCAGCTTCTTGTTCAGCAAAGAGCCTGCTTCTCCCTCTGCCTGTTGATACCCCTGCTTGTGCATGTGCTCTCTCTCTCTCTGACAAATAAACAAATAAGATCTTAAAAAAAAAAAAAAGTGACCTAAAGTTCTCTTTATTTAAAAAAAAAAAAAAGAAGGAACTGCTGACACATGCTTCAACATGGATGGACCATGAGGATGTAATGCTAAGGGAAATAAGCCAGTCACAAAGAAGACAAACACTGTAAGATTCCATTTATTTGAGGCATCGAAAGTGGCCAAACTCTTAGAAACAGCTAATAGAATAGAAGTTGCCAGGGAGTGGGGAGTGGGGGAGGGACAGGAAGAGCTGCTCAATGGATATAGAGTTTCAGTTTCATAAGATGAAAAAGTTCTAGAGAATTTGCGGCAGAACAAGGTGCATGTAATTAACACTACTGTACTGTCCACGTGAAAATGGTCAAGAGGGTAGATTTTATGTTATCTGTAAAATTTAAGGTAAACACAGACACACACACAATGAAAATCAGTGAAAATCAAACTTGGAAATTCAAGGTGAGATATTTGAAGTTACAAGGATTAGCCAGCCGTTGAGGAGAGAGACGTGGCTAAGTGGCCGGGAATTAGTGAGTAATTAACCTTCAGCAGGGTTTCAGTTACTCTTAATACTGAAGCTCCATGTCTTTCATTCTGAGAGCTTGTAAAGCTGTGGAAAAACATGACCTTGTAGGTTAATAACAGAGCTCAAACACCAATGCCGGATTTTTGGTCTTGGGAGATTTCAGATATCTCTGTTGCCATTTCAAAGTCTTTTCCTTAAAAAGGGAGCAGGACAGTATGAGAATTTCACTGTTGCCGGACAATGTCTGAAACTTGTGTGGTCAGGAAAAATAATTCTGTAAGAAGCCCCCCGCCCCTGTCTGGCCAGTTCATGGGATCATTCAGAGAAGTTCTTTATCATTTTTAGAGTTGGCATAGCAGGGCATGAGTTCCAGGATTTAACCCCAAATCTTTCTATCTGACTGGCATGATGTCTGAAACCCCATATTCGACACTCATGCCTTTGTGTTACGTGTTATCTTCTCCCTAAGACCTCTTTTTTTAATTCCACGAAAAGGATGTGGCACTAAGACTCTAACACTTGCAGCGCCTGGGTGGCTCAGTGGGTTAAAGCCTCTGCCTTCTGCTCAGGTCATGATCTCAGAACCCTGATATCTAGCCCCGCATTGAGCTCTCTGCTCAGCAGGGAGCCTGCTTTCTCCTCTCTCTGCCTTCCTCTCTACCTACTTGTGATCTCTGTCTGTCAAGTAAATAAAATCTTAAAAAAAATAAAAGACTCAAACACTTTACTTCTGTGGATCTTTCCCTTTTATTGTTTTGTTTTCATGACTTTGAGTATCTGATCTCCTCTGAAAAAATGCATCCATGCACTAAACCCCCAAAATGTTTACACAAGTTCTGGCGGTTTCAGAGGGACACCCCATCCTCACCTCCCACCAGTGCTGCCCCTGACTAGCCAGCTCCTTCAACTCCTTGGACAGGGAGGTTTGGGTGATTGAACAGAGCTGTTTGATGAGGAGAGTAGAAGAAGAAGAGGTGAATGGAGGCGCACCTGGGTGGCTCAGTCAGTGAAGCGTCTGCCTTCGGCTCCGGTCATGATACCAGAGTCCTGGGATCGAGCCCCTCATCAGGCTCCCTGCTCAGCACGGGGTCTGCTTCTTCCTCAAGCTTGCTCTGCTTTCCCTGCTTGTACTCTCTCTTTCTGACAAATAAATAAATACAATCTTTAAAAAAAAGAGAGAGAAGAAAGGGAAAGAAAGAAAAAGGTAAGTGGAAAGAGGGGCAGGGCACCAGGCAAATTGACTATCTCTTTTACTTTAATATTTTATTTCCTTATTTGAGAGAGAGCACAAGTAGGGGAAGCAGTAGGCAGAGGGAGAGGGAGAAGCAGGCATCCGCTGAACAGAGTGCCTGACGTGGGACTCAATTCCAAGACCCCAGGATCGTGACCCGAACTGAAGTCAGCCACATAACCAACTGGGCCATCTAGGTGCCACCAAGATTTGACTATCTTTACAAATTTACCTATAACAATAATAGTAAGACTCTTTTATTTTTAAGATTTTATTTTTTTATTTATTTGACAGAGAGAGAGAGAGAGAGAGATCACAAGTAGGCAGAGAAGCAGGCAGAGGGGGAGGGGGAAGCAGGCTCCCCGCCGCGAAGAGAGCCCAATGCGGGGCTCGATCCAAGGAAGTAACCCAAGACCATGACCTGAGCCGAAGGCAGAGGCTTAACCCACTGAGCCACCCAGGCACCCCAGTAAGGCTCTTTTTATGTGTTCACTATGTGCTAGATATTTAATGAACACAAAATGAGGTAATGCAGATAAATAAAGCATATTATTATTATTATTACTATCTTATTTAATGGTTGCAATAACACCACAGGGGGTTATTAGCCCATTTTACATATGAGGAACCTGAAGCTGGAAGAGGTTGAGTAACTTGCTTGAGGTACCTGGTACAGGGTGACCTGAATCTGCAGTCCATGGCTGCCGGTCCCCATTGACCCGAGCACATGCTGTCACTACCCACCCCTCCATGGCCACCTCTGGCTCCCCCTGAAGCCTCCTGGGTTCTTTCTGGACTGTGTATCTTCACCCTGCTGGCCTATCCTGTGTATCCTCCCCAGCTTCTTGAGGGAGTAACTGGGTGCACCTTCCGGTCCTTTGGGGCTACCTCTCTTGTCTCTCTGTCCTGCAGGGAGCAACTTCCTACATAGCCTGCAGTATTTCTTTTGGACGTTGTGGGCTGTCCCTGCTGATCTCTTACAGCCTGCTCCCTTTGCTGGTCACCCTGAACACAGAAAAGAGCTTTGGAAAGAAGAAGAAATTGTCAGTGGGGTCAATTGTTTTCTGCATGTAGAGATGATACTCCTGTATTGACGCTGCCAGTGTCTTTGGGCATCTGTTTATAATGTCTCATATTCATGCATTTATTTATTCATTCATCCATTCTTTCATGTTTTTTTTTCTAAAGATTATATTGATTTATTTGTCAGAGAGAGAGAGAGAGAGCACAAGCAGGAAGAACAGCAGGTAGAGGGAGAAGCAGACTCCTTACTGAGCAGGAGCCTGATGTGGGACTTGATCCCAGGACCCTGGAATCATGACCTGAGCTGAAGGCGGATGCTTAAGGGACTGAGCCATCCAGGTGTCACTCTTCCATGTGCTTTTGAGCAAATGCTATGGGCCAGGCTCTGCGCAGAGCACTGTGGATTCAGCATAATGGGGCCCTGTCTTTGTCCCAAAGGGCCTTTGAATGACCAGGAGATAAAAGGGCAGTAAAAGTACACCTTGGGTTGGGAAGCCAGGGATTACAGAAGTGGGGGTGGGAATCAGTTCCATCTGGATAGAGTCAAGAGCAACTTCAAAGAGGAGCTGATCTTGATAGTCATTTTAGAAGCTAGGTAAGAGTTCACCAGGTGGACTGCGTGGGGGGATCAGTGAGAAATGTCGTGAAGGTAGAAAGCAAGGAGGTGGGCTGAGCAGCTGCAGGAGACTCACCAAGCCTAGCGCTCAGGGGAGGGGAGCCGGAGACCAAGTCCCCGAACTACAAAGAGATGGTATGTGTGTGTGTGTGTGTGTGTGTGTGTGTGTGTGTGTGTGCATGGATGCGCACATACGCTCAGGCAAAGGGTTCTAACTGTAGTCAAGAGGTCCATGGATAAAATTGAGAGGCTCCGTGAACTTAGATGTAGAAACATTTTACAACTTATTTTGCACTAATCTCCATCTGAAATTCTTTTTTTAAAGATTTATTCATTTGAGAGACAGAGAGACAGAGAGAGAGAGAGAGAGAGAGAGAGAGAATGAGCAGGGGAAGGGGCAGAGGGAGAGAGAGAATCCTCAGACTCCCCACTGAGCAGGAAGCCTGTGGAGGGGCTTGATTCCCTGACCCAGCTATCATGACCTGAGCTGCAATCAAAAACCAGCCGCTTAACCAAAAGCCACCCAGGCACTCATCTCCATCTGAAACTTACTGTCCAGTTCAATAAACTGCAGGCTATAAACATGGTAGCATTAGCAGCGCTTCAGACTTTTTGTCAACAACAGATAATCACCAACATCACATTTTCATACCCCACGAAATGGCAGTAGATATCTCAAAACATTGTTTCAAAATTATGTTTTTCTTAGCCCCATTGCTGTAACTTACAATGCCTTAATGAAAAAGCATATATAGTCCTATATACAATTTTTATCTTTAAGGACTCTTGGTTGCCTTCATAATACAGCACGTTGCATTTTATGCATTTAAAGACATTTTACTAGGAAGAAGTTCACAGGCTTCACGGGACAGTCAGAGGGGTGTGTGAAACAAGAATAAGGTTAAGCATTCCACCTGGGAGAGTTTTAAGCAGGCAGCCTTTAAGCTTATCACTGCAGCCTTTTCAAGAGTTCACCCAGGCAGCTGTGTCCTTTCGAAGGTGGGGACAGCAGCAGTCCTGGGAGGGGAGACAGGGGGGACCAGAAGGAAGGTAAGAACAGTGGCAGAGAGAGGCAGGGAGGACTCAGGAGATGTGAAGGGGTTGGGAGCTTTGTGATTTGGGGGCCTGTCAATATTTTTGGAACTCCCCTACTCCCTGCTGCTGTTTGCGGACCTGCTCCATTCTGGAGCACCCATGATAATCTCCCTTCCCTCTCGTATTGCCTGAACACAGCCTTTCCCCCAGCCTGCCTCCTCCAGCCTCCCTCAGCCATTGGCTGCACTAAGCAACCCCAGAAAGCCTCATTCAGACCCACTGTTCAATGCCTATGACAGCCCCTTCAGGGCCCCAGTGTGACCGTTCCCAAGGGATGTAAAGACCCCAGAGACAATTGGCTCCTTGTCCACCAGATGAAAGAGGGGCCTGAGGGCTGGATGAGAGGGGGATGGGGGGAGGGGAGGATGAGGAGGATGCCAAGGGGCAGGAGGAACTGGGATTCCTGAAATTTCTGCCTTCTGAGCTAGTGTCGTGAGTGAGCTGAGCAATAAACAGAACTTGCACATACATAGGACTTTGGTCTCAGAGCCCTGAGACGTGTGTTTCTGAGTGATGGCTCACCGGGCTCTGGGGCTCCAGGGGCTTGGAGCCCCATACCTTGTGACAGAACTCATTACGCTGAAGTTACAACTCATTGACTATCCTGAGGGACTGGAATCCCAGTCACAAAGCACTCCCCTCCTCAAACCAGCCACCCCAATCCTCTTGACCTTGTGTCAGGGACCCAAACTGACCAGGTCTGGAATAACCCTTGATGGGGGTTCTGCTCCCAGACCTTCTTACAGGTGACCATATTGGGGTGAAAGGACTAGTCCCTTCCCTATCTCCATCTTACTCTCAGGGCAAGGAGGGGACTAGTCAGAAGTGAGGCCATGATGGAAGTCACCCTTCCTGTGGACATCCCCCTCTCCCCCAGCCATATGCCAGGCGCTGGCAGTGTGTACTTCACAGACACATGGCAGTGTGTACTTCACAGTGACCCTCTAAGGTGAGCCTGACCAGTCTCCACATTTTACCTGTGAGGGAACTGAGGCTCAAGGAGGACAGTGACTTGTCCGATCTGGTGTGTGAGGAAGCCAGGATAGGAACCCAGACTGGTCTGCTGGCAGAGACCTTGGAGCACTTAGGGCAGGGCCTGAGGGAGTTTCTCTCCTCCAAAACCTGTCCCAATCCCTCTAAAGGCAGGCTTTTACCTGGGGGGTGGGCGGTCTTAATCTATCCATCCTTTCCCACCCCAATAGCTATCTGGTACCTCTATTTTTTTTTTTTATTATGGTAAAGTATACGTAATAGAAAACTGATTGCTTTAACCATTTTTTAAAATTTATTTATTTATTTATTTATTTATTTATTTATTTATTTATTTTAAGGATTTCTTTACTTGAGAGAGAGAGAGAGAGTGGGGTGAGAGGGGCCGAGGTAGAGGGAGAAAGAGAATCTCAAGCACATTCCCTGCTGAGCACAAAGTCCATCCATGCGGGCTCGCGGCTCGGTCACACAACACTAAGATCATGACCCAAGTTGATATCAAGAGTTGGAGGTTTGACCGACTGAGCCACCCAGGCTCCCCTAACCTGTTTTTAAATGTACGATTCAGCGGCATTCAATACATTCACAATGTCGTGCAGCCATCACTGTTATTCGTTACCAGATGTTAACATTTTTAAGGTGTAATAGGATATTGTGGCTTAAAAAGAAACATTTTCTTTTTAAGGATTAAAACGCTGAAAGAATCTTGTTGCTTCTCTGTTTCCCTGAGGCTTGAGATGAAGTCCCGTGTTCTTACCGAGGCCTCAATAAATCCAGGCTTCACCTTCCCCTCTGGCCACGTCTCCCACCATCTTCCCAGCCTACCCACATGGGACCCAGCCACCCTCCGTGCCAGGACGACCTTGTGACTTCCGTGGGAGGTTTAGCCTGTGTGGGTCCCTTTTTTTATAAGTGATATCTTACAAAGGTATTAATATAAAGACCAATACATGAACATCATATTTAAAACAATTTCTTCCACTGAAAAGTTTGTCTTTTTTCTTCTGGTTTTAAAATAAAAATGTTTTCATGGGCTCTTTGTAATCTGGTGGGCCTGGGACACTCTCCCAGCCACAGCTAATGGGTAAGTCAGCCCTGTTCCAGAATCTTCCGTCTCTACCTCCCCAAACACTCTCCTCTCTGTCCCTTCATCCTGACAAGCTACTCTTTCTTGGAGAAGGCTTCCCTGACTGCCCCAAGTCCCCAAGAGAGCTAGTGGCCCCCATCACAGGCACTCAGGCTTCCTGTACCCTGGCTTCATGAGAAGCATCACAGTTGAGAATCATATATTAATTTGTATGATTCCTTGCTCCATGTCTGTCTCCTCCACTAGATTGTACATCTCTATATCCCGGGCCCCTAACACAGTGCCCAGCATATGGTGGCATATCATGATAAATGTTTACTGAATAAAGAAATGCATCCGAAGTATAAAGAAACATCAGTTGTGTTTAAAAACATTGGAATAGGGGAGCCTGGGTGTTTCAGTTGGTTGAGCATCTGCCTTTGGCTCAGGTAAGAATCTCAGGGTACAGGGATCAAGCCCCGCATCAAGCTCCCTGCTCCGTGGGGAGTCTGCTGCTCTCATTCTCTCCCTCTGTCCCTCCTCATCACTCATTCTCTCTCTCTCAAGTGGGTAGATAGAATCTTTAAAAAAAGAATTGGAATAGGAAAGAGAAAAACGTCTGGAAAGATATAAAGCCAAAGGGTAACAATGTATTTGGGGGAGGTAGGTAGTAGAAGTTCAAAAGAGGGGTAGGTTTAAGAGGTTTAAGAATTTTTACATTTCTAAGAGACTAGCTCTTGAATGTTCTCATTTCAAAAAAGAAACAATAACTTTGTCATGTAATAGAAGTGTTCCCTACCCTACAGTGGTAATCACGTTGCAATATATAAATGTATCAAGTTGATAGGTAGTACACCTTAAACTTATTCACTGTTTTATATCAATTACATCTCAATAAAAAAAGTGATCCCCCCCTTGGTTATGCTTGAGTTCATTTTCTAGTTATTTCTCCATGAACATCTGTTCCTTGTGTATTTAAAATATTAAATGAAACAGCAAAGAAGCATTCTTTCCAGACAAAAAGAAAGACCCTACTGACTGCAAGCTCCTTGAGATATGGCTGTGTCTGTCTTGTTCTCAGTGGCATCCCTTGTGATGCACACATTATAGGTGCTCAATAAATATTGGATGACCAATGGAATGCGGATCTTCGAGGTCTGCACTGGAGATGGTGACAGCGAGGAGGAGGCGTCTGCCTTGCCCTGGTAAGGAGGAGATGGGCACGCTCTATGGTCAGCAGAATGGGAAGAGAGAGGGACCTTCTGGAGGTAGGATTGTCAGACTCAGATAGAAAGGATGCATTTTATCTGGACAACTGAATGCACGGCAAACTAGAGAATAAGGTGGAGAGAGTGGAGTGGGGTGGGGGTTGATAATGAGCTCACGCTGGGGCTTTTTACATGGAAGGTGCTCTTGACATACCTGGCAGAATCAGCCCGGAGGGCGGTGAGACCAAAGGACTAGGAATTTGGAAATTTGAAGAGACAAATTTGGGGGTCCCAGCACCCAGATGGTGGTTGTCTTCTTCCAAGTGGATCAACAGCCCACTCCTGCTCCCGGGCTGGAAACCCAAGATGTTAGCAGCATGGCTGGCTTCTGAGCTCTTAGAGAGGAAGAGGGAGCTTCACTGGGACAAGGAAGCAAACCAGTACCAGGGGCCAAACAGAAACTGAGGAGAACTGGATGAGCCTCTGAGCAGAACACTGGAACTGAAACAACTATCAATTACCCCCACTGAGTCAGAGTCCAGGTTGATATTTAAGAGAACAAACACATACGAACACGTAGAGGAGGCAGATCTTTCTGTTCAATAAAAATCACTGCTGTGACCCAGCTGAACTGTCCTGCGGCTCATGCCTGGACTGGAACCACTTCTCATTCCAGGTGCGTCCTTACTCTGAAATGGGCATATGAGTCACTTGGAGAAGAGTATTTGATTAGCAGAGATTCAATCAGACTACAGCTGTGGCCAAAAAGTGGGGCGCACCTGCAGGGCAAGCCTTCCCCACAGGCAGCCAGATTGCCAGGCACCCCATTAATGCCTGCTGCCTGCCAGTGTGCCCCAGATCTCATCATCAGGGGGCATGCTGCTGGGTGAAGGCATGGCAGCCTCTGCAGTTCTTACTGCAAAATGTGACCGTCCTTTCATGGTAGCACATCCCAGTGGTTAAGAACTTGCAGTACATTTATTCCCAAATCTCCTGGAGGGTTCATTAGGATCAGGACCCCGAGAGAAAAGAGTTTTCATGAGGAAATGGAAGGACAGACAGTTGCATAATTTGGTATGATGCAGAGGGTAGACTGCAGCTTAAAGGCTGTGGGCATGGGATGGGGATGGGGTACAGCATGGGAAGGGTCTGCGTGGACTATAGCTGTGCTGTTCTGGAACAGATGTATGCAGAGAACAATTGGGCTGATCCTGGAGTAGCTCACAGCCATCGAACCCTGGGCCCCTGTTGTGGGTTGTTCTCCTGTCCATGTATGCTCTGTGATTTTCCTCCAAATGTATGGAAAACCATTTCTTCTTCCAGGGACCTTTCTTCAAAATCCTGTATCCTTCAAATCTCTGGGCATCGCACGGGGCACATAGTTTGGGTGTTAATAAGTTGTCCATTGTTAGCTCAGAAAAGAAAGCTCTGCCAGAAGCCAAGCATCCAGCAGGTGTACTAGATCACCTCCAACAAATTCTTCAAACACCTACGGATCTGCAAATAACAAAGAGCTCCAGAAAGAGCTGCAGTCTTTACAAACAATGACTGGCTCTGCAAACACCTTCAAGCTCTTCAAACAGCTGTGTATTTTAAAGAAATTACAGTTTTCAACTGTGGTTTAAAATTTTTTAAACATTTACGGATGACAGGCTCTGTAGATGGGGGAGTTCTGCAAACATCTGTGGGATCTGTGAACAGCTATAGGCTTTGCAAAAAGTGACAGGTTCTATAAACACCAGGTTCTATAAACACCTGCAGTCTGCCAGCACCTGCATGTTCTACCCTGCAAGCAGCTGTAGGCTCTGCAACAGCTGGACACAAGCTGAAAGAGTACCAACTATAGCCCAAACCTGAGAATCCTATTACAGTTCTGGAAACTGATCGTGACTGATTCTTACAGAAGGAATAAGTATTAGGAAACAGATGGGAAGGGATGGGAGAAGGACAAGTAAATTCAATAAAAAGAAAAAGAAAAAAAAGATTATGGGCTCTGGGTGGGTTCACCTAAACATCAATGGAATCATTTTTGTTGTTGTTTAAGCTTTTATTTATTTATTAGACAAAAAGAGCACAAGCAGTGGGGGAGCCAGAGAGGGAGGAGCAGCCTCCCCGTTGAGCAAGGAGCCTGATGTGGGACTCAAGCCCACAACCCTGGGAGCATGACCTGAGCTGAAGACAGCCACTTAACCGACAGAACCACCCAAGCGCCTCCGCTGAGAATGTGCTGAGAATGGTGCTAGGCACCATGGGAAGCAGTGGGAAATGTGGAGAACGGTATGCACTCCCTGCTCATGGAAATCCAGACATCCTGCGCCGTTTCTAGTAGTCATCGAGAATACCTGTACACAGCTCAGATTGATTTCCTTCTGAGTCACGGTTACCATATTCCTGGCTAATATCCCTGGTTATCAACTGTAGCAATAAAAACCCATCATAATCCACCTGCAGACCATATCCAAAGGTGATCGACACCTCTGCTGATGGTTGCTGGCATCAGGACCGGGCCAGTCTTGTCTGCAGGGACACAGGCACTCTAAGGGCAAAGAGCAAAGCAGGACTGGGGGCAGGACTCCTGCCTAACATGTCCCCAGTACATGATGCCCACATGCTTCTGTGGGTGCTTCAGCGCCTATGAAGCACGGAAACGATGCTGCAGCATTTGCTCAGTTGATCTCACCTCCTCTGGCAGGAGGAGGTGAGATCGGGACACATTCCCAGCAGCCAAATGCTAAAGAGGAGGGTGGCTGTTGAGAGGAGAGGAAAGGAACAGTCCTCGGGGAGTGCCAAAGCCACCACACAGACACCTTCTGGCTGTGTGGCCTTGGGAAGATGATCTGACCTTTCTCAGCTTGATTTTCATATTCTCTGGAAAATGGGGATCATCCTAGGGCCTGCCTCCTGCTGTGAGGCTTAGATGAGTTTGTGTCAACAAAGGGCTCAGAGCAGCAATGGCATGTACTTAGCCTCATCTGAGTTAGTTAGATGACAGTGATGATGATGAGGATAGTGGTGATGATGATGGGGGGGGGGGTTGGGGGGCAGTGATGCTGCTGCTGATGGTAATGGAGACTGTATTCATTTCCTAGGGCTGCTGTCACAAAGTACCGCACACTGGTGGCTTAAGCAGCAGAAGTTCATTGGCTCACGGTCTGTGCAGGCCTCAGCTGCAGGTGCTGGTGAAGCTGGGCCCTTCTGAAAGTAGGAGAAAGACTCGGGTCCCTGTCTCTCTCCTAGCTTCCAGTGGTTTGCTGACAACCTTTGGTGTTCTTTGGCTTGCTGACCCATTACCCTGATCTCTGCTTACACATTCCCATGGCATTCTCCCAGTGTGTGTTTGTCTCCCTTCGTGTCCAGATTTCCCGAGGACACCAGTCATATTGCATTAGGGCCCCACCCTAATGACCTCATCGTGATCATCTGCAAAGACCCTTTTTCCAGATAAAGTCACATTTCTGAGCCCTGGGAGTTAGGACTTGAACGTTTTGGGAAGGACACGGCTCAACCCATAACAGTGATGATGAGGATGGTGGTGATGACGATGACGAAGGCAGTGGTGGTCATCTGACCGTGCCCTTCCTTTTTCTCACCTTTCTCTGCCCGATAGCATTCTTCTACACTGTTATTGCTTAAATAAATGCCTGTTCATAGCCCTGTGTCAGATCTTACCGCTTTAGGGCCCATTATCAATACCTATAGCATTGACTTGCCATCAATCCCACCCCACCATGAACTTACTGTCTGTCTGGGGGTCTTCTGTCCAATCTGAGATGGAGGGGGTGGACATACTGTGCTGGGGAAGTGGGAAACAAGTTGTTCTAGCCAGCGTCACTGTATCGATATTCCCAAGACTCCGAGCAAGCCAGGCATGTGGCTGTATGTTTTATGAGTGTCTGTATAAACAGATGGCAGGGGAGCACTCAGTTGTGACAGGAAGGGGTGATAAGGCATGAAGAGTCATAAACACTTGGGTGCCGGCTTCATCCCAGCTGAGCCCAGGCTTGGTGTTTGCCCAGGTGTGGCCCCTCCCTCCTCCCAGTGCAGATTGCATCACCTGTTGCTCTAAGGGACAAGGGGTTAATCTGGGGGATGGAAAATAAATAAGCACACACTCCGTGGCAACACCCCCACCACCCCCACACACAGGGCACACCCTTTTGGAATAATCCCACATACCAAAAAAAAAAAAAAAAGAGTATAACAACAGTCCACTTCTTACCTTCTCTGCATTTTCTGAAACATTTCCGTCCACTCTTTAAAAAAAAATTTATTTTGAAATCATTTCAAATTTATAGGAATGTTGCAAGAACAATACTAAGAACTCCCTTATCCCTTCACCCAGATTCTTTAACATTTCACCACACTTGCTTTGTCACCCTCTCCCTTTAGATCCACCCACTAATCTTTTTCTGAATTTCAGAGCAAGCTGCAGACATAATGCCCATCACTCCTAAATACCGAAAAACAAAACAAAACAAAACCAAAAGCCAAAACAAAAAAACCAAACCCAAACAACTCTCCTATGAATCACTCTACGGCTCTCCAGATAAGGGAACGGACATACGTAAAGACTGCTATTCAGTCCACAGACTCTGTTCAAATGTTGCCCATGTCTCTTTCCTTCCGTGGTCCAGGATAGACTGTGCATTGCGTTTAGTTGTCATGTCTCAACGATCTTCAGTCTAGAAGTTTCGCCATCTTTCCTGCCCTTTGTGTCCTTAGCAGACCTAAAGAGTTCAGGCCTTCTATGCTGTAGGATGACCTTCAACTTGGGTGCATCTGATGTTTTCTCTTGAGTAGCCCCAGGCCACTTATTCATTCTTGACGGAAACACCACAGATAGGACTCTGTGCCTTCATCCTGTGGTCTGGTCGATGTGTGCCAGCCTCCCACCCCACACAGTCACCATCTCTGTGTAGTAATTAACACTATGCCAATCTCCTGATCCTCATCGAACCTCTGCCCACCAGCTTTAACATCTGTTGACAACTCCTCAGTCAAACACTGCTACTTCGGTTGCCAAATGGGAACGTTTCCATTTTTGGCATTCTGTCCGTCATTTGTTGGTTGGGATGCGACTACAAGGAAAACCTTCCTCTCTCCCCCATTTGTTTGTTTGTTTATGTCAGAATGGGCTCATGGATTCCTATTTTATTTAATCAGTTGAAATGCATTAAAATTATTATTTATTTTAGTGTTTAAATTTTCCCAAGTTGAGCCAGATAAACCCCCTTCAGGTTGGCTCCTTTGCCATGTCTCTATAGTGCTTTGAGCATTTCCTTAGTGTCTGGTGCAATAAAGCGTTCCAGGCTCACTTGTCCTGTCCCTGCTCCAGCCTTGGAATCAGCCACTTCTACAAGGAATCCTTGTTCCTTTTAGTGGAGGGTGATATTTAGAAACCAAGCTTTGGGTGCTCAGTGAGTTGTTACAGGGACATTATTACTCATTACTTCTAGACCCTCTGAAAAGATCGAACTAAGACATACATGTATATACAGCCACTCTCATTCACAGTGATTGCATTTTATAAAGTTTGCCAACACTGAATTAGTGAGCACTGAACCATTGCTCTTAGAATAAATACAAGGTTAGGCTCCTGTGAGCTTCTGGTCGCATTTCTACCAAACAATCAATACATAACCTTGTTTTATGTGTGTTTCTGTTTAAAGACACCTTATTGGGGCACCTGGGTGGCTCAGCCATTGGGCGGCTGCCTTCAGCTCAGGTCATGAACCCAGGGTCCTGGGATTGAGCCTGGCGTCCGGCTCTGTGGGAAGCCTGCTTTTCCCTCTCCCACTCTCCCTGCTTGTGTTCCCTCTCTTGCTGTGTTTCTCTCTGTTAAATAAATACATAAAATCTTTTACAAATATTATTAAAGACATCTTATTTAATAGATAGTGTTGACTCATGGACATTGAATGCACTGGCATCAGCTCTATAACTTGTGCCTGAACAAAGCTTGTCTAACATGTATTTCCTCCATGAGACACATGGCGGCTTTCCTACCTGCGCAACACTAGACACACTTTAGCTCTATGCTCGGGCGCTGTTTTAAATAGCAACACCAACAGAAAGCACCCAAATGAGAACAAGGTGGCCCTAAATAGACCATGACAAGGACACTTGTTGACAGCATGAGAGTTGAAACAAGGAGATGAAGCATTCCTTGTTGACCTCAACTGAGACACTCACCGGGACAAACTAAAATTTTTTACCTCTCTGTGCAGATCCGTAACCTCAAAAGTGCTCCGAGTGTTTACTTTGGGGGTTGCAAATATGTTTTAGTGAGTAGGTGCATTTGCAAATATGGAATAATAAGGATCAAAACTCATACAACTCAATAGCCAAAAACCAATCTGATTAAACATAGGCAGAGGATCTGAACAGACATGTTTGCAAAGAAGACATACAGATGGCCAGCGGGCACATGAGAAGTTGCTTAACATCATCGGGGAAATGGGAAATGGAAATCAAAAGTGCAGGGAGATATCATCTCACACCTGTTAGAATGGCCAAAAAAGCCAAGAAACAACCCGGGTTGACAAAGTTGTGGAGAAAAGGGAACCCTTTGTGCACTGTTGGAGGGAATGGAAATGAGTGCAGTTACTATGGAAAACAGTATGGAGGTTTTCAAAAAAGTACAAATAGAACAACTGTGTGATCCAGCAATCCCACCTCTGGATATTTATCCAAAGAAAACGAAAACACTAACTCAAAAAGATATCTGCAAAACCCATGCTTACTGCAGCATTACTTAGTAGCTGAGATATGGAAGAAACCCAAGTGTCCATCAACGATGGATGAGTGGATGAAAAGTTGTTTTATATACATGTGAAATAATAGAATATTATCAGCTATAGAAAAAAATGAAAATCTTGCCATTTATGACAGCATGGATGGACCTAGATGGTATTATGCTAAGTGAAATAAGTCAAACAGAGAAAGACAAATACCATATGATCTCATTTATGTGCGGCATCTTAAAAAACAAAAAACGCCCAAACCCCCAAGTTCATAGATGGACAAAACGGATTTGTCATTGCCAGAGGTAGGGCATAGGGGGGTGGGCAAAACAGATGAGCAGTATTAGGAAGTACAAACTTCCAGCTATAAAATAAATAAGACCCAGGGATGTAATATACCACATGGTGGCTATAGTTAATAACACTTTATTGCATATTTGAAAGTTGCTTGGGATGCCTGCATGGCTCAGTCCGTTAAGCGTCCAAGCCTTGGTTTCAGCTCAGGTCCTGATCTCAGGGTCATGAGACCAAGCCTGGATAGGGCTCTGTCCTGGGTACGGAGCCTGCTTAAGATTCTCTCTCCGTCTCCCTCTCTCCCTCTGACCCCACCCCCACTCATATTCCCTCTCTCTCTAAAATCCAAAAAAACCAAAACCAAAAAAAAAAAAAAAAAAAGGAAAAATTGATGAGAAGAGATCTTGAAAGTTTTTGTCACAAGATAAAAAATTTGTAACTATCTGTGGTGACTGAGGTTAACTCGACTTATTGTGGTGATTATTTCACAATATATACAAATATCAAGCCATTATATTGGGCTCCTGAAACAGATACAATGTTGTATGTATTTTTTGTATCTAAATAAAAGTGAGTTCTCACTGTTTATACATACAATGCATACATATACACATAATACCTAATACAGAGATACCCACAACTCTTTCAGTATCTATCTGTGTGAATGTATTTTATTTTATTTATTTTTCCTTTTTAAAGATTTTATTTATTTATTTGACAGAGAGAGACACAGCTAGAGAGGAACACAAACAGGGGAAGTGGGAGAGGGAGAAGCAGGCTTCCCACTGAGCTGGGTACTTGACGTGGGGCTTGATCCAAGAACCCTGGGATCATGACCTGAGCCGAAGGCAGACGCTTAACAGCTGAGCCACCCAGGTACTCTTGTGTGGATGTATTTGAAAACCATGAGCTCATACCAATACTTCCTATCCCAACCCCGAAGCTCCAGATCCTTCTAGCTTTCCCTCTCTCCATGTGCAGGTAAAGCACGTCTCTGACAGTGAGAAACTTAGCTCCCATTATCCCCAATGTATTTACTTCCTGTGCCCACACTCTCTGAACTGAGTTCTCTCCAGTCAGACACATGGTTCTGTGCAAACCCTTACCCCTCATGGTCTCCCTTCCTTGGCTGCCCCGCGCACTCACCCTCCTGTAAGCAGGGGAGATGGAGGAGCGGGGAAGGAGAGGGAAGCTTGGGTAACCAACCATTAGTATCCTACTGGCCTCGCGAGGTAGACAGACTAAGTATTTTTATACCCATTTTTCAGTTGAGGCTCAAAGAAATTGACCCTCCGGCCCAGAGGTCAACAATGAATAACTCTAATTGCTGAGAGAATCAAATGTGCCAGGCCTCAGAAAAGTGGCTCTCGGGCCTGCATGACCTTTAGAATCCCCAGGGAACTTTCCAAAGACTATGACTCTAACTCTACTCCCGGCATCGAGAAAGGCAACTGGGAATGGGAACCTGGCAGGGTTTCTTTTCCAAAGCTTTCCAGGGTATCCCGCTGTAGCCAGGGCAAAGAGCCCCAGCTTTAGGATGACATGAGTCCAGATCAAATTTCTGTTGTGCCGCCTGAGCACAGCTCAAACAGGCTGCAGAGATGTTGAGGGAGTCCTGGGGCAGAGAGCAGCTTCCATGGGACTGTCCACCATAGCTGTGGCTGCTAGCAGACCTGTGCCCGGAGGGCATGTGAGGCAGGCAATCAGGGGCATCTGCTTCCAACAGATACCAGAGAGGGGTGATAACTGGAGTCTTACTGGCTCTTCATTGGTCAGCCCAGAAAGCTTCTGGAAGGGTGAGCAAGCAGGGAGAAGCTGATCCTTATAGATCCAGGATAGGAAGTCAACCTTGATTCTAAGGGTTTTGTTTTGTTTCTAACAACGGAGTGATGAGGACTCACCCCCCCCCATCTGTTGAGGATGATGCCATGATGGTGGATGGTGTCTCAGGCTTGAGCAGGTAGAGCACATTCTGTCTGCGCTGCTCCTACCCCCAGTCCGTCCCGTCCGATGCCCAAAGACCACAATGCGTGACATCATCCCCTCTTGGCTGAGACCTTTGGAGAATGGGACCCTATGTCTGTTTGGAGGGAATTTTAGGGAAGCTCAATGTTTCAGTTAGGAATTGCATTTGGCTGCTAGTAAGAGAGTCAAAATGATAGTGAATTAGTAAGCTAGAGTTTTGTTTTCTCTCCTGTAGAAGAACTCCATAGATAAGCTAGTGTTTACAGTTTCAGCATCAGCTCCGTGTTGTTGTGATGTCCCAGGCTCCTTCCAGCTGTGTGTCTCTCCATCCTTTGCGTGGGTCTTTATCTTTTGGGTCACCTCATAGTCCAAGAGAGCAGCTGGAGCTCCAGCCAGCACATCCAAGTTTGAGGAAGGAGGGAGATATAGCAAAAGGCACCTGTCAGCTCAATTAGGATGCTCACTGCATTTCCCCCGAAACCTTCCCCCTCCCTCACCATCAGTGCTTCATCAGCCATCCTGCTGTGAAAGGGAGTCTGGGAAATGTTTGTCTGTTTTAAGCTGGGTACCTCATCACCTCCCACAATACCTCCCAGTATAATAAGGAAGAAAGTGAGAGTGGATATGCAATGGCAGCTTTCACTCTCCGCATAGGGCTAAGAGCTCTCCCGGCGCTCAGAGAAACTGCTTTAAATCCACGATGGACAGAAAACCTGGAAAGAAATCCCACTTGAGCAGCATGCTGTCCACTTCAGATTCCACTTGTACAATACCCTGCCCAGCCTTCAGATGGTGTTGATGAAGTTGTTGGTGGCCAAGGGTAATGGTGGTTTAAGACAAGGGCTCCCAGTTGACAGCAACCCCATTTGGGAAGCCCAGTGTCCTCCACCAAGGGGAGAGCAGACCTGGGACCTTGGTCCTGCTTGGATGCCTTCCCCCGTGATTCAGCTGCACTCACTCTTGTTTTCCACTTGGCTGGGCCAGCGGATGTTAGACCCTTCAGGGATCAGTGGTTCCATGCCCGGGAGGGACTGAGGTCGACCGGGGAAGCAGAGGCCCAGGGAGTAGCCCTGTTAGGAGGTGGTAAAGGAATGGGGAGGAATAAAGTCAGACAGCTACAAACCCAGAAGAGTGTGACCCCCAGAAAGGAACTGCCTAAGCCCCAATTCAATGCCTAGTTCTGACTGAACTGACCTCGGTTAAATGAGAGAGGGGAGGGGGCTCCTGGACTCTAGGGTCTCTCACTACTCCTCCCCCTTGCTCCTGGGGTGGGGCTCAGCCTGACCCAGGCAGCCCTTTCCTGACCTTTGAGGCCGGTGATGGCAGTGGACGGGGAGAGGAGACTACTAAGCCCTAGGGTTAAAGTCTCCCTTTCCATGCTTCTTGCACCTGAATACCCCCCACACTTACTTAGTCCTTACCAGCACCCGAGTGCTTAAACATTTATGGGGCCCAGTCAAGTAGCTTTCCAGGGGCCTTGGCCCCCTCGGGCACAGATGATTGCTAAGCGTCAGCCATTTATTTGTTCATGGAGCAGAACTACAGTTGCTGACTTTGATGCCCTCTGCCCCCAGGCCCTCTGCTCCTGGCCCCCCACTAAGGGAGCTACAGGCCAACCACACTTCAGCCTCCAACTTCCTCCCAGACCCCACCCACCATTGCTCTGAGCTCCTTTTATCACAAGAGCACCAGGTTTGTCCTCAAATGCAAAGGGGGTGAACAGTGTGGGGGTAGGTGTCTGTGGTGGTGGTGGGCAGGGAGGAGCTGGGACTGTTATAGTTACCTCTAAGAGACAGGTCAAGGAGAGCTGTAAACCTGGCTTTGACACCTGTGTAACCTCAGGCAAATGACGTAAACTTCCCTGGGCCTCAGTATTTTCATCTGTAAAGTGGGAAAAACTAGATAGATAGATAGACAGACAATAGGTGATGAATAGATAGATAGATAGATAGATAGATGATAGGTAACAGAAGACAGATAGGTAGATAGCAGATAAATATAGATAATAGAAGTTTCACAAGGCTCAAGCGAGATCAAGATAACTTATAAATTGCTGCAGATAGGGAGTATCTACAAGGAAATGTTTAACTCCTGCCTGGCTGCCTTTAGGTGCCTCCCCAGGGGTCAGTATTTGGGCAGCCCAGATGCTGAGCGATGACACATCTGGCTGTTAGGTCTCGGAAGCCAACAAAAACATAGATAATGTCCCCTGTCTCAATTATTCAAAAGTCTCCGACACCCTCAACACTAATGTATAATGTTGGGAATTACCTGAAATATTTTTAAATGGTCCTTTCAGCACTTTTTTCAAAGCACAGTGTTTTCAGTTAAAAAATTACATCTTTGAAATGTATTATTACAGTTATATCATAGAATTCTTTTAAATACTTGTAATGTATAAGGACTAATTTTGAGGTTTTTCAAGGTAAGTGAGCTTACTACTGAAGGAAAAGCATGCTTTGTCAGACAAATTAAAAAATGACAAGTTATTGTGTGTGTCCATTAGGGACTGAACGTATTTAAAAGTGACTGATAGTATTTTCAATTGCAGAAAACTGTTTTCAGGACATAACTTGTGGAATTCTTGTATTTCACATCATGAAGAATCATCTGGCTCCTTGTCATATGTTTCAAGTCTTGGTTTGCTCATGATTGATGGGAGAGAAGGTTTCAGGTCACTTCCCCCCTCCCCCTTTTTAAAGGATTTTGCCTATTTATTTGAGAGAGAAAGAGAACACAAGCAGGGAGAGTGGCAGAGGGGGAGGCAAGCTCCTGCTGAGCAGAGAGCCGGACCTGGGGCTCAATCCCAGGACCCCTGGATCATGACCTGAGCCAAAGGCAGATGATCAACCAACTGAGCAACCCAGGTGTCCCTCAGACTGCTTTTCCTAAGTGTGTCTGCACATATAACACAGGGAGGCTATACATAGCCTCCATTTCCAATAAAAGCACAGCCAGGTTGGAAGGAATCAGCCCTTTTTGTTTCATTTAAATATTGTTTAATAATAAGAGCCCAAGACAGCTTGTTGTGCTTTAAAAATAATTTTAATCAGATGAATGCAAATTGCAGATCTGCTGATGAACACTGGGAGGCAAACTGCCAAAGCCCATATCGGGTGCTTATACTCTAGAATCAGTAATTTTTCTCCTTCCCTTTCCTAACCAACCAGCCGTCTTAGAAAGACATAAAACAATAAACAACAGTATCTGAAAATGGTTTAAATTTGTTTAATGGTCAAAAAACAGACATCAACTATCTCCCGTAGCTGAGTAAGTGGCTTCACCCCCACTGAGCCACAAAGACTGTGGGCTCCCCTCATAGGCTCTCATACCTTCCTAGGGAGAAGTTTTTAATTTGTTCCAATTTACTTTCAAACAGTTAATATGGTCAGGTGGTTTCAAATGCAAAAACTGCAAAAGCAAAGTGGAATGGTTGGGTCAAATGAAAGTGCATTTATAATTTTGAGGGCTGTTCTCCAGTGGATTTGTTCCAATTTACATGCTCAGCAGAAAGATCTGAGTGCTGTTTCTACATATCTTTGCCAAATCAGTATACGGACAAATGTTTGATGTTTGTAGGTAGGAACCGTATGTTGGTGCTTGTTTAAATATGCAGTTCCCTCATTGCAGTTGAAACTGGGCATCTTTTCAAATGTTTGAGCCATTCAAACTTTTTCTTTCTGTGGATTGTCTGTTGATGTCCTTTGCTTACTCTTTTTTTCTGTTGAAGATTGTTGGGCTTTTTTCTTATTGATTTGTAGGAGCTCTATATTAGATTGATTATTAGATTATCTATATTAGATTAGATTCTTATTGATTTGTAGGATCTCTATATTTGTAGGAGCTGTATATATTAGGGAAATTAACTATCTGTTTATGATGTTAACCACAAATACTTTTCCAAGTTTGTTGCTTGTCCTTTGGTTTTATGATAGCATCTGCCACACAGAAATTTGAAAATAAAAAAAACATTTTTTGGGGAAGTCAATTTATCAAGCTTCTACTTTATAGTTTTTGTGTCATAATTAGAAAGCCTCAGGGTGAGAAAAGTGATTATTTAATTTGTTGAAGTAATAAGGCACTGACATGGAAAGAGACCCATCATCTCCTTTGACTAGAAATCCCTGGTTAAGAAGACTTTGGGACACCCTGGGCTTCCATAAGCCTTTCGTTGGTATAAATTGATTTATTCCAACATCTGCACTGGAAAAGAGTGAAGATGGAAACCCGAAGCAGGAAAGTCCACACAGGGTTGGTGTAGAATGAGTCTGCTCACTCTCCCCTTCCTGGGACCTTGCTCTCTCTTCATAAGGCACCCCAGGAGGAGGGAAGCTCCACCCTGTTCCTGACTGCTGGGAAAGCTGGTGGGGGGGGGGGCAGGTGGCTCCTGTTGGCTCCAAAGAGGGAGGCAGATTCACTGTGAGCAATGACATCTGTGCTTTAAAGGGTGGGGTGTCCACCAGGTGGGGGAGGAGCCTTAGCTACCTTCTCTTACCGCCATCTTCCCTGGTCCTCTCCCTCCTGGACTCCCACCCCTTTCTTGTCAGAATGCCCACCCTCAGTGCCCAGCACCCTTCCCTTGAGCCATATCCTGAGGACTGGTTCCTTTCATTAATATCTGCACTTCTAAGAGGCAGTGCCTTAGTGGGGGCACCTGGGTGGCTCAGTTGGTTAAGCATCTGCCTTCGTCCCAGGTCGTCTGGTGCTTGTGCTCTCTCTTACTCACTTTCCCTCAAATAAATAAATAAAATCTTAAAAAAAAGAAAGAAAGAAAGAAAGAAAGAAACAAAGAAAGAAAGAAAGAAAGAAAGGAAAGAGGCAGTGCCTTAGCTTACAGTGATTGGGTTTACTGAGAGGAGAAGCTCACAGAGCTCAAGCTGCAGGGTCTGGCTTTCACTTTCCAGGCCCCTGTGATGGGCCGCAGCAATGTGTTCCCACTAGCACAGGTTTCTGTAAAATTTGTCATTTAGAGGGAAAGGATTATTTAGGGGGGGGGGTCCCTCCTGCCCTCTCTAAAATCACGTGGACTCACAGAACACTGTGTCTTCTTCACCCCTGGGTCCCCAGTCCCTCGTGCTGAGCCTGAATCTGGCCTGTAGCATGGAATGAGCCAGCGAGCAAGTGAGGGAAGAAGGTGCCTCACGCATACGCTGGTCACCTTCCCTATTCAGCCCTTCTCAGAGAAGCAGATGCAGCCAGAGGCCCTGACTCTTTCCCCTAGGCCCAGCTCAGCAGCCCTTTCCTCCGGGCTATGGTCAGAGGTACAGGTGGGACCTTGATTGAGGGGTGGGAAGAAGGTGGTGTCCTTGGATGAGCAGTGCTCAGTGTTCTCCCGGTTGGGGTGAAGTGTGAGTGGAAGCTTCTGAGTGGGAAGGGGGAGGGGAGCAATGCCCCACAGTCCACATATGTGCACCTCGCACCTCCTCCCACACTTTTGGGTGGTGTCTCCTTTCTTCCCTTTCCCTTTGTCACCCTGCCTTTGGAGCCCTTCCTAACTGGCAAGTCTTTCCAGATCATCTCCAATCCAGACCACACCTCCCTTCGGTGTCTCTTTGGGAATTTTGGGTGTGATTAGCTCTGTTTGTTCATCCGCTTGTATTGTTTGGCCTCCTCTGTCCTCTCCTGGGCTCTGCAATGCTTGCTCCTTACAGCCTGTTGGGTCCTCCTTCCTGGTGGAGATAGCCTCCCTCCTCAGGCTAGGTGCTCTGTTCCCCGGTAGCTTGCCATATTAAGAACAGAGGCGTGGGGTAGGGAGGGTCACTTTTAGGTGGGGATATGGAGTTGAGTGGAGACCAAGGGGTCTATTATGAAGACCCCAAGAAGGTATTGGAAAAGCACGTGGACTTTTCTCCCCTTCCTTCTTCTTTCTTAATTTAAAAAAAAAAAAAATTGGCACTAGGTTTGACTTTAGCTTCAAAATTCCAACTATATAAGGAGTGCTGAGTGAAACTTAAGTATCTTCTATCCACATCCTCTAAACACCCCCTTCCCCTACTTGCGGTCAAATACTATTACCAGCCACCACCTTGTATGAAAGATGTTTATGTAAGCTTAGACTTTCTCTTTAATTAAAAGAAAATGATTTGCCACCATGTTGGACAACTGGCAATATCTTTAAAGCTGACCACTCGCTTGCCCTAGGACTCGACAATGCTTTTTTTAGGTTTCTCTCCAAAGAAATGCACGTGTCTGTGCACCATGAGACCTCAAAATATCCATAACAGCCTCATGTATAAAAATCAAACAGCAGAAACCTCCAAAAGGCCCATCAAAGGTAGAATGGGTAAACAGATTATGGACTATTCTTCTAATGGAATATTAGGCAGCAATGAACATGAAGACAGGGTCGTTACATGTGACAACATGAACTGGTCTCATAAACATGATGTTGAGTGAAAGAAGTCAGATTCAGAAAAGGGTGTGTTGTGTGATTCTGCTTATAGACACACTGCAACAATACATCGATAGTGCTAGGTGTCAGGCTAGTGGTTACGTTTGAGGGAAGAAAGGGCAGGTGACAGGGACCCGGGGAGACAGGTAACTAGAGCACTCTGGGTCCCTGCTTGGGCTCAGGACCCGAAGACCATTTTCTGGTCCAGGGTCCATGGCACACTGGAGTTGAGAACCCACAAGAAAGTAAGGATGGGTGTGACATCATGACTGAGGAAAGGCATCCCAGCTTGGGAAATGTGGTGAGCCCCACAAGGGCTGGGCAGACCGGATGACCAGCCCTTCACTTGGTCTTGGCAACATGTCAGCCTGAGCAGGGCTTGGGGACAAATGAGGTGGTGAGTAAGGCCCAGTATTGGAATCAAAAACCTTCCCATTCAGTTCAGCAGACGCTGAAGCACCCGTCCTGGGTCAGACTCAGGTCTAGGCTATCTAGGGATCCGAGATAAAGAAGACTTGGTCTCTCCTCTCGTGGAGCTCACAGTCCGGTGGGAGAATGATATGGCACATAGATGACTAGTTAGCATGCCATGTGACACACACAAGGGAGGTATGTGTTACGTCTCAGGGGCCCAGAGAAGGAAGTATGGAACTTGAACCAGGAGATGACACACGGGAGCTGAGTCGTGAAGGGCAAGCAGGAACCGTGAAGACAGCAAAGGCATTTCTGAAGGGGCACAGGGTGTGCAAAAGCTCCGGGGTAGGGAAGATCATGGTGTGTTGGGAAACTGCATTTTCTCTGGAGCATAAAATCTGTGCAGCAAAGTGAAAAGAGATGAGGAAGCTTCTGGAACAGGGCAGGACCCAGAACCGTGAAGAGCTTGGCTTACCTCACTCAGAAGTTTGGACAGGAATCTACCTTTCATCCATCTTACCGTTCCTCCCTCCCTCCTTCCCTTTCTTTCTCTCTTTCTCTTTCTCCACCCTTCCTGGCTCCCTCTCTCTTTTGCTTTACTTTCCTTCTCCCACAATACAACTAACAGTGCCCCCTGATAACTCTGGGATATGCAAAAACCAAGAGTGGAAGCTCAGTGAAGACAAGAACTTTACTAATTCCCCATCATTTCCCCAGGGTCTATTTGTGGCACCTGACATTTTGCAGACACTCAAAAAAAATATTTGCTGGTGACACGGGTGCTGGGAGGCACCCTGCAGGCAGAGTCTGCGCGAGACAGACAGGGGAACTGTCCCCATTGGAGTTGCTATAATTTGCCAGTAACAGTAACCTGGCAAGTGCCATGGCAGGGAATTGGGGCAGAAACACCTAACCCTGGGGTGTGGTAGGGAATTCGGGGAAGGCTTCTGGAGTGAGCAGGGCAGAAGCTGAAAACTGAAGGTCTGGGCGGGAATTAGTCCGAGGAGTGTGTTCCAGGCAGAGGGAAGAGCATTTGAGGAAGCCCAGAGGCCAGAGAGCCCTGGTGGGAGTGTGTGGGAGGGGGTGTTGACTTTAAGGATGAAAGGGTGACAGTGTAGAGCTATAGGAGGGGAGCAGAAGTGAGTACAAAGTTGAGTAGTGGTCTTATCCTGAAAGTCAAAGTAAGAACATAGGGTTTTGTCTTGACAATAGCCGGGTTTAGGGAAAAGAGTGCTGTGGTATGTTTTTAGCAAAGAAAATAGATCTGAGGGAGCAAGGAGCTGGGAGGCAGGCAGACAAGAGACTGTTAACAGCAGGGCACAGTGGTCCTGGGAGGCCAGCGGCCCTGGCAAGGATAGGCCGAAGAGCAGGATTCCAGAAGTCCTCCAAAGGTAGACTGGTCTCAGGGCACCTGGCTGGCTCAGCCGGTGGAGCCTGGCGCTCTTGACCTTGGTGTTGTGAGTTTGAGCCCCACATTGGGTGTAGAGATTACTTGAAAATAAAATCTTAAAAAAGAAGAAGAAGGAGAAGAAGAGGAGGAGGAGGAGAGGAGGAGGAGGAAGAGGAGGAGGAGAGGGGGAGGAGGAAGAGGAGGTGGAGAAGGAGGAGGAAGAGGAGGAGGAGGAGGAGGTAGACTGGTGTTGGAGACTGAAGCGCAGAGGGGGCAAAGGCGAGAGGAGTCTAGCATGACACCAGGTTCCTGCTGGGACACTGGACTCAATTCCGGGAGGAGGAGCCCTGATATTATGCAAACGCTAGACAAAGTTCCTGCCACTTCTCCTTCTCATTCAAATGCAGTTTGCTTGTGGTTCCGTGGATGATGACTGACAGAAGTGACGGATGGGCTGCCCGGGAGCTCTGCTGGCTCTCATTCCCCTGCCCTCTCCTTGCCAGGAGGCTCCTTCCTGTCTCAAGGGCTCACCCTGGCTCTGGGTCTCTGTCTTTGGACTTTCTTCAAGGTCCCGTCTCCTCCCTCCACTCCCTAGCTCTTAAGAAAGCAGACATTTTTCCTCCTTGGCCCTGTGCCCAGCTGCTGGCTCAGGATTGCATGCGCCTTCCCTGCTGTCACCTGCTTCTTGCTCATTCCTGCATGGAAATGCCCCGCCAGGGACAGGCTCTGCCACCCCGACTCGCTTTCCCTTTCTTCCGCCTGCAGTTTCCAGCTAGCCCGTCAGGCTGACCCTTCCTCCACCTTTGGTGTACTCTCTCATCCTTCCAGTGAAGCTGCAGCTTCTCTGAAAAATATTCACCCTTTGAGGACCCCCTTGATTGTGTGTGAGTGTGTGTTCCTCAAGCGTGCATGCACATGGAGCCATAGGTCTGCTCCAGCACAGGCATGTGCCCAGTCTGACTCTGACACACAAATATGGAGGCCCAGACCTGGGTATGTGCAGGGAGACAGGCCAGACTGGAAGCTCCCCAGGGCAGAGACTAGTCTGATTTGTTCATTTCACATCCCTGGAAACTGGCACCTGGCAGGTGCTCAATAAGCGTGTGTCCAATGGAAGAATGTGGCAAATTTGGACATGAGCTGTTGCCGACTTCCTTTTAACTACCTGCCCAGTTGCAAGGAGTGTGGTGAGCTGAAGGGTTCTAGGTTTTAGAGTCTTCCAGAAGCCTGGGGCTGGGGCTATAGGATAGGGAGAGGGGGCACCCGGGACACAAAATGTGAGGACACGCTGGCCATCAAGGTCATGTGAGCACCTCCTGTCAGCGTGTGCTTTAGGCACTGCCTCACCTCTCCGGTCTTGACCTTGAGGACCACTGGCTGAGTATATCCGTGGTTCTGGGGCCTGGTCATTTTGCCCGATTCCATCAGGGCTCCTCTGCTGGGCAATCTTTGCTCTGCAGTTCCCTGGATGGGCTGGTAGAGAATGGTCAGATATGCCCAATCCCGCCCTTCACAGAAGTCACTCCCCGGTGACCCTTTCCCATGCCCACCTCCCTCTCAGCAGCTGCTATCTAGAGAACACGGCCTGCTGAACAAGTCCATCCAGATGACAAAGAAATAGACACTCACACACATACCCATGGGAGTACCTCTCGCTCAGTGCCGGTGCTTGGCATACATTAGGTGCTCAATAAGTCACCAGAGAATGGCTGAATGGGGAGGAGATCCCCAGGATGGTGGGAGGCCAGTGACCAGATATGTCGCCCAGCTAGATGTCCTTAACTTGGGGTTCCCAAGGAACCTTGAAGACAACAGTGAAGGTGAAAGGATTCTTTCCGTGGAATCCCAATCTCGTGGACTATGTGCTTCTAGATGAGATAAGGCCATTCGGGCTAACTAAAAGGCCCAACCTTCTGTTTTGGCAGGAATGATATCAGGGTAGTGTGGTAACACGGGGTTATCTTGGGGTGAGCAATAGTTCCCAGTGGCAACTCCATACAAACATGTTTTTCACTGGGCACAGTGGAGGCGGAAGTGAGGACTGGGAAGGCCGTTGGCTCAGGAGGGTCATAGGAGGCATCCTCAGGGGAATAAATAATCCCACATCTCTTTCTGAGGCTTAGCATTCTCACTCTCGGAAACTAACAGGGCCCAGAGTCCGCGGTTTTGAAAGTCAGATCCCAAGATACTTTCCCCTCCATTATCTCCTTTGATTTTCACAGTAATCCCAGTGGCTCCCTGGGCAGGAAGCCCTATTATTCTGATTTGCCTTTCAAAGCCAGCCTAGATAAGCCCTTCTCCAATAAATCCTTCTTCCCCCTGCCCATCCCCCCTTCCCCCCAAACCTGGGCCCCACCTCCAGGTTAATCATTGCATCTTACGGGCTGGGCGGCCTCTAAATCTGGCAGGGGCTCCTGCCCTTCCACTCAACCCCCAACCTTGCGTTAAGGGCATTGACCGTTCATTGTCCCTTGATTTCCCAGGGCCTGGCACACAGTAGGGCCCAAAGGCTGTTGTAAGAACACCAAACACATCATTCGCAGGGCAGATCACCCTCTGCATTCTGTCTTCACAGTGTTCCTAAGTCCACTCTGCACCAGCTCTCTCTAGAAACTCAACAGGTGCACAGTTGTGTCTTCCTCCCAGTCGCTAGTGACAATACTGGCCAGGAAGGATCCAAGAGCAGATCCCTGGGCCCCCTCTGTAGAAGGTGTCACTCCCAGGAAACCAGTCTTACAAATAGCTGGTTCCAACACCAAAGAACTTGGAAATTACTGACCTGCCCTGGTCCCAATTCATCTTACAAGCACCATGCCAAATGCTAGTTCCTGCTTCCTCCTTCCCTAGTGGGTGAAGGTAGGCAAAAGGGAGACTCCAATGGGTTTCCCGTTTACGCCTTTATCACGGCCCGAGTGCAGGAGCCAGCCCCCCCCCCCCCCCACCATTCCCTTTTGTACCCACAGCCACTTTGTAATTTATCCAGAGTCTGTCTCCTGCTCTCAGGGTTCTGGGTGGCCTTTGAGGAATTTGAGGGGTGAGGCAGCCGTTGGGTCCTGGTCGTGTGCTGGTAAACAGCAAGAATTTGGAGCTGGGCAGCCCCAGCTGAGCTCCCCAAGCAAGTCACTACCCCTCTCTGGGCCCCAGGATCCTCATTCTGGGAAATGGGGCTAGTAACACTATCTTCTCATTGGGTGAGTAAGTGTTGTGGGTGAGGAAATATTTGTGAAGGGACGGGCAAAATAAGTGGGAGTAGTAATTTTTTTTTAAAGATTTTTATTTATTTATTTGACAGACAGAGATCACAAGTAGGCAGAGAGGCAGGCAGAGAGAGAGAGAGGTGGAAGCAGGCTCCCTGCTGAGCAGAGAGCCCGATGCGGGACTCGATCCCAGGACCCTGGGATCATGACCTGAGACGAAGGCAGAGGCTTTTAACCCACTGAGCCACCCAGGTGCCTCGGGAGTAGTGATTTTTATAATCATCTCCAAACTCAGTTGCCATTGAGGGGCAGTAGGAAAAGCTGGGTAGGAAAAGCTGAGCAGCCTATGCTGCGAACCCCCTAGCCTTGAGGGAGCCCAAGAGCTGCCCCCAGGTGAAGGGTACCCAGGCAGCCCTTCACTCCCTGCCGCCAGGGCTGGGATGTCCTGGGTGCTTGCAACAAATTTGGGATGGGGGATCCAAATGGATCCTTGTTGGCAAAGCCCTGCTCCCCCTGGGCACAGAAGCGGCGAGCCTTAACCAGACTTTGCCGGTGATGAAATGTACCGACTGTGGGTGGGGCCCGTCAGCCGCTGGCATGGCCACGCCGCTCCACCCCACCCGGGCGAGGACAGAACAGCGTGTCTCCCTCTGGGTGTCAGCCTGACCCAGAGTCCCGGGTCCAGGTACAAGGGTGGAGAATCAGGCAGAGAGAGCGAAACAGTGGACCCTGGTTCAAGTCTTGGCTCTGTTTCTGGTAAACTGATGTGATTTGGGGTAGGCCCTTACCCTTGGTAAGCCTCAGTTTCAAGACAGTTCTAAAACCCTTTTCAGCTCAAAGAGGGTCCCCCTCCCACGCTCCCAGGGAAAGGCAGCGGGGGCTAGATGTCTTTTGCCCTCTTGCTTCTGTCAGGAAAACTGGGTTTGGGTTCTAGTTTCTTTTATTCATTCATTCATTCATGTTTTCTTAAGGACTGTGCCCATTTGGCCCAACACCCATTTTTTTTTTAAAGATTTTTATTTATTTATTGGAGAGAGAGAATGAGAGACAGAGAAAGTGAGCATGGTGGGGGGTCAGAGGGAGAAGCAGGCTCCCCGCTGAGCAGGAAGCCCAGTGTGGGGCTCTATCCCAGGACCCTGGGATCATGTCCAGAGCTGAAGGCAGACGCTTAACCGACTGAGCCACCCAAGTGCCCACCTATTCTTGAGGCTTAAGGATTGAGAGGAGAAGAAAGGTCAAAAGCCCCCGTCTACCCCAAATCAGTCAGATGACAGCAGTGTGGGCTCAGAGGGTGTGATGGCAGCTCTGACGGGTCAGGTGGGACTGAAGGAGAGTAGGATGGGGCACACCGGAGGGAAAGGGGGTGCGTTCTGGCTGAGGGGCAGGGTATGCACCTGAAATGCCAGGAATCAAAGGCCTGGATGGTGAGCAACCTCCCTCAGACCACTCAGACCTTCACTTCTGTGCACTGGACCTAGGCCCAGTTCTGCTGTGGGGGATCCCTGGGGGCTGGGCGCAGCGTGTTGTGGGTCACGCTGGCTCTGTCAGCAGCTTCAGTAGCTGCTCTCAACTGGTCATCAGCAGCCACTGTAGGGACGAGATGGGCCAGTTGTGGAGGCTGTGTCACTAGCTGCCTCCCTCTCATCACTCTCCCAGTTTTCATTCTTGGTTCTCTGTCTCTCTCTCTCCCTCTCGGGAGCTGTGATTTTCCTACTGCTGAGTCACCTAGGGAAGGGCAATAAAGGAGGGTGATTAAAAGTGTTTCAGTTCCTGGGATTTCCCACTTCTGTTTACAGGAATTCAAAGCAAAGCCACAGTAGTATTTGTGGCCAGCTAGACAAAAGCCTCTGTGGGGGCCTAATGAGGTACTCCAACCAGGCTGGGGCTCTCTCAGGGCACAGCCAGGGTCTTCTGACAGACCTAGGGCTCCCTGAGGACAGGGGCACTACCTTCTCTTAGATTGAGGCAGGGTTATGTCTCCCCTCAGACTGGGGTCCCTGAGGGCAGGGCTGGGTCTCCCCACTCAGACTGAGGCTCTCTGAGGGCAGGACTATGTCTCCCCTTAGACTAGGACTCCCTGAGGTCATGACTGTGTCTCCCCTCATCCTGGGGCTCCCAGAGGGCAATGCTGTGTCTTTCCCTCAGACTGGGGCTCCCTGAGGCAGGGCTGTGTCTCCCCTCAGACTGGGACTCCCTGAGGGCATGACTATGTCTTCCCTCAGACTGGGGATCCCAGAGGGCAGGATTGTGTTTTTCCTTCAGACTGGGGCTCCCTGAGGGCAGGGCTGTGTGTACCCCTCTATCAGGTGTTTCCCAGGGGATATATTCAGCTCTCATTTATCCATATCAAGCCTCCTGTAGCCGAGGGTCACTATGTACCTCTTCAGGGGAACTATTGGACCCACTGTCAGGAACAAACTAGGTGGCCTTCTGGGGAGGAAGATGCCAGGACATAAAGTCTCTCACTGCTCTTCCATGTTCCTTTTTCCTCTTGCCTTTTCCTGCTCCGAATCAGACCACAAAGGGTTGCAACCCTTTCTTCGTCTTCTCCCCACCTATCCGACGTTGAATCTATCGCTACCCAGCCCTTTGGTCCCCTGTACTAGCCTCGAACCACTCTGCTACTCATCGACCAGGGAGCAAAGGTGACAGAATTGGACACTGCAGGTGAAACCAGTGACCAAACAGACGGTGGAAGGACTGGCCGTCTTCCCTCTTGCCTCCTCCTGCCAATGGCTGACCGAAGTCCAGTTGGGCTCGCTCTGGCTCTGTCTTCACTGGGAGTTGAGGGCCAGAGAACCGGCTTGCCCTGTGCTCAGGGGGAGATAAGAGGAATGCTCTGCTGATAACTGGCTGGGGCCAGGAGAAGCGAACGTCAGCTCCCTGTGAGAGAGTCTGCCAACATCCGCCATGCCCTACATTGTTGGTGACTCTGACGTCACTGCCTTAGGGCAGCCCAGGGTGACTCCTGTTTGACCTGGCGGCCCCTTCCACACATAGCTGTCCCTGGAAGCAGCAGAGCCTGTCCTTCGGATTATGGCTGTTAAAGAACGCTGATTTTTCTCAAACTTTTCCACCAGAATGGTGTCCAAAAGGACCAGACCACATTCCCCCCAAGGGCCTTGGCTCAAAACAGCCAGCTCAAAGTCCTAGTTGGATCTCAGGGCTTCTGTTTATCTAAAGCCCACACATAAATTTTGCATTCTATTCCATCATAACTGTGTTTGATACAAAAATAATATTATTTTCCTCACATTCTTTGAGTCAAATGGATGTTGCAGGAAGATGGGGCACATTTATCCCTTGGCTTTGTGGCCAAAGCAAAATGGTGACATAATGGTGCCAGTGGTGGGAGCCTAATGCAAGTGGCACAGGGCTCATGTTGCCTTAAATTTAGTCCTAGAGTAAACCTGCCACCCAACATCAGCTGTGCAAGAAGGCTCTCTGTCAGGGCACCCAGGTTGCTCAGTGGGTTAAGCATCTGCCTTCAGCTCAGGTTATGATCTTGGGGTCTTGGGATCAAGCCCCGCATTGGGCTCCCTGCTCAGCAGGGAGTCTGTTTCTTCCTCTCCCTCTGCCCCTCTCCAACACTTGCGCGCTCTCGCTCTTTCAAATAAAGAAATAAAATCTTAAAAAAATAAAAGGTCTCTGACCTTCCTTACTTCCCTTACCCAGGTGTTCTAGTTGAAGGTCCACGGTCACTTAACGACCTGAGGATGTGAACAGGGCTGGGTGATGGGTTGAGGATGTGCTCCCCTGTGTGTAGGGCTCTATGGCTCTTCCTTCCAGGGACGACTTGGCTCTGTTCCCTTGAAGAGACTTGAGAGGAGTCCCATTAATGGATTTAGGCAGTTAGTGAATCCAGGGACAGTTGGGGATGTCTGCCATATCTGGGTCCAGAAGGCCTTGTCATGCCCACAAGGCTGGCCACCTGACAGGCAGGCGTGTGGCACACAGCAGCTCCTGGCGGGGTCTGGAGGTTTCGTGCCCTGAGGAGGAGCTTCTTTGAGCTCAGGGAGCTTCCCCTTCCTGCTCCAAACCAGTCCCAAGACCCAAAGTTTCTGTCCTCCAAATGCTTCTCAAACCTATTTCATTTCATCCCCCCCCTTTCATTGTGAAGTCATTGAGATACAGCACAGTGTAAGTTTTAGATGGACAGTATGACAACTGGACTTCTGCATATTGTGAAATGACTTTCACAGTAAGTTTAGTTAACATCCATCGTCTCATATGGGTATATAAATAAAGAAGAAAAAGAATGTTTTTTTTTTTAAACATTTTATTCATTTATTTGACAGACAGAGATCACAAGTAGGCAGAGAGGCAGGCAGAGGATGGGAGGTGGGGAAGCAGGCTCCCCGCTGAGCAGAGAGCCCGATGCGGGGCCTGATCCCAGAACCCTGAGATCATGACCTGAGCCGAAGGCAGAGGCTTTAACCCACTGAGCCACCCAGGCGCCTCTGAAAAAGAATGTTTTTTCCTTGTGATGAGAATTCTTGGGATCTACTCTTTTAGGAACTTTCAAACACACCATATGGCAGTATTAACAATGGTCACTGTGCTACACCTTAACTCCTCAGGGCTTAGCTCACCCCTAACCAGAAGTTTGTACCTTTCAACTACCTACATCTAATTTTCCCTCCCCGACCCCCTGCCTCTGGTAACCACAAATCTGTTCTCTTTTTATGAACTCTTTCCTTTCGTTCCCTCCTCCTTCCCATCCTCTCTCTTTCCTTCCTTCCCCCTTTTCTTCTTCTTTTTTTTAAGATTTCCACATGTGAGATCACAGATTGTATCTTTTTGTCCGACTTATCTGACTTAGCATAATGCCCTCCAGCTTCACCTATGTGGTCACAAATGGTAGAATTTCTTTTTTATGGCTGAATAATATTCCCTTGTATCCATACACCACATTTCCTCTACCCATTCGACTGTCAGTGGACTCTCAGGTTATATTCCATATCTTGGCTCCTGTAAATAATGCTGCAATGAACATGGAGATGCAGATATCTCTTATGTCCAGATATATTCCCAGAAGTGGACTTCATATGATATCATGTGATATTCCTATATTTAATTTTTTGAGGACCTGTTATACGGTGGAAACAGTGTAGAAACATAGTGGCTGTCCCAGTTTACAATCCTATCAGCAGTGCATAAGGGGTCCGGTATTCATCTCTTTCCTTTTCAGTGACAGCCCTTCCAACAGGTGTGACGTGATATCTCATGGTGGTTTTGATTTGCAGGTCCCTGGTGATTAATGACATTGAGTACCCTTTTATGGACCTGTTGGCCATTCATAGGTCTTCTTTGGAAAAATGTCTATTCAGGTCCTTTGCCCATTTTAATTAAAAAAATTATTTGTGGGTTTTTTTTGTTGTTGTTATGTTTTGTTTTGCTATCAAAGCACTTGAATTCTTTATACATTTTTGATATTAGCCCACCATGGTCTGCAGGTATTCTTTCCTATTCCCATAGATTGTATTTTAATTTTGTTGACATTTTCTTCAAAATAATCTTTGAATCTTATCTCAAGATCTTATCTTATTTTTTGGTTTAAAACTCTTTAAATCCTCTCTCCCTAGAATCCAGACAAAGTCCAACTGGTCTGGCTATCTCTATCCTCATCTCTTTCCTCTTTCTAGACTCTGACATCCTTTTCTTTTTTCTGTCAGAAGCTTTGCACATGCTGTTCCCTCTCGATATAGAACACTTTTCCCCTCATCCCAATCATATGCCCCATTCTTCTCCCCCAACAGTCTGACTCTTAATCATATGTCCTCTTACTCATCCTGCACATTCCTGTCTCTCATGCTCCAGGCCTGGGGAGAAGTTCTTCTTCAGGCTCCCAGAGTACCTCTCCTCACAGCTGGGTGAAAAGCTTGTGTGGTGTGATGCGGTGTCCTCTTCTCTCAAGGGTGGGCCACAACAAATCAGGAAGCAGAAAAGACCTGGCCTTTGTGTCTCAACCCCAAGCCCTCAGGGGAACTACAAGGATCGGGGAGTGAAAAATAGGGGAAACATTAAAAAAAAAAGTAAGCCTATGAAAAGATGCTCAACATCATTAATTATTAGAATCATTAGGGATATGCAAGCCAACACTACAATGAGATATGATCGCACACCCATTAGCATGACTACTATCCAAAACCAAACAAACAATACAACAAGTACTGACTTAGAGAAGCTGGAACCCTTGTCCACTGTTGGTGGGAGTATAAAATGGTGTAGTAGTGGGTGGCTACTTTGGGTGGCTCAGTTGGTTAAGGGTCTGCCTTTGGCTTAGGTCATGATCTCAGTGTCCAGGGACGGACTCTCCTGTATTGGGCTCCCTGCTCAGTGAGGAGTTTTTTTCTCCCTCTCCCTCTGCCTGCCACTCACCCTGCTTGTGCTTTCTCTCCCTGCGTATCAAATAAAGAAATAAAATCTTTTTAAAAAGTGACATGGTAGCTGTGGAAAACAGTATTGCCATTCTTCGAAAAATTAAATAGAATTACTGGAAAAAGCAATTTCATTTTTGGATATCTACCCAAAAGAACTGAAAACAAGATCTTCAACTGAGGTTTGTACACCCATGTTCATGACAGTATTATTTTTTAAAAATATTATTTATTTATTTATTTGAGAGAGAGAAAGAGAAAAAGAGAACATGAGCAGGGGGAGAAGCATCATGAGATCATGACCTGAGCCGAAAGCAGAGGCTTAACCCACTGAGCCACCCAGGCACTTCTCATAGCAGCATTGTCCACAATGGCCACAATAGGGAAGCAACCCAGCATCCATTAATGGATGAACAGATGAACAAATGTCGCCTATCCTCACAATGGTATATCTGTTAGCCTTAAAAAGGATGGAAATTATGTAGTATACTATAATATGAATGAATCTTGAGGATGTTAAAGAAAATAAACCACCAAAAAAATATAAATACAGTAGGATGCCAATTATATGAGGAGCTTGGAATAGTCAAATCATAGAGACAGAAAGTAGAACAGTGGTTGTCAGGGACAGGGGTGAGGAGGGCATGGGGAATTATTGTCTAATGGGTACAGAGTTTCAGTTTTATAAGACAAAAAGAGTTAGGTGATGGATAGCAGGGATGGTTGCTCTACAACATGAACTGTACGCTTCAGAATGGTTGAGGTGATACATTTTATGTTACGTGTGTTTTATCACAATAAACAGAATAGTGGGAAAAAATGTAAAGAGGTCCCCTCTCCACCTGCATGGTAGACAATATTTTCCAAAAATGGTCACAGACCAGTTGCTTCCCCACATGCTCTTCCAGAAGAAGTGGTCTCAATTTCCTCATCCCATGGAAACTGGGTGGGAGCTTGGGAATGCCTGGATGGACAGAAGGCAGTGTGAGTATCCTGTGTGGCTTCCCAGGCTAGGCCGTACGGGGCAGCGCAGCATCTATCTCCCCTCAGGGCTCACGCTTGCCCAGCAGCCAGTAAGTCATGAGCAAGCTTAGGTCACATGGAGGTGTGGTAGGTCTCAACCAACAGTCCGTTCCAGACACAAGCGAGCCAGTGACTGTAGATGACCCACACAGCCTTCAAGCCACTCAAGGTTGTAGGTGGAGCTCTCTCTTTCCAGACAGAACTGGGATCGCTTGTTGACATGTTTACGTCCTGGGATCCCTTGTTGACATGTTTACGTCCTTGACCCCATTCCTCATTGACTGGGTTGCCCGTGACTCCTCAGCTCCAGAATAATTCCTGTTACAGACAAGACACTCGTCTACGGCCATACCACCCTGAACGCGCCCGATCTCGTCTGATCTCGGAAGCTAAGCAGGGTCGGGCCTGATTAGTACTTGGATGGGAGACAGACAAGACACTCAACAAATACATGTCAATGAGTCTATGAAAAATGGTGAATGAATGAAACCCAAAGCCCATCATGGATTTTTCGGAAAAGTGTTGGTCATTTCTTCAGAGAACATTCATCCAAAGTCAGGCTGGGAGACTTACTCCTTTTACGAATGAGGACACTGAAGTCCAGAGAGATGTAGTCACTGGCTCAAGGTCTCATATCCAGTGGGTGGAAGAGCTGATCCAGGACTCACTCTCCAGGAGCCTGCTCCATGCTCCCCACTGGCCCTGACTGCCACTAGGCCATCCAGACCCTGGAAAGGACTGAAAGACAGTCCTCACTGTCTCAAGTCATGATTTGCCCAAGTCTACTGGCTGGTGTGGTCCCAGTCCCTCCAGGGCAAATAGCAAATACAGAGAAATTATCTGAAAGGGAGCCCTTGAGAGCTAGTTACTGGGACCAGGAGGAGGTGCTGCATATAATAGGAATTGAATTGAAATAAACACCAAAATAAATATGTAATTACAAACTTCTAAGTACTATAGATAAAGGTTTTTGGGGAGATGTGAGAGCTTTCAAGCGGGGTCATGCCTTCCTTTTGGTAAGGTCTCTGAGGAGATGGCAGTGACAGGTATGGGGTTGAGCATGTGGGACGGAGTGAGGGGAGAGCCTACATGCTGTTCTAGGCAGAGGAAACAGTTTATGCAAAAACTTCAGAAAACCGAGCTTGTCTGAAGAACTAAGAGAGGGTCAGCGTGACCTTTGCTGAGGGAAGAAGGCTCTGTATGACAGCGACACAGAAAACAAGCCTGATGAGGTAGGCAAAGACCAGACCAGTGGTGCCCTGGGCTTCTTGTCGTCTGGCTAAAGCACTATATTTCCCAGCTTCCCCTGGAGTGAGATGTGATCTTGTGACAAACTTCTAGCGCTTGAAATAGAAGCCCATGGGTTCCTGGTTCTTTAAGAAATCTCTTTGAGGGGCGTCCGGGTGGCTCAGTGGGTTAAGCCACTGTCTTCGGCTCAGGTCATGATCTCAGGGTCCTGGGATCGAGCCCCGCATCGGGCTCTCTGCTCAGCGAGGAGCCTGCTTCCTCCTCTCTCTCTGCCTGCCTCTCTGCCTATTTGTGATCTCTCTCTGTCAAATAAATACATAAAATCTTTAAAAAAAAAAAAAGAAAGAAAGAAATCTCCTTGAAAGTGTGTGGAGTGTGGAGCAACTTTCTTCCTCTTTCCTGAGTGAGCGTGAACAATATGGCTGGAGCTCACATGGCCCTCCTGACCAGGAGATGTTTAGAAGGTGATGATCTCAACTGCTTAGCTTCAGAAACTCAAAGGAGAAATCTGATTTAGAGATGAAAATTTGAGAGAGGTCAAGCTGTGGTTGGTTGTTGAAATCTTGGCAGGCCCTGATGGCCTAGGGGGAAAATATGGAATGAGGAAAAAAAGATGGCCTAAGGATGAACCTTGGGAAAAACCAACATTTGCAGAAAATAGAGCTCGTCTGGGATGGCAGCTAGGACTCCAGTTAAAGTTTCTAGGCTCCAAGGGCCCTACTGCAGGAGCTCCAACATCTCCCTCTGGAATTCTGTTATCTTTAGCTGACAACATTCTCAGGGGGCTTCTCAGTCCCAAGGGACTGGGGGCTGAGGTTAACAATGGGGTGAGAGGGGACTGGAGCCCTGTAGTCTCATCTGCCCGCAAATCTCATGGCCATAGGCCATTGTTGTAACTGGTACGGCACATTCCTCTCTCTGAATATCTCTAAGGATTTCACTAATTGTCCACCTGCTCCCCCAAGCTCAGAATAATGGGTGCTTGGTTGCCCTGCATTTGAGTAGCTAAGTGTTCACCAGAAGCAAAACTTTACCTGACAAAGGTCAGTCATCCTCCATTTCAGGAAGGAAAGAAAGAGGGAAAGAGGGAAGGAAGGGAGAAGGTAGGAATGTAGGAAGGAAGAGAAAAGAGGAAAGTATAAAAGAAGGACAAAAATAAAGACAAGATGGGGCACCTGGGTGGCTCAGTGGGTTAAGCCTCTGTCTTCAGCTCGGGTCATGATCTCGGGGTTCTGGAATCCAGCCCTGCATCGGGCTATCAGCTCCGCGGGGAGCCTGCTTCCCCCTCTCTCTCTGCCTGCTCTCTGCCTACTTGTGATCTCTCTCTCTCTGTCAGATAAATAAATAAAATCTTAAACAAACAAAAAAAAAAACACAAATTAAAAATGACTATCCTGCTATACCTGAGAAGTGTGTCTAGGTGAGCAGCAGGAAATCCAGCAGAGAATAGCCACACACATGCCAGTGTGTTATGAGGGACAAGGAAGATGAGGCTGGAAAGTGTAGCTGAGTCTAACAGCTGATTGTTTCCCCCCAAAATTTGTATGTTGAAACACTGCCTCCAAAGTGATGGTATCAGGGGATCAGGGCTTGGGAGGTGCTTTGACCATGAGGGTAGATGTTGTGTGAATGGGATTAGTGCCCTTGCAAAGGATGCTGGAGAAAGCTCCCTGTCCCTACCCACCACATGAGGACACAATGAAAAGATGGCATCTATGAACCAGGAGCGGGCACTCACCACACACTAGCACCTGATCCCAGACTTCCCAGCCTCCAGAACTGAGAGAAATAAATTTCTGCCGTTTCTAAGTCCCCCTAGTCCATGGTATTTTGTTATAACTGCCTGAGCTGACTAATACACTTGACTTAACAGCCTGGAGGTCTGTCCTCAAGAAAAAACACTTTGGGTCTGACTCTGCACTGGGAAGATTTAGGAGAAGCAGCGTCAGCGGCTGTCTCTGGGGGCACTCTGGGGCAGTGTGGAGACCCAGGGCTTTAATGCCAGGTGGGCTGAACAGAAGCCTGGCTGGACGGAACCCCTGGTATTACCACCTCGGTGAAATGAACTGATGAGTCCAGGCATATGGTAGGTGTTGAGGACGTTGGCACTTCCTTCCTTCCCACATTTTATACTGGTTCTTGTTTCTGAAATAAAATGCCCAGCTCCATTGCCTCTCTTCCTCCAGCAGGTTAGTCTAGAAATGTTCTTGTGGCTATGGCAGACAGAGCCAGAGCCAGACATAGAAAGAGAGAGAGAGGGAGAAGCTCAAACTCTTAAGTACTGTTTGAGCCTTTGTGGGCCTCTCATTTGCTAACACCCCATTGGCCAAAGCAAGTCACACAGAGCGTGGGAAAGCATTGCAGAGTCAGCCTGCAAATGGGAGAGATCCAGGAAAAGATGAAGACTTGGGGCCACTTTTCAGTGATGGCAAGCATCACAGAGCCAGGAGTGAGTAAAATATTAGAGTGTCCCATGAGTCCCCCCTTCCTTCCCATTTCCCAGAACATGGGACAGCTGACAATTTGGGGAAGCCGAGCTGGAGTGCTAGGAGAGGAGTAGCTCAGTGCTGGGAAGAGAACCAATAGTTAAGATTAAGTTTAGCTGTCAGGGACAGAAAATCCCAAATGGCAGTGGGTTAAATGAAGTGAAGGCATATTTCTTTCTCTGGTAAACCAAGCCCAGAGGGAAGCAGCTCAGGGCTGGTGTGGTTGCACCATGTTTAGGGCTGTAGTCCTCCTAAGGAATCAGTCTACTTTCTTAATACAGCTCTCAGCTCATGGTCCAAAGAGGCCTCAGGCTTCTACCATCATGTCTAGAATATTCCAACAACAGGAAGAAGTAAGAACTGAAAAAGGGAAGGCTCCTTTCCTTTAAGGACAACTCCTAGAGGCTGTGCACACAAAGTGACTCTATCCAGTTGCCATTCATGGTGGCCATTCACCCCTTCTGACAGAGTAATGGCGTTTTTAACGGACTGGTCGACTGACGTGGTCATGTGATATAGTCATGTGACTGACTTCCAAATAATACAGTGTGAATAGAAATGATATTTACAGCTACTAGTTGTGACCTGAAAGGGAACAAGTATGACCTTTTTCCTTTCTCTCCTTCCCACTGGCTGGGATGTGGATGTGATGGCAGGAACTGCAACAGCCATGCTGTATGATGAGATGAAGGCCTTATATTGAGAATGATAGAACAAGATAGAAGGGTCATAGACAACCTAGTAGGCCTTTATATGAAACATAAATACATTTCTCCATTAGTTAGATTATTAACATTTTGCATCTCTGTTTTAGTAGCAAAACAACACCGCACCTAGTATACAACTCTTAGTTCTTTTTTTTTTTTTATGATTTTATTTATTTAGAGAAAGAGAGAGAGATCACAAGCAGGGGGAGCAGCAGGCAGAGCGAGGAGCGACACCCCGCTGAGCAGGGAACCATATGTGGGACTCAATCCCAGGACCCAGCGTTCATGACCTGAGTTGAAGGCAGACACTTAACCTACTGAGTCAAGCGTCTCTACAACTCTAAGTTCTTATCATAAGGCTGCACTGCCTCAAAGAAATGAAGTCTTTATTCTGGGAAGCCATTACTGGGAAAGAGCAGATGCTAGAGGAAAACCACCAGTTCCAGACGCTGGAGGAATAATGACAACAGTCACAGTGTCTATCTACTGGGAGTCAGGCTCTGTGTTGGCCACTTTGCCTCCATGTCCTTCTGGAATCCTCATAGCCTCCTGAGGGCAGGTATTAGAGTCCTGGCTTTAGAAGTGGATGACTGAGACCCAAAAAGTTATGTGACCTGACCAAGGTCACACAGATCTGGGGAGTAAAACTGGGATTCAGAGTCAAGGTCCTAAACCAGTGGTTCTTAAAGTGTACTTCCTGGACCAGTAGCTTCCACATAGGAACTTGTATGAAAAGCAGATTGTCCTAGAAATCACATAGACCAGGGATTGGGCCAGCAATCTGTGTTCAAACAAGCCCTCCAGGGGCTGTGGGTGCATAGTCAGGTCTGAGGATTACTCCTCTGAGACGAATCTGGAAACAGCACCCACTAGCCTTTACCTTCTCCTTCCCCAGACAAACCCCACCACCAAGGGAGAGTTCACCCTGACCAGATCAAAGCTTTCGTTCATCTGCCATCCCTGCCCCTGGAACTTAGCTTAGCTGATATAGGCAGGGTCTCTGCCAGATGGGAAATGACTCTGCCTTCTCCTAAGAGATTCCTGAAGCAGGTTGGTGGGGAGGGGTGTAGTTGTGGTGTCAGGCCCTGAATGTAGTTATGTAGTTTTGGGGTGGAAGGGGGAGATTTGCACAATCTTGTAATCAAGGCTTCCTAGGCATCTGACATTTCCTGTTGAATGCACAGCATCGTGCATTCTCTCTCTGTCCCACCTGGTCCTGGGGCACTATGGGCTAGCATGTGGTTTGTTTTCAGTGGCAAGTTGTGGGGTAGGAGGGCTGGGAGTCTATGGCCTAGGCTTCGAGGAGTTGGGCATTTCATGGGCAGGAGTGATGGTGATGACGATGTCAAGGACCATCCTGTCTGTAATATTTGTTCCAAGTAACGCCATTTTCTATGCTCATTTTATATATTGACGCATTTACTCTTAGAAACGTTTGAGTGAGGAGGTGTCATTATCCCCATATTAGATGAAGGAACGGGGAGGTTAAGCAAGGCGTCTGCTGTCACACATCTGGTAAATAGTGGAGCTGGGCTCCGAACTCAGATGCTGCGGCTGCACGTCCAAGTGCTTACCCACTGGGCTATTCAGCCGCCAAATGATAGTAAAGATGTTTATGTTCCAGGCACTGTTGCAAGTGTTGCAAGTGTTTTGCATATAAAAAAGTGGGACACTCTTACCATGGTGACAACTGAGATATTTCCAGCAGACACTTGGCATTGGTGGATTAAACATTTGTGGTTTGGGTTATTTTTTATGGCTCCGTATGTGTGGGTGTGCATATGTGCGCACACGTGTGTGTACGTGCACGCGCGTGCCCATCTGTTTGCGTGGGTGTGCATGTGTGCCTCTCACCAGAAGTGGGAAAGCCAAGGCCAAGATTGTCGCTCTTCCCGCGGTGTCATGTTCTAAAATGAACCTGTGCATCACACTTGTGGTTCCCGGGGAAAAATAAACCAATCCCCACTACCAGTCAAAACAACAATATTTGTGCAGCTCTGGTAATAACCACTAGAACCCGCCCTCCTTCTGGCTTGCTGGCAGCACCTTGCTCTCTGCTCTCTCTCACTCTCAGGGCCCCTGCAGCTCCTTTTCTTGGGCTCACAGCAGCTGCTGGCTCAGGGCTGGCCTCCTCTGGGAAGTCTTCCCAGATGGCTCATGCCTCCACTCTGGGCAGGACTCAGTTCCTGAGAACTTGATACTGCCTTGTTCTCACTCTCTTCCTTGGACCTCTGTGAAGCGGGACTCTGTGGTTCTCCCTCTACCCCTGTGATTGAGCTTTTTGCTTCTCTGTTTCTTTTTCTCCTCTCCCCAAGTTCAGTTCTTCCTTTCTCTTTCTCCTTTCCTTTCCTTAATTTTTCCTTCCCTTCATTCCCCTTCCTTCCCTTTCTTTGGCATCGCTTTCTAGTCCTACCCATTCCTGCTTCTCTGCCTTTGCTCTTGAGGTTTTTTCACATGGCCTGCCTTCCCTCTTCCTCACCTGTCAACCAGGGACCTGCTTAAGCCCTTACGCCTTGATCCAGCCTTTCCTGATGCCCACAGGCATCGGACCATGTCAGTTCCTCCACTGACTGGCCATGAATCAGTTCCACTAACTCAAGCATTTGAATCTTTCTGGACTTCTTTGGCATTCATTGAAATATTTATTGTGAGCCCAACCCGGGTGAGGCCTACTTCCTGCTTTGCCTAGAAAACTTGTATTCATGCTTCAAAGCTCACCCGGGAAATATCTCCTCCTGCTCTGACCCCCTATCCCACAGCAGGGGCAGGTGCCTCCTCTGCTCCCATGTCTCCTGCCCAGTCCAAGTGTAGTTAACATGTACATGTTACGTGACAGCACCCTGCCTGCTTGGCACGGACATGTTCCCACGTACTCTGCAGATTTCTGCCACATGTGCCAGGCAGGAAACACCTCTCTCTCAGGCAGTAGCCTCACATGGTGAGAAATGGGAGTGATGGTCATTTGCCTCCATTTCCTTGCCCCTAGGGATGGGCAGCTCTGAGGCATGCTCCAGCCAGAGTTCTGCATTGAGCTGGAGCCCCAGAGCCCAGCAGCCCTCCCCAGCCTGTCAACTCTCTGGGTCGCTCTCCTTTTCTTCCCATGGTTTTCTTCTTTACTGGTGCTCTTTGGAGCCATGTCCCCAGTCACCTACTTCACACCCAGATCCTGCCCCATGATCTGCTCCTGGGAAACTCAGACCAACAAGGTAAATTGTATAGAGCTGACTTCATGTAGGTGCTTTCTAGGTTCTGGATTTGCATGAACTCATTCCCTCTACACCACAGTTTTCCTCCGGAGGCAGACGCTATTGGCACATAGGGGGAAACTGAGGCATGGGGAGGTTAAGTAGAGCGAACAACTGTCCCACTCTTCCTAGGAGTAAAGGGCGCCTTCAGAGATAGCACTTTCCTAGGGCAGTGACCAGAGAACTGGGACCCGTTGGCCACCTCAAGTTGAAGCGGCTTGTCCACAGGTATATAGGTGTTGAGTTGGCAAGATGGGATTGAAGCCAGGCAAGGGCTCCAGGGACCAGCTCCAGACCACCTGCAGAGCAGGAGCTGCACTGCATTATGGGCCTTTTCGAGAGACTGTCTCTCCAGGTGGCAAGGAGGAGGGAGCGGGTGGTGGTGGGTCATGCTTTGCACTTGTCCGTGTCTCTAAGGTTTGCACTGAAGACTTGTTTGTTGTTTGAGATAGATGCTGTGGATAATAAGAAAATAAATGAATGAGACCAGCCCCTGCACTCAGCTAGTCAGATGGGGGAGTCATGGAGCTCCCGGTCTGACAAGGAGTTTCCTGTGGGGAACAGGGTCTGCTCCTTCTTCCCCAACTTCTCTGCGTGGCCCAGAATGTGGTCGAGGGGAGCTTTTCCTCCCTTCCTTCATGTTGCTGTCCCCAGCCAGGCAGAGGCAGGCAAGGGTGACAGGGTATGCCTGGGCCCTGGCCTGGGTTTCCACTCTTGTTACCCAGAGCCAGAGCTGGAGCCTCTCCTGGATCAGGGAGGCTGGGTGGATTCCTCCATGATTTTAATTCAGTGTTTTGAGCTTCTATCTCCCAGCTGGACTGCAGTCTGGTCCAGGGAGGGGGTGGGGAGTGGCTGATGAACTGGGCACTTGGATCAGTTGGGTCTTTGCCGGAAGCAGATGGTACTTCCTGAGGGTTCATTGCAGAAAGCGTAATGAAGGGAGCATGGAGAGTGTGGGCAGGCCTAGGTGATGGTGCAGCTCTAGGGACTAGAGATCATGGGGAGTCATTACCACCCCAGGTCCTGAAGAGGTGGGGTGGGGGGGCACTCTTACTAGAACCATAGTCAGTGTTGCTACCCTGGGAAGGGCGCCAGTAGGACAGGCGCTGTGCCCTTAGGGAAGGAGCACAGCACTGCCAAAGCCAGGGCCTGCTGGGAGAGGGGGCAGGCACTCTGACTCCTCTCCCCTCTTCCCCTCCCATCACTTGCACTCTTGGGCCTCAGCAAGGCAGAAGCCAAACACCAAAGGAGCCTGGGAGACTCAGTCCATGGGGCTCAGACCCTGTCCCCTGCCGGAGAGGTTCAGAGGTTCAGAGAAAGTCTGAGAGTGCATGGGGAGAAGGAGCCAAAACAGATTATCCAGGAGTGCTCACACCCACCCCTCAGGGAAGTGACCTGACCCAAGAGGTCGGCCAGTGGGCGGAGTGGAAGCCGCTCCTCCAACACACACAGGAACCCTCTCACTTTACACACTGTCTCCGGCCACACAGAGCTTTGGCTAATGTACTTCCTCCATCCCCACCTCACTTCCTGTCCCTCCCAAGTCCACTGGAGGCCAAAGGGTGGGAGGGTCTGGAAGGTCTTCTCAGAGGCAAGGGTGCAGAAGGGCTCCATGTGCTGCCTGATGAAAGAGGGTGGGGCGGGGGAGAGCTTCAGGCCAAGAGGAGAAAGGGAGGGGAACAAATATTTCTGAGCCCTACCATGTAGCAGATCCAACTTGGGTGCTTCCTCATTCATTACTCACTCCCCTACACTCATCCAAACATTCCTGAGGAGGGTATCAGCGTTTCCATTTTAGGCTCAGGGATGTTATGTGACTTCTCAAATGTTGCACAGCAAGTAAGTAATTGACAGAGTCAGGATATAGATTCATGTCTGCCCGAATCCAGGGAAGAGTAAGTGAGATAAAAGTTGGTCTGAAAAGATGTGGAAAGGTTGGAATGTGGGTAAAGGCTGGACAGGATCCCAACCCCAGAACCAGGCAGGGGCAGGGGGCTCAGTGGCTGATGGGTAGTGAGTCTGAATGATTTTGCTTTCACACTCCTAGATAATATGCTGGTGTGGCAGGGGGAGTATCCCTAGCTCCCCACAAAAGCCATTACTGGGGTGGGAGGTCTCTAATTCTGGTTGCCCTTCTTGGCTCCAGGTCTTCCCAAGGCTGCCATGGGGATTGGGAGGGGTGTTGTGACTGGAGTCAGGGTGGGCTAGGAATCTTGGGCAAAGACCCTAGGAATGGGCTGAGGTGGCCTTGTGGGAGGGAGATTGCTATCTCCTTAACCCCAAGGAACAATTTTAACTGGAGATGAGTTTTGGTTAGCAAAGGGTGAGAGGGGTAGGACATAACAGGGTACAGCACAGTATATGGGGGAGAAGGAGGGAGAGTCAGTGGGGCCAGGGCCCAGCATTGAGCATCTAGGGTGTGGGGGTGGGAGGGACAGTAGAGTGGCGAGCCCAGAGACCATCAGTATGGGTGGTTTAGGGAGAGCGCTGGGGGGCTGTCAGAGGGTCAACTTAGGGTCAGTGCTCTCTGGGCCTGGAGCCCAGGGGTGGGGAGCCAGTGAGGTAAGGGTAGAGGGAATTGGGGATGGGGAGAGTCTCAGCATAGATGTTGTCCAGACTGGGGGGGTCCTCTGGTTCCTACTGAGTCTAGCCTTTTCTGGCCCGGCTCCTAAAATGAATGGAGACCCCTCTCACAGCCAGGCTGCCAGTGTTGGAGGGGCCCTGAGGGAAGGACCTAGGGAACTTTGTGTGCCTGTGAGTCTGTGTGTGTGTATGCATGTGAAGGAGGGAGGGAGAGAGAGAGAGAGATAGAGAGAGACACAGACAGAGTGAGACTTCCTTGGACCTAAATGCTTAAGACAGTCCAGGAGATGGGTGGGACCCAGAACTGACCTGAGACACGGTCAACTAGAACAATCTAGTCAAAAACTGAGGACTAGCGCCAGTAAGATGTAGACTCTCTGAAGCCAGCCTCATCTTGTACAGATGAATAAACTGAGGCACAGAAAGGGAAGTGGCTGATCAACACCCCACAGGGCTTAAAGGGAGGGTCTCCCGTTGGGGACCAGGCCCTTATTCTCCTGCTCACCCACACGATTGGAGGCTGCCTGTGCTTTGCATCTAGTGAAAATGTCAATTTCCCCCTCTTAGAACTGCATTACAGAGAAGTCCCTTTCTGGGAGTTGATGGGAGAGGTAAATAACTCAGTAGGAGCAAAGTGCTTACAAAAAACAGTGCCTGGCCCATAAGCACCCCATATATGTTAGGAAATCATGATGATGTCGGTGATGATGACGTGGTAATGACGAATATCGCTGGTTTAAAGGAAACCACCATGTGATAGTCCGATCTTGCCCTGGCCGCGCTGCGGCCACAGAACTGGACAGCCTGTCGTGAGCGGAGATAGGGCAGCCACTGGTGCGAGGGGCCCACCTGCCCTTCTGCCTTGTGAGAGCAGCGGAGGCCGGTCCTTCGACCCTGCATTTACACACTGGGCACGCACTTCCCAGCCTCTGCCAGGAGGATCCTCTATGACTCATACGTGTCCAGACCCCCTCATGCTGGCCAGCAGCGTGATGGTGTCAGCCTGGAAGCCCCCCCGGGCGGGGCTGAGTCCTGCGTCACCGCCTGGCCCAGCCCTAAGCCCCGAGAGGGGTCAGTGGAGGCGCTGCCTGGAGCGTGGCTACTAGCCTGCCCAGCCCTGCCCCCTGCCTTGTCCCCGGGCCCGCTGTGGGACGCCAGAAGCTGAGATGCGCACCTCGCCGCCTCCTTAGGACGACGCACACCCTGCTGCTACTTGATACACTCATGGAAGCCTGGGCCATCAGCCGGGCTCTTATCTCCCTTTGCGGAAGAAGAAGAAGCCGATGCAAGATGTGAAGGGATTTACACAGGTCACCTAGACGGTGAACCAGGTAGGCTGGCTCCCAGCTCTGCACCCTGAACAGCTGGGCTCTGCCGCCCCGAGGGGCCGCTCCCCCTCCGCTTCAGGGCCCAGGTGGTGCGAGGGAACGAGGGACTTGGTTGCTTGGCCTCAGGCGCAGGACAGCTTTCTCTGGCTGCCTGCAGCATGCCTCCCTCCCCTCCGTCTCGTCTGCGAGTGCAAGACGGCGCTGCCCGTTGTAGTCTACGGTTTCTGTGCTGAGGTCTGACTCAGTTCTGGCGCCTCTCCCAGGGGCTCCCAACATGGCTTCTTGCGGCTTCTCCTCCCTCTTCACAGCGCTCGCTCCTCATCAATGTAACCACCCCACTACTCCTCTCGCTTTCTAGATTTGCGCCTTAGGTTCCAGCGACTCCTCTCTTTGGCTGTGGAGTGGACACCCGCAGGCAACTGGCCAATCAGAAGCCTTCCTCTGCCTCACTATGCGTACCACGGGCTTGTTCTTCCCCAGCCAAGGGCAGGCCTTGGGAGCATGGGTGTGGGTGTCCGTGGGGGTAAAGGGCTTGATGCGCGTGAGAGGGGCTCTGTCTAAGAGTCCAGGCCTGGGAGAGAGGGGCTCAAGGCGAAGCAGAATTGGCACCGTAGAAACTAGCCCAGCACTGGCCTCTCTGTCTCTCCCAATTTTGAGTTACGGGCCTTCTCTCCTGAGTGTGTTAAGTACAAGGACGCCGGTTCCAAACGGCCAGCAATCTCTTCCTCACCTCCATTTTCCTCTGCCCAGCCTGTGGGCCTTAGGAAGAGGGCATGGACCCTGTTGTTTACCTGCTGGTGTTTGCTTCTGGGTCTGGCCTTGGTCCACTTAGGGCCAGGCCAGATGGCGTAAGCTGGATGGTGTAACAACCCCTCCTTCTTTCTTGGCCAAAAGGCTGCCCCTGACCCACTTCCAGGAGGGCTCTGAGGTCGAGGTTTTTGTCCACAGGGAGAGGCCCACATGGAGCCCCCAGGGTTCCTGTGCCACCACATGTAGCCCAGTGGAAGGGAGTCAAAGTCACAGGTATCCACAAGGGCAGGAACCCAGGTGCCCACGGCGACCCTCAGGTGTGGCTAGTACTGCCACAGTACTGGGGCTCCTGGCTGGGCTCCGGGACCTCGGTGTGATAGAGAGTGTGCCACCTTAGTAGCATCCTACATGAGAGTCAGAAATGCTCAGGGTGAGACTATCTACATACTGAATGACATCCACAAAGCCTGCCTGGCTTCACAAACTGTGATTGGAGTCCTCAAATGCAGTGGGGTGGGGTGAAGCAGGAGGAGCCCACTGGCCTGCCCCTGGCTCCCCACCCCCCACCCCTTCCCGGTGTGAGAAAGTCCTAGGGCAAGGATTCTGCAGCCAAACTGGAACCAGCTGCCGCTGGTTATTTCAGCCCTGATAATGATCGGCAAATCTTTAGTGAGTTTACCTAGAAGTTCTCTGGAGGTGGAGGAGGCCTTGTACTTCTGCCTTCAGTCCATCCCTTCCACCACGGAGTCCTGGCCAAACTCATCTGGGAAACAAACATCTCACTGTGTATGTTCCCGGCTCAGATGCTATCTTTATCTCTGGGTATGTATGTCAATTAGAATTAGCTGCGGCTATGAGTGACAGAAAAGTCCAAACAATACAATAGTCATTAAGACTGACATTTATTTCTCTCTCACATAAATGATGTCTGAAGGTATTCAGTCCAGATTTGTTGTGGTAGCTCTGCAACCATCCATAGAAAGAACCCAGGCTCTTTCTATCTTACTGTGGAAGCTCTTTCTACCTTACTTATGGTAGCTCTGCAATCCACCATAGAAAGAACCCAGGTTCTTTCTGTCTTACTGTATCACCAATCTCAAACGGCCTCAACCTCATGGTGCAATGTGGTTGCCAGAGCTCCAGACATGGTATCAGCATTGCAGCCAACTAGAAAAAGGAAGTAGTGAAGAGGAGCATACCTCCCTGCTGCGAAAAGTCACATTCATTAAGTGACACAGGATACTTCTCTGTGGATTCTATTGAGCAGAATTTAATCATATAGCTGCAAATAGCCTCAAAGGGAGATTAAAAAAAGGAACTTAGTCTTTAGTCTGGGTGGTCATGTGCTAAGCTTAAAACCAGGGGTCTTGGTGCTGAGGAAGAAGATGAACACATACTGGAGTAGAACTAGCTATCCTTTCCACAGCATGAGACCTGAGTAGAGGGTTCTGGATGCTGTGTGATTCCCATAGGCTCCTCCAGATGGCAACCTGGCTGTGGTAAATGGGGTTCTGCCTCCCCATCCAGGCTCTGCCTCCAGCTTCGGGGCTGGAAGTTCTCTTTGGAGCTGTGGTGGTAACAGGAATAAGATCTCCCTGGCGCCTCCAGCAGGGAAAGGGTGAGTTTGATGATCAAGGCCAGCCATGCCATCCCAAAGAGGATCCATAGGGACACTGTATTCTTGTACCACAGTGGGTACCTCCGGGAGGGGTCCATCCCTGTGGGGAGAGGCAAGGTCAGAGGATGGAGGCCTTGGAAGGTCATAATCAAACAGAAACAGACACACATGGCTTGATGCATATGAGCAGAATAAGGGAAGTTCAAGGTTCAAGTTCGAGATTGTTGGCCTTATGGCCACCTCTTTAGGCCTCTAAGAAGCCTCCCTGGGTTGACACCTTGGGTTTGGAAGCTCAGTTTCCTCTTATAGGGCTTTCTGACAGACTCTGTGGTCTATCCCAGTGGTTCTCAAAGTGGATTCACTGGACCAGAAGCATCAGCATCACCTGAGAGTTTGCTAGAAATGTAAATGGTCAAGCCTCTCTAGCTACCATTGCAAACTCTGGAGGCAGGTCCGGCAATCTGTGTTTTAATAAGTCTTCTAAGAGATTCGAATGCCCTCTCTGTTGTTTGCCTGTCTCTGTGTTTGGTTTCCTCATATCTAAACAGAGGCAACTTGCCAGGAGCCTTAGGAAGAACAGATGGAACCAGTGGAGTTTGTATCCTGCCTCAGTTCTTCCTAGCTGTATGACCTTCATCTGTCTGAATGCTCCTCACCTGGGAAATGGGGAAGATGATTATTCTGCAGGCCACTGGCTTTTGGGATGAAATCATAAACTCTTCTCCCAAAGGCCTTATCTACTCCTCTGGCCTGATTTGCACACCTTTTCCTGCTGAGTGCTGCGCTTGTCACTCTGGAACTTCCCCTTTCTCCATCTAACAATCAGTCCTGCCCCAGGGCCTTTGCATATGTTCCCCTCCCTGCTCACAGTGCTCTTCATTTCCGATTCCTCTTGGCCTAGTTGACTTCCCCTCATCCTGCAGATAGGTCTCAGCTAGCCCTCACTCCCAGAGATGAGGAGGGCTCTCTCTCCCAGCCCCTGTGCTCTGCTGAGTAAACTGCTTATTCTCTCTGGGCCTTGGCTTCCTCCTGTATAAAACAGAGAAAACAAGAGGTCCACCTTCCAGGATTGGGTCCAAATATCTAAGGTTTTCAGCAATGTGCCTGGCATATAACAGGTGACCTGTAGTTGGGTGATTGTTTTACTCACCATTAGACCCCGACACAGGTGCCCCCAACACAGTCAGGACTGGGTCAGTAATGGTGGAGGGAAGGGACAGGTGGAGGTCACTGGGAGGCTTAGCCTGCTCCATAACTTAATTTTTCCCTCTTAGCCAGGGGTCTATCTTGTTTCCCTTATCAGATCGGGTTTGTTCAAAGGGCGAGATCTGTCTTATTTCTTCAATCTCTTTTTCTGTCTTGATGTCCTGTTCCACCCACCCCTCTGTCCACCCCCATCCTGTCTGGCTGCTCCCGAGGTAGCCTCTCGTTCCTGTCATTCAAGCCTGGGTCCCTCTCCTGGGCCCCAGCTCGGGAATGAGCCGGCAGCCCTGGACTCCACCTCACCGCCTGGCGGGAGTCAGGATTGGATTAAGCTGATTGGGTTATGGGGCCAAGATTCCGCTGACGGTCCCAAATGAGATCAGCAGTGAGCCAGCTTTCCCCCCCTGCCATCTACCAGTTCGGCTTGCTCCTGGCAATCAAGGGGAGGAGGTGTCCTTCTCCCCTTTTATTTCATTGTTTTAGCCGAAGAAATCATAAGTGGCGGGAGATCTGGCAGCTGGCAAGGCGCTCCAATGAATTGCAAATGCAATTGGGGGACGTGGGGGTGTGAAGCTGGGGAGGAGCAGGCGGCTGGGACTGGGGTGCTGCTCGGGCCACAGCCTTCGGGGGAGAAAGGGGTGGCTTGAAGACAGTACCCCGGTGGTTGCTGACACAGGGACAATGGGCACCCCAAGTCTAGATCATGGACGTCAGCATTCCCATCCAAGGAAAGGGTTTGACCTTGTCCGTGGAGGACAGAGAAGACTGAGAGACAGAGGGCAGAGGTGGGAATGGGGTGTGTCCCCACTCAGCTGTGGAAGATTCTGCAACACAGGTGTCCTGACTTGAGAGTCTGTCCTGTTGGCTTGCCTGCTCTAGGACCTTTCCCCTCCCTGGGCCTCAGTTTCTCCTTGCAGGTGAGGCACTCAACGCTTCTCCATGTGGTCAATTGCCACAAGGCACTGTCATGCTGCAGAAGGCATCAGAGTAAGCGGCAATGTCTGGAGATGTGGTGGAGGGGACAGCTCTGCCTGGTGCCCCTCCGTGGGAGTGGTCTGCCCCGGGGCCTAGAAGAGTTCCTCCTGTGGATCGGAACCAGACCTCCTCAGTCAGGATGTCGGTAGAAGGGCGCTCGGGGAAGTCTTTGCCCCATACTCCAGCCTCCCTGGCCCTGCCACTCCCCTGAGGGTGGCTCACAGGGAGCAGTGACCTGACCTGATCAGCCCTCCTTGCTCCCGCAGAGAGGGCTTGTGGATGTCCCTGGCCCTCCCTTAATGCTGCTGGAGGCCCATTTCCAGGGTGTTTGTGTCTACAGAGAGCTGCCCCTCCTCCTGCCCACCCTGCCTCAGGGGACTGTGGCACCTGAGGACGTCCTCACAGAGATGCCCCTTCAGCCCCATAGAGGCTTCCAGGGGAGACTGCTTTCAGCTATCCCCACCCTGGACCAAACTTTGGGGGACCTGCTGATCAGTAGGCATGAAAAGACTGCAGCAAAGACTCCTGGTCCCACTTTCCCTCCCCTCTCCTTGCACTGGATACCCTCAGAGCAGCAGGCCTCCTGGATTTAGGATTACCACTGGGGCAAATCCCGAGTTTTATGCTCTGAGCTCTGGTGGTGAGGGAGGCAGGACCTGTCACATCTCATATGCCCGGGTTGAGGCTGTTCCAGCTGAGCCCCTGGTGGCCCCGGTGCAGCGTAGAAGAGGGAGGGCTCAGAGAAGAGAGAGAGGCAGGGCTTAGCCACAGAGGGGGCCCTCATAGGCCAAGGCATGGAGTTTGGACTCTATCCTAAGACTATGGGAAAACACTGAAGGTTTTTAGAGGAGCTGGCTAGGTGACATGATAGCACCTGTCAATTTTAAAGGCCCCAAGGGCCAAGGCGGGGAGACAAAGATATAGGCTGCACAAATCCACAGGTGCCGTTCCATTGTGCTCTGTGTGAATGGCAACCCCTTAGGGTTGTGCATTGCCCAATCTACGTAACCAGTCCTGCCTGGTCTAAGGAGATGGCCGTGGGAACAGAGAAGAGAGGACAGATCCAAGAATTGCTCTCTGAGCTGTTCGGGGGGTAGATGCGGTCCTTGGAGCCAGTGGGCTCAGCTCTCCTCAGACACATCTCTTCACTTTGAGGATAGGAATGGGACTGTACCCGGCTGGAGGAAATCTTCTCAAAGATTTCCTTCCAGAGCAACAGGCTTCCTCCCAGGATGGAGGATATCAGGAAGGGACAGAATGTGGCTGACACAGGACCCTTCTACCTAAGGAAGGAGAGGTTCAGGGAAGGGGGGCCTGCACACAGGTGAGGAGGCCATCACCTAGCCAGGTCGCCCATTTTATACATAGGAACACTAAGGCCCAGAGAGGGGACGTGTGAGGTGGTCTGGAAAGAGTATGAGCTTGGGAGTCCATGGATCAGAATTTGAGCTAGCTGTGCAGTCTCGGGCAAATGGCTTGGCCTCTCGGAGCTTCCGCTTCCTTCTCAGGAAAATATGTGTAACAACTGTCACTCTAGGTCCCTTGATGAGCTAGCTGCTTGTTACTTTTGTAAGACCTTATTTCAATATTCTAGGCTGGGTTCAGGACTCTTAAAGATGGGAAGAACAGGGCCTCTTCCCTAACTGAGGGCCAGGGATCTGAGGGAGGGAGCAGAGTCCCTTGCGACCAGAGTGCTGGTGGTACCAGTGGTCACTGCTCCTGTGGGGAACCTTGCCAGGGGGCGGCAGGATGGGGGCAGCAGAGAGGGCCAATGAGGCTGCATGGAGGGCCCCTTCGGCCCTGCCGCCCCACAGAATGTCCCTCCACCGCCACCTGCTGGGCACCTGCCCCAGCTTTATTATGCAAGGCCGGTGGCCTCTGGGCCACTCACCTTGCCCATTGATTGAACCTCACCTTGGGCCTTCTGGACCACACAGCCCTTCTTTGCTGGGCATTCAGAGTTTGTCTGCTAATTGTATTCCAGTGGAGGCCGGTGGGGGTGGGAGGGTGGTGCTGGCATTTCCCAAGTCTTCCAGACTCTTCCTGCCTAGTCTCTGCAGTCTGTGGTGTGGAACATATGGCCCCTCTCCCTGGGAGGGTGGGAATCTTGGCATTTCATGGGGCAGGGTGAATGGGGAGGACAGACCCTGGAACTAGGAAGGGTCAAGGGAGGGAGATCAGGGACTCCCCTAACTTGGCGGGCGCTCATAACAATAGCTGAGCCTCTGGCGTTTCCAGTGCTGTCAAGAAGGCGGGAGTGTGACTTACAGTCAGCCCCAAGCCCTGGGGTCAAACTCCAGGTGTCCCTTTTTAGCTGGACCTTGACTCATCGCAGGACAGAGCAGGTTGAACTCGCCAAGGACCCAGTCCTCTGGACTTGGAGCCCGCGAGCGCCCACGGGGCCTGGTGCATAGCGAGGGCCAGCCGGCGGAGCGGGGAGGGGACGCAGGGCAGCTGAGTATCCAGGCCGCCCTCCCATCGCCTGCAGGGCTCTCTCACCAATCACATAGTCGCCGAAGCCCACGGTGCTGAGGGTGATGAAGGCGAAGTAGAAGCTTTCCACGTAGCTCCAGCCCTCCACGTGGCAGAAGAGCAGGGGGGGCAGCAGCAGGAACAGCGGGAGGCCGGAGAGGAGGGCGCCGGCGCCCACCAGCCACGGAGCTTTGGTTGGGTCCTGTGGGTGCACAGAGAACCCCGGCCCCCGTGTGGCCTCTAGCCAGTGCTGGGGGGAACAGACAGCCTGGGGTGGGGGTGGGGAGTGGTCCTGAGCTGGAAGCAGGATAAACAGCCCCTGCCGGGAGGAAGGCGCTGCCCTTGGGGTCCCTCCACCTACCCTAAGTTCTCCAGGTTCCCGGGCAAGATCTTGGCTGGCTTGTACCCTTCTGGGCAGTGGCCTCCAATCCCACCACACCTGCCCCCCCAGGAACCCTGTTTCCCATAAGTAACCCCAGCTCCCCTGTGCCCCCGATTCCCAGGACCTAGCTCATCCTGGAAGGAACCCACCCTTCCCCTCACCCCCACAGCCCCTTCACCTGCCAGGCGCCCCCCAGCCTGCGGGCACAGCGCTGCACTCCCCGCTGCATGAGATGCCCCAGTCGGTTGAGCACCACGAGGTTGAGCGGGATCCCCAGGAGAGCAAAGAAGATGCAGAAAAGGCGGGCGGCCATCGTTCGGGGGCTCAGGTTGCCATAGCCTGAGTGAGGCAAGACGGAGGCACCTCAGGGGCCCCTTCCATCCCCAGGGACCCTCACTCCCACCCCCTCCAGACTGAGCAGCTCGTATTTACTGGCCACGACTGTGCCTACCTTCCCTCAGTGCCCCCTCACAACCAGCCTTCCAAGTGGAGATGACGCCCCATGTTTTATAGACTGGAAAACGGAAGCTCCAGGAGGCTAAGCAGTGTGAGCGAAACTCCCTTCTCTCCCTTCATTTCCCGCTCTGTGGACAGACAGAAGGATGTGCACAGGGGCACAGAAGGTTTTGAAGCTTCCAGATGCTGCCCCTCAGGGACAGACACCATTCCAGCCTCCGCCCTGCTGCCTCCAGGCTCCTGCCTCTGGGCGCGGCCCCCAGGCTGGGTGTCCCTGGCTCATGTAGCTGGGGGGTTATGAGGGCTCCCACCATCTTTGCCTCTGGCTCCTTCTTCATCCTTCAAAGACCTCCTTCCCTTCCCCCGATATATCTCTTGTACATCTGATTCTGTCTTGATACCTGATTTCCAGAGGGCCCTCACTAACACACCTGGGCTTCCCTCTGAGCCCCTCAGGGGTGAGTGAGGGGTGGTGGATGGACCGCCAGGTGCCCTGGGGGAGGTGGAGGTTGGCTATCTTCTTTGTCATGAAGATAAGGGATGGGAAGGTGTTCCCCAAGGGAGTCCATCAGTCTGGGCATTCCTTCCCTGTCATTCCTCTCCAGCTTTGTTCCCCCACTTCTTGGTCAGCACCACCGTCCTATCTTGTTTGAAATGCGAGCCTTATGCTATCGTTTCCCAGGTTACGAGCTGTCATCATTTCTGGAGTCTGCTGAGGAAAGCCCAAAGTCTCATCCAGCCTATCTCCAAGCTCATCTGGTCCCCCACTTTTCCAGTTCCGGCCATTCTCCTGCCCTGCTGTACCCCCAGACTCCTTTGTGCCTCTGTGTTCTGAGCATGACTCTCTCTCTACCAAGAGTGTGCATCCCTCCTTGCCTGTCTGTCGATGGTGACTCCCTTGAAGTGGCTCCTCCCAGCACTCTGGCAGCTTGGAGGGTAACCCGCTGTATGAGGACGACTTGTTTCCAAGCCTGCCATCCTCAAAGTTCATACGCCCCTCAAAAGCACGGGCTGAGTCATAATCAGCTTTATATTCTCAGCAACTGGCCCAGGATCTGATACCCCGTAGGTGCTCACCGAATGTGTATTGAATGATTCAGAATGAATGAATGAATGAATGATACAGGAATGAATGAGTAAATAGATGAACAGCTGTCTTGCACCCTGCCTGGCCTCCCCCCACCCCCCGACTGGGTCAGCACCCTCACATGCCTCATGCTTACTTGCATTGGTGGTTTACCCCACCCTCACCTTACTGAGGGGTCTCAGACATCATAGTCTCAAGAGTAGCCAAAGCATGCACTCGTCTAGGACACGGGCTTTGGAATCAGAGGTGCTTCCTGGGTTTGAAACCCAGCTCTAGCCCTTGAAGGCTGTGGGACCTTGGGCAAGCAGCTTGACCTTTCTGAGCTTCTGTGTCCTTGTCTGTAAGGTGGGGAGGTGGACATGTACCTCGCAGTGTGCTATGGGACAAAAGGAGGCAATGGAGGTGTGTCAGATAAGAAGGGGCCCCCTTTAAGCATCTAGCATGCAGATGGTGCTAAATGGATGTTTGTTTTGTGAATGAATGGATGGTGACCCAACTCCACTGGTCTGAGGACATCAGCAGCCACCTCTAGAGCCGCAAGCATCCTCCATCTCTTGGCCTTCCTAGGATCCCTCACCTAAAGGAGGGAACTCTCTCTGGGCATCCAGGGAGAGGTAAGTGTCTCAGTAAACCTCCCTGCCTGACTCCTTCCTGACCCCCCTCCTCTGACTGTGGGTCCCCCCACCAAGTACCCTCTGTCCCTGGGGGTCTTTCTAACCATGGAATGGTGGCACTTAGATTCCAAATCTGGGAGGATCCTCCCCACTCCCATGAAGCTCCCACCTTTCTTCAGACTGACATTAAGTGAATTTTCTCCTTCCCATCCTTCTCAGCCAGCCCTAGGTCAGCGCAGTCAGCGGACACCACTGAAGCTGCACTTGCCTGTTCCATGCTTGGAGTCCACCACTCCAGCTAAGCCACATCCCACTTCAGCAGGCCTCCCACCTATCACCTCTTTCCCATTGCTAGTCCAGACCCAGGACATCCTGAGAAGGCCTTGTGTGGCTGCCCTGCACCTTGTCCAAAGTCAGCCTTCATTTCCAACACCTTCCAGTCACCTTGTCCTCCTTCCTGTTGTCCAAGCCCACCAGCCACACTCCTACCTCAGGGCCCTTGCATTTGCTTCCCCAGGTATTCACATGGCTTTCTCCCTTATTTTGCTCATGTCTCTGCTTCAAGTTTACTGTCCCAGCAAGGCCTTTGATAGCCACTCCATATACAGTAGTCCCTATCACTATCAGACCCCCTTACCTGGCATTATTTTTCTTGAAGCACCTCTCACTCCCTGAATATTGTCTATGTATCTGTTTGTTTCTTGGGTGTCCTCTTGCACTAGAATGTCCATCCGCCAAGGGCGGGAACTTGCCGGTTTCCTCTCCTCATCGTTTCCCCAGAAATGTCGGGCTCCCACAGCTACCGCATGGCTGGATGAGTGAACGGATGAGCAAGCCAGGGATGCAGTTCATAGGCGATGGACAATGTGACGGCTCAGGCCCGTCTGGCTGGTCTAGAAGTGTTCAAGGCCCCGTCAGACCCTATTTCATTTTGGGTCTTGGAAAGTAACAGCCTTTACAGGGTGCTGGACTCAGGGCCCGAGGGACCCCAAGGAGGCAGTCCTCTGCTGTATCTCTCGGATTATCCCTTCCTTTTCCTGTGGAGGGTTCCGTAGGTACCTGTTTCCTGTCTCTGCCCTCCTCCTCCTCTCTCTGCATCCCCTCCTCGTGCTCGTGCGTGTGTGGTCAGAATCCCAGGGTCATGAGTTTCCCTACTGTCCATCGCAGAATAGTTTCCTCTTTCTTTCTGTTGTTTAGAATTCCCACTCTATCTTGTAAACCTTCTAAAGGCTTACAGTACTGAAAAGAGCAATATTGTCCTCCAGCTGGGTTTCAAATTCCACCTCTGCTGTTCACTGTTACGTGGCCTTGGAGAAACTGAGCAAATTCTGCGTGCCTCAGTTTCCTATTCTATGACATGAAAATAATAAGCCCTGTCCTTGGAGGCGGGGTCATATGGACAAAATGAAATCTCAGTTGTAAAAGAGCCCCCACAACAAGTAGACTGTATGTGCAGTGTGGGGTGGGCTCCCCCTTCCCCTGTCCTTCCCTTCAGAGAGAGCTGGCTCAGGCTGAGTAAAGAGGAAGGGACAGGCTGCTAAACTAGGAATTTGGAATTCGGAATTCGGTGGGCCAAAGTCCCAGGCCTCAGGCAAAGGATGTAGGAGGTGCAGGGTTTAGAGAATAAAGACCCCCATGATTGGGAGGGCTTCCCACAGAGCCCCCAAATCCCCTGGAACTCAAGGAGTCCCCTCCAGCCCTGGGACTCAAGGAATGCAGGTGGAATGGGTATTTTTGGAATTCATTAACTGTGTCAGTGTTTGTTGGGTGCCCATTGTATGCGGGGCCTTGTATTAGGCCCAGGGGGTGTAAAGAGGAATAAATGCCATCTTGGCTAGTCCTTCCAGAGTCACAGGGTTCGTGGAGTCTGAGAGGTCCCCTACCAAGCATGTTTGCCTCAAGGTGGAGAAGAGCCCTGAGACCTGCTTCCAAGTAGTATTTGCTGGTTTAAACTAGATGCAGAATCGTCTGGGTTTTCCTGCCTGGCTCTGGTCTGGTCGTCTGGGGAGGACAGAAGTTGGGACACTGGTTGCTGGGGAGAGGATCCTGGCTGGCCCAGAGCTGGTGGAGGTGTGGAGGTGGCCCTGGCCAGCCGTGGTGTTAGCCTGCCACCTGGTGGTATGTCCAGTGTCATGCAGGGCAAGGTGACCATTCCCCCCCACCCCCGCCACCCCCCCGGGGCTTGGGACTCTGGACTTGAGTTATTTCCTGGGTTTCAGAGCTGGAGGGACCTAGGCTGCTTTTCTCTTATCCTATCTAACATCCCAGAACAAGTTCTACCTTTGCCCTCCTGAAGGTAGGGTTGGGAAATGGGAGAGAGAGAGGGAGAAAGGGGGCTTGGAGATGGTTGGGGGTGCTGGTGAGGAGCTGGGGTGAGGCCTCCAGGAATGGCCACATTTTCCCAATGCCGAGAATAGGGTGTGGAAAGGCTCTTTATGGATTTCTACCCCTCCTTCCTTCCCAATTTTCCCTTGCCCCCCGCCTCCACCCCTGGGCTCCGTGTTGGGTGGGCTTGGCTTGGGACACTTATAAAGCCAAGAGGCAATTTTACTGCTGCACAGGGGTGACCCTCTGCTTCCCGAGAGGTTGTGTGAGGCAGAACCCTCCAGGGAAGTGCCTCTTAAACTTGAGTGTTGTGCACAAGCCTCGTGGAGACTGTGGTGAAATGCAGAATCGGATTCCACAGATCCAAGGGGACCCCAGGATTCTGCCCATAGGCAGTGGCCACACTGCAAGGGCCAGCTACACTTGGAGTCACGGGGCCCTAGGGACCCCTCCAAAAGGCACTGGTCCCCTGTCCCCCATCCTGTAAGGGGAGGCCAGCCTCCCCAGCCCCATCCACTCTTACCAATGGTGGTGACGGTGGACACGGAAAAGAAGAAGGAGCCCATGAACTCCCAGCGCCCCATGCTGGTGGTGTTGTCAAGGACAATGTCCCCATTTTGGTATGCTTGGATGATGCCCTGGGGGAGAGGCTGCAGTGACCACTAGGCTCTGGGGGCAACTGGGCCCCTTCCCCCAAACATATACACATGTGTGCATGAATACATGTGCATGAGTGTGCACATACATCCACACGCACACACAAACACTCACAGACATTCCTCACAACCACTCTTCGATCTCAGCCCTTCCAGGGCAGGGAGGCTGTTTCCCTCCACCCAGGGCCTCCCCGGGTGCAGGGGCCATGGGGACAGCTTCTTCCCTTCTTTGCCCTAGAGCCCAGGTCAGCTCAGGGTGTCTCACCAGCTTGAAGAACGCCATTTGTTCCCCCCTCCCCTGCTTGCCCCATCCTTGCAACAAGCAGTGCCAGGCAGGATACCTGGTGTCTTAGGGGACCCAGAGATGTAAGAACCAGGGCCTCAGTCCTCAGGGGGACAGGGACAGACTTAACTAATACAGTGCAGATTCCCCTTAATGCTTTGGGCATTAAGGCAGTAGAGCTGCATGATCCTGGACAAGATACCCAACTTCTCCGGGCCTCAGTTTACTTATCTGTAAAATGGGAATGCTAATATCACCTCCTTCACAGAGTTGTGTGGGGGTTAAATGAGGTATTCGGTGTATGGTAAGTGTGAGGGGTTGCCATGATCGTCATGGTTACAAATATAATAATAGGAATATAGGAATGCAGAGAGGAAAGGTGTTCATTCTGATGGGGGTAGGGGCAGAAGACTTCATGGAATGGGTGATGTTTTAGTCGGGCCTTCTTTGAGGGACACAAGGGACTGCTCCTGATGGAAGGACATTCAGGGGAGATGGGACAGCAGGGGCAGAGCCTGCGAGGCAGGACTGTAGCTGGGATCTAGTACAGGGAGACGGAAAGGCCGTTGGGAACCAGGACGTGCCTGGCTATGCCATGCCAGGGATGGGGCAGCAGGCCTCTCCCAAGTTCACCCAGCAAAGAGGAAGCAAGATCTGGTTTGTGTGTTCCCTGGCAGCTGGCAGCAGAGGTGTGAGCAGGCCAGAAGCAGAGAGACACTTGCAGGAGCAAGTCGCCTGCACCCTGGCCCTGAGTGGCCCAGGAGGAACAGAGAGGAGATACTCAGAAGCCTGGGACGCTGGCCCCATCTGGTGTGGGCAGTGAGGAAAGCCTTTAGGACCGCTGTGAGAGTGTGTGGACGTGGGGCCAAAGACAGAGATTTGGAATAGATGGAGGCGCAGGGCTGGGAGGAGGCAGGCTGCTTGCTCTTGACGTTGGGGGAATCTGGGGAAGCTGCCTGTATCTGTCGGTACTCAGGGGGAGGTCTGGGCTAGAGACGCCCAATCCTTATCTTGGGGATGATGGAAGCCACGGGATGCTTGAAGTGGGGTGAAGTAGCAGAGGGGAGCAGAGGGGCTGAAGGGGAAGGTAAGGAGATGAAGGCCATGTGGGAGCTTTGGGGAACCCCTCCCACAGATCTGCACTGAACCCCATCTTGGTGGTTAACAGGCCCAGCTCCCTGGCTATGCAGCCATATAGTTGTATTTAATCTCTTTGAGTCTCAGTTTCTTCATCTTGAAAATGGGATGATAAAATGGTACCTACTGGTTAGGTAGGTGAGGATGGAAGGAGTAAATAGGAATTAATTGCCTGGAACAATGCTTGGCACACAGCCGGTGCTCCACAGAAGCACTCCCGGCTATCATTGCCATCACTGTCAGCCTCCCTGGGCCCCTGTGGCAGGTAAGGGAGGCCCCCCACCTCTGCTAAGGGGGTGCTGCCCAGCATAGGGGACCAGGCAGTGCCGCTGTATTTGTGAAAGTGTAGACGTTGGGGGATAGAGGTGCGACAACAGGCCGTTAGCAGAGACAGTCCTTCCGCTGCCCAATCAGTCCAGTGCAAGGCCTCAGGACTCTACCACTGCTCCAATGCCCGGTCACTTTCCACCCAGAAACGTTTCCCTGCGACCTTCTGGGAACTGGCTTTGGATTGGCAGCCCTGGGACTCAGACCCTGCCTGGATGGAGGCGGCGTTGAGACTGCGGGAAAATGGGCGGGCTTTTGGGGCTTGGTCCGGGGACACAAACGTCCCAGGACGTTAAAGCACCCAATTCTAGGCGGGTCCCAGTCGGGTGTGGCCTGCCCGGAATGGAAGGGGACCTCCATCCATCTGCAATGCCCCCTCTTTCTCAGGAACCCTCCTGTGCCTTCCCCCTCGCCCACGCCCCGCTGGGTCCCCCAGCCAGCCGCTCAGTAGTGCGTGGCCGGACACGTCCAGTCCCTGAGTCCGAAGACCCGGAATAGAGCGGGATCAGTCAAAGAGCGCTCCCGTGTCTGTCTCTGCTTCTCTCCGAGCGGTCTGCGCACTTCCGGCTCCCGTCCCCATCCCACTCACCCGCTGGGACAAGTGCGCCCTGAACTTTTCCCTCCCGACTCCCACTCAGCGCATCCTCAGACAGTGCTCGTCGCCCCCTGCCCTCCTCGCCCCCAGTTCGCATGTTTGCACTCTGCGCAAGGGCTCAGGCCTGCCCTTCCATCCTTGGCGTGCAGTGCGACCCCTGCGGTGCGGGTCTGCTGGGACCCTCACCCCGCCACCTCCCCCGCCCTACGATCACCGGGCCCAGCTGCGGACGCACCAGGCAAGCCCTGCCGGCCCCGGCCCCGGCCCGGGCCCCGGCCCCGAGTCGGTGCGCCCCCTGCGGTCCCCACGCTCAAATTCTGGTGTTGGGCCTGGCAACCCTCTCCGCGGGACAGGTCGTGCCCTCTCGGCCCCAGACGGGGACTGACTGCGTGCCGCGCCCTCTTCCCGCCGCCGCAGCCACGCGTTTCGCAGCGCTCCAGCCAGACCCTCCTGCCCCCGCCCGCCCAGGGCTGCCCGCCTCGACCCCGTCCGCCTCTCTGTGCCCTCAGTGCTCGAGGCCGGACCCAGGCCGCAGCCTGGCGTGTCCCCTCGCCCCCGCCGTGCCCCCGCCCCCCTCTCGCCCGCCCGGCTCGCCCGCCCGGCTCGCCCGCCCCGCTCGCCCGCCCCGCTCGCCCGCCCGGCTCGCCCGCCCCGCTCGCCCGCCCTGCTCGCCCGCCCCGCTCGCCCGCCCCGCTCGCCCCTGACCCGGATCAGCGAGTCCAGCGCCGGACCGTCCAGGCACGTGAAGTTCTGCAGCAGCGCCCACTTGTCGCGCTGGAACCTCGCGCTGGAATCGCGCGCCGCGGGGCTCTCGAGCACCCAGAACACGCCGGTGCCCAGCGCCAGGTAAGCCAGGTAGGCGAGCAACAGGAGCACGGTGCCCGGTACCGCGCACTCCGGCGCCCTGTCGCCAGCCGCCGCCGGGGCGCGGGGTCTGCACAGAGCCAGGGAGGCAGGGAGCCCTGGGCCTGGAGCCATGGGCCGGGATTGAGGTGGAAAGAAAGGGCTAGGGACTTCTCGGCTGGTCCTCTCCTCGGTCGACGCCTGCCTGTGGCCAGTTTTCTCAGCGGAGGAGGCTTGCTGGGGAATGGGACAGCCCGGCCCCGCCCCGGCCAGGGATCCAATCCCAGGGACAAAATGAAGCCAGAGATGTGGGGCATCTGGCCCCGCCTTGAGTGTGCGTGGAGTGCTCCCCACCCAGGCCTAGCTCAGGGAGAAGGGGAGGGCTTGGGGTGACCACAGGCACTGAGAATGAAGGGGCCCAGGAGCCCCAGCCTGTCCTATTGTAGGGAGCAGCGGGAGAGACTCCTGGAGACTGCACGTTGGAGGAAGAGAAAGTAGAAGCCAAGTTTATTGCCTTAGGGCCCCAGCCCAAGTTCTTGGACCCTGGGACTATCACCAAGGACTTGCCGCCTGTGGAGTCTCCCTGGATCTCTTGTAACACTCTTCTTTCTGTTGTGTACCCAAAGGTGAGGAACCCCAGTTGATCCCCACTTGTCTATGAACTTGGGAGGCAAGAGGATCCTTCACTAGTGGGCTTGTCGTTCCCTGATTCTGAAGAGGCCCCCTTACTCCCTTCCTGGAGGAAGGGTGCAGGGTATGTAAGGAGTCCCCTGGGGGTCTTCGTTTCCCAGGCCTCTTCTCCATATCAGGAAGTCCTGACCTATAACCTGGTCTCTCTTGCTGCTGTAGATCCTTCCCTGTGTGTCCCACCTGGAGCCTTCTCTGTGTCACAGCCTTGCCTCAGTCCTGTCCAGAGCCCCTGGACACTTATGGACCTTCCTTGGTGGCAGATGTAGGGGCAGAGGTTGGAGTCCTTGATGAAGTTGGGCTTTAGATGGACTGGTCTCAATCTCTCCTCTCCTTCTAGCCAGAGATGTCACAGTCTGGCAGGAGAAAGGTCAGGGTTGCAGAGCACATTCCCGAAGGAGGCCAGTCCTCCACGGAGCTCGTTTCCTGGGGATCTCTTGGGATCTGCTGGCTCCCTGTTTTCCCAGGCTGTGTTTGGAAAGCTCTTAGGACAGGCACTCAGAAGGGGTGATGAGGCTAAGGGGTGCCCTGAGGAGCCAGGGGAGGCCATACTCCGGAAGGTAGGTGGGACATCCAAGAGCTCCTCCTTGTTGAAGGACGGCTGGCTCCAGACCTCTAGGCAAGGGTTGCTGGCAGGTTGGAAAAGCAGCTGCTGGCTTCCTGAGGGCAGATACTGTGTTTGCAGAAGGTGCTCCAAAGTCCCTGCCCAGCCTCTCTCCTTGATGGTCCCTGCCAGCCATTCCTATGGGCTCTTGTCATACCCCCCTACCCCATTTGGGGCACTGGGTTGGGGCGTCTCTGCTTGTCTAGTCCTTCCAGTGGATGAAACGCACACAGAGAGTGAGATCTTTTACTGTTGTGCCCCCAGAGCCTGGCACTCTGCCGGACGCGCAGGCAAATGCTCATTGTGCATGTATCACGTGAGGTGAAAATAAAGTCACCCTTTGTCTGCTGTACTGGATTAAGTCTCCTGGGTGGGTGGGGGGGGGAATGCAGGGAGGGTGTGATGGGGACTTGGCCAGAGTGACCCATATCTGGATTCGACTTTGCCAGGTCATGTTTGGGGGAGGAGCTTTGGGACAACGATGCACATCTCACTCCACACACATCTGTCCTTCATTGTGTCCTACATCTCCTTGCAGTGACTTGCTTGGGCAACCCATCTCCTTTGCTCTCTGGAGAGCTCCTGAGACCAGCCCTGGCTAGGAAGAGAGTGGGAAAGGACACAGAACAGGAAGTCCGGAAGGCATACAAGGCTTGGGGAAGAGGGAAGGGCTCCTGAAGCCCCTGGAGACCTCACGCAGAGATGGGGATCTTCTGAGATCTGGGGAGCCCATCCATCTCGGGGGCTCCCCGGTCCTTGAGGCTGAGTCCCCTGCTGAGCAGCCAGAGCTGGGAGCACCTGTGCAGAAGCAGAGGGCCTAGTGGGAGGATCAGCGCCAGCCATGCCAGGCCCAGGAGGATCCAAAGGGCGGCCAGGCTCCGGTACACGGAGATGTAATGCTTGCTGGGGTCGGTGCCTGGCAGGGAACGAGACATGATACATGCCAGGGATCCGAGGGCACAATCCCCATCGCCCCAGGTTCCATAGGGGTCCCCGCCAGTCTCTCCATAACAAGGGTCTGTAGTGGGGTTCCCCTGGGGAAAGGGCCATGTGTCCCAGGCCGCAGATGTCTAAGGCTGTTAGAATCCTCAGCAGCCTCACCAACCGCTGGTCTCCCCCGGATACCCAGGGACGATCTGATGCTCAATGGTTACCACCTGCAGACATCTCCCCATCCCCTGAATCCCCGTGGCCCCCACCCTGAGCTGTGTGACCGCCTTGTTCTCACCAACAACATAGTCCCCGAAGCCAATGGTGCTGAGAGTGATGAAGGCAAAGTAGAAGCCTTCCCCAAAGCTCCAGCCCTCCACATGGCTGAAGACCATGGGCGGGAAGATGAGAATGACCAGCGTCCCCAGGGTCAGGAACAGAGCCAGGCCAAGGATCTGCAGCAGCTGGGAGAGAGAGAGTCTGCCTCTCAGTCTACTTGGAAGGCCCCAGGACTGTGTATTTGTGTGTGTGTGTGGGGGGGAGTGGGCGGACACAAATCTGGGAATGGAGCTAGACCACAGCTATGTCCCCTCCTTGCCTGCAGAACTTTGGGGTAGGGGTTGTACTATGTGTGTGCGCTCTTGCCCAGGCCGGGGAAATATTTGGTCAGAGGGATTTCATTAGTGGGTCAGGCTGGAATCTGGAGACTCCTCTGGGCCTAGAGATCACACTTGGATAGGCCCACGGGGACTCTGATCTGAACTATCCCAGACTCCTCTGCACCTTGGCTTTCCTTCATGCGCCTGGCTTTGCATGCTGGCCAAGCTGGTGGGCACTGGGGGTGTGCTGGGTGGCCTGGAGCTTATTTTCAGCCACAAGGGGAGGTGCTGGAGCTCTGTGATGACCTCAAGGATGTGCCACCCAGATCCCCCTGCAAAGAAAGCCTTGTTGACCAGCCTTCAACCAGTGGCCTCCAGCTCTCAGTTCTTCGGAGGTGGCCCTTGGCTACAGAGGACTGCCTGGCTTAAGGGCACACCCTTCCCAGGATGTGCCTGATGGACACCAGGGAATAAACCCCTGGCCAATTCAGCCCCCTGTGGGGCCAACTCCAATGGCCACACATACCATGCTGAACTCCGGGGAGGGGGGGCTGTCCAAGTCTTCATTCCAGCCCAATCACAATTCACCTTCTCCCTCTGCAGGGCCCTTTCTTCCACAGGCATCGACCCTTAGGACCTTGCCTGTCAAACTGTATCTTGGTGTCAACCTGCAACTGACCCCATTGTGGCAGGGCTGGAAGTGGGAAGGGCCCTACCTGGGAGCGCCTGGGCTGCTCCTCCCATCTCTCCAGGGTAGCCAGGTGGCCATGCAGGCCTGCGCCCAGGTGGTTGAGGAAGACCATGTTGAGTGGGATGCCCACCAGGGCGTAGAAGACGCAGAAGACCTGGCCTGCCTCCGTGCTGGGTGCCAGGTTACCATATCCTGCAGGGGGAGGAGGAGTGTGCAAATAGGGAGGAGAGTTCAGAATGGCCTCCCCCACAGACTGGAGCAGAGTGGTGTTCCACTACCTCTGGGGGTGGAGGGGAAGCTCCTCTGTTCCCAAGAACATTCTCTCTGCCGCCACCCACCCCCCACCCCACTAGAATGATCTCTCTTTGTAAGAATTCTGCTTGTGGGGGCACCTGGGTGGCTCAGTGGGTTAAAGCGGTCTGCCTTCGGTTCAGGTCATAATCCCAGGGTTCTGGGATCGAGCCCCCCATCGGACTGTCTGCTCAGCAGGGAGCCTGCTTCCCCTCCTCTCTCTCTGCCTGCCTGTGATATCTGTCTGTCAAATAAATAAAGAAAATCTTTAAAAAAAAATCTGCTTTGGGCGCCTGGGTGGCTCAGTGGGTTAAGCCGCTGCCTTCGGCTCAGGTCATGATCTCAGGGTCCTGGGATCAAGTCCCACATCAGGCTCTCCGCTCAGCAGGGAGCCTGCTTCCTCCTCTCTCTCTCTGCCTGCCTCTCTGCCTACTTGTGATCTCTCTCTGTCAAATAAATAAATAAAAATCTTAAAAAAGAAAAATCTGCTTGTGTTTGAAAGGCACATCTCCAAGGACTCTGTCTCTAGGAGGCCCTCTTAACTGCCACCATCTTCTTCCCTACTAGGAGTTATTCCTTATAGTGCTTTGTGTCATTCCTCTCTAATTATCTACTTTGCCTTGTACTATTGTTTTTTGTGTGCTTATCTCATTCTTCTTCCTTGGATTAGAAGCTCCTTGAGGGCTGAGCCTGGATCTGATCCAAGTCTGTACCCTCCCTACCTACCCTCCACTCCTTCTGCTACAGTTATCCCCTGAGGTCAAGGAAGGTGAGTGGAATTGAACTTAATTGAATGGATGGGGAGGCCTTGGATATGGGAGGTCTGGGGTTTCCTTGGGAGAGGTGGTGTGGGTTTTCTAGGTGAGGGGGTAGGTGCTAGGCAGGTGCTGTTGGATGGCCTGTCCCGTCGGAACACCGGGGGCATCCCCTGCAGCTGGGGGGAGGGGCGCGGTTTCTATATACACAGGTGGCTCTGAATCCCGAGTCCCTGCATTTCTCTCTACCTGAGAGTATGCTGGGTGTATGGGCAAGTTCCGAGCTGATCTGGGATCAGCTCTCATCCAGCGAGGGCAGGAGCTGGTAGGTAAATAGCTCTGCTTCCTCGCCCCTCATGGGCACCATTCTGAGGCTGAGCTCTGCCTGGCCTCTGAGAGGGTCCAGGTGGGAGTGAGGCCAGTGGCCCTCCCTGGGACCCTGCACTTCAATGCGAACTTTGCTGCATTTTCTCCTCTCCTGCCCGGCCTTCCTACCTCTCTGCTCATGCTTCCTGGCATCATCTCTTAGACAAACCATATCCTGGTCTCAGCCTCTGCTCTGGGGAACCCAAACCAAGACAGGGGCTTTGGGGAAGCCCTTTCCCACCCCAACCCTTTACCTATGGTGGTGACAACTGTGCCTGCGAAGAAGAAGCTGCTGCCAAAGTCCCAGTTGCTGGGGTTGGTGGAGTTGCCCTTGGGGTTCACACCTTTCACCCAGGCTTCCATGATGACCTGTTGTGGTGGGGGAGGGGAGGTTGGGATGGGGTTGGAGGTGGAGGCAGCAGAGGCATCAGCTGGTGGACAAGCAGGGTGCTTTCCTGTTATCTCATTTAATGATATTCTTAGAGGCTCTTGCTTCCATTTTGTGGGAAAGGAAACCAGGGCTCTGGCTGAGTAGCTAAATAAACGACTTGTCAAGGGTCATTGGATTCCAAATCCACGGCTTGTTCGATGGGCCAGGGCTGACTGCCACTTGAGCTGTAAACATGGGCTGGGGAAGGGGAGACGGGGCCTATGGAGGCAGAGGGTGGTTATGGGGTGGGCCACGTGGGAGATGCTGCCAATGGCCAAGAGGGTGAGGTGTAGGTGTGTTGTGAGGACAGTGGGACGACTTCAGGTCAGATGCTTCCAGAAGGGCTTACTGGGCAATGTGGGGTTTGGGGGACCACAGGAAAACCATGGGTCTGCCCTCCCAACAGGGTGTATGATGGAGACCTAGAATCCTGTGTTCTCCGAACTTCCAGGTGAGGGGGCGGCTTTGCTCTTTGCTGCCCCCTACTGACTCCCAGCCTGGGACTACGGGTAAGGGACATTCCATCAGAGGCCTGGGCAAAGGTTGGGTGTGTAGCAATGTTTCTGGGTGGTGTGTTGTATGCCTGTGATGTGCATGGGTTCTCCAAGTTGCATGTGTGTGCATATGTGTTGACTGTGTTACACAACCTGAACGCTTGTGGGCTCAACCAAAGCCCCTGCGTCCCTAGGCCCAGGCCTCTTGGAGATGGTTCGGGGTCCCTCTCCAGTCTGTCCCCCAGTCCCATCCTGTCACCGTACATTGTCCCAGGCAGCAGCACTGCCTTGCCACTTGATAGAGACCCCAAAGCAGGAGGAGGCAGTGGGGGAAGGGCAACTCCAGCCTCTAGTTCCCGTGAGAACCTTTTCCCCACTGGCTGCACGAGCGTGCTCCCTGCCAGGGTGGGGTGGCCCTGGTAGGCTGGGCCAGTCTGGGAGTCATGACACAGGCTGTCTGCTTTTCTTCACTTTGGCAGAACTGGTCTCTTCAAATGTGGACTTTGGTCTCCCTCCCTTTCCCACACACCCCGAGAGGCCAGGAAGGAACATTCTGGAACACGCTAGCTCCCTGGAGACCCTCCCCCTTGGGAGCAGCATTTGCCCTGGGCCCAGCTGTCTCCCACAGCCAACCTGAAGATCTCCATCCTACTGAGGAAGAGGCCTTGATTTGGCGAGGGTACTGAGGGTGGGGCCCCCAGTGCAACCTTCCATTTTTCTCTAAGAATCCACATGTAGTTGGGAAAGTCAGACATGAGTCCTGTGACACCGGGCCAGGCCTTTTCCCTATGGAGGAGTCTCTAATACAGCTTCTGGTGCTGCTAACAGCGTTTTCCTCTCGTGATTGTACCAGTAATATGTGTTCTGGAATTCTAGACCAGCGTTCTTCCTGTCAACCGGGCATCCCTGGCAACTGACGCTCCCTCCCCAGGAAGCTGAGGACAGGGGTATCCTGGTTTCCCTGAGGAGGCCAGAGCGGGGTGTCATTAATCAGCAGCTGGGGCTACCATCAAGCCTGTTGTCTCCCACCTCTGTTTACAGAGCTAGTTAGATCCCGGCTTCCGATCCTTCTAGCACCCTCTGGCTCCTGGGTTTCGCCTCTAACCCTAGGCTGAGGGAGGAGGAGGTGTCATGGACTCCGGGGCTTCTGCCTTATCCCCTGAGGTCTTGGGAGGCTCCAGAGCCCTTCTCAGCCCCACAGGGGTGCCGTGGCCCCAGGCCTATACTGCCGGAGAGCAAAGAATCCTCATTTCCTGGGAGCAAGACGTGGACAGGGGTCTCACATCTCCAGAACGCTCTCTCTGACCACTCAGCCAACCCATCATCTTCTATGTCATCTCATCTCCATCTTGAGGGTATGGGCATGGTCTGGAGGACTGATGAAGGACAGGTTGCTGGGCTGCCCCCAGAGCTGCTGATTCCAAGGGTCTGGGGCCAGGTGCCATTGCTGGCATTTCCAAAGGACTCTCCCATGTGATGCGGTCACATCTGGTCCACACTTGAGGAACCGCTGCTCTAGGCCCTATTCTACCGGCCCCCAACCCCGCTCTTATGCTAATTTGTATGGTAAGAGCATCTGGCCTAGGGTGAGATCTGTCTCTATCACTCACCCTGCAGTCTTGCCAACACTCCGCCCCTCTCTGCCTCAGTTTCCACCTGCCGACTGGAGACAGTGATGTAATAGGTTGTTATGAGGAAACACATACAAAATGCTCGACTCCAGAGGATGCATCTTGACTGCTCTGACCCCATCAGGATGCCCGGATTCCCCACTGTTTTTGGCAAGCCCACTAAGTGTCATTTGTCTTTGTGATGACTCTGCACTTGGCTTGTTCCTTCGTGGTGGGTATTGTCATTCACGGGGCCCCCTGGTCTCCAAGGCCATCACTGTGATTTTGCCTTGCTTCTTGATGAGAGGGTGCTGGGGCCCCAGAGTTTGTGCAGGGAAGCAGAAGGGGCCCAGGTCAGGTGGAGGGAACAGCTCTGCCACCAGAGACCTCCCTCTAAGGACATGTTGCTGGGGCTGTCTCCCTGGCCCCGGTTCCCCATCTATCTGTGTCTCCCGCCACCACAGCCCTCACGTGTGGTCAGCCCTCACGGGTGTGAGCAGGGAGAGGCCAGCAGGATTAGCAGCCGTGCCGTTGGGAGAGGGGAAGGGCAGAGTGTGGGAGAAGGAAATTGGTGATGTTGATACCACTGACACGTAGTTCACGTTTATGCCGCGAGTGTCAGCTTAAAAAGGTGCTTTTGATTTGCTGTAAACGTCTGCAGCTCACGTGAGGTCATTCTCCTCACCTTGCAGAGGAGGACGTTTGGGGCCAGCGGGTGGAAGCAGCTGGCTCAATGCGGCATGGCAATCTGGTTCTGGACCAGCCCAGGGCTCAGCCGGCATGCGCTGCGTCTGAACAGGGCACCGGCCCCTGGGGGGCAGCTCTGGACCTGCCGTGAGAACCCGCACTCCGCCCGCCATCCCATACCAGCCTCTCCCCTTCACCTGTACAAACTGCTCCAGGGCCCGCTGGTCCAGGCAGGTGTAGTTCTCCAGGAAGCGCAGCTTCTCAAACTGGAACTGGTCTCTGGACTGAGCCTCCGCCTGCTTCTCCAGCAGCTGGAAGACAGTGGCGCCGAGCAGCAGGTAGCAGACATAGGCCAGCAGCAGGGGCAGCACCCGGCCTCCCCAGCAGCTGCAGAGCCCGGCTCGGGGCATGGTGTGGCCAGGATGCTGCTGGGGCCTGGGGGGCTGCCTGTGGGAGGAGAGGTGGAACGTGCGCAGGGACCCGCGTCCAGCCTCCTGCCTGCGTTGCTCTTCTCGTCCTCCTCAGCACAGCTGTCTAAAGGCCGGGGAGTCTGTTTGAACAGTGCGGCTCAGCTTGGCTGCGCTAAGTGCCTCCAGTGCAAACAGGCCTGCCACCCCCAACCAGCCCTTTTTTTTTTTTTTTTTTCCACCATGCAGAGCACAAGTCAGTGGCATGGACCCCTCAAAGAGACCTATAGGGTCCTCCTGAGGTCATCTTGCCTTGTCGTTGGCCTCTAGGTTGGATGGGTACTTCTGGACCAAATCAAATGCTTCCCCCTTGTTCTGCCCTGGTCTAAAGGGGTACCCTCCGCAGCCCCCAGCTTTTCATCCATAATGCTTCAGGCCTGAAGAAATCAGGATGTTGGTGGGGGGAGGGCACCTGGATTGCTCAGTCATTTGAGCATCTGACTCTTAGTTTCAGCTCAGGTCATGCTCTCAGGGTCCTGGGATCGAGCCCCACATTGGGATCCCTCTTCAGTGTGGAATCTGCTTGAGATCCTATTTCTCTCTCCCCCTTTGCCCCTCCCACTCATGCTGTCTCTCTTTCTTAACTAACTAACTAACTAACTAACTAAATAAAACCTTACAAAAAAATAAATCGGGATGGGTGTGACTCAGCCTTGTGCTCAGTTGCCCTGGCTACAGAATGGGGCTGGGAGGATTGACCTGCCTATTGGGGAAACCCGACGGTAAGTAAACTCAGTGACAAATCAGGGCAAAGCAAATAGACACATAACAGCCTCGATCAGGAGCAGTATTGGGGTTGATATCCCTAAGCAGTTGGACCCACTTGCTTCGTAGCTTTTGCTGATGGTTTTCCGTGCCTGAAGTTCTTCAGCAGGTTGCCTTCAGAGCATACCACAACGGCAAGATGTATGCATGAACAAAAAAGAAGCTTGAAGTCTATCCTGACCTGAGATGTTCACAGGATTCTCTCAGGGGAGTGGAATTGAGGGTGTTTTCTTCTTTTTCTCTTCTTTGCTTGTGTGTGTATTTGCAATAGCTTTATTGAGATATAATTCACATACTGTATCATTCACACGTTTATTATTTTTTAAAAAGATTTTATTATTTATTTGAGAGAGAGAGATAGAGTATGAGGAGGGGGAAGGGCAGATGAAGAGGGAGAAGCAGGCTCCCCACTGAGCAAAGAGCCGGATGTGGGACTTGATTCCAGGACCCTGGGATCATGACCTGAGCCGGAGGCAGACGCTTAACAGACTGAGCCACCCACGTGCCCTTCATTCACACTTTTAAAGTATACCGTTGAATGGCTTTTAGTATGTTCAGAATCATGCTATGTCCCCAATTCCCTGTCCCCTCTTAGCTATCCTCCCCGTCCACCCAGCTTGCCCCCTCAGCCTCAGGCGGCCATCCAGCTGCTTTCTGTCTGGGTTTCTCTGTTGTGCACATTTCATAGACGTGCTATGAGACCATACGGGGCTTCTTGTGTCTGGCCCCTTGGTTTGGTGTTTTCAAGATTCATCCGTGCCATGGCACGCATCTCAGCACTTCATCCTTCTTTAGAGCTGTGTCCTTTTCCGTAGCACAGAGAAGAGAATTTTATTTATCCATGCGTCAGCGGATAGATATTTGAGTTGTTTCTACTTCTCAGCTCTTATGAATGATGCTGCCACGAATATTCGTGGACAAGTGTTTGTGAGGATGTATGTTTTCATGTCTCCAGGAGTGGAGTACTGGTCGTGGGGTCACTCGAACTTTCTGAGAAGTGCCAGACTGTTCTCCCCAAGCAGCCGCACTGTTGTATCTTCATACTGGCCCTGTGTGAGAATTAAGTTCCCTGCTCACGTTTTGTCTGATGAGCTGGGGCAGTGGACAACACGAGCCTCCGCCTGCACCCTTTCCCTCCCTCCCAGCTAACAGAGCCCCACGTGTGTGTGTACATGTCGGCTCCAGGCAATGGAGCGTGATCCGTCCAACCCATCATGATAAACCTGCTCCCCAGGTTCTTCATCGGGGTCTCTGGGAGCAGCCCTGAGAGCAGGATTTGTGTGTGAACAGCGGACTAGGGGAGGACCGATAAGAATGTAGGGCAGGTGGGGCCACACAAGGGACCATAGTCCCAGCTCCGCCTGGTTCCGGGAGAGCCTGGGGGCGAATGCACACCCTGCGAGTCCCAGGTGGAGGCAGGGGAGCTGGGCTTTCATAATCCCACACCCGCCGGTTGCAGCAGGCAGAACGGCTCTGGTAGCCTGAGGACGGTCTATGGAGTCCCAGGTGATAGGCAGACCACATCATTAGAAGCAAATTAAAGAAGGGAAGAGGGGCACAGAAATGGGGAGGGGATCAGAGGATGGATGGTGCCCTGGCACACACTTCCGGGGCTCCCTAGCAGCCGGGGTGGCCATGTGACCCACTTCTGGCCAATTGGATGAGTGTGGAGCCTGCTGTGGAGGTGTGGGGTAAAGCCGCTCTGTCCCCACAGAGGCTTCAGCGGCAGCGGGCCCCACTGCCCCCCTCACACAGAGGACTGGCCCTGCCAAGCCACCTCGTGTCCTTGAGGGAATGGTCAAGGGTATTGCAAAGACGCTCTGCCCATTCCTGGGCACGCCCATCTCTAGGTTTCAAAAATGTTAGAAACATAACCCCTCTTCGTTCAAGCCGCTATTAGGTGTCCTGTGAGTCCCCAGTGGCTACACAAGTTTTTGCCATTGTTGTTGTTGTTTTCATAGTTCAAGGCTTATTTGAGTTGGAATAGGAACACATTCCAGTTATCTTAAGTAATTGAAATAATTTGTGGTCGGAAACCAGGAGCCGCCAGGGTTCTGGAACAACCCAGCCCGTGTCTTCACTCCTGACCATTCACGGACTCTGTTCCCTCTCCTCATGGGGTGGCCCCTCTGCTGGTCTCAGCTTCCCTCTGCGGGGACAGAATTCTGCTCCAGGCCGGCCGCCCCCGGCATCCTGTCAGCGTCAGGTGCTGTGTCCCCTGTTCTTCCTCTTGCTACTCTTTGCCTCAGGTCCTCTGTGGTGAGAGGCCAAGGGTCTGAGGGAGCTTTTTCACGTGGGCCACTTCACAGGAGTCCGGCCATCCTTGTGTCGGGCACTACCTTCAGCCTCTCTGCCCCAGCCAGGGGTGTGGGGGCCGCACACGGACACAGGTCCCTTGGGAGGGGCTATGGGGAGGCAGAGATAGTGGCTATGTATGTCCAGGGCGAGGGAGGGGAAGAGAGAGATGGTAGGAAGTAAAAGCCAAGGGGAGAATTTTACCATCCCAAGTACAGGGATGATCAGGAGAGCGGGAGCGTTATACAGTCTTAATCTGCTCTGAGGCCCGAACCGGCACAATAAATCCCAGGGAGCCGAGGTGAGGGCAGGATGTGGAGGCTAAGCATGGGGACATCTCAGAGCTGTAACTGGTGCCGAGGGCAGGCCGTGATGTCCTCCATGTCCTCTGGAGCACCTCATCCATCCCGGGGTTTAGGTGGGGCCCGGCCCAGCCTGGCAGCTGTCTTCTCTGCCATTCTACATGTTCTGGGCTCCCCAAAGCCACCTGGGGATCTCAAGCTCTCCTGTATGACACTCCTCTGCACCCAGGGCTTTCCCAGACAGCACCATGCCAGGGACGTGGGCTCATCTTAGAGGAGGAAGGAAGTGTCAGGACTTTTCTTTCTGGTCCGGAGAGATGGGATGACAAGGTATTGGCCACATCCCGTCATTACAGACTTGCTAATTCCTGACGTGAAGCTAGGGTTGTAGTTACACCTGCAAGACCATGGAATAATCAAATCCCATTTTATTGCCCTAGAGAAGCTCAACGCGTGACGCATTCTCTCCTGTATCATTTAGAAAGCTCATCTGTGGATGTCTGGGGGGATCTCAGGCAGGTCTTAGCATCATCCCCTGTAGCCTGAGCGGCCTCGACGGTCCTGGACACAGACTACAGGGAATGGTGGTGGTTCTTGGGTGGAAGGAAATGAAGGGGAAGAGCGTGGACTACCTGTGTGGGAGAAAAGGGTGGGTGCAGGGGGCCAGAGGTAGGTCTCTGATGTTTTGGGGCTGGAGGGAGGTCTGGATCAGTCCTCCCTGGAGCACCCGCTCCCCTCCTCCTGCTGCCTCTGGTCCTGGGCAGGTTCATCGGGAGCAAGACAGTCCATTCACTTGCAGCCTACCTACTGGGGGCCTCCTGTGCACCAGCAATGTTGTCTCCCCTTGCCCGGCCTCTTGGCCTTCCCTTCTGATGTTCTCCGCTCCTCGCTCCTGCACCCTGGGTCCTGTCTTCATGTTCACTTTTTGCACATCCAGAGACCTGACGGGAATTTAGATAGAATCCTTCCCAGGAGCACTGCCAGTTTACTGGGTCATTAGGAAAACCCTAAGGCCACAGAGCCAAAGGGTGGTTAACGGAATGGCAGAACCGGTGGATGGGGGTCAAGTCAAGAGGCCTTCAAGGCCCCTTTCTCTGTCCCCGTACTCAGTCAGAGCACACTTGTTGCTCGTTGAACCCTCTGTGCTGGGACCTTTTTCAGGCACTCCTTCTGTCGGCTGAGGCCTCCCTCCATCTGGTTTCGGGGAGAAGCTGCATGACCGCGGGGACCTGCCCTGGCCCTCAAGCGCTCCGTCTCCCTGCCTGACACCTCTCCACGTGGGCACACGGCGCTGTGAGAGATGGGTGGACGCGGGGCCTGATTTATAATTCCTTTCAGGGAATTGTTTCTGCTAATGGGCAGAGCCAATTTGTGCTCCCCAAGTGGGGAGGGCAAAATCAATTAATGGAGAGCCGAACCTGGCCAGGCCTGGTGGCAGAGTGTGGCCTGACATCCGGCAGTGATAAGGGACTTTCTGAGGCTGAACTAATAAGGAGATTGGAGGAAAAAGAAGAAAAACAAAACCCCTCTCAGATCAATTTTGTGTACAATGGGCAGAGAATGCAGAGTAAACAGAGCAGCTGGGCCTGGGGCCCCTTTCCATCTGAATGAGCCCCGAGATAAGGAAAAGGACAGGCCACCACCCCACCAACCAACATCGGCATTCGCTTGGGGAGTCACTCGATTGGCACATATCCGCACGAGTGAGACAGGGCACGTTCCAAACCGGAACTGGAGGGAAAAGATAAGGCCCACCTGCCCCAGGGATGTCCCCTGTGGGGAAAAGGGCAAGGGGAGGAAAGGAGCGCTGGTTTCAGACGCCGCCTCCCTGTGCCCACCGGATGGGCAGCACCATGGGGCCAGAGCGGCAGGTCAGGTCCCCTGTGTGGATGTCCTCCACAGTGAGGGGTGCGGGAGAGCATCATGTCTGGGGGCAGGGGCAGCTTGGGTTTGTGTGGGGCTCTGCTCTCATGGCCAGAGAGTGGGATGGCAGGGAGGCCCGGCCCAGCTCTGTGGCCGGCAGAGAGGAGGGAGAAAGCTGAGGGGTGATTTGAGGGAAAAGATTAAAACAAACAAACACACCTGGTACTGACCTTGTTCAGATTTTCCATTGTGTTTTTTCGGAGCAGCAGGACTCCTTTCGCACATGAACTCTTCCCCTGTGGCCCAGTATGTGGCACCGTGAAGAGCAGGGCTTTGGTTGAAGTTGGGGACTGGACTCCGGCGCTACCAGCCCGAAGGCTTGGTTGCAAGAGCGCCCCCTACCGTGACTTTGAAGTAGATGCCCTTGTTCACCTTGGGCTTGCTTCAGAGCAGACCCTGACGCAAAATCTGGGTGTGAGCGGTTCACGGGGGAAGTGATGCCGGGAGGTGATCCCAAGAGACTGGGGGGGAGAGACAGGGGCAGTCAATATAAGGTGAGTTATCAAACAGGTGACCGCGGTGTGCCGCTGGGGAGCTCTGGGACACTGTGTGGGACATACTTCAGAGTTGTCCCACAGGGAGGCGAGGAAGCTGGAGGTGTTTATCTACCAGCCCCTCACCACCTCATTCGTTTAGGATGATTCTAGGAGAGACTAACTCCTGCGCTGCTGGTCTGCCCTGCACGTGGGCCGAGAGAGCGGCCAAAGAGAACCTTCGGGTAGAGACAGATGGGTACTTGAGACGGAAAGCTGTTGGTGTGGATGGGGACTGTTCACATGGGACCTCCGGGGCGGGGGGGGGGGCGGCTGGGGAACACTGCCAGGGTCTGTTAGACTTTTGGTTCTCTGCCTCTTTTCCTGAGTCATTATAGTTGTCAGTTCTGCAGGGCAATAGCTCATCCGTGGAACTGAACTGGAGTCGTTCAGCTTGTCAGACAAATGCCCTTGGGAGATGACAGGAGTGGGAAGATCATGCCTCTCTCTTGACGGCCACTAAATTTGAGCAAGGCAGAGGGATTGGTAAGGGCTCCATCAGATACCCTGTATGAAAGAAGCCCTCCCACACCCCCAAAGAAACCCCTGTGTCTCCCTACATCTGCCTACATCTGCCCTGTGTCTCCCTACATCTGCCTACTATGGAAAAACCCAGAGCTGTAAGATGCATTGGAGCAACAGCAGAAATAAGCCCAGGAAGAATGGACCAGGGTGTGGACGTGGAGTGTTGACCAAGGTAGGGCCCATCCTGGCTGCAGGGAGGAGCGGAGCCTCCCCAGGGCCTGAGAGACATAGTGAATGGAGGAATTGAGAGTACAGGAAAGGCCAGGCCTGCTCCTGTCCCTAGAAGCAATTCGATTAAAATTGTCCCATGTGAGGTATGACTTATTGGTGAAGATTCAGAATGGAGCAGAGAGCAGGTACTCGTGGATTTGTTTGTGGAGATGTTCTTACAGCTCTGGGTTTTTCCATTCAGGGCATGTGGAGATTCTTTGTCCTACGTGAGAGTCATTTAAGTGAGTGGGTCAGCACCACTCTGGTGACCCGGTCTTGAGCAGGGTCATGAGCAGAATGCTGCACCGCTCAGTAGAATGACCTGCTCACCAGGCTGTTCTCCTGGAACGAAGGATTGCTTAAGGGACCCCAGAACACCTCCATAGGCATGAATTCTAGAGTAGCTTGGGGCATCTGGTCAACCACCCCATGCAAGAATGATCTGAAAAGGGACGCCTGGGTGGCTCAGTTGGTTAAGCGTCTGCCTTCAGCTCAAGTCATGTTCCCAGGGTCCCGAAATCAAGCCCCCCACTGGGCTCCCTGCTCTGAGGGGAGCTTGCTTCTCCCTCTCCCTCTGACTGCCTCTCCCCCTGTTTGTGCTCTGCCAAATCAATCAATCAATCAATCAATCGACCAATATTAAAAAAAAAAAATAACCTGAAGAAAAGGGAACAAGGCCCACATGGGCCTTGTTGATGACCCTATTGGTCGTGGCAGGTCCCAGCACTGGAAGATTTAGGAACTTTCTGGCAAGATACTTCAAAGTGTCGGCTACTCTGAGGCATGGCCAAGGGCATCTCCTTGCTTTGTTCTAAGGAAAGTCATGGAAAAGGCAAACCCAAAAGATACTTCCAAGGAGACATGACACTAGTATCTCATGCCAGGGATGGAGTCCAGGCAGTATAGGGCTGCTCTAGGGAAGGGCTGCTTTCTCAAGACAAGGAAGTGAGTGAAGTGAGAGGGAGGGATGCCTCACCTGCTTTTTGCTTGCTGGTTGTTCTGAATTCCCCCTCAGTGTGCGAAAAACGGGCCTAGGCCTGCTCGCCAGCACTTGGCCATCGAAACCCAAACAGAGCAGTTAACCCTAAAAAAGTTTGCTACTTCCTCCCTTGCCCCGACAGAAGCACCGGGGGCCATGGTCAGTGGCCACTTGCCACATTGGAGATAGAAATGCTGTTTTTCCTCCCATATTTTATATGGATATTTTCAACTTCCGACATTCACAGCCAAGCTTTCCACACCTCCTCTGCCTGGCTGCCCTGGTAGACCCCTGGACACACATCATGAAATAGTCTCCCTCCATAATCTTCGATGGCTCAGATCCCCAAAGGGCCCCCTTTGCCATGCTCCACATTCCAAATCCACAGCTCAGCCCCAGGCCTCTTCACATCATTGAACCCCTTACCTACCATTCTAGTCCTGAGCCTGACTCTCCCACCTTCCTTTTGGTACCCCGCCCTGGCTCTCATACATACTCTGACCCACCTTGACATTGAGCCCAGGCCCACCCTATCCCTTTGCAACTCTTTCTTAGCTCAGATTCCCTTGCTTATTTGTTGTCCGTCTCCCTAATTAGAACATAATTTCGAAGATGGTTGTCACTTTCTCTGTCCTGGTCACCTCTGAGTCATTGGAATTTAGCACAGTGGCTGACACATCCTTGTTAAAAGAATGACCAGATGATTGAGTCATGTTTACATTTAAGGAATTACAAGGTGCATCTTTCTCCCTATAGTTTAAACATATACCCATTGCATTAAAAAAAAAAAGTCCCTGTCTATTAATTCAATTATCTGTGTCACTCATGGGGCTGTTTCTAATTCTTCTGACTGGTTTTTCTATGGGCTGTACTTTCTGCCTCAATGAATGCTTGGTAATTTTTTTTTTTTTTTACTGGGTGTCACTTCTACATTGCTAGGGGTTAGATTTTTTTTATTCATTTAATTATTTTTTTAAAAAAGATTTATTTGTTTGAGAGAGGGAGTGAGCATGGGGAGGAGCAGAGTGAGAGGGAGAGAAAAAATTTAGCAGACCCCTCACTGAGTGTGGAGCCTGATGTGGGGGCTTGATCTCCCAACTCTGAGGTCGTGACCTGAGCCAAAACCAAGAGTCAGATATTTAATTGACTGCGCCATGCAGGAGTCCCTCCTTTAAATATTTTTGAGTGTTGTTTGGAAACTCAAACTGAAAACAGTTTGCCTCTCTTGAGGCTTGCTTTTTTGATTTTATTAGGCAGGACTGGAAGAGCTTTGATCTACAGCTAATTTGGTCCCAAGTGCATGGCAGCACCTTTATGGGATTTCTGTTCAATGACTCTTTTGTGAGAAGGTTTCTCCACGGCAGCTGGTGGGAGCACCAACTATTCCCAAGCTTGTGTTATTTCTGGAAATTTTTCTACTTGCTCCTTTCTGGTGGTTCTTTCCCCAGCACTGAGTGATTTCCTCCCCCACATGCATGGCCCAGCTGTAAGCTGAAGACCTGAGAGTAAGCTCTGAAGATCTTCAGAGTCAGTCCGCTCTCTCTCACTCTCTGTGGCTCGCTCATCCCTTGCCCCTCACCTTGCCAATGGAAGCCACCTTCGCCTCCCTGGACCCCTGGTACCAGTTCCTCAACTCAGGAAACTACTAGGCGCCCCCTGGTGGCCTTTTCCTGGACTGAGGCCCAAGCCCGGTGGGCCGCTAAGTTCCACCATCTTGGGCTCACCTATCTCACTTGTTTCCCTTCCCTTGGGGTCCGTGTCCTGTAGCTGCCTTTTTCCATTGTTTTATACATTTTGTCTAGTCTTAAGTTATTTCAAGCAGGAGGGTAAGTCAGGTCCCTGTTGCTCTATCATGGCCATTAAGTGATGTCCTGCTTTTTTATACACAGCTTACTCTCAAGTGCAACTCTCAAGTCCTTACTCTCAGTAGGCAGCATGGAAAGAAACAGTGAACTCTGAGAAGTCCTGCGTCTAGCCGTATATCGATTCTGGTTTTCAATATCTGTGTCTGTTAGCCATTGCTACAGTTAATGCTCCATAACATATCACCCCAAGTCTCAGTGCCTTATGTCACAAGTGTTTATTCTCCTGATAGTGGAGTGTTTGGGTCAGCCGGGGTTCAGCTCATCTGGGCTAGGCTTGGCCGGGAAGCCCTGCTCCAAGCTATGGGTCAGCTGGGCTTGGCTCCAGTATGTAGGCTGGGCTCGGATCTGCTCTCCAAATGTTCTGGGATGGAAGCTGAAGGGGCAGCACCTATTCCGGGCATGTTCTTCTCAAGGCAGATCCCTGGAGTGCAGAGAGGCAAGCCTGAGCACGCAAGACTTGAATCATGCATGTCTGCTAACATCCCATGGACCAAGGCAAGTCACAGGACCAAGCTTAGATTTAAGGGGTAGTAAGTAGACCCCGCTGCCGTGAGGCCATGGCGAAGCTTTGAATGTGTAATTTTATTATAGGGAGTAAAGCCTTAAGACTGGCTATTCGATCTACCCCAGTTTCTCTATCTACTTTCTAAAAATCCCTTTTAGTAAGATCTGGGCAAGCCCTCCTCCTAGCATCACAGCCGCCTTCCTCCTCACATCCCCTATTAAGTGAACAGCAGAGCAAATTGAATTCTAGTAGGGACAGGGCTAGAGTCACTGGCCAGGCTGCTTTCCAGAAGATGGTTTGGAAAGCTCCACAGTTTGGCCTGGGGTGAACTCAGGCTTGCTGGACAGTCTTTCCAGAGCCTTGCATCCATTTCTCCCCTTTCAGAGGCCAGTAAATTTTGGAGAAGATGCACTATGGCCACGCCTGTGTCCATGTCCAAGGGCCAGCCTCCATCGGGAGGGGAAATTTGGAGAGAAGCTCCCTCTCTAGGGGCTGCATATGCTTTGTATATGACTCCCCGCAGGACGCCATGACCCAGCTGTCTGTTTTTCTCTCTTCTTCATTTCCTCCCTTGTCTTTGTGGGTTCACATCCTGCGTGGGGCCATACCACTCATCTTTGTCAATAAGGCCTTTGGATCCTGGAGATAAGTTCTCAGCAGGAGATCTAAAGTCAATAGACTCTAACCAGCTCTGGAGGGTGGCAGGCCCTCAGGTGTGCTAGGTACACTGAGGCTGTCTCTGCGGGACTCTGGCCAACACCATGCTGCTCTCTGCACTCTTGAGAGTGTGCGTGTTTGCTACGTGTCTGCCCTGTGGCTTCAGGGAGGATTCGAGGATCATGCTGCAAGGGCTCTATGTGATCTTCCCGGCTTCTATAGACTTTATGGAGGACTTACTATGTGCCACAGAACCACGAGGGCTGGAAGTTGACCAGGGAGATTGGACTCTGCCTCAATGGGCCTTGGTCGCAGAGCCAGAGTAAAGGCATGGGACAGATGTGAGCCTGAGAAATAGGAGGTCTGGGCTCCGACTCTGCTGCTCATTAATTGAAGGAGTATTTATTTGGTTCCAGCTTGTGCTGGGCACATGGCAATGAGCAAGACACACAGGTCCCTGTTGTCATGGAGCATTTAGTCTTGGGGGGATGGGGGGAGGTGGCAGGCCATAAAGAAATAAGCAAATAGAGAAAGATGATATGTCACATAGTGATGGGCAAAATGAAACAGAGAAACGGTGGTGGCTCCTGTCAGGGGGTCAGGGAAAGCCCCCCAAAGAGGGGACACTTGCCGCTAACTAGCTCTTAGAAGCCAGCCCCTCCACTCTGTTTCAGGTTTCTAATATTATCAATGAGGGTATGGGTTAGAGGGGCTCTATGGGCGGCCTGGCTCTGAACTGTCATCATCAGCTTCTCCTGCATGATCCTTTTACCCAGTCTGGGCAAGGGGAGAAAATAAGTCACTTACTTATATTTATTTTCTCTCAGCACTCTCTCTGGGGTGGTAGGTCTTGTATTCACAGGACAGAGACAGTGGGGGTGGTAGACGAACACTTTTATTCACTTAGCTTCATCGCAGGTGCCATTCCTCTCCCGACTCCACACCCCTCCCCACCTACAGCTGACCTGGGACCTTGCTGCTGCTGTCCAGATGCAGGCCAGGCGGCGGTTCTCCAAGGGCCCCTTGTATCCTGCAGCCAGGCCCTGGAGTGTTGGAAAGGCTCACAGAGGCAAGCCCCCAGCAGCTCTGTTTCCCTGGTGGGAGTGGGAGGTTTCAGCCCAAATCCTACAGAGCCCCAAGTGGCTGGGTGAGGGTGTGAGGCCCTAGGTGCCCATACCACCCCTTCTCAAGCTCTCTGCAGAGCTCTTGGGAGCCGTCTCCTGCTCTCGGGGTGCAGTGATGTCCTTGGACCCTACTGGGTGGCTCTCTGGAGATACGGCTGATTCAGGCACTGCCTATGGTCACCCAGGCCATGAGGGTGATGGTAGAAGTTTGGTTTGGGAGATCAGGACTGGTCATCAAGATGCTTTGTATTCTTCTGTGTTGTATTCTGCTACCTGGCTTGCCCTAGCCATTCCTGGGCTCTTGCAGCTGGCTGGTAGGTAGCTTTCTCTGCTATTCTACCAGCATGAGCTTCCCCTGCCACTACATTCTGATGGTACTATTTCATAATGTCTACTATTTCATAATGTACTGTTTATAATCAACCGTGGGAAGCATCACTACAAGAGTGAGTAGAAGCCCCTGTCCCACCCCTAGCATCCTGGCACTATCTCCAGCACCCACAGCAAGGACAGCACCCTAAGTCCTAGCCCCAGGCTCACTGGCGGCCTCCAGAACAACATCTTTAAGGAAACACAGCCCCTTCTATTGGAGCCAAAATCACTAGAAGCTCTCAGCAGCCCGCAGATCACATCTGAAGCCAGGCTGAGTGAGAAAAGGCGCCTTCCTTCATCCGTACTCCGTTCCTGCAGCTGGACACCTACTGGAAACCTGAAAGGAGACGGGATGTTCTCGGTTAGGATGTGTATCGGGGCACCAGTTTCTCTGCGGATGGAAGGGCAAGGAGCACGGGGAGGAGGCTGTAGGTCACTTCCCTCGGCTCTGGGGTGGTGTGCCTCCCAGTGCCCTGACTCCCAGGGGCTGTCTTTATCCCCCAGCTCTGCAGGATGACACCTCCTTTGTCCTCTGCAAAAGCTTAATTTCTCTGAGCCAGGACCAGTACTCCTTGTCCAAGCCCACAGTTTTCACAGACACCCCTGCTCGATTCTCCAAAAGAGTCTCTTTTTGCTTTTGGCTCCTGATGCTCATTTTATTCAGGGTGGCTCTTTCTCACCACACAGCTGGACAAGGAGAAGGGTTCTCTGGGCTAAGAGCCAGGGCCCCTGAATTGTAGCCAGGACAGTCCCCAGCCCGTGGTGTGGCTGGGCAAATCATGTTCATTCTGTGGGCCTCCTTCCGAGTATCCAGACTGATGGAGCAGGTGAGGTCTCCGGAAGAAGCAAGCTAGTTAGCATGGCTCCTTGCTTCTCAAAGTGTCCATCAGCAGCACTGGCGTCCCCAGGAAGTTTGTTAAGAAGTGCGGAATCTCGGCCCCCAGCCCAGACTTACTGGACCAGGACCTACCTTTTAACAAAACCCCTAGATGTCCTGGCATATTAACACGTGAGAAGAAATGGTGTGAGTGACAAGCAGTTAATTTGTTTAAAGTTTGGCTATCTTAATAGGCCAGAGGGCTTGGGAAGAGAGTGTTTCAAACAATTGCAGTGGGCAGAGAGCTTGAAGGCAGCGGCCATCTGAGTGTGCCCACAGGGACCTGGCCTGGGGGCGGCCAGGGGCAGGGAGTATAGGGCGGGCACGATCTGTCTGACATTGCAGAGGACGACCAGGTCATTCTCAGTGACACACTGAATGTGGCAGGTGATGGGGAGGAAGAGGTTGAAAACAAGTCAAGGCAGTGAGCTCTTGGTCTTTCAGATCTAATTCTGAGTGCAAGACCCCAGGCTGTTTAATGAAATAGAGCTGGTCCTTAGCTTTCAGACATTCCTCGCTGTTCTTACTAAATCTTAGGGCAGGAAGGAAGACCAGGCACCCCAGGGCATCTGAAGGGATGCGTTCCAGGCACTCTGGACCCATGGTTCCCAGCTCTGCTGCACATTGGAAACCCATGCCCAGGGCATGGGGCAGGGGTGGGTGGGGGACAGTTAGTACCCATGAGGAGCCAGGGCTGAAGCCCACTGTCTTTGGCTCTCTAGTCCAAGGATGGTGAGGGCAGGTACTGGGGCTCAGCAGGCACGTGGGTCTGGCCACGTGCAGCCTGGGCCAGGATGCGTCAGCGCTGCCAATGGAAAGGGGCCTAGGGTCTGAGCCAACTCCTGGCCAGACACTGGCCTGCAGTGGTGACTGGGGCAGGGACGGGGCTGGGGTGGAGCGCCACAGAGCAGGGCTCAGAGGGCCCCTCAGACACAGACCTCCACTCCAGATAAAAGGTGCCCTTTCTTGATTTGAAGAGCCCCGGGAAGTGGTGGAGCTGTCAGACTGTGCTGGGGTTTCTTGACTGTAGGTTCCCAGACTGGAGGGTATTGCCGCAGAGAAACCACGGACAGGAAATCATCCCTTACCGTGTGGGGCCAGTTCTTACCACCAAGGCCAGTGTCCCCACTAACGGCTCCCTGGTGCTTGGCTGCGTAGAGGGGACTTTTATGGACGTTATCTCAGGAGGGGCTGGCCACGCAGATGGAGGCAGAATCTGAACTTGATAGATGTGCAAGGGGGCCGGGGGAGGTGATGTGCCCAAGGTCACACAGGGCTGAGGGCTTCAAGGAGTCCTGCCTTTGGGCCTCCTCCCTCACCCAGTTCTAGGTTCTCTCCATTTCACTGGGATGGATCCAGCACAGAGGAGAGCTGGAGGGTTTCTCTGGCTGGGGATGGAGGAGTCGGGGGGGGGGGCAGGAGGCTCTGAGGTCTTTGGCAGAGCCTCTTCCTGGCACCAGCTAGAGAAAAGGGCACAGTGGTCATGGGGGTCACACCAAGGTTCCTGTCCATGTGCAAAAAGTTCCAAACGTTTTGCAGGGATTAAGGAAGATTTTTTTTTTTTTTTTTAAAGCACTCTAGAAAGGGGTTAATCTCATTTTCTCAGATTTTAAAGCCGTGCTCGGCAGTTAGAAACAGCAGATTTGACACCATGGATGACAAACACCCCATAGGGGGGATATATACCTGTCCACACGTGCCCCTGGCAGGGATTTAAACGTTCCACAGCTTTTCCATGAATCCTAAATCAACTAGATTCATCCTGGCCCTTGGTGGAGTGCGAGAGCCAGCGGGCGAGGCGTACGTTAAATCACCTTTTCTGGGCTCCTGCTCCCAGGCTGATAGTCACAAATTCCCCATAATGAGCACTGCTGAAGAAGCCCAGACAGACAGTGCCGCTAAATTAAGAGCAGAGGGAGCCCAGGGCAGGGGAGAGGGAAGTGTTTGCTTTGGCTGGGGAAGGTGCCTGGGGCCGGCCTGCATGTTTGCCTGCATGTTTGCCTGACGGGGAGGCCTGATAAGGGGGCTGCGTGGAAAGTGCTGCCTGCTGGGTCCTGGCCATCTGCCGCTGGGCGGTGAGGCCGCACCTGCTGGCCCTTTGGCCCTGACCTGGTGGAACGGGGATCCCCCGTCACCCTTCTTCAACTTCCTTTGCAGTCTCATGGTCACTTATTTATTTATTTCTTTCCCCTTAAGAATAAAAATTGAACCCTTGAACTTTTGTTTTGATGGATTACTTCCAGGCGACTATTTGTTTGGAGAACAAAGCTCCCCAGCTGCGGGGACGGTGGGGGCCAAGAGACTGACACCAGGCGGCCCGCAGAGCGGCTTTTCAAGACAGTGTGGCCCGGGGGTTGTCCTGGCTCTGCCAGGCAACTGCTGTGTGCCTCAGTTTCCCCATCTGCCAAAAGAGGGTTTGGACTCTTGGCTCAGTACATGAAGAGGGCTCTGCCTTTCAGCCCAGCTTTCTGTACCATCTGGGCACTGTGTGCGTAGCAGGACCCCATCCTCACATAGGCCTTGGGTTAATGCCTTTCCTTCTGGGAGAGGGCTGGAAAGGGCGTCTATATTATCCAGGCAAAAGCTAGGTAAACATAACAATGTTGCTACGTGTTGGCTTCCCGAGGGGATGAATGATGGTTGATGTCTACGCATTTTCTCCAGGCAAGAGGAGCCTCCCAGCTCCAAATGCCAGCTGCAGCTCCACTTAAGACCCGGCTGCCACGCCCTCTACTTCCCGGAAGAGTTTCCCCTGTAGATCTGGTCCTTGTTACCACTTCACCCACCTCCTTTCTCCTGCTGGCCCATTCCTCTCAGCGTGAGAACACAGCTGCACAACCACTGCTTCTCCTTGGCCCCAGCTCCGGGCTGCTCCTCCTCCCAGCTCAGCCCCTGGGACAGCTGGCCCCATTCCCCATCTCCACTCCTGCTCCTTTCTTTTCTCAACCACAACCATGGGCCTTTCCTCCTCCTGGTCCCCTGCCTACAGGGCAGGTGTCCTCGGCCACTGTGACAGGTGGAGTGGCTGGTGGGCAGTGTCCCATCCGTGCTTCCTCAGCCTCCAGCAACGCTGGGCTCTACTGGCCCTTCTCCCCTGGACCATGTTCTCCTGCAGGCCTGCCTGAGGCCACGCTCACTCCACCGCTGGCCCTTCTCCCACCCTGGCCGAATGTTCTCTGTAGCTATGGCTGGATCTTCCCGCTCACCTCCAAACATCAGGTTGCCCAGTGGTCTGAGCTAGGCATTAGAATAACCCTATTTCTCTCTTCCACAGGGATTTCACTCAGGACGTGGCGCTATACTCCACCCAGACTCGTGTTCAGAGGCCTACTTACCTCCTGTGGGGTCTCAGAGGGCTTCTGAAACTTTGAATGGGCCAACTGGAACTCTGAATGCCCCAGCAACTTCCCTCTGGCGTCCACCCTTGCCTGCCTTTCTGTCAGTTGACATTGCTGTTCTGTTAGCTGCTCAGAGCAGCTGCCCACCGGCCCTCCTGGCTCTCCTCTCCTTCATTCACACTCATGGCCGACCTGCTGCTGGGGTCAAGCTGCCCTCACGCCTTGCCTGGACCTCCCAGGATCTGGAAACTGCTATTCCTGGGCCTCTACGGTCTCTGCTGTATACAGTGGCTGGAGTGAGCCTGCCAAAGCTCCAGTCAGACCACATCACGCCATGGCTTAAATTCTTCAGGGAGCTCTCAGGACACCTGGAATAGAAGCCAAGCCCCTTACCCTTGCCCACAAGCCTGTGAGCTGTCTCCTGCTCTCTCTCTCAGCACCTCAAACAATCTTACGTATTTGTTGATGTCCTTTCTTTTTTCAACAAGGAAATGGAGAGAAGGCAAGCTATGGTGTAAGGGGGTTGGTGACAGAGCCAGCCTATCTCAGGTGTCAGAGGAACCCCACCACAGAGAAGCTGATCCCAGTGGTAGAGAGAGAACAGTGGGCAGGCTGGCATTTCAGTGAGGGTGCCTGCTTGCTGCTGGAAGGATGGCGTGGCATGGCCATCCTTTGCTTGTGATGCTCCGTCCATGTGCAGATCTCCTAGGGTCTAAACTGCAGAAAGTTGGCCGTGAAACTGACTGTGGGCCTCTCAGGGCAGGTGTCAGTCCTGATATGATCCAAGTCTGCCATTTCATCCATCAGAGTGTTGGCACAGGAAAGCAACGCTTGGCCCATCTGGTAGCTTTTGGCTTACTACTGGGAGGTTAAAAGTAGGGCTCGGGTAAGGGGTCTTGGGTCTTATCGCTGGGGGTCTCTAGGGAGAGGGGAGGCAGGAGAAGAGAAGGCCTGTCCACAGTCGGGGGGGCAGCTGCCAAGAGGAAGATGGGGGGGTGGGGGAGGAGGTGACAAAGGCCAGGGAGGACCTTTTCTTTCTCTTCCTGTTGTCTGACACGCCACCGGTATTTCTTCCTTAACTGTTACAGGTGTCCTCAGGCCTGAGCCTTCAGATGGTGATTACGTCTACAACTCACTGGTAAGAACCAGGCTCCAATAGGAGAGTGATATTTCTAGGTGGGGATTCAAGTTATCAAACCATCACTCAGCCTCTTGTATGGAGAAGGCTAAACAGAGGTGAATGGCTTTGGGAACAGAGAACACAAGGAGCTGAAGATCTGGAAGAGGGCGGGAGGCTTTGCCAGGAAGAGTGGGAGGGCCTGGGCCCGCTGCCCCCTTGGGTCTGTCCTGGTGTTTGTGATGTCGCCTCCTGGAACTTTTTCCTGGAGGAAGCAGAGGCCAGGCACATGTGAGGTGATCACAGGGTCAGTCCTGTGGTTTCAGGAATAGGCAGGAAGCTTCCTACTTCCTTCTCAGCCCACTCTTTGCTCTGGCCTTCCCCCTCCATTCCCAAGGGCTGGTGAGCAGAGCTGTGGAAGAAGGTGCACTTACATTTCTTCTGGAGAATGCTCTGTCTGGCCTTGATGAATGCCAGGATGTCGGAGTCCGTCTGGCTGTCCCCGGTGAGAGGGATGGATGACGCTGGCCTCTCAGAGATGCTGAGGACAACCACAAGTCACGCATCACTGCGACTTACATTTGGACCCCATGCTTACCTTTCCAAAGTGCTTTGCATAGATCAGTGACCCGATCTCACCCAGGAGGTCGTGGGATGGCAGTCTGCCTCCTCATCCCTCCACTGTATCTGGGCAGAAGCCACAGCAATCCCTTCATGTGCAAACGTGTCATGTGCTCCCCTAACCCTAACCCTTAAACCCATTAGTGGCTTCTCACATCACTCTTGGAATGAAACTCAGACTCTCTTCTTGTGTGATCTGGCCCCTTGCATACTGTGTTTTGGCCACCCTGCCCTTCTTTCTGTTATTCTGTTACTCAGTAACATGAGTTCCTTCTGGCCTCAGGACCTTTGCTTTAGCTGTTTCCTTTCCCTGGACTGTTCTACTTCAAGACCTTTGCATGGCTGAATGTGCTTTGTCTGAGCACCTTCCCCATCCCTCCCAACCCCTGCCTCCACCAAGTCTGATCCACCTGGGGTTTGACTGTCTCCTTCAGCACCCAACTTAGATGGCACATCCTTTAGGACGTCTCCCCTATGTGTACCCTTACTCTACCATGGCTTCGTTAGTTGCTCCTGGGACAGATAACTATTCTCTCCTCTCTTCATAAAAACGTATTTAGCTGAGTATGTTACCATGGCTGAAAAAAAATACTACATTTCCCAGCCTCCTTTGCAGCTATGTGTGGTCAGGTGATCAGGTTCCAACCAATGAGATTTATGAGAAGTGTGGAAGTTCCAAGAAATCCCCTTAGAAAAAGGAAGAATGTTTATGCTTTCCTCCCTCTTATTTTCCCATCCAACAAATTGTTCCTACAGAAAATTCAAAGCAGTTCCCTCCTGACTCGCCAAGCATAACCCACATCCTGTCACTCCACCCAGCAAGTGACAGTATCCACTCTCTTAGAAGGCAGTGAGGACAGGACATAATAAAGGGCTGTTCACGATCACAAGTAATTGTGTTGGCATCCAGCTGCAATCCAGAAGTGGTCCCGCAGGGCCCGCGGGGGTATAGCTTCTGTCTGGGCTCCAGGAGGAGTGTGGCTGGACCTCACCCTCGGACAGTTTGGGGGGTATGTAGGTGAAGAGGGGTGCTCAAGCCTTCTAGTTAGAGGGCCCAAAGAGCACTGCTGGGGAGAGGTCTTGTCAGCTTTGTTCAGTCTTCAGTGAACAGTGCACAGGGCCTGAGGCTAGTCTTGTCAACTCTCTGTCCTTCCCTGCCTGGGGACACTATGGTGGGACTGGAAAGACCTGTGAACCAGCAATTCTTTCCTTTAATGGCCCTGGGTACATCTCTTTACAAGGAGACTTGAAGCAAGTCTGCCTGCACGGAGCCACCAAGACCTCTGGGAGAAAATACTCCAGCTTTGGCACTCAGCATCTATGAGAGACTCCATAGTATTCCTAGGGTACCAGGGTAGACCAGCCCTGAGCTCTGTCTGTGTGGCTACCAGACAAGGGGCTCCTCGGGATGTGCGAGAAAAGAACTGGCAATTCTGACTCATCCCACGCATAGCAGGGACTGTCACAGGCATCAGAGGAGGAGAAGACAGACCTGCTTTCCAGGGAGGCGCTGGTGCTGTTGTGCCCCCAACTCTGTGGAATGGGGTGAGGCGAGGGCAAGATTTTCCTGGTGTTCACATCACTGCAAAAGAAAAAATGACAAAAGGAAAAGGAATGGGAGGAGGTTTACAGACAAGAAATTTAGGTTTATATTAGGAGATGTATGGGTTAAATGCATGTGTATCCCCAAATTCATCTGTTGAATATATCACCAGTGTGATATATTTGGAGGGGAAGACTTTGGGAGGTAATTGGGCTTGATGAGGTCATGGGGGTGGGTGACTTTGAGGGGACTGGTGCTCTTACAAGAAGAGGAAGTGAGATCAGAGTTCATTACCATGTGAGGACACAGCAAGAATGTACTGTCCGTAAGCCAGGAAGAGGGTCCTTGTCAACAATTGAATTTGTTGGACCTTGATCTGGGAATTCCCGCTTCTAGAACTGTGAGATATAAATACGTTCCTATTGTTTAAGACAGCTTGTCTATGGTATTTTGTTATGGCAGCCTAAGCTGACTACGAGAGGAGCCAGGAATCCCGTGTCATGGACAGTGTCGTGGTCAACTCAGGCTGCTGTCACAGAACATCCTAGACCTGTGTCTCACACAACTGGAATTCGCTTCTCAAAGTTCTAGAGGTTGGGAGTCTGAGGTCAGGGTACTGCATGATCATGTTCTCAGGCCGGTCCTCTTCCAGCAGATCGCCAAACTCTTCCTGTGTTCTCACAGGCGGAAAGAGAGTGAGCTAGCTCTCTGCCTCTTATGAAGGTGCTAATCTCCTTCATGAGGGCCCCATCCTTGTGATTTAAAGACCTACCTCCAAATATCATCATATGTGGGATTAGGTTTCAACAAATCAATTTTTAGAGGACACATTAAGTCCATCACATACTAACCTGCCCTCTCCCTCCACTCCTGGAAAATTCATGTCCTTCTCATGTGCAAAATACATTCCTTCCATCTCACCAGCCCCCAAAGCCTTATCTTGTCCCAGCATCAACTCCAAAGTCCAAAGTCCCATCTAAATCTGATATGGGTGAGACTGGAAGTCATATCCTCCTGAGGTGGAACTCACCAGCTGGGAAAACAGACATGTGATGTGCTTCTAAAACACAGTGGTGGACAGGCATAAGTTAGACATCTCCATTCCACAAGGGAGGAAGAAGACAGAAGGAAGAGCTGTGAGGTCCCAAGCAGATATGAAACCTAGCAATGCAAACTCCATGAGCTCTTAAGGCTTGAAAATTATCCTCTCTGGTCCATTGTTCTGCCTTCTGAACTCACTGGCATGATGGTCCCGTCTTCTAGATTCACTGAGCAAAGGCCCTGCTGGGCTCTGCAGGGCTGGGGTCATGCCTTCATGGTTCTGCAGGGAGGCCCTGCCCAGCAACTTGGGTAGAGGCTATCTGCTCTGTTGAAAGCAAGGCAATGTCCACCACTTTTGAAATGGAGGCAGCCGGGATGATGTCTCAATTGCCTTTGGGGTCATTCTTTCCTGAACTTGGAAGAACAGCATACACTCACAGAACAGATGGCATTTATAGACGCTGTCTACTCACCAAGTCTTGGAAAGTGCTCTGCACACATCATGCCATTTTCTCCTGCCAAGAGCCTCATTTCCCCCATTACACAAGTGAGAGAATGGAGGCTTAGGGAGGTTAAAGAAATTCCTTACCAGCTGGCTAAGGGCAGAATCTGAATCTGACCCATGATTCTGTGAGGGGTCAGGATCCGTGCTTTCAGCCATGACACTTTATCAGCTGGACTCGGCTGGAGATGCATAGCTCACCCCTTGCCACCCTGACCAGCCCCTGCCCCTGAGTGATGAATCAGACCCAATGGCGCAGGCATCTGATTCATTCAGGCTGCCTGATGGGTGCGCCTTGCCTTGGATTCCTGCTTGCAAACAGCAGAACCCAACACTGCCGCTTGGGAGGTGAAGAGGCCAACGCTGTCCCAGGTGCCAGTGACAGGCTGGGATTCTCTCCTTTGCTTTGGGATGGTCCTGTCTAGGCACCATATCAGAGCTGGAAGAGACCTGAAAGGTCACCTGGTCAGAAACTTCCTTTACAGATGGGGACACTCAGGCTGCGAGGTGGGTTGGGGTTGGACAGGGGGGCTGGCTTTGCCTAGCCTGAACCATCAGTTTGAGGTGCTCCACAGGCCGGACAACCTGCTGCCTCTCCCATAAATACAACACTTTCCCTCACTCTAGCCTTCTACTCTCTCCCAACTCAGCTAGCTGCTGGACCTCTTTCCCTGGGCCTGCCTCCATAGGTTTGAGACTGGGTCAAACGCATGGAAAGAGATATCAGGGCCTGGGAATCCGAGCCACCCTCACGCCTATTTCCCTGCATCCCAGAGACTCCACTGGGTGGTGGGGAGAGAGGAGCATCTGTGCTTCTGGTTGGGGTGCTGTAGAACCAGAGGCAGCCACAAGGTGGCAGGCTCTGCACGCTTTTCCTTGGAGAACAGTGGCCAATGATCAGGACTCCTGAATGGTTTCTGGTGCAGGCCTCCAGGAAGGAAGGAGAAAGAGCTTTCCATTCTATAGGAGCTTGGATTATGCCAGGCCAAAGTCAGTGTGGAAACTGTAGCAAGTCTTGCAAAATCAGGTCGCAGGCACTCAAATGGCTCATTAACTCAATGGATTCCCAGTGGGTCCCCAGAGGCTCCTTGTTTAAAAATCCAGGGAGGTCTATGGGTACAAACTATTAAGGGTTGGCAGTGGATGGCAGAGGGGTGGAGATGGATATGGACAGGGCATCAAGGTATCATGATCACACCGTGGAAAGATGGGGGTGTTCAACACCCTCTGCCCGAGCTCAGTTGCCCAGTATCTTGCCACGACTGTGCAATAGGACGGCACACCATGAAGGCTTGGGGGTCCTAAGGGAGTTGACTCTTCCAGTCTTGAAGCTACTCGAGTGCCCCTGGCTGCCACAGCTCAGTTTCTGACCCTCGGGATCCCACCACAGATTATTTTTTTTCCTCTTTCCTGACCAACCAGCCTTGCATAGTGCATTCATTTCTCATGTTGACATGCCTTCTGGAGAAAGAACACACCAGCCATCAGAATTAACTATCTTTTTCTTAATAAGGATTAATAGGTAGTATTAATAATAGGTCTCCTGGGCTGCCAGTCAGAGTGCTGGGAATTTACTGTGATTGGTCCGCAGGCCCTGGGCATCCCTGAGGAAGTTCCTTCCAGAACCTGAGGAGCAGAGGACAAGCCCCAGGCTTGCAGTGAGTCCATCTGGAGTAGGCGCTCTGGAGGTGGGGGGAGGACAGCCAGCAGACTCTGGCTCTCTTGCCCCTGCAGCTCTTCCATTCCCTGGCACATTTGTCTGCTTGTGGTGTCCTTGCAGAGGGACCTTGATGCATCTCAAAGATGAGTCGAGGAAATCCGCAAGGGGGTGTGTGGGACTGTCTTGCACAAGAGCATGCTGCTTGAAAGAACTAAAATGATGATTTGTTTCAGACATCCTTTGTGGAAGTCTAAACCGAGGGAACTCCTTGCAGGTAACCCATGGTGATGTGATGCACCCCTCTGAAATCCACTGCGCAGAGCTTTGGGGCTAAGGCTCTCTTTCACCTGAAATATCTAAGGCATGTTTAGGAATGACACTACTTCTCTCACAGGTCGGTGCTAGGAGGGGAGCATGATTCTTGGTTCCTCAGGAAGATTCTAGAAGGCCCTGCCCAGTGGCTGGTTCTTAGCCTTTTCCATGGTGGGCACTCCTTCACAGAAGCTGGCAGGTAAAGGCTGGTGGCAGAGGGGACAAATGGAAAAGCAATATGGAGAGGCAGCCTTGGCTAATGGAGAGCATGGGAGAGGGACAAAAAGTCTAGGGAGAAGGGAAAGGAAAAAAGAAGAGGGAGAAGGGCAATGGAAGTTGGGGATAAAGATGAGCAGAGCAAGAAAGTGGAAGAAAGGAAGGGGAAGAATAGAGTGCAGGAGTGAAGCCAAGAGAGAAGAGGCAGGGAGGGGGTGGGGGGAGGGAAAGTAGGATGAAAGGCAGCACCACCGCTCAGCCTGGAGCCTGAAGTTCAGGACTAAGCTGTAGCTCTTCGCATTATCAATGACAGCGAGAGAAACATCCCTTTTCCTTTCTGGGCCTCAGTTAGTTAAATGAGGAGGGTGGAAATCAGGGCTTCTCGGCAGAAATGGTGGGGGCCAGTAGCACGAGGGCTGGTTTTCCAATCAGAGGTTGGCTCTGTAGGCAAGGGTAGATTTACTTTTTGAGAATCCTGGCCCCTTGAGAAAATTAGGCTGTGGACACATGGAAAGAGCAGAAGGCCCAAGCAGGAGGACCTGGCATGTGGCACAATGCAAAGAAAGCGTGGTTATACAGAATAGCACAGAATATGGGCTGGAAAATGCCTCCTCTTACTAAGCAACAGAAAATACATGTGCCTCTCAAGGGCAGTCATTGAGGTGAGGAGTGAGCAAGTAGCTGGAGACTGACAGGCCTGGGTTCCAACCCTGCCTTACCACTGATTAGCTGGGAGACCCTGAGCAAGTCAGTTGACCTCTCAGAGCCCGAGTGTTCTCATCTGTAAAATGGGGACAATGATTTATGTTGCACATTTGCTCGGTGCTTGGCCTACAAGGCCCAGGAGAAGAAAAGAGAAATAAAAAGAAATAAGAGAAGAGAGCTAAAGCTGTCTCCTCAGGGGAATTTAAGGACACTGACAACTCATCCTCCACTGCTGGGTGTTGGCAGAGAAGGTCTGAGAAGCCATGATGACGTGGGACATCGTGTCCTTCCTGTCTCACTCCTGCTAGAGTCCTGTGAGTTCTTTTCTGCCAGCATTATAAAGCACGTGACAGGTGATTTCTTTGTCAGAGGTGGAGCCCCTATACCTCTGCCTTTTCAGGCTCTAGCAGGGAGCTTTTCCTCTTACCTATTGCAAACTTTCTGACTACAATTTTGGGTATCCAAACTGCTGCGTGGAGGGAGTTTAGGGGTGCCAACCACCTGCATTTGAGGTGTCTTAGCAAACACCATTCAGAACGCTTGGTTATCTCAGAGGGTTAGAAGACAGCCAGAGCACTGGCTGCCACTAGGGTTGAACAGCACTCCAAGGCCTATCTGGGCCATCTCTCCAAAGACCTTCCTGACAGCAGTCAGTGAAGGGGCTTGGGGTAGTGCTCTGGGAGCAAGATTTTGAGGAAAGCTCCCATGGGTAATCTGATACACACCTTTGAAATTCAGGGTTCTGAACTTTACTTGGAAGGCATAGTCTATTTCCACCTTATAGTCCTGGAGTGTGTGTACTGGGCCTTTACACACACACACACACACACACACACACACACACACACACGTGCTCACAATGCATTGTCTTTGAAACTAAAGAAAACTTAAAGTTGGAGCTTCCTATTTGTTGGACAGGATATTTCTATCAGTAAGGAAACATGCAAGAGATCTGGAAAAGTGGCTGGGGAAATAGCCAGGGGTTCTGAGCCTCATCATTGGGAAGAGACCTTATTAATGCGTGAAACACACAACAGGTTCGGGACTGAGCCAGAGCAATGACCAAGGAAAGACTGGGTCAGTGTTTTTCAGACACTCTGTGCAGTCCAGGAGTTTCAGGGGAAGGAGACAGCTATACAGGGGTTACAAACTCAAGTGTCCCAGAGGTTGGAAGGTACCTGAGGGAATGCACAGACAGGACCAGTGTAGGACATTAGTGCTAAGCTGCCTGTATTGCCGTAGAGCAAGTCTACTTATACTGACGTTTTAAAAAATTTAAATTTTTTAAATTTAAAATTTAAATTGATAGACTAATTTTTTTGAGAAGTTTTAAATTTTCTATAAGAGAATTTAGATCTCTGTAAGAGGTCTTGAGGTAAGAGAATTGAGCAGATGGTACAGAGAGTTCCCATATAACTCCCCTCTTGAGCCTTGTGGTTTCCCCTATTATTCATATCTTGCATTAGCTTTGTACATTCGCTACAACTGATGAACCAATATAGATACATTGTTATTAACTCAAGTCCACAGTTTATCTGGGGATTCACCCTTTTAGTTGTACAGTTCTATGGATTTTAACAAATGGGTGTTATCATATGCCCACCATTATGTATCACACGGAATAATTTCACTGCCTTAAACATTCACGGTGTTCCCTCATTCCTCCTTTCCACCCCTCCCTTCTCACACTGGCAATCACTAGTCTTTCTATTGCCTCCACAGTTTTGCCCTTTCCAGAATATCATGTTGGAATCACACAGTATGTAGCCTTTTCACATTGGCTTCTTTCACTTAGTAATATAAATTTAAATTTCCTCTATGTCTCTTCATGGCTCAATAGCTCATTTCTTTTTAGCACTGCATAGTAGTTCATTTTCTGGATATACCACTGTTCATGTATCCATTCATCATTTGAAGGGCATCTTGGTTGCTTCTAGCTTAGGGCAATTATAAATAAAGTTGCTGTATACACCCACGCATAGGTTTTTTTGTATGGACATAAGTTTTCAGCTCATTTGGGTAAATACCAAGGAGCATGTCTGCTGAATTGTATGGTAAGAATATGTTTCATTTAATAAGAAACCACCAAACTGTTTTCCCAAGGACCACACCGTTTTGCATTCCCACCAGCAAAGACAGAGTGTTTCTGTAGCTCCACATCTTCTTCAGCATTTGTGGATGTCAGTGTTTTGGGATTTTAACCATTCCAATAGGTTTGCAGAGGAATCTCATTGTTGCTTTAATTCTTTCTTTCTTCCTTTCTTTCTTTCTTTCTTTCTTTCTTTCTTTCTTTCTTTCTTTCTTTCTTTCTTAATTTTTTCTTTTTAAATAAACATATAATGTATTATTAGCCTCAGGGGTACGGGTCTGTGAATTGCTGGGTTTACACACTTCACAGCACTCAATATAGCACATACTCTCCCCAATGTCCATAACCCTGCCACCCTCTCCCTACCCCCCTCCCCTTAGCCACCCTCAGTTTGTTTTGTGAGATTAAGTCTCTTATGGTTTGTCTCCCTCCTGATCCCATCTTGTTTCATTTATTCTTTTCCTACCCCCAAACCCCAACATTGCATCTCCACTTCCTCATATCAGGGAGATCATATGATAGTTGTCTTTCTCCAATTGACTTATTTCGCTAAGCATGATACCCTCTAGTTCCATCCACGTCGTCACAAATGGCAAGATTTCACTTCTTTTGATGGCTGCATAGTATTCCACTGTGTATATATACCACATCTTCTTTATCCATTCATCTGTTGATGGACGTCTAGGTTCTTTCCATAGTTTGGCTATTGTGGACATTGCTGCTATAAACATTTGGGTGCATGTGCCCCTTCGGATCACTACGTTTATATCTTTAGGGTAAATAACCAGTAGTGCAATTGTGGAGTCATAGGGTAGCTCTATTTTCAACATTTTGAGGACCCTCCATGCTGTTTTCCAGAGTGGTTTTTCCAGAGTGGTTGCACCACTCTGGATCTTGACTGGATTATTTTTTCTTTGGGTGTTGAGTTTGATAAGCTCTATATAGATTTTGGATACTATCCCTTTATCTGATATGTCGTTTGCAAATATTAATTTGCAATTTCTTAATGCCATATGATTTTGAGCATTTTGTCATACACATATATCTGTAAATCATCTTGGGTGAGGTGGCTATTCAAACACTTTGTCCATTTTTAAATTGGGTTGTTTTCCTTATTTGTCAAATTTTAAGTTTTTATGTATTCTGGAATACAAGTCCTTTATCAGATAAATATTTTGAAAATATTTTCTCCCAGTCTGTGGCTTATCTTTTCCTTCTCTTAGCAGTGTCTTTGCAGAGCAGTGTTTTAGGTTTTAATAAAGTCTAGCTTAGCAATTTTTTCACTTCTGTATCTACACTACCTTTTAAAACACCAGTATAACTAAACAGAACACACTTTCCCTGCTGTTGACCTTGGATTTAGGGGCTCAGATAGGAGGTGTTTCCTAAAACTGGGACATAAGTGGAAGTGCTGGCACCTAGGGCCAGCTTTGCGGGGAGGGGTGAGCAGAAGCCCAGGGAAAATGTCGATAAGGTGATGGAGGGCTCACTGGCTGACTTTTTAAATTTTCTTTTTAAATAATAGTTTCAGATGATAGCATAAGGTATAGACTTATGGAATTACTACGTTGTATACCTGCATTAATTTAACAATGTAGTGTGTCAACCATATTACAAACAGCAACAAAAACATAGTTCTAGGTTTACAGAAAATTTGTCAAGATAGTACAAAGGGTTTCCATGTCCCTCATACCCAGTTTCCCTTATCATACAATTTTACCTTGGTATGGTACACATTTTCCAACTAATGAAACAATGCCGGTACATGATTATTAATTAAAGTCCATGCTTTACTTAAAGTTTCTTAGTTTTTCCCTAATGTGTTGTTCTGACCTAGGACCCCATCCAGGCTCGCAGTTTGCATTTTGTTGTCCTGTCTCTTCAGTTGCCTTTTGTCTGTGACAGTTTTTTACATTTTTCTTGTTTTTTTTTTTTTAAAGATTTTATTTATTTATTTGACAGAGAGAAATCACAAGTAGATGGAGAGGCAGGCAGAGAGATGGAGAGGGAAGCAGGCTCCCTGCTGAGCAGAGAGCCCAATGCGGGACTCGATCCCAGGACCCTGAGATCATGACCTGAGCTGAAGGCAGCGGCTTAACCCACTGAGCCACCCAGGCGCCCCATACATTTTTCTTGTTTTTGATGGCCTTGACAGTTTTAAGGAGGACTGGTCAGGTATTTTGTAGAGTGTCCCCTGGCTTTTTCCTCATGACTGGATTGGGGTTATAGGATTTTGAGAAAAAGAGCATAGAGGCTGAGTGCCTGGGTGGCTCAGGTGGTTAAGAACTGCCTTCGGCTCAAGTCATGATCCCAGGGTCCTGGGGTGGAGTCTCCTGTTGGGCTCCCTGCTCAGTGGGGAGTCTGCTTCTCCTTCTCCCTCTGTCCCTCTCCCTGATCATTCTCTCTCTCAAAGAAATGAATAAAATCTTTTAAAAAAGTCATGTGACAGTCTCATAACATCACATTAAAGATACTGACACAACCTGCCCCCCTGAACCCACCACTTCTTCCCTCCTTCCTTCCTTTCTTTCTTGATTTTATTTATTTGAGATAGAAAGCGAACATGAGAGAGAGAGAGAGAGAGCACCAGTGGGGTGAAGGGGGTGGTGGGTGAGAGAGAGGGAGAAGCAGATTCCCCACTGAGCAGGGAGCCCAAGCAGGGCTCGATCCCAGGACGCTGGGATCATGACCTGAGCCGGAGGCAGACACTTAACTGCCTGAGCCACTTACGTGCCCCACTACCTCTTTCAAAAGCTCTATTTCACATTTTCCACCTTGAGAGCTCAGTCCCTATTCCAATCCAGTCAAAGGATTGCTCCTCGGTGGCAGAGGCCAATGCCCTACTTGTGCCTCCCTGGCCTCTGTCCTGACAGTAGTGGATCTGTCTGGGAGAGGGAGGGTGGTTGAGGCCTGCGTCCTTGGCCTTACCACCCGAGTTGTGTGGTTGGAAAGGTAATCGTGTGGATGGCATGAGAAGGAACCTACCTTCAGAAGTGGGCGTGGGGTCAGAGGAAGTGGAGTCCCTTCTGGATCATGCCAGCAATCAAAGAAACTGGCTCTGGGCTGTCCTCGGGTGGAGGCTGTTCTCATGGGAGGCTGCCCACCTCTGTCCTGAGTCTGTGCTAGGACAGAGTCATTTCCCAGAGCTCCTCTGTATCCTGGCATGCCTGCTAACCTCTGATCTACCACCAACATCCCCCTCTCTCTCCCATGCCACACTCTCCCTTCCCTCTACTGCCAGCCCCTTCTTCCTACCCAGAGGGCAGGACCTGGGCTTCGTATAGTTAAACCACTCGTCTCTTGTTGCCATGGCAGTAGGTCTGCTGGCTGTCAGAGCCAGGGGAGAAGGACCAAGGAGGTGTGCTCAACAACCTTTGCTCAAAACATCCGAAAGCCATTGGCCTGAGTATCTATAGCCAACGCCACAGTACACGCAATTCATCTCCCTGGGTCAGGAGGCCTATAGAGACACACTTAGAGCAGCAAAAACAGATGGGGAAGAGGTGAGGAAACTTTCTTGCAGCCTCCCTCTGTTGGTAGAGTTCTCTCCTTACCTCCTGTTAGAGACAAGCTGAGACCTTTCCTGCTGGGACTCAGGCGTCTGGGGAAAGGGCCTCATGTGATTGAGTGAATTCGTTGCTGGCGAGTTTACCTGTTGGACCAAGAAAGAGTTTCACAGTATGACCTTTTCCCTGACACGGGAAAATGTCCTTGATGTATTTTTTAAGGTGAAAAAACCTGCTCTCAAAGTTGCTATGTACAACATGTGTGGGAGAAAAAAATTAAGCTAGACATTGCATGGCTATGATGATGGGCATCAAAATATTGTCTCTGGTTGGCGGGATTGTGGATAATGGTTGATGTATTCTTTGTTCCTTTCTGTGTTCCGCCTTCCAAATTGAGCATGTGTTCATTGTTTGTAGGTAGGAAAAAGGGTTTAAAATGCGATCTCACAATTCTCCAGAAGTCCTCTCTGCTTTTGCCTCCCCTCGTCCCCCGAAGAGATGCTACTGGAGGCAGGAGAAATCCATTGAGCTCTTCATCTACAGGAAGAGTGGCGCCCCAGCAACCCTGCATGTCTCCACACAGGGCTTGTGAGCACAGCTTCAACGGCAGCATCTCCAAGTCTTGGCAGAGTGCCCTGTGATCCTCCCCGAATTTGAGTGGTTATTCTAAGGCCATTCCCCACTTGCCTTCCTAGCTCCCCAGGAGATGGTCAGGGGACAACTGAGGGACAGTTTCTCATCACCTCCCATGTTCTGATGAGGTTTAAAGCTTTCTGCCTCGCTCCCCTCAGGGTACATTTGCAGGCTATAAAACCGCCTAGAGGCAGCATAGAATTGACTCCTCAGCAACGGGGTGCCCCATCTTCCCTATTGCAGTCATCTGGTCTGTTTTGTTTCAGTGACTTCCTGTGGGGTGGAGGACACGCAGAATGGACATTTTGGCGACACTAGTTTTCACTGTCTCTATGAGCAACACGCGGCCTAAATCCAGCTGCCTTGCCTTGACTCCCTGCGTCACCCAAAGTGACCCTCGTCATCTACTATCCAGTGACTAAACGCCCCTGGGCACCAGCAGCGGTTGATGGCCTCTCCTCGAAGCGTTCTTAACCAGAGAATGGACAGAGTGCAGGGGGTGCTGGGAACATGGATAGGAACCAATGACATTTTCAATTTTCCCAACTTCCACCTGAGATTTAGCATTTCTTTCAACAACACAATGTGGACAACAGACCATAGCAGTATATGTAGTATCAGTGACTTGTCACTGGTTAGAAAGCACAGATATTTTCATATCCTATTACTCCATTGCAGAAATCTTAAAATACTCTGTTCTTCATTACTTTGAAATTATGTTAAATATTGAGCCCACCCCCTAGATCTTATTAATACATCTGTAAAGTGGTTTACGTCTTATTATACTATGACTTTGCTTTAAGAATATTTTGATAATTTATTTCCATCTTACTGGATTTCTTTGTCATCTCATGTATTAAATTTTATCCAAATATTCTCTCTAGTGTCTAGTAACCATGGCTATTGGTAACATACTGGTTACTGCTTGGCTGTGTGTCATTGGCTAAATAACTTCTTGGGCTCTCTGCTTCCTTGTCTTTAGGATAAAGGGATCAGCTGTTCATTTCTGAGCATTCCACCAGCCACACTGGTGATTGGATAGTATGAATCTTGTCACTTCCATTATACCACAGCTGATGAATTACAGGACAATTGGAATTGGGGTTTTGTATTAGCTTCTTGTTTTACATTTATTTAGCCATTTTACTTTCATAGTATTGTAGAGAACTTCCAGGAATCTGTCTAGTAAATGTGTGAACATTTATCTATAAATATGTCTCCAGTGTAAAACTAGAAACAACCTAAACATTAAACAGTAGAAGATTAAGCAGATTAAAATAAATTCATAGGAGGGAACAATGATGGTCAATAGAATGATACAGAAAAGTATCACAGAAGAGCGGTCATGCAATGCAGTGAGACCCACAAGCAAAAGCCATTTATGATACTTGAAGACCAATATGATTCTATATTTATAAAAATAAATGGAAATGTATGCATCAGAAAAAAAGATAAAATAATCTAATCCAATAAGATAATATTGGTTATCGTTAAGTGGTGGGATTATGGTGATTTTTACTTTGTGTTTTTCTCTATTTTCCAAAATTTCTATAGCTTATATATAAATTAGAGAAATATATATTTACATATATGTACATTATGGATACAAACACACATATGACTCTAATAAAAAACAGTTGATATTGTCAATGAGGTATTACACAAAGCAACAGTGGCAAATCTGCCGGTCTGGGCACCCCTTCCGTCCCCCACCTTTCTACGTGTCAGGCCCCAGAGCACGGAGCCAGGGAGCCCCTGGCTGTGGCATTGTTACAAAGATAAGCACTTGCCTCGCGAACCAAGGCTGAGAGCACGTGGCCTGTGGGTCGAAGCCCCCACTCTTCAGCCTCTCCCCAGCCTCCCTAATATTCCCTGGGCCCTAGGAGGAGGGCGGGCTCTGGGGCAGGGAAGGGGACCTTCACTAATACCTGCAGGTTGGTGGCTTCCTCTGTCCACCACGCTTCAAACTCTTTCTGCAGCTTCACCTTGGCTTTGTCCATGAGCAGCTGCAAGTGTTCAATCTCCACCTTCAGGGCCTTTAGGCGCATGAACATTATTTTATACCTACAGTGGAATCAGGGAAGAGCCTTGAAAGTCACTGGCAGCAAGGAAAGGCCAGGAATGGAGTGTTACTGTGGGGTTTGTGTCTTAGAAGTCTGTCAGTGTCATGCTGGAACCAGGGATAGGGACCCCAGGGCAGTCCACGGAGGCCAGGGGTTGGGGACCTGGGCTTGAGACCCTCACAGAGAAGCAGACCCCATGGGCTCTGTGTATGAGATGAATGAATACCCCCTTCTTCCAGAAGGATGGCTACCATTACTGAGCACTTACTAGGGGGTAGGCATTGTTCTAGGCACTTGGCATAACAATGCATTCAGTCCTCTGCACTGTCCTGTGAAGAAGATGCTCCACTTTACAGATCTGGGGCCTGAGGCATGGAGGTCCCATAAGTTGCCCCCCCCCCCTACATAACTTGCTCTGTGGCGGGGAGACTAATAAACAGAGGGGCCAGGATGTGAGCCCCCACCATCCGGGTCTAGAAACCACAGTCTCAGCCACCTCTCTATTCCATTGGTTCACTTTGTACTGAGGACAGAAGTCACTCTACATTTATTACTGTGCGTATAGATTTGGGGCATGTGGCCGTGAAGCAGAAGTTGTCCAACGGGAACTGCGGACACAGTGTTGCTCCTGAGGACGCTGAGGTTGGGAATGCGGACCAAGGAGAAGACACAGAGTGGGGTAAAGATACAAGAAAAGTGGGTCAGAAAGAAGTGGGGAAAAACAAACAGAGTGAGGAAGGAGAGCAACAGTGGCACATCTGAGAGGCCAGCCCAAGGCTTTCTGGAAGGAGGAGGTGGGGAGGCCAGAATGCCTGGGTTTGCTCAGGGGGCACAGCTCCCTAGCCCAGCGGTGGCTCATGTAGCATTGACACCCTCAGCAACCCGAGGGCCCGGAAGGTGACTTTTTGACTCTCCCCAGAGCCTCTCTGTGGCCTGCAGGGCATAGCAAACATTGGTCAAATGCATCAATCCAGGAATGAAGGCCGAAGCTGGACTGTGGTGTTTAGTGAGATTCTGGGGCCATCCTGAGGATCAGTTATGGCCACGTGTCTGCCAATGCTGGAGGTTTCTCGCCGCTTTGTTACTGACCTCATCTTGGGAACCTAACTGGCTGCAAGAGGGTGTGAGGTGAGGAGACTCCGGAGGGAAGTGGGGGCAGATGTGCAGGCGGGAGGGAGCCCTCCATGGTCATACTTCTGGGCTCCACTAGATGGCAGCAGTAGCTAAGCCTAGTTGCTCCTGAGGGGCAGCCCAGGACCTTGGGCTGGCGGTGGGTGGGATGCCAACAAGCAAACCTCCCTATGGGCTCGAGGGCCTGGCTAGGCCTTCTGCTCCGGAGATTCCAGCCTCACGCTGCTTATGGTCCCTGCATTCCACATCTGTCTGCTCAAAGGCGGCATGCCCTCCACCTACTTGAGGACCCAACCACTGGACCTGCTTCCCAGAGCAGCTCCAGACCCAGGCTGGGGAGTGGCCACCCCGCTTGGCCTGGGCCGCTCCAGGTCATCCCCGAGGGCCCTTGCAGGCTGGGGTCAGGGTGTGTGAGGTGAAAAAAAGGGTACCTTCTCTTTTCTTCCTCCAGTTGGGATCGAAGCTTCTCTTCCAGCGAGTCTGGCATTGAAGGCAAGGCTGTGTTTTCTGAGAGGCCTGTGGAAGGGAGATGGCGATGGGTTACTCCAACAAGGCAGAATGGCAAAAGATGTGTGAGATTCAGGGCGAAAGACAGGGAAATGTGAGCCCCAAGATGAAAGGGGACTCTGTGAGGACCTTCTGGGGCCTCTGGGTGAGAGTTCAGCCCCCTCCTCTGGATGGCAATCTCTGCTTGGTTGAAAGCCTCCCAGGAGAGGCTTCCATGATGATTTCCACCGTCCCTCCCCCAGTCCAACATCTGTCGCTGGAAGAGAACCCGTCCTTACATTGCTATTAATCCTTTTACTGTGGAGTTCACTTATTTCCTCTTGAATCCTCAGGGAAGATGCAAAATAGCATTTTCCCATTCTCTGCTCCCGAGCCCCTCACAAATGGGAAGACATCACTAACCCGTCTCACATCTGTCACATCTGTCACATCTGTCCCTGTACCAGTTGAGGTGCTGAGGGTCTCTGGCCTCCAATCATGTCTCCAGTTTGTGACTTCCCTCCCAAGAGGAGGTTGCCAAGCTCGATGACACTGAGCAAGGGTAATATGCAGCCAGAGCTGAGAACAGGCTCAGACCCATGCCTGTGAGACCATGGCAAGGTCCTGATGAGGGCCGTGTTCCCAGGCATGCTGACCCCTGCTGCCGGTTACAAAGCTGCCCACTGTGGTTGGTTGCTTGTTGGAGGCCTGGCCCCTCCCTAGCCTGCTGGGCAGGCTCTATTTATCCTCCTAGCAGTCTCCGTGGCTGCTCTGCTTTTCCTAGCCTCAGAGAGGGTGTCTTGGAAGTCACACAGCTCTGCTTTTTTACTCCAAGTAGGCGAGAATCTACTTTGGGCCAGGTGCTTTCTGGACATGATCGGACTTCATCCTTCTAGTACTCATTTGAAGCATTATCATTCTCATCTGGCAGAGAAGGACACTGAGGCTCAAAGACGTTAACTTGCCCCAAGGCCATCCGGCTAACTTCAGGAAACCGGATCCAAAGCCAGCTGTGTTTGGTTGCAAGGGCCTTGGATCCAGAAATTTCTTCTGTTAACAATTCTGACAGATGGTCATCTATTTTCTGCCCAAATACTTCTAAGGGTGGGGAGCTCACTTTTTGGCACCATAGCGCATTTCATGATGGGTAGCTCTGTTTCCTTTTCCTTTGAGATCCACCCCAATCACTTCTTTCCACCTCGACTTTGGGTCTTAAGAGCGGCATAGCTTGTCTTCCTTCCTCTGATGGCTCTTTAGAGATTTTCACAATGATGACAAAAATATAATTTACCAACCATGTTTTTGGAGCTTTATTCTCAGGCTAATTCTGCCCAACTCCCTCATCAAGGACTCAGTGACATGGTTGCTTTCTGACTGACCTTAAGCATTAAGGACTAAATCTGGACATAATATTCCAGAGAGGTCTGAAAGGGACAGGGTGGAAAATGGACCTCCAACCTTTTAAAAAATGTGTGTTCTCTATTTCTCTAGCAGGTAAATAATGAACAATGACTATTATTGAATGCCTGTTGTCTGCCAAGTTCTACTGGGTACTGGGCTAGGTGCCAACTCACGTTACTGATTCTCAAAGTAACCCAGGAGGGAGGGTCTTATCATCTCACTTCAGTTAGATTCTGAGTTTCAGAGAGGGCGATGAATAACCCAAAGTCACACAGCTAATGTGCAGAGCTAGGATTTGGACTCAGATTTTTCTGTTTCCAAAGAGCTCATTGTGTAGACCAGGCATCCCCCCACCCCATGCCATTTTTGTTTTTCTGCAGTTTTGTCATTGTCATGGCCTGTCGGTTTGTCACTGGCCTCTATTAAGCTTGTGGTTCGTTTCAACACTTTCATATTTTTATGAGTGGTTGTCAAAACACATCCTATTTCAGTGCGATTGTCCTTTGACTCTAAATGCCACACTTTCAATCTATTGGGGGTTAAGCCTTCTGAGAGGTCCTTATTCTGCCATGCCTTTATTCTGTCCATTCTGTTGCCTTTTGTGCCATTATCTAACTCATTGATAAACATGCAAAGCAGATCAGGAGTCTGTCCTTTATCTTCTGGGCACTGATACTCTCTCTTCCATGAGCCAAGTGACAACTGTCTCTTGGAAAACTGACTGGATAAGTGTCTTCCTTACTCCATCTAAACATGGGAGATGCAGATACCACTCGACTTGCCAACTCAGAATGACATGTCACCTGGGCTAGTGTGATTTTTGGCCCTGATGAATTGGCTGCCTGTCTACATTGCCCATGCTCCCCCAGGCATAGGCACTGGAAGCCCCTGGAGGGCGGGGACCGGTCCTGCTGTGCATCGTATCTCCCCTGCTCTCTGTTCAGGCCCCATGTGCAGGGGACACTCAGTGCTATATGCGTGCACCAGCCCTTGCTCTCTCGGAAAAATGGTAGCTGTGATAAACCAAAGATAGTATCTTAACATCAAACTGATAATGGTAGGACTTGAAATGGACAGAATGTTTCGCTGTCTCCTAACAGTTTCAGAAATGAGCAAATCTATCTTCCGGCCTGTTGAAAAAGAAAAGCTGTGGATCTCCTTCTTCCTTTTAACACTTTTTGGCTCCGTGCCCAGGGAACCCCTGAGAAACTCAGCGAAGACCCTGCTCCACAGTGGCTGGCCGGGCAGCCCACAGATGCACTCTGTAGGAGAGGTCACGGGAGGGAGTGGGGCATGGCAGGGCCGCTGGATCAGCACAGAGACGTCTCACCCAGCCTGGAGGAGGCTGTCTCTAAGGACCTCATGCAGGGAGCCTGAGATGACCTGGTCTCCCACCTAAAGGCTGTGGTTGCCCCAGGAGGAGTGTGGAGCTCATATGCAGGAGAGGGCTCTCACCCTGCCCCATTGCTCACTGTCTTTTCATTGGGCACCTGGCAGGCTCCCCTGGCAGATCACAGTGTCTTGGAGATGCGTGGGTGTCCAGGAGCCTAGGGCAGGTAGAGCATTGTTCCGAATGCAGGTGACCCAGGAATAAGAGATGATGTCAGCTCCCGTGTGTGGGGCATGTTCTGGGTTCTATCCTCTGTACTGCCTCATTTATTCCTGTAATTCTAGCTAGCAGATATGATCATCGCTGTTTTCCAGACAGGGAGACCAAGGCTTGGGGGACCAGGTGGTTTGCTTGCACCTGCCCTAAAGCTACCAAATAGAAAAGGCAGCTTCGAATGCAAGGCTGGTCATTCATTCACTCATGTAACAAATGGGCTGCCTCCACAAGGGGCAGTCTGCTGGGGAATGTGGACATTGAACCAACGAAAAACTGAGCTGACATAATGCCAGGGGCTGAAGGGCACCACGAGGAGAGAAAGCTGGATAAAGGGTGGAGGGCTGCGATGTTAGGTAGAGTGGTCGGGGAGGCATCTCTGAGGAGGGGGCAAATACCTGAATGAAAGGAAGGAACAAGCATGCAGAAATCAGGACAGAGAGTATAGCAGGGGGTGCAAAGGGCCTGAGATACATCTGCTTGGTGCTTCTGAGGAACTGTGAAAAGGCCGGGGTGTCTGGGAAAGTTGGTAGGGCAGAGGGGTGGAAGCTGAGGTCAGATCACATAGGACCTGTAGGCCCTGATAAGGATCTTAGCTTTGAGAGAGTCAGAGGCTAGAGCATTTTGAGGACAGAAATGGCTCCATCTATTCCTTTGATAGCTAAGCCAAGCAGTTTTTTGCTGATCAAGAAAAGCTGCCCCAAACTAAAGAATGGTCCTTGTGAGTTGGTGCCAGGATGCTGTAAGCCTATTGAAAAAATGTGGGAAAGAAAGCTGGGGCAAGGGACCTCGGGCAGCCAGAATGAGGGCACAACATATCCCCAAGACACAAGCTGTCCATGTTGTCATGGCAACCAATGGGTTATTGCCAAAGGTGATGTCTACTTAGTGAAATGCATTGTAACCCCAGCAGGAGACAGCCCCTGGCTGCTTCTGATGCTTCCTGAGGTTGGGCTTATCAGTCTTGTCTGAAGAGAAAGAGGGGCTGGGAACTGAAAGGAAAGGGAACAAAAAGCGGCTGAACAAGAACAGAGGAAGAGGGAGTAACTGAAGGGCATTCGGGCTTTGTAGGTCTCCGTGCCCACTGGGACTGGGGCCAGGGACAGAGCCTCCAGTCACCTGACAGGAGGCACCGGGGGCCATCCTTTCAACCACAGGATTCTGGCTGGGACAGGAACACAGGGGGTCGTAGTCCTGAGTGGCCTACGAGGTGACACAGTGACTCTGCTCAGGCAGCCGGCTCCAAAGCAATACAAAAGAAAGAAAGAAGGGTTTCATTCCAGCAGGCGCAGATCTGAATGTCACACAAGGAGGGAGCCCTGAGTGGTTGAACAGTGTATGAAACTTCAAACAGGGCACCCCCCCGTCCCAGGCTGGCCCTGTGTCTGATGTGTCAGGTGTTCGGGAACCAGCAGCACCAGGACAAGTGAGGCCTCTGCTGGGCAGGCCGGCCTCTGGTGGGCCCCCTCCTACCTGGTGGGATCTTGGGACACTGAAAAGATCATTAGACACTGAAAAGATCTTCCTGCTTCCCCACACCTTCCTCATGCACCCCAAACTCTCCTACAGTTCTTCAGTGTCTGAAATGTGCAGAATTTTATTTTTTTTGGTTTAGTGGCTCTCTATTGGATGTGCACATGAGAGGCTGGTAAAAGTACAGAGAGAGTGGGGCCCTGCACTACACCTACTGAACTAGAATTTTCCAGGAGCTTCCTCAGAGACGCAGATGCTCAGCTCTGGTTAAGAACACTGCTCCAGGTTTTGAGACCAGGTTCAATGCAACAGTTCCATGCAAGCGTTACAAGGAACAAAGAATCTGCAGTGGCTTAGATGGCACAGTATACGGGGCTAGTGTGTCCATTTGCCCCCATCTGCTTTCCAGACTTTTGGGAGCCCCATTGGGGAAGAGGGGCCCAAGCGTTTCCAGCAAGGAAGACGACACACTCTTTGTAGGGCTGGAGCTGCTTGCACTTGACTCTTGTAAAGGGTAGACAAAATGTGAGCTGTGAGATCCCCGACCAGGCTCCTATGTGGGTCAGATACTTCCTGCGTCTTATCTTATATAATCTTCACGACCCCCCACTACAGATGGGGAAACCGAGCTCTGATGGGGTAATAATCCACCCAGGATCACACTGCTAGTCAGTAGAACTGGAGTCAGGACACAGCTCTGTCTCACTTCAAAGCTGGTACTTTCTCCTCTGGAAGTGATTCTGATAATGAAGGAAGCCATGGGGCAGATCATTGACATCAGTATTGACTTGTCCTTGGTATTTGAAGGCAATGCCCTTTTTCCATGAATGCCCTTCATATCTGGGGGCTGGGGCTGAAAGAAAGCCTCAGCCTCTCCTCGAGTGCTGACCTGTGAAGACGGGCCTTTACTAACCAAAACCATGGCCTGCAGCCTGATCTCACTTGGTATTTGCTGCTCACCTGCTGGGTGTGAGTTGTCCTTGTTGGAATTGGCGCCTTTCCCAAGTTTAGTTGCTGGAATACTCAAAGCCAGTCTGCTCATCTCCTAGACTTGGTGCTAGGGATCCTAAGGAAGGCAATAATGAAATTTCCAACTGGGCACCAGAGCCAAAAGGGCCCCCGAGGGCTTCTGGAGGCTTCTGTAGAGCAAAAGCTACAGGGTCCAACATGCAGTTGCTGGTCCAGTGCCCTGCGTGGAAGGAAGCCATGAGTTCTGTGGCTCTACCATGACCAATAAGACCTCAGGGCCAGGGAGGTGTTCTAGCTCATCTCCTCAGCTGTCCAATAGTGATTCATTTGCTGAACACCCACTCTGGGCCTTTTGGGGCTAAACCATCTCATAGAGCCATAGATCACTCAGCCTCACCTGTTTGAGAGGTCAACGTGTCTATTCTTACAGAGATTGATGGTGTCACTAGCTCAATTACTACAATGGTCAGCGGCTCAGAGGCAAAGATTCTGGCTTTCCAATCGGACCATTTCCTGTTAATGGCTCAAATTTATTGTCAGCTGGGGTGATCACGCACTGACAAGTGCTCAGAGCCACCATCCATCTTGGTGTTGATTTTGTAACACCTTAGCTGCCTGTGGCACTCTCAGGCTTAAGGGTGTGATGAATATCCTGAGGACCGATAATTTCTTGGGCACACTCACCCCTACAGACACAGGCCCACAGTCACTCAGCTCCTCCAGAGAGCAGCCATGCTTTTGGACAACTGGAACTGTTGGGTAAGCCTTTTTAGAACAAAATGCAGACATACACACTCCCTGAGAAGGCTGCTGTCTCCCGCTGCTCGAGTAACCTCCCCTGTTCTACTCTGGGCTTCTCTGCCCAAGATCTGCTGGCTCTGGGACGGCGGCCCCTCTCCTGCCTTGGTTTCTTCTCTCCTTCTGTGTTCCCTGTCGGGGGAGGTGAACTGCTCAGAGAGTCAGTGTGCAGCAGAGTTGGTGTGGACTTGCAGGTACATCCCGGGAGCATACTGCAGACACAGGAAAGACATTTCTATTGCCATTACTTGCTTAAGCTTGGCACCGGGTCCTTTCCATGTTCACCTCTGTTCAAAGAGGAGCTCCTCTCTCTCCACCGTCCTTTCTGTTGGAGCCCCAGATCCATCTGTGGTTTGCAGTCAGTGTTCTCTGGCTGCGACCACTCAGAGCCTGGCATGGTGTCTCTCCTTTGGAGGGTCCGGATGCTGCTCCCACCTGCTTACTGGCTCATCGAAGCTCCCCACTCCTCAGAAGCAAGCTCATATTTCGGAACATAGGATTTCTCTCAAAACCCAAGTCCCTTGGTGAGTCTACTGTCTGTCATTGCAGCCTCCCTGACCAGTGGTGTCCTCAGTCTGAGTGGCTTTTCCAACAGAAGTTAGCAAGAAGTTGGCATCCCTAAAACTCAGTCACATCTTTGTCACACTGGAACAAGCCAGTCTGGAGCATTCTCAGGACACATGCAGATTTTCTCATGCCTCTAACAGTAAGCATGGGCCTTCCTCCTCTAAAAACCCCTAATGATGATGGTTTGCAGGATTTAGTTCAACTCGGTTGATTGGCTTAAAAGAGACGTTTTAGGACTTTTAGGAATTGAGTTGAGGATCCTTAATAAAACCATCTCCTGCCACTTTGAGGAAACTTATCTGCTACTAGCCAATTTGTAAATCATCTGTTCTTTTCCAAAAAGTTTATTACACACTAGAGTCAGAAGTGAGTTCTAAGATGGACCACACAGTCAAGCTGGCACATTTTCAAAGTACGATGGCAAGAGCTTGCAAGACAACCAAAATACCCCACATCGAGACAAGGGCCAAAAGAAATTTTTTGGAAAGAATTTCTCTAAAGAAAGTTGGCAGATTGCTTTAAGTCTGCCTTACCTTCTTCATGGGGGGCGGTGTGTGTGGAGGTCCTTCTCCCTCCCTCAAAGGTCTTGAGGGGGTTTGAAGATGCTCGGAAAGATTGGTTAGAATCCTCAGGAATCTGTGCATGTGTGTGGGGTGTGCTCTGTGTGTGTGTGTGTGTGTGTGTGTGTATACATGCACAGTGGACAGAAATCTGATTCCCATTCAAAAACTCTCTAGCAGGGCATAGGCTGACATGCTGGGAGCAAGACCAGAGCTGCAGCTGTGCTCCTGTGGAAACAATGTGAGGTGTAAATACTCCCATTATAGCTGATTTCAAGCTACCAACATGATGTTCCTGAATTCGGGGCTGAGAAGAGATGTACACGGTCAACTCTCACGAGCCAATATAAGCTGGCTCTGCACACCACTTACACCCTCTAGCACACACTTAAAACTCATATCAGTTTTTTTTTTTTCAGTGCAAAAATCTCAGATCCTTTTTAGTGGGACAAGTCAGAAGGGCAATGGGACCTGGGTAGAAAGAAACGTGGCAGTGGACCACAGAATGCTTGTGGGCTGAGTCCTGTACCTATCTATTTTTCTCCCCTAAGTTCCCCCCTCCATCTTCTTCTACTCTTCTGCTACTTGCCCTGGGAAGCTGGCTGGTGGAACAATGGGCTCCCTTACCCCTCACCTCTGGCTGGGCTCAGCCAATGGTGAGCATGGGCAAGTGACTGGAAGTGGGGGAGGGGAGAGAGGTTGAGGGGCCATGAGTTGGATGCACTGCTTGACTGAAGGTCACAGCTCCTATCAGATGGCCTGAGCCTTTCTGCACAGCCCTTTCTGTCTTTGGGTTCAGGTAACTGCTCACTCTTCTTGCCCCCTCAGGTCTAGGGGCAGCAATGTTTCCTGTCCTGCTGGTTATGACCTCTGCATTTCCCTGTACTCTGCTAAGACCTTTGTTAATAGGTTTTTATTCAACTCTCTTTACAACATCTAATTTGATTTTTTTTTTTTTTTTTTTTTGAGAAAGAAAGAGTGCAAGCAGGAGGAAGGGACAGAGGGAGAAAATCTTAAGCTGGCACCACAGAGCTGGAGATAGGCTCGATCTCCTATCTCTGAGATTATGACCTGATCTGAAATCAGGACACCTCACTGACTGAGCCACCCAGGTGCCTCACATAATTTGATTATTGATTTGAGTAATCTGTTTTGTGTTTAGAACCTGACCCATAAGGCTCAAAGTGGGTAAGCAAATATCCAATCAGGTACATTCCATCAGGTCAAGGGACCTGCTGCTGAGGGACCTCCAGGGACACAAGAAGGTACTCAAAGTGAGGAGGAGTCAGCTTGGAACATCTGCCTGGCCCAGAGAGCACAAAGCCATGTTACAGAGTACCAGTCAAGTAACAACTTTACCAACTGCTCTTCCTCCTTCTCTCCAACTCCTTCTTGGGAGTCAAGGGAAATTGAGCTCATCAGACTGAGGAAGGAAGTGTCTTAGAAAGAGAAGGAGCTGATTGTATCCCTTTCCTCCCAGGATACCCCATTCTTCCAGGAATACCTCCTCCTGAATTCGGAGTTAGCCTTAGCTGGGGAAAAGGAGAGAAGTCTTAGCATTATGTGAAATTTGAATTGTTGAGACTGTAGTTAAAATATAAAATGACCAATATTTTTTGGTACTTGTTTGTTTTGTTTGTAATTAGCAATGAAAGAGCAATTGAGTTACTGAGCTGTCCAGTAACCAGGGCAGAGGCCAAACTGTCACAACTGTGAGGACTTAAAGAGATGGTAGAAGAACAACAGAAGGTGGTCTTACAAGCACTTCCCCCGCATTGCTCAGTGGGTCAGGCACACCTTCTTTAGCTATGAAGTCCCTCCTAGAGGACACAAGGTACTTAGAGAAGGGAATAAGAAGTGGCAAATTTTCTGTTCCCATCTTTAAGTGAAATGCTCCTGACACAAACGGTAGTGAGGAAATGAAGGTTAATCAGAACTGAATAGGGATTTGGGTTTTATAACCACCGCTATTATGGGGATTCCACTAAACAGTAATTGTTTGATCTCGGAATCCTCGGAATCTAATCCTTCATCAAGTTCTGGAAATTATTATAAACCATTTCAAACATAAAAATGTTTAGAGAATGATATAAATAACACCCACATACCGCCTCCATGTTTTGAAAAATCCCTATAGTACGCCATAGGTGCCTCCATGTGTGTGCATATGTGTTGAACAAGAACGGTGCAGAGCTGGGAGAGGCCTCCGTAGCCCTCCTTCCCATCCACTCTCCCTGACCCCCAAAGATAACACTGTCCTGATTGTACTGCAGACCTCCCCTTCCTCCTGGCACTCTCTTACCCTGTATCTCGAACATCCCTTAAAATTACTTCATTACTTAGCTATTTTTTGACCTAAGGGGAGGTGACAGAGGGGCTCTATTTGTAAGTATTTGTTGGATTGTACATCTGTACATATGTTTTATGCATTTTTCTGTACTTACATTATCTTGCACCATAACACAAAGCTCCCACTCGCCTCCCCCCATACACAATATCAGCAATTTTAGAATTTACATAAAATGGCATCATTCCACAATATCCTTCAGCAATTTTCTTTCTTGCAATCATCATTGTGTTTCCGAGATTTATTCATATTGCTACATGTAGTTCTAGTTTATTCATCTTTAATTCTCTATGATGTTCTATTATATGAATATGAATTATATGAATATATCATAGTCCTAGATCATTTATCTACCTGCCTACTCGGGGGACCTTTGGGTTATCTTCTGTCTTGTTTGTTGGTTTGTTTGGCTGTTTGCTATAAGAATGATGCTGGTTTCCTGTTGGTAGGTCTTCCCCAAACTCAAACTCATGATCAGCTTCTTTGGGGAAATGAGTGAGCTTTTGGGGAAATGAATCTTACTTAGCTCCATTACTATGCAACAGAATTGTTCCTAGGGAACCCCAAGACCTTTCTTGGGCTGGTACTTGCCAAGAACAAATGGTGATTTTTATCACCATATCTAGCTGACTTATGTCAGTTAGAGGGGCCAGCCATGATACATTTTAGCCTACCAGATGACATCAAGAGGTTAGAATTTTGTCTTCTATATATTTGACTGGTTATATGTTTATTATCTGTTATATATGTTGTATATGTTTGTAATATATTATATATTTGGATATGATTGTCTCTATGTTTGTTTGTGTAACCCCCAAATTTATATGTTGAAATCAAATCCCCAATGTGATGGTATTCAGAGATGAGGCCTTTGGAAGGTAATCAGGTCATGGGGGTGGAGCCCTCATGAAGGGGATTAGTGCCTTTATAAAAAGAGTTCAGAGAGCTAGCTCACCCCTGTTCTGCCATGTGAGGACACAATGAGAAGCTGGCAGGGTGCGACCCAGAGGAGGGCCTTTACTAGAACGACTATGCTGTCACACTAATTTCCAGCTTCAAGCCTCTGGAATTGTAAAAAAATAAATTCCTGTTGTTCATCGTGCAACTGGCCTACAGTACTTCGTTAAAGCAGCCCCAACTAACTAGGACATTGGTCAAATGCCTAATTAATTCAAAGTATCATACATGGTTCCTGCACATTTACATGATGAATAAAACTGCCCTGGCAACTGGTGAGAGGACCATCCTTAATCAGTGCTCAATGGGAGAGACAGTGACTGTATTTTTTCAGGGTAGAGTGATTAATGGGGCCTGTGAGCATATGTGGGTGGAGGGATGTGGTGAATGCAGAAATGTGGCGACCTTCACCAGTTATGCCAACTGGTGCTGTTGGCCCAGAGCTGTGGTCGGTTCTGCAGCTGGGGACTGTGTCTGCTGCCTAGGCATCTGGTTGTCTGGTTCCTGGCACTCAGAGATAGGTTCCATGTAGATTTGCTGAGCATCTACTCTGTCCTCAACTCTGTCACACACGCATTTCACCTGGTACTCAGACCAGCCCTGGGGAACAGATATTCTTCTCTTATAGACAAGGAAATGGAAAGTCAGGAAGGTTGATGGACCAAGGTCACATGACTAGCAAAGGGTAGAGGCATGATACAATCAGGTCCCTCCTGATTCCAAGATGAGTGTTCTTTTTAACTATACCACAGCTGTAGTTCAAGGCCGGCACTAGGGCTGATGCCCAGAGCTTCCTTCTGTTCTCCAGAATGGCTGGTGGGGAAGTCTGGAACTACCCAAAGGGACTGGAGCCTTGGAAATTGGGAACTCGGCAAGGAATTGGGGTGGGAACTCTGCAGGCTCCAACTTGAGCCTGGAAGTCTGGCCAAATTTGGCCTCATGTCACAGAAGCTAGTCCTGTATTCACAAGCTACTGTGTATTAGGATTGACTCAGGTGGACAGAATTTATCACTGTTCTCTTACAGAGCCAACTGAATCCTTCTGGAACCAACTGTGATGTCATCTCAACCTCTGGGACTGCTGCTTCCTTTACATTCTGCCTTACTCCAGGGGTTCACATTTTGATCATTCCTTTCTGAGAGGAAGAAGACACCTATAATCCAAGCCTTCATGTATCTTTTCACCCAGGCTACCTTTCCTGCATGTCTTAAGGAAGTGTGCATTCACAAAGAGGTAAAATCATGGCATCTGAGGGCTGAGGAGTGTTAGATTTGTTTATTCATTCAATAGGCAACCAGCAAACGCCAGCTCAGTTTCAGGATGTGCTGGGCACAGGATGTCAGTTAGTCTGACCACCTCATATTATGGATGCTGGAATCTTGGTGCAGAGCAAACCTTCATGGAGGACCTACTGTGGGCCTACCACTGTGCCCAGTGTTGGGGAAATAAAGATCCTCTGTCCAGTGGGGGAAATGAAAAAAAAGGCTGATTAGTTATCACACAATGTGATAAGTCCTATCACAGAGGTACAAGCAGAATTCTGTGTGAATCCAGAGGACACTCAGAGAGTTCTGGGGAGGGGAACTGGGTATCTGCCTCTGGAAATATCTTGGAGCCACAGGTTTGAAGCAAGATGTGTTAAAAGCTGCAGAGCCCCCCCCCTTTTTTTCTTCAAACAAAGGCTTCATGGCAAAAAGAGAAATAGCAGTTGCTTTGGTTGAATCACGGTGGGCAAAAATCCTGGGGTCTTGCCATTTGCCTCTCTCCCCTTCGCCTCATGCTCCCCAAAAGCACATAGGTCCCAGAGAACTCATTCTGAAAACCACTGAGCTAGAGAATGCAGGGAGGCCCCTCTAGTTCCATGCCAATCAGTGGGTCCTCCCCACAGCCTGGACTTCCTGGTTTCACACGCTGTCTGGATCATCGGAGGTGCTCAGTGAAGTCTGATATAGAAATGGATGACTCTCACGTTTGTTATCCCCAGGAACAGAATTCCAAAAAAGTAGTGCCAGATTCAGTCTTTAACGACAGTTCAGAGGGGCAGAGGGATGGCAGGGCCCTCCTCTGGAGAGTGGTGGAGATGGCTCAAGAGGCCACTGTGAAAATTCTGTTCGGGAGAAGAGAACCCCTCGGCAGACTAAGCTGGAACAACATGGTAGAATAGGCTGCCTCTGGCCTCAGTGGCTCTCCCAACCCTCCTCAAGTCCCCTGCTGGGGACGAGGAGCTGTCACTGCCCCATTTTCAGGGTCAGGGAGCACACACCACCCAAGGAGCAATCCAAGGGTCCATGTGGCACTGCAGCCACAACAGACTGTTCTTGGGGGCTTCTCCAGGATCTCTGCTCCTGGGGTGCTGAGAGGGATGGGGGAGGGGAGAGGAAGACTAGTGTTCAAGAGGCTAGTATTTGGGGTGGGGGTAAACTCAGGATGCCATTTGGAACCTGCCAATGCCATGTTCATGAATTTTTATTTATGAGTCATTATTATTTTTATCTTCTGTAACAGTATATAAAAAAACATGCCTACACATAGAGGTAATGGAATGTTCCAGTAGGTTATGTTTTCACAGACGCTGGGTCAAGGGATAAATGCAGAGAAAGGTGTGGTGTTACCCAACATGGACAGCTTGTGTGGGGCACATCTGTGAGCTTCTCAAGGGCAGTGATCTCCCACTTCCATCAACCACAGAACAAAAGAATGGATTGACCACCTACTCACAAAGGACTGGGCCAGTGCTCAGGACAAATGGTCAGTGTGCCACTCCCCGGGACAGCATCATATCTCAGGGGGTGAGGTTGCCAACAGATTTACTCAGATAGCCAGACATCCTGGAGACCCTCCCTGAGCTTGGGCCAGAAGCCTGTGTGCCCAGAGGAACAGCTATCGTAGGGCAAGTAGGCAAGGGGCTGGGGGTGGTGTGGTACAGATTATTTACTCATCAGTGAGTCAGAAATGCTGAAGGATTGGAATGGCTGCTTGGGGGCTTTTTTTTTTCTTAAAAGGCCTCTTTGATCAAACATTCCTTGCCAAAATGATCAGATTCAAGGCTCTCAGTCAACTGGCCCAACTCCCCATTTTAGATTTTTGCCTCCACTATTTCAAATAACTTCTCAAGAAAGTCCTCTCACTCTACTCCTGACACACAAAAACACATACCCCACACAAAACATACAGCCCCCACATAACCGCACACACACATACCCTCACATACCAACGGCACACCATATACACACACACCACACACGCCAGACCTGCACACACACACTACACACACACACACACACACACACACACACACGACAACTACCTCCCCACTCCGCTCTGAAGTTCTGAATCCTGCCCGTTCTTCATGGTTTGGCCTAGACCTGTGGCCTTGGTGACAACTGCTGGGGGTCACTCCCTCGGGGAAGTTCCCAGAGCTCTCATGGCCTGGCTCTCTCACCTGACACATTTCATATACTGCTAGTACCATGTGTCATAGATCTGAATCACTGGCATTTGGTAGAGTTTGGACTGTGAGCAAAGCAAGAGCTTGTCGCTGACCAAATATTGCTCAAAACAGACACTTAAGAGAGAGGCCATGGCCCACCTTCCTGGGGCTGGCTTTTCCTGGTTTTATTCCTGCTCTGTGCAACCATCAGAAAGCAGAACACCTGCAGCAGAGGCCCTCAGCCGCTCACATAAATGTTTTCGATGAGTTATGCTTTAATGTCAGGCCTCTTGCTTTTATTGAGGGTCGATATAAGAATCATCTGGTAGAACAACATTTCGGTATCTTTTTAAGTCTGCGGCTGAAGACATTGTTCACTGTGTCACTCAGTGCCTTTTAATAAGAATCTGCCCAATAAATTCTGGTTTGTGTTTCGTTCCAGGAAGAAATTTCATTTCTGCAGATAAATTAATTGGTACGCTTCCTGTTGTCAGAAAATGAAAACTATGTAATACTGGGTGCTTCTCGTTTTGCTTAGTGACTAGATAAGAGGGAGTCAAATTTATTGCTCCTGTATTGTGATCAGCTCAGCTGTGGGGTCCAAAAGCACTTACTCCTTCTACTTCTTTTAAATGGGCTTATTTTATTTTATGTTCAAATGCCTCATTATACTTTTGCAAGATATGTGAGTCTGGCAGTCATCTGGAGAAGCACTGATTCGCCCTATTTATCACCTGCACTGGCTGCGAGGGGTACAAAGATTAATTCGAACCACCCAGCTTTCCAGGAGCTCATGTTTCAGCATGGAGAATACAGCTATGGAAAATATACATTACAAAAAAAGGCTGATGCCTTTTGGAGGTGTGTGAGGTTAGAGGACAAAGCAGGCTTGGGGAAAAGGGGCCAGGCAAGGCTTCATGGCGGAGGCCGAGGCTGAACTGGTTTGGGGCTACAGTGGGATGAGCACAGTGAATAGCATAATATGTGTAATTAAATACAAAATTGGATAAAGAGTTACCTTTTTATGTGTATTTCCCCTTAAGCTGGCTAGAGTAGAAACCCTCTGAGAGTGGACCTTGTATCTCTGTCCCTCTGTGAATGCTACGATGCCCTTCACAGGGCTGAGGGCAACATGGTACGGGGTTTACCGCACAGGCTCTGGACATGCGTGTCCATTTGCATCCCTGAGCTGAGCCAAGTTAGGCAGGTTCACATAACCCCTTTGGGATTTATCTGTAAAGTGTGGGTAACAGTAAAGTCTCCCTCATGGGGGTTTGAGGAACATTAAAGAAGAAGCTACACATAGAGAGCTTAGATCCACGCCGAGCACACACCAGGTTCTCAAGGAACATTAGCTGACCAGCCTCGTCTGCGTTACCGACAACATTAAACTGTTCAGGGCGGCCAGTACAATGAAATGGGAGAACAACACACAACTAAATGAAGCAAAGCCTGCTCAACCCAACCTGCTGAATCTAGTTCAATCAATACCAGTTCCAAATGAGGCCTGGTTAAAAAGAGCACTGTTTTCTTGTTTCCTGAAATGATGTGTGGGAGTAGGCTCTCCTCTAAGACCAGGGGAACATGTGTTTGTTGATGTTCATAGAACTGATCATTGGTATTTCTCTTAGAGGTCCCAAGACTCTGGCTGTTACATTGAGGGGCCCTTTGGGGCCAGTGCTTCTCCTGGCCCACATCTGTCTTCCCTGGTTTCTCTGTCTACTCATTTTCTAAAGGGCCAGGTTTCCCCAGGGTAGGCAGTAAATGGAGAACTGTCATCTAGATAGTGAACCAGGAAGAGGAGAAGAAGTCTTCCCAAGAACATACATGTGCACAAAACTGTCTTCAAATGGGTGCTTATCAGGATGCCATGGTGGGGAAAAAAGTGCCCCAATTTATAATAAAATTTGTCAATTTCTGTGGTGTAACTAGTCCCACAAGGCTGGTTTCAAGCTGCCGGAGTGACGTTACTGCATGCGAAATTACGAAGAGGTGCACAGTAGTGCCCCCTAAGACAGTATTTCCATGATATAGACACAGTGGCAGCAAATAACCCCAAGGGCAGAAATAATAGTAAAATGTAATAAATAACAGATGGTCACTAACTTACCATGGTTCAATTTAGGACTTTTTGGCTTTTGGATGGTGCAAAAGCGATGGCCATTTAGGAGGAATACTACTTTGAATTTTGAGTTTTGATTTTTCCCCAGGCTAGTGAGTTAAAGCATGACGGGCAGGCTTTTGTGATGCTAGGCCATGGCAGGGAGACCCCAGCTCCCAGACTGCCCTGTAAACACCTGGTAAGCTTGCAACCACCCTGTACCAAGACACCCATTCTGCTTTTCACTTTCAGGACAGAATTCAATCCATTACAGGAGCTACTCAACACTTTATTATAAAATGGGCTTTGGGTCAGATGATTTTGCCCAACTCTAAGCTAATGTAGGTTTTGTGAGCATGTGTAAAGCAGCTAGGCTAAGCTAGATGTTTTGTAGGTGAGGTATATTAAACACATTTCAAGTTAATGATATTTTCAACAGATGATGGGGTTATCAGGATGCAACCCCACTGTAAGTCGAGGAAGATCTGTAATTAGGAGGTGATACATTTTGAGTATTTGTTGCCTTTGTTTTTTAATAGAACTAACTTAGTTGTAAGTTTCTATAATTTAATTTTTTAAATGATTTTTAAAATTTATTTGAGAGAGAGAGAAAGCACGCGTGCAGGTGCAGGATACGGGGATGCGGGGATGGGGAGAGGAAGAGAGAGAGAGAGAGAATCTTAAGCAGACTCCCCGCTGAGTGCGGAGCCCTACACAGGGTCGATCCCAGGACCCAGAGATCGTGACCCGAGCTGAAATGAAGAATTGGATGCTTAACTAAGCCACCTAGAAGTCCCTCTCTAATTTAATTTTTAACAACAGTCGTGTCTTATCATGGCTCCCCAAATAGCTGAAATGGTGACAGTCGCTTCTCCGATGGGTGCAGAGCTGGCTCCAGCACATCACTGGCCGACAGCCTCTTACACGTGGCGTTTCTCATGCTACCATGAAGTCTGTGCTCCTCTGAGATATGAGATTGCCTTCACACACGTCTTCCTGGGGCATACATCCCCTCATCCATACACAGATCTATTCTGACACAAAATACGTGAGGAAACCTCTCTTGCTCAACCTTGCTCATTACCTCCTCCGTTCTTCCCCCCAGAACAACCAACCAAACTGACCTACACTTTCATGGAAACCTCAGAGCATGGAGGCAAAAGAAAGAAACAATACTGAAAGGCAATACTTAAAATGGAGGGAAAGTAGAGAGAAGGAGACAAAGGAAAGAGAACAGAGGGCAGGGAGGGAAATGTCAGATGTCATGCCTGCCCTGTTCCTCCACTGGAAACCCCAACTACGGAACACCAGGACATGTGGAACATCAAGTACACTGAGCTGCTTTGTGTCTCACTGGAGCCCTGGTTCCCAGCTCTCAGCCCCCATGTGGGCCTGAGGGGCGAGGGTGAAGGCAGGAAATGACTCTAGAAATAATCTGTTGCAGTGAGAGAGAGGTTTCTCCCCATGAGAAGAACTCTGAAATGTGGTCGCCAGGGAACCTATGAGCGCCGGTGGTTCCAAAGCTCTGTCAGACAAGCTCCTGAGAAGTGTGGACTAAAAACATGGCATTTAAGCTCAAAATGGCAGCTGGGAGATGTTAACACTTCTTTTCTAATTGGGATAGTATGCTTTTAAAATAAATAGGTATTTCAAATGCTCTTAATTAGACTTCCATCCAGAGTGTTTTCCATTTGAAGTCTGCTGATTACTTCAGGCAAAGCTGGGCCCTGTTGAACCTGACACCTGCTGTAATTCAAGAGAAGGCTCCCAGACAGAGGAGCAAGAGGAATTGTGGAGAAGACATGCAGCCGTTTCCCACAGGCCCAGGACTGTCTGGGATTGGGGTGGGGAGGCGGTCAGAGAGGATGGAACATCTCTTGCTCTGACAGCCCCAGGAACTGACCAGTGTTTTCCAGTCATTGTTTCTAGTCACACAGCATCATGAAGACTGGAGAAGAGGCCACACGGCAGCCCTCAGATACAGGGTCTAAAGGCAGTCCTTAGAGATGCTGCCCTACCCAGTGACTTACTGGTGAGGCCCAAGGATCACCTTGGCACAGCTTCCCAGCAGAGGTCCGTAAGACCTTCCCCAGCCCAGCCCTATGAGCTGGGGCCCCGGGGGAGTCCTGGCTGCTTCCTGAGAAGCAGTCAGGAGCATCTCAGCTCTGACTCCCTGCTTGCATCTCTGGCCATGGGAGGGCCAGCCTGGCATGTTGACCTGAGCTCTCAGCGCCAGGGTCAATGGTGGGAAGCTCAAGTTCTGGTCAGTGTGCCTCAGGCTTCCTTCTTCCTTGTTTCTGATGCAACCAGTGGCTCTGTGATGTGTTCATTATTATTACTGAAACTAAACAACCCACCTTCCTAATAATCCAAATTACTGGAGTTCAGTAGGTCATCTCTCTGACTCTGGGGCTCTCCTCCATCTCCCCTCTAGAGGTCCTGGGTGTTGGAATTCTCTAACTTCAGGAGGTTCCAGAGGCCAGGCCATCTCAAGGGAACCCTTTGTTTGGAGTACATGAATTGCTTATTTAATCAGAGCACTCTAAGCACTTGGTCCCAGGCCAGCTGGAGAGGAAACAAGGTGGTCGTGCCCAAATACCTGCTCCACCAGCCTTTCCAGGAGCTGAACTCTCCCCCCAAGTGACTTCCTTGGGTCCCCTATCAAAAGAGGGGAGTTTTCTGCAGCTGTCCACTGCTTGAAAGGGGCCAAGTTCCTCTTAGAATATCACTGTTTTGGTTAGCGTTTGCATTATTAATGTATTAAGTGAGCCCATCATTGTTGGCAGTGAATAGCATGGGGGCTGAGAGCACCAGGTGTGTACTCAGAGACCTGGGTTCACATTCTAGTTTCGATGATTTCTAGCTATGTGACCCTGGGCAAGTCATTGAATCACCTGCATCCCCCAAAATGCACTTACTTCTAAGGACAGTCGCAAGGCAGAAAGGAGGCCGTGCATACACAACAGTGCCCGGGGTGGTTCAGAAAACATGATTTCTTCATCACCCATGGTTGCTGTTAGGATTAGATAGTAGCAGCTCTGGAAAGCTCAGAGTAGAGCCCTGAGGAGCTGGGACCTAGGGGTGAACTTAAGTTGGGGTGTGGGGTGGAAAGGTCAGGGGGATGAGGCAGCAGCTGGGAAGGTGGAGTGCCAGGCTGGAGAGCTGGGAGCAAGCACACAGGATGGGGGTAACTAGTCCCAGAGAGGAGGGACATCCAGAGGAAGCTTTACTGACAGCAAACCTTGCTTTCCTTAACCTTCTTGAGGGTTCTAGATGCATTTCTTTTTTTAATTAATTACTTTTATTAACATATCATGTCTTATTTGCCCCAGGGGTACAGGTCTGTGAATCATCAGGCTTACACATTTCACAGCACTCACCATATCACATACCCTCCCCAATGTCTATAACCCAACCACCCTCTCCCTACTCCACTCCTCCCAGCAACCCTCAGTCTGTTTTGTGAGATTAAGACTCTCTTATGGTTTGTCTCCCTCCTGATCCTATCTTGTTTCATTCTTTCCTTTCCTACCTTCCAAACCCCTCACCCTGCCTCTCAAATTCCTCATAGCAGGGAGATCATATGATAATTGCCTTTCTCTGATTGACTTATTTTGCTTAGCATAATACCCTCCAGTTCTATCCACGACATTGCAAATGACAAGACTTCATTTCTTTTGATGGCTGCATAGTATTCCACTGTTTATTTATATACCACATCTTATTTATCCATTCTAGATGGATTATCTTTTAGCTAGGTTTCCAAGACCACACAGCTTGTCTTACCTTCACCTTTTTCCCCGCAGACTTCACTTTGTACCTACCTAGAGCTACCTGCTGCATATGTCGCTGGGTGATTTCTTCCTTCAGGCGACCTGTCAAAGACACAAAGGAAAACCATTAGTGAGTTTCCTGCAGGTTGGAGGAAGACTTTGCCTCCAAAGCATGTAAGCAAAAAAACAAAAACAAAAACAAAAACAAACCAAAACCATCCAAACAAACAAAAACCCCCAAACAAACAAACAAACAAGGTAGAGTAAGGAAGATAAAAGTGGGCATAGCTTCCAAGAAGAGCCCTCCATGCACTGGATGGTGTTGGAAGAACAGGCTGGCATGCTGGATTCTTGGCACATCGATGCAAATACACATTTCACTTTTGGGTTCAATTCATCTTTGGGTTCAGTTACCATAGGCTGTCACTCTCAACATATGTTGGGGTCCTAGTCTCCTCAGTAGTTCTATCTGTCTATTATTAATGAAAGGGGTGGCAGGATTGGATCTTGTAATAATGTACAGGGCTATTTTTAAATCTACTTTTTTTCAAATCTACTTTTTTTCTTTTAGGCTGTATGAAACTGTGTCAAGGAATAAAGATGGTGATTTTAGAGGTCTAAGGTCTAAGGTCTAAAGGTCTAAGGTCTAGTATCTAAGGTCTAGAGGTCTAAGGTCTAAAACCTTAATATGAACACAGCAGTTGATCATTTACTATGAAACATATATTATTCTAGGTTGCATTAATAAAGGTATAGTGTGCAGTTGAAGGGAGGTGATGGTGGTAGACCCTGCATATGTACTCTGTCATGGTCAGACCACAGTTGGCATTTGTTCTGGGAGTTTATTCTTCATAAGGAATACTAGTCAAATAGAAAATATTTATAGAAAATGGTTAGGGGTCTAAAACCATGCTATATGAGAAATATTTGAGGTAATTTGAGATGTTCAGATGGAGAAGGAAAGACTTGGAGGGAGAAGAGTCTCAGAGATAATGGCTGTCTTTAAAAATCTGAATGTTGTTGGGGTGTCTGGGTGGCTCAGTCAGTTAAGCATCTGCCTTTGGCACAGGTCATGTTTCAGGGTCCTGGGATTGAGCCCCACACCAGGCTCCCTGCTCTTTTCCTTCTCTCTCTGCCTTCCCCCCCATACTCATGATTTTTCTCTCTCTCCCAAATAAATAAAATCTTAAAATCCAAACCTTGTCATCTGGATGAGAGAAGAGATTTATCTTTGTCCCACTGCTGAGGGCAGAAGTCAAGTTGAATAAAGACCAAGTAGGGGCTCCATATGAGGAAGAAACAGTTCACAACAAACACTGTCTCCACATGGATTGAGTTGTCTCTAACTGGACTACATTTCCTGGCAGAGCAGCGAGGGCCTTCCTGACAATGTTAGAGCACAGGCTGGGGGACAGTTTGTGGGGTGTGAGAGCAAGAACTCCTGCCCTGGGGAGGACTTGGGGTGAAGTGGCCTTCAGGCTTCCTCCATCTCTATGATACGGCTATGAATTCCTGCTGGACGGTGGAGTGAAGCATCCTCCCCCACCGGGGTTTGTTCATATCCAAGGGCTCAGAAGACTTGTTAAAATGTCAGTGCTGTCTGTATCACGTGTCCCATTTGGGAGATGTGTTCAGGCTCCTGGGGACCCTGAGAAAGCCTGGGAATTTCGCTGCTCCCTGGTCTAATGTATTCATTTCTTCACATGAGGTACATTCGACACCTCAAAGGTGATGACTGAACTGAGTTTTCAAAAGATCAGTAGACAATGAAGCAGTCACAGAAGACCCCATCACTCACAGAAAGTTTCTACAATACTATGACTGGGAGGCATGGCAGAAGTCATTCACTTTAAGGTCTCACTCAATTCAGGAGTCCCTGCTACTTGTATGACTTGTATGTGTCCAGGCTGTTCCACTGATTAAACTGTATATAAGGAGTTATTGATATGATATTGACACCTGCTTCCCTGTAACTTCCAGATTTGGACCTGGTTGGTTCTCTGGAACAGCACAGAAGAAGGATCCTCTCTCATTGAGAGTGAGGGACTGAGGATGCCATGATTTCTTCACTTGGACTTGTCCTCTCTGGGTTAAATGTCACCTGTCCCTTCAGCTCCTGCCAGAGTGCGAGTCTGTGCCTTGCCTTTCATGTGTCCCCACTGGAGAGGACTGTGAAGAGAGGAATCCAGGAATTGGGCATATGCAATATTGCACCCAGATTCGAAGTGAGGGTGAGTAAGAATTTAGGGAATGTATTGGATGGGGGCGGGGAGAGGTGGGAAGTAGCAATCTGGCCCATGGGTGAGAATTGGACCAGCCTGACGCCAACAGGAAAATGACCTGAAACCCAGGCCAGCCACAGCCACAGATGGGATCTTGTTCCCACTCTCAGCAATATGACCTTTATTATCTACATCAGTAGAGAGAAGAAGATGGGGGTGCAGGGTGGTGCTGGGCTGAGATTCCAGTCTATGTCCAACACCACTGAACTGAATTGTAAAGAAGCATAGCACATGTGTTTTTCAATAAAAGGAGGTAGTGCTGTGACAAATGCGACACACCATTTAGACACTCTCCACCTTGGTGGAGAGTAGGTCATTAAGGGCTTTCTTATGCCCACAGCAGGAACGGTGAATGCTGCTGTGGTGCCTGGTCTGGGTCCTGGGTATCTGGCATAGGCACCTCGTCTGTGCCTGGCTACCTCCTTCCTGCTGACACTGGATGGGGACTTGCTCCTTTGGAGGACACACTGGGCTGCGTTCCTCCTTGAGAAACTATCCCCCTGACATACTCCCGACTGCTTGTCCCCCTGACCATGGGCCTCCCCAGCAGTAGGTCTCCCCAACTACGTAGCTCCCATGCTCATGCCTCACCCCTGTAGGTGCTCAGTCTAGTGTGGCATGATTTCCCCTGCTCCCAGCAGAATGATCCACTGGGCTCCCTTCTGCAAATCCCGGGGAAGCAGGGTTAGAGATTTTCCAGCGGTCCCCAGCAAGAGCTGCTCCGGTAAGTAAACAGCGGGATTTGCCCCTAGGACTGCGGTTCTATAAACTCCGCAAACAGAAATATCTATTTCCAGAACAATGAGCCATCCTGACGGGATGGGTGGGTCTTTATAATGCTTTATAATGCCCCTATTGAGAAAGGTAGGTTTAAATTGTGCGTATGGATGTTCAATTTGGGTGGCTCGGATAACATTGGCCTCCACATGGCGATCTTTGTTTCTGAGATGTTCCCAAACAAGCATCTAAAAATAGCCTTAGAGCTGATACCTAATTGCATTTTCTACCAGAGCCATTCTTCATGTGAAGATAACAGTCTCTGTAATCGGCTGGATCTTGCAGTTCCACAGGTTTTGGCAAAAGAAGGAGTTGAGGGGGAAAGCAGAATTCACTCAGCATGCGGCTTGCTGTCATTAGCATGGTGATAAATTTGCTGGTTTTGGCTGGGGTTCCTGGACACATCTCCATCCTGAGGTATGGAAAAGAGATGAAACGGAAACAGAGAACTCCCAGCCTGAGGCAGGACATGGTCAGGGAGGGAAGCTGGGGTGCGGTGGGGGCAGGAGGGAGGCTCGGCTTGTACACAAATGGTGGTAATTAGTAATTTTGTCTCCAGTACCTTACAATAGCGCATGCCAGAAACACATTCTCTCCCTTTCTGATTCACTGATGGCTGGAGTTGGGGTGTTAGCAGGGGGTGGAGGGGTACTTGGAACACGCAATCACCCACGGAGAGCGCCAGTGGAGATGCCTGGCCTTTGTAACTGCCACATGTTGGGTAGCGTGGTTTAGTGATTTTCTGTACCAAGTAGTTCATATGAAAAGTATTATCATCATCGTGAAGAAGCAACACTTATTATTATTTTTTACAATGATAGTCTTTTGGATACAACAATTTTCCTTACATTTCACATTTTATTTTGCATGCCTGGTAGTTTGAAGTTGGTCACCAAGGGAAAGCTGCTTGAGTGGGATCTGGAGCAAGCCCTTCACTTTGACCCCCACCCAGAATAGGGCCCTCAGGCAGGATGCTTGCACAATTTGTGTGATGTGGTGCCTTACTGAGGATGCTGATGTCACTACCAGGCAGTAAATATTTCTCGCTCATGAACTATATGTTAAGCACCATGTTCTAAGTGCTGTGGAATAAATAGACTAGTTAAGAAGTCTCTTCTAGGGTGCCTGGGTGGCTCAGTGGGTTAAGCCTCTGCCTTCGGCTCAGGTCATGATCTCAGGGTCCTGGGATCGAGCCCCACATCGGGCTCTCCACTCAGCAGGGAGCCTGCTTCCTCCTCTCTCTCTCTGCCTGCCTCTCTGCCTATTTGTGATCTCTGTCAGATAAATAAATAAAATCTGAAAAAAAAAAAAAAAAAGAAGTCTCTTCTAGTTTGAGAAAGTTAACCTGATACAGGGGACCATAAACAGGGCACCTGCATGTTCTTCCTGTTAAAAGCTGGACCCCTGGCAGACCTTGCTCTTCCTTCCTGGACGGTTTGTGTTCCTGCTGAGCCTGGGTTTGGCTCTTCAACACAGCACTTTGGGCAGCTATGTCTGATTGCTGGGAGTTGGCATTGAGATGAAGCGAACTTCTTTGCCATTTTGGTTAAACTAGAAGATAATTACAACCTTGTAGTTCTACAGATTTTAAGTTCAAATCCCAACTCTGTGACTTCTACTAGGGTACGTTACTTAATGTCTCTGAGACTCCATCTTATCACTTGAAAAATGGGTCACAGTAAAATAACTGGGATAATATCTGTTTTACCATCTCTCAAGACGTTTGGGAGGATAACGGATAATGTGTCAGCATATGTGGCACACCAGACTAGTTTTAGTCATGAAGGCACTTTCAGACATATGGAAAGGTTATTATAGTTAAAAGATGACTGGCCTGAAGGATGAGTGGTTAAATGTCAAATCAGTGGTAAACCTGAGTTTAGAGGAGGAAAGGTAGGTTAGCAGCATTAGGAGAGGCATCATCACTAATGGTGAGCCTTGGGTGGATTGTGAAGGGAGCAGAGATATTAAGGTGAGGCTGGGGAAGGCATGGCAGTCAATGGCAATGGTGGGGGCCACAACGGTGGAGAAGGCCAGGCATGCCCTTGTTTGGGGTGGAGGTTGGAAGGGAGGGCTTGAATGGAGGAGTAGGGCTGGGGGGAGACTACAGTTCAGGGTCCAGGGTCATCCCTAAAGGGTCTGGACCCCAGTGAAAATCTGTTCTTCTATTTGACTACTACTACAGCAATTCAGTAAATCAAATTAAACTTCAGTAGCAGGATTGGGGTGTGGGAAGAGGACACAGAATTGTGTTGCCTGCCTGAGGGGCCACTTTGAAAGGAAAGTCTAGTTTAGTGGGTATGAACTCAGAGTGTGGATTATAGCTGTGACGTGGGATGCCAGTTTCTTTGTATTCTAACACAGAGGACTGTGATTACAAAAAGGTTAGACTCCCCAAAGACCATTTGTAAGTCTATTTGTAAAATTAATGGGCCCAGCATAAATTATGTGTGTAATGCTTAGATGAATTTCCAACAAACAAGAGTATGCAAATCCTTTGAAGTCTTAAAATCAGGCACATTCATCTCCTTCTTGCTACTCTTTCATCAGGTTGTACCTAAACTTGTTTGGATAATTTGAAAATCAATTGAGGCAGCACCCACCTCTTCCCACCATAGCAATAGTGAAGAAAATAAAACAAGAGAATATTAAGGAGACTTTGCTGGATTAGCTTTCAAGACAGATTTCTGAAGATTTGAAGTGGGACAGAAATGAAGAATGGTTGGAGGAGCCCAAGATTTTGGCTGGCAGGGTTCCAGGTCCAGAAGCAAGAAGGTGACTAAAAGTGCATCTGGCAAGCAAGACACAGTCTGAAGCAGCAGAGTGGGGTGAGAGTCCCCCACCACCCAACCTGTGCCTGAAGGGGGACTGAGGAAAAAACGTGCTGCTAGATGTTGCCTAGGGCTATAGTTCATGTCCTACTGCAAGCCCAAGGAGGAAAATAGGGTACACCTGCAGCTACCCTCAGTTGCCCACCAAGCTGCCCACTGATAGTCTGTCTGCCCAGGTGGGCCACATCCCAACATTGCCATGGAGCAGTCACTCCCAATTGTCTTCCTGATGGGGGGCCTGGAGGGCCTGTCAGATAGAGAGGGATGAGAAAAAATGGACAAAGGGAAAGAGAGAGAAATAAAATGGGTTTCATTAAAAATGGACCTGGCCACAAAAATGCCAAAATGTATGAATAAATCTAATGCTAAAAACCGATAGTAAAATTAATAGCTGGAACATGAATTCATTAGAGATGAAAGTAATTTTCTGGATAGACAGCTACAGACACTTATTGATGCAGAATTACAAAGGGTTGAATTAGTCTTATTCTTTAGTTAACAGCACATTATCCTTGTCAGTATGGATAAAGCCCCGCGTGTGTGTGTGACAGAGAGAGAGAGAGAGAGAGAGAGAATATGTATATATGTGTGTTTATCCCCATACCTTATGCCCCATCTGCAATTCCCCTACTGTTATGCCTCTAATAGGTGGCCATTCTGATTGGTTTGATACATACTCTTTTATCACATATATTCTTATAATTTGTGTTAATGTTTTCTGTGAAGTTTTTAAGCTATGAAAGAAATACTGAGCTACAGATCTCATTGTGTTTCCCATTTATTTGCTAGCACTGTGTTTTTGACAACTACCCATTTTGCTCTATGCGCATCTAGTCCTCAGTTTCTAACTATTGCATACATTGCATAGTGCATTTTACTTCCCTTCCCCAAGGGTAGGACAACTGGATTGCTTCCCACTCCTGCTAACACCAGCAGTGCTGTGATGGCCATGCTGGAATATGAAGTCTTATAGGTCTGAGAGAGAAGCCCCTGCTGGGTCTCAGCAGATCCGTGTTAATTGGAGGTGTTGCCTCCATAATGATCGTACCACTCTAGGCTCCTGAGATAGACTTCAAAGTAAGTATGATGAGAATACTCAAAGAGATTAGTGACAGCTTATGTTTTCTTTGAAAAGAATAAGAAATCATAGAACAAATAGGTATGAATAAGAATGAAACCAGAATAATAGGTAGATAGGAGAGATGTTTTGAAATGAAAAATAGAGTCATTGACCAACAACCAAGAACAATAGAGAGAATAAGGGAATAAACCCCAGACTGGACATAGCTTTTAAAAAGACATTTATTTATTTATTTTTTTAGAGCGCTAGTCAGGGGAGGGACAAAAGGTGAGGTGGGGGCAGAATCTCAAACAGGCCCCATGCTGAGCATGGAGCCCAAGGGGGGGGGGATTCACCTCACAACCCTGAGATCATGATCTCAGCCAAAACTAGGAGTTGGCTGCTTAACCAACTGAGCCACCTAGGCACCCCCAGATGTATTTTAAAGGTGAATTAGCTTTTCACCTTTTTAAAAGGTGAATAAGCTACTGAATGGCCCTGTGCCTCATTTTCTCTTCTATGAAACAGGGTTAGTACCAATATCCGGTGTGAGGACTGAATTAAGTCACCTATGCAATATCTTTAGGAGAGTGCTTAGGATATAAGAACCAAATAAGTGTAAAAAGTTATTATGATGATCAGCAAGAAGAAAAATTAACACAGAGAAATATGTAGGAAAAAGAAACAGTGATGAGCATAAAAAGAATAAGTAAGAATACTTAACTACTGACCACTACTAACCATAAAAGCCCTGTATGTGAGTGTGTGTGTGTGTGTGTGTGTGTGTATGAAAACTAAAACATGAAGCCATAATAATAAGATAGAGATACAGTGAGGGGATGTTCAAGCTACAGCCCTGGAGGTAGATGGTGGAGGGTATATTTGCAATAACTATGGGCATCGTTATAGTTACTTTTAAACTCTAGAAGAAAAAATACATACTCTAACAACCAAATCAATAGAGGATCAGGAAAAAGACAGCAGGGAGGACTGTAGGGAAGGAATGCCAAAATTTTGATGATTCAGTAGATCAGGGAAAGAGAAAAATGAAGCAAAGAAGACAATGGGGGAAAATGGTGTAAAAGATCCTGCATTTGATCAAACAATGGATATAGAACTCTGTGTGTGTGTGGCACATACACACATATGTGGCCTTATTAACATGGAAGCACTTTTATTTTTAATTAGTCAATTTTTAAGAGAAAGTGCACAAGGGGGTGGTGAGGCAGAGGGAGAGAGTAAATCTTAAGCAGGTTCTGCACTCAGCATGGAGGCTGACTCAGGGCTCGATCTTATGATCCTGAGATCATGACCTGAGCCGAAATCGAGGCAGGCACTCAAGGGGACCCTCAACCCACTGAGACACCCAAGCATCCCTGAACATGGAGGTATCATGAATGGGTCCCCATAAAGCTGTTACAATGAGTTACCCGAGTGTGGAGGATGAATTGGGTCAGAAAGGTGAGAGCCGAGAGAGATGAAAAACAAACTGCTATGAATAATATTATGATTTATGTAGAAGTCTGTTTATGTGTATTTATAAAAAGAAATTAAAATTTAAAAAACCACTACAGTTTGCTTCCTTAAAAGGGAATGGGATGTTCCTCCCGCATGTTGACAATTGTTTTTGGGTACTGTCCACACAGTGACACTCATCAGTCCTGTGTGCTGACTGAAGATGGTCACAGCCTGAGTCCCACCCACTGCCGGGCTGGGGGTGATGAGGAGTTCCAGCTTATCCTCAGAACTCTGTTCCAGGTTATCCTCAGCACACAGGACCATGTGCAAGAAAGGTGAGGATTGAAGGAGGATAGTCAGAGGAAACCCAGAACAGCGGCAACAACCCAAGGGATTTTGACAAGCTTAGGCTGGGGGAGGTCCCCGAGAAGCCTTCAACCCTCCCTGGGAGAGGGAGGACAGGTCTTTTCCTGGAGTCCCTGAAGAAAAAGGTTCAGTGACAGGGCACTGAGTGGGAGACCAGGAATGGTCTAAATGTTGGGCAAATGTTTTTAAGCCTTCTCATTCCAACATGACATTTCAATTTTCCAGATTCCAAGACTTTTCTTCCACTTGGTAACATTATTAAGTCACGGAGAGAGGAAAAAAAAAAAAGCAGCTCATTCTTCATATCAGTAATTTCAAGAAAAACACATTGTAACCTGCCTTGATTTCCCCCCACCAGGATTTTCTCAAAAGCACCCCATCACCTTGGCCTTATCTTGCAGAGGAGGACATGCCCTGTAATTGATGAGCATTTCAGTTCAGGATGAAAACACCAGACCGCAGTCTGGGCTTCAACACAGCTCCTTTCTTATCAATAGGACAGTACATGATGATCACATTTTGGGGGAATGCTCTCATTTATAAAAAATGACCAAATTATACCATGTCTGGGAGACCTGATTCTTTTCCTGTGGGATATTCATTCTGGTTACCCACGTAATCATAATAATCATACGAGATTAGCACATTCTGTCTGAAGCTTAGGCATTTGGCTATTGTATCCACTTAATTAAGCTAAGGAGCTTACTGGTATCACTACTCCAGTAGGTGATAATATTCCATAAACATATTTGGAGAATTAAGTAAATAAGCACATTTGTTAAAAGCTCAAATAAATGTGCAAGTAGGTAAGCAGAAGGAAAATTTTCAGTTCAGCAACCAGCATGAATTGTTAAATACTAAACATCTTAGGGAGCTGAGGGCTCATGATTGTGTTGGCTTCCATTCAAAAGATGTTACTTAGGTGCTTGGAAGTTCTTAGCTCAGCAAGGGAAAGATCTAACCACCTTTCAAGACCTGCCCTGGAAGAGTAGCATAGATCACAATCCTTCTTTCCATTTGAAGATGTGGCTCTGGTTGCCAAGGCTGCTATCTGGGGCAAGGAGAGGGTCCACGCAGCATGGCCTCTGACTTCCATCCCTCCAGAGGTAGCCCAGGGGACACACCCAGGGGACACACTCAGGGGACACTCCCAGAGGTACCTAGGCACATTCAAGCCTCTTCTGCTCCAGTGTGGGTGGAGCAGGTATATTCTACTTCTTAGTGCCCCCAGCCCACACAGGAGGATAGTTTGTACAAGCCCCTTATTAACTGTGGATATAGGGAGCAGGGCTTATTTAGGAATATAAAGTAAAGCCCAGGCACTAAGGTGTTTGATTTGGCAGTGTGTTTAGTTTTCAGATGAATTAAAACATGAAATTTTTTTTAAACAAATGTAGGGATCCCCCATTCTAAACCTCTACCTTCTGATCATTACTCACCCTCAAATTCACTATTACTTACATTAATATCTGGGTCTTTCATATTCCTTCATAAAGTCAAAGATGATTGATTTCCGTAATTGGAAATAAACGACTTTTTAATAAGCTTGCTTGAAATGGTGGTGGTAACAGTCTTGTTTTCAGAGCCTGGGATGATTCCTACCCTCATCCTTTTATTTTATTTTTCTTCCAGAAAATAAGCACCAGACGTCTTCCTCTTTTTGTTTCTGTTATGGCTAAATATTCTCAAAGAGGAGAGGGGAAGAAAGAGAAAGGAAGAGACTTGCTGACCATCTTGCAGAGGATGCTTTACAGAAATGACATGGTTCAGGGAGAATATAGTTTTCCCTCCTTGAACTTGAGCTCTGCCTACATGAAATGCTCTATTTCTGTCGAGATTTCTATCCCAGGTGCTCATTTGGGGGATAAGTGGAGAAGAAGGAAACCAAGGGACTTAGGACCAGAGAAAGGAGGAAAGCAGACAGCAAAACTGGAAGGGAGGTTTTGCGGAGAAGCTTTGGGAGAGATAAAGGAAGTTGAATGGTAAAGTCCACCTAGCCTGAGAACTACCTTCTTCATTCATCAGAATGGGTGAGGAGAGGGACTGGGGAGTTGGAAGGGGTGTGAGTAGGATCCATGGCACACGTTTTGATGCTGTGTCTCTGAGGAGTACTGCTCCAAGTGATAACAGTAGGCAGGGAACACTCAGAAGAAAAACAGACACAGAGAAGGAATTGCCTTAATATGCAAAGATAAAAATAACTTATAAGCTTCATGTTGAAACTTCTGGGGAGAGAGATCCTGAAAAAATTTCAGCGTATTAAGGAATGATAAGTGGAAGTTAAATATACACAACTCATTATGACAAGTTGAAGATGAATTAGATGCTCTTATATGCTCTTTGGTGTCTTGGTTTTACTGTTTTGTTTTGTTGAATATACAAATACTGTAGGCCTTTCATAAGTTTACTTGCAGACTCCATCTTATTTTTCATATAAAGGCTTACTCCTTAATTACAGCTTTTCTTATCACAGGGGTGTTCTGGTCCCTCACGGTTGGGGATGGATGGACAACTGCACTCTACAAATCAGAAGACAAAGACAGTGTATATCCCAGGAACTCTCATTTCATCAGAAGCTGTTTTCTCTTCAGCTCGTGGAGTGTATTGGTCATTAGCTGCCCCAGGGGACTAACAGGGGCCAGGACAGAAGACCTTCATATTCTTTGAACTTGGGGAAGTTAAAATTTTCAGAATTAGGAGCAGTTTCTGCCTCTTATGGGGGAGTCTAGATATCATTCTCAAGGCAAACAGTGCTGTTTGAGATAATCTAATCATTTAATGGACCATTTGAAGTCCCTACATATAAGGCTAAGCTCCACTATTCTTGGGGAAGATCTAAAAATGGGATAAGCCAAATGCAGGTGTTTCAGGGTAAGAATTAGGTGCTCTATGTTCAGAAACACAATGGATCTGTGTTTCTTTAGCAGAACTGTGTCGGCACAGCTACAGAATTTTATCCCCCTCCTAAATCTCAAGTAGGTTGTCATATGCCTTAGAAGTACTGTTTGTGCATAGACCATGTGATGGCTCATTTTATGGGCCAACTTGGCTGAGGTATGCTGTCCAGATGTTTGGTCAAACACCAGTGTAGATGTTGCTTTTAGATATCAGCAGAGTTTGAATAAAGCAGACTACTCTCCATCATGTGGATGGGTCTCACCCAAAGTTTAAGAGGAAAAAGACCGAGGTTCTCTGGGAAAGAAGTACTTCCAGAATGCCTTGGGTCTTGAGTTGCAACAGCAACTCTTCCCTGGGTCTCCGGCCTACAGACTTAGCCTACAGATTTGCACAGCCTCACAATCACATGAGTAAATTTCTTAAAATAAATCAGTGTTTCGCCTCTCTCCCTCTCTCTCTCTCTACACACACACACACACACACACACACACACACCTCTATTAGCTCTAAGTCTCTAAAGAACTCTGACTAATACAGGTGGCGTGGGTGTGTGTTCTTATCCAAGCACTTGCTTTAGCACTTTGGAAGCAGAAGACAGACCACAGTGGGATAAATGTCCAGGCCTATTCTGGTCCTCACCTTGCACATGAATGGTGTCTCTCATTTAGAAGCCGAACAATGATCATAAGACCAGGGGACAGACACAACTAGTGTTTAGTGAGTGGAATCTGGTCCTGTGCAGCCCACTAGGACTAGCCACTTGCTTGTGTCCTTTAAGACTGAATAGCCCAGGTGTGGGGAAACCAAAGTGCTATGAACTATTTGTCAGGGCTCTGAGTCAAGGCAATGACCTAGAGAGAGTGAGTATGTAAAGAGGCAGTTGGGCCTGGAGGCCAAAGAGCCCAGAGCCATGGGTGACTGCCCTCTAAGAGCCCCACTTCCAGAAAGAGACATTATCTCCTGTTCACTAGTCTCTGTTAGCGCAAGCTCTGGTAAGGTCTTATAAAAGTCTTCCTGGCCTAGTCAAATGTGGTAGCCAAGGAAGCAGGGTGCCCAGGGCTGGAGCAGTGGCCCGCAGTGATGCTGGAGAGCAGGCCCAGCATATAGCAGTCCCTGCAGTGCGTGGAAAGGTGAGGAAGCCAGGGAAGACAAACGATCCTGGGCAAGTACCTGGGCATGAGAATTCAAGAGGCCGTCCTTAGAGACCCTCTCAGGATCAGTTTGGGGACTTGTTTTGAGACAAGTGACTAATTTTTAGCAAGAAAGCTTCAGAGACTTCAACCTTAATAATTTGGGAATAAAAAGGAGACACAGTCTTGTTGGGCCATCACTGGCTGGTGAGGCCAAGGGTACACGAGACTCACTGGGAGGGGTGTCCTCTGATGCTATCCACTCCAGAAATGAGAATGGAAGCCTTCTAAGGGCAAGTGAGATGTAAGAAGGCCATGTGAAAAGGACAGAATCTTCCAGATATGGCTGGATGATTCCATTCCTAACCAGCGCCAGTCCGCACTCCCTGACTGCTGAAGAAATGAGATCTGGTTAAATTTGTTCTTTTTCACCCTCCTTAAAAATATCAGAAGCTTATATTTTGCAGATGGCTTTATGCTGGCCACGCTGGCCAGGCTTGGTGAGGTCCAAAACAAACACACCTGACCTACATTTGGTCAGCATTGGGAGGCCCAAGGAGGCCAAGGAATTAACAGAAGAATTCAAGGATTGTTCCTTATCCTGAAAGTCCTCAACTTGAAATAGCTCTTGCTCTGGAGGACTTGGGTGAATGTGTGGCAAGGAGAGGGGGCAGGGCTGTGGGAGAGAAGCTTGTGAATCCATTCAGGTTCATATAAAAGGATTTTGATGCTGATCTGTCATTGGAAACAGATCTGACTCCTTCTTCATGGGGATGAATATAATCTTTTTACTTCATATTCAAGGGTGTAATGAAGAGTGAATATGGGTGACAGGCAATTTTTGGTGGGAACTTTGGTCTGGGCCTGAGGATATTGTCTACTGCAGACAATATGTTTGAGGTAATAATTTTCGGTACCCCAGAATCACAGAAATCTGTTTTCTATAGAAGACATGTTAGCAGACTAACGTGAATGATCCTCTGGGGGTTGTTATTTTAACAATTAGGGGGCGTTTAGTGGAATTGCTGGTCTTTACCTAGATCTCAGGAACTCACCAACTATGCCAATACAACAGATGAATGATGGTTGAGTTAAGATCTTTCATGTACTGAGGAAACAGCAAAACATCTGGCTGGCAAACAGGCACCCTAATTTCCTAACAGTGTGATATTATCAATACTGACAGGACTTCTAGGAAGCTCTCAAGGAGTGCCTGAGGCCTTCCTGCAGTTTCCCAATCCACTTCCGTGCTCCTCCATCCAGCCTGCATAACCCTGATCACAGTTTTTTCTGTCTTCCCTTGACCATTGGAGTCGTGGAGACCCCCTGTCTTAACGTGCAGTGGAAGGAAGGCAGTGATGTGCGGCTATAGCAGTAGAAGTCACTTTGACCTACCCTTGCAGAGGTGGACACTGGCTGGGGGCATGAAGGACCAAGCCATTTCAAGGACTCATCTCTTCCAGGAGCAGACCCCAGGACAAGTAGCTTATTTGGAAAGTGAGCCTTGGACAAATGGATAAGAAAGAGGGGAAGTGAGACAGGGAGGGAGAGCAGTAAAGGGAGCAGTAGGAGCCCAGCTGTCAAGTATGGGCAATGCAGCTCAATCGCACTGGGCGCCTCTGGGGGACAGTACAGGACCCACATCTCCAAGTTGTCCCTCCTGGGTCCTGAGGGGGGCGGAGTGGGGGAGGTGTTAATTCCCTGGCACTAGTCTTTTCTAGATGGCCAGGGAATGCTCTTAGGAAGACAGGAAGGTGCTAGCAGATGAAACCATGCTAGTGTACACACATTGTACCCAAGGGCATATGGGTTAGGCTCTGACAGCATCTGGTCTAGCCTTTGTTTCTCCTTCTTCATCCTCCTTGGCTGAGAAAGACCAGTACCTCCTGCTGTTAGTATAGTTTCTTACAAACAGAGCTAATTCTCTGGCAACCAAGCCAACCAATCGAGGAGTGACGGGTAAAAGAAATGAACTATTCTAGCCAGTCCATTGCCCGATTCCTTATAGGCCTGGCTAGTATTTTGGGGCCAAGTTTATTTTCTGACCTGGCAGATAGGAATGCCTGTAGCAGCCACTTGTTTTCTACTGACCAGATTTTAATAGAAACCAGATGTCTATGGGTGCTGGGGTGGCCCAGTCAGTTAAGTGTTGGCCTCTTGATTTCAGCTCAGATCATGATCTCAGGGAGGTGAGATTGAACACAGAGTTAGGTTCTGTGCTCAGCAAGGAGTCTGCTTCTCTCTCTCTCTCTCTCTCTCCCTCTGCCCCACCCCCATTCTCTCTCTCTCTCTCAAACAAACAAATAAACAAATATTTAAAAATTTACTCATTTTCCAAGTATGAACTTTGGAGGGTTTATATTATTTATTTATTATATTCTGAATATAGGTCTTTTATCAGATATGGTATTTGAAAATATTTTCTCCCAGCCTGTCACTTGTCTTTTCATGCTCTCAACAGCATCTCTCATGGAGCAAAAGCTTTAATGATGATAACCGCAGTATAGCACCTTTTTTTCTTTTGTGGACTGTACTTTTGGTATATCTAAGAACCCTAGTCATGAAGAGCTTCTCTAATATTTTCTTCCAAAATTTTGTCGTTTTACATTTTACATTTGGATCTTTAATCTATTCTGGCTTAATTTTTCTATGTAGTATAAAAACATAGTTTTGTTTTGCATCTGGATGTCCAATTGTACTAATACTGGTTGTCAAAAATGTGATTCTTCCCTCTTGCACTGACACCTTTCCTGAAAAGTCAATGAATCTTCAATGTGTGGGTCAGTTGTTCAGTTTCTGTATTTTCTTTTTTTTTAATTTATTTTTTATTTATTTTCAGCATAACAGTATTCCTTATTTTTGCACCACACCCAGTGCTCCATGCAATCTGTGCCCTCTCTAATATCCACCACCTGGTTCCCCAAACCTCCCACCCCCCCACCACTTAAAACCCCTCAGATTGTTTTTCAGAGTCCATAGTCTCTCCTGGTTCACCTCCCCTTCCAATTTCCCCCAACTCCCTTCTCCTCTCTAACTCCCCATGTCCTTCATGCTATTTGTTATGCTCCACAAATAAGTGAAACTGTATGATAATTGACTCTCTCTGCTTGACTTATTTCACTCAGCATAATCTCCTCCAGTCCCGTCCATGTTGCTACAAAAGCTGGGTATTCATCCTTTCTGATGGAGGCATAATACTCCATAGTGTATATGGACCACATCTTCCTTATCCATTCATCCGTTGAAGGGCATCTTGGTTCTTTCTACAGTTTGGCAACTGTGGCCATTGCTGCTATAAACATTGGGGTACAGATGGCCCTTCTTTTCACTACATCTGTATCTTTGGGGTAAATACCCAGTGGTGCAATGGCAGGGTCATAGGGAAGTTCTATTTTTAATTTCTTGAGGAATCTCCACACTGTTCTCCAAAGTGGCTGCACCAACTTGCAATCCCACCAACAGTGGAAGAGGGTTCCCTTTCTCCACATCCCCTCCAACACATGTTGTTTCCTGTCTTGCTAATTTTGGCCATTCTTACTGGTGTAAGATGATATCTCAATGTGGTTTTAATTTGAATATCCCTGATGGCTAGTGATGATGAACATTTTTTCATGTATATGATGAACTTGAAAGAAGTTGCTGTGGCTGATATCAAAGAGATTACTGCCAGTTTTTGTATTTTCTAATCTGTCCCATTGATCTGCATGTTAATCTTTTTGCCAATGTCAAAATTGTCTTGATTACAGCAGCTTCTCAAAGTCTCAAACTTGGATAGTGCAGCAATACTCTTTTATAAGATTGTTCTGGCTATTCTAATTCCATTGTCTTTTCATATAAATATTAGAATCACCTTCTTTGTAACTATAAACAGTTCACTCAGATTTGATTAGAATTGTATTAAATCTAAAGATAAGTTAAGGAGAACTGACATCTTTTCTTTTCTTTTTTTCTTTTTATTTTTTTAATTTTCAGCATAACAGTATTCCTTGTTTTTGCACCACACCCAGTGCTCCATGCAATCTGTGCCCTCTCTAATATTCATCACCTGGTTCCCCCAACCTCCCACCCCCCACCACTTCAAACCCCTCAGACTGTTTTTCAGAGACCATAGTCTCTCATGGTTCACCTCCCCTTCCAATTTCCCCCAACTCCCTTCTCCTCTCTAACTCCCCTTGTCCTCCATGTTATTTGTTATGCTCCACAAATAAGTGAAACCATATGATAATTGACTCTCTCTGACATCTTTTCTATATTGATTCTTCTAATTTATGAACACATCATGTCTCCATTTAGTTAGTTCTTTTTTGATTCCTTTCATTAGAGTTTGGTAGCTTTCCTTCCATATGTTTTACTAGTTTTATACCTATTTCTTTAGTTTTCAACCTCTATAATCATGTACTAATTAATATATGTTATATAACTATGTATTTTAAGGTATGAAATGATAAATATTTGGTTTTTGTTGTCAATTATTTGTGATTTGTATATAGAGTATAATTAAATTTTTAAAAAGAGATTTTATTTATTTATTTGGCAGAAAAAGAAATTACAAGTAGGCAGAGAGGCAGGCAGAGAGAGAGGAGGAAGCAGGCTCCCTGCTGAGCAGAGAACCAGATGCAGGGCTTGATCCCAGGACCTTGAGACCAAGACAGAGAGGCTTAACCCACTGAGCCACCCAGGCACTCTAGAGTATAATTAACTTTTGTGCATAAACCTTGGATCATGCAACCTTGTTAAACTCTATTGCTTCAAGGCAGTCTTATAGATTCTTGGAATTATCTAAATAGACAAATATGTCACATGTGAATAGGGACAGTTTCATTGTTTCTTTACAAATGTTATGCCTTTTTAATATTTTTCTTATGTAATTGCACTGGCTAGAACTTTTGGTATTAAATTAAATTTTGGTGTTAAATGGGCATGATCTCAATTGTTGCCAATTTTAGAGTGTTAAGACATCCACCAGTAAGTATGATGCTAGCCATGAGTTTCTCAAGAGTTGCCCTTCATCAGACTTAGGAAGGTCCCTTCTATTTCTAGTTTCCTAGAGTTTTTGTTGTTAATGAATGTTAAATTTTATCAAATATTTTTCTGCTTTAATTGGTATGATCATGTGTTTTTCCTTGGCTTGTTAATATGGTGTGTTATATGGATTGATTTTTGAATACATCAAAATTGTTTTCCTGAGGTAAACCTCATTTAGCTGTAGTACGCCATTCTTTTTGTACATTGCTGGATTTTATATGCTGGTATTTTAGATGTATGTTTATAGAGGATATTAGTCTATAGTTTTATGGTGATGTCTTTGTCTGATTTGGCATTAATACTGTCCTCATAAAATGTGTTGGGAAATGTTCCTTCTTGTAGTTTCTGGAAAAGGTCGTGTGGAATTGTATTATTTATTTTTAAAATGTATGACAGAGGGACGCCTGGATGGCTCAGTTGATTAAGCAGCTGCCTTCAGCTCGGGTCATGATCCCAGCGTCCTGGGATCGAGTCCCACATCGGGCTCCTTGCTCAGCAGGGAGCCTGCTTCTCCCTCTGCCTCTGCCTGCCATTCTGTCTGCCTGTGCTCGCTCTCTCTCCCTCTCTCTCTCTGATAAATAAATAAAATCTTAAAAAAAAATAAATGTATGACAGAATTCTATAGTGAGACAATCTGGGCTACTAAATTTCTTTTTGGAAGACTTTTAACTACGAATTCAATATTTAAAATAGATACAGAAGCATTTAGGGTATCTAATTCTCCTTGTGTGAGCTTTGGTAGTTTGTGGCTTTCAAGGAATTTGTCCATCTTATCTGAATTGTGAAATTTGTATAGATTGTTTGTGATGTTCCCTCATCCTTTCTTTTTTTTTTTTTTAAAGATTTTATTTATTTATTTGACAGAGATCACAAGCAGGCAGAGAGGCAGGCAGAGAGAGAGGAGGAAGCAGGCTCCCTGCTGAGCAGAGAGCCCGATGCGGGGCTCGATCCCAGGACCCTGGGATCATGACCTGAGCCGAAGGCAGCGGCTTAACCCACTGAGCCACCCAGGCGCCCCCCCTCATCCTTTCAATAATGTAATGATATCCCTCCTTCATTCTTGTTATTGGTTATTTATGTCTTTTTCTTTGTCAATCTAGGTAGATATTTATCAATGTTACTGATGTTTGATCAAAGAACCAGTTTTGATTTCACTGATTTTCTTAATTTTCTTTTTCATTGATTTTTGCTCTTATTTTATTTCCTTCCTTCTGCTTGCTTTTGAATTATTTTGTTCTAATTTCTTTTTTTTTTATTTTATTTTATTTTTTTAAATTAATTTATTTTTTTTTAAATTTATTTTTTATTTTCAGCATAACAGTATTCATTATTTTTCACCACACCCAGTGCTCCATGCAATTCGTGCCCTTTATAATACCCACCACCTAGTACCCCAACCTCCCACCCCCCACCCCTTCAAAACCCTCAGATTGTTTTTCAGAGTCCATAGTCTCTCATGGTTCACCTCCCCTTCCAATTTCCCCCAACTCCCTTCTCCTCTCTAACTCCCCATGTCCTCCATGCTATTTGTTATGCTCCACAAATAAGTGAAACCATATGATAATTGACTCTCTCTGCTTGACTTATTTCACTCAGCATAATAATCTCTTCCAGTCCCGTCCATGTTGCTACAAAAGTTGGGTATTTGTCCTTTCTTTTTTTTTTTTTTTTTTTTTTTATAAACATATATTTTTATCCCCAGGGGTACAGGTCTGTGAATCACCAGGTTTACACACTTCACAGCACTCACCAAAGCACATACCCTCCCCAATGTCCATAATCCCACCCCCTTCTCCCAAACCCCCTCCCCCCAGCAACCCTCAGTTTGTTTTGTGAGATTAAGAGTCACTTATGGTTTGTCTCCCTCCCAATCCCATCTTGTTTCATTTATTCTTCTCCTACCCACTTAAGCCTCCATGTTGCATCACCACTTCCTCATATCAGGGAGATCATATGATAGTTGTCTTTCTCTGCTTGACTTATTTCGCTAAGCATGATACGCTCTAGTTCCATCCATGTTGTCGCAAATGGCAAGATTTCATTTCTTTTGATGGCTGCATAGTATTCCATTGTGTATATATACCACATCTTCTTGATCCATTCATCTGTTGATGGACATCTAGGTTCTTTCCATAGTTTGGCTATTGTGGACATTGCTGCTATAAACATTCGGGTGCATGTGCCCCTTTGGATCACTACATTTGTATCTTTAGGGTAAATACCCAATAGTGCAATTGCTGGGTCATAGGGCAGTTCTATTTTCAACATTCTGAGTGCACATGGAACATTCTCCAGAATAGATCACATCCTTGGTCCTAAATCAGGACTCAACCGGTATCAAAAGATTGGGATCATTCCCTGCATATTTTCAGACCACAATGCTCTAAAGCTAGAACTCAACCACAAAAGGAAGTTTGGAAAGAACCCAAATACATGGAGACTAAACAGTATCCTTCTAAAGAATGAATGGGTCAATCGGGAAATTAAAGAAGAATTGAAAAAAATCATGGAAACAAATGATAATGAAAATACAACGGTTCAAAATCTGTGGGACACAATAAAGGCAGTCCTGAGAGGAAAATATATAGCGGTACAAGCCTTTCTCAAGAAACAAGAAAGGTCTCAGGTACACAACCTAACCCTACACCTAAAGGAGCTGGAGAAAGAACAAGAAAGAAACCCTAAGCCCAGCAGGAGAAGAGAAATCATAAAGATCAGAGCAGAAATCAATGAAATAGAAACCAAAAAAACAATAGAAAAAATCAACGAAAGTAGGAGCTGGTTCTTTGAAAGAATTAATAAAATTGATAAACCCCTGGCCCGACTTATCAAAAAGAAAAGAGAAAGGACCCAAATAAATAAAATCATGAATGAAAGAGGAGAGATCACAACTAACACCAAAGAAATACAAACTATTATAAGAACATACTATGAGCAACTCTACGGCAATAAATTTGACAATCTGGAAGAAATGGATGCATTCCTAGAAACATATAAACTACCACAACTGAACCAGGAAGAAATAGAAAGCCTGAACAGACCCATAAGCAGAAAGGAGATTGAAACAGTCATTAAAAATCTCCAAACAAACAAAAGCCCAGGGCCAGATGGCTTCCCGGGGGAATTCTACCAAACATTTAAAGAAGAACTAATTCCTATTCTCCTGAAACTGTTCCAAAAAATAGAAATGGAAGGAAAACTTCCAAACTCATTTTATGAGGCCAGCATCACCTTGATCCCAAAACCAGACAAGGATCCCACCAAAAAAGAGAGCTATAGACCGATATCCTTGATGAACACAGATGCAAAAATACTCAACAAAATACTAGCCAATAGGATTCAACAGTACATTAAAAAGATTATTCACCACGACCAAGTGGGATTTATTCCAGGGCTGCAAGGTTGGTTCAACATCCGCAAATCAGTCAATGTGATACAACACATCAATAAAAGAAAGAACAAGAACCATATGATACTTTCAATAGATGCTGAAAAAGCATTTGACAAAGTACAGCATCCCTTCCTGATCAAAACTCTTCAAAGTGTAGGGATAGAGGGCACATACCTCAATATCATCAAAGCCATCTATGAAAAACCCACCGCAAATATCATTCTCAATGGAGAAAAACTGAAAGCTTTTCCACTAAGGTCAGGAACACGGCAGGGATGTCCATTATCACCACTGCTATTCAACATAGTACTAGAGGTCCTAGCCTCAGCAATCAGACAACAAAAGGAAATTAAAGGCATCCAAATTGGCAAAGAAGAAGTCAAATTATCACTCTTCGCAGATGATATGATACTATATGTGGAAAACCCAAAAGACTCCACTCCAAAACTGCTAGAACGTATACAGGAATTCAGTAAAGTGTCAGGATATAAAATCAATGCACAGAAATCAGTTGCATTTCTCTACACCAACAGCAAGACAGAAGAAAGAGATATTAAGGAGTCAATCCCATTTACAATTGTTCTAATTTCTTAAGGTGGTAGCTAAGGTTGTTGATTTAGACCTTTTTTTTTTTTTTGCCAATAATATATGTATTTAATGCTATAAATTTCCTCCAAAGTACTGATTCAACTAAACCCAGAAATTTCTATATGTTTTATATTCATTTTCCATCACTTGAGAATATTTCCAATTTCTCTTGAGAATTTCTTCTTGATTCAGAGGGAAGCATATTGTTTAATTTCCAAGTTTTCAGAAACCTTCCATTATCTTCTGTTATTGATTTCTAGTTTAATTCCATTACTTTAAGAGAATATCTATTGTATTATTTCATTCATTTAAATTTGTTAATGTTTGTTTTATAACCTAGACTGTGGTCTCTCTTGGTGAATACTTCATGCACACCTGAAAACAATATATATTGTATTATTTTTGGGTAGAGTGTTCCATAAATGTCACTTAGATATTGGTTGACCAAGCTGTTCAGTTCTTCTATATCCTTGTTAATTTGAAGTCTATTTGTTCTGTTGATTACTGAGAGAAGAGTATTGACATTTCCAACTATAACTGAATTAATCCAACTCTCCTTTTAGCTGTACCAGTTTTTGTTTCATGTATTTTGAAGTTCTGTTTTTAAATATATATGTGTTTAGGATTGCTAGGACTTCTTGGTGAATTCTTTTATCCTATGTCATGTTCTTTTTTAAAAAAAAAATTTTATTTTTAAAATTTCTTTTCAGTGTAACAGAATTCATTGTTTATGTACCACACCCAGTGCTCCATGCAATATGTGCCCTCTATAATACCCACCACCAGGCTCACCCAACCTCCCACCCCTGCCACTTCAAAACCCTCAGATTGTTTTTCAGAGTCCATAGTCTTATGGTTCATCTCCTCCTCCAATTTCCCTCAACTCCCTTCTCCTCTCTATCTCCCCATGTCCTCCGTGTTATTTCTTATGCTCCACAAATAAGTGAAACCATATGATAATTGACTCTCTCTGCTTTACTTATTTCATTCCACATAATCTCTTTCGGTCCCATCCACGTTGATACAAAAGTTGGGTATTCATCCTTTCTGATGGAGGCATAATACTCCATAGTGTATATGGACCACATCTTCCTTATCCGTTCATCTGCTGAAGGGCATCTTGGTTCTTTCCACAGTTTGGCGACCATGGCCATTGCTGCTATGAAATTTGGGGGTACAGATGGCCCTTCTTTTCAGTACATCTGTATCTTTGGGCTAAATACCCGGTAGTGCAATTGTAGGGTCATAGAAAAGCTCTCTTTTTAATTTCTTAAGGAATTTCCACACTGTTCTCCAAAGTGGCTGCACCAACTTGCATTCCCACAAACAGTGCAAGACAGTTCCCCTTTCTCTACATCCTCTCCAACACACGTTGTTTCCTGTCTTGCTAATTTTGGCCATTCTAACTGGTGTAAGGTGGTAGGTCAATGTGGTTTTGATTTGAATCTCCCTGATGGCTAGTGATGATGAACATTTTTTCATGTGTCCAATAGCCATTTGTATGTCTTCTTTGGAGAAGTGTCCTTTTTATCCTTGTAATTAATTCTGAGTAATTTCCTTGCTTCACATTTGATATGAATTTAATATAGCCATGCAATATTTCTTTTAAATAGTGTTTTCATGCCATATACATTTCCATCCTTTAATCTATCTCCTATTATATTTAAAATAGGGTTCTTGTAAATAGCATATGGTTGGATCTTTTTTAAAAATAGATTTTGCCAATTTCTCCCTTTCAGTTGGTATGTTCAGGCTGTTTATATTCAATGTAACTACTGACATGTTTAGATTTAGGTATTCCATTTTCTTGTCCTTTGTTCTTTCTGTTTTTCATTCTCTCTTCCCTTTCTTACCTAATTTTAATCTGAGTGTTTTTGAATTCCATCTTAATTTATTGATTCAATATTTGATTATATTTCTTTGAATACTTTTTTACGTGACTGGTTAGGGGTCACAATATAGTTACTTCATTTTTCGAAGTATACATAGAATTAATACTTTACCACTTTGAGTGGGATTTGTAGAAACCTTATCAACAGCAAGAAGCAGTGAATCTCTGGTATGCTAAGGTTCTATACATATAAAAGGGGTGAGGCACTGCAGTGACAAAACAAGCTGGAGAATGATGGATTAAACAAAACTGTTGCATGGGGAGATTTCCCAGAGAGACTTTGAGTAAGTTAGTGTACAGTATGACTCTTTAATGGGGAGGGTAGACTATTTAGCATCTCTCAAGCTTTCTGATCAGAGAAGCCCTGGCTTATGGATTTTCCCCAGGACTATGCTTTACAGAAGGCTGCCTTCTATGTGGGTGGGTGCTCCATATTTTTTTTAACTGAATTGACAAAGGATAAGTCTTACCCCTTTCATTTGATATTTAAGGACAACCTATTTCTCCTTGTTTTTTTCTTTTCCATATTAACTATTCTCTTTAGACTTTCTTCCTCTGTAATTATTACCATTCTTTCTTATCATTGCCTTATTAAGTCTTTCTGCCTTCCACACTGTAAAAACTGGGAAGGCAGTTTCACCACTTATCCCCATGAGCTCTCTCTTTTGGGTATGTTTATGAACAACCTTGAAGAACTGGGTATCCAGAATGAACCTGCCATGTCAGAGGTGATCCAACCAAGGCAACCCAATGGGTGACAACGTCACTACTGCCGTGCTTTGGACACTGACTTTCTCATCTGCCCAGGATCATTTGGCTTTGTGGGCAGCCATCACATGATCCTGCTGCTAACTGGGATCCAAAACACAAAGCTAGCAGCTAACTGGGATCCCTGGCCCTTCTATATAGGGAGCTGCTTCTCCTGATACTCCTGATACTTCTCCCTACTTTTGCCATTTTCTTTTTGTTTGTTTGCATGTTCAAAACAGCTTTATGGAGATGTAACTCACATAGCATAAAATTCACCCACTTGAAGTATATAACCCAATAGGTTTTGGTATATTCACAATTGGGCAACTATTGCCACAATTAATTTTAGAACATGTCCATCATGACAAAAAGAAACACTGTACCCTTCAGTTATTACCTCTGAGTCCCCCCAGTCCCTCTGGACATAGGCCACCACTAATCTACTTTCCGTCTTTATAGCTTTGCCTATTTTGGGCATGTCATATAAATAGAATCATATGTGGTCTTTAGCGACTGGCATCTTTCACTGAGCATAATGTTTTCCAGGCTCATCCATGTTGTAGCATGTATCAGTAACTCATGCCTTTTTGAATAATATTCCATTGCATGGCTGGAGCAGAATTTGTTTATATATTCATCAACTGATGGATATTTGGATTGTTTACTTTCAGCTATTGTGGAGAATGGTGATATGAGCATTTGTGTACAAGTTTTTATGTGAACATATGTTTTCAATTCCTTTGGGTATATACCTGTGAAATGGAATTTCTGGGTCCTGTGGTCACTCTATGTTTACCTTTTTGAGGAACTGCCAGATTGTTTTCCAAAGTGACTGCTTCATTTTTCATTCCCACCAGCAGTGTACCAGAGTTCCAATTCCTCTACATCCTCTCTACCACTTGATGTTTTGGAGCTGAGCTGTTGTAAGATGTGTGATGTGGTATTTCATTGTAGTTTTGATTTTCTTTTCCCTGATGATTAATGATGTTGAGTATCTTTTTATCTACCTATTGATCATTTGTACATCTTCTTTGAAGAGATGTTCATTTTAATCCATTGCCCATCTATTAACCGAGTTTTTGACTTTTTATTGCTGAGTTAAAGTATTCCTTTTACATTCAGGATAACAGACCTTTCTCAGATATTTCATTTGCAAATATTTCTCCTAGTTTTAAAAATTTTTTCTCTTTCTTGTTTGTATCCTTTCAAGCACAAAAGTTTTGAATGCTGGTGAAGTCCAATTTATCTTATTTTCTCTTTTTCTGCTTATGTTTTTCATGTTATAACCCCCAAACCATTGCCAAATCCAAGGTCATGGAGATTCACCCCTATGTTTTCATTTTAGCATTTTGATCCATAATGAGCTAATTTTTCCATATAGTGTGAGGTAGGGTTCTAACTTCATTCTTTGTAATGTGAATATCCACTTGTACAAGTGCCATTTGTTGAAAAGACTATTCTCCCACCTCTTTAATGGTCTCAGTACCTTGTTGAGAATCAACTGACCATAGATGCAAGGGTATATTTCTGGACTTATAATTCTATTCCATTGGTCTGTATGTCCATCTTTATAGAATTACAACACTGTCTTGCTTACTGTTGCATTGTAGTAAGTTTGAAATTGGGAAATGTGAGTCCTCCACCTTTGTTTTTTTCTTCCCAAGATTGTTTTGGCTAACTTCATCCCTTGCATTTCCCTATGAAGTTTAGGATGAGCATATCATTTCTACAAAGAAGCCTGCTGGGATTCTGATAGAGATTGCATTGCTTCTGAAGATAAATCTGGTGAGTATTACCATCTTAACAATATTAAGTCTTCTGATTCATAAACATAGGCTCTTTATTTAGATATTTCTATTTATTTAGATCTTTAATTTCTTTCAGCATTGTTTTGTAGTCTTGAGAGTATAAGTTTTGTACTTCTTTTGTTAAATTATTCCTAATATTTTTTTAAAAAGATTTTATTTATTTATTTGACAGATCACATGTAAGCAGAGAGGCAGGCAGAGAGAGAGGAGGAAGCAGGCTCTCCACGGAGCAGAGAGCCCAATACGGGGCTTGATCCCAGGACCCTAGGATCACGACCCGAGCCGAAGGCAGAGGCTTAACCCACTGAGCCACCCAGGCACCCCTATTCCTAATATTTTATTCTGGATGAATTTCTTTCTTAGTTTTCCTCTGTTCACTGCAAAGTATATAGAGATACAATTTGAATTTTATACATAATCTTGTACCCTGCAGCCTTGATGAACTCTATTAGTTTTAATAGTTTTTTTTTTAGTGAATGTCTTAGAATTTTCTATATATAAGATCATTTTATTTATGAATAAAGATAGCTTTACTTCTTTCTTTCCAATCTAGATACCTTTTATGACTTTGACTTCTTAATACTAACAGCAGAATTTTACATTTATTCCTATCACATTTAATTTTGTTTGTTTTAACCATAGCTCAGTTCTCTTAATTTGGATGGTCTTCTAATGCATTTTATTTGCAATTCATCTTTTTACCCCAGCAGTTGGCACAGTGTCTTGTGCTTTGCATTCAATAAATGTTTGCAAGATTAAGATTATGTTATGGATCTGCAGTTTTGGCAAGGATGTCTTCTTTGTGTTTTTTACTGTGTTTATTTATTTACAAGTGTCAAGCAACAGGGGTGCCAGTAAAATTTCTAGGGCCCCAGGATATCAAGGTGGTGGCAGTGGCATCAGAAGCTACACTTTCAGGGTACCAAGAGGCCACACCAGAAGCAGCTTCAAGAAGCAATGGGGACATTTGTACAAGTACACTTGTACTTGTAGACACTAATTCCAGAGGTCAGAGGTGAGGTATTCTCACTTGACTCAGGCAGCAAATGGTACCAAAGAGGTCAGAGCAGGAAAGGAGGATAATAGCTATCATGATGTAGCGGGAGAGACCTTGGTCATGTGCAAATGTGAAATGCTTTCTATGGACCCTTAAAATTAATGGAGGGGAATACTCTCAGTGGTCTGGGGACCCCAGAATAAGAAGTTGGGATGAGAATTAAATGTGAGTCACTCTGTCTCAGGCAGCTGTGGTGTGGGAAAACTTGAGTTGTCCATGCAAAGGTCTCTCTGTCACAAATGGTTTCTTTGATTTTTCCTTCCCTTCAAAATGCTACATCAAAAACTAATGATGGGGTACCTGGGTGGTTCAGTTGGTTAAGTGTCTGCCTTCAGCTCAGGTCATGATCCTGGAGTCCCAGGACTGAGTCCTGCATCAGGAACCCTGCCCAGTAGGGTGTCCGCTTTTCTCTCTGACCCTCCCCATCTCTGCTCTCTTTATCAAATAAATAAATAAATTCTTGGGGGAAAAAACCCCTAATGATGTATTAGACATCAGCTAACTGAACATAATAAAAGAAAATGCAGAATGATTTTTCTTTTCCTCTTTAATATTAAACCCCTAACCCCCTGCTATTCTTCTTCAGATCCCACACTGTCCAAAACATATTGCTGTTGGTTTCAGTGCCTACCATCTACCAGATCTGCCTGCAAACCCTCTGATTCCACTCTCCCATGACAATCAGTCGATGTGTTCACGTTTTTGAAAACATTTTTTCTGTCTATTATTTGGATTAGATAATTTCTATTGTTCCCTCTTTAAGTTTTCTAACTTCTCCCTATGTCTTCTTCATTATTTTCTTGAGTCCATTGGCTATTTTATTTTTCATTTATAAAATTTCCTTTTGGTTCTTTTTATGTTTTCTGTATTCTTGTTTATTTATTTATTTTTTTAATTTTCAGCATAATAGTATTCATTATTTTTGCACCACACCCAGTGCTCCATGCAATACGTGCCCTCTCTAATACCCACCACCAGGCTCACCCAACCTCCCACCCCCCCTGCCACTTCAAACCCTTTAGATTGTTTTTCAGAGTCCATGTTCACCTCCTCTTCCAATTTCCCCCAACCCCCTTCTCCTCTCTAACTCCCCATGTCCTTCATGCTATTTGTTATGCTCCACAAATAAATGAAACCATATGATAATTGACTCTCTCTGCTTGACTTATTTCACTCAGCATAATCTCTTCCAGTCCCGTCCATGTTGCTGCAAAAGTTGGGTATTCATCCTTTCTGATGGAGGCATAATACTCCATAGTGTATATGGACCACATCTTCCTTATCCGTTCGTCCGTTGAAGGGCATCTTGGTTCTTTCCACAGATTGGTGACTGTGGCCATTGCTGTTATAAACATTGGGGTACAGATGGCCCTTCTTTTCACTACATCTGTATCTTTGGGGTAAATACCCAGGAGTGCAATGGCAGGGTCATAGGGAAGTTCTATTTTTAATTTCTTGAGGAATCTCTACACTGTTTTCTATATTCTTTTTTTTTTAATTTTTAAAATTTATTTATTTTCAGAAAAACAGTATTCATTATTTTTTTACCATACCCAGTGCTCCATGCAATCCGTGCCCTCTATAATACCCACCACCTGGTACCCCAACCTCCCACACCCCCGCCACTTCAAACCCCTCAGATTGTTTTTCAGAGTCTCTTATTGAGACTTTTTATCTTTCAGTTTGTTTCCAGAGGGTTGTCTTTAATTCCTGAAGCATGGTTTTAGGAGCTGCTTTAAGTCTTTGCCTTTTAATTTCAACACTATCCAGTTGGGGCTGGTCTCCAATGATTGACTGTCTTTTCTCTTTTGAGTTAAAAATTTTTATTCTTATACCAGGTAATTTTCAGTCACACCCCTGAACATTTTTAGGGTCTTGTTTAAATTCTAAGAAGACCATTTTGTTGTTGTTGTTGTTGTTTCTTAGTTTAAGCAGACAGTCAGTCTGGCTAAGGTCAGGTCACAAATTCCAAGAGTTTCTTTCACCTGTGGTTCCAGTGTCAGTTCTGTTTTTGAATGCTTGGTAGTGATATTCAGATTTGGCTCATGTGTGTGCCACTCAGTGGCCAGTATGGACCTGGGTGTTGATCTACCTTATAGCAGGATTGTTAGAGCCTTTGGATTCAAGCATGCTCAGCTTGAAAGTAAGGAGAGTATGTAAACAACTTTATGGAATCACTGTATTGATTTCCTTCCTCTCTGGGATCTATCTGCCTGACACATGCACTCCCTGAGGCCCACTTATGGACTCCTCAATTCTGCCATGCAATTCTCATGACTATATCTACATTTGGGACCAAGTGGTAGAAGGATGGAGAGAAGATAAAGCCATGGATAGTCTTCTCATTTTTGGTAGCACAGCTCCTGTGTTCAAAGGAATCTCTCTCCATTAGAGTTTTAGGCTTCTGTTTGTCTGCTTCTGCTCTCACTGCCACCAGAGGATTTTCTGAGTGGTGTTGACTTGATGGTACTTTGAATTCTGGTCTCCTTCTCTAAGTTGCCTGCTACCATTTATTCTTCTGAGTTCTTAGCTAGCTGCTCCATTCATTCTGTCCATGGTTTACAGTTCCTTCCAGTGGGAAAGACAAGATGGAGTGTGATTACTCTGCCTTCCCCAGAACTGGAACCTTACACTATTTTTTATTATAAGCAAATATCCATCTCACTGGCCAGTTGTATGGTACGGTCTGAAAAGTCTCATCTATAACATTTACCTCATTTCTCTTTCTCATCATATGGTCAGATACAATCTCCCTCCTTCACCAAGTTCATTAGCCAATTCTATTTATATTGTACTTAATGCTTTATCACTCCCGAGATATTTATGTTTACATAATCCTCGGACCTCCTCATCAGGCCAATGCTCAAATACAGAATCTCTCCATTACCTCTCCTGCCTCTGGAGCACTATGGATCTCTCTCATCTCAAATTCACGTTATGGAAATTCTAACAGCCCAAATAAGGTGATATATACAACCCTTACTGTATTCATATGATGTCTTCTGTCATTCTAAATTATGTAATCTTAAGCTGTTTTCATTATGCTCAGGAACAAGATCAGAGAGGCTGTTACTGCTATGAGCTAAGAGTGAGCAGCTGAATAGTGATTCAGAGGCTCCAATGAATATAATAAGAGAATAAAATATTGAGTGTAAATATTGGAAAACAATTTTTCTTTTGTGATGAATAGGACTATATTTATGGAATTCTCAAGAAACTATAACAAGAAAAATCCCATTGAAATTAAAAAGGGAATTTGGTACGATGACTAGGTATAGGAAAATATTTTTTAAAAATAGATTTTTCTACCCCAGGAAGTAGAAAAATATTCCATTCACAAAAGCAGGAAAAAAATATAACATACTTAGGAAGAAATCCTACTCCTTGGACTCTTACTCCAAGGACTGGCAAACTGGGGCTGGCAGGTCAATCTGTCCTGCGGTCTGTTTTTCTATGGCTTTGGACTGAGAGCTAAGAATGGTTTTTAAATTTTTATGGGACTGTGAAAAGAAGAATATGCAACAAAGACCATAAGAAGCCCACAAAGCCTAAAATATTTACTACCTGGTCCCTTATAGGAAAAGTTTCCATAGAAGTAGAAATGCCAGTATAGAAGGATATATGTGGATACTACAGCATAGTTTCAGAAAAATGGAAATAAAGCAAATACCTGTCAGGTAGAAAATTATAGAATATATTATGCTACAACCATTCTGTAGAATATTATGCAGGCATTAAAAGGAATACAATATAGCCATATATGAAATTTATATACATGAAATTCAGGATGTAGTGAAAAGCAGGATACAGAAAAATTGTACATGATGATTTTTATCTTTTTTTTTGTAGGACAAGCAACCTAATCCCCCATATAAGTAAGTGAATGTTAATATAATTATATCAACATGGATACAGAATCTGAATGTTAGATTAAGGGGCATGAACATTTTTGTAGGTCTCAGAGGTTTATGAGTGGGAGTGAGGAGGAGAGAGATTGGCTGCAGCTGTGGTTTAGGGATATGAATATAATGCAATCTTTATTACTTATTACCTGATTTTCTAATATTAAAGGTGCCTAACTTCCTATTGGCAGACTACTGCCAAATCTGCTGTTTCCTTCACCACCAAACCTTCTCCCAGTGGATTTCTTGTTAAAAGACAGCATCCATGGATTATTCTCTAGCATTTGAATAGCTCTGTGGCTTTGGCAGCAGTCTGACTCAACCCTGACTCTGAACTTCTTCCTCTGCTGCAGCCTATCATTTCCCCCTAGGTGACAACAGAAGAAAGGTATTGCCATTACTGTCCTGTTGAGAACTGCCTGCCTAGGGAGTTCCCCCATCACACATGGATTAGTGGCTGTTAGGCCAAAGGCCTGCCTCTCCAGTTCAGCTTCACCCCTTGTGGATATGGTATAAGGCCTCCCGAGTATTGGACCCCTTTTTGCATGGCATCACCTCTGTCATGGGGGCTAATAAAGGTTTTGTTCTAGTTATCTCACTGTGTGTAAAGCAAAGCCAAACCTTCATGACTCCTCTCCATGACATATATACAAGACTGGAATATTTACCCCTGCAGGAAGGAGTATATCATTTCATAACTTTCAGACATAGATCTACCCTTGCTTTAGGTTATTGGTGCAGGTGATTAGTAAACTTTTTGTCTTTGATGTCCCTTGTCTATTAAGTTTACTTGGTACATTACCCATTTCTGTAGCCATTCCTTAACTATATGCTTTTGTCTTCCAGCAGAAGGGTCTACCCAAGGACCTTGCTATTTGCTAATGAGTTGCTAGGTACTGCTATATTCCAATTATTTATTAGGAGGTTTTCTAGACTTCAGCATCATCTCAACATGTGTTAATAAGTTGTTTTGCAAAATACAATAAAAATTTAAAAATATTCAGGCACCATTAAAGATAACTTCAATAAAGATTAAATTAATAAAATCAGTCATTACAAAGCTTATGTCTTCAGCAATAAAATCACCAGACTATAGTGGTCTGGTAAAAGGTTTAACATTCTGTATGCAGGGGTCATGTACTGATGTAGTGGTCAGTGGCTACAAGACAAATGATCTGAAATGGTCATATCCAGTTTGGGCCCATATATGTTTTGGTGAGTGCTATGCAGTGCGATCACATTACCCTGGATATCTTCTCTAGGGCAGTGCTATGGTTAGGCAAGGTGATGGAGAGATAGATAAGAGCCGATCTGTGGTAAGGTAGGGTGGATAACTCCCAGTTACAGGCAACTTCCAATGAAGAAGAGCAGAAAAACCAGTCTTACCCAAGGCATTTTTTTTTTAAGTTAGGGAAAAGCAACTGTCCTAGAGTTCTTCAAAAAATCTTAAGAAAATTAAAACAAGTGGCAGACTGGAAGAAAAACATCTCCTATTTACTCCATAGACAAAGGCCCAATATCCAGAGGACACAAAGAACTCCTACAAATCAAAAAGAGCAATTCAACCAACCAATGGGCAAAAGATATGAGACACATGAAAAAGCATTCAATTCCACCAGCTGTCAGGGAAATGCAAATGAAGACAATAATGAAATACCATTTTTTGCTCTCCAACTGGCAAAACATAAAATGACTGATATTATCATGTACAAGTAAGGGGACAGGGGGATGGGTACTGTCACACACTGATGGGAACACAAACTAATAAAATCCTCTTGGGAAGGCAACTGGGGAGCACTCATTAAAATGAAAAATACACATCCATCATTGTTTTCTCCAACTCTACTTCCAGGCATATAACGCAAAGAAACAATCACATTTGTACACAAAAATGCATACAGTATTTGTGACAGAAAAAAATTGGGGGAAAAAAGTGAAATGGCCATTACAAGGGAGTAGCTAGATAGATCATGGTTTATTCATACTTACAAATAGCCCCATCAAAAATAGTGAGCAATAGACCCACACTCACTGGTACATGAGAAAAGCAAGGTATGAGTAAGATGTACATTATGGTCTCATTTATGCAACAAAACTCCCCTCTGGTTACTCCCCTCTGGGGAGGGGCTATAGTTGGTACTGGGGAAAGGAAACTAAGAGGGCTGTCACATTTTGATTTGTATATTAATGTAGTGTTTGAACATTCTGCAGTGAAACTACATCCAAGAATCCCGTGTACAATTAAAAAGAGACAGAAACTAAACCTCCAAGCAATTTATAACTTTCTAAACTCCACATCAGGGGAGAGAGCCTAGGAAGGTAGGCCTGCTCTGCCTTGGCTGACTTAGCCCTTTTCTACCTCCTGCCAACCTCTCTGTCTCCTTCCCTTATTATGTTGTTGAAAGTAAAGAGGGGGGTAAAGCCTTTCTTTGCTGGCTCCTTTTCCTTCTTTTTATCATTAACTTGGACTCAGAGAGAACATGTGACCTTTCTGGGCACTTACACAACAGGAGCCTAACACCTTTTTAGTTGAGTTGTGAATTCTCCTGCTAACCGAAGGTGTTGGCCTTGGAGCCCAAAAGAAACTGGTTCCAGCTCTGGCTCTACCCCTCACTAAGTGTGGTATTATTGAGCATGTTTATTAACCTCCTTCAGTCTCAGCTTTTTTATCTATAATAACAGGATAATACTGTTATTTTTTTAATCTATAATAACAGGATAATACTAGTATCTCTACCAAAGTTAATTATTATTACTATCATGGTGGGGACTCTACCTCTTTGACTCTTGCTGGCCCAAAGTCTGTGCTTAGACACACAATGGTTGGCCTCAAGTTTCTCTGTTTATTCCCATTCCTTTCAGGCAACCCCAATCTGTCCAAATATTGATCCCAAACTTCAGGGAGTCCCAGTGGTACTCCTGCTGGTCCTGCTTATGGCTGCCCTTTCAGGTTTGCTCAGCCAGGTGCCCAGGGTCCTGTTGTTACTATTTTCCCCACACAAACTGCTAGGGCTGGGCTTTCGTTCAGGAGATGCCTGATTAGTAATGCAGTGTGAATGTGCTTGGGAAGATCTCAATTTTTTAAATGTTGCCCAACAGCAGACACCTACCTACTGGAAGAAGAGTGCTGAGTCCCTGCAGCAGAGACAGATGTCTCTGAATGGCATCTGGTCCCCGCTCTGCAGGTCTGTGCTTCAACCAGCACAGCTTGTGGTGGAGCTGCCAATGCCTATTTTTAGTCTCACTTTGGTAAGCTGTGGTGCAGACTGTATGTTGGGGGTATGGCTGGTCACAGGGTCGTGTTACTACATGAAGCCAATAGCAAACCCAAGCTGTCTCCCCACTGAGCAGAACGACCACTGTGGGGGGAGGAACCACCCTTGTGTGTCTTCTGCTTCTGAAAGCTTTTGCTGGTTTTTAGCGGGGAACACACTAGTGTTTTCAGGGCGGTTGACAGGAGTCATGGCAAACCCTTTGCTAGGTTCAGCTCTTGCCTGCACAGCATCATTGGCAAAGGCTGTACCCAATTCTAAGAGAGCTATAATTATTTCTCCTGTTTAATCAATGTAAGATAATGTAACTCACGTTTTCTCCTTAGAGGTGAAACAACATGGTACCATTTATCTTCCCGAGCTCGTGCTGCTGGGTTTAAAGATAACCTCCTTAAAAGAGCCCAGATGTCTATCGACAGATGAATGGTTCAAGAAAATGCAGTAGGCATCTACAATGGAATACTACCCAGCCCTCAAAAAGAATGAAATCTTGCCATTTGCAATGACCTGGATGGAGCTGGAGGGTATTATGCTAAGCAAAATAAGTCAGTCAGAGAAAGACAATTATCATATAATCTCACTCATATGTGGAGTTTAAGAAACAAGACAGATCAATGTAGGGGAAGGGAAGGAAAAATAAAATAAGATGAAAAGAGAGAGAAAGGAAAGCCATAAGAGACAGTGAACTCTAGGAAACAAACTAAGGGTTGCTGGAGGGGAGGTGTGTGGGGCATGGGGTAACTGGGTGATGGGCATTAAGGAGGGCGGTTGATACAATGAGCACTGGGTATTATATGCAACTGATGAATCACTAAATTCTACCCCCAAACTAAAAAGATACTGTATTTTAACTAAACTGAATTTAAATAAAGAAATTAAAGGAAAAAAGGAAAGCCTCCTTCCTTCACAGGGTTTGGAGAGGGCCCTTAGACTGCACGGATCACCCACTTACAGATATGTGCCCACCACTCCCCCTCTATGAACTTCCTGGTTTACATAAAAGTTGGCACTCCTCTGCAGGCTTATTCTGATATCCAGATAATAGTGTTGGCTGGCAAAGTTATTTTTGTAATACTTGTAAGAAAATTATCATGTCGAGGATGTACATCACTGCTATGATGAGATTAGATGCATCAGCTGCCTTCTGAAAATCTTAAATGACTCTCTTATGAGGGGAAGAAATTTTATTTTAAGGCATTTCATTAAACCAAATAGGTGTTGGGAAAATTGGTTCTTTGCAAAAGATTCCACTTTGAGCCTTAGCTGATGCCATATTCCACAGTAAAGCCTAAATTAGTTGAGTGTGAAAAATAGACAATAAAAGAACTATAAGAAAATTTAGAAAGCTTTAAACAAATACTCAGCAATGAACAACCCGTAGTTATTATTGTTCCAATGACCCTTTCTAAGTACAAAAGCAATGAAGAAAGTCATAAAAGAAAAGATCAATGGGTTTGAGTATATAAAAATAACAAAATAAAACCCTATATATTATAATACACTTTACAAAGATTAGTCACTAGTACTGTTGGTAAACCATAGGCAAAATGGTGCACTGCTTCCTTCAGAACTTGCAAATGAAGGAATTGATCGAATCTTGTAAGAGCTGAACTAGCAAACATCTGTACACAACTGTAAGACAAAGCCCAGAGGATATAGGACGTCAATCCCTGTGCCTGCTCTACCAATCCTCCTTTAAAAAAAGAAATCTCTCCTGCTGTCTAGGTGGCCTTTTTCTGAGACCTCTTTTCCTCCCTGGCTGCCTGGACCAGCAGTCGGTTTCTGACCTCAAGACAGCACATTCTTAAGCTGGAGGCGTAGAAAGTATAGAGCAGGCCACTCAAGTTCTCTTTCCTGTAACTCTGAGCTAAGAAATAGGCAAATAATGAGCCCACTCACCTTGGGGACAGAATGTTAAAGGATGCTTTCAGGTCACCTGGGGCCAGAGCAAACCAAAGATGAGAGAACAAGGCCTATGGTCAGCAAAACCAGCAGGTTGCAAGAATTGGCATGAGAGAGGTGGCAAGAGACCCTGAGGAAGGCCTGGGGAGGGTGCACTAGGCTCTAGAGCCAATCTGGTTCCTGAAGTCCCCCTGGGTCCCGGTTCTGGCTCCCCTCAGTTTGCACAGGTCTCAGCTCTTATTACTACATATTGAGGAGATTTTTGCCTCCTAAGCCTGAGCTAGTTGAGGTTTTTAGTTCTGAAAATTGAAAGAACCAAACTAAAAGGGATTGTTTCTAGGACCCAGAGCACAGTTCAAAGTGATGTGGACCTCATCCTTGAGAGACGGGTATGGGAAATAATTACAGGAAGTAGCGCCCTAATGAATGGTATTTTATCTTTTCTGGAGAAAGGGTTCTTCTGCCAGAAGGGGTCTGGTCAGCCTGGAGACCAACTGTAATTGCTATGGGGATATTGGCTCCTGTGGGCAATGGACACCCTGGGAGGCTTCACCACGACTGTGAGAACTTGTCTTTCAAAGCTTTTTTCTTTGTTTTGATTCTGTTTGTGCTGAGGGCTGCCTATTTGCCAGCCTTCCAATAACTAATCTACTTTGTTTCTTAAGAGAAGATGCCCCAGACGGAGGCAGTTTAAGAGCTTCTGTCTGTAAAGGAACATCTTCCATGGTCCATTTAACACTTGCTTCTTCAGTTTATAGTGAATTTGATTGGCATGACTTTCCTGAACCCATCCAGGAAGGCCAGATCCCAGATGCTGGTCCCTTCATTAATGTAAGACCACCCTGTCAGGATGCCAGGAGAGCAGTCATCCATCTTTCTTGGCTGTCATTCGAACCAAATCATGGCTTCCTTCCTTATACATGACAATTATTAGTGTTACCTCTTGTCATTTAACATACTCTACAGCTCTCCAGCTTGCTCAGATCATTTTTGTTTGTTTGATCTCCAAACTATGACAGCAGAGCACTCAGTCAATTCCGTGAAGACATCAGTCATGCTGGTTATGGGCCGTCACTCGTAACTGCCTGTCTTGGAGTTTCAGTGCTCCAGATTGCTGCAGGAGGGACCTCGAGAAATCAGCTTCGCCCTTTTTGTTTCTAGCTGCCCTGAGCCATCTCACAAAGAGGCCCACCTCTCCTGTTTCTAAATAAGATTCCTAGAGTCTCTATCCATTTAATTACGACAATTAAAAACACAATGTCTTTTCCCACGGTGAACTGTGTTTTCTTCAATACAAGTGAAAATTATCTTCTTCCTTTTTCAGACCCTTGAAAGGTGAATTACGACTTGTTGGTCCCTCTGTATGACATTGTGTCATATACAGTCAGCTCGCCTGTATGACTTTGTTCCTTTGGCAGAAATCCATATCACGCAGGAGACTCATCTGCTCATAAAGGATTTTTTCACTAGTAAGTTAATGTTTTTGCACAACCAGGAAAAATGTCACCAAATAAAAAGCCAGCTTGCAGAGCTGAGCCCCCTTGGGCTGTAGAGAAGCAAGGACTGTACACAGCGTTTCTTCTCCTGGTCTAGCATGGTCAGTGGGCTTTCTTGTTGTGCGGCAGTTCCAGTCTTTGTGGGTATTGGTCACATTTCCGTAACTCAGCACCTCAACCCTTCCTGATGGCCCCTCTTCTATCACAAAGCCTCAAACTGGACAACAAATCGATGTTTTAGATAGTGTTTCCTTATCTAAATTTAACACTTCCTTCTGTTTATAGCATTATTTTTATTTGGATTGTAATTGGTTTCATTAGAGCTCCAGTTATAAAGTTACATGGGTTTTGAGAGGTCGCCCCAATCTCAATTTTCTTGCCAGCCTGGTTATTTTTTCACATGCAATTCTGCATTTCTTCCATCATAATAGAAGCACTGATACTTAAAACAAACTTTTTAAATTTCCCATGCACAGATATCTTTTGTATAGGATAAATCACTTTAACTGTTATCTTTTCTCACAGGACCTACAATTCATTCCCTTACAGATATTTTTCTGTTTCAAACCACAGACACATTTCTGAAAGGTCTGTAGTGAACTTGGTTGTTGTGTGCCCAGCATTCCTTCCTTTGGAGAAAGAAAGCTCTTCAATTCCTCACAAATCTTGTTCAGTTTATGTGGTGCAGGCGGATTAACCCCCCAATCCCTGCAACCTGAGGAATGGGTGGAGCTTCTGGGCCCAACCAACAAACATGTTTCATTTCCCTTGGCTGGAGGGATTGCTTTAGGGATGGACACATGACTTAAGCGAGGCTAAGTGTCCTCACTCCAGGGACTTTCTGCCAATTTTGTTGGGAAAGATTGCATTTACTGGGATTATGAATTCCACAGGCCATGTAAACTGAGATTTTTCAGGGGTACCTTGTCACTAAGTGGGGTTAAGCCATTAGGGAACTTAGTCAAGTAGAACCGAAGGAGGAGAAATGGAAGGAGGGGTAGGGAGGGGAGCAGAAACAGAAAAGGAAGAAGAGGAGGAGGAGGGAAAGAAGGTACATGTGAAGCCAACTATACTTCTTCCGGGTTACATGAGACAGTAAATTTCCTTTCATGCTTATAGCCAAACATCCTGGCCAATACAAGTTGAGCATAAATGAATGGAGTTTTTTTTTTTTTTTAAAGATTTTATTTATTTATTTGACAGAGATTACAAGCAGGCAGAGAGGCAGGCAGAGAGAGAGGAGGAAGCAGGCTCCCTGCTGAGCAGAGAGCCCGATGCGGGGCTCTATCCGAGGACTCGGAGTTCATGACCTGAGCCCAAGGCAGCGGCTTAACCCGCTGAGCCACCCAGGTGCCCCTGAATTGAGTTTTGTTGATAAATGTAGTTTAAAACAATCACACAAATACTTTAGAGCACAGACAGAGCTTGTTATTTAAAATAAACATGTGGTGAACTGTTTCATAAAGCCAAAGATCTACTCATTCCCTCAGCTGCTTTTCTCTGAACCATCTCTCTCCTCATGGAGCAAATGCAATGTGCACAAGGAAGTGCTGGGCAGAGCGGAAGTCTTGGCTTCTGCGTTTCTTAGTTTTAAGAATGTAGTATTTTCTCACTTGGTGGTAACATATTTTTTATCTTGTGGTCACTCATGATTTCTATACCTTTCCTTAATCAGGCTTTCTCCAGTGCTTATTGGTTACTGTTTTACATGAAGCATAAGTACTTCATGACACTCATTCCTACTACACCTCATCTAAGTTACTGCTTTAAATTCTCTCATGTTTCCTGAAGCATCAGTAAACCCACTCAGTTGTACAGAGCTTGAAAATACAACCCCACTATTCCATTTTCTAAACCACTGAAGAGAATGGTTGAAACCCATGTGGGGCACTGAATCCTACCAGGCTTGCTGCAAGTCCATAGCATATCTTTCTGCAAACCAGAAAAAGTCATCCCTTCCTAAAAGCAGACACAAGCCTGGGCTGGTGCACATGAAAATGACAGCAAGGGCAGGCTGTGTTTCAGGTACCACCTGCCCCTGCAACTGAGCCCCAACAGGCACAAGACAACCTCTCGTTAATCATGTTACAAAGACCCTTTTCATCTTCATGAGCTGTGTGTGCATGAGCTAGACTGAAGTTTGAGTCTTTTGTTAGGTACAACGGATAAAGGCCAAAGAGAGACCTGAGTAACAGCTGAGTAAAATTTTAAACTCAGAAACAAATGTCAAAGTCAGATTAATCTGAATTTATGGAGATCATAAACTGTATTTAAAAGTTTTGGAGGATATTAGGAGAAGGAGAGGAAAAGTGAATTGGGGGAAATCGGAGGGGGAGGTGAAGCACGAGAGACTGTGGACTCTGAGAAACAAACTGAGGGATTTGGAAGGGAGGGAGTTGGGAGGATGGGTGAGCCTGGTGGTAGGTATTGAGGAGGGCATGTATTGCATGGAGTACTGGGTGTGGTGTATAAACAATGAATCTTGGAACACCAAAAAAAGTAAAATAAAATAAAGATGTTAAAAAAAAAGTTTTGGAGTTGGACAGAAATGAAATTTGATTCTTACTTAGTCACATAGCAGGAAACCTCACTGAAACTTCATTTTTTAAAAAATCTGCAAAATAATGATAATTCCCTATTTCACAGAACCTAGATTACATCAATGTTAAGACTCATCTTCATTCTAGAGGCTTGTAAACTGTGAAAAAAATGGCCAAATATATCTTGATTTTCAGATGCATTAACACTAAAAATCATGATCTATAATATATGACATAAGGTAATACTCCTGTTCCCCTGTAGGTCATGGCTCTTCTTTGTGAGGATTAAATGAGATAGCGTATGTCAAATTTTGGCACAACACAGTCAGTGCTTAATACATGGTGGAAGCTGTTGTTGGGGCAGTTGTTAATTGGGACTAGTGACAAAGAGTAACAAAAGATATACTTAATTCAGGTCTTCATAAGCTAGCAAAATGACCCAGATGTCATCTTTCCCCTACTCCTGGATAAGCTACTAGAAATCAACATGCACCAACAGGTCCAAAAGCAAACCTCAAGGGAAGATCCCAGGACAGAAAGGCACACAACTGAAAATCATCCTATTTACCCTGCTGATGGAGACCTGGATCTGAGAAATGATTTTTCTTAATGCCCAAATATGTAAGAGAAACATTTTATAAAAGAGTGTTGTTCAAATGTAGGGAGGGGTGGCTGGGGTTCTTCGAAGTTGAGTTAGAAGAAAGAAACCTTCCAGAGCATTTTGTTAGCTTTCTAGCATTTCCCTTTACCTCCTGCTAACAGCTACTGCCATTACATTTTTTGTGACTTCTGAATTGATCACTGATTGGCCCACTAGTGAAAGCCCTTCTGTGTGGCATCCTGTGATGTTAGTTTTCATGTAGGCCTGGAGGGGTCAGTGGAGGATGAAGAGGTTGTCAATCAAGCTCTTTCCTCTCTCCTAAAGGAGCTGACTCCTGGACTGGTCTAGGTGTGGTCCTCATGCCAAAGGACAGCCCTTCATTGTTCCTTGTTGCCAAAGACAATGCTGCCTGTGGTAGAACACTGGTGTAGAAGAAGGAATGCCAGAATTCTAGCAAGTGAAAAGTGGCCTGGTTGATGCCACTGCTTCTCACACAGTCTATCTTCCTTCCCCTAAGTTTGGACTCAATTGCAGTGTCAGAGATATGATGAATGGAAGCAGGGCATATGTGAATGTGTCAAATACACAGCCCAGGTGGTGAAATGCAGTCTAATGCTCTTGTGTATGGGACACATAAATACAATGAAGACTTTGTTTCTTCTATAGAAAGAAGGACTCTACATTTTTCGGGGAGATTCTAAATTGGCTATTTCTTCCATTTCTGATTTGACAACTGATTTGACATCAGAATTGATGTAAATGGTGTACAGAAGAGGGACAGAAAAGGATTTTATGGCAAGAGTTTATCCACCTAGTTTGTGTTGGCTTATTACAAGAAAAGAAAATAACATGGGAGTTTTGGTTGACATTATGCCATGTAAAATTAGATATTATGTGGTTATAACTGAATTGTTAGCCTTTAAGAATTTTTGAGGATGACACTCAAGTGACAGTTCTAGATCACAATATCAGAGAAAAATTACCCAGGAAGGAACCTGAACTTGAAACACATGGGCTGGGTAATCTGTAGTTCACAAACAGTTTTCATTTCCTTTCTGCAGGCCAATTCCATGTGTACTCCACAGCATCCCATTCCTGCCTCAGGGTCCAGAGGCAGGATGTGGCACAGTTTGGGAGTGGAGCTGAGTCACCATCCCACACATGTGATGGTACAACTGTGCCAAGCTCCCACCTCCTGACTTTTAGATTCACTAAGTCTAAGATTTCAGTCACTGGGGACTAAAAATTCCACTTGATTTAATTTCTCCCTAGGAAAAAGTGTGCTTAGAAAGGTCACAAATCTCCTGAAGTCAGTTTCCTTCAAGACTCCCTTGGAGATTTTAAATTTAAATGTGTGTACAAGTTCCACCTAACACTTCCTTAATCTTAACCTTGTCTCTGACATGCAGTGATGGCAGGCTGCTTCCTTAAGTCACGGACCATGACAACTTGTTCAGTAATAAGGCTGAATATCAGTGATCCATCTCACCTGGGCCCCCTTGGATCAAAAGCACAATAGGAAGTTGGGTGGCCAGGGGATGGGTTTTAGTCTTCTCTTTGCACAAAGTAAGGGAAGAGTGACATTGGGACTATTGGGACAACTAAACTAGCTACTTTCTTGGTAGTGGTGAATGCTTGAATCTCAACACTGGTATGAGCTCTGCTTGTTATGACCCAGAAAAAACAAAGGTCCACTTCCCAGGGTTTCTGCTGACATATCTGGACCCTTTGTGTGTCCAGATCATCCTCACTGAGAAATAAATTACAGCAACCCCCCCCCCCCCATCCTCAGAACCTGGACTTGGACAGGGCACAACCTGCAGAGCTGTAGGTCAACGTCTGACTTGCCTCCTCTTGAGAATGTGGCAAACCAGATCTATGAACATACAATATTGCACCAAAACTAGGGAGAATTCAGAATTATTTGTGACAACCACCTGTACTCACAGTGAAAAACTATATTAGTATAGACCATTGGTGTCTTTCATCATGAGTCTATTTCACTAGTGTTGGAAGGAACACTTTGGTTTATTTTGGTTGAGAGAGATATTTTTCTTTTTTCTTTTTTAACTCCAACATATAATTATTTTTATTTTTATTTTTAAAATTTTTTTATAAACATATAATGTATTTTTATCCCCAGTGGTACAGGTCTGTGAATTTCCAGCTTTACACACTTCACAGCACTCACCATAGCACATACCCTCCCCAATGTCCATAACCTCACCTCCCTCTCCCAAACACCCTCTCCTGAGCAACCCTCAGTTTGTTTTGTGAGATTAAGAGTCACTTATTGTCTCCCTTCCAATCCCATCTTGCTTCATTCATTCTTCTCCTACCCCCTTAACCCCCCATGTTGCATCTCCACTTCCTCATATCAGGGAGATCATATGATAGTTGTCTTTCTCCAATTGACTAGTTTCACTAAGGATGATACCCTCCAGTTCCATCCACGCCGTTGCAAATGGCAAGATTTCATTTCTTTTGATGGCTGCATAGTACTCCATTGTGTATATATACCACATCTTCTTTATCTGTTCATCTGTCGATAGACATTTAGGTTCTTTCCATAGTTTGGCTATTGTAGACATTGCTGCTATAAACATTCGGGTGCACGTGCCCATTTGGATCACTACGTTTGTATCTTTAGGGTAAATACCCAGTAGTGCAATTGCTGGGTCGTAGGGTAGTTCTATTTTCAACTTGTTGAGGAACCTCCAAGCTGTTTTCCAGAGTGGTTGCACCAGCTTGCATTCCCACCAACAGGGTAGGAGGTTCCTCTTTATCCACATTCTCATCAGCATCTGTCATTTCCTGACTTGTTAATTTTAGCCATTCTGACTGGTGTGAGGTGATATCTCATTGTAATTTTGATTTGTATTTCCCTGATGCCAAGTGATGTGGAGCACTTTTTCATGTGTCTGTTGGCCATCTGGATGTCTTCTTTGCAGAAATGTCTATTCATGTCTTCTGCCCATATCTTGATTGGATTATTTGTTCTTTGGGTGTTGAGATTGCTAAGTTCTTTATAGATTTTGGAAACTAGCCCTTTATCTGATATGTCATTTGCAAATATCTTCTCCCATTCTGTCAGTTGTCTTTTGGTTTTGTTAACTGTTTCCTTTGCTGTGCAAAAGCTTTTGATCTTGATGAAATCCCAATAGTTCATTTTTGCCCTTGCTTCCCTTGCCTTTGGCAATGTTCCTAGGAAGATGTTGATGCGGCTGAGGTCGAAGAGGTTGCTGCCTGTGTTCTCCTCAAGGATTTTGATGGATTCCTTTCTCATATTGAGGTTCTTCATCCATTTTGAGTCTATTTTCATGTGTGGTGTAAGGAAATGGTCCAATTTCATTTTTCTGCATGTGGCTGTCCAATTTTTCCAACACCATTTATTGAAGAGGCTGTCTTTTTTCCACTGGACATTCTTTCCTGCTTTGTCGAAGATTAGGTCTATTTCTGGGCCCTCTATTCTGTTCCACTGATCTATGTGTCTGTTTTTGTGCCAGTACCATGCTGTCTTGATGATGACAGCTTTGTAATAGAGCTTAAAGTCTGGAATTGTGATGCCACCAATGTTGGTTTTCTTTTTCAATATTCCTTTGGCTATTCGAGGTCTTTTCTGGTTCCATATAAATTTTAGAATTTTTTGTTTCATTTCTTTGAAAAAGATGGATGGTATTTTGATAGGAATTGCATTAAATGTCTTTAGGTAGCATAGACATTTTCACAATATTTATTCTTCCAATCCAGGAGCATGGAACATTTTCCCATTTCTTTGTGTCTTCCTCAATTTATTTCATGAGTATTTTATAGTTTTCTGAGTATAGATTCTGTGCCTCTTTGGTTAGGTTTATTCCTAGGTATCTTATGGTTTTGGGTGCAATTGTAAATGGGATTGACTCCTTAATTTCTCTTTCTTCTGTCTTGTTGTTGGTGTAGAGAAATGCAACTGGTTTCTGTGCATCGATTTTATATCCTGACACGTTACTGAATTCCTGTACAAGTTCTAGCAGTTTTGGAGTGGAGTCTTTTGGGTTTTCCACATATAGTACCATATCATCTGCGAAGAATGATAATTTGACTTCTTCTTTGCCGATTTGGATGCCTTTAATTTCCTTTTGTTGTCTGATTGCTGAGGCTAGGACTTCTAGGTCTATGTTGAATAGCAGTGGTGATAATGGACATCCCTGCCGTGTTCCTGACCTTAGCGGAAAAGCTTTCAGTTTTTCTCCATTGAGAATGATATTTGCGGTGGGTTTTTCATAGATGGCTTTGATGATATTGAGGTATGTTCCCTCTATCCCTACACTTTGAAGAGTTTTGATCAGGAAGGGATGCTGTACTTTGTCAAATGCTTTTTCAGCATCTATTGAGAGTATCATATGGTTCTGGTTTTTTCTTTTATTGATGTGTTGTATCACATTGACTGATTTGTGGATGTTGAACCAACCTTGCAGCCCTGGAATAAATCCCACTTAGTCATGGTGAATAATCCTTTTAATGTACTGTTGAATCCTATTGCCTAGCATTTTGGTGAGAATTTTCGCATCTGTGTTCCTCAAGGATATTGGTCTGTTGCTCTTTTTTGGTGGGATCCTTGTCTGGTTTTGAGATCAAAGTGATGCTGGCCTCATAAACTGAGTTTGGAAGTTTTCCTTCCATTTCTATATTTTTGAACAGTTTTAGGAGAATAGGAATTATTTCTTCTTTATACGTTTGGTAGAATTCCCCTGGGAAGCCGTCTGGCCCTGGGCTTTTGTTTGTTTGGAGATTTTTGATGACTGTTTCAATCTCCTTACTGGTTATGGGTCTGTTTAGGTTTTCTAATTCTTCCTGGTTCAGGAGAAACTACCTTGTGGTAGTTTATATGTCTCTATAAATGCAACCATTTCATCCAGATTGTCAAATTTGTTTGCGTAGAGTTGCTCATAGTATGTTCTTATAATTGTTTGTTGTGATCTCTCCTCTTTCATTCATGATTTTATTTATTTGGGTCCTTTCTCAGATTTTCATTTTGATAAGTCTGGCCAGGGGTTTATCAACCTTATTAATTCTTTCAAAGAACCAGCTCCTCTTTTCATTGATTTGTTCTATTGTTTTTTTGGTTTCTATTTCATTGATTTCTGCTCTGATCTTTATGATTTCTCTTCTCCTGCTGGGTTTAGGGTTTCTTTCTTGTTCTTTCTCCAGATCCTTTAGGTGTAGGGTTAGGTTTTGTACCTGAGACCTTTCTTGTTTCTTGAGAAAGGCTTGTACCACTATATAGTTCCCTCTCAGAACTCCCTTTGCTGTGTCCCACAGATTTTGAACCATTGTGTTTTCATTATCATTTGTTTCCATGATTTTTTCAATTCTTCTTCAATTTCCTGGTTGACCCATTCATTCTTTAGAAGGATGCTGTTTCGTCTCCATGTATTTGGGTTCTTTTCAAATTTCCTCTTGTGATTGAATTCTAACTTCAGTGCATTGTGGTCTGAAAATATGCAGGGAATGATCCCAATCTTTTGATACCGGTTGAGACCTGATTTAGGACCCAGGATGTGATCTATTCTGGAGAATGTTCCATGTGCACCAGAGAAGAATGTGTATTCTGTTGCTTTGGGATGAAATGTTCTGAATATATCTGTGATGTCCATCTGGTCCAGTGTGTCATTTAAGGCCTTTATTTCCTTGTTGATCTTTTGCTTGGATGATCTGTCCATTTCAGTGAGGGGAGTGTTAAAGTCCCTTACTATTATTGTATGATTGTTGATGTGTTTCTTTGATTTTGTTATGAATTGGTTTATATAGTTGGCTGCTCCCATGTTAGGGGCATAGATATTTAAAATGGATAGATCTTCTTGTTGGACAGACCCTTTGAGTGTGATATAGTTTCCTTCCTCATCTCTTATTATAGTATTTGACTTAAAATCTAATTTATCTGATATAAGGATTGCCACCCCTGCTTTCTTCTCATGTCCATTAGCATGGTAAATTGTTTTCCACCCCCTCACTTTAAATCTGGAGGTGTCTTCGGGTCTGAAATGAGTTTCTTGTAGGCAACATATAGATGGGTTTTGTTTTTTTATCCATTTTGATACCCTATGTCTTTTGATTGGGGCATTTAGCCCATTAACATTCAGGATAACTATTGAGAGATATTAATTTAGTGCCACTGTATTGTCTGTAAGGTGACTGTTACTATATATTGTCTTTGTTCCTTTCTGATCTACTTCATTTAGGCTCTCTCTTTGCTTAGAGGACCCCTTTCAATATTTCCTGTAGAGCTGGTTTGGTGTTTGCAAATTCTTTCAGTTTTTGTTTGTCCTGGAAGCTTTTTATCTCTCCTTCTATTTTCATTGATAGCCTAGCTGGATATAGTATTCTTGGCTGCATGTTTTTCTCATTTAGTGCTCTGAATATATCATGCCAGTTCTTTCTGGCCTGCCAGGTCTCTGTGGATAAGTCTGCTGCCAATCTAATATTTTTACCATGGTATTTTACAGACTTTTTTTCTCAGGCTGCTTTCAGGATTTTCTCTTTGTCACTAAGACTTGTAAATTTTACTATTAGGTGATGGGGTGTGGACCTATTCTTGTTGATTATGAGGGGGGATCTCTGCGCCTCCTGGATTTTGATGCTTGTTCCCTTTGCCATATTAGGGAAATTCTCTCCAATAATTCTCTCCAATATACCTTCTGCTCCTCTCTCTCTTTCTTCTTCTTCTGGAGTCCCAATTATTCTAATGTTGATTCATCTTATGGTGTCCCTTATCTCTCGAATTCTCCCCTCATGGTCCAGTAGTTGTTTGTCCCCCTCTTGCTCAGCTTCTTTATTCTCTGTCATTTGGTCTTCTATATCACTAATTCTTTCTTCTGCCTCATTTATCCTAGCAGTGAGAGCCTCCATTTTTTATTGCACCTCATTAATTCCTTTTTTAATTTTAACTTGGTTAGATTTTAGTTCTTTTATTTCTCCAGAAAGGGCTTTTATATCTCCCGAGAGGTTTTCTCTAATATCTTTTTCTAATCCTTTCTATCCTTTCTTCTAATATCCTTCCATGCCTTTTTCGAGCCCGGCTAGAACCTTGAGAATCATCATTCTGAACTCTATATCTGACATATTACCAATGTCTGTATTGATTAGGTCCCTAGCCTTTGGTACTGCCTCTTGTTCCTTTTTTTGTGGTGGATTTTTCCGTCTTGTCATTTTGTCCAGATAAGAGTATATGAAGGAGCAAGTAAAATACTAAAAGGGTGGCAAAGACTCCAGGAAAATATGTTTTAACCAAATCATAAGAGACCCCAAATCGTGGCATGGGTGGGGAGAAAGGGGATAAAAAGAGGTTCAGAAGAAAATAAAAGAAACAATTAAAAAAAGAAAACAAATAAAGAAAAAATAAAAAATATATATATTAGATAAACTAGTTAAAAAGTTAAAAAAGAAAAGGTAAAATTTTAAAAAATTTAGCAGAAGAAAAAGAAAAAAAATTGAAAAAATAAAACCAAACAAACAAAGAAACAAAAAACAAATTAAATTAACTGCAAAACTAATGAATCATGGGGGAAAGCCATGAGTTCAGTGCTTTGCTCTCTGCTCCTCTGGAATTCTGCTGCTCTCCTTGGTATTGAACCTGTACTCCTTGGTAGGTGAACTTGGTCCTGGCTGGATTTCTTGTTGATCTTCTGGGGGAGAGGCCTGTTGTATTGATTCTCAAGTGTCTACGTCCCAGGCAGAATTGTACCGTCCTTACCAGGGTCCGGGCTGAGTAATCTGCTGGAGTTTGTTTTCGCCCTCAGAGAATAGCACCCAATCACTCTCGTCTCCCTGGCCTCTGGCTGTGCTCCGAGCTCACCCAGGCTGTGACTGGTTCAAGGTAAACCCAAATTGAGAGCTCACTCCTCGGCTCTGTCTCTGTAGCTGGCTTCCCCATTCTAATGCCTATAAGCTCTGCAACACTCAGACACCCCCAATCCTTCTGTGATCCTGTAGGACCTGAAGCCACACTGACCCCGCGTGGGCTTCACCCCAGTTTAGCCTCTGGAGTGATGTCACTCAGAGGAACAGACTGTTAAAAGTCCTGATTTTGTGCTCCGTCCTTCCACCGCTTGCCGGAAGCTGGCCTCGCCTGCCACGGTCTATCTTCCCGTCGCTTTGGATTCACTTCTCCGCCAGTCCTACCTTTCAGAAAGTGGTTGATTTTCTGTTTCTAGAATTGCTGTTCTTCTTCTCTTCGATCTCCCGTTGGATTTGTAGGTGTTTGCAATGTTTAGATAAGCTATCTAGCTGATCTCCAGCTAGCTGAAGTAGTCTCAGCCTGCTACTTCTCCGCCATCTTGACTCCTCCCCAGAGAGAGATATTTTTCAAGAGAAAAACTTCATATTACTTTTTGGGGAGAAGCAGTTTATAAAAGGTCTTTCCCTCTTATCTCTCCTGGGATAAAAACAGACCACTGGATCCTTTGAGTCGCATAAGCCTGCTAATTCCACCCCAGATACACTGAGGCCTGCTTCTCCTTCCCTCCTTCCCTCCCTTTCTTCCAGGTCATCCAGCCAGGTGGGCCAGAATGGTCCTGCTGCTGGGCCTGGGCTGCTCCTTAGCCCTCAAGTCCTGGTATAGCTGATGGGGCACTGCCATAGAGCCAATTTCCTTACTGGTTTGGGTCACTGACCCTTCTGATAATCAGACCTCTCCAGAAAAATGTACACACCCTTAACATCCAGTTTTCTTTTTCATGCAGTTTTAGGGGTTTGGGGATCCAGGTCAAGAAAGGAGTTTGTAATCTTTGTTTTTTGCCAGGGATCCTTCTGGCAGTCTGATAAAACCATGGACCCTTCCTCAGAATGATGATTTTTTTGGTACATAGCATGGGGAAAAAAAAAGGATTTTAAGAGAAATGAGTTATACTGAAATAGTTATCCAAATTTTACTTTTTGTGGTACAGAAATATCTATATGCTTTTATATAAATGCATCAAATAATAAGATCAAATGCTGAGTCTAATAACTACCATAATTTTGAAGTCCTGATGCATATAAAAGATATTTTTTGATATCTGCCACACTGGGCTGTGGAATGAAAATGTCTGCAATTTCCATGGGTGACAGGTGTTGCTAGTCCTACTGGGGTCAGCTGCCTCCATTCATCCCTGAAAATACGCTTAATTGCAGTTAGAGGTTGGTGAAAATAAAGGCAAATTTTCCCCCTGTCCGAGTTCCCAGATCTTAGGTTACGAACCCCTAAGACTATAGAGATTCTCTGCATGGTGTTGGGCATGGCCCAGGGCCTGGCTGCCTCAGGCAGCAGAGAAGAACATAAGACTCCTATTTAGGGACTGAGTGTTTGAAGCTGCTGTAATTTTCCATATTCTGCAGGAAAAGCCAATGAGGACACTCACAGTGGCTTCTGTCCTGCCCTTATGTATGACGGGAGGAAGACGGGGACAAGGGAGATAGATGTAGGAAGTCAGCCTCTGAAAAATATGAAGCATACTTTAATTGAGTTTGCCTCCTGCCTTAACCTCATCTTTCCAGGGATGTTCACCTACATGGCCGGGCCCTGCTGGGCCGCCTGTGTCCTGGCAAGGCACAGAGGCTCATTTTCCTTCTCCTCCTTCCACGGGCTTATTGAATGGTGCTGAAAAATGCATGCCTGTGCCAAAAATGCTAAGTATAAGCTTTTGGGGGGTGGGTGTAGAAGTGTTTCACAGCACTTGAAAATATGAAACTTCACTGTAGTCTTGCCTTTATGACTAGTTGAGCTATTGTTGAGGAACACTAGGGGAAAAGCAAAACTTTCTCATTGGGATGCTAGAGCTCAGGCCTTCATGAGGATGAAAAGTTCAAGTTCTAGACAAAAGAAAACACTTTTCCTGATGGATGGTAGGGGAGATGACAAACTTCCAAGGAAAGGCACTCTCAAAGCGGCTTCCTTGGCAGGGATGTCCTGAAACTCGGCCTGATGGTTATTTGGAGGGACATCATGACCTGATTTTCATCAGGAAAATGGTCTGTGAAAGACGCTTACAGAATAACATCTGCTTACCAATTTTGCTTCTTGTTTCATTTATACTTTCTCCGAGGGCCTTCGCTTCAGAAAATCTGCAGGGAGAAAAAAAAAAAATTGCCGATTTCTGTTCATCCCAAATTATGCATTAAAAATAATAATTTCTGGGAACTCTCTAAAATAATTTAAAACTTTATGGAAAGAGATAAAAGAAAATCTAAATAAATGGCATACATATAGTGGGTTTAAAAATAGAGCTAAAATTTGTATTAATTACTGGTACTGTGAATTTTTACTTTTTTATCCAGCACAGAATTATGACTTACAATTTTGAGTGTTTTATGATGCAAGGGTACTGGAATAAAGCACTGTAAGATGTTTGTGCCCTGCTCTTCTCTATTAATCACATTATGAGAGCTTTTAGTTATAGTTGAGAATACATGCTTACTATAACTTAAATAACATTTTTTTCTGATTAATTCTTTTTTTTTTTTTTTTTTTTTTTAAAGATTTTATTTATTTATTTGACAGAGAGAAATCACAAGTAGATGGAGAGGCAGGCAGAGAGAGAGAAAGGGAAGCAGGCTCTCCGCTGAGCAGAGAGCCCGATGTGGGACTCGATCCCAGGACTCTGAGATCATGACCTGAGCTGAAGGCAGCGGCTTAACCCACTGAGCCACCCAGGCGCCCCAGATTAATTCTAATTAATAGGTCCGAGGCTGGCCAATTATGGCTGGTTGTGAAACACATCCAGTCCTCCACCTACTTCTGTAAATAAAATCATATTGAACCAGAGCCACCACGATTCATTTAGATATTGTCTATGGCTGCTTTCAGGTAGCGTTGGCAGAGCTGAGTAGTTGTGACAAAGACTGTATGGCCTGTGAAGCTGAAAATATTTACTATGTGACCCTTGACAGAAGGATGCTGACTCCTGTTGCATATGATGTTAAATTACACTTTGAAAGTATGAAAACAAAACAAAAAAAGATTCCTAATAACCCCACCCCAGAAATCCACTCATTTTGAGCTCCAACTAGTCTTTTTTCTACTCACTTTTTATAGAGTTAAGATCATACCATCCCCATGATTTTGTGCATTGATTATTTTTTACATAACAGTACTAATCCCTCTGCACATCATTAGAAACTTGTCCATTATCTTTTAAAAAATTTTTATTTATTTTTTGATTCCAGTGTTCCAGAATTCATTGTTTATGCACCACACCCAGTGCTCCATGCAATACGTGCCCTCCATAATACCCACCACCAGGTTCACCCAACCTCCCACCCCCTGCCCCTCCAAAACCTTCAGATTGTTTTTCAGAGTCCACCATCTCTAATGGTTCATCTCCATGTCCATTATCTTTGATGGCTGTCTATAGTCTGCTGGGTGGTTGTGCTGATGTTTACTCAAGGACTTCTACATATTTGCCAACAAATATGTATGAGATGCCTGCTGAGAGCCCAACATTGCGCTGGCAAAGTGGCCTAGGATCTGGTTTATGTGAGAAACATGCGGTCTGGTCTCCTATACATGGGGGACCCTTAAGAAAGAAAGGGAAAGAAGCCCTTTCCCTTCTCCTCTCTGCCATGGAATTTAAAGGGCAACTGAAAGGCTATGAAACAAATCCATAATAAATGGCTACAGTAAATCATTGCGCCACCGTGGCTAACCCTGGCTAAGCCACTAGGGTATGACTGGGAGGGGCCTTTCCATAAGTGGAGCGTAGTCAGGAAAGCTTCATGACAAGGTAGGATTGACCCGGCTTTCATGGATGTATAGGACATATTAGAAAGCTCTACCCACCATCATGCTTCATTAACTATAGACACTGAGTCAATTTGATTTTAACGATCTCTTCTCTCCGCATTCCCTCCCCACCCCCCAAATCTTTCTGGATCCCATATATCCCAGGTATCATGTTGTTTTGTCTGTTAAGTTCTTTAGTGGTGTAGGATTTTGTTAGAGGAAGTAGGAAGAGGAGGGCATTCCAGGCAGGGGAACAACGTGAGCGGAGGCCAGAGTGCCGCGACGGCCCTCTGCTTGATGAGGGAGAAGTGTGAATTATGTCACTGCTATTTTCCGAGTCTGGCTGCTTGGCTTGTGACGGCAGATGGGAAGTTTCCAAGGAAGGGGACTAAATTTCCTCTCAGTTTAGGCTTCTTGGGTCTCCACCCCAGTTCCCTTATTAGGGTGTTCAGGCTTGTGACAGATTTATGGATGTGCTCTCTTCAGCTAGGGCCTGTCCCCTTTGGGAGAGAAATGCAGGAACATTTGATGCCACTCAGACTGAATTCGGTTCAGCAGACATTCTCATAAGTCTCTGTGCTGGGCTCTGTGGGCTCAAGCTGGCCTTTGCCTGCCAGACAGGCAGCATCTTAGCTGTGGGCCAGGCCACTCAGAAGACGGGGCTATTTTCATCCTGTAAGTTCTGCCAAGCGGGGGGACTCTAACTGTCAGATTGTTGGCTCTGTCCATCCCCAGAACCTAGGACTCCACAGGGCTTGATAATCCTTCCCTGCTTGGTGAAAGACTCCTCCTAGTGCCTGCTCCCATAGCGTCAACTCACCCATTTGGATTTTCGAGAATCAGGAAGATATAAGAACAATGTTGCAGAGCTGCTGAAATTCATGTCAATTCTGGAGGAAACCAGAGTAGAGAAAGAAAAGGGGAGATACTGAGGCAGTCCAGGCTGTCTCCACAGTGACTCTTCAGAGAAGCCCTGACAGAGGGCCTGGGCTGGAGTCCCCCAAGCCTTGGTGGTGCCCACATTTGTCCTGGAGGGAGCTGCTTTGTGCTGAGGTGAACCTGCTCCAAAGAGCTGCCGTGCCAGGGCTGGCAGACCCAGCGGGGGAAGCCATGAGCTGTTCCAGTCTCTCCCCTGCAGCACAGCGCTCAGCTAAAATGGACTTGCCCACTGAAGAGGTGTGTGCCGAGGGCCGTACTGTCCACATGTGACCATTTTCCCTTAACTCTGCACTTGTCACTGCTCCAGGCCACCCCACCCACATGTGTTCCTGATCTCCAGTTGTCAAGACAAACTCTTCCCTGAGAAAGCCCAGCCCTGAGGAGAAGAAGAGAGTGCAGGGGAGGCGGAAGAGATGAGAAAGAAGGTGACCCCCATTTCTGCCACATTCTTCCTTGCCCACCTGCATCTCTGTACCTGCCCAGCCCACACCGCCCTCAGCCCCCCTGCTTCCCCTCTCTCAGGCCCCAGACTGAGTTCTGATCATTAGGAAAGGGAGACTCCTGACTCCTTCCTGACCTGACAGAGGCACATTCCCTTAATGAAGTGGCTCAGGAAGCTAGTCTGGGTCCCTGGTGCTTGGACCTGTGCTGACTTTCTCCAGGGTGCACTGTTCCTCTGGAGGACAGCCTCAGCTGCTGCTCATGGGGAGGAGGCTAGGTCTATGTCGGGGAGGTTGTACCTTGGGCAGGGCCAGGAACAAGGCTCTGTGACTCAACCCAGGTGCTCCTGAGGGTCTCCTCCTGGCACCAAGGCATTCCTATCTGGGAGTCGTTGGCTGCACGGCTCATTTCGGGAAGGCAGCTTTGCTGAGGGGGTATTTCCAGCATGGGGGCTGGCAGGCGGCTCTGTGCACTGCTCAGAAATCCCCACCTCGGGGCAAGGCCTGGGCTTGGAAGGGAGAAGGAATGCAGTCCTCTGGCTGCTCTTTCACAAGCCTGGCTTCCCGTGACACTGAGCCGTCACTGATCCCACAGCAGCCCTGGTGCGCCCAGGGCCGTGCCGGATACTGTCCGCAGAGTGCAAACCCTTCTCTTTCTTGGCTTCCACGTCACATCAGCCCTCTCTCGCCCTGGTTGCTCCTTCTGTCTCCTCTTCTGCAGCTGTTCCTTAGACGCTGAGAATCAGGTGTGGGCAGGGTTTTGTCGTGACCCTCTCCCCGTGTGACCTCTTCTCCCCAGACACCCCATCACACCAGTGCCTTCACTTGTCATCCCCACAGACAGCTCCCAGATCTCCCTCCCTGTCCTGGTTTCTTTCTTTCTTTCTTTTTTTTTTTTCTTGACAAACACACCTGAGGAACTGATCGTCCCCCAACCCCCACCCCGCTTCCGCAAATCCCTCTCCTTCCTCTTGCTTTTCCTCATCTCACCGTCCAGGATGGGCTCTCCCCCACGTGCTCCTGCCCCTCCCTCCACTGCCATCCTCACTCAACGCATCTATCCCCTGTCCTCCCCTCTGTCCTCGCCCTCTGTATCTCTCACAGCAATCCACCTGGTTTCATTCTTCCTCTCATTGCCTCAGAGAAGGAACAGTTCCCTCACCCCATTACGTCCAAGGGACAAGGACTTCAGTGGCTCCCTGCATTCATGCTATCTGCCTTCAGGCCAATTCCCACACTTTAGCTGGTGTAAGCCACCTTCTTCTTCTTCTTCTTCTTTTTAAAAAAGATTTTATTTATTTATTTGGACAGCTCACAAGTAGGCAGAGAGGCAGGCAGAGAGAGAGAGAAGAGGAAGCAGGCTCCCTGCTGAGCAGAGAGCTGGATGCAGGGCTTGATCCCAGGACCCTGGGATTAAGACCTGAGCTGAAGGCAGAGGCTTTACCCCACTGAGCCACCCAGGTGCCTGGTGTGAGCATTCTTAAATGCATACCTGATCTTATTAGTCTCCTGCTTAAAACTCTTCAAGGGCTCCCCAGGGACCACAGGACAAAATCCAAATTCCTTAACAGGGCTAAATAAACTCTTCATACTCTGGCTGGTGTGGACTTTGCCAGAATCTTCTCTAACACCCCCACCCCCGGCCTTTTTCGGCTGGCCCAAATGGTCTCAGTTCCATCAAGTGTCACACTGGTTCACCTGAGGGCTGTTCCCTTTGCATGGGATGTCTGGCTAATTTTGACCTAACCCTGCCGGTGCAGCAGAGATGTCTCTTTCTCTGTAGGGCTGTGCAGATCTGCAGCCCCATGTGTTCCAGAGAACTCTGAACTTCTGTCATCATGGGCAAACCATTGGGAATTGCCTGCTGACGTGCTTTGTCCCCTTTCTCAGTATCGTAAGCGCCTCGAGGAGAGTGACCACAGCTGTTTAATTCACACTTCTCTCCCTGGAGCTTAGACCCGGGCCACGTACTACGTGAGCATACTATACCTATCTGTAGCATGCAAGTGGCAGTGTGTGAGGGAGCATGTCTCACAGGCACGGTGTGCAATGTAGACGGCACTCCCTGGGGTGCAGAGACTTGGACTTGAATGTCTAGATAAATCTGAGAGCCCTTGTTTGTAAGATTAATATGAGACGGCTCTCCGGGGAGGGTTGATGTGGGAAGTACATGCATACAGATGTTCTTTGTACCTAGATCATGACCACTGCCTGGCAGTGTAGGGACCTGCTTGGGTAATGAACTGTGATGTGGGATTGAGTGTTGGAAGCAGCAACCACAGACAGGAATGATGAGTATCATCTTCTCAGCAAAACAAAGGGGTCAGAGGAAAGATCCTTGCAAGTCTGTGGTCAAGGACACCTAGGATAGTTGCTGAGTTTCTCATTCTTCAGGGGGAATAAAAGGGATGGGAGTTGAGGTCGAATGTCGTATGACTTTCAAGACCAGCAGTTCCTGGGAGAATTCCATCCTGCCCTTGGTGTGTGTCAGGCAGAGATAAATCCCCACTGGGGGAGTAGCTGAGGAAGCAAGACACGTGGCTCTGCCCCAGGGCAGTTAGAACCACAGACAGTTTGCTGGGGACCAGGGGCAGCAGCTGCTTTAACCTATGGGCTAAGACGAGGAGCTGGTATTCATAAGCCACTCAGTCTCTAAGAGCCTTTGCTGTCTATTCCCTGTCACGTCATCTGGGAAGGTTTTTTAGGCCAGTGGGTCAAATATGTCATTGGAGGGCAAGGGGGTTCCTCTTAACACCTTTCCTAGTCTTCTTGTCTAGAGCAATTAACTTTATATGTTGATTATTTACAGAGTGAACATGCAATACTGTTCCCTATCAGAGAGGAAGAGTAGGCCTGCATCTATGCATTTCCTTCCTCTGTAGACCCATCCCTGACATGGCACCTTAGCTCTCTCTGTTGTATTGCCGTGAAGATCCACCTTTCATTTCTCTTAGCCTTTTCCTTCATACCAATACTTCTTCTCTATTCCATCTTGTTTCCCATCAAGATGGCAGCCCCCTCCTGTGTCTTGTTGAGCTGATCCTTTTCTGAGTCTCGAGAAGTCTGCCATTGCATTCTCTTGCTTCTAGGAAGTAGGTCTTGAGCAGTCTGCTTGGCTGCTAAGACTTCCCAAAGCCAATTTCAAAGTATCATTCTCGAGCCAAAGAAGTATTGTTGAGTACTGTTTTTGTGGCCAGCACTGTGTTTAAAAACTATGGGGAGGCTGGGAAGATTCTAATCTAATCTCAGCTCTCAGAGTCCATAATTCTAGTTCAGGAGACAAGGTGTAAATACAAAAAACAAATGGAAAAATAATAAAAGTTAAAATTGGAGTCTAATAGGAACCAGGGAACTCCTATTTGTCATGGATGTTATTTCCAGATGGTGCCACGAGATTGCTCTCCAGCCTCGGTCCGGTTTTCCTGTTGGTTTTAGATTGCTGTTGTATTCTGTGTCTGAAGGATCCAGTGGAGTGAAGAGACGCTTTTCTGGGTTGAGTTCACACTATCATTGCCTTTGTTTGCAATTGCAGTTAATCTCCCTATTTATCTCTTCTTTTGTTATTTAATGGAAGTCTGTGACAGAGGGACTCAGTTTGTATCAAAGACCTGCCACAGAAGAAGGTTAGCTGTGTGGTGCCTGGGCACTGGTCTTTGCCAACCATGGGGTCTCCAGCCTCTCTTCATATTACTATGTACTACAAGGATGAGTCTTTCCTGAAAAATGTGATTTTGAGTTGTAGTTGTCTTCCACTGAAAAAATCCAGCTTAAGAATTGGCTCACATGCTCTAGTTCAGCAAAGGGTAAACACCCCATTAATGTGCCAGTGTCTTGTTTTTCTTGTCACAGACAGGCAGCATGAACTCCCCCAGACTGGGGACTAGGGCTAGGAGATCCTAGAAATTGCCTGGGAGGACAGCAAAGGGTCCAGGTAAGATGGGGAAGAAAATCTTGCCATCCAGTAACATGGGTGTGTACATGTGAGCCACGGATGGACCCCTCCTGCAGCTCCAAGTCAATCCTTGCACTCTGGGGGAACTGAGCGATCGCAAGGGATCCAGGGCCACCAATGGTTCCTTCATTTGGGCTTAGAAGCCCCTTGCCATGGTCTAAAGAGGCTGAGCTGCCCCCAGGCTCTTGTGTGGGTGCAATGAGTCCCTTTGCCAACACAATGTCCCAACATTGGAAACCTGGATGGTAGAGTGATGTGATGTGAAAAGTTGGGAATGAATGGCAGGCCAGAGGATGGGGTCTCGTTGCTGGGGGCTAGCAGAGAGTGAGACTTTCTCTGAGGAAGTCTCCTGGGAGCAGAGTGAGGAAATGCATTTAGCACCATCCTGACTAAAATCTTGGGGAGAATGTCTGCATTCCTAGGACCGGCCAGCCCTTCCGCAGATGGGGTGCATGGTGCTTCCCATCACCAGGGAGACCAGCAACAGATGCTTGGAGGGGATAAGGGTTATGGAAGACTGCTTCCTGAGGTAAGGGCGGTGTGGAAGTTGCACCTGTGAAACCTGTTGGCACCTGTGGGACCCTATTCTGATGTCTGCGGTAAGAGCGGGGTTTTAGCTATTTCTTTTCACAGAAAAACATTTTCTTTTAGTCTTCTGCCTCAAGCAGCTATGAGCATGTAATACTTAGTAACTGAATACTCTCCACGAATGCAAACAAAAGCTCCAATCCTGAGAAGGGAGTAGACCCTGGGTTACACCCCTTCGGTACCAAATATTCATTTAATGATTGTTATTACAATAACATTAAACAGATGTAGACATTTTTTAAAAATGTGGGCTTGGTCTTCCTGACGTTTCATTTGATTTAAAAAGACTGATTAGCTGCTGGGAAAAACCCTTTCAAAGCTTTGTGTGAGTTTCATTAATTCCTTTGCTCTATGGCCACAAGCAAGATGGGACCACCAGTGTTACCAGCTCATCCTATCTGATTGGATATGTTTCAGCCCAAAAGCACATTTGTCACAGGGTTGTCAGAACCTTACTAGAGTTAAGTGAGCTCTGTATTGAGAGGCTTTCAAAGACCACATCTTCAGCCCTGCCATCCCAACCCACTCTCCCGCTGGAAACAGACCTGAACTCTAGTATAAACCAGAACCAGGAAACATACCAATTCCAGAATAATTCCTGGGGTGCCTGGGTGGCTCAGTCAGTTAAGCATCTGTCTTTGGCTCAGGTCATGATTCCGGGGTCCCAGAATCGAGCCCCAGGTCAGGCTCCCTGCTCAGTGGGGAGTCTACATTTCTCCTCTCCCTCTGCCCCCGTCCCCTGCTCATATTCTCTCTCTCTCTCTCTCTCAAATAAATAAACTCTTAAAAAATAGAATTCTTTTTAAGCTTGTGTTTCTTAAACTCAAGTGTACAAAAGAATCCCTTGGGAACTGGTTTTGTCTGTAGAGTTTGGGGATCTTGCCTCAGAAGTTCTGGAGCTCCAGGACTCTGGACACTGTTCAGCTGGTGGTTTTCAAACCTGCTTTCATGTTGAAATCTTTAGACAAATGGATGCTTAGCTCCTACCTAATTAAATTAGAGTATCTGAGGGATGAGGCCCAGTGTTGGGAACTTTTACAAGCTATGTGGGTCATTTTCCTATAAAGTCAGATTTGTCAGGCACTGATGTAAGCTCTGAAGCCCCAGGGAAGGACAAGGCTGAGGGCCCCATATTGGATGAGGCAGCTAGTGTGACATGCTCATCTTCAGACAGACAGGTGTTCTGCTCCAACACATCCAACTGACGACCCCAGAAAATCATAGCTTACTGTGGATATGTGTTAGAAGGTTTGTGAAACCCCAGGGTTCATTTGCTAAAAGTTGTGTGGGTGAGCATATAGCCATTTTTCCAGAGGGAGTGTCCTCAGCTTTCACTAGAGGTACTTTATTTTCTCCCCCAGCCCTTGTTTTATTCATTTATTCATTCCCGCCACCCCGTCCTGCTCTCATTCTGCTCCCTCACACATGTAACCATTCTTATGGTTAAAGCATGTGACAGTCTATCTTTACCTTTGCCTCTTCTGTTTGTTTTGGGTGTGTCTATTTATTATCTCCATGAATTGTGCATTCTTAGTGCTGTCTGTGCTGGTGTGTGTATATTCATCCATTGCTCCTGACTTCATGGGCAGCTTCCCCGAGATTTTATCTCATTGCTTCCCCAGGGATGGACACCCAGGCTTCGGGCTCTCCTCAGCCACAAACTGAGCTGCTGAGAACATCCTCACGTATGTCCCTTTCAGAGCCCACAGGAGAGCTTCCGGGGAGACAGACCGGGAAGCAGAAGCACTGGGCCGTGGGGGCCGCATGTACTTGCATGGACTAAGGGGGCTGCACAGCACTCTGGAAGGCTGCTCCTGGCTACACCCCTCCCACCATTGCTGGATTCCTAAAGTGATCTGAGACCCCCCCATTCACAAGGCACCAAAGTGAGAAAGCCAGTGGTTAACCATCAAGCTGGGCCCTCCGTACTGCTTGCGCTTTTCTTTTTTCAGCTCTACCTTCTTTCCTGTTCCCTATGACATCTGTATGAAACCTCTGCCACCACATCTGCCACTACCCTCACGACTCTTATTCCACTTCAACTTCCACAGAGAAAATAGAGGCCATCTTTAACTCCCTCCCTTCACTTCCAAAGGCATCAACAGCAGCCCTGTCTTGCCTCGTTTTTCTCTCCAGGCTCACCTCACTGGGATCTTTGAGGCCTTCCCTCCCCAGACCTTCTCCCTGAGGCCTTGCTGCATCAGTCCTTCTCCTTCTGTCCGTCTGTCTGTCTCTCTCTCCACAGGCTTGCTTCTGTGGCCTGCAATGTTCACCACTTCTCTCCCGTTCTGAAACAAACCTCTCTTCTCCTTAGGCCTCCCTTTTCCCTCCTTCGAATGTTTGTCGTCTATCACAGACTATTTTTTATTTTTTTAAGATTTTATTTGTTTATTTGACAGAGAGAGATCACAAGTAGACAGAGAGGCAGGCAGAGAGAGAGAGGGAAGCAGGCTCCCTGCTGAGCAGAGAGCCCGATGCGGGACTCGATCCCAGGACCCTGAGATCATGACCTGAGCCGAAGGCAGCGAGCGGCTTAACCCACTGAGCCACCCAGGCGCCCTATCACAGACTTTCTGAACACATGTTCACGTGTGCTCCATTTGCTCAGCTCCTTTTCACGTGCTCCCTCAGTCCCAGCCCTCCGACCCATGGTCCATGGTCGCCTGTTTGCTTGGTGCACTGGGTCCAGCCTCCCCGGCTTCTTTCTTTCTGGTGTTGGACACCACTCACAGCATGCTTCTTGGAGCCACTCCCCTCTTGGTTTTCAGTTCAACATGTTCTCCTGGGTCTCCTTTGCTTCTCTCTCTGTTTCTCAGCCTCCCTCTGCTCCTTAGAACTCCCTGGATCTCCCTCGCTTCTCTCTCAGCCTCCCTCACAGCCTCCTCTCCCTCCCTGTCCTTTAGAGCTTTTCCCATTTCTACCCTCTAGACCCCTGCATCTCTACCTGTTTTCCTGAGCTTGGCCACTCCTTAGACTTCCTTAAAGCATTGATAAGCATATGACTCCCAAACCTGGATCTCATTTTAATTCAATGCATTGGTTTTGAACATTTTCAAATGTTTGTGTGCTAAGATCCAGAATCACGTGTGACTCAGTTTAAGAGTTCACAGGCTAGGACATTCTCTTCTGAACTCTGGACCCAGGCATCTGGCCGTCTTTCTGTCTGCCACAGTCTGCAGCTATGCATCTAAACTGCGTATGAGCTGAAACGAATTATGTACCCTGAAGTTTTTTCTAAAGGTTCCAGAGGCCAAATTGACAGTATGTCAGCAGACGCTGCTGCCCGCTCTGCTTCCGGCTGGAGAACGCACCAGAGGCCTCTGGGTCACAGGCTGTGCACACGTTTACTCCCTTTGAGTAGGAAGCACAGGGCTGCAGCAGCTGGAGGGTCCAGAGTTCTGAGATGATAATTCGGTCTACAGACTTTTTTTCTTTTGCCTTTGGAGCAGTATGACATGGACAAAGTCACAGGCAGATAGGAATTAGTGTAACAGGGGAGAACTGGAGACAAAGTTGGTGCTATCAGTGTCAGATCCCGCCCTGATGTTGCATACCCCAGTGGTACAGGGATGAGGAGGTTCCCATGTAGGAAAAGTCCTGCCGGGCTGGACACAGTTCACTGTGAAGCTAAATACACGTCAGGCCCTTCTTTTAGAAGTTAGGTTAAGCAAGTTAGGGACAATGGAATACCAAGTTTCTTTGAGACTGGCCCGGCTAAGCTTCGGGGGACCAGTGGCCCTGTGAGCCAGCCTTACCTCTGCTTCAAAATCTGCTTGTTATCTTCGATGGTAATGCTGTCAGCGTGGTCCCTCTTGAAGATTTCAAAAGCCTCTTGTCGTCCTAAGGACATTTCTTCTCTCATCCCTGTTTGGAGACACGGGGAAATGGCCTCAGTCATGAAATCAGGATCCCATTAATTTCACTGTCATTTTAGGTGGACCACAAAGCCAGCCCTGGCTCCAAGAGGCTCACAGCAGAGAGGCTCCTGACCAGACAGGTGGCCCTGGCCTCTTCCAGCTGGCCACCGACCCAGCAAGGAGGCCCTTCCAGCGACAACCTGCACCCTGCAGGGCTGTGCCTGTGCAGGCATGTGAACTTGTGGGGGGTGGAGTTTGGAATGTTTGGTCGGAGGAAATGAGAACCAGAGTGCCAGGCCCTGGATTGCCGAGAACATCTGCAAATGCACTTTCTGCCATCATTCGGTACCACGGCTCTCCCCATTTTCCTGCTATGCCCTGTTTTGGTTTTCTGTTCAATTTCATGCTGGATTTCCAGGCATTTAGTTAAAAGTGGTACAGTCCAGACTGAAAGATACAGAATCTAGAAAATTCTACTCTTAGTCTCCATATAACGACTCATCCTTGTCTCCTGTGTCTAGAGAGGGGCCTTGGTGCTTACTCTGAGGATAGGTTTTCCATCGAAAGATCCATGAGCAGGTTGTGATGGAAGCTCCTAGGCCATGTCTAACTCCAACATTCTGGGTTGCTATCCTTGCTACTGGGCCCTGCTCAGGGGCCAAATTCTGAAATCCAGAGTCAGGACAGCTAGGGATGATGTAGTGAACAGGTGGCATTTCTGCACCGTAGACCTCTTTCTCCCAGCCTCCCAGAGGAAGGGTCAATGCTGGTGCATGCCTGGGATCCCTAAGTGACAACTGAATACATAGCTGGATTTTGGATGAGTCTATAGACTTTTTTTTTTTTTTTTTTTTTATGCCTCTTTTAAGTTTTGGTTCCTTTTCCCCATGTTTTCATCCAGTTAATTCTACTTATCTTTGAAGCCCTGGCTGAGTGTTACCAACCCCGAAAAGCTTTCCCTGAGGCCCAGGCAGCACGAATCCTCCCTCTATTATGTACCTATCAATGCATCTGTAACACGTACAGCCCACTGTCACTTCACATGACAATCCTTTCTGGTGACAGGCATGTTTCTAGGAGGTAGAGATTACATCTTTGTGAATCCCTAGTGTCTTGTTCAATGTCTAGCATTTAGAAGGTGCTCAACAGATGTGTGTTAAATGAATCAGGTCAGGAATGAACCAGGAGTGAAAATGAGCCTTGCTCTAATTGCCACATGAACATGATCCAGGGTGAGAGGGGTTTGCTGTGAGGCCCCAGGTTCCGGAGACCCATACATATGGGCCACGTACCACATCTCCTCCTGCCTGGAAAAAACCCGTGGAGTCTCATCACCAGGCCTCGGGGTAAGGAACCGGACCAGCCCATCTGACACCAATTTAATGATTACTGTTGATAAAAATAGCACCATGAAGAATGTCTAAATGGTGAGGCACACAAGACGCCCCACCCTTTTCCAATCAGAAGCAAATGGGCACGTCTTGGCTTTGTCTCCACATCTGCCCTGCACACTCCAGAACCGGGTCAGCCTGGGAACGGGTTTGGGGGGGACTCGGAAAGATGAGCTCTACTGTACAAGACGCATTAACCAAGGGGCACTTTTCATCCAGCAAAGCCCACAGGGAGCCGAGGGACTCAAGCCATACCTCTCCCTGCCCCTGATCTGTGCCTAGTTCTGACAATGTGTGCTTTTCACTGCTAATGAAACAGCAACGGGGGGTAGAGGGAGCAAATCTCTCTGGAATGGAGTGGGGGTTGAGGAGAGCGCCAGGGAGACCACAGGAGAGCCTGCCTGGGGGATCCCCCAAATTGCTTCCCACAGAGGAGGTGATGAGAAGGCAACAGCAGGGGTGAGGGGCGGGGAGAGGGTTGTTCGAAAAGCTGCAGTGAAGGAGATGGGTTCATGGCCTTTTCTTTCCCAGGCTCTGCTTTCTTTCAGAGCTGAGAGTCCAAAATCGACAGCTGGGAGGAGTGGCCATGCCGAGATTTCTCAGCGCCCATGGCACTGTTATAGCAGCCGGTCCTGGAAGAACTTAGAACCAACTGAAAAGCCTGTTGCATCTTCCTTGAAGTGCAGAGGGGGCCTGGGTAGTAGGAACAGAAAGGACGTGGGGTGAACAGGAGAGAGAAGCTCAGAAAGGTAATTTGCTCTCACTTTCCAGAGGATCTTGAAAGTCTTGCTAAAAAATGTGGGGCCAGCGCCGTATCACAGTATGTGGGTGCCACCAATTTTCCAAGACTTAAAAGTCAGTGAAGTACATGTTACGAGAAAGAAAGTTACACTGGAAGCACTTCATACTTTTGATTTAAGAGGTCCTTGGGGTCCTGCAGTACTTTGGGCTTATTGTCAGGAACATGGGATCAGCTTTCCTCCAGTGACGATGGAGTATTCTGGAATTGGAGTTCTCTGATGGTGGTGAGCTCAGGTGAGTGGTCGTTAATGTGAGGGCTCTAATTCTGGCAGCTTGTGTTCCCCATGTCTGCTCAGGGAGGCCAAGGAGTGGTGGCTGTGATGCCCAGCTTCTGAAGGCAGAGAGGCAATGTAGGGCCTGGAAGCCTACTAAACAGTTGTTTTCCCCTCTCAGGATTTAGAAAACAGCTTTCTTATATGGCAAGCTCTGGCCTCCAAGTACACAATGTCCCCATTAGAAGGAGTAAGAGCAGTTGGAGCACTAGAGTGACTAAAAGCTTATGAGATAATCATCTATTTATTTATTCTCTCCACCAATATTTATTTCTCCTAGGCACTGCGGTTGGCATGTGGCCGAGCTATAAACTTGAACAAGAAGATTAAAGCTTTGATCCTTGCCCTTCAAGAATTGAAAGTCTAGTGAAGGAGAAAGAAACGTGAGTAGTTACCACAAAAGCTGCTATTTGCTGTAAGGCAGGCATGTGTCCAGCGCCAGGAAATAAAGAGGAGGAAGGTCAGCCCTGTCGGGGAGACTGGGGAGGATTCCGAGGGACAAGCAGCATTTGCCAGGTAGAGCAGGAGTGGAAGAAGATCCCTGACGAAGGGGGAAGAGGAGGATGGAGCAAAAGGGCAACTTGATTCAAATGCACGGTTCTGCCACAGAACAGGAATGGTCTTTGGGGAGAATAAAATGAATTTCTTACGTACTTTACACTAGTCACTGTGTTAAGTGTTTCCTTACCTATTGTATCAGTTAAACTTCTCCATGATCCCAGGTCAGATACCATTTTACAGAGGAAGGAACTGAAGCTCAGTTAAAGAAATGTTATAAAGTGGTCAAAACAGCCCGGCGTTTTAGAGGAAGTCAGTTCTGCTCTCAGATCCACTTCTCCAGGGAGTCTGACTGAGAGAGGAGGCAAGTGGTAGGCCTCAAAGTGCCTTGCTAGGGGCGGATCTGCCCATGCCCATGGGATTTCACTCTCATTACTGTCTATCTTGTCCAAAACCCTGAATGTTCTTTACAGTATCACAGAAAAAAACAGAAGCACAAATTTTGTTTTACTGTTTCTATTATTATTTCTAGACTGTGTGCACTCCATGGGGCAGTGATTTTTGTGAGTTTTGTTTGCTGCAGTATTTCTAGCACCTGGATGGTACCTGGCATGTAGGAGGAGCTCAAATTCTTTGGAATGAATAAATGAATGTCTTATGTGCTTAATGTTCTTCCTTCTAGCACAGCATACTGTAACATGACAGGGTAAGCGCTCCCACGGCTCTTCCTCCCTCAGCCACCACACCCCTGGGTGGGTGCATCTCCTGTATAGTGTGATTTTAGAAATTCACACACACACAGATGCACACACCACACACACACATGAAAATCAACACCATCTTTTCCCACTACATGTTATTATGCTTCATAGCCCGCCCTTAGAGATTCCAGCTCCAAGAAGCTTTTATAAAAATGCAAATACTCTTGAAGGCATCCTTGTCTTGGAGCTAGCAAAGACAAACTCCACAATCTGTTGACAATTAGTTAACAGGTTCTGCAAAGACAAGACATAAGATGGTGTCTCAGGCTGGTGCCAAAATGGGGGAAAATCTGAGCCTGAAAGGGAAGGCACAATGGCAAAGACCAATTGTGCCTTCTCCCCAACTTTGTTTAGTCTGTTAGACTCAGCTGCGCATCAAAGCGGAGGACCTTAGGAGTTCCTGCTTGCCCTGACCATTTCTAGTTCGTGGTTGTTTCCTTTTAGTGAATTTCAGTCGTAGGTCACAGTGTCGAATCCCAGAAAGCATGGATGACTCAGAGGAGCCTGCTGGCTTGCTGAAGCACAGGACAGTTTAAGACCCAGAGGAGAGCACATAAAATATTACAGGCCAGGATAAAATTTCAAACGAAACAAAGCAAAAACCAAAAGACAAACAAACGAACCAAAAACCCTAAAGAAGGAGAGGAGTTTCTCCATCTCAGTCCCCAAAACGCGACATTGCAATTCTAGGTTGTGAGCTAGATGGAAAATGCTTCCAAATCCTAAAGACGTAGCCTCTTCTGGATTTTGATAATTCTTATGAACAGCACTTTGGTAGAAATGGGAGACAACAAGGCACTCACAAAATCAGCCTTGACATGTAGCTTCTGATACTGTTAGGCATACAAAATTCTTCGGTTCTTGTCCCTCACCCATTTCTAAAATGCGCGCGCTCTCTCTCTTTTGCCATCCTGAAATTTTGCCCTTTGTTTTGCTGGAGAATATGCATCAGTCCTGTTAGAAGCTCTCCCCACCCCCAAGACAGGATCCCATGGAAACCAAATGGAAAGGAAAAACATCGGAAGTGGAGAGTTTATGCTCCTGCCTTTGGGCCTGCTGTCTGATTTCCTTTAGTCTGGAGCACAAGGGCCAGAGCTCATTTTCCTGGCTGCCCCAAACAACCTACTGCTGCTTAAGCTATTGCTTAAAAATTGACAAAGGTAAAATGATGGAGAGTTGTGTTATTCATGCTGAAAAATGGATTTCCTGGTCAGAGCCAAAAATCTGTTTTCCTTGGGAATGACGTCCATTCATGTGGTGCCTCAGTTCCCTCTGACTGAAGAAGGAAGGGGAGAAAAGAACACCCACAGGGAACGAAGAAAAGTGAGCCATGGGGTGGGATTCTGACAGGAATGGGGGCGTGGATCACACTGGTGGGGACTAAACGCAAGAGAAGGCTCAGAGCTGGGTAGGAGGCATTCAAGGCTGAGACAGGGAGGAAACTGGATGTGGGGCATGATTACATGACTTATGGCTTGGTAGCAGAAGTTTTTGAAACCACAGGTGAGGGAGTGGCTTTGATATAGTGACATGAAGAATTCCTACAATATATAGGACATGGAAGTGCAAACAGAAATGAGAAGCAACGGGCAGAGATAGAGTATGGTTTTGTACAGTATGTGATACAAAATTCTCTAGGCACTGAAATTTCTCAGCAAATGTTGACTTAGGTAAAATATACAAAAGTATCCTCCTAGGACACCTGGGTGGCTTAGTGCGTTGGGGCCTCTCCCTTCGGCTCGGGTCATGATCTGAGGGTCCTGGGATCAAGCTCTGCATCGGGCTCTCTGCTCTGAGGGGAGCCTGCCTCCTCCTCTCTCTCTCTGCCTGCCTCTCTGACTACTTGTCTGTCAAATAAATAAATACTATCTTAAAAATAAGTATCCTCCTATAAATAATTTTAAGAGAATTCCATCCTTTGGTGTATAGAGAAGTTAGAATGAATGGATCAGTAGGAGGGAGAGGAAGGAGGAATTTAAATGAGAGGAAGGGATAAATCTATCAAAGCAGCATGAAACATAAAACGTCAGGAGGGAAATGAAGGAAAGCTCAGTGGTCCAGCACTCTTGGGAACGGTGTCTGGAATAAAGATGTCCCAAGAGCCATCGAATGGAAATGATGGCTACAGCCAGAAACTCTGCGGCGAAGGACAAGTCAGCAGCTTCTAGCATGGAAAGCAAAGTGTCCACTGCTGCTGGACTGAAAACACGCATGAGATGGGGAGGTGCTAAAAGATCTTATAAAGAGAAATGGCCCATTTTCCAGAAAGATTCAGAGGGACATTTGAGACATTTTACCTTCCTCCCCTCATTGTGGGGCAGATGCTGCGTTTAGGAAGGAGGAGGTTTCTGGAAGTTACGTGAAAGACCTGCATGGTGCATAGGTAGGCACTGCCTTCCCATGTTCCTTCCTCACACTCACGGAAGGCATTTTCAGGCAGCCTAAGTCACTTGTCTCCTTTCACGCATGGCTCCCAGATTACCATGCAATCAAATGACAACTGTTATTAACTTTTCTCATTTCTATTTTTCTGGGGAAAAATAACAGCCCAGTTCTACCACCTCTGGGGCTGACATGCAGGGGTTTTTCCCCAGGGAGCAGCATCATGGCCCAAGTACTGGAGTCACTGAGAGGGGCTGTCTGGGAGCATATGCCAAGGAGCCCTCTGTCCATGTTTCCCTGCCACCAGAGCGGTGGAGGCCACCATAGGAAGCAGTGTCATGTGCCATGGGTCTGTTTACTTTAAGGACCAGCTCAGCTACAATTTGAGGGGGCGCTGGGCGGGTGCAGCAGGGTATGGAATCTGAGGACGAGGGGAAGACAAAACCACTTAGCCACGGCCAAAGTGACTGCAGATGTGAAGACCAAGAGTAGATCTTTTGGGGTGACCAAGGAAGCTTGCCCAACCTACTTCCTGCTTTTCAGTGACACTTCTGGAATGAGTTGGTGCCCTAGGCCTTGGGGTTAAAGGCCTATGTTCAAACCAGAAGATACCACCTGGGCTGAAGTCCTCAGATTAGGACTGGTCTTGGAGTTTCCTAAACTGCCACATGAAAGCCATCAAAGGAGAACCTTTAATTTGTAGATTCTTAGGGCTGGCTTGGACCAGACTGAAGCATGGTAAGCTTGGCAGGGGCTCGAGGGAGTGGAGTAAAGGGAAAATCTGAAGTGGAAAGCCACGGAAACCTTAGGAGACCCACCCAGTAGTGGCACCACATCTAAATAAATCAAATGGGCTCCTGGTTCCTGGTGCCAGAGATCACACATACCACCAGCAAGCCTTGTAGGCCCAGCAGCGCAGACCATGTGGGCTGGGTGGACTTAAGGGGCAGTGTTCGAAGCTGGTTGTGTTTTTCTTTCGTCTTGGTAACCATGTCTGATTCACCCTCCTGCTGCAGCTGCATGCTGGATGTTAGTCTGAGAGGGTGCTGAAAGGCCTAGTGTGCCAACTGAGTGGACAGACTTGGAGCACCTAGAAGAATGGCAGCTGCTTGAGGGCAGTGGCTCATTTCCAACAGTCACATTAAGTCTGTGGTCCTGAAGGTCATCTGCCGAAGACCTTGCATTTCCTAACCCGGCCTCTCTGGGGTTTTTCTTCTGTGAGCGTTCTTATTCAGGACAAAGTGCCCATGTGGGTTGCTTAGAAAAACCCATGGACAGACACAGGCATGGAGCTTGGAGAAGAGCCTGGGTCATGTTGGCATTTCTGCGTTTTGGAGTTAACTCAGGAATCTGGAGGCCAGCAACATTTCCATTAAATAAGACAGCATGGCGTGGCTCCTGCTGCCAGGCGAAACTAGATCTATGGAGTCTTTTCCATCGATTTCAGTCAGCCTTGGTGTCCAATTCCATGCCCAATATTTGGACCAACACTGGAAATGTGGGTGGAAGGACATGTGGGCTCAAGCCCTTTATGGGCTAAAGGGCAGTTGATGGAGTGGCCCACTGAATTGAAAGGCAGCATTTCTCTTCAGCTAATAAGTGGCTCCAAATGCTGCAGAATCTGAAAAACACAGGATTCCCTGAGTTTGAAATGTCCTGACCATTTCCAAAGGCCATGGTCAACAGGGTTCTGTTGGCTGGCTTCTATGTCATCCTGTGCTTTGGGGGAAGTGGTTAGAGCATTGCTCACATGCCCTATTGTCTGACAAATGAAGGCAGATTTCTATCTACTCCTGAATTAGGAATGAATTCCACTGTACTCTCAAATTTATTCTGCTACATTCTTAAAAGAGAATTTAAAAAAATACATTCTAGACTAGTAGCCTGTTCCCTGAAATGCATGTAGATTTAAATAAAATTCTGTTTCTCTGGCTTGGAAGTAAGCAAAAGGTAAAATGGAGTTTGGGGACACTGGTATTCATTTTTGGGGGGCAAAAAACAAGGAAGGAGGAAATTACTTGTTGTGTGTCTTCTATGTGGCAGGCACTCTTTCATGCTTCACAAATAAGAAATCACAGATATTTACTAATCTCACAAGTCTATTGGTGGTGATGGGGGGGGATCTAATGCTTATTGAGAACTTTGCATGTGCTAGAGGCATTACGTATGTTGTCTCATTTAATTCTCACAGTGACCCTATCAACTAGGTAGTATTGGGTCCATTCTACAGGTAGGGGAATTGAGGTTGAAAGAGGTTAAAATGACCCCAAGACAACAGTTAGCAAAATGGCAATGCCATAACTTTATCTCAGCTTTGTCTCACTCTGGAACCCTTTTTCTGCATGCCGTGTTAGAAGAAAATCACTCGCCTAGTAGAAATGACCTCACGAATACCAGCAAACCACTGAGGTCAGACCTAAGGGGTCAGGAGGTCATGAGAAAAAGACCATGTTGGGAGGGTTGTGTGTTGGGTTGTGCACTGAAAACCATGAATGCACATGGCAGCTCGGGAGAGCTGGAAATGTTCATGAATGAGAAGCTTGGGCAGGCACCAGATGGCCAAGAAGAGCTGCTCCACCTGGAGCCCCAGGGCCTGGGTGAGGATCGGAGGGAAAGGGAGGGTTGTAGGGGAGGCTTAGGTCTCTGCCATAAGGACTTTATTAGTTAACCAACTAGGTCGGACCCATGTAAGTATCTTTCCCTAATCTATATGGAGCTTCAGTTCTGAAGAGTCTCCATAGTCAAAGAGTTTATGCACTTAAAATGATGGTGTTGGACCAAAGCAGGGGGATACTATAGAGAGAAGGGGTAGGGTCCAGGTTCTGAGAGTGTGGACTTTGGCAGAGAGTAATTTCCTGTCCCCAAATGAGCAACAGCCATGAGAAAGAGATGAAAAGGATCCAAGGGGTCATCATTTTCCCTTTGGCCCCTCTTTATCCTGACTGCTTTTCCTCTAGAAAGAATTTCATTGTTTAAATGTAACATTTGTTTATTCACTGAGACAGTGAGACAACTGGTGAAGTAGACCATCTGTCAGTAGTACTGAGTATCTGCTCTATTGACAGTCCTCTTCTATGGTTAATGGTACAGATAAATAGAAGAAATCTTGTCCTTGACATTGTGATAGAAAGCACTGGGGGTGTAGGAAGGTCAAAGCTTACATTAGAAAGCTGGCAAACACTCATAGACAATGCATTGGTGGTAGTATGGAGCAAGTGGTGTAGATGATCACAAGAAAGTGAAAAAAGGACCGTGGTCAGATTGCAGAAGACTTTTCAATAAATGTGCCACCCAAGGCAGGGATTAGGGAAACTGAGGAGCAGGAGCTGGAGGAATGGAGGCCAGTGTCACTCCTTGCATAGGAACACAGAGAGGCAAGGTCATAGGGGCGGAGAGGGGCCCACCATGTTCAGGGACAGGCACAGAGATCGACTAAAAGCACCTTGGGTTTCATTTTTTTTTTTTTAAGATTTTATTTATTTATTCAATTGAGAGCGCAAGCAGGAGGAGCAGCAGAGGGAGGGGGAGAAGCAGATTCCCTGCTCGTGGGCTCGATCCAAGGACCCCAGCACCATCACCTGAATCGAAGGCAGACATTTAACTGAATGAGCCATACAGGCAGCCTGAGAATGACCTTGGGGTTTCCTCTGACTGTGGGGGGAAGTGGGGCCCAGTGACCTCTAGGTCCAGACACCACACCCTTAATGAGTTCCCTGCATTCCCAGGACATTCCCAGGAGAGGCACACTGGAGTTTTCCACAGGCTTGTCAAGCTACTCTCCTCCCTCAGATGATGGATGAATACCTGCTTTAGAGTGTAACTCTGGGCTACTCTTCTGCTCTTGTGCAGTGGTTGGGAAAAGGTGATAGAATTTCAAGTAGACAGACATGGGTTTGAGCACTGGTTTAACTCACTAGCTGTATGACCTAGGATCTGCCATTTAAATTGCTGTAAGTCTCAAGCTCCTTGTCTATCAAATGAAGCTAATAAAAACTTCTGTCTCTTAATGTTACTGTGAAGTGTTAATGAAAGATGGTGGCATTTGGAGCATCTCTCCATTTTGGAACCGGTGAATACCTTTGCCATGAACTATCTGCATGACTACCATATCTGCCCACCTTCTTCACCCCTCAGGCTCTGAGTCTCCAAAGGCACGTGATTTTTCCTTATGCGTTTGTAGCCCCAGCTCCAGCTCGGTGCCTGGAATACTGCAGATACTCCAAACAAGGTTTATCAAATGAATGATCAATGATGAGATACATCTAGTGAACTTGTTTTTCTTAAAAACATTATTTGTTAAACTGTACATGCATCTCTAGGCAGTCTTCTAGGTATCTATTTTACAGTAATAGAACTGAATACAGCAGCTATGAATCATTTATTTGAAAGTCTGACAGAATAAATGAATAAATATGGGCTCCACTACAAAAAGTGAATTGTAAAAATGAGTTATTATTATCATAAGTAATAATGAGTCATCTAAAAACCTACCCACAGCAAGCTGTTTAGAATGCAAGAACAACTTAAAAACAGTAGGAACGTTCTGGAGGTAGTTGCTAGTTATGAGTTAGCAATGGAGAAGAGAGAGTGGTTTAAACGGTCAGGCAGGCTTCACTGCTTCTGTGTTCTCTGGTTCCTGACCACCCCAGCCAGGCTCATTCCACAGTAACAATCTGTTTTCACTGGGGAGAGAAGCACAACAGGACAGGGGCTTCCTCATCAGTCCTGCCTGGTGAACTCACAGCAAACCAGGCTTTCCTTCTGGTGACAATGGATTAAGCATCTATCATCAAAGGCCAACCCCTCTACCTGAGCTGTGGTTCTCAAACTCCCCTGGCCTTCTTCCCTTATCCCTTCTCTCTTGCCTGAGCAACTGCCCCCCTCTTCTTTGGATTATTTCCACACCTCAAAACCATATTTTAAAATCCATGTTGAATGGGATATAGTTAGATGTAGCTATCTCTGAATTTGTAGGTATAAAATAGAAGGCTAAAATATTCAGTGTTCATTGGTCTTGGTTTCATTAGTGAAATAGGAGCCAAGTTCATCTATTTATAGAGGGATCACAGAGTAAGAGATTCAAGGGCATTTAGATTCCCAGAGGAAGGAAAAAATACTGTTTAACAATATCCACCTCTCCCCATTAACCTTCCAGTTATCTATCTATTTCTCTGGTCACTTTTCATTAAAAAAAAAAAAAAAGCCTCTTCAGGGTTATCTGTATTTACCATCTCTATTCCCTCATTTCCTATTGTCTCCTCAATCCAGTCTAAGGGAATTTCATTCCTTCCATTCTACTGAGAGTATCCCTTTAACATCCTTAGTGATCTAAGCATACCTAAAACCAGTGGTGAGTTTTCTGTTCTCATTTTAGTTGACCTCTCAGCAAATGGTAGAGAAATAAAGTCTCCAACCATTAGACATGCCAGCACCCAGTCCCTAAGTGCCCTGTGGGTTGGGAAGGTGCACATGACTGCTTCTGGACAGTGCGTTGTGAGTGGCTGTGATATGCGTCACCCTGTGGCTGAAGCACGGAAGACTCGCTGTGCCATTTTCCATGTTCTCTCTTATCTCACTTTGGTGATCCGTGTCATCCCAGATATGGAGTCTATATCAGCCCGGGGTCCCTGATACTTATGGAGAACTTCCACCTTTTCTGACCCACAGCATTCATACAGTGTGAATGAGAAATAAATGTTGTGATCAGCTACTGAGAATTAGCGCTAATTTATTACCAGAGGATAACCTAGTAAATCCTGACCAATACACACCACCATTCTACATGGTTGACTCCTCCCTTCTGCCTGAAGCACTTCCTTCATTGGCCTTCTGTGAAATCACTCCCTCCTTATTTTTCTTCCATCTTCCTGGCTTCTTCCAACCTCCAGATGTTGGAGTGCGGTAGGGCTCAGTCCTGGGTACTCTTGTCTTTCAACAGGTGATTTCATTTAGTCTCATGGCTTTAAAAGGTATTATACACCAACGGCTCCAAAATTTATATCTTAAGCTCTGACCTCTCCATTGAGGGCCATATTGGGACATTTAACAGCCCACTTGAAATCTCTACTTTAATGTCTAATTGGCATCTCAAACTTAACATGTTCCAAACAGAACCCTTAATTTCATGCTCCATTCCAAAATCTACCCCAAGATGTTTCCCCTAATTGTTTCCATATCAGTAAATCGTACCACTTGCTCAAGCAAAAAATCCTAGGGCTCATCCGTGAGTCCTCAGATCCCACAACTGTTCTACCAACAGATTCTGTCTGAACTCTTTTAACAGTGTACAGTTTGCTTATTTGTGGAGAAAAAGGAATAACACTGAGGACATGGGGAGATGGAGACAAGAAGGGAGTTGGGGGAAATTGGAGTGGGAGATGAACCAAGAGAGACTGTGGACTCTGAAAAACAATCTGAGGGTTTTGGAGGGGCAGGGGGTGGGAGGTTGGGTGAACCTGGTGGTGGGTATTATGGAGGGCACGTATTGCATGGAGCACTGGGTGTGGTGCAAAAACAATGAATTCTGGAACACTGAAAAGAAATTTAAAAAATAAATAAAAATTAAAAACAACAAAACAAAACAAAACAGTGTGCCTTAGGACCTTTTTGCTTCTCTTTGTTTCCTTGCTTATCCCAACTGAAGTAACCATCATTTTTCACTTAGGCTGTCTCCTACTTTGCCACCATTCATCTTGCCTTCCTACAACATATTCTCCACTTAGCAACGTAAGCGATATTTAAAAGAACATAATCATGTCATTGCTCTGCTTTAAACTTTTCAGTAACTTCCCATGGCTCCTGAACAAATCCAAACTACTCAGTTTGGCGGACTTCACATCATGGTGTCTACCTACATCTCCCTTTCCTCATACTCTTCATAGATTTCATTTGCTCACATCTTCTCAGCTCACTGCCCTTCTTCCAGCTCCTCAAATATGTCAACCATGTTCCTACCTCTGGTCCTATACACTTGCTGTTTGTTCCTTCTGTCTGGAATGTTATTTCCCTGAATCTTTATGGCTCATTCAGTTATCAGCTCCCATATCACCTTCTCTGGTCTCCAACTCACCCTGTTTTGTATCCGATTGTTTTGTTTTAGATCCTTCCTAGCACTTGTCATCCTCAGAAACTACATGTATATATGTATTATATAGAATGAGAACTCCACAAAGGTGATCTGTCTTGTTTATTGCTCCTTTTCTAATACTAGGAGGGAAGGAAGAGAAGAAGGAACTAAGCATGAAAGGAAGGAAGGAAAGAAGAGAGAACTAAAGGGAGGGAGGAAGGTCAACAGTTTTGTTAAAAATAGGGGCCACTAATATGTACCAGATTTGCACCCTTGCTTCCTGCCCTCCTGCTCAAGTCCAAACTGCTCTCCTATGAGAACCCTGATGCCCATGTTTCAGCTCCCACCCCTCTACACCCACAGTCAGAAATTTTTAAAAAGATTTTATTTATTTATTTATTTATTTATTTATTTATTTATTTATTTATTTTGAAGGGGGAGAGAGAGAGAGAGAGAGACAGAGAGACAGAGGGCACAGAAGGAGAGTGAAAGGGAGAAGCAGACTCACAGCTGAGCAGACAGCCGATGTGGGGCTCAGTCCCAGGACCCTGAGATCATGACCTGAGCCGTAGGCAGACGCTTAACTGACTGAGTCACCCAGGCACCTTCCACAGTCAGAATTTTTAAAGTTCCCCCTCTTTCTCAGGAACCCAGCCCTCAGTCAACTTCCAGAGCTCCCTGCTAACCCATTCCCTGAATAACCTCACCACCTCACTCCTTAATCTCTCTCTCCTTTGGTTTTCCCTTTTGTGGTGGTTCTTTTTTGTTTCTGTTTTATGCATATTAAACCTATAAATAATTATTTCTAAAGAGAGCCAGACTAAATGCCACACCTAAACGGTGAGTGGGCTTGTGAGAATATCTCCCCTTCCTTTTCCTGGAAGGAGCTTCCATTTCTGAGACAGAGAAATGAGAATCTTTTGGGACATCTAGCATTATTTCAGAACACTATAGGGTCACCCAAATGCTGTGCCTAGCATTTGTTCATCCTCAACAGAGAGAGGTAATTTACCGTTATGAACCATTTTATAAGAAGTTGTTCAGGAAGGCTTCTGAGGAATTTTTCTTTCAAAAATGCATTATCTTTTAGGAATTCAGAGAGGAACATAATTCATGTAGAAAGCAAGTTCTAAATATTTAACCTTGCCTGATGAGGTAAGAACATCTATAAGGTATTATTTTGCTTTTCTAATCATCAAGGTATAGCTTGTCCCTTGCAAAAATGTGGGAATTAAAGAATGGTAAAAAGCAGCAAGAAAAAACTAACTCACAATCCCTCTATTTTCCTTGCCGTTTTTTCTCTGCTTTGTTTTATGACATAGTTAAGAGGAAATTTTGTAGCTTGCTTATTTCAGTTAAAATTATCTCATAATTCTTTTCCTAATCATCAAATTCTTCATAAATATTACTTTTTTGTGGTTATGTAATATTTCCTCATTATCGTCTATTCTCTAGAATTAGAATTGTACATTATTTTATATATATGCATATATGTATATCTATATATACACACACACATATATATATGCTATATAAGTAATGCTGCAGGGAGTGTCTTGGTGTGTAAATGTTATTCCACATTTAAGTACTTAATTAGTTAATTAACATAAATATTTACTGAGTGCCTACTATATCCCAGTTACTGTTCTTGGAGCTGGTCAATAAAAGCTTATTTCCTTGGAGTGCTGACATTCTACTGAGGATGACAGACAACAGAAACAGAGAAACACTATCCATTGGCTCTGTGAAGAGAGGTAAGGCAAAGTATGGGGATGGAGAGATCCTAACGATGAAGGAGGCTGTTTTCCTTAGGGGTTTAGAGAAATGTCTCTCTGAGGAAGTGGTATTTGTACAGGGCACTTTGGACTATTTCTGTAGGCTAGATTCCTAGAGGGAGTTTCTGAATTAAAGTTCTTGCTTTCTAGGAAGCCAGTTTATTTCAACAGCAGTTCTCAGCAGGGCCTGGAAGAAATAACAGTCATAAAAATGTACCCTACTAGGGTACGATCTTGAACAAGTGACTTAATTCCTGTATTCCTTAATTTTCCTGTGTGAGGTGGAAATAATTATGTTTGTATGTGTACGTGCTCATGTGTGTGGGCACACATATGTGGTGGAGGCAGGACGGTCGGGGATGGCCATGGAGAGGAGATGTTAATGGTTTTTGCATTCCAGAAGACTGGGTTAGGGAGCGAACACATGTCTGTGAAAAGGGAATGTTTGAACTGTGAAATGTGTGCAGGGCATTCTAGTTGATGGAGACTTGATTGAAAGAGGGTCTGGAAAGTGTGGCATGAAGGTTTACTGTGCCTGGTAGATAGTAAGTGGTCAGTAATGCAGGCTAAGTAAAAGAAAGAACCTAACCTCTTGGGAAGAGCTTCTTGATACTGGGGAGCTGAAAAAGGAAGGTCTTAGATAACCAGTCACCACACAGCAGTACAATGTGTCTCATGAGGTGTCAGTCAGACAAGCCCCTTTTCATCCATAAGTCTGCAAATAGGTGTTATCCTCCGTTTACTCAATCAAAGAAAACAGTATTGACTTCATAGGGCTCTTCTGAAGATTTCAAGGGATTGAAATATGGAAAGAACGCAATACTGTGTCTTGGTCATAGTAGACCTTCAATAAATGCCTGTTTCTCTCCTTCATTTTGTAGATGGATTAGGTAGAAAAGGATCTGGGATAGTAAAGAGATAGGGCAATGAGATTTAAGTAAATTGTATCTCTCCCAACTCCAGAACTGGAGAGTGTATTTGCATATACACCTGCATTTGGGTGGTATTCTTTTGAGTTCTCAGATCTATCACAATAAAAACATTTTGTTGCACCTAAGATAATTAAGGTGTGTTGCTGTTGACAAAAAACTCCAAGGAAGGAGTTTTGAGGCCCTAGTTTATGGCTGATCATAAGCAAAGTTATCAAAGCCGTCTATTTTAGCATCAGATTTAAATGCTCTCTGCATTTAAAATGATTAACTTGATTTAGAAAACAGCTGGAATTACATCTCCTTATTTCCTCTTGGTCCTTCCAGCAGAGTGTCTCCCTCATATTAAGATCCCACCACCTCTACCCTCCACCCCTCTTCTTAAGCTTACTCCCCACTTCATATCTTTCTGATCCCAGAAGAGGTTCTTTGTAAGGTCTGTCAGACTGGGCACCCTGCACACCCTGTTTGGAGAGTGCAGATCTGTATGGGGTAGGAAACACATTAAACAGAACTACCAGTATCACTCTTTGTGTTCCCAAATTCAGTGATGTCCAGGGTTCCCTAGTCTTGAGGCAGCCAAGTTGCAGCCACAGATCTGCTCCATCAACTGCTGGGCTCCTGGATCCTACTTCTGTCTATCTTCTATTCTTGGTCACCTCTCTTCATGTGGTAGCAGCACATAAGCCATACTTGCAGTAATAGCTTTGTCTGAATTCTTTCCCTACTGTTTAATTTTTTTTTTTACTTTTTAAAATCCTGTCTTTGCCTTAAGCCAGAAGCAGAACTAGATTGTGGAAAACAATGCCAAGGGCATGGGGCCCCGACTGCTGCCATCTGCTACAATGGCAGGAAGAGGAAGAAGAAGGAGAGGGTACTAAAACTTAAGTAGATGAAGTAGTTAGTCGACAAAGAGGAATCTAAATTTAATTTGCTTAAAGCTTCTCAGATTGGCATTCATCTGTGGTGGAAAATGCTCACTGGCAGATGCTCTAGGAGCTGGTTAACTGTTTGTGGTTTGCATGGCAGGGTAGAAAGACTCCTCTCTGTCCAAGCTGAAGAAGCTGCCTGTCTTTGCTGGGTTCAGTAATGAGTTTTGGGTTGCCTTGGGCAGTAATTTACTCTCTGGATAAAAAGAATGCAAAGAGTGAGCAGGCTGAAAGCCCCTCTGGCTGGGTTTCCTCTTCTTACAAACAGCCAGGCTTTGAACTTGTAATTATGAGTCATGGGGCTCCCAGTCTGGCGCAAAAGTGACTCATTTTAAGCAAATTATCAGTTTTTGCCCTGTTACCAAATCCTGTGATCAGCCATTCTGTATTAAAAAAAAAAAAAAAAAGGAACAGTTTTATTAAAAGAGCAGGATGTGTGGAAGGCAAATGAACGACACTATGCTTTCCAGACGTATGGACCAAAGTCAAGCTCAGGCCCAGGGTAAGCCAAGCAACAAAAAATAAATAGTAAAAATGGACCAGAAAGCAAACGATCAGGAAAATTCATTTCAGAACAGATGCAAACCCAACTTTTGCAGCCACTCTGGAAAACAGCATGGAGGTTCCTCAAAATGTTGAAAATAGAACTGTCCTATGACCCAGCAATTGCACTATTGGGTATTTACCCTAAAGATACAAACGTAGTGATCCAAAGGGGCACGTGCACCCGAATGTTTATAGCAGCAATGTCCACAATAGCCAAACTATGGAAAGAACCTAGATGTCCATCAACAGATGAATGGATCAAGAAGATGTGGTATATATACACAATGGAATACTATGCAGCCATCAAAAGAAATGAAATCTTGCCATTTGCGACAACATGGATGGAACTAGAGCGTATCATGCTTAGCGAAATAAGTCAAGCAGAGAAAGACAACTATCATATGATCTCCCTGATATGAGGAAGTGGTGATGCGACATGGGGGCTTAAGTGGGTAGGAGAAGAATCAATGAAACAAGATGGGATTGGGAGGGAGACAAACCATAAGTGACTCTTAATCTCACAAAACAAACTGAGGGTTGCTGGGGGGAGGGGGTTTGGGAGAAGGGGGTGGGATTATGGACATTGGGGAGGGTATGTGCTTTGGTGAGTGCTGTGAAGTGTGTAAACCTGGTGATTCACAGACCTGTACCCCTGGGGATAAAAATATATGTTTATAAAAAATAAAAAATTAATAAAAAAAACCCAAAAAACAAAAAAACAAAAAAACACAAAGATCAGTGGAACAGAACAAAGAGCCCAGAAACAAACCCATACATATATGGTCAATTAATTTATGACACAGGAGGCAAGTATATACAATGTGGAAAGGGCAGTCCCTTCAATAAATGCTGCTGGGAAGCCACATGCAATAGAATGGAACTGGACCACTATCTTAAACTGTACACAAAAATGAATTGAAAATAGATTAAAGATTTGAATGTAAGACCAGAAACCATAAAACTTCTAGAAGAAAACATAGATAGTAAGCTACCTGACATTAGTCTTAGCAACATTTTTTTGGGCCTGAGTCCAGAAGCAGTGGTACCCAAAGCAAAAACAAACAAATGGGACTATATCAAACTAAAAAGCTTCAGCACAGCAAAGGAAATCATCCACAAAATTTAAAAAGCAGTCTACTAAATGGAAGAAGATATTTGCAAGTCATATATGCAATAAGGGGTTAATATCCAAAATGTATAAAGAACTCATACAAGTAATTAGCAAAAAAAAAATCTGATTAGGTAGTGGGCAGAGGATCTAAATAGACTTTTTTCTAAAGAAGACATACAGATGGCCAATGAAAAGATGCTCAACATCACTAATCAGGGAAATGCAAATCAAAACTGCCATGAGATATTATCTCACATCTGTCAGAAAGACTAAAATCAAAAAGGTAAGAAATAACAAGTATTGGTGAGGATGTGAAGAAAAGGAAACCCTCAGTGTGGGAATGGGAGATTTGTGCAGGCACTATGGAAAGCAGCACAGAGATTTCTCAAAATATTAAAAATAGAACTACCATATGATCTAGCAGTTCCACTCCTATGTATTTATCTGAAAAAAATAAAAACACTAATTCAAAAAGTTATATGCAAAATCCCCATGTTTGCTGCAGCATTATGTATAATAGGCAAAATATGGAAACAATCTAAATGTTCACTGATGCATGAATGGATAAAGATGTGGTATATACACACAGTGGACTACTACTACCCAGTTATAATAAAAATAAAATCTTGTTATTTGCAATGTGGATGGACCTTGACAGTAAATAGTGAAATAAGTGAGACAGAAAGACAAATGTTGTATGACTCCACTTGTAGCTGGAATTTTAAAAACAAAACAAATGAACAAACAAAACAAAAATCCAGATACAGAGAACAGATTGGTGGTTACCAGAGGGGATGGGGACTTGGGGGTGGGTGAAAGGGTTAAGGAGTACAAGAGATACTAACTTCCAGTTATAAAATAAGTAATGGGGATATAATGTAAGCATGGATCTATGGTCAATAATATTGTAGTGCAAGTTTGAAATTGGCTAAGAAAGTAAATCTTAGAATTTATCATCACAAGAAAAAAAAATGAACTTTACCTCATTGGCCCAGCCTGTATAGGCACTCACTACTACCACCCCTGCCCAAACCTGGAGTAAAGTGACCCCACCAAGAAGAAAGAATCTAAGGCATGGGAAATGAATATAAATTGTTTATTGTATAATGAAAAAAAATTGACTTACAAATTTTACATCCTTTCCAAATTATTTTCAATTTAAAACTGCCTTTCTTATTTTCTTAGTCTATTATCTCTTGCCTCTTACACAGAAACCATGGTGATTAAAAGGTTATCTTTGTATGTTCCCAAATCCCAAACAAAATTCATTAATCAATCACTTAATATTTTTTGAATATATATCTTCTATGCTTTCTGCTCATTACTGTAGTTAATAAGAATTCAATGAAATCCATGAAAAGTAAAGGCAGAATAAGGGTCAGCAATCATCTCTCCATTGGCAATTCCATTGCTCAGTTTTCAATTCTCATACTTCCTTGGCCTCTCTGCAGTATTCTCTCACTATTAAACTGGATATTATTTAACTACTCAGTTTAATATTCAATTTATTCAATATTCTGTAACTATTCAATATTCAATATCCCTTAACTATTCGATTTAATATTCCTTAATTATTCAGTTTAATATTCAGTTAAATATTTAATATTCACTTAAACTGAATATTAAACTGAATATTCCTTAACTGTTAAGATTTCATTCTCTGGCATCTTGGCACAGTTCCCTCATTATTCTCCTTCTATGTCTCTGACTGTTTATTCTGAGCCTCCTCTACTGGCTGCTATACTCTCTATCTATCTGAGCAGCATAACTGACAAGGAGAAGTTCAGTGGGGATGGAAAGGAAGTGTTGAATTCAGTACACACTTCTGTTGGAACATGATGGCTAGCTGTGTGTGAGTATATATTAGAATTTCTGTGTTGCAAATAATAGAAACTAAACTTTAAGCCAGCTTTGAAAAAATGAATTGTATCAGGTAATTGAAAAAATGCAAAGGCAATGCTGATTTCAGTCATTCTTTGAGACAAAGACTCAAAAAGCAAAAGAAAAAGACTAATCTAAGGAAGTCAGTCAAAAGGTAGCACAGACATCTAAAGAGATAGTAAATAATGAGTGAAAGATTGAGATGTGAGATATAGAGTAATAAAGTCAACATAGGTCTAACAGGAATTTCTAAAGATGAGAATACAGAGAACGGGGTAGACTCAATGTTTAAAAAGATAATGGCTTTGTATTTTCCTGAAATAATAAATATATAAATCCTGGTACTTGGGAAGCATAATGAATTCTGGGCAAGATAAAAACAAAACTCATTCTCTAGGCATAACATTGATACCAAGAGCACCAAAGATAAGAGAATCTTAAAAGTAGCCAGGGGTTTAAAACCCATATTATTTACTAAGGAAAGATGGTTAGATTGACAGCATATTTCCCAATAATAACAATGAAAACAAAAAAAACAATAGGATAGTGCCTTTAAAACGCTGAGAGAAAATACATATTAGCCTAGAATTCTATACTCAGCTGAATATACCTCTCAATAATTGAAAGATTAGAAAAAAATGAGTAAAAATAAAGAAAATTTGAAATAACCAGTTCATCAAAAAAACACATGAAAATCATATAACCACAAATAAGAAAATATACATTCTTTTAAAACATACATGGAAAATTGACAAAAGCAAACATGTACTGGGTCCCAAATCAGGTTTTAACAAGTACAAAGATTTAGTCATAGAAACCATGTTCATTGGTCATAGTGCAATAATATTAGAAGCTAATAACAAAAAGACAGCTTTAAAAAGTTCATATGTTTGAACAATTATAGGCCCAAATTACTTGCGGGTCAAAGAAAAACTAAAAAGGAAAGTAGGTGCTATCTATAACAATGTTAATGTATTCATATCCAATCTTGTGGAATAGAGTGAAATCAGTTATTAGTGGCAATTCTATAGCTTAAGGGTTATATTAGAAAAGAAAGAACACTGTAAGTTAATGAAATAAGCATATACTTTGGAAAGATAGAGACACAAAATCAGAATAAATCTCTTACAAGGAGAAAGGATATAATCTGTTCACATCATCTGCCTGCTTAGAGAAATATCCTGCTTATTCCTCACTTCACCCTTACAGAATGCCCAAATTCTATCCTCAAATCCAAGCAGCCTTCTCTAGCTACACAAAATTTTCACAAGTATCCAAAGGCACTATGTCTTTTCGTGCTTTTGCAATAATATCTCCTCATTTTGGAATGCCCATTCCCATGTGGTAGGCTCCAGCTCATTCTTCTAATTTCAGTTAAAGTGCAACCTCTTCTGGGAAATTTTCATGACTCCTCCTGGCAGAATTAACTTTATTATTGCATTCTTTACCATTTATTTCAATGTATAATAAATTTTTGTTATATGCAAGTGAGCATGGACATAGAGTAAGAGTGCTGAACTAGGTGATCAAAGAAAAATGTTTGGAAGAGGTCAGCTTGAAGCTGGAATTTACTTACCACCCAGTTAGATCTTGTTTAAAGGCCAGCCTAATAGCAATAGGAATAATAATAAATCATAAATAGGATTTATTGAGCACTGTTCTGTACCAATTAACAGGTGAGATGAGAGGTATTCTTCATGTGCAGGTATTGCAGGCACATGAGTGAGGCCAACTGTATTGGTTGGCTAACCGAAAAACCATCCCTAATCCTCCTAACCTTTATATTCTCCTAGCTCTAGACAAGCACTATTCAATAAAAAAGTAATGCAATTTGTATATATAATTTTAAGCTTTCTAGTAGACACATTAAAAAAGTGAAAAGAAACAGGTAAAATTAATAATATATTTTTTAACCCAACAGATTTAAAATATTATAATTTCAACATGTAATCAATATTTACAAAATTAGGAAGATACTTTACATTTGCTTTTTTACATTAAATCTTTGGGCTCCTTTGCATATTATATACTTATAGCACAGAGGCTGTGTTCACACAGGAAATATCACTTATATTTATTTCATAAAATATCCAATTGTTCCAAACAACCTTAAAAATTTTCAAATAACCAAAGTGAGAGCTAAAAAATGTATTGTCCTTTAATATTTGAATCCTATTGACAAAACTTGTCAATGAAATGTTTATGTGTAATACTAGAGACAATTTCTGTGTCTGTTGACATGTGTCACATAATACAATAATAATATTTTGTGCCATGCAATGATTAAAGTGAAATATAATTCTACCAAAACAATAAAGTTGTAGGTAGTGGAAAATTGCTTTTTACTGCTTCAATTTGATATTTAAATTAAATTAATTGAAATTAAATAAAATTAGCAATTCAGAGCATCACACACACTCACCACATATCAAGTACTCCATGGTTACATGTAGTTAATGGCTACATTGGACAGTGCAGCTCTCCAGGCTGGAAGCCATAACCATGTTTTGAGACTTCCTTTCACGTTAGGGTGGTTGTGTGATGTATTTTTGACCTAAGAAAATGTGTGAGAAAGTTTGGAATGGTCTTCTGACCCTAATTTTCTGACAAAGAGATAATCACAAGAAGAAAATTGGCTAGTGCTATTCCTTTCTTCTCCTTCTTGCTTTCAAAGTAAACATGTGATCCCTGGGCTATAGCAGCCACCTTGTCACTATGAGACAACCCACAAGGATAAAAAATCAATTCACTAAGAATGATGAAGTAATAACTTAGAAATATGGATGATAATCAATGGACCAACTCTGAGATTCCCTGCCATTTAATTTCTTCATAAGAAAACCACATCTGTCCTTATACTGTAAGTCATTAGTAGATAAAACTTGCAATGGAAAACATTCCTACAATGAGTATGGCACACTAGTAAAGAGACACTAGGCATCAGGAGCAAATAGTGGTGTATATTGAAGAATAATGGTATATGTTGAAGAATAATAGTAAGTTAGCAGAAATGGGGCAGAGCCAGATAATGGAAGGCAAGGCTTCTCAGCTGAGAAATCCAGAGTCATATGCTTTGTCATATAGAACTTATCATATCCTCTCTTTTCTATGGTAGTTTATACATAAGTCATTTTTTTGGTTATTAAATTATAAGGGTTGGGGATTTCTACAGAGAAAGTTTAGTAAATAGTCATTAGCTGAATGATTAGATACAGAGCCAGGGGGATCGAGACTGGGTTTTAACATAGATCAAATGCTTAACATTAAAGAAACCCCAACAAAAGAAAGCCCTCAGTGAGGAAACCTATTAAGGGTTCCATTATTAGTATGTCAAATAGAAAGTCTTTGGCCTAACTTTTATATCCCATAAACACTTAAAACAAAAAGGACCATATTAAATTGAATTTTGCCTAACTCTTTCTACTTTCAACTTAATTACTAGGTAGCACCTTTATCCTTCCTCTGACATTTGGCTTTTATTGTCATCTCTTTGAACATGTAATACTTAGCTTCATGGTGTCCTTTCTGTTATTCTTCCTAAATAAGCTCCCCTATTTTATCATCTTTATCTCACTCCCACGGTGTGAAACCAGGTCTCCAACTCACTGCTTGAATACTGTGCAAACCCCTACTGGATGATATGCCACCAGCTTCACCAACTCCAACCTATAATCCAATCAAATTCTTCTGATACTATTTTTCAAAGAACACACATAATTTTTTTCCTTTTACAGATTTTAAAAACATATTCTTTGGAGTCTATTTGGAATAAACTTTTAAATGGAAAAGAAAAAATAAGATATAAGATAATATACTAATCAGATAGAGATATTAACTGTACTTTAGTGTATCTTCTTGAATTTTTTTCTATGTAGGTTTAGATCTTGGTAACATAATTGAAATATTATAAACAAAACTTTGCATTTATCCTTTTTATTTCTCCTCCCATCATAAAACATTTCCTGTGTCATTAAAAGTTCTTCAAAAGCATTAAAAAATAACTGTATGAACCCATCAGGTGGCCATTCTTGAACTTGTTTAGCCATATTATATCATCACTTTTATATCATATTATAATCACATATTATATCAACTCTTTTCTGCATCCCCACGGGGGACTGACAACTGTCTTTTGAATTAAATAAAAATTCCCATTCTTGGATCCTGTCAGGTGCTATAATTCTACATCTGCTTCTATCCTCCAGCTGGTGTTTCATATTCTAGTGAAATAAATTGGCTCCCTCCTTCCCATATACAACTTGTTTCTCTCCTGAGCCATCATTCATTTTCTTTCTCTTATATCCCAGGCAAATCACTGCTCTTCTTAAAATTTACCTCGGTGTCATTCCCAAATCTCTCACTACCTCCTTCTTTATATCTCACATATCCTGGTTTATCTAGAGCACATGTTTATGACCTCAGCAGTGTGCTGGTTGTGTTTATGTTTCTAGCACATGTAGATGATCTGATAGGGTGCCAGGGACATGCATGGCGGGCCAAGCAAAGGAGGAACAAAGCTAGTAGGTCAGGGGCCAGTTCTTCTTGACCCCCCATTGCACTTTATGAGGTTCTGGAAGGGAAGTGTGAGGTAGGACTACTCTCATGCTCAGAGCTGAGCAGCAGGGAGTGGTTAATGTTGGCCCGACTATGATTAACAAGATAGACTATCAGGCATTTGGAGACCATCTGCATTTCCAGGCTAAATGAAAACATATTTATTTTGGCTGCTGAGTATCTGGAGGATGAGGGATCCTCTGAGCATATGGGAGGCTTACCCTCCTTTTGGAAAAAATGATCTCAATTAAATCCAATATCTGCTTTAGATTAGCCAGTATGTTAAGCATAAACTTGTGCACTAACTTAAGGACCCCATGAAGTTCCCTACTTTTGCATCTAATGTTTCTTTATCTTATATGGCTATTCTTTTATAATTGAAAATTGTGAGCATCTGGTTACAGGTTGAATGTGAAATGCAAAACAGTCTCTGGCCTCCTCCTCCTCAGCCTTGTCAGGCCATCACTTGGCAGCTTGCCCCACACAGCCAGGATGCCAACAGGCTGAAGTGGCCAGGTCAGACCAGTACTGAGCACCACTCAGTGGAACAGAGCTTGTGCTAACAAGACTCTAAAGGAGCCCACTGGTCTCCTGATTGTGGGTGATCATTATGACTTTTTGAATTCAATGCAGTGATAGAACTACAATGGATTAAATGCCTTTCAAATGCTTGTCAGGAGTATCCTTCTAAAATAAACCTGATAGTTTTTCTCTGACACTTAAGCACTTTCAGAGGCTCCTTAGTGTTTATGTTTACACCATCATTTCCAAGCCTTATGGATTTAGCAACTGGGCCCCAACTGAAGTCTCTTCTGCCACTCCCCCCACAGAGTACGTTTTATATTCTGACTGTGTCCCACAGTCAAGTGCTTCAAGTCCTCTCGATGTTTCACATATCATGCTTTCTCGTGTCTCTCTTCTTTTTGCCCACACTATTCCCTATTTCTCAAATGTTCTTCTCCACCACTACTGTGGGCTTTATTTCAAGAGGCAGCTGAGATGCTGCTGTCCCTGAAGTCCACCCTAACACTTCCAGGCAGAATGTCCCTCCCTCTTCTCCATGGCACAGCACTTTCCACATGCTTCCCTCATCACTGCTGCATTACACGGTAAGGGCTCCTTTACTTTTATCCACCTCTTTGACTTCTGTGAACTCCTTGACCTCAGGACTTTGTACTCCAGGAACTAGCATATGTGTATAGTGTTCATTCATGTTTGCTGAGTACATAATTATGATAGTGGAGGAAGTTATGATGATAAACAATTTTGTGTGACAGTAAGACCAGCTTGCTTGTTTCCTTCCTTCCGACCAACAAACACTATACCAGAACTCTTTTGGACTTTCTGGAAGAACAGAGAGCAATGGTTCCTTAGTTAACAATAAAAGATAAGAGATTGGTATACCCAAAATGATGGTGTGAGGAGCTCAGAGGGTCCTCTCACCAGGAAAACAACCATAGCTAGTGAAAAATTACTAAAAAAAAAAAAAAGAAAGAAAAAACACAACCAAAAAAGCCCACAACTATTTTAAGTTCCTGGAAGTTATCCTAAGGGCACATAGCAAATGGAGAAGTATTAATTTGAAAATATCCACTAAATCTTGGTAAGAACATCAAAAGTTTGTGGCATTAGAGCCATGACTCCCTTCCCTCCCATCATTCACCTCAGGGTGATGGAAATTGTATACTGGGTGAGTTCAGATTAGAACACAAGGCTCCCTCTCCCCATATCTCGCAGTCTGGTATTATGGTACCTCCCTAGGAGAAGAAGGCTACCACAGCTCTGTGTTGCAGAAGCTTTATTCTAGGTAAGAGCAGGTGAGATGTCTGGGGCTCCCTTCTTCTCCCTATCCCCCATTTGTAAGACAGAAGCTCTACCCCAAGAGTAGTGGGCCAAGACTACTGGGTTCTGCTCATCTCTTCCTCAGTTTGTTTATAAAAAGATGGTTACATACTGGAAGAGGCAAGGTGCTGAGGGAAAAGGACACAGCTCCTGGCCAGCACCTCTCTCATAAACTAGGAATGACGTTGCTTCAAGAGAAACAGACCACTGTCCCCACCCTCCACTCCAGAGCAGTGGTTCAGAGGCTTGACTCATGGGAAGAGGCAGGTATAACACCAGAGAGCTTCACAGCTCTCCCAGGGAAATGCCTTATTTAGAAAGAAAGCATGGAGATGTTCAAGTCTAAAGGTTCTATGGAAACAATGAAGATTTGGGTGGCAAGTAATTAAAAGTAAACTGGTAGCTCCCTGAAGGCAACAAACTAAATATACTTAAGTTTAACAGAGATGAGACAAGTTTTACATAGAGAATAAGGGAAAGACACTGTTAATAAGAGCCTTTCTGGGGCTAGAACAATCCTTGAAGACTGACCTTAAAGACTACTGCAAAGGGGCTGGATTTAATTGTATCAAAATCTGAAGCAATTTATGCCCAAGTATCTCTGAAAACAATGGAGAAACCAGCTGTCAATTAGTGGAGGCTAACAGGTAGGTGTGATATCAACAGTGACAGACAGCCCAACAGAGAAATCAGGAAAAGAGGCTATTAAAGAGAGGCCTGCTAAAACCGCTGTCATCCCAGATGACTATGCACCTGCCTAGGATTGTGCCCTCTGAGGAGCATCACTAGAACTTGCACACTGCACAGGATTAGACTTCACTGAGATAATCCAGCCAAATCACAAAACAAATAAACAAATAACTATGCCCTGGGGGATGGGGAGGGATCACTATCTAGACCTGCTACAATATATGATCTAAAATGTCAAATTTTCGGGAGCCTGGGTGGCTCAGTGGGTTAAGCCACTGCCTTCGGCTCAGGTCATGATCTCAGGGTCCTGGGATCGAGTCCCACATCGGGCTCTCTGCTCAGCGGGGAGCCTGCTTCCTCCTCTCTCTCTCTGCCTGCCTCTCTGCCTACTTGTGATCTCTCTCTGTCAAATAAATAAATAAAATCTTTAAAAAAAAAAAATTAAAAAAAAATAAAATGTCAAATTTTCAACGAAGAATTATGAAAAATGCAAAGAAATAAGAAAGTGTGAAAAAATACACAAGAAAAAAGTAGGCAACAGAAATTGCCTATTAGCGGTTTCATATGTCAGCTTAGCTGATGAAGACTGCAAACCAGCTATTATAAAGAACCAAAGGAAACCATACTTTATTAAAGGAAGGTGTGCTGCATGCCTTATGAAATACAGATTATCAATAAAAAGATAGATATTATTATTATTATTATTAATTTATTTTTTATTTTCAGCATAACAGTATTCATTGTTTTTGCACCACACCCAGTGCTCCATGCAATCCGTGCCCTCTATAATACCCACCACCTGGTACCCCGACCTCCCACCCCCCACCCCTTCAAAACCCTCAGATTGTTTTTCAGAGTCCATAGTCTCTCATGGTTCTCCTCCCCTTCCAATTTCCCCCAACTCCCTTCTCCTCTCTATCTCCCCATGTCCTCCATGCTATTTGTTATGCTCCACAAATAAGTGAAACCATATGATAATTGACTCTCTCTGCTTGACTTATTTCACTCAGCATAATCTCCTCCAGTTCCATCCATGTTGCTACAAAAGTTGGGTATTCGTCCTTTCTGATGGAGGCATAATACTCCATAGTGTATATGGACCACATTTTCCTTATCCATTCATCCGTTGAAGGGCATCTTGGTTCTTTCCACAGTTTGGTGACCATGGCCATTGCTGCTATAAACATTGGGGTACAGATGGCCCTTCTTTTCACTACATCTGTATCTTTGGGGTAAATTCCCAGGAGTGCAATGGCAGGGTCATAGGGAAGTTCTATTTTTAATTTCTTGAGGAATCACCACACTGTTCTCCAAAGAGGCTGTACCAACTTGCAATCCCACCAACAGTGTAAGAGGGTTCCCCTTTCTCCACATCCCCTCCAACACATGTTATTTCCTGTCTTGCTAATTTTGGCCATTCTAACTGGTGTAAGGTGATATCTCAATGTAGTTTTAATTTGAATCTCCCTGATGGCTAGATATTATTAAAATAAAAACCAAGATGGAAAGTCTGACATTGAAAAGCACACTACTCAAAATGAAACTTTTACTGGAGTGTTTCAATAGTAGATTCGAACCAGCAGAAGAAAGAATTAATGGATTTCAAGAAGGATCATTAGAGATTATGCAATCTGAAGAACAGAGAGAAAAAAGAATAAATTAAAAAATAATGAAGCCCCAGAAGAATATGGACATGGTTAGCACATCAACATATAAGTAATGGAAATACTAGCAGAGGAGAGTGAGAAGAGCAGAAAAAAAAAACAAAACCAAAGAAATAATGCTGAAAACTCCCTAATTTGATTAAAAAAATAAAAAAGATTAACCTACACATCCAGGAAGCTCAGTGATTTTAAGTAGGATAAATAAAAAGAGCCTTATACCCAGGCACATCATAGTTAAAACGCTGAAAGCTGAAGATAGAGAAAATTTTGAGAGCAGTAAGAGAAAAATGACTTGTCGTGGACAAGGGAACCTCAGCAAGATTAATAACTGCCTTCTCCTTAGAAATGATGGTGGCCAGAAGGCAATGGGATGATATATTCAAAGTCCTGAAAAGGGGAAAGAAACCCAACTACCTGTCAACAAGAACTTATATCCAGCAGAACTATTTTTTAAAATTAAGGTGAAATAAAGACATTCTTAAATAAAAATGGACAGAATTCATTGCTAGCAGATCTGCTTTACAAGAAATACTAAAGGAATTTCTTCAGGCTGAACACAAGTGGCTCCAGACATTAATTCAATCCACAAGAGAAAACACAGAGCATTAGTTAAGGTAATTATGTGGGTATTTATAAAAGACAGTATATTGCATATTTCTTTTTTTAACAGATTTCAAAAGTAATAGCACAAGACAATATGAAGGTAGTAGTAGTATGTGGCATATAACACACAAAGATTTAATATGGTTGACAATAATAGCACAAAAGAGGTGGGGGAACAAAGCTGTATTGGTGTAAGGAAATTACTAGGTTACCCAGGTGGTAACTTGAATCCACTGGAATAAATTAGAGGCCCAGAAATGGTAAATCAAAAAAATAACATATTCTTTTTTTTTCTTTTATTGAAGAGTTTACTGCAGTCAGATCAACAAAAAATTATTTTGTGGGTCATCTGCCAGGATGTAGACATGGCTTTTTTTTTTAAATTTTTTATTTTTTATAGACATATATTTTTATCCCCAGGGGTACAGGTCTGTGAATCACCAGGTTTACATATTCTGTAAATATATAATTGCTCTCCTTCTCTCAGCTTCTTTAAAATGCACAATTTTATAAAGGAATAATTATAACAATGTATTATATGTTTGTAACACATAGAGATGTAATATGTGTATTAACAATAGTGAAAAAAAGGAAAGATGGTGTAGAGTTATATAGGATTCATTTTTATATCTCACTGGAATTACTTATTATTAATTAGGTTAATTAGTATTGATTAGAATTAATTAGCATTAATCTGAGCTAGATTCTGATAAAGTTCAAAATGTATATATAGGTACGTGCATATACACATATATAACTATATATATAACCATATAACTATATAATATGTAGTTTATATATATTATATATAGCATATATATTATATAGTATGTGAACTATATAATATATAGTGACTCATTCATTCTATAACTGGAAACCTGCACACTCCCCTTCACCTATTTTGTCCTTCCCCCGATACCAGGCAAACATCAGTCTGTTCTCTGCACTTATGGGTCTGTTTCTCATTTTTTAAATTTTTTTCCTTGGTTTGTTTGTTGGTTCATTTGCTTTGCTTTTTAGATTCCACATATAAATGAAATCATATGCCATTGTCTTCTTCTGTCTGACTTATTTCACTTAGCATAATACTGGGCCTCTAGGCCCATCTATACTGTTGTGAATAGCAAGATCTCATTCTTTTAAAAAAAATGGCTGAGTAATATTCCTTTATATATATCTTTATCCATTCATCTATAAATGAACACTTATGTGGCTTACATGACTTGGCTATTGTAAATAATGCTACAATAAACATAGGCGTGCACACATCTTTTGAATTACTGCTTTTGTTTCCTTTGAGAAAATACTTAGTGGTGGAATTATTGGATCATATGGTATTTCTATTTTAAAATATTTGAGGAACCTCCACACTATTTTCCACAGTGGCTGTACCAATTTCATTCCACCAAAAATGCACAAGTGTTCCTTTTGCTCCACATCTTCACCAACACTTATTTCTTGTTTTCTTTGCTCTAGCCATTCTGACAGGTGTGAGGTGGTATCTCATTGAGGTTTTGATTTGCATTTCCCTGATGATTAGTGATACTGAACATCTTTTCAAATGTTGGCCATCTGTATGTCTTCTTTAGAAGAATGTCTCTTCAGGTACTCTATCCATTTTAATCAGATGATGATGATGATGATGATGATGATGATGATGATGGTTTTGGTGTTGAGTTATAGAAATTCTTTATATATTTTTACTATTAACCCCTTATCTAAGGTCATTTATAAATAAATATTTTCTCCCATTCAGTGGGTTGCCTTTTCATTTTGTTGATAATTTCTTTCACTGTGTAAAAGCTTTTGATTTTGGCATAGTCTCAATAGTTTATTTTTGCTTTTGTTCTCTTGCCTGAGAAAACATATTTAGAAGAATGTTGCTAAGGCTGATGTAAACGAATTTACTTTCCATGTTTTCTTCTAGGAATTTTATAGTTTCAGGTATCATATTTATTTATTTATTTATTTATTTTCATTTATTTATTTTCAGCATAACAGTATCATCATTTTTTCACCACACCCAGTGCTCCATGCAAATCGTGCCCTCTATAATACCCACCACCTGGTACCCCGACCTCCCAACCCCCGCCACTTCAAACCCCTCAGATTGTTTTTCAGAGTCCATAGTCTCTCATGATTCGCCTCCCCTTCCAATTTACCCCAACCCCCTTCTCTCTAACTCCCCATGTCCTTCATGTTTTTTGTTATGCTCCACAAATAAGTGAAACCATATGATAATTGACTCTCTCTGCTTGACTTATTTCACTCAGCATAATCTCCTCCAGTCCTGTCCATGTTGCTACAAAAATTGGGTATTCGTCCTCTGATGGAGGCATAATACTCCATAGTGTATATGGACCACATCTTCCTTATCCATTCATCCGTTGAAGGGCATCTTGGTTCCTTCCACAGTTTGGCGACTGTGGCCATTGCTGCTATAAACTTTGGGGTACAGATGGCCCTTCTTTTCACTACATCTGTATCTTTGGGGTAAATACCCAGGAGTGCAATGGCAGGGTCATAGGGAAGTTCTATTTTTAATTTCTTGAGGAATATCCACACTGTTTTCCAAAGAGGCTGCACCAACTTGCATTCCCACCAACAGTGTAAGAGGGTTCCCCTTTCTCCACATCCCCTCCAACACATGTTATTTCCTGTCTTGCTAATTTTGGCCATTCTAACTGGTGTAAGGTGCTGTTTTTTTGAAAGAATCAATAAGATCGATAAACCATTGGTGACACTAATCCAAAAGAAAAGAGAGAAAGCTCAAATACATAAAATTATGAATGAAAAGGGAGAGATCACAATGAACACCAAGGAAGTAGAAACAATCATCAGAAGTTATTATCAACAGTTATATGCCAATAAGCTAAGCAACCTAGATGAAATGGATGCATTCCTGGAAAACTATAAACTCTCAAAATTTAATCAGGAAGAAACTGACAACCTGAAAAGACCAATATCTAGTAACGAGATTGAAGTGGTGATCAAAAACCTCCCAAAAAACAAGAGCCCAGATGGATTCCAAGAATCTCTGATGGATTCCCCGGAGAATTCTACCAAACTTTCAAAGAAGAAATAACACCTATTATCCTGAAGCTGTTTCAAAAAATTGAAGCAGAAGGAAAACCTTCTGACTCTTTCTACGAAGCCAGCATTATCCTGATCCCCAAACCAGGCAAAGACCCTACCAAAAAGGAGAATTTCAGACCAATATCACTGATGAATATGGAAGCTAAGATTCTCAACAAGATCCTAGCAAACAGGATCCAACATCACATTATAAAGATTATCCACCATGACCAGGTGGGATTCATCCCTGGGCTACAAGGATGGTTCAACATTCTCAAATCAATCAATGTGATAGAACAAATTAATAAGAGAAGAGAGAAGAACCACATGGTCTTCTCAATTGATGCAGACAAAGCATTTGACAAAATCCAGCATCCGTTCCTGATTAAAACACTTCAAAGTATAGGGATAGAGGGAACATTCCTGAACTTCATCAAATCTATCTATGAAAAACCCACAGCAAATATCATCCTCAATGGGAAAAAGCTTGCGTCCTTCCCGTTGAGATCAGGAACACGACAAGGATGCCCACTCTCACCACTCTTGTTCAACATAGTACTAGAAGTCCTAGCAACAGCAATCAGACAACAAAGGGAAATAAAAGGTATCCAATTTGGTAATGAAGAAGTCAAACTCTCTCTTTTTGCAGATGACATGATTCTTTATATGGAAAACCCAAAAGACTCCACCCCCAAACTACTAGTACTCATACAGCAATTCAGCAACGTGGCAGGATACAAAGTCAATATACAGAAATCAGTGGCTTTCTTATACACTAACAATGAAAATACAGAAAGGGAAATTAGAGAATCGATTCCATTTACTATAGCACCAAGAACCATAAGATACCAGGGAATAACCCTAACCAAAGAGGTAAAGGATCTGTACTTGAGGAACTACAGAACATTCATGAAAGAAATTGAAGAAGACACAAAAAGATGGAAGACCATTCCATGCTCTTGGATCGGAAGAATAAACATTGTTAAAATGTCTAGACTGCCTAGAGCAATCTATACTTTTAATGCTATTCTGATCAAAATTCCACCAGTATTCTTCAAAGAGCTGGAACAAATAATCCTAAAATTTGTATGGAATCAGAAGATACCCCAAATCGCTAAGGAAATGTTGAAAAACAAAAATAAAACTGGGGGCATCACATTACCTGATTTCAAGCTTTACTACAAAGCTGTGATCACCAAGACAGCAGGTTACTGGCATAAAAACAGAAACATAGACCAGTGGAACAGAGTAGAGAGCCCAGATATGGACCCTCCACTCTATGGTCAAATAATCTTAAACAAAACAGGAAAAAATATACAGTGGAAAAAAGACAGTCTCTTCAATAAATGGTGCTGGGAAAACTGGGCAGCTATATGTAGAAGAATGAAACTCGACCATTTTCTTACATCGTACACAAAGATAAACTCAAAATGGATAAAAGACCTCAGTGTGAGACAGGAATCCATCAGAATTTTAGAGGAGAACATAGGCAGTAATCTCTTCGATATCAGTCACAGCAACTTCTTTCAAGATATGTCTCCAAAGGCAAAGGAAACAAAAGCGAAGATGAACTTTTGGGACTTCATCAGGTATCATATTTAGGTCTTTAATCCATTTTGAGTTTATTTTTCTGTAAGACTTGGATCTATCTTTTTTTTCTTTTAGTAAGTTTTAGGTCCAACAAGGGGTTTGAACTTGTGACCCCGAGATCAAGAGTACATGCTCTTCTGACTGAGCTAGCCAGGTGTATATTTTAAACCCAAGCAAACTGAGAAAATAACTAAAAAAAAAATTAATATAAGAATTAAAATGCTACATTAGAAAATACTCAATGCAAAATAAAGCAGTTAAGGAGTAAGAGAGGAACAATAAAGATAAATAACAAAAAGTGCAATGGAAGATACAGATCCAACTATAATAATAGCTTTAAATGTGAATGAATAGAATAATCCAATGAAAAAGCCAAGATTATCAGATGGATTAAAAAATGACCCAATTATATTCCATAGGAGGCAAACTTCATATGCAAAGATACAAATATGTTGGAAGTAAAAGGGTGGAAAAGATATATCACACAAACAGCACTCACAAGAAAGCTAAAGGAACTATACTAATGTGAGATAAAACAGACTTTAAAAACCAAGAAATGTTACTAGAGATAAAGAGGAACACTCTATAATGATAACAGGGTTAATCCAGCAGGAAGATATAACAGTTACATGTGTACGGCTAACACAGAGTCCCAAGAAAGATGAAGCAAACTGACAGAATTGAAGGGAGAAAAAAATGACAATAAATATAAAATAAGATAAAAACAGAAAGGGAGGCAAACCATAAGAGACTCTTAATTATAGGGAACAAACTGAGGGTTGCTGGAGGGAAGGTGAGTGGAGGGATGGGGTAACTGGGATTAAGGAGGGCACTTGACATAATGAACTTTGGGTGTTCTATGCAACTAATGAGTCACTAAACTCAGTCAGTAATGACCTGAAACTAATAACACATGACATGTTAACTAAATTGAATTTGAATAAAAAATTTAACAATAATATTTGAAGATTTCAATACCCTACATTCAATAATGGATGGAATAAGGAAGGAAAAGATCAACAAAGATATAGAAGACTTGAACCACACTAACAAACCAACTAGACTGAACAGACATCTATAGAATACTCTATCCAACAACAGCAAGATACATGATCTTCTCAAGTGCACATGCAATATTCTCTATGATATACCATAAAACAAGCCTCCATAAACTTAAAAGTATGTTCTTCAATAATAGACCAGTGGCAGGGAAGGACAAAAGGGATCACAGAACAAAGTATAGGGAAGGACTAGGAGTTGGCATAGTAGGGCCAATGGAGGAGAAGGTAAGGAGGTAGAGGAGGGAGCTTCAGAGTTTGAGGTTCAAAATTCAGAGGTCTAAGAGCAATTTGGTATGGATGAAAGATCAATGCATTAATAGCAGCTTTCAGTCTGAGAAGTGGCTAAGCTGTACAATGTGGCTCAATACCACCCAAATGCCTGTCTGGAAGTTCCCGCCAATAACACAAGAGGTCACAGACTTCCCTGTAGGAGCATCTGGATTGGTCACAGCAGAGCATCCAATGGTGTGCCCTAATGAACTTGTCTCTAAGCACTGCAAACTGGAATCCAGTAGATGACTGGAGATTATCTAAGGATGATACCTGTGATACCAAGTGTATGATCAGGAGGATCTCCTTTCTTTCTTCCCATATTATGTGGAAGATGGTGTACATTCACACAGTTAGGTTTAGAAAACAACATATTTTGGGGGAAGGAAAGAGGATTAATATATCACTTTTTTTCACCTACATAGGTAACTATTTATTGACAGATGTTCCCACTATTCCTATAAGTGAAACACTTGGTGAGAAGCATGAAGTCTGCTCATAAGTACCCTTCCCAGGACGCACATGTGCTTCCAAGGAAGCAACAGGCACTTACTGCCCATACTCCCCTGTATACTGCCCTTTTTTAACAGGGGCTCATTTAAAATCATACTGCTTTAAAATGATCAGATTTTTCCTTTAATGGAACATCACAGAGCTCTTTTTCCCCTTGACCTTTTAATTCATGTTGAATAATAAAACTTAACATTGAGCTGTGATTTGATATTACTGTGCCAGGGATGCCAAAGCTAAGACCTTGAGTTTGCCAGAAGATTGTAATTCTTGGTCTAGCAAAATTTCAGGATGCAATCTGGAAGTATTTTAAATGCCAAAAGAAATGTGACACCCCTCTCTTCTGTTTTCATTTCCTTTTCTCCTGTTCTTCTTTTCCCTTGGTATCTTTTATAGTCTTCATGTTTCCTCCTTGAAGTAGTCTCTCCTACCCATGGACCAACCTCTTCTTAAGGAAGGCTCTGCTGTGTGCATTTGCCACCCATCTATTTTTGCTTCCCTCTCTCTGACTGTCTGATATTCCTTTCCCTTATGTCTCTGTGACCCACACCCAGCCATCTTATTGCCTTCTTACCTAGCGATGAGATTGGGCACTCCATATCTTAGGTTTTACTTAACTGTGGTTGGTTTTTTTTCTTTTTTGTATTTTAATTTTTTATTTTTTTTTATAAACATATATTTTTATCCCCAGGGGTACAGGTCTGTGAATCACCAGGTTTACACACTTCACAGCACTCATCAAAGCACATACCCTCCCCAATGTCCATAAACCCACCCCCTTCTCCCAAACCCCCTCCCCCCAGCAACCCTCAGTTTGTTTTGTGAGATTAAGAGTCACTTATGGTTTGTTTCCCTCCCAATCCCATCTTGTTTCATTGATTCTTCTCCTACCCACTTAAGGTCATCTATTCATGAAGCCACATGTATTCAGCAAATGTGTACCTGTGATGGCTGCAGGCTATCTAGAGGCCCTCAGGTGTACTGATCCTGAATGTCTTCAGGAGAGAGTGAGAGTAATAAACATTCTCTCCCAGCACATCTGGAGACCAGCTCAAGGCAGAAAAGATATAAGTAATTCAAGTCATTGTATTTTTCCAAATGGAACTACTTTATCTTTAGGAAAACTAGGTTCTCCAATAATGTGTTTTGGTCTTGATAGGGTTATTTGCTGAGAATCTAAATTGAGGGGATATACATATGGCCTTTCCAAGGAATGAACAAACATGAAGAAACTCATAGAAAGTGGAGTAAATTGTAAATATATTGCCCTGTACTTATTCCACTTAAAAAATTTTTTTAATTTGTTTTCGGCATAACAGTATTCATTGTTTTTGTACCACACCCAGTGCTCCATGCAATCTGTGCCCTCTATAATACCCACCACCTGGTACCCCGACCTCCCACCCCCTGCCCCTTCAAAACCCTCAGATTGTTTTTCAGAGTCCATAGTCTCTCATGGTTCACCTCCCCTTCCAATTTCCCCCAACTCCCTTCTCTATTCCACTTTTTAATGAAGTCATTGATATTGTTGACACACCAAGGAATTCCAACTGTACCACAAAGCCAAGGAATCCTAACACATATGACACTTAGAATTTATGCCTGACAACACTGTGTACTAATACAAGCAACAATAAGTCCCTCCTTGGACCTCACTTCTCTAATCTACTAACTTGAGTCTTCTTGCCCTTCAAAAGCAAACTCCTGAAAGAGCTGTCAGTGTTCCCTAGCTCCATTTCTTCAACTATTCTTCACACCTCATTTCACTGCAGTCTGGTTTCTATATTCAGCACCTCACTGAAACTGCTCTTTTGAGGTCACCCACCACCTCCTTATTGCCACACCCAATAATAGTCTTCTTTTTTTTAATTAAATAGAATTTAGTTTTTAGAGCATTTTTAGTTTTCACAGCAAAACTGAACAGAAGGTGTAGTAGAGATATTTTTCAAATATCCCTGTCCCCACACATGTAAAGATTCCCATATTATCAACAGCTCCCACTAGATGGTACATTTGTTATAGCTAATGAACCTATGTGGACATATCACTATCATCCAAAATCCTGTAGTTTACCTTGGGCTTTGCTCTTGGTGTTATATATTCTATGGCTTTGGACAAGTGTGTAATGGCATACATACACCATTATAGTATCATATACAGTAGTTTCATTATCCCCCAAATCATCCATGTTCTCCTTATTTATACCACTCTCCACCCAACCTCTGGTAACCATTGATCTTTTACTGTCTCCAAAGTTTTTCCTTTTCCAGAATATCATATAGTTAGAATTATACAGTATGTAACCTTTTCAGATTGGCTTCTTTCACTTAGTAATATGCATATTACTAATGCATATTACTAATATGCACTTAAGGTTTCTCCTTGTATTTTCATAGCTTGATAGTTCATTTCATATTAGCACTACATAATATTCCAAACTCAAATGGAATATAAACTGGACATACCCCAGTTTATTTATCCATTCACCAATTGAAGGACATCTTGGTTGCTTCCAAGTTTTGGCAAATTGTAAATAAAACTGCTATAAACATCCATGTGTAGGTTTTTGTGTGGACATAAGTTTTCAACTCTTTTGGGTAAATACTAAGGAGCACAATTGCTGGGTTGTATGCCAAGACAATATTTAGTTTTGTAAGAAACTGCCAAACTGTCTTCCAAAGTGGCTGTACTATTTTGCATTCCCACCAGCAATGAATAAGAGTTCCTGGTGCTCCACATGATCCCCAGTATTTAGTGTTGTCAGTGTTCTGGATTTTAGTCATTCCAATAGACACATAGTAAAATTTCATTGTTCTAATTTGCATTTCCCTAATGACATATGATGCAGAGCAGCTCTCATATACTTATTTGTCATACATGTATGTCACATGTGTATTTGTATATCTTCTTTGGTGAGGTGTCTATTAAAGTCTTTGGCTCATTTTTTAAATTGGATTATTTGTTTTCTTTGTTAATTTTAAGTGTTCTTTGTATATTTTGGCTAACAGTCCTATATCAAATGTGTCTTTTACAAATATTTTCTCCCAGTTTGTGGCTTAAAAAAAAAAAAAAGACTTTACTTATTTATTTTAGAAAAAGAGAAAGAGAGAGAGAGAGAGAGAGAACAAGTGGGGGGAAGGGTAGAGGGGGAGGGAGAGAGAGAGAATCTTAAGCAGACCTCATGCTGAGCATGAAGCCCAAAGCAGAGGTCAATCCCATGACCCTGAGATCATGACCTGAGCTGGAATCAAGAGTTGGCCGCTTAACTAACTGAGCCACCCAGGTGCCCCACCAATTTGTGGCTTTTAAAAATTCTCTTGGTATCTTTCTGAAAGCAGTTTTTATGTTTAAAAGTCCAGTTTACTACTTCTTACATAGATTATTCTTTTGATGTTATATCTAAAAATCATCACCAAAATCTAGTCATTCAGATTTCCTCCATGTTATCTTCTAGGAGTTTATAGGATTTTTTTTTTTTTTGCTTTCTTTGTTTGTTTTTTATTATGTTCATTTGGCCACTGTATAATACATCATTAGTTTTTGATATAGTACTCATTGATTCTTACTGGTGTATAACACCAAGTTGTCATCACAACACATGCCCTCCTTAATACCTATCACCCTGTTACCTTATCTCCCCAACCCCTTCCCTCTAAAACCCTCAGATTGTTTCTCAGAGTATATAGTCTCTCAAGATTTGCCTCCCCTTCTGATTTCTCCCCCTTCAGTTTTCTCTCTTCCCCTATGGTCCTCCAAGCTATTGTTCATTTCCATGCATGAGTAAAATCATATGATAATTGTCTTTCTCTGCTTGATGTATTTCACTTAGCATAATGCCCTCCAGTTTCATCCATATTGATGCAAATGTTGGGTAGTCACATTTTCTGATGGCTGAATGAATGATATTCCATTGTATATATGTACCACAAATTCCTTATCCATTCATCTGTTGAAGGGAATCTCAGCTCCTTCCGCAGTTTGTTTGTCTTACATTTAAATCTGTGATCCATCTTGAGTTATTTCATATGAAAGATGTATGGCCTAGAGTCACTTTTTCACATGTATATGTCCAATTGTTCTAGCACCATGGCAGCAGCATGTTGAAAAGACTATCTTTTTTCTCAATGCAGTATCTTTGTTCCTTTGTCAAACATCAGTTGACTATATCTAAGTGGGTTTATTTCTGGATTCTCTGTTCTTTTCCATTTATCTATTATTTGCTAATACCAGACTGTGGTATTACCACACCGTCTTCATTATTATAGCTTTATAGAAGGTCTTGATATTGGGTAGTGTCAGTCTTCCAAATTTGTTCTTTTCCTTCAATATTATGTTGGCTGTTTTGGGTCTTTTACCTCTCCATATAAATTTTGAATTAGTTTATCCATAGCCACAAAATCCAATTTTGGGATTTTGATTGGGATTGCACTGAATCTATAGATCAAGTTTGGAATAAATGACAATTAGACAACATTGAGTACTCCTAACCATGAACATAGAATATCTCTTTCACTGGAATTTTATATAAATTTGGCATTTATTTTTTATTTTATATAAAATAAAATTTTATATTTTATTAGATATATAACTAAGTATTTCTCTTTGGCTGTTAATGTAAGTGGTATTGCATTCTTTTTATTTTATTTTATTTTATTTTTATTTTTTATAAACATATAATGTATTTTTATCCCCAGGGGTACAGGTCTGTGAATCGCCAGGTTTACACACTTCACAGCACTCACCATAGCACATACCCTCCCCAATGTCCATAACCCCACCCCCCTCTCCCAAACCCCTGCCCCCAGCAACCCTCTTTGTTTTGTGAGATTAAGAGTCACTTATGGTTTGTCGCCCTCCCAATCCCATCTTGTTTCATTCATTCTTCTCCTACCCCCTTAACCCCCCATGTTGTATCTCCACTTCCTCATATCAGGGAGATCATATGATAGTTGTCTTTCTCTGATTGACTTATTTTGCTAAGCATGATACCCTATAGTTCCATCCATGTTGTCGCAAATGGCAAGATTTCATTTCTTTTGATGGCTGCATAGTATTACACTGTGTATATATACCACATCTTCTTTATCCATTCATCTGTTGATGGACATCTAGGTTCTTTCCATAGTTTAGCTATTGTAGACATTGCTGCTATAAACATTTGGGTGCAAGTGACCCTTCAGATCAATGCGTTTGTATCTTTAGGGTAAATAACCAGTAGTGCAATTGCTGGGTCTTAGGGTAGTTCTATTTCAACATTTTGAGGAACCTCCAAGCTGTTTTCCAGAGTGGTTGCACCAGCTTGCATTCCCACCAACAGGGTAGGAGGGTTCCTCTTTCTCCACATCCTCGCCAGCATCTGTCATTTCCTGACTTGTTGATTTTAGCCATTCTGACTGGTGTGAGGTGATATCTCATTGTGGTTTTGATTTGTATTTCCCTGATGCCGAGTGATATGGAGCACTTTTTCACGTGTCTGTTGGCCATCTGGATGTCTTCTTTGCAGAAATGTCTGTTCATGTCCTCTGCCCATTTCTTTCCTTTTTTTTTTTTTAATATAATTTTTTATTTTTTATAAACATATATTTTTATCCCCAGGGGTACAGGTCTGTGAATCACCAGGTTTACACACTTCACAGCACTCACCAAAACACATACCCTCCCCAATGTCCATAATACCACCCCCTTCTCCCAAACCCCCTCCCCCCAGCAACCCTCAGTTTGTTTTGTGAGATTAAGAGTCACTTATGGTTTGTCTCCCTCCCAATCCCATCTTCTTTCATTTATTCTTCTCGTACCCACTTAAGCCCCCATGTTGCATCACCACTTCCTCATATCAGGGAGATCATATGATAGTTGTCTTTCTCCGCTTGACTTATTTCGCTAAGCATGATACGCTCTAGTTCCATCCATGTTGTCGCAAATGGCAAGATTTCATTTCTTTTGATGGCTGCATAGTATTCCATTGTGTATATATACCACATCTTCTTGATCCATTCATCTGTTGATGGACATCTAGGTTCTTTCCATAGTTTGGCTATTGTGGACATTGCTGCTATAAACATTCGAGTACACGTGCCCCTTTGGATCACTACGTTTGTATCTTTAGGGTAAATACCCAATAGTGCAATTGCTGGGTCATAGGGCAGTTCTATTTTCAACATTTTGAGGAACCTCCATGCTGTTTTCCAGAGAGGTTGCACCAGCTTGCATTCCCACCAACAGTGTAGGAGGGTTCCCCTTTCTCCGCATCCTCGCCAGCATCTGTCATTTCCTGACTTGTTGATTTTAGCCATTCTGACTGGTGTGAGGTGATATCTCATTGTGGTTTTGATTTGTATTTCCCTGATGCCGAGTGATATGGAGCACTTTTTCATGTGTCTCTTGGCCATCTGGATGTCTTCTTTGCAGAAATGTCTGTTCATGTCCTCTGCCCATTTCTTGATTGGATTATTTGTTCTTGGGTGTTGAGTTTGCTAAGTTCTTTATAGATTCTGGACACTAGTCCTTTATCTGATATGTCGTTTGCAAATATCTTCTCCCATTCTCTCTGCCCATTTCTTGATTGGATTATTTGTTCTTTGGGTGTTGAGTTTGCTAAGTTCTTTATAGATTTTGAACACTAGCCCTTTATCTGATATGTTGTTTGCAAATATAAAAAACTCCCATTCTGTCAGTTGTCTTTTGGTTTTGTTAACTGTTTCCTTTGCTTTGCAAAAGATTTTTTTTTTTTAAAGATTTCATTTATTTATTTGACAGAGAGAGATCACAAGTAGGCAGAGAGAGAGAGGAGGAAGCAGGCTCCCTGCCAAGCAGAGAGCCCGATACGGGACTTGATCCCAGGACCCTGAGATCATGACCTGAGCCGAAGGCAGAGGCTTAACCCACTGAGCCACCCAGGCGCCCCTTTGCAAAAGATTTTGATCTTGATAAAATCCCAATAGTTCATTTTTGCCCTTGCTTCCCTTGCCTGTGGCGATGTTCCTAGGAAGATGTTGCTGTGGCTGAACTCAAAGAGGTTGCTGGCTGTGTTCTCCTCAAGGATTTTGATGGATTCCTTTCTCACATCGAGGTCCTTCATCCATTTTGAGTCTATTTTCATGTGTGGTGTAAGGAAATGGTCCAATTTTTCTGCATGCGGCCATCCACTTTTCCAAACACCATTTATTGAAGAGGCTGTCTTTTTTCCATTGGACATTCTTTCCTGCTTTGTCGAAGATTAGTTGACCATAGAGTTGAGGGACTATTTCTGGGCTCTCTATTCTGTTTCATTGATCTATGTGTCTGTTTTTGTGCCAGTACCATGCTGTCTTGATGATGACAGCTTTGTAATAGAGCTTGAAGTCTGGAATTGTGATATCACCAACTTTGGCTTTCTTTTTCAATATCCCTGTGGCTATTCGAGGTCTTTTCTGGTTCCATATAAATTTTAGGGTTATTTGTTCCATTTATTTGAAAAAAAAAAAAGAATGGTTTTTTGATAGGAATTGCATTAATTGTGTAGATTGCTTTAGGTAGCATAGACATTTTTACAATATTGTTCTTCCAATCCATGAGCATGGAACATTTTTCCATTTCTTTTTGTCTTCCTCAATTTCTTTCATGAGTACTTTATAGTTTTCTGAGTACAGATTCTTTGCCTCTTTGGTTAGGTTTGTTCCTAGGTATCTTATGGTTTGGGGTACAATTAAAATTGGATTGACTCACTAATTTCTCTTTCTTTTGTCTTGCTTTGGTGTATAGAAATGCAACTGATTTTGGTACATTGATTTTATATCTTGACACTTTACTGAATTCCTGTACAAGTTCTTGCAGATTTGGAGTGGAGTCTTTTGAGTTATCCACATAAAGTATCATATCATCTGCAAAGAATGATAGTTTGACTTCTTTGCTGCTTTGGATGCCTTTTATTTCTTTTTGTTGTCTGATTGCTGAGGCTAGGACTTCTAGTACTATGTTGAATAGCAGTGGTGATAAGAGACATCCCTGCCATGTTCCCAATCTTAGCAGAAAAGTTCTCAGTTTTTCTCCATTGAGAATGATATTCATAGTGGGTTTTTCATAGACGGCTTTGGTGATGTTGAAGTATGTGCCCTCTATCCCTACACTTTGAAGAGTTTTAATTGAGAAAGGATACTGTACTTTGTCAAATGCTCTTTCAGCATCTGTTGAGAGTATCATATGGTTCTTGTTCTTTGTTTTATTAATGTATTATACCACATTGATTGATTTGCAGATGTTTAACCAACCTTGCAGCCCTGGAATAAATCCCACTTGGTCATGGTGAATAATCCTTTTAATGTACTATTGAATCCTATTGGCTAGTATTTTGGTGAGAATTTTCGCATCTGTGCTCATCAAGGATATTGGTCTGTCGTTCTCCCTTTTGATGGGATCCTTGTCTGGTTTTGGGATCAAGGTGATGCTGGCCTCATAAACTGAGCTTGGAAGTTTTCCTTCCATTTCTATTTTTTGGAACAGTTTCAGGAGAATAGGAATTAGTTCTTCTTTATATGTTTGGTAGAATTCCCCTGGGAAGCCATCTGGCCCTGGGCTTTTATTTGTTTGGAGATTTTTGATGACTGTTTCAATCTCCTTACTGGTTATGGGTCTGTTTAGGTGTTCTATTTCTTCCTGGTTCAGTTGTGGTAATTTATATGTCTCTAGGAATGCATCCATTTCTTCCAGATTGTCAAATTTGTTTGCGTAGAGTTGCTCATAGTATGTTCTTATAATTGTTTGTATTTGTTTGGTGTTAGTTGGGATCTCTCCTCTTTCATTCATGATTTCATTTATTTGGGTCCTTTCTCTGATTTTCTTTTTGATAAGTCTCTCCAGGGGTTTATCAATCTTATTAATTCTTTCAAAGAACCAGCTCCTAGTTTCATTGATTTTTTCTATTGTTTTTTTGGTTTGTATTTCATTGATTTCTGCTCTGATCTTTATGATTTCTCTTCTCCTGCTGGGTTTAGGGTTTCTTTCTTGTTCTTTCTCCAGCTCCTTTAGGTGTAGGGTTAGGTTGTGTACTTGAGACCTTTCTTGTTTCTTGAGAAAGGCCTGTACCGCTATATATTTTCCTCTCAGGACTGCATTTGCTCTGTCCCACAGATTTTGAACCGTTGTGTTTTCATTATCATTTGTTTCCATGAATTTTTTCAATTTTTCTTTAATTTCCTGGTTGACCCATTCATTCTTTAGAAGGATGCTGTTTAGTCTCCATGTATTTGGGTTCTTTCCAAATTTCCTCTTGTGATTGAGTTCTAGCTTCAGAGCATTGTAGTCTGAAAATATGCAGGGAATGATCCCAATCTTTTGATACCAGTTGAGACCTGATTTCCATATTCTTGAAATTAGGATTCATTTCTTTTATAGGCTGTATAATATTTCATTGTATGTGTATGTCACATTTTCTTTACCCATTTTATGCTGATAGACATTTGAGTTATTTCCATGTCTTGGTTATTATGATGCTACAATAAACATGGGAATGTCGATTTATCTCTGAGATGTTCATTTCAATTCCTTTGGATATATACTCAGGATTGACATTGATGAATCACATGATAATTCTATTTTTAATTTTTGAGATATGTCATGCTGTTTTCCATAGTGGCTGCACCTTTTCACATCCTGCCAATGGTGCACAAGGATTCCAATGTCTCACATCCTTGCTAACATCTGCCATCTTTTGTTTTTTTTTCTGATAATAGCTATTTTAACAGATATGAGGTGATACCTCATTGTGGTTTAGATTTGCATTTCTATGATGATTAGTGATATTGAGCACATTTTCATATATCTGTTGGTGATTTGTATGTCTTCCTTGGAGAAATGCCTAACTGAGTCTTCTCCCCATTTTAAAATCAGGTAATTTATTTATTGCTATTGAGTTACAGAAGCTCCTTATATATTGGCAAATTAATCCCTCCCCCCAATCAAATACATAGTCTGCTAATATGTTTTCCCATTCCACTGGTTGCTTTTCCATTCAGTTGATTATTTTGTTTATCGGACAGATGTTTAATAAAAGGGAACACTTCCAACTCATTTTCTGAAACCAACAGTACTCTGATATGAAAGCCAGTCAAAAGTATTACATGAAAAGAAAATTACATGAACACAGATGCAAAAATCCTGAACAAAATTCTAGCAAATCCAAATTCAACAGCACATTAAAATGACCACATATCATGAACAAGTGATATTTATTTGTGGGAAGCAAGAATGGTTCAAAATGTACAAATAAATAAATGTGATACACCATATTAACAGAATAAAGGATAAAAAAAATCATATGATTACTTCAATAGACAAAAAAAATTTAAACATGCTTTTATGGTAAAAATGCTCCATACGCTCCATACAGAAGGAATGTATCTCAGCATACTAAAGGTCATGTATGACAAACCCACAGTTAACATCATATTTAATGGTGAAATACTGAAGTCCTTTCCTTTAAGATCAGGAACAAATCACGGGTGTCCATTCTTGCCATTTTGTTCAACACAGACTGGAAATCCTAGCCAGAGCAATCAGGGAATGAAGAGAAATAAATAAAATCCAAATCAGAAAAAAAAAAGTGAAATTTTCTGTTTGCCGGTCATACAATGTAAAAAAACCTTAAGGATGCCACTAAAAACTATTAAAACTAATGAATTTTTACAGAAGAATGAAACTTGACCTTTCACTTACACCATACACAAAGATAAACTCTAATTAAATGGATGGAAAACCTCAGTGTGAGACAGGAATCCATCAAAATTCTAGAAGAGAACACAGGCAGTAACCTCTTCAATATTGGCCACAGCAAATTCTTTCAAGACATGTCTCCAAAGACAAGGGAAACAAAAGTAAAAATGAACTTTTGGGACTTCATCAAGATAAAAAGCTTCAACACAACAAAGGAAACAGTTAACAAAACAAAGAGGTAACTCACAGAATGGGAGAAGATATTTGCAAATGGAACTATAGACAAAGGGCTGATATTCAATATCTGTAAAGAACTTCTCAAACTCAACCCCCAAAAAACAAATAAGCCAAAAAATGGGCAGAAGACATGAACAGATACTTCTGCAAAGGAGACATACAAATGGCTAACAGACATATGAAAAAATGTTCATCATCATTATTCATCCGGGAGATTCAAATCAAAACCACATTGAGATACCACCTTACACCAGTTATAATGGCCAAAATTGACAATGCAAGAAACAACAAATGTTGGAGAGGCTGTGGAGAAAAGGGAACTCTCTTACACTGTTGGTGGGAATGCAAGTTGGTGCAGCCCCTTTGGAAAACAGTGTGGAGGTTCCTTAACAAATTAAAAATAGAGCTACCTTACAACCCAGCAATTGCACTACTGGGTATTTACACCAACAATACAAATGTAGTGAAAAGAAGGGACAGATGAACCCCAATGTTCATAGCAGCAATGTTCACAATAGCCAAACTATTGAGCAGAGATGTCCTCTAACAGACGAATGGATAAAGAAGATGTGGTCCATATATACAATGGAATATTATTCAGCCATCAGAAAGGATGAATCCCCAGCTTTTATGTCAACAAGGATGGGACTGGAGGAGATTATGTTAAGTGAAATAGTTCAAGCAGAGAGAGTCAATTATCATGGTTTCACTTATCTGTGGATCATGAGGAACAGCATGGAGGACATTAGGAGAAGGAAAGGAAAAATGAAGGGGGGGAATCAGAAGAGAGATAAACCATGAGAGACTGGATTCTGAGAAACAAACTGAGGGTTTTAGAGGGGGGGGATAGGTTAACCTGATGATGGGTATTAAAGAGGATATGCATTGCATGGAGTACTGCGTGTTATATGCAAAGAATGTATCTTGGAACACTACATCAAAAACTAATGATGTAATGTATGGTGATTAATGTAGCATAATAATAATAAAAAAAAGATAAGTGAGAGAATATGTAAGCCTGGAGTCTGGAGTTGCTGGCAGAGATAATTGCCTGAAGCCATAACCATCCATGAACTTTTCATTTATGTGAATCAATAAATTTGTTTTTGTTTTTACTTAAAAAGTAAGAAAAACAAAAACAAAAACAAAAAAACCAACTAGTGAATGAATTCAGTAAAGTTGTAGGGTAGAAAATCGAACTATAGCAACTAATAACAAACCTACCAAAAAGAAAATTAAGAAAAAACTCATTTTCAATAGAATTAAAAAGAATAAAATACTTAGAAATAAATTTTACCAAGGAGTTGAAATATTTTTACACCAAAAACTACACTACACTGATAAAATGAAAAAAAGAAAAACAAAAAAAAAAACAACAGAAACAAATGGAAAGACATCTTCTGTTCATGGATTGGAAATCTTAATATTATTAAAATGTCCATGCTACTCAAAGGAATCTACAGATTCATTGCCATCCCTATAAAAAACAATGGCATTTTTTACAGAAGGAATAAAAAAATCCTCAAATTCCCATGGACCCATGAAAGACTCAGAATAGCCAAAGCAATCCTGAGAAAGAAGAACACAGATGGAGGGATTATACTTTCTGATTTCAAAATATATTACAAAGCTACAATAATAAAAAACAGTATGGTACTGGCACAAGAACAGACATATACACCAATGGAACAAAACAGAGAGACCAGAAATAAACCCATGCATATGCAGACAACTGATCTTTGGACATCAAGATCACACAATGGGGAAAGAATGAACAGTCTCTTCACTAAATAGTGTTGGGAAAATTGAGTAACATGCCGAAGAAAGAATCTAAACCCTTATACCATGCATAAAAATTAACTCAAAATGTATTAAAGACTTAAACAGAAGATCTGAAACTATAAAACTTTTGGAGGAAAACAGGGAAAAGCTTCATGACATTGGTCTTGACAATAATTTTATAGATGTGACACTAACAGCACAGGCAACAAAAGCAAAACCAGACAAGTATTAAGGATTTTTGCATCCATTTTATTTTTTAATATTTTTATATAAACTTATATTTATTATTCATAATATAAAATTATATAACATACAATTATATATACACATACATGAAATTATGTTTATGTATTTCCATATAAAGTTATAATTGGAGTGTAGGAATGCTAATGTTGAGAAAATAAATTCCAAGATAATGGTTACTAATAACAGTGAATTCATTTTAGATTTGCTCCTTAAATGGCTATTTGTGCTTTACTTTGGTCTTTGTTAATATTTATTAATGCAATTAATTAATTAATTAATTAAACTTTCTAAGATTCATTGTTTATGCACCACGCCCAGTGCTCCATACAATATGTGCCCTCTTTAATACCCACTACCAGGCTCACCCATCCCCACAAGGCCCCCTCTCCTCCAAAACCCTCAGTTTCTTTCTCAGAGTCTACAGTCTCTCATGCATCCATTTTAATGAGAGGTATTGTTCTGTAGTTTTCTTGTAATGCTTTGATCTGTTTTTGTTATTAGGGTAATGTTGACTTCACAGAATAAATTAAGAAGCATTTTCTCTGTTTCTACCTTCTGAAAAAAATTGTGGAAAACTGGTCTAATTTCTTCCTTAAATGTTTGATGAAATTCCAGTGAACCCACCTGGGCCCATTGTTTTAGAAGGTTATTAATTATTGATTTCTTTAATAGATATAGGCTTAATCAGATTGTCTATTTCTTCTTAAGTTTTGGCAGGTTGTGTCTTTCAAGGCATTGACACATTTATCTCATCTAGGCTATCAAATTGATGATCATAGAGTTGTTTGTATTATTTCTTTATTATCCTTTTAATATTCATGGGGTTTGTAATGAGGTCTCCTCTTTCATTTCTGATATTAATAATTTGTCTTTCTTTTTTTCTTAGTTAGCTGGGCTAGAGGCTTATTGATTTTACTGATCTTTTCATACAAACAGCTTTTGGTTTCATTAGTTTTTTCTATTGATTTCCTATTTTTCGGTTTTATTGATTATTGCTCTAATTTTTATTTCTTTACCTCTGCTTACTTTGGATTTAATCTGCTCTTCTTTTTCTAGTTTCCTAATGTAGAAGTTTAGATGACTGATTTTAGATCTTTCTTCTTTTCTAATATTGCATTCAATGCTATACATTTTCTTCTGAGCTCTGCTTTTGCTGTATTCCACACAATTTGATGTTGCATTTTCATTTCATTTACTTCAAAGTATTGTTAATTTTCTCTTCATATTTCTTGTCTGACCCATGTATTATGTAGAAGTGTGCTGTTCAATCTCCCAGTATTTGGGGATTTTCCAGTTACCTTTTTGCTACTGATTTTTAGTTTAATTCAATTGTGGTCTGAGAGCAGACACTGTGTGATTTCTATTCTTTTAAATTTGTTAAGGTATACTTTATAAACCTGAATGTGTCTATCTTGGCATATGTTCCATGTGAGCTCAAGAAGGGTATGTATTCTGCTGTTTTTGGGTGAAACAGTCTATAGAGGACCATTATATACAGTTGAATTATGGTATTATTGAGTTCAACTATGTCCTTACTGATTTTTTGCCTGCTGGATTTGCCCATTTCTGACAGATGTTGCAGTCTCCAACTATAATAGTGGATTCATCTATTTTTCCTTGCAGTTCTATCAGGTTTTGCCTTAAATACTTTGATGCTGTTGTTATTTGCACACACATTAAGAATGTCTTTGTGTTGAATTTATTCCTTTATCGTTATGTGATGTTCTTTATTTCTGATAACTAATCTTGCTGTGAAGTCAGCTCCAACTGAAATTAATATAACTAGCTTGGTGACTTTTTTTCTCCCAAAACTTTAAACGTGTCACTATACTCTGTTCTTGCTTGCATGGTTTTGGAAGAGAAATTGAATGTAATTCTTACTTTTCCTCCTCTGTTGGTAAAGTGCTTCCCTTCCACCCCCATCTTCTTTCAGGATTTTGTTTTCTATTTTTGATTATCTGTAGTTTTTAAAGTATATAAATATATGCAGTTTTTCAGTCATTTTCCTAGTTGGAGTTCTCTAGGCTTCCTGGATCTGTGGTTTGGTGCTTGAAATAAGTTTTAGAGAAATTTTCAGTCATTATTGTTTCAAATATGTCTTCTCTTCCTTTCTCTTTTCTGCTTCTGGTATAGTCATTACATCTATGTGACCCCTCCCTTTGTAGTTGTCCCATAGTTCTTGAGGATTCCATTCTATTTTTTTTCCAGTCTTTTTTCTTTCCAGTTTGAGAGGTTTCTGTTAGGATATCCTCAAGCTCAGAGATTCTTCAGCCATATATCATCTCCTAATAAGGCCACCAAGAACATTCATTTCTGTTGTGGTGTTTTGGTCTCTAGCATTTTTGAATTCTTTCTTAGAATTTCCATCAGTCTGCATACATTGCCCATCTTCTCTTGCATGCTGTCTACTTTATCCACTTTAGGACCTGGGATATTCATCATTGTTGTTTTAAACTCCTGGTATGATAACTACAACACCCTTGCCATATCAGTGTCTAGTTTTAATGTTTGGTCTATCTCTTTGAGCTGTTTTATGGGGTTTTTTTGTTTGTTTGTTTGTTTGTTTGCCTTTTAGTACATCTTGCAACTTTTTCTTTATAGTCAGACATGATGTATAGAGTAAAAGAAACTTCTATAAATTGGCCTTTAGTAATGTGATGGTAAGATGCAGGAAGAGGGGAAGCATTCTATACTACTGTGATTATGTCTCAGTCTTTTAATAAGCCTATACTTCTGGCTAATGAGCTTCATACATGCTTCTCAGTCTCTGCCACACCCCACTTGTACTTAGGTGGAACATGATTGCAAGAGTAGCTGGAGTTGGGTATTTCCTCTTTCCTATATAGAAAGCTAGACAGGGGTGCAGGTGGGCATTTACCTTCCTCCAGGCCAGTTAGGGTCTGATAAAAACCCAGAAGGTGAGGCTCATGTTAAAGAGTTTCTCCTAAGAGCAGACCTTGTTAATAAGAACAGAGTGCTCTGGCATATTTAAAAATGTTCCTTTCCCCTTGCCCTTGCTAGAAGCATTAGGAGATTTTTCTTCAATATTCACTTTGAGGATATAGTAGAGCTCTTGGAGGTAAAACTCACAAAAGTATGGGGACATCCAACAATTTGTCAATTATGGTTCAGTTTCCCTAACTTGCCACTAGTTTCTGCACAGATGTATCCATATATGAGTCTCTGTTCCAGTAAATTGTGGTTCTCTGTCTTCACCTGTCTCCAATTTTGAAGTCAGGGCCCTGTGACCTCACTTGTTTTATAAATCTAAAAAGAATTGTTGATTTTTCAGTTTGTCCAGCTTTTTACTTGCTGTTAGGAGAGAGTGATGACTTCTAAGCTTCTCACATGTTGGATCAGAAATCCCCAATAGTGTCTTTGTAGTCCTCATCTGATTTGATACCATGAACTAATCCCAGTTTTGTTCTGTTGGTTCCCAGTACTCCTCATTGCTGGTTGTCCTCCCATTGCCCTGTCTATCTACCCCTGCTCAGTTTTCATAGCAGGCTCCTTCTCTACTTAACACTGGCATTGTATTCTTTCTTACCCTCTAGCTAGAAACTTTCCTGTCTCTGGGTGAAAATGTAATTCAAAAATTGTTATTCCTTGTCATGTTCCTGATCTCAAAGGGAAGGCTGTTATGCCTCCACCAGAAAGGAAGAATACCCAGCTTTTGCCTCAACATGGACGGGACTGGAGGAGATTATGCTGAGTGAAATAAGTCAGGCAGAGACAGTCAATTATCACATGGTTTCACTTACTTGTAGAGCATAAGGAATAACATGGAGGACATTAGGAGAAGGAAAGGAAAAGTGAATTGGGGGAAATCGGAGGGGGAGACAAACCATGAGAGACTGTGGGAGAGACTCTGAGAAACAAACTGAGGGTTTTGGAGGGACGCAGGGTGGGGAGTTAGATATCCCCACTGGTGGTGGATATTAAAGAGGGCATATAATGCATGGAACACTGGGTGTGGTGTTAAACAATGAATCTTGTGACACTGAAAAAGTAAAATAAAACTTTGAATCTCAAGTGGAAAAGAAATATGCATTGTTCACCTGCAAAAAAAATTGTTACTCTTAAAATGACAAATAATGAATGACTCCAAAAGATTAATCGTTGGTGTCTTTGCTTATACATTGCTGGGGAACTAAACATAGCCCCATATTGTAAAGAAATGGTTGGTGCCAGTTGCTATAGATTTCAAGGACTTTCAAGCAGATTTCTAGGACTTTCCCCAGAATGCAAAGTAAAACCAAAACAATTAATAACAACAATACCTCTCCACCCCCTGGAACATATACATATTCTAATGTGACACTCTAGTTTGAAAAAATGTAGCTGCCTGGGCTTTCTAGGTCTTGCTGAAAAATCAAGCACTTCAGATTTTCTGCTCCTACAGATGAGTCCTGGCCAAGCAGGTCAGTGCAATTCACACTGTCTCTGATAAATCCATCACACTTTTTTTGTTCTAATGTAACTGCAATGCCAATACCACAAGATTCTCCAATAATAAAAATGTTGCATATTTTTCAATCACTTACTGAGCATAAAAATTTCTACTTTCTAGGCATTTGCCTAAAAAGAAAAAAGATAAAATTGATTTTTGTAGAAAAGATTTTGTTAATGTTTCTGTATGTTTGACATGACAAAAACTTTTAAGAGTACTGAAGTTCATATATTTCTCCTACACATTCGCCAGTATATTAGATGTACAAGAAGACTTGCTTTATGTTAATTTAGTGGCTTTGAATCCTCTAGACCTACTGCTGCTTACCTGTGGATATTAAGTTTAAGAAGCAGGGCCCTATGTATCAGGAAGGGACTAAATGTTGTACAATATACTTTCCTTACACTGACAGAGCAATGCAATTGATTTTTAGGATGTTTCTCAAAACATAAAATTTGTTAAAATGAAAAAGAAGGAGATAAGCTTCAGTTTTTTGCAAATTTCCCTTATCTGAAAAACTTCATTGACCACTAGTACAGGACAAATGACTCTACTTAATATGAGGCCAAAAACTAAGCAGAAATCAGGGTTAAAACACTGGGTATATTTATCTCTAACTTTGACTTTTAGCTTTATTTTCCCTTCTGCTGAAGAGCTTCACTGATTAATCTGGTAACTTGAGTATGGTAGAAAACTCAAAACACATCCTTTTTCAATGAATAATTTTCTTTGTGGAAAATTCATTTGAGTTTTGATACAGGACCAGGATTCTGACCATGACAATATCAATGATTTCTGTTCTTTATTTGGCCTTTGGAAAATCCAATCCTTGGAAATAATAGATATGTACTTCCAAAGAGCTTTCATATTATTTCTGTGTGACTCTGTAGAAAAGCTTTTATCTGAAAACAGGTAAAGACTGGGGGAAGGAGTCTTTGATAAGGGAATGTTTAAAGGGGCAGTTATTTTTAAAAGTTTGAGATATTTATAAATCTTTGGTTACATGTAAGCCATGATGTGTGACTAAATACAAAGTAAGCAAAATAGTTAATAAATATATAACCTTTTTTTCAGTTAATCTATTTATTCTCAAAGCAAATTTCTTTCTTTGTTAAGAAGTTTCTTTAATTGCAGGCATCTGGTAACTAAAGTAACTGGTACATAGTACTGCTCAATAAATTTTCCTTTACTTGCATGAATGAAGTACATCTTACCAACCTTATATTTCACCACAGAAAGCTACAGTCTTCAATATTTCCATATTTCCATGTTGATAATCATCAATTACAGAAACTTGATAATAATTGGGCTGGAACTGATAAGTTCCTCCTGTGAAAGTTCTGTGGTCATGTGGAAGAACAAAATAAATCCTTAATGGAACTGTGTGTTGTCACATTGTGGTTTATGAATTGTGACCTAGCAAGTTTATCTTTAGGTAAGTGGCAAATCTTCAAAAGTGATTCCAGTTCTCAAAAGACTCCACCCCAAACTACTAGAACTCATACAGAAATTCAGTAATGTGGCAGGATACAAAATCAAAGTACAGAAATCAGTTGCTTTTTTATACACTAACACTGAAAATATAGAAAGGGAAATTAGGAATTGATTCCATTTACTACAGCACCAAGAACCATAAGATACCTGGGAATAATCCTAACCAAAGAGGTAAAGGATCTGTACTCAAGGAATTACAGAACACTCATGAAAGAAATTGAAGAAGACACAAAAAGATGGAAAAGCATTCCATAATCATGGATCAGAAGAATAAACATTGTTAAAATGTCTATACTGCCTAGAGCAATCTACACTTTCAAAGCCATCCTGATCTAAATTCCACCGGCATTTTTTAAAGGGCTAGAACAAACAATTCTAAAATTTGTATGGAACCAGAAGAGACCTCGAGTTGCTAAGGCAATGTTGAAAAAGAAAAACAAAACTGGGGGCATCACATTGCCTTATTTCAAACTTTACTACAAAGCTATGATCACCAAGACAGCATGGTACTGGCACAAATACAGACACATAGACCAGTGGAACAGAGTAGAGAGCCCAGATATGGACCCTCAACTCTATGGTCAACTAATCTTTGATAAAGCAGGAAAAAATATACAGTGGAAAAAAGACAGTCTCTTCAATAAATAGTGCTGGGAAAAATTGGACAGCTATGTATAGAAGAATGAAACTTGACCATTCTCATACACCATACACAGAGATAAACTCAAAATGGATAAAAGACCTTAGTGTGAGTCAGGAATCTATCAAAATCCTGGTGGAGAACATAGGCAGTAACCTTTTTGACATCAGCCACAGCAACTTCTTTCAAGATATGTCTCCAAAGGCAAAGGAAACAAAAGCAAAAATGAACTTTTGGGACTTCATCAAGATCAAAAGCTTCTGCATAAAAAAGGAAACAGTCAACAAAACAATGAGGCAATCCACGGAATGGAAGAAGATATTCACAAATGACACTACAGACAAAGAGCCGATATCCAACATCTATAAAGAATTCCTAAAACTCAACACTCAAAAAACAGATAATAACATCAAAAAATGGACAGAAGACATGAACAGACACTTCTCCAAAGAAGACATAAAAATGACCAAAATACACATGAAAAAATGTTCATCATCATTAGCCACCTGGGAGATTCAAATCAAAACCACATTGAGATACCACCTTACACCAGTTAGAATGGCCAAAATTAACAAGACAGGAAACAACGTGTGTTGGAGACAAGTGGAGAAAGGGGAACCCTTTTACACTGCTGGTGGGATTGCAAGTTGGTGCAGCCACTTTGGAAAACAGTGTGGAGATTCCTTACAAAATTAAAAATAGAGCTACTCAAGACCCTGCAATTGCAGTACTGTGTATTTACCCCAAAGATACAGACATAGTGAAAAGAAGGGCCATCTGTACCCCTATGTTCATGGCAGCAATGGCCATAGTCACCAAACTGTGGAAAGAGCCAAGATGCCCTTCAACAGACAAATGGACAAAGAAGATATGATCCACATATACCATGGAATATTATGCCTCCATCAGAAAGGATGAATACCCAACTTTTCTATCAACATGGATGGGACTGGAGGAGATTATGCTGAGTAAAATAAGTCAAGCAGAAAGAGTCAATTATCATATGGTTTCACTTACTTGTGGAGCAGAAGGAATAACATGGAGGACATTGGAGATGGAGAGAAGTGAATTGGGGGAAATCGGAGGGTGAGACAAACCATGAGAGACTGTGGACTCTGAGAAACAAACTGAGGGTTTTGGAGGGGATGGAGGTGGAAGGTTGGATGATCCTGGTGGTGGGTAATAAGGAGGGCACATATTGCATGGAGCACTGGGTTTGGTGCATAAACAATGAATCTTGGAACACTGAAAAAACATAATAAAATTTTTAAAAAAGTGATTCCAGTTCTAACTTGTAGTTGAACTGCCTTGCAGTGGACCCACTGCCCTGTGGCATTAATCCCCAGGATGATCATCCAGAGGTATGGACTACTCACTTAACCCTCTTTGGATACAGCACAGTTTCTAAGGCTTCAGATTATCACAAAACAATTTTAGAGTGGTTCTGTTGCTGAAAATGAAGATAACCCTTCTTTTTTGGCACTTCTCAGCACCAGAATGTCTTCCCTGAGACCAATTTTACAACAAGCTAAGAAACAAATCTTTACTCCAGTTTGGGGTTCAGAAGACGTAAGTCAAAATCTGGGCTCTTTTTTATGAAGTATGTGACCTTGATCAAGTCATTCAACCTCTTCTGGCTCCTCTTTGTCTACAAAATGTGTGAGTAGTAGAGATGAAAATAACACACAGGGTGTTCATTATAGGAAGTGACACAACAGACACACATGCATTAAATAGACTTTTAAACATTGAACATATGTTAAAGTTGTTTCTTTTTGATCTGCCATTTTAACACACACACACACCCGCACCCCCCCACCCCCCCAAAAGTAACAACAGAAAGGGAAAGAACCTCTAATGGGATGGTTGCAAGTATCTTAATTTTCCAAGTATCCTTATTTTAAATAGTTAATCTCCATCAATAGATCCATTTAAAATACTGAATCCCCACTCGTATTATTTTCCCAGGTCCCTGACAATAGTCCTTAGTTATTTTTAGTTAGAGAGGGTCTGGAATCATGATCCTAATCTGAATTCAGACTTACCTTCTCTTTCTTCTTTTCCTGTCCCCTTTCTGCCTTCCTGCTCTTTAGGTGGCTGTCAGAGCTGACTAAACCCATTGCTTGATGTGATTCTATATTCTGGGCTATGACTAGGAGGACAGCTCTTGTTGCTTAAGGATGAAGGGGGAGTCTCCTAAGTAGGTGGAGGGCTTCATGGGTTTTTGGGGTAGGCTTTCCTTTAGGGAAAGGTTCAGTTCAAGCACAGCTGTTAGATAAGTCACTTCTGGTAAGAATACACCATGGAAGTTCTGCTCTGGTCTAGCTGACAATTGCTCTCACCCTCCACCTGTCTAGCGGGGGCTTCTCTTTGACTGGAGATAGCATAAAGCAGACAGTTGGCAAATGTGCTCCTGGAGAACAGAATTCCATACAATTCATAAAACTAGCAAACAAACAAATATGCTTTGCTGTGGCTCACAGTATTTTGATGTGAGAACACAGAGGAACAATAAAGAAACTAAGAAACTCAGGCTTCAAACTGTTGCTAATGACAGTTTACTCTACCACACGATCTGAGTTCTGGGTGGATTATGAGGAGAAACGAAGGTGGAAGGGGCCTGAGAACTCACATGCTGGGCCTTATTTTGTCTGATTTGCTACTAGTTCTATGGAAACCACTTAATCATACCAGCTCCAAACCACTCTTTTATTTTTTTTTTAAGATTTTATTTATTTATTTGAAAGACAGGGATCACAAATAGGCAGAGAGGCAGGCAGGGAGAGAGGGGGAAGCAGACTCCCCACTGAACAAAGAGCCCAATGTGGGGCCTGGGATCATGACCTGAGCCGAAGGCAGAGGCTTTAACCCACTGAGCCACCCAGGCGCCCCCCAAACCACTTTTTAAATAAACAAGAAACTATGGAAAAGAGCTATGGGATTCCTTCATCCCTTTCTGGGGATGAACAAGGTATTTCATGTAAGTTTCTTCACTTTTCAGCCTAAGGTAAGTAACTACTCACTCTTAGAATAGGGCTTGTAATCTTTGAATTTACAAGTATGTTACTTTTATATCTGCCCTGTAAGCTTATGCTATCTTATGCTGGTTGAGAGAAGAATCATACCTAATTGAAGATTTATAGCTCCAACAGCATGACCATGTATTCAATGACTTATCTATTCATTCACGCAAACTTTTCTTGGGTTTATAAATCTTGACTGAAAACCTGCTCTGTAGAGAGGCCTTTGGGGAGGCCTGGAAAGGGTGGCACAGAAATGATGAAGTTAGCCCCCTAAGAAGGAGCTTAAAATCTACTGGGTCCATAAACATATGAAAAGATGCTCAACTTCACTCATAATAAGAGAAAAACAAATTGGAGCTGCATGAAGATTTAACCAACAGAACAGAAAAGTCCCCAAAGTGATAACCCACTGTGTTGGCAAGGCTGTGGGAAAGCAGGCAATTCCAGATATCCCTGGTGAGAATGCAAATTAGTACAACTACTTATCAGGGCAATTTGCAAATTGCTATTAAAATTATAAATGTGGGGTGCCTGGGTGGCTCAGTGGGTTAAAGCCTCTGTCTTCAGCTTGGGTCATGGGACTTCAGGACCCGCGTCAGTCTCTCTGCTTGGGGGGGAGCCTGCTTCCTCCTCTCACTCTGCCTGCCTCTCTGCCTACTTGTGATCTTTGTCTGTCAAATAAATAAATAAAATCTTTAAAAAAAATAAAATTATAAATGTATGTAAACTTTGATGCAATGAAACTATTTGTGGAAATTTATTCTGTGAATATATACACACATACAAAATGGTACAGGGCAAGTTATTTTTTACAGCACTATATATATATATATATACAGTATCAAAAGTATGTTAGAAAACACATCTCTCGATACGGGTCTTGTTCTCTACATAATATAATACTCTGCCACTGACAAGAAGAATGATGTGGAAAAATCTTCAAGATCAATTATTTTTAACAAGAAAAGCAAAATTCAAAAAGAGAAGTACATAGGCTATTATCTTTGGGGTAAAAAGGAAGAAAGATGAGAGCATGCATTAATATTTGCCTGAATTTGCATTAAGAAGCTCTGGAAGCATACATAAAGAAGCCATGTACATGGCTTGGAGGGGTGGTACTGTGGGGCTGGGGTGGGGCATGTGCCAGGTGGGAATGAGACCAGTTGAGACCAAGGTGGGAACAGATCTCTTCAACTGTACACCTCTTTATATTGCTTGGATTTAAGATCCACCTGGATGTATTACCTCTTCAAAAAATAAAATAAGTATGTTCTTAAAATTTTTTAGGGAACACACACACGTGTTCCAAGAATATGTATAATACACACTGCTGCCTTATTTTTTAATTAAACTTAAAACTCCTCAAGGGATGAATCACATAAGAGCCTTTCAAGTTAATCTCTCTGACAGTTTCTCCCTCTCCTCTTCTGTTATAAACCCTTGCCAGATTAATCTTCCCAAATATCCCTTTAGACAGATTGCCAGAAATGTTTCCTTATGGTCTCTGCATCAAATTCAAACATCTCCGTTTGACTTTTAGGGCTCTCCACAAACCCAACCACCCAAATGATGCAATCTAATGTCCACTGTTAAGATACCCAACAAGAACCTTGTGCTTCCATCAGGCTGAATTTGCCATTGTTCTTGAACGTTTCCATTCCCCTGCCTTTGCTTGGGCTATTTCTGCCTGGGAGTGTCTTCTACCCTGCCCTCTGTCTATCCTCAGCCCCAGTGTTTTCCAAGGCTCCTCCCTTCCCAAAAGGCTGTGCTTTGAACCCATACTGATCTATTCCTTATGTGACTTCCAGGATACTTAACCATCAGCATTCCATACTTAATTCTGATTTCATGGTGAGATTGTTAGGTCCTTAAAGTCAATGAGATCTACAATGGGACCTACACACACACACACACACACACACACACACACACACACACACACCCTGAGACCCTTGACAGGCAGCAACATCCACGACACACATATCCAGCTTTCTGGGTCTTACCAAGGGGCTATCCATGTCACAGCTGTAAGGACTGTCCAGACCCCAGCCCAACCCCAGTTGCTGCTTCAGATGGGGGTTTAGAGACCCCGAGCCAGGGTCTGTTAATTGTTACTTGCATAACAGACACCCTACCATGGGGCCAGACTGAAATCCAGACATTACTGGTTGTGTCTGCTGAACTGGAGAGTGGTCCCATGAGGTGCCTGTTTGCTTGTCAGTCCCCACACACCTACCACCAGATGAGGGAAAAGGAAGGAGGGCACTTGACATAAGAGAGAAGAGGATACAGCGTCTGTTCCCAGTCCCTATGAGCCCATGTCTGAGCACTATAGAGTGAGAAACAGGGGCAGACCCAAAGGGTCTGCTTCCATGAGGAATGCCAAGAACCACAACATATAATTCGTAGTCTACCAGCAAGCCATCTATTCATGCCAGAATGTTTCTGGGACAGTGAGAAGTGGAGAGAAGGTAAGGCAGATCTAACTTTTTTTTTTTTTTTTTTTTTTTTTTTAGGTTTACAACTCTGAGGAGCACTAGAAGTGACAGCCTGAGCAGGGTAACTCTGGCAAGGGTAGGGCAACAAGTGACACCTCAAGCCTTGAATGACAGGGAGGGGAAGAAAGAGCAGTTCTCGAGCTATGTAAGATACCCCAGAAACTGTCAGAAATCCCTGGGTGGTGAGGGGGTTCTGGATGAAAGTGGGTAATGGCAAGAGCAAGAAAGATCTGAATTAGTTCTGTTGATTCAACATCATCCATACCACCCAAGTAGATGATGCCTTGAGAACTTCAACTTATACTTGATACATTCCAACTAGCTCCTCCCGCAGGGTAGAGACCATGGTCTCACTGACACAACGAACACATAGTCCGAGTGACAGAATTTTAGAGCCAGTGTTAGGAATGGACAACAGGTTTCATCCTGAGTGCTGACTGTCTCCCATCAATTCATAGTGGCTTCTTGGAATCCTGTTGGGAAGGATTTTGAAAGCCAGTCTGGCTCATTGGGAGAGAGTACCATAATCCATTAGGATGTCTGCCGTGTGCTCAGAATGGGAGGCTGCTTTGTGTGTGTGTGTGCATTTGTCATCCTTTGATCCTATCTATATTATAGACAGGGAAACTGAGCCCTAGGGAAGGGAAGTGGCTTGTTCAAGTTCTCCTTATCAAGCTAGGAACAAAACCTGGATCTCTTCTTTCTCTCTCTTCTCCATTACATTGTAAGATTTTCTTTTTGTTGTTTTGTTTTGGTCCTTTCTTTCTTCCCTCCCTTCTTCCTTCCCTCCCTCCAACTCTCCCCACCCCCTTTCTCCCTCCCTCCATCCCTTTCTTCCTTCCTTCCTTTTGATAAATGGAAAAGTAAGGATAAGCAAAATAACAAATTACCTAAAACCTTGATTTCTAGTTAACAGTTTTATTCTTCCATTCCTTCCCACTGCCCCTCTACAAAAGAAATTATGAATGTTTCATAAAATAGTCAACAGATTTGAGATATTTTTCTCCTTTCTCTCTGGCTCTCTGCCTATCCTTTGTGCGGGGTGGGGGGAACTAGATGGAACTCAAGAGGCAAAATATAGGCAGTCTGAAGGGGAAGGAGGTAGGAAAGTATCTGGCTAGTACACAAACAGAGTGAATATTCTAGAGTTGATGGTGCCTACAAACCTTTCTTGCATGTGCCAAGGTCCTTTCCCTCCACAACTGCTGTTCTCCTGAAGCTACTTCCTCCAGCTCTGCCACATACAACCCCCACCCCATTCCACATCTGATTTCTGCAGCTGAGTTTATGAGGAAACAATGATTTTTTAAGATTTCCCACCTGCCATATCACATTATGAGTCATCACACTGGGGTGTACCTTTGGCCGACATGCCAAGTTTTCTCTGTTAGCTTTTTAAAAGGCATTCTTTCACTCACAGTAACAATTTGAAATCCACTGATATAGAGTAGGTTTTAAACTCGTGCATTTCAAGCATCTGAAAGAGATCTAAGGTTTGACCCCAACATTAAGGGCATGTGCTCTTAAATGTTTCGCTGCTCTTCCAGGCCTTTCTCCGGGACTCAGAGGAAAAACTCAAGCACTGGTGCTGTAAGATCCAGGATATTAGCCCTAAGAGAAAAAGGAAATGGAAAAAGGCCTACCAGCATTTCAGGATCAATAAATGAAATGAGACAGGCTCTGACGGAAGACAAGGTATTTAAAAGTGACATTCTTGGTGACTAGCTGCTCTGTTCATTCCAAAAACATTTATTGAATTCTGACCGAGGGTCAGGACCCAGGGATAAAAACATGAATCAGTCATATCCCATGGTCTTCAATTCACTGTGTGGGGGAAGCCCACACGCGTCAGCAGGTAATTTCAGGACAGTGTAACAAATGATAATGAAGATGAGGGCACAGAGCAATGGGGATGCTTTCAGGATGGACTCAAAAGGACTTCCTGCTGCGAACACTCATTTTGTGCTTATTGTACACCACTCTACATGCACACCTGTGCATTTCTACTTTATCTCCCTACTACGCTGTAGGGTCCACTCTTCAAGTTACTCATTTTCTTTACAGGGTCTGCTCTATAGCAGATGCATAATAATTATTTAATTAGATCCACAATTATTTATTGTGCAGCTGGGACCTGGTGTAAGACAAGAAGTCGAGGAGACTCAGGATGATGGATACACTCAGTCCCACTTGCAGTGAAAACGGAAGACACGGTGTGAAAAAGGGTCATAAAAGAAACACAAACCAGAGTGCTGTGGGAATTCAGGGCCAGGACGATCTGTCTGCTCTGAGATACAGGAAGGTCTGAGGTCCAGGAAAGAGCAAGGAGCAGTGTGGACAAGAACCACTGGAAAGAAAGTGGTGGGAGATGGAGTGGCAGAAGCTGGAAGTGCAGACAGGCTGATGACGTGTGGAAGACCTTGAACTTTATTTTCCAGGCAACAAAAAGTCTATGGTTGATAGATTGATGGAAGTAATGAATTTCAGAAGTCGCAGATGTGGGCAAACCCGGCAGTATTACTGGAGTTTAGCAATTACTGAAAGCCACCTGGACTGTGAACCTTGGTGGGATTGTTGCATGCATTAAGCAACATCCTCTGTGCTACAGTCTGGGCCTTTCTATACAAAGGTAACACCTTTCCCTCATTCAGAGGCCAGGCTACAGAACAGTGGAGTGGCTCAGGTGGTCAGCCCACCATTGTGACTGCCATCATTTCCACCCCTACTCAGTCTGGTGTCTGCCTCCCCCAGGGAAGCTCCTCTTACCAAGTCCACACCACGTGGACTTACCAAGCCCAGGCCCCTTTCTCTGGCCTCTTCTCTCCACTTGAGCTACTTTGTTTATCAGCTTCCCTCTTCCCAACAATTCACTATCACCCATCACCCATAGAGCTTTACCCTTGCCCTGAAGATTCCTCCATTTTGCAGATGAGGAAATGAAACCTTTGTGAGTTTAAGCAATTTGCCCACTCTCACACTGCTAAGAGGTACAGTTAGTAGAAAGGGACCTGTAGTGGTGTCCTGGGACACTGGTCATTGTCTAGCTGTGACACTAATACAGTCTCCACAGAGTGGGTGAGATTAACCACCTGCAGAGCTACTTCATACATAGGATGTCCCAAAAATTAAGGAAGAAAGGAAAGCCCTAGAAACTTAAGGTATGAGGAAATGTGAAACTGTTCACAGGTCAGGTCTCCTGAACAAAGAGCTCACCCCTAATACTTTATCTAAAGCCATTGCCCCCATCTTCCCCTACTGTTCTTGATTTTCTTCAGAGCATCAATCATATCTTTGTTTACTTGGTCACTAACTGTGGCACTTAGTTGAATATGAGTCCCTTGAAGGCTGCAACCTTGTATCTTAATCAGACTCAAATCCCCAACACTCAGAACAGGGTTTGGCAATGAACAGTAAGCCATGGATTAATACAACCTATAATTTTGGGATTCTCAAGGAAGAACTTGAAAAAGCACCACTCACACTCCCACCTCTCAGTGGGAGATTCTGATCTCATTCGTCCCATTGATCATCAGCATGCGGAGAGCACCTGTCACGAAAGCAGTGTGTTGGCCTCTCAGGTATATTGGACCATAACAAAAGGGCCAGTCACTGATGTCTAGCCTAAACAAGGGTATGGACACATTTTTAGAAAGAAAGTCTCAATGCAAGAACAGTAAAAGAAAGAAAGTAAAAAAAAAAAAAAAAAAAAAAAAAAAAAAAAAGCCCCTGATATGAGGAAGTGGTGATGCAACATGGGGGCTTAAGTGGGTAGGAGAAGAATCAATGAAACAAGATGGGATTGGGAGGGAGACAAACCACAAGTGACTCTTAATCTCACAAAACAAACTGAGGGTTGCTGGGGGGAGGGGGTTTGGGAGAAGGGGGTGGGATTATGGACATTGGGGAGGGTATGTGCTTTGGTGAGTGCTGTGAAGTGTGTAAACCTGGTGATTCACAGACCTGTACCCCTGGGGATAAAAATATATGTTTACAAAAAATAAAAAATTAAAAAAAAAATCCCACAAAACAAAACAAAAGCAAAAACAAAAAAACCCTTATATAGCACTTTGCTTCTTTCATCCTGTCCCACCGGCCAGATGAACAACTGCGATGCATACTTCAGGACTCAACAAAGATGCTCTCTTCTCCCAGAAGCCTCCCTTGCCTCTCTGGGGCTGGGTTAGATCCCCGTGTCTCTGAAGCTGACCATTATCTTTGCTGTTTACTAGGTGGTGAACTCCAAGAGCTTAGGGACTACATCCAGTCCCTATATCTTATATCTCACTTAGCTATGACTCCCTAAAACCTGACATGGTGTTTGGCACTGCTTGACATCTTGTAAATATCTGCTGAATAAGCAACTACCTGTTTAGCCATGTACATAGTCCTACTAGAGACAGATTGTCTCCACTGGCTATTCCCTAACCAAACACTAGAATCCTGTCTTGCTTGGTAAACATAAATAATTGTGAATTATTGTCAATCGACATTTTGTGATTTATAGCTCAATGTTCACATGAATCAGTCTTCATTAGTTTCATAAACTAATGTCTTGATCACAGCCATCTGATGTGTGACTCTGATAATCTTACTTTGTTCCCTGACATCAATTTTAAGTGCTGGGCCAATACCTGAAATCTAGAGTTCTTGGCCTTTAATTATTTGGATTTCTTTTGTAGGATTTTTTTTTTTCCTTTTTGAGGCTTAGTTCCACCCCCCATCCCCAAGGAAGACTATTAACAATTTTCCAAATTGCTTTTGTTCAAAATCACATGAACTGGGGCACACTGAATACATCTGTTAGTTTAAAAATCAGGGGTAGTCATGGCAATGGATTTGAGAGAAATCTCAGCTGGAACCAAGCAAGGTCTGCATGGACCTATATAATTACTGTTATCATTAAAAATAACCTTCAATTATTTCTTACTTGTTGCCAGGAAAGAAAATGAACAATACTAGCACCTGAGCAAAAATCTCCAACAGGAAAAGTAAAGATCAGAGAGGGATGCTAACTGCGACAAGGGCAATAGTATTTCAGGGCCTTCAAGTGGCCACACTGTTCCAGGACAGAACATTTTCCCCCAATGGCTGGCTTAATAGAACCAAGAAAAAAGCTGCCAGGGAGAGCCATCTGAGAAGGGGAAGGAAGGATAAAGGTCTTACAAATGAGCAAGCCAAACCTTACAAAATTACTTAATACAAACCTAGAGGCATTACGACTTTATATCGTTATCAGTCATTTCCAAAGGAAAAATTAAGGTCTTCTTTAGAGCAGGGCACAGAGTCCAGGGAACGATGCAGAAAGCAGAAGGCAGAAAATACATTCAGAAATGAACTACTGGTGATGTACGTGACCCGTGACAGTTTTGTTCTTTTTATCCTCTGGTCAAATTTCACTCTTAGATATATATGTAACAGTTCTTACTAAATTAAATGGAAGTTAAATGTGAATGCTCAAAGGACAAATTTGGCCTGAAGTATCTTTTCAAAGACATTAATAAAACAGAAGCGGACGTGATTGTTGGGCCATCAGTTCTTGTTTCAGATGAGGAATGCTGGATAGATCGGAAGCATGGTGTTATGTTCTCTGAAGAGGCTCCATCTCTGCATTCCCTAATGTCAGTGTGTTCTAACACTTGGAGTGCCCAAAGAAGCTTCGTGGATTCCAAGTAAACTTTCTGATACTCTGCAGCAGTAGGCTTCTAGACTATGTGAAAGCAGAAAGGCTTGGGAAGACATCCAGTTAGGGAAAATGGAAGCTTTTATCCTAATGGAGAAGTGAGTCATCATGCCTTTCTTGATGAGACAAGTGGGAATGTTACGTGGGAAGAAGTATGGGTCTGAGAATCTAAACCAGGGTTTTTGGGGTCTGGTGTCTGTGACTGATAACTTGCCTTTGTGTGTGGAGCAAGTGTCTTTGCTGTGCGAAGCTTTGGGTTTGTCATCTCTAACATAAAATGGTTTCTTGAGATGATAAATAAGGTATATATAGCCCTAATTTTCTGTGATTTTATGAGATTTAAAATTATCTATAGAAGTAATCTACTAGCAATTAAAGGCATGATAAAAGTTATAAAGAAGATGGAGAAAGGAAGTTAAAACAGTACTTTAGGGGGCGCCTGCGTGGCTCAGTTGGTTAAGCAGCTGCCTTCGGCTCAGGCCATGGTTCCAGGGTCCTGGGATCGAGCCCCACATCGGGCTTCCTGTTCAGCGGAGAGCCTGCTTCTCTCTCTCTCCCTCTGCCTGCTGCACTGCTTACTTGTGCTCTCTATCTCTCTGTCAAATAAATAAATAAAATAAAATCTAAAAAAAAAAAAAACAAAAAAAAACAGTACTTTATCTGAAAAGATTCTGATAACACTCAGGAAAAAAAATATTGAAGAGTAAGAGTAATAATGACATGAGTAATAATAACAATAATTTATTTAGCAACTACTTGGCTGTGTGCCAGGAACTTTGCATTTACCGTCCCTAACCCTCATTGCAGTCCGCACCCAAGGTGTGGTGGATTGTATTTTCCAAAGATGGCCACAATGCTATCTTCTATCCTATGTGGAATTTTGTCCCTTCATCATCAAGCGGTAGAGTCTAATTTCCATATCTTTGAATCTGGATGGACTTGTGACTCATTTATAACCAACGGGATGAACAGATGTAATTCTGGATGGCTCCTGGCTCTAGATCATGCAAGGTAATGTAGCTTATGACTTGTTAGCTGGAATTCTTGCTCTTGAAGACTCTAGCTGCTGAATAAGCAATCTGGCTGCTTATATGCTGGAGGCTGCCATGTTGTAAGACAGCCCATCCAGAGACTACAAGGAGAGGTCCTGAGACAATGTGAAGAGAGGCATAGACAGTTCCCAATTTCTCTAGCATCCTTTCCCCCACTCTTCTAGCTCTAGCTACCATCTGACTGCAACCACGGGAGAGACTCTAAACCAATACTTCCCAGTCAAGCCCTTACCATGAAAGATAATAAATTGATTGTTGCCAGTCAAGCCCTTACCATGAAAGATAATAAATTGATTGTTGCTTTAAGCCAGTAAGCTTGGAGTAGTGGCAATAGCCAGCAATAGTTAGTCAGTAGATTTGGGTAACGTTGCTACCTGAAATGGGGGCATTGCAGTAAACAAAAACCTGTAGCATGTGCCTTTGGCTTTGGGTTTAGACAGCAGTAGGAAGCCAGAAGGGACATAAAGAGTATGCCAGTGAAAGTCTAATGAGTTTTAAAAAGCATGTTAGCAGAAGCCTTGAGGGGTGTTGATGAGGGCTTCCCAGAAAGTGAGAGAGATATCATTTGAGCTGGAGGAAAAGATACTCATGTAATGGGGGAAGTTTCACAAAAGTGTCACCAGCATAATGTGGTAAGTAGAGATTGTACCTAATGAATTCAATGACTGAGATAGGGAGAGTTCCAGGAAGAGTGGTAAGGGTGCTGCCCAGTTTCTTCTAGCTGTGTATATTTTTTAAAAAAAAAATATTTTTATTTATGAGAGAGAGAGGGAGAGAGAGAGAGAGAGTATAAGCAGGGAGGGAGGGCAAAGAGAGAGGAAGGAGGGAATCCCACTGAGCAGGGAATCCCACATGGCACTGGATTCCAGGACACTGGGATCATGACCTGGGCTGAATGCTTAACTGACTGAGCCACCCAGGCACCCCCAGCAGCCTATATTAAAATGGGAGAGTAGAAAAATGAAGTAAGGAATAAGGTCCAGAAGAATCTTTTCAGCCCGCAAAGGTGTTCTTAAGGAATGCTTCCTGGAAAAGATGTTACCCAGAGTGAGATTAAGATCCTCTGTTAAGACCTCGTAAAGTTTAGGGCACCTCAGTGGTTCAGTTGTTTAGCACCTGACTCTTGGTTTTGGCTCCAGTCATGATCTCAAGGTGGTGAGATGGAACCCAAAATTGGGCTCTGTGCTCAGCGGGGAGTCTACTTCTCTCCCTCTGTCATGCTCACACTCGATACCTCACCTCTCTCACACACACTCTCTGTCTCCCAAATAAATAAATAAATCTTAAAAAAGAAAAAAGGCCTCATAAAAATCTAGAGCTGGATCTCTTTGGCCCTCTCAGACAGTCAAAAGTTCTCTTAAGGATTTTAAGGGCATGTCTCACCGATCCTTATAGTTAAGTAATAGGACTTCAAATGATTTTAAGGGTATCATCCCACAGAAGCCTCACAGGGAGCTGAAAGTAGAGAAGGACTCATCTTGCAGAGATTTATGGGTATGGGTTTTACCAAAAGAGTGGATTATAAATTGAGATGCAGGCAGGCCATAAAGTTTTTAAGGAAATTGTATTAGTTTGGGCTGAAGTAGACTGAGATAGTATGGAATATAAAGAAATCTTTGGATTCCCAAACTTTTGCAGATAGGAAGTAAGCTAAAGTGCTCAATTGGGAAAAAAAAAAAACAAACAGTTGCTCATTGCTAATACAGGCCACTTCTTTGGGGGGAAAAGAGCATAACCCAGAGACTGGAACCAAAGGCAGAGCCAAAGCCATGGAACTCAAACACTAGGAAGTCAAATTAGGTTTGAATGAGGGTCCTGAAACTATGTAGCTGGATAGACTTTATAAAGGGAGAGGAACCCTCTCCCCTTCTTTTAAAAGGGAGTATCTACTGCACTTATCTGGGTTTGGCACTAAGCTCAGCATATCCATTGTATATTGTATCTGAGGGGGGTGGGTAACTTGTCCCTACTGGTATTCAGTTGGTAAGTGCAGCACTCCCAGAGAAGTATTCAAGGAAGCACACCAGATTTAGAGCCTAGACCTTGAGCCTAATGCTTGCTTCAGGCTCTTGATTTTTATAGGAAAAATTATAGCTCAATGCACAGAAACTGTCTAGATTTCCTTTTCTCCTTAACATATAAACTACTAACTTATCTAAACTATTAACCATGACTACTTCATAACTGAAAATAAGCTCCTTTGGAGCAGGAATGAAGCTTCAATTCACCAAGCATGCAGCTCAGGATCTTATATTTATTGGGCTTATATTAAATGCCTGATGATAACTAAATGGTGATGAAAGCCTTGTACCCTTCCTTCTCCTTCTGCAGAACCTAGGAGGTTATACTTCTCCTAGCTACAGAATTCTTAGTTCAGTTCTGGATGACTCAGAAACTATTTATGCAAGATAATTCCTGTATATTATGGAATTTTAGAACTGGAAGGGACGGGAGAGATCCAATAATTCAATCCCTTCATTTTACAGATGAGGACATTGAGGTTTTATAGATCAGTGGGATGATTTATCATAATGTGGTTGAGTAACCTGCCCAAGGTCACATAATTAATGACAGAGCCCAGACTAGAAATTTCTCCTGTCCTTCCATTCCTGCATTCAACAAACTTTTCTGAGAACTTTCTATTTGTAAGGCATGTGGTCGAGTCTTTCCTTTTCTGTTTCCCTTTGATATATATTCACTAGATGTCCTTAAACAGAATCAGGTAGTAGAGATGCATTCAAGCCAGTCTACTGAATCCCCTTTTAATAGTTCTAGAAAAAGTCTGATGGGTGGGGATGTTAAAACTTGCCTTTGGCATGGTATTGCCTGTGATTTGAGATTATTAAGGCAGATAGTTTTTGTACCACCTTACCACAGATAATCAAAACCTAAATAAGTTGGCTATTTTCCAAACAGAATATTCTTCTTTCTCAGATAGCCACCTTCAAGTTGTACAAGCTCCATTTAATTCAAAGTTTTACAGCAATCCTTCTTACCAGTGCTTTGGCCTATTCCGGAATACCACCTGGCCTTTCCCAAAACCCATCATTGCCTCTCAGCAAGATGAAGCTCAACTTGGAACCCCTCCTGGCTCTCAGAATCTTCTTTTGATCTTTTTCTGCACACAGCTTCATGATGTCTTGGCATGTTTCATCAGAATTTTCTCCACCCCTGGCACCAAACTTCTTATTGCACAACTCCCTACATGAGGAATATTCCCTGTTTCCAAGAACAGTAAGAACTTTCTTGATATTCTTAGGAAAATCTCACCAAAGAACCCACTACATTTTTAATCTGTAGGATTTTTAGTGTGCAATATGGATTCTCCCATCCTTACTACTTTATTTCTTGTCCTGAGTTTATTATTGACTTGATATGTAGCTTAGAAGGTGAGAGTGATATCTGGTCACTGACTCTGGGTAGTCCCGGTATATCATTAGGTACTCAACAGAATTTAATACTACCTTTAGTATAAGACTGCACACTGATTAAATTGACTAAGGTCTAGCAACAGTGCTCAGTTTTATCACTTGGATGTTTCTATATTAAGAAGTAGATACAGCCTCTTCCTTAAGAAGTTTCTAAAATAAAAGGTTTATAGTGAAATGAGTGACAAAGTAACAAATTAATACTCAACACCCAACAAAAAAAAATCGTGTTTTTTTCAAAAGGTTAAATAATCATAGGCATTTTTGGAGTATTAGAGAAGGTGTAGACACTTGAAATAGTATTTTTGTAAAAGAAATATGGAGAACTGTATTATTCAAACAACAGCATATGTTTAATTTGATAACAAATCAATGCTTTTATGATTCTGAATTTTTGAAAGAAACTATAATATTCATATATAAAATAAGGTGGTACTTTATTCATAGGCAGAAAAGTTATGGTGATATTTTCTTGTTCTCAATCCTTGCCCCTTTTGTAGGAAAAATAATCAAGATCAATAAATGGTGAGGTACCTAATAGCAAACAAATCAAACCTATAAGAAATGCTCCTAAAAACTTTGCAGACCAAAAAAAAAAAAAAAAAGAAAAGAAAAGAAAAAGAAAAACTAATGAACACGATGAATTAAAAAAAAAAAAAACAACTTTCTAAACAGGCAAGGTAGATGCCAGGATAATTTTTAAAAAAATTTTTATTTATTTTTTGTAATTTCTTTTCAGTGTTCCAGAATTCATTGTTTATGCACCACACCTCGCACTCCATGCAATACATGCCCTCCATAATATGACCACCAGGCTCACCCAACCTCCCACCCCCTCCCCTCTAAAACTCTCAGATTGTTTTCCAGAGTCCACAGTTTCTCACGATTCATCTCCCCCTCTAATTTCCCCCAATTCTCTTCTCCTCTCTATCTCCCCATGTCCTCCGTGTTATTCCTTATGCTCCACAAATGAAACCATATGATAACTGACTCTCTCTGCTTGGCTTATTTCACTCAGCATAATATCTTCCAGTCCTGTCCATGTTGCTACAAAAGTTGGGTATTCATCCTTCTGATGGAGGCATAATACTCCATAGTATAAATGGACCACATCTTCCTTATCCATTCATCCGTTGAAGGGCATCTTAATTCGTTCCACAGTTCGGTGACCATGGCCATTGCTGCTATAAACATTGGGGTACAGATGGCCCTTCTTTTCACTATGTCTGTATCTTTGGGGTAAATACACAGTAGTGCAACTGCAGGGCCATAGGGAAGCTCTATTTTTAATTTCGTAAGGAATCTCCACACTGTTTTCTAAAGTGGCTGCACCAACTTGCATTCCCACCAACAGTGTAAGAGGGTTCCCCTTTCTCCACATCCTCTCCAACACATGTTGTTTCCTGTCTTGTTAATTTTGGCCATTCTAACTGGTGTAAGGTGGTATCTCAATGTGGTTTTGATTTGAATCTCCCTGATGGCTAGTGATGATGAACATTTTTTCATGTGTCAGCCATTTGTATGTATGTCTTCTTTGGAGAAGTATCTGTTCATGTCTTCCGCCCATTTTTTGACATGATTATCTGTTTTTTGAGTGTTGAGTTTGAGGAGTTCTTTATAGATGCCAGGATAATTTTTAACCAGCTTCCAAACATACTTTTTGCATCAGGGAATTTCTCAGGGGAAGTGGAGATAGGGACACCAGACACCAGGACACCAGGGCCTCTGAACTGCCAAATTTATTTAGGGAAAGGAAATAAAGGTAGAAAAAAATGTGTACCCACAGCTCCTACATCCCATGTTGGTGGGCACTTCCAACTAACTAGTCACCAACAACATTTTCAGCAGATGAGATAGCTACATTCTTAAGCAGCCACAAAATGGACAAATTACCAAAATTAAAAGTTTCCATAGAGTTTTAGTTCTTTTAAGGCACTAGTGAAGTGATAACTGACACTCAATTTGTGCTCTGGTCTCCATGTCTCTATACTTAAGGAAGACCTAATGGGGGAGAGACACAGGATTTAGCAATTTGCAGCAACAAAACAGAGCAACAGTTTCTAGGTCAAGGGGAAGAGAAAGTGCTTGGTACAAACATGGGCTCACTGGGTGCTGAGCAGCACCCTGTAGCTCCAGCCCTAACTTAGACTGAGATGGAAGCTTCCTAAGGGCAGGCAAAGTGACCATCACATCTATTCTTTGTATCACTCTTCAGTGGCCACACGTTTGTGCCTTCTAACAGCATTTGCTGCAATATGCTGCAAGGAGCAGTTAATCTGCTATGCTAAAAGTTCTAAACATTTAAAAGGTGTGGGGAAGTGCAGTGACCAAACAAGCCTAAAAAGTGATCGAAATTGGAAATTGGAAGGGGAGGTGAACCATGAGAGACTATGGACTATGAAAAACAATCTGAGGGTTTTGAAGGGGCGGGGGGTAGAAGGTTGGGGTACCAGGTGGTGGGTATTATAGAGGGCACAGATTGCATGGAGCACTGGGTGTGGTGCAAAAATAATGAATACTGTTATGCTGAAAATAAAAAAAATAAATTAAAAAAATGATCGATTAAACAAAACTGTTGCATGGGGAGATTTCCCAGAAAGACTTTGAGTAAATTAGTGTACACTATGATCTTTAAAGGGGGAAAGTAGACTATTTAGCATCTCTCAAGCTTTCTGATCAGAGAAGCCTTTGTTTATGGATTTTTCCCAGGACTGTACTTTATGGAAGGCTGTCTTCTATGTGGGTAGGTGCTCCATATTTTTTTAAACTGAATTGACATAGGATAAGTCTTACTCTTTTCATTTGATATTTGAGGACAGCCTATTTCTCCTTGTTTTTTTCTTTTCCATATTAACTATTCTCTTTAGACTTTCTTCCCCTGTAATATTACCATCCTTTCTTATCATTGCCTTATTAAGTCTTTCTGCCTTCCACACTGTAAAAATTGGGAAGGCAGTTTCACCACGTATCCCCATGACCTCTCTCTTTTGGGAATGTTCATTAACAACCTTCAAGAATGGGGTCCAAAACCAAAAACAAATTCTTAATTATTGAGAACAAAATGATGGTTACCAAAGGTGGGTGGGGAATGGGTGAAATAGGTGATGGAGGGAGTAAACCTGTTATCATGAGCACCAGGTGATGCATGGAAGTGTTGAATCACTATATTGTAGTAAAACTAATATAACATTATAGGTTAACTATACTGGATTTAAAAAAAAGAAAAAAATGACGTGTCCGGAATGAATTTGCCATGTCAGAGGCAATCCAACCAAGGTAATCTAACTGGTGAGATTGCCACTACTGCCATATTTTGGACACTGCCTCTCTCCATCTGCTCAGGATCACATTGGCTTTGCTGGGAATTCATCACATGATCCTGCTGATTCAAAGCTAACTCAAAGTTAGCAGCCAATGGAGATTCCTGGCTCTTCTACACAGGGAGCTGCTTCTCCTGATACCCTATTTTTGCCATTTTCTTTTTATTTGTGTGTTTGTTTAAAGCAGCTTTATATGCTGAGTGAAATAAGTCAAGCAGAGAGTCAATTATCATACGGTTTCACTTATTTGTGGAGCATAACAAATATCATGGAGGACAAGAGGTGTTAGAGAGGAGAAGGGAGTTGGGGTAAATTGGAAGGGGAGGTGAATCATGAGAGACTATGGATTCTGAAAAACAATCTGAGGGGTTTGAAGTGGCGGGGGGGGGTGGGAGGTTGGGGTACCAGGTGGTGGGTATTATAGAGGGCACGGATTGCATGGAGCATTGGGTGTGGTGAAAAAATAATGAATACTGTTTTTCTGAAAATAAATAAATTGAAAAAAAAAGCTTTATAAAATTTTTTTAAATATAAATTTAATTAACCAACATATAATGCATTGTTAGTTTCAGGTGTAGAGTTCAGTTAATCATCAGTTGCATATTGCATAAAACAGCTATTGAGATGTAATTCACATAGCACAGAATTTACCCACTTAAAATCTACAATCCAATAGGTTTTAGTATATTCATAGTTGTGCAACTATTGCCACAATTAATTTTAGAAAATATCCATCATGCCAAAAAGAAACACTGTACCCTTTAGTCATTACCTCCCAGTCCCTCTACCACTCTGGACACAGGCGACCACTAATCTACTTTTTATCTCTTTAGATTTGCCTATTTGAGGCATGTCATATAAATAGAATCATATGTGGTCTTCTGCAACTGGCATCTTACATTGATGTGAAAGGCTCATCCATGTTGTAGCATGAATCAGTAACTCATGCTTTTTTGAAACTGAAAAATATTCCATTGTATGGATATAGCACAATTTGTTTATATATTCATCACTTGATGGACATTTGGGTTGTTTCCATCTTTCAGCTATTATAAAGAATTGTGCTATAAACATTTGTGCTCAAGTTTTTGTGTGAACATATGTTCTCAATTCCTTTGGGTATATACCTGGGAATGGAATTTCTGGGTCCTGTGGTCACTCTATGTTTACCTTTTGAGGAATTCCCAGACTGTTTTCCAAAGTGACTGCTCCATTTTGCATTCCCGCCAGCAGCATACTAGAGTTCCAATTCCTCTCCATCCTCTCCAATACTTGACTTTTTGGAGAAAAGCAGTCATAGGGAGTGAGATGTGGTATCTCACTGTAGTTTTGATTTGCTTTTCCCTGACCACAATTGATGTTGAGTATCTCTTCATCTTTCTATTGGTCATTTGTATATCTTTGGAGAAATGTTTACTCACATCCATTGCCCAGTTCTTAATTGGGTTATTTGGCTTTTTATTGTTGAGTTAAAGTATTATTTTAAAAATTATTATTATTATTATTATTATTTTGGAAGTTTATGACTAAGAGGGCATTTATTTTTTGTTTCTATTATGTTTAGGTTAGTAGGATTTGAAAAATTGGCAAGTAGATACTTCAAATCAACACTTGAAATGTATTTTTTTCATGATATATATCAAGTTAAACAAAATGTGAAATGCCTTACTTAAATAACACATCATCATGAGACAAATTTCTGATAATTTTTCATGTTTTCACAAATTGGAGAAAGTTCATTTGAAATAAGTTGACTGCTCTCCTCCTAAAATTACATCACTGGCTTTAAAACATAACAAATATGATTTAAAAAAATTTTTTTCCTTTTTAAAATTTATTAATTTTTATTATGTTCAATTAGCCATCATATAGTACATCATCAGTTTTCGATATAGTGTTTGATGATTCATTAGCTGCATATAACACTCAGTGCTCATCACAATACATGCCCTCCTTAATGCCCATCATCCAGGTAACCCATTCTCCCTCCTTTTTGTTACCCTCAGTTTGCATCCCAGAGTCCAGAGTCTCCCATGGTTTGTCTTCTCTGATTTCTTCCTATTCAATTTTCCCTCCCTTTCCCTGTGGTTCTCTGTGATATTCCTTATGTTGCACATATGAGTGAAACCATATGATAATTGTCTTTCTCTGCTTGACTTATTTCACTTAGCATAATCACCTCCAGTATTCTTTATATATTCTGGATACCAGATCCTTCTTAGATATATCATTTGCAAATATTTTCTCCTATTTTGTACATTGTCTTTAACTTTCTTGATGATATCATTTGAAACACAAAAGCTTTGAATGCTGGTGAAGTCCAATGAATCTATTTTCTTTTTTGCTTACACTTTTGATGTTGTATCCAGAAGCCATTGCCAAAGCTAAGGTCACAGATATTTATACCAATTTTTTTGGTAAGTATTTTGCAATTTTATCTCTTTGATTAATTTTGACCTAAGTTTTGCACATGGTGTGAGATAGGGGTTCAATTTCATTCCTTTGAATGTGGATATCCACTTGCCCCCTTCCCATTTGTTGGGAAGGCCATTGAATGGCCTTGGAATCCTTTCCCCCCATTGAATGGCCTTGGAATCCTTGTTGAAAAATCAATTGACTTTAGATATATGGGTTTATTCCCAGATTATAAGTTCTATTCCATTGGTTTATATGTCTATCTTTAAACCATATCATTGTGTCTTTATAACTGTTACTTTGTAGTAAGTTTTGAAGTGGGAAGTAGTGAGTCCTCCAATTTTGTTTTTCTTTTTCAAGAACATTTTGGCTATTCTGAGTTACTTGATTTCCATATGAATTTGAGGATGAGCTAGTCATTTCTACAAATAGCCAGCTGAGATTTTGATAGAATTTCTTACCTCTGTAGATTAATTTGGGGAGCATTATCATGTTAACAATATTATGTCTTCTGATACACAAGCATGGGCTACCTTTCCATTTATTTAAATCTTTAATTTCTTTCAATAATTTTTATAATCTTCAGAGAAGAAATATTATACTCCCCTTATTAAATTTGTTCTTAAATACTTTTTTGTCTTTGATTCTGTTATCAATGGAATTGTTTCTTTTTTTTTAATTTTTTATTTCTTTTCAGCATAACAGTATTCATTGTTTTTGCACCACACCCAGTGCTTCATGCAATACGTGCCCTCTCTAATACCCACCATCTGGTTCCCCCAAACTCCCACCCCCTGCCCCTTCAAAACCCTCAGGTTGTTTTTCAGAGTCCATAGTCTCTCATGATTCACCTCCCCTTCCAATTCCTCTCAACTCCCTTCTCCTCTCCATCTCCCCTTGTCCTCCATGTTATTTGTTATGCTCCACAAATAAGTGAAACCATATGATAATTGACCCTCTCTGCTTGATTTATTTCAATCAGCATAATCTCTTCCAGTCCCGTCCACGTTGCTACAAAAGTTGGGTATTCATCATTTCTGATGGAGGCATAATACTTCATAGTGTATATGGACCACATTTTCCTTATCCATTCGTCCGTTGAAGGGCATCTTGGTTCTTTCCACAGTTTGGTGACCGTGGCCATTGCTGCTATAAACATTGGGGTACAGATGGCCCTTCTTCTCACTACATCTGTATCTTTGGGGTAAATACCCAGTAGTGCAATGGCAGGGTAATAGGGAAGCTCTATTTTTAATTTCGTAAGGAATCTCCACACTGTTCTCCAAATTGGCTGCAACAACTTGCATTCCCACCAACAGTGTAAGAGGGTTCCCCTTTCTCCACATCCTCTCCAACACACGTTGTTTCCTGTCTTGCTGATTTTGGCCATTCTAAGTGGTGTAAGTTGGTATCTCCATGTGGTTTTAATTTGAATCTCCCTGAGGGCTAGTGATGATGAACATTTTTTCATGTGTCTGATAGCCATTTGTATGTCTTCATTGGAGAAGTGTCTGTTCATATTTTCTGCCCATTTTTTGATATGATTATCTGTTTTGTGTGTGTTGAGTTTGAGGAGTTCATTATAGATCCTGGATATCAACCTTTTGTCTGTACTGTCATTTACAAATATCTTTTCCCATTCTGTGGGTTGCCTCTTTGTTTTGTTGACTGTTTCCTTTGCTGAGCAGAAGCTTTTGATCTCGATGAAGTCCCAAAAGTTCATTTTCACTTTTGTTTCCTTTGCCTTTGGAGACATGTCTTGAAAGAAGTTGCTGTGGCTGATATCGAAGAGGTTACTGCCTATGTTCTCCTCTAGGATTCTGATGGATTCCTGTCTCATGTTGAGTGAGGTCTTTATCTTTGTGTACAGTGTAAGAGAATGGTCAAGTTTCATTCTTCTACATATAGCTGTCCAGTTTCCCCAGCACCATTTATTGAAGAGACTGTCTTTTTTCCACTGTATATTTTTTCCTGTTTTGTTGAAGATTATTTGACCATAGAGTTGAGGGTCCATATCTGGGCTCTCTACTTTGTTCCACTGGTCTATGTGTCTGTTTTTGTGCCAGTATAATGCTGTCTTGGTGATCACAGCTTTGTAGTAAAGCTTGAGATCAGGTAACGGAATGCTGCCAATTTTATTTTTGTTTTTCAACATTTCCTTAGCTATTCGGAGTCTCTTCTGATTCCATACAAATTTTTGGATTATTTGCTCCAGCTCTTTGAAAAATACCGGTGGAATTTTGATTGGAATGGCATTAAAAGCATAGATTGCTCTAGGCAGTATAGACATTTTAACAATGCTTATTTTTCTGATCCAAGGGCATGGAACGGTCTTCCATCTTTTGGTGTCTTCTTAAATTTCTTTCATGAGTGTTCTATAGATCCTCGAGTACAGATCCTTTACCTCTTTGGTTGGGTTTATTCCCAGGTATGTCATGGTTCTTGGTGCTATAGTAAATGGAATCAATTCTCTAATTTCCCTTTCTGTATTTTCATTGTTAGTGTATAAGAAAGCCACTGATTTCTGTACATTAACTTTGTATCCTGACACGTTGCTGAATTGTTGTATGAGTTCTAGAAGTTTGGGGGTGGAGTCTTTTGGCTTTTCCATATAAAGAATCATGTCATCTGTGAAGAGAGAGAGTTTGACTTCTTCATTGCCAATTTGGATACCTTTTATTTCTCTTTGTTGTCTGATTGCTGTTGCTAGGACTTCTAGTACTATGTTGAACGAGAGTGGTGAGAGTGGGCATCCTTGTGTTCCTGATCTCAATGGGAAGGCTGCAAGCTTTTTGCCATTGAGGGTGATGTTTGCTGTGGGTTTTTCATAGATAGATTTTATGAAGTTCAGGAATGTTCCCTCTATCCCTATACTTTGAAGTGTTTTAATCAGGAACGGATACTGGATTTTGTCGAATGCTTTTTCTGCATCAATTGAGAGGACCATGTGGTTCTTCTCTCTTCTCTTACTGATTTGTTCTATCACATTGATTGACTTGTGAATGTTGAACCATCCTTGTAACCCAGGGATGAATCCCACCCGGTCATGGTGGATAATCTTTTTAATGTACTGCTGGATCCTGTTTGCTAGGATCTTGTTGAGAATCTTAGCATCCATATTCATCAGTGATATTGGTCTGAAATTCTCCTTTTTGGTAGGGTCTTTGCCTGGCTTGGGGATCAGGGTAATGCTGGCTTCATAGAAAGAGTCTGGAAGTTTTCCTTCTGCTTCAATTTTATGAAACAGATTCAAGAGAATAGGTGTTATTTCTTCTTTGAAAGTTTGGTAGAATTCCCCAGGGAATCCGTCAGGTCCTGGGCTCTTGTTTTTTGGGAGGTTTTTGATCACTGCTTCAATCTCGTTACTAGATACTGGTCTATTCAGGTTGTCAGTTTCTTCCTGGTTCAATTTTGGGAGTTTATAGTTTTCCAGGAATGCATCCATTTCATCTAGGTTGCTTAGCTTATTGGCATATAACTGTTGATAATAACTTCTGATGATTGTTTCTACTTCCTTGGTGTTCGTTGTGATCTCTCCCTTTTCATTCATAATTTTATGAATTTGGGCTTTCTCTTCTTTCTTTTGGATTAGTGTAGCCAATGGTTTATTGGTCTTATTGATTCTTTCAAAAAATCAGCTTCTAGTTTCATTGATACTTTCTACTGTATTTCTCATTTCTACCTCATTGATCTCTGCTCTAATCTTGATTATTTCCCTTCTTATGTGTGGAGTTGGTTTGATTTGTTGTTGATTCTCCAGTTCTTTAAGGTGTAGAGACAGCAGGTGTATTCTGGAATTTTCAATTTTTTAAGGGAGGCTTGGATGGCTATGTTTTTCCCCTTTAGGACCGTCTTTGCTGTATCCCATAGGTTTTGGACCAAAGTGTCTTCATTCTTATTGGTTTCTATGAATTGTTTCAGTTCTTCTTTAATCTCCTGGTTGATCCAAGCATTCTTAAGCAAGGTGGTCTTTAGCGTCCAGGTGTTTGAATTTCTTCCAAACTTCTCCTTGTGATTGAGCTCCAGTTTCAAAGCATTGTGATCTGAGAATATGCAGGGAATAATCTTAGTCTTTTGGTATTGGTTGAATCCTGATTTGTGACCCAGTATGTGGTCTATTCTGGAAAAGGTTCCATGTGCACTTGAGAAGAATGGGTGTTCTGTTGTTTTAGGGTGGAAGGTTCTGTATATATCTATGAGGTCCATCTGGTCCAATGTGTCATTCTATGTTCTAGTTTCTTTATTGATTTTCTGCTTTGATGATCTATTTCTGAGAGAGGCATGTTAAGATCTCCTACTATTAATGTATTCATAGCAAAATGACTCTTTATCTTGATTAATAGTTTTCTTTTTCTTTTTTTTTAAAGATTTTATTTATTTATTAGACAGAGATGACAAGTAGGCAGAGAGGCAGGCAGAGAGAGAGGAGGAAGCAGGCTCCCTGCCGAGCAGAGAGCCTGATGCGGGGCTCGATCCCAGGACCCAGGGATCATGACCCGAGCTGAAGGCAGAGGCCTTAACCCACTGAGACACCCAGATGCCCCCCCCCCCACTTTTTAAAGATTTTATTTATTTGACAGACAGAGATCACAGTAGGCAGAGAGAGAGAGGGGGAAGCAGGCTTCCCACTGAGCAGAGAGCCTGATGCGGGGCTTGGTCCCATGACCCTGAGATCATGACTTGAGTCAAAGGCACGGGATTTAACCCAGTGAGTCACCTGGGTGACCCGCTGATTAACAGTTTTCTTATGTAATTGGCTGCTCCTGTATTGGGGGTGTAGATATTTACAATTGTTAGGTCATCTTGGTGGATAGTCCCTTTAAGAATTATGTAGTGTCCTTCTGTATCTCTGACTACAGTCTTTAGTTTAAAATCTAATTTATCTGATATGAGAATCGCTACCCCAGCCTTCTATTGAGGCCCATTGACATGAAAGATGCTTCTCCATCCCTTCACTTTCAGTCTAAGTGTATCTTTAGGTTCAAAATTGGTCTTTTGTAGACAACATATGGATGGGTCCTGTCGTTTTATCCAATCTGCAACCCTGTTTCGTTTTATGGGCACATTTAGGCCATTCACATTGAGAGTGATTATTGATAGATACGTTTTTATTGACATTGTGTTACCTTTGAAGTCTTTCTTCTATAGATTGTCTCTATATTTCTGTTCAATGCTATTCTTAGGAATTTTCCTCTTTTACATAACACCTCCTTAATATTTGCTGCAGTTTTGGCTTGGTGGTTGCATAGTCTTTTAAGCCTTGCCGATCTTGGAAACTCTTTATCTCTCCATCCATTTTGAATGTCAGTCTTGCTGGATAAAGTATTCTTGGCTGCATGTTCTTCTCATTAAGTGCCCTGAATATATCTTGCCAGCCCTTTCTGGCTTGCCAGGTCTCTGTGGACAGGTCTAATGTTATTCTGATGGGCTTTCCTCTGTATGTAAGTAGCTTCTTTGTCCTAGCTGCTTTCAAGAGGGTCTTCCTACAATTGTAATTCTTCATTCTTACTATTAGGTGTCTCGAGGACTTTCGAGAATCTATAATCTTGGGGGGAAACCATTCTGCCTCTAGTACATGAACGCTGGTTCCATTTGTGAGATTGGGAAAATTTTCATGGACAACTTGTTCCACTATATCTTCTAGACTTCTTTCTTTCTCCTCCCCTTCAGGGATTCCAATAATTTTGACGTTGGAATGTTTCATGGCATCATTTATTTCCCTAATTCTGTTTTCGTGGCTCCTAAGCTGTTTGTTCCAGGCTTCCTCCTGATCCTTTCTCTCTATCTGTTTGTCCTCCAGATCACTAATTCTACCTTCTCTCTTGGTTACCCTAGCTTTTAGAGAATTTAGATTAGATTGGAACTCATTGAGAGCATTTTTAAATAATTTTTTAAAAAATTTATTTATTTTCAGCATAACAGCATTGAGAGCATTTTGAACATCATCCCTGGTGGCTTTCAGTTCTGCCCTAACATTGTGAACATCATCCCTGGTGGCTTTCAGTTCTCCCCTAATCAATTCCATTTGGTCATCCATGGCTTTCTCCAACCTAGCTATTGCCTGGATAATTGTTAGCCTGAATTCCCTTTCTGACATATTGTCTATGTTGATAGCCATTAGCTCTGTTGCAGAAGGCCCATCCTCTGTATTTTTCTTCTGTTGGGCATTCCTCTTCCTAGTCATTTTGATGAGATGACTGAATGGATGTAGCTGGATGTATCAACTGTGGTGCAGTCAAGGTACACCCAAGGTGCACGCTTCTGAGCAATCAGGATTCCCCACCCAAATGAGAGAAAAAAGAAAAGAAAAAGAAAAAATAGAGAGAAAGAAACAGGAAAAAAAGGGAAGATAAAAGAGAAGGCTCAGCCCAAATGGGCCCCAAGGTAAGATTTATGAAGTATACAAACAAAAAGACTGATAAAAGTATATGACAAGAGAAAAAAATATATATATGCAAAAGAAGGAAGAACCTCATCAAAAAGAACCCCAAGTATAAGATTTATATGCTATCAGGACAAACACAAATACATGGAAACACAGGCGGAAGAAAAAGATGGGAGAGTGGTTATAAATTCTCAGTGTGGGTGAGGAAGTTTATTTTGATTCTTCCTGGATGTATATGAATCCTGACGTTTATAGTACCACTGTCAATAATAGCCAACCTGAGCTGAGGTAAACTCAAGCCCGTCTTGACGAATGTTTAGCTGCGTTTCTGCAGCTTTGCACCAAGGGACTCAATTATGAACTTCCGCTCTCTCGCGGTTCCCTAAAGAGGGTTGCTGTTCACTTTACACTACCTTCTCTTGTTTACTTTCCTACCTGGAATTGTTTTCTTAATTTTATTTTCAGATTGTTCATTTCAAAATGTGTTAAAATAGTTCTTTACATGTTAATCTTGTACTTTTTAATCTTGCTGAACTCTTGTTAGTTCTAATAGTTTTTTTTTTTTTTAGTAAATTCTTCAGAATTATCTATTATGTCATGTCTGAGACATAATACTTCCTATTTTCCAAACTAAATGTTTTTTCTAATGTTGGCATTCTAATACTAAGGACATAACTTTATATTTATTTCTATCCCATTTAATTTTGTTTGTTTTATATAAACATATATTTTTATCCCCAGGGGTACAGGTCTGTGAATCACCAGGTTTACACACTTCACAGCACTCACCAAAGCACATACCCTCCCCAATGTCCATAATCCCACCCCCTTCTCCCAAACCCCCTCCCCCCAGCAACCCTCAGTTTGTTTTGTGAGATTAAGAGTCACTTATGGTTTGTCTCCCTCCCAATCCCATCTTGTTTCATTGATTCTTCTCCTACCCACTTAAGCCCCCATGTTGCATCACCACTTCCTCATATCAGGGAGATCATATGATAGTTGTCTTTCTCTGCTTGACTTATTTCGCTAAGCATGATACGCTCTAGTTCCATCCATGTTGTCGCAAATGGCAAGATTTCATTTCTTTTGATGGCTGCATAGTATTCCATTGTGTATATATACCACATATTCTTGATCCATTCATCTGTTGATGGACATCTAGGTTCTTTCCATAGTTTGGCTATTGCAGACATTGCTGCTATAAACATTTGGGTGCACGTGCCCCTTTGGATCACTACGTTTGTATCTTTAGTGTAAATACCCAATAGTGCAATTGCTGGGTCATAGGGCAGTTCTATTTTCAACATTTTGAGGAACCTCCATGCTGTTTTCCAGAGTGGCTGCATCAGCTTGCATTCCCACCAACAGTGTAGGAGGGTTCCCCTTTCTCCGCATTCTCGCCAGCATCTGTCATTTCCTGACTTGTTGATTTTAGCCATTCTGACTGGTGTGAGGTGATATCTCATTGTGATTTTGATTTGTATTTCCCTGATGCCGAGTGATATGGAGCACTTTTTCATGTGTCTGTTAGCCATCTGGATGTCTTCTTTGCAGAAATGTCTGTTCATGTCCTCTGCCCATTTCTTGATTGGATTATTTGTTCTTTGGGTGTTGAGTTTGCTAAGTTCTTTATAGATTCTGGACACTAGTCCTTTATCTGATATGTCCTTTGCAAATATCTTCTCCCATTCTGTCAGTTGTTTTTTGATTTTGTTGACTGTTTCCTTTGCTGTGCAAAAGCTTTTGATCTTGATGAAATCCCAATAGTTCATTTTTGCCCTTGCTTCCCTTGCCTTTGGCATTGTTCCTAGGAAGATGTTGCTGCGGCTGAGGTCGAAGAGGTTGCTGCCTGTGTTCTCCTCAAGGATTTTGATGGATTCCTTTCGCACATTGAGATCCTTCATCCATTTTGAGTCTATTTTTGTGTGTGGTGTAAGGAAATGGTCCAATTTCAGTTTTCTGCATGTGGCTGTCCAATTTTCCCAGCACCATTTATTGAAGAGGCTGTCTTTTTTCTATTGGACATTCTTTACTGCTTTGTCGAAGATTAGTTGACTGTAGAGTTGAGGGTCTATTTCTGGGCTCTCTATTCTGTTCCATTGATCTATGTGTCTGTTTTTGTGCCAGTACCATGCTGTCTTGATGATGACAGCTTTGTAATAGAGCTTGAAGTCCGGGATTGTGATGCCACCAACGTTGGCTTTCTTTTTCAATATCCCTTTGGCTATTCGAGGTCTTTTCTGGTTCCATATAAATTTTAGAATTATTTGTTCCATTTCTTTGAAAAAGATGGATGGTACTTTGATAGGAATTGCATTAAATGTGTAGATTGCTTTAGGTAGCATAGACATTTTCACAATATTTATTCTTCCAATCCAGGAGCATGGAACATTTTTCCATTTCTTTGTGTCTTCCTCAATTTCTTTCATGAGTACTTTATAGTTTTCTGAGTATAGATTCTGTGCCTCTTTGGTTAGGTTTATTCCTAGGTATCTTATGGTTTTGGGTGCAATTGTAAATGGGATTGACTCCTTAATTTCTCTTTCTTCTGTCTTGCTGTTGGTGTAGAGAAATGCAACTGATTTCTGTGCATTGACATTTTACTGAATTCCTGTATAAGTTCTAGCAGTTTTGGAGTGGAGTCTTTTGAGTTTTCCACATACACTATCATATCATCTGCGAAGAGTGATAGTTTACTCCTTTGCCGATTTGGATGCCTTTAATTTCCTTTTGTTGTCTGATTGCTGAGGCTAGGACTTCTAGTACTATGTTGAATAGCAGTGGTGATAATGGACATCCCTGTCGTTTTCCTGACCTTAGCAGAAAAGCTTTCAGTTTTTGTCCATTCAGAATGATATTTGTGGTGGGTTTTTCATAGATGGCTTTGATAATATTGATGTATGTGCCCTCTATCCCTACACTTTGAAGAGTTTTGATCAGGAAGGGATGCTGCACTTTGTGAAATGCTTTTTCAGCATCTATTGAGAGTATCATATGGTTCTCTTTCTTTATTTTATTAATGTGTTGTATCACATTGATTGATTTGTGGATGTTGAACCAACCTTGCAGCCCTGGAATAAATCCCACTTGGTCGTGGTGAATAATCCTTTTAATGCACTGTTGAATCCTATTGGCTAGTATTTTGGTGAGAATTTTCACATCTGTGTTCATCAAGGATATTGGTCTGTAGTGCTCTTTTTTGGTGGGATCCTTGTCTGGTTTTGGGATCAAGGTGATGCTGGCCTCATAAACTGAGCTTGGAAGTTTTCCTTCCATTTCTATGTTTTGGAACAGTTTCAGGAGAATAGGAATTAGTTCTTGTTTATACATTTGGTAGAATTCCCCTGGGAAGCCATCTGGCCCTGGGCTTTTGTTTGTTTGGAGATTTTTGATGACTGTTTCAATCTCCTTACTGGTTATGGGTCTTCTATTTCTTCATGGTTCAGTTGTGGTCATTTATATGTCTCTAGGAATGCATCCATTTCTTCCAGATTGTCAAATTTGTTTGCATAGTGTTGCTCATAATATGTTCTTATAATTGTTTGTATTTGTTTGGTGTTAGTTAGGATCTCTCCTCTTTCATTCATGATTTTATTTATTTGGGTCCTTTCTCTTTTCTTTTTGATAAGTTGGGCCAGGGGTTTATCAATTTTATTAATTCTTTCAAAGAACCAGCTCCTAGTTTCGTTGATTTGCTCTATTGTCTTTTTGGTTTCTATTTCATTGATATCTGCTCTGATCTTTATGATTTCTCTTCTCCTGCTTGCCTTAGGGTTTCTTTCTTGTTCTTTCTCCAGATCCTTTAGGTGTAGGGTTAGGTTATGTACCTGAGACCTTTCTTGTTTCTTGAGAAAGGCTTGTACCACTATATATTTCCCTCTCAGGACTGCCTTTGCTGTGTCCCCCAGATTTTGAACCTTTGTATTTTCATTATCATTTGTTTCCATGATTTTTTTCAATTCTTCTTTAATTTCCCAGTTGACCCATTCATTCTTTAGAAGGATGCTGTTTAGTCTCCATGTATTTGGGTTCTTTTCAAACTTCCTTTTGTGGTTGAGTTCTAGCTTTAGAGCATTGTAGTCTGAAAATATGCAGGGAATGATCCCAATCTTTTGATGCCGATTGAGTCCTGATTTAGGACCGAGGATGTGATCTGTTCTGGAGAATGTTCCATGTGCACTAGAGAAGAATGTGTATTCTGTTGCTTTGGGATGAAATGATCTGAATATATCTGTGATTTCCATCTGGTCCAGTGTGTCGTTTAAGGCCTTTATTTCCTTGCTGATCTTTTGCTTGGATGATCTGTCCATTTCAGTGAGGGGAGTGTTAAAGTCCCCTACTATTATTGTATTATTATTGATGTGTTTCTTTGATTTTGTTATTAATTGGTTTATATAGTTGGCTGCTCCCACGTTGGGGGCATAGATATTTAAAATTGTTAAATCTTCTTGTTGGACAGACCCTTTGAGTATGATATAGTGTCCTTCCTCATCTCTTATTATAGTCTTTGGCTTAAAATCTAATTGATCTGATATAAGGATTGCCACTCCTGCTTTCTTCTGATGTCCATTAGCATGGTAAATTCTTTTCCACCCCCTCACTTTAAATCTGGAGGTGTCTTCGGGCTTAAAATGAGTTTCTTGGAGGCAACATATAGATGGGTTTTGTTTTTTTATCCATTCTGATATCCTGTGTTTTTTGACAGGGGCATTTAGCCCATTAACATTCACGGTAACTTTTGAGAGATATGAATTTAGTGCCGTTGTGTTGCCTGTAAGGTGACTGTTACTGTATATGGTCTCTGTTCCTTTCTGATCTACCACTTGTAGGATCTCTCTTTGCTTAGAGGACTCCTTTCAATATTTCCTGTAGAGTTGGTTTGGTGTTTGCAAATTCTTTCAGTTTTTGTTTGTCCTGGAAGCTTTTAATCTCTCCTTCTATTTTCAATGATAGCCTAGCTGGATATAGTATTCTTGGCTGCATGTTTTTCTCATTTAGTGCTCTGAAAATATCATGCCAGCTCTTTCTGGCCTGCCAGGTCTCTGTGGATAAGTCAGCTGCCAATCTAATATTTTTACCATTGTATGTTACAGACTTCTTTTCCTGGGCTGCTTTCAGGATTTTCTCTTTGTCACTGAGACTTGTAAATTTTACTATTAGGTGACGGGGTGTGGGCCTATTCTTATTGATTTTGAGGGGCGTTCTCAGAACCTCCTTAATTTTGATGCTCGTTCCCTTTGCCATATTGGGGAAATTCTCCCCAATAATTCTCTCCAGTATACCTTCTGCTCCCCTCTCTCTTTCTTCTTCTTCTGGAATCCCAATTATTCTAATGTTGTTTCGTCTTATGGTGTCACTTATCTCTTGAATTCTCCCCTTGTGGTCCAGTAGCTGTTTGTCCCTCTTTTGCTCAGCTTCTTTATTCTCTGCCATTTGGTCTTCTATATCACTAATTCTTTCTTCTGCCTCATTTATCCTAGCAGTGAGAGCCTCCATTTTTGATTTCACCTCATTAATAGCTTTTTTGATTTCAACTTTGTTAGATTTAAGTTCTTTTATTTCTCCAGAAAGGGCTTTTATATCTCTCGAGAGGGTTTCTCTAATATCTTCCATGCCTTTTTCGAGCCCGGCTAGAACCTTGAGAATTGTCATTCTGAACTCTAGATCTGACATATTACCAATGTCTGTATTGATTAGGTCCCTAACCTTCAGTACTGCCTCTTGTTCTTTTTTTGTTGTTGTTGAATTTTTCCGTCTTGTCATTTTGTCCAGAAAAGAGTATATGAAGGGGCAAGTAAAATACTAAAAGGGTGGCAACAACCCCAGGACAATATGCTTTAACCAAATTAGAAGAGATCCCAAATCGTGAGGGGGTAGAAAGGGGATAAAAAGAGGTTCAAAAAGGAAGAAAGAAAAAAAAGAAAAAAGAAATAAAAAGAATTTAAAAAAAGAAAACAAATAAGAAAAATATAAAAAAGAAAAAATATATATATTGGATAAACTAATTAAAAAATGTTAAAAAAGAAAAAGGTAAAAGTTAAAAAAAAATTACCAGAAGGCGAGAAAAAAAAAAAAACCAAAAAATGAAAAAGAAAAAAATCAAATTAACTGGAAGACTAAAAAAAATCACAGGGAAAAAGCCAGGAGTTCTGTGCTTTGCTTTCTCCTCCTCTGGAATTCTGCTGCTCTCCTTGGTATTGAAACCGCACTCCTTGGTATGTGAACTTGGTCTCGGCTGGATTTCTTGTTGATGTTCTGGGGGAGGGGCCTGGTGTAGTGATTCTCAAGTGTCTTTGCCCCAGGCGGAATTGCACCGCCCTTACCAGGGGCCGGGCTGAGTAATCCGCTCGGGTTTGCTTTCAGGAGCTTTTGTTCCCTGAGCGCTTTCCGTAGAGTTCTGTAGGACGGGAATACAAATGGCGGCCTCCTGGTCTCCGGCCCAGAGGAGCCGAGAGCCCAGGGCCCCACTCCTCAGTGCGCCCTCAGAGAACAGCGCCCAGTTACTCCCGTCTGCCTGACCTCTGGCCGCGCTCTGAGCTCACCAAGCCTGCGACCGGTTCAAGGTAACACTGAGCTGTGAGCTTACTGTCTGGCTCTGTCTCTGTAGCCAGCTTTCCCGTTCCAATACCTGCAAGCTCTGCGACACTCAGACACCCCCGATCCTTCTGTGACCCACAGAACCTGAGGCCACGCTGACCCCGCATGGGCTTTGCCCTGGTTTAGCCTCTGGAGCAATGTCCCTCAGCGGAACAGACTTTTAAAAGTCCTGATTTTGTGCGCCGTTGCTTCGCCGCTTGCCGGGAGCCAGGCCCCTCCCCCCGGGGTCTATCTTCCCGTTGCTTTGGATTCAGTTCTCCGCCGGTCCTACCTTTCAGAAAGTGGTTGTTTTTCTGTTTCCAGAATTGCTGTTCTTCTCTTCGATCTGCCGATGGATTTGCAATCTTTAGATAAGCTATCTAGCTGATCTCCGGCCAGCTGAAGTAGTCTCAGCCTGCTACTTCTCTGCCATCTTGACTCCTCGATCAATTTTGTATGTTTTAATCCATAGTTCTGTTCTTTTAATTTGGATAGTCTTCTAGTGAATTCCATTCAAAATTCATCTTTTTATCTCCAGCAGTTGGCACAGTGTCTGGTGTTTTGCACTCAATAAATATTTATAAATTACAATTGTGGCATGAATCTGTAATTTTGGTGAGCTAACTTTGTTCTGTGTCTTTCATTAACAAAAATGTTAAGCAGAATGGGTGCCAATAAAATTTCTAAAGTCCCATGATATCAGTGTAGTGGCAGTGGCACCCAGAACCCGCCCCTTCCCAGTACCAAGAGGCTAAACCAGTGGCAAGAGATGGCAGCCTCAAGAAGCACTGGAGGTACCGCTATTATGCCTCCATCAGAAAGGATGAATACCCAACTTTTGTAGCAACATTGACGGGACTGGAAGAGATTATGCTGAGTGAAATAAGTCAAGCAGAGAGAGTCAATTATCATATGGTTTCACTTATTTGTGGAGCATAACAAATAGCATGGAGGACAAGAGGTGTTAGAGAGGAGAAGGGAGTTGGGGTAAATTGGAAGGGGAGGTGAATCATGAGAGACTATGGACTCTGAAAAACAATCTGAGGGGTTTGAAGTGTCAGGGGGGTGGGAGGTTGGGGAACCAGGTAGTGGGTATTATAGAGGGCACAGATTGCATGGAGCACTGGGTGTGGTGAAAAAATAATGAATACTGTTTTTCAGAAAATAAATAAATTGAAAAAATTTTTAAAAAAGAAGCACTGGAGGTATAGCTATTATGAAAAAAGTATGAAAGTTCTTAACAAGTTAAAAATAGAACTGTATAAAATCCAGCTATCCTATTCTTGGGTATAGATATCCAAAGAAAATGAAATCAGTATTTCAAGGAGATATGTGCACTCCTCACATTCATTGCAGCATTATACACAATAGCTAAAAAATGGAAACAACTCAAGTATCTACCAGTGGATCAATGGATAAAGACGAGAAATATACACAAACACACACACACATATACACACACTGAAATATTATGTAGCCTTAAAAAAGAAGAAAATCCTGTCATTTGCCACAACACTGACAAACCTGGAGGACATTATGCTAAGTGAAATAATGCAGGCAAAGAAAGACAAACATATCATGATATTACTTATATGAAGAATTTAAGAGTCAAACTCATTAAGCAGAAAGTAGAATAGTAGTTGCCAAGGACTAGGGGATTGAAGGTATGTTATTCAAAGAGTTCAAAATTTCATTTATGCAGAATGAATAAGCTCTATAGCATGGTAACTGAAGGCAATAATACTATATTGCATTCTTGACATTTGCTAAGAAAGTAGATCTTAAATATCTTTACCACATGCATAATAAAGGTAAATATGTGAAGTGATGGATAAGTTAATTAGTTTTTATTATAGTAATCATTTCACAATATATGCATATATCAAAACAACATGTTATAACCACACACACACACACACACGCACACACACAGTTTTTGTTTGTAAATTATACCTCACTAAAGCTGGGAAGAATTTAAAAAATAAAAAAAGAGAAGCAGTGGTATCACCACTGGAGCAAACATTGGCACTGGCCTTGTGGACTCTAACAACAGAGGATAAAAGTGAGATATCCTCACCTGGGGTGGGTAGTAGATGGCACCAAAGAGGCTGGAGCAGGAAAAGGGGGAAAATGGTTGCCATGATATGGGCAGGGTGCAAATGTGAAATGCTCTTTATGGACTTTAACAATTAATGGAGGAGAATACTCTCAGGGAGCTGAGGACCCCAGAATAAGAAGTAGGGTGAGAACCAAATGTGACTTATTTCATCTCGGGCTGCTGTGGTGTGGGAAACCTTAGCCACACATGCAAAGGTCTCTATCACAAATTATTTCTTGGATTCTACTTTCCCCTCAAGATGACAGTCCATTTTTCTTCCTGTAAACCTCTAAGCTGCCTGCTCTGATTCATCAAATCCCATACAATCCATAGCCCATTACATTCTGGCTGCAGTATGGACGATCTACTGAAGGAGATCTACCTAAAGTCCCTCAGATCGCTGTCACAACACACTTCATTTTCCATACAACCAAAGGATGGATGGAAGTCATAAGGGGAGACAGAGCCTTCTACATGTAGACTATGTGCTCAAAAGGCTTAGTTGCCTCCCATAGTAATGGTAATAGTCACAGTGTCACTAACATTCCTTAAGTGCTTATTGTGGTCAGTCATGATTTTAAACACTTTGTATACGTGTGTTTTGTGTGTGTGTGTGTGTGTGTGCGCGTGCATATGTGTGTTGTTAAGACTCACAGTAACCTCTGAGGGTTAAGAAACTTTCCCTTTCCTTGTAAATGGCAGATCCTACACTTGTACACCTGTCTTCCTGCTCAGACTCAATTGAAAGAATGAAGTTTAGATTAAAATAAGCCTCCCCCCACCATTTTCAATCCTGACATGTCAATAGGGTAACCGTCTATTTATATGTGAAAATCTTACTTATGGAGAAACTATGCTCACCACCTAACATCAACAGAAGCCACTTAAAAACAGTAAATTACTAACATTTTCACATTGAGCTCAGAACAATGAATATACATTTAGTTATTACATGACTAAAATGAGCCAGAGCTTGGGCTAATATAGATCTATGTTTTTTTTGTTTTGTTTTATTATGTTCAAGTAGCCAACATGTTCAGGAACTCTACTTTTTTGAGATCCTTCAGGAAGTTAACAAATTTAGGAATTCCACTTTGACTTACAGTGCTTCATCAAATTGCTTAAAAAGTCGAAGTCTTCATCACTAGCCATCAGGGAGATTCAAATTAAAACTACATTGAGATATCACCTTACACCAGTTAGAATGGCCAAAATTAGCAAGACAGGAAACAACATGTGTTGGAGAGGATGTGGAGAAAGGGGAACCCTCTTACACTGTTGGTGGGAATGCAAGTTGGTGCAGCCTCTTTGGAGAACAGTGTGGAGATTCCTCAAGAAATTAAAAATAGAACTTCCCTATGACCCTGCCATTGCACTCCTGGGTATTTACCCCAAAGATACAGATGTCGTGAAAAGAAGGGCCATCTGTACCCCAATGTTTATAGCAGCAATGGCCACAGTCACCAAACTGTGGAAAGAACCAAGATGCCCTTCAACGGATGAATGGATAAGGAAGATGTGGTCCATATACACTATGGAGTATTATGCCTCCATCAGAAAGGATGAATACCCAATTTTTGTAGCAACATGGACAGGACTGGAAGAGATTATGCTGAGTGAAATAAGTCAAGCAGAGAGAGTCAATTACCATATGGTTTCACTTATTTGTGGAGCATAACAAAAAGCATGGAGGACATGGGGAGTTAGAAGGGGGTTGGGGTAAACTGGAAGGGGAGGTGAATCATGAGAGACTATGGACTCTGAAAAACAATCTGAGGGGTTTGAAGTGGCGGGGGGGTGGGAGGTCGGGGTACCAGGTGGTGGGTATTATAGAGGGCACGGATTGCATGGAGCACTGGGTGTGGTGAAAAAATGATACTGTTATGCTGAAAATAAATAAATGAAAAAAAAAGTTGAAGTCTTCTATCAGATTTACAGAACCATCACCAAGCTAAAATAATTGCTTGGGTCACAAAATGAAGACTGCAAACTGGAGTTCTAAGTGCCTCCTCCACAGAGCAGCAGCTGGACTACACGACACATAGAAAACTGCTCATGCTACATCAACTCCCTTTTCCAATCTTGGTAAGTTCCTCAGTGACAGGAGCCAGGCTGCCAAAAGTCAGCATCAGGCTTGGGTCCAACATCAACACCGGGCATTGTGTGGCTAATGCACTGAATTAGAGTCATGCCGCCACCCCACCACTCCTTACTCAAAGACGACTTTCCAGATCCAAGAAAAACAAATCTGTCTGCATGAAAATTGGTATTGTTGTCAAATAAAGTCAATGCCATTCAAGTGCATTGTCATCAGCCAGGTCTGAAGAAGACCTAAAGAACTGCAGGTTTCTGACAGACCTGTTGCTTGGGATCACCAGATTTTATTTTTCACCTCCCAATATCTCAGGCAGGTGGTTCTGAATGGAGAGGAAGAGATTATTTGATCCATTTACCACCCAATTCTAGCACAAAGCACAGTGTTCAAGGAGACTGCCCACCGGCCTAAGGCAGGCTAGAACAAAACTTTGTTCCATACATTAAAAAGTAAGAATTTTCAACCATAGTGACAGCTTCTGTGTGGCCCTATGGGGCCAGACCTCCAGGTAAGAAACATATTGAAGTCACTTTTGACAACCCCTCACTCTCCTGTTATTCCCCTTCCTGACCCAAACTCATGTTTCCTAACTTTTATTTCATGTTCTTACAGATTTTCTCCCTGTCCTCTCTACCAGGCAGCCCTCTCCTTGTTCTATTTTTCTCCAGATTTCTGTAAGTGAACATCTAGTATATTACAAATGATTGCGCTCTAGAGAGTCAACTGAATTATTTTGCAACTAATTCTTGTTCATCTTTAAAGAAAGCTTCTAACCTATAACTAAGAATCTAGGATGTCTTACAGAGAGAAGAATTCTGTGATTCTCAAACTTCAGGATGCATCAGAGTCATATAAGGAACTTGGAAAAATGCAGTTTGCCTGTGGGGGGGCCCACACGAAGCTCAAGATTTGGCACTTTGACAAACCTGGCCTAGACAGAGACCAAGACCCTTCCTCTCTCTCAATTCCTGGGCCCTGCATAGTCTACATTTTCAAAAGCTCCTCAAATGATTTAGATGTAACTGAGCCACAGACCTCACTTAAAAAATATTGGCCCATACAGTTCCCTCATCTTCCTCCAAAATATCTCCCTAATCAGCTGTTGATAATTTCAAAGCCCATCAGAGAAGACATTCACTTCTCCCTTAGCAGATGCACCAAGTCGAGGGTGAGGAGAATTTAGAAGGTGAAGAGAGGGGCAGAATGATGAGTGCTCAAATAATTGAGTCTACAACATAAAAGAGAAGGTTGGATGACCACAGTCAAATATTGACTCCTTCACAGTTTCTTTTAGAGCAGGCGTCAGCAAATTTCTTTTGGAAAGGGCCATATAGTAAATATTTTTTTTCCCTCTGTGGGCTATATGACATGGTCTCTGTTGTGTCTAGTCAAACTACTCTTATAGTATGAATGGAGCCACAGACATGCAAACATATAAACATGACTGTGATCCAGTAAAACTTTATAAAAGTGGGGTGCTGGCCATAGGCTGTGGCTCATAGTTTGCTGATGCCAGGTTTAGACTCAATATTGTAATAAATAACTTTAAGCAAAATTCTCAGAGAAGAGATGCTAGGGTGCTGAGTTCTAACTGCATTTTTGGAAAATTATTTTTAAAACACCTGGAAAGAGAAAAACTGACTGGCACACTTGCTAGAAGTGGTCTTCTCAGCAGATAAGGGATACTGAATATTGAATATTAGCATATTCAAGCCCTCTGGCCTCTGCTGTGAGCACATGGAAGAAGAAATAAATAGAGAAGGGGAAAAAAAGAAATCCTAATTTAAAAAATAGTTGATAAAGGCTCTGGAAATAATGAGGAACCACTTATTGCTATAGAACCTGTGATAGAAGCTAAAGAGAGAACTAAGAATCTGGGGCCAAAAGACCTTAATTCAATTCTGTCAAGTGGACTGGGCACTGAGCATGGCTAAAATCCTCCCCTAGGGAAACTGAATCCCATGGGGTATAGGTTCCTAACCAGATGGCTGGAGCTGCATGTGTAAGGTTTGTGGAGACCCAAGAAGATGATCTAGCTCAGCTTGGTGGTGCGGGAGTGCTTCCTGAAGCGGGTGACACAAATAGAACCTTGAGAGTTAAAGAGAAGTTGGCTCAATTTTTTAAAATGAAGAGGAAAAGGGGCATTACAAGAGTCAAAAACATGAGGAAAAGCATGCAGATGAGAAATGACAAAATGGTGATCCCAAGCCTGGGAAGGGAACAGGTTCACGTTGCATGGGGTTGTGTCCCACTGGCATATCTGGTTTATGGCCAACTGGGTCACAGTTTCCCAACAGCCCAAAGCCCCTATTGGTCCCCTCCCCTGTGCACTTCTTTAAATATTTCCTTCCTTTAAAAACCTCTGCAAATATCCCAGCTGAGCATGCCATCTCTGTCTGATTCTTGCTGGGACTGCAAAGTTTGAATGGAGAAGATGGGTAAACACCTCCACCTCTCCTTGGGCCAGCAGTAGGAAAGTCTTTTTCTCAGAAGAAATCCCCACTTTTAGCCTCTTCAGCATCCCTTAGATAGCCTCAAAGTGAGTGATAGTAAGTTCCAGGTAGCAAAATTGGTTTCACCTTATCTGGAAAGTGCTTACGTTTTAGTTCAGTAGTTAGACATGTGAATTAATTCTCCCAAGCAAGGATGAGGAACTGCTTGATAGAGGTACAGGCAAGGTGCTGTGGGTTCATGAGGGAGACAGTGATGAACACTGCCTGGTGATGTCCTGCCCCCACCTAGGGAGAGGCAGCGTGATGTATGTATATTTGGGATGGGGGATGACATCTGGGGTGCCTTCAGTCAGGGAAGGGCAGAGTGGGATGTATATGGAAGATGAGGTTAGAAAGAGAAACTGGGGCTGTCCTATGCTCAAATTATGGACTCTAATGAGTCAGGGATGGGAAGATGGTGAAAGGAGCTGAACAGATGAGGGACATCCCAGCAGTTCTGTGGGAGGGTCACCTGGTTGTGGCATGAAAGTGATTGCAGATGGTACAAATGGAGACAAAGAAACCAGATGCAATCATACAGGTGAGATGAAGGCAAGGGAAAGAAGAGGCAGTCTCCAGAGTTCAGGGGGAGAACTGGTCAGAATAAAAAACCACTTTGGTAGTGGGGAGCTAGGGGATGAAGGAATCTGAAAATAGATGCTTTTCCACCATGACCACTGCTGATGTCATTAACTGAGGAAGAAAAATATAGGAAGAGGAGCTAGGGATTTATAATTAGTTGAACTTGGACACATTTCCCTAAGGGGGTGTCCTGAGGCACCTTGGGGATTTTGGCTGGGTACTTACCAGCATTATGACTGAAGGCAAGTTACTTAAATTTCTCTGCCTCAGTTCTCCCATCTGTAAAATGGGCAGTGTTACTTAGCTCAGGGGCTTCTGGGAGTATTAAATGATAAGGCAAGAAAAGAGTTATCCCAGAGCCTGATACATAAAAGTGCTTGACAAATGTCATTGTTGTTGTGACAGGGTCATCTCAACAGAGATGGGAGTATGGAGTTGAAGACAGGGATAGAGCCAGAGGTAGAGAATTGGAAGTTGCCTCCAGAGAGAATGTAGCTGAGCTCTTAGAGGGGCTGAAATCCATTAGGGAAAAGACTAGAAGGAAATGGACAAAAGTCTGGGAGCTAAGGGTTTGTGAATTTGTTATAGGCAGATCCAGGGGGAATTCCCCCTCCCCCAGTGAAGCCATATCCTACCACTTGCCTCTTCAATTACTTTATAAAAGTTGTTCTGCTCTTTGGGTGTCCATCCAGGTGCCATGAAAATTCTCATGTTTTTGACAAAGATGTTTTCTCCAGATATGACATACTTTTGTCTAAAAATTTAGTTCCTAGGAGTCTGGACTTGGGAGGCAGTAAGAAACAAAACTGGAACAGAGACAAGGACTGGGGTCAGGAGAGTTCTAAGCATAGGCTGGACAGTCTTGCAAAGTGTGCTCCATGGGTTAGCAATGCAGGTTCCCAGGGCCTAGCCACAAAGATCCAACTGGTGGTTCCTTTGTGTGAGAAAGTTTGATAACCAATGGATTCCAGATGCTATAATCAGTAACAAAGCAGCCAGTATAAAGAATCAGAAATAAAAAAAAAAAAAAGAATTTTTCTTCTGTGCAGAGAGATGAAAGGGGTGGTGGTGGTTAGAAACAATACTGTCATTATTATTATTTTTATTATGCTCAATTAGCCAACATACAGTACATCATTAGTTTTTGATGTAGTATTCAACAATTCATTAGTTGTATATAACAGCCAGTGCTCATCACAACACTTTTCTTTCCTTTTGTCCTGATTCTTTTTTGATGTGTAATATAGGATTTTGTAGATGTTTTAATTGCCTTGCTTTGTTCATATGCTTGTGATACTGGTGGGCCATGAAGAAGGCAGGCATTTCCAGGTTTTCTGAAAGTTGCCCATCCACTCCTTTGTAACCCACTGGGGTGTGCGGTCTCCATTGCCTCCCACTCACAGCCTGTATCTGTCTTGGCTGTGGCAGGTTGCACATTAGCAACCCTAGTCCTTGTGCTCTGCTGTGAGTTTTACTACCCTTGGTCAGTGTTCTGATGTTTCTGGTGGTGAACCTGGGCACTTTTCCCCTTCCTCCCTCCAGGTGGGCACAGGCTATATGACAGAAAGAATTTTACCTCAGTTTCTTTGCCTACTACTTCAGATCCCCATTGGAATGCAGTTCCATCTTGAGCTTCATTCACCTTGGCTGGGACCCTGACATCCATTTTCACCCCCACAGATCCTTTCAGCCTACAGGACTGGCTTCTATTTCTTGTACCTCCAACCACAGGCTAAGATCTTATTACAAACTGATAGCTGATGAAGATTGATGGAAGGTTTCTGACCGGAGTTTTGCCTGCCTCTAATAAAGAAGTGCACTAAAATTTGGAATATGAGCCAGGCATATTTGTATATTTTTGTTTTCATTTCCCAATTAGTTCTTTGGCCCCCTCCCCAACAAAGTAGATTTTTAAAGATAAGGGAAGTAGGGCTCAGAGAGGCTAAGTAACTTGCCTGAAGTGACACAGCTACTGAGTACATATTCATGAAGATTCTAGTCCTGGTCTTCATGACTCTAGAGCTCATGTCCTTTCTTCAATACCACAATGGGAGGCTCCCTGCTGGTTGTCCCATCTGAGTCTACCATGATACTTGAGCTCCCACAGCTGCCTTTTTGGGGGTCAGCCAACCTGCAGCTAGGTTTGCTTCCCCAAGTACCTGTGGCATCTGCATCAGGTTTCCTCTTCTTCCTCCCTACCAGACTTCCAGGTGCCTGAGCTCACCCAAGTCCTTTAACAGCAGGTACTGGCAGGCTTACTGCTTTACCCTCTTGGTCCCTGATCACTGTGATTCAAAATATGCCATGGCATCATTGCCCAAAAGCTAAGGAAGCTCAAGCTTTAGGACCTTTTCTTGCATGGGCCCCTAAGTGGGTCTTGGTAGCATGGACACATGGCCAGGAGGTGTTAGTATTTTTCAAAGGTAGGAATTTTAATTGTGATCAGTCAAGACTGCTGGATCTTTCACTTGGACTTGCCCTCAGTTACACTTCCCATCTAGTCTGGAAGTTTGGAGCAATGGAGTGACTAGTGGCATTTGGTGATCTGACGAAGGAGGTTTTAGAGTAGGGTTTGAGAATAATATAGCTACATGGTTCTTAGTGGCTTCTGTTTATGCCTAACTTATTGCCAGTGGTTCTGGTGTAGGAACAGTTTCCAGCAATAGATTTTCCACTCATTGTGTCAACCCACCTGGCACTTTGGCATGAAGATACAGCTCTGGAGGTTATTCTATGATATGAACATCCTCTGTGGCACCCAGCACTGGAAGATTTGGGCATTGGGGTAGAAACAAAGTTGAAATGAAAGAATACGGAGATGGGTCTGTGCAGGTACACAATTCCTCCAAATGGGATGGCTTGCATATGAAAGAAACATGATGGGAGTTTCCCCAAATTTGAGAATACTAACAATTTACATGACATTAACAATGACAGGCTGCAAAGATGAAAGGATCTTTTCTAAACTGCCAATAAGAGAAATAAGTTTCAGCCAACCATGTTTAGAAAAGGAATTGAAAAAAAAAAAGAAAAAAAAAAGAAAAGGAATTGAATAATCTTCCTTTTCTTTCTATAGAAGATAATATGACAAGATGGTTATGTGAAGTAGTGAAGATTATGAAGTAAAAAATACAAGAAAAAGTATTAGCAGTGTGTCAAGCACTTAATTAAAATACTATATTTTTATGGATTTCATTATTTGTTAGCTTTTTAAAATTTATAATGTGCTATGATATAGTTCTTTTCTCATTATTTCATAAATATTCAATTTCATGTCTGCATTTGAATAATTAATTTTGAATTTTTTTCTTAAAAAGGACCCCCTACCCCATCAATGCATAAGCTTCAGGTCCCAGGAAAACTGGATCCTTATCTGATACTGGAATTTGCAAAAGGGCTATCTAGATATAGAGGTACAACATATAAAAAGTCAGCAGGCTTTTTTCTTTTTAAAAATGTTCTTCTTGTTCTTCTGTTTCCTTTGGGGGTTAAATGGTTCAAATGAGGAGAAAATCCCTGTCCTTTCCCAGTTTCCTGGTACCAACTGTGAACTGACTCCCCCCGCCCCACCCAGAAATCTGCATGTAGGCAGAGCAATGACATCAGAGATTGAAAGAAAACCCTCTTTCATAGAGGGCACAGAGTTGGAAAAGAACACAAAATGTCTATTAATAGACATGAAATGTCTATTAATTACATGCAAACATAAATATAAAATGTAAGATTTAGTGGTGCCCGGGTGGCTAAGTTGGTTAAGTGTCTGACTCTTGATTTCAACTCAGGTCATGATCTCAGGGTTGTGAGACTAAACCCCAAGTTCAGCTCTGCACTGAGTGTGGAGCCTGCTTGGGATTCTTGCTTTCCCTCTCCTCCTCCCCAGTTTGCATGACTCTCTCTCTCTCAAAAAAAAAAAAAAAAAAAAAGTGTATAAGATTTAATTTTTGCATTCCTTAGAATAACTCTGAAATGCCAAAAAATGAAATCATTCAACTTCAATTAAGTCCACCAATATTTGCCTTGCTAATAAGCACATATAGAAGCCATATATAATACTCACATAGAAGATGTCATGAGGTGCATTTGATTATCTCATTTATGAAAATACTTGGATGAAGTTTCCAAAAATAATCATCCAAACTCAAGACTTTTTATCTGGAGATAATTCCTGTTACTATTTGGTTTAACCATTTTCAGGTTAAATGACTAGATAGACAAATGGAAAGTATTAGCACTAATTTGAACATCAACACTTGACTAATCATGGAAAAATCAGCATTATTTTCACTGATGATTAAAGTGAAGAAACCAAAGAAAAGCTTAAATCATGTTTTTATGTTATACTGTGATAAAGCAGATCTATAATAAACTCCCTGAAGCCTCAACTGGAAAGAGAAAACCATGAAACCTACTAATTTTCTTTAATGATATGACAATAAGTTTTCCTATATAATGCACATTAAATGCATGCAGATCAGAATGAGGTAAGGAAAATATTTCCATCATGAGGACTGGATTTCATTCCATACTTGAAGCTCTTCTCATAAGTCTCATTCTATTTGTTCAGACAGAAGGGCTTTTTCACATCCTCATCAAACCCGAATGTCTAGAAACAGGAACTCAGGCTTTCCTAGTTCAGGGGGATTTAAGAAGGGAACTAGGTGATGTCATAAATAAGAACCATACTGGAAGATGAAAAATAGAAAGTTAGTACCAACATAAGCCTTCCTCATGTTTGATGTGGACTCGGATAAAGCTGGCCCCCTCCCCTTTGCTCTGATGGATCATGGTCACTTGCTGCTGTCATCCAGGCCCTGCCCCCAGTGTTCTCCCGCTGCCATCCTTCACAAGTAGTTTCTGGCCACAACTCTTTCATTTCTACTCCCCTGGTCACCACTCTCACTTTGATTCCTATCATTAAATCTTTGATGCATTATCCCAAGGAAAAAAAGAAATTTTCCCTCCCCAACTCGTTCAAATATTTCTCTTGCCTTTTTCTTCTGGTCTGACAACCCAGGATGCAACCAACAAAATCATCATAAAATGATATAGGAGATGCAGTTACTTTATCTCTTCCACCACAAATAGGGAAGGAAGAGCTGCAAAGGGGGCCTTCCCCACAGCCAGTCAACTGTAAACAAATATTTAGCAGAGCCTATCGCTAGTTCAAAACTTCATGATGGAGAGGAGTCAAGATGGCGGAGGAGGAGCAGACTGAGATGACCTCAGGTCAGAGGAGTTCAGCTAGATAGTTATCAAACCATTCCAAACACCTACAAACCCAACAGGAGATTGAAGAGAAGAAGAGCAGCAATTCTAGAAACAGAAAATTGACCACTTTCTGAAAGGTAGGACTTTCAGAGAAGTGAACCTGAAGCATGGGAAGATAGACCACGGGGGGAGGGGCCAGCTCCCAGCAAGTGGTGGAGCAATGGAGCACAAAAGCCGAACTTTTAGAAGTCTACTCCACTGAGGGACATTGCTCGAGAGGCTAAGCAGGGCTAGAGCCCTCGTGGGGACAGTGTGGTCTCAGGTCCCACTGGGTCACAGAAGGATTGGGGTGTCTGACTGTAGCAGAGTTTGCAGGTATCAGAGCAGGGAAGCTGACTACAGAGATGGAGCCAAGGAGTGAGCTCTCAGCTTGGGGTTACCTTAAACCATGATCTACGGCACAGTCAGGCCACTGCTCTTTGAGCAGGGACTCCACAAGGGGCAGATCTGGGGAGATCCACCTTCCTCCACCAAAGAGCAGAGCAGCAGGAATCTGCAGGGTTTGGAGACGCCAAATGGGGTTGTGTTCCAGAGATAGAAATGCTTGCTCACAGGCCGGGTGACCTCAGAGTCTGGCCAGAGACCAGGGAGACAGGAGGGATTGACAGTTTTTCTCCGAGGGCACACTGAGGAGTGGGGCCCCTGAGCTCTCAGCTTCCTCAGGCTGGAGACTGGGAGGCCACCATTTTCATTCCCATCCTCCAGAGCTCTATGGAAAGGGTTCAGTGAACAAAAGCTCCCAAGAGTGAACTTGAGCAGATCACTTAGTCTGGCCCCTGGCAAGGGCGGCACAATTCCAGCTCCGGCAAAGACATTTGAGAATCACTACAACAAGCCCCTCCCCCAGAAGATCAGCAAGAACATCTGGCCAAGACCAAGCTCACTGATCAAGGAGAACAGTGGAATTCCAGAGAAGGAGAAAGCAAAACATGGAATTCATGGCTTTTTCCCCATGATTCTTTAGTCTTGCAAAGTTAATTAAATATTTTTAATTTTATTTTTTTATTTTAATTTTTTTGTACTTTTCCTCTTTCCTCTTTTAATGTTTTTTTAAACTAGTTTATCTTAACAATACTTTTTAAAAAATTCTTTTTAAATCTTCATTATTAGAGTCATATTTTATCCTTCATTGTATCTACTTTAGTTTTTATATACATTTGGGGTTTTTTCTTCTAAAAATTTTTGGGTTACAATTTCTTCTAATAGATCAAAATATACCCTAAATCTAGCACAGGGCTTTGTTCTAATTTCCAGCCTGAACAAATTCTCTCCACTTTCTTTTTCCAACCAACTTATCTTATCAATTCTTTTTTTAGATTTTTTTTTAAAATTTTCATCTTTACACTCATATTCCATCCCTTCATCGTGTTTAGCCTTATTTTTGTATATATATAACTTTTTCTTTCTTTAAAATTTTGGAAGGTAGTTTCTTCTAAGAGACCAAAATACAGCCAAAATCAAGTGGGTGGCTCTGTTCTATTCACCATGTCTATATACATATACACACACACATATATATGTACATTTTTAAAGTTTTTAAATATTTTTTTAAAAAGTACACATATATACATATATATGTATGTGTGTGTGTATAAATATATATATATATATATATATATATATATATATATATATATATATATACATATATAATTTAAATTTCTTTTTAACCCCTTTCTTCTCCCCCTGATTTGGGGGTCTCTTCTGATTTGGATAGCATACATTTTTCTGGGGTCTTTGCCACCCTTTTAGTATTTTATTTGCTCTTCATATATTCTTATCTGGACAAAATGACAAGGCAGAAAAACTCACCACACACAAAAAAAAAGAAAAAAAAAAAAGAAGAGGCAGTACCGAAGGCTAGGGACCTAATCAATACAGACATTGGTATGGTAATATGTCAGATCTAGAGTTCAGAATGGTGATTCTCAAGGTGCTAGCTGGGCTCCAAAAAGGCATGGAAGATATTAGAGAAACACTATCTGGAGAAATAAAAGCGCTTTCTGGATAAATAAAAAAACTAAAATCTAACCAAGCTGCAATTAACAAAAGCTATTAATGAGGTACAGTAAAAAATTCTCTCTTATGGTATAGAGATTAGAGATAAGTGATACCATAAAATGAAACAGTATTAGAATAATTGGAATTCCAAAAGAAGAAAAAGGAGAGAGGGGGCAGAAGGTATATTGGAGTTAATTATTGTAGAGAATTTCCCTAATATTGCAAGGGGAACAAGTATCAAAATCCAGGCGGTACAGAGAAGTCCCCTCAAAAAGCAATAAAAATAGGTCCACACCCCATAGTAAAACTTACAAGTCTTAGTGACAAAGAGAAAATCCTGAAAGCAGCTCAGGACAAGAAGTCTGTAACATACAATGGTAAAAATATTAGATTGGCAGCAGACTTGTCCACAGAGACCTGGCACGCCAGAAAGAACTGGCATGATATATTCAAAGCACTAAATAAGAAAAACATGCAACCAAGAATACTATATCCAGCTAGGCAATCGTTGAAAATAGAAGGAGAGATAAAAAACTTCCAGGACAAACAAAAACTAAAAAAATTTGTAAACAACAAACCAGCCCTTCAGGAAATATTGAAAGGGGTCCTCTAAGCCAAGAGAGAGCCTAAAAGTAGTAGACCAGAAAGGAACAGAGACAATATACAGCAACAGTCACCTTACAGGCAATACAATGGCACTAAATCATATCTTTCAATAGTTACCCTGAATGTAAATGGGCTAAATGCCCCAATCAAAAGACACAGGGTATAAGAATGGATTAAAAAACAAAACCCATCAATATGCTGTCTGCAAGAAACTCATTTTAGACCCGAAGACACCTCCAGATTTAAAGTGAGGGGGTGGAAAACAATTTACCATGCTAATGGACATCAGAAAAAAGCAGGGGTGGCAATCCTTATATCAGATCAATTAGATTTTAAGCCAAAGACTATAATAAGACATGAGTAAGGACACTACATCACACTCAAAGGATCTGTCTAACAAGAATATCTAACAATTTTAAATATCTATGCCCCTAACATAGGAGCAGCCAACTATATAAACCAATTAATAACAAAATCAAACAAACACATTGACAATAATACAATAATAGTAGGGAACTTTAACACTCCTCTCACTGAAATGGACAGATCATCCAAGCAAAAGATCAACAAGGAAATAAAGGCCTTAAATGACACACTGGACCAGATGGACATCACAGATATATTCAGAATATTTCATCCCAAAGCTACAGAATACACATTCTTCTCTAGTGCACATGGAACATTCTCCAGAATAGATCACATCCTGGGTCCTAAATCAGGTCTCAATCGGTATCAAAAGATTGGGATCATTCCCTGCATATTTTCAGACTACAATGTTCTGAAGCTAGAAATCAATCATAAGAGAAAATTTGGAAAGATCCCAAATACATGGAGACTAAACAGCACCCTTCTAAAGAATGAATGGGTCAACTGGGAAATTAAAGAAGAATTGAAAAAAATTCATGGAAGCAAATGATAATGAAAACACGACGGTTCAAAATCTGTGGGACACAGCAAAGGCAGTCCTGAGAGGAAAATATATAGCGGTACAAGCCTTTCTCAAGAAACAAGAAAGGTCTCAGGTACAACCTAACCCTACACCTAAAGGATCTGGAGAAAGAACAAGAAAGAAACCCTAAACCCAGCAGGAGAAGAGAAATCATAAAGATCAGAGCAGAAATCAATGAAATAGAAACCAAAAAAAACAATAGAACAAATCAACGAAACTAGGAGCTGGTTCTTTGAAATAATTAATAAGATTGATAACCTCCTGGCCAGACTTATCAAAAAGAAAAGAGAAAGGACCCAAATAAATAAAATCATGAATGAGAGAGGAGCAATCACAATTAACACCAAAGAAATACAAACAATTATTAGAACATACTATGAGCAACTCTACGCAAACAAATTTGACAATCTGGAAGAAATGGATACATTTCTAGAGACATATAAACTACCACAACTGAACCAGGAAGAAATAGAAAACCTGAAAAGACCCATAACCAGTAAGGAGATTGGAACAGTCATCAAAAATCTCCAAACAAATAAAAGCCCAGGGCCAGATGGCTTTCCAGGGGAATTCTACCAAACGTCTAAAGAAGAACTAATTCCTATTCTCCTGAAACTGTTCCAAAAAATAGGAATGGAAGGAAAACTTCCAAGCTCAGTTTATGAGGCCAGCATCACCTTGATCCCAAAACCAGACAAGGATCCCATCAAAAAGGAGAACTACAGACCAATATCCTTGATGAGCACAGATGCGAAAATTCTCACCAAAATACTAGCCAATAGGATTCAATAGTACATTAAAAGGATTATTCACCATGACCAAGTGGGATTTATTCCAGGGCTGCAAGGTTGGTTAAACATCTGCAAATCAATCAATGTGATATAATACATTAATAAACGAAAGAAAACAAGAACCATATGATACTCTCAACAGATGCTGAAAGAGCATTTGACAAAGTACAGTATCCTTTCTCAATTAAAACTCTTCAAAGTGTAGGGATAGAGGGCACATACTTCAACATCACCAAAGCCATCTATGAAAAACCCACTGTGAATATCATTCTCAATGGAGAAAAACTGAGAGCTTTTCTGCTAAGATTGGGAACACGGCAGGGATGTCTCTTATCACCACTGCTATTCAACATAGTACTAGAAGTCCTAGCCTCAGCAATCAGACAACAAAAAGAAATAAAAGGCATCCAAAGCAGCAAAGAAGTCAAACTATCATTCTTTGCAGATGATATGATACTTTATGTGGATAACTCAAAAGATTCCACTCCAAATCTGCAATAACTTGTACAGGAATTCAGTAAAGTGTCAAGATATAAAATCAATGTACCAAAATCAGTTGCATTTCTATACACCAAAGCAAGACAAAAGAAAGAGAAATTAGTGAGTCAATCCAATTTTAATTGTACCCCAAACCATAAGATACCTAGGAACAAACCTAACCAAAGAGGCAAAGAATCTGTACTCAGAAAACTATAAAGTACTCATGAAAGAAATTGAGGAAGACAAAAAGAAATGGAAAAATGTTCCATGCTCATGGATTGGAAGAACAATATTGTAAAAACGTCTATGCTCCCTAAAGCAATCTACACATTTAATGCAATCCCAATCAAAATCCCATCCATTTTTTTCAAAGAAATGGAACAAATAATCCTAAAATTTACATGGAATCAGAAAAGAACTCGAATAGCCAGGGGAATGTTGAAAAAGAAAGCCAAAGGTGGTGGCACCACAATTTTGGACTTCAAGCTCTATTACAAAGCTGTCATCATCAAGACTGTATGGTACTGGCACAAAAACAGACAAAAAGATCAATGGAACAGAATAGAAAGCCCAGAAATAGTCCCTCAACTCTATGGTCAACTAATCTCTGACAAAGCAGGAAAGAATGTCCAATGGAAAAAAGTCTCTTCAACAAATGGTGTTAGGAAAATTGGACGGCCACATGCAGAAAGATGAAACTGGACCATTTCCTTACACCAAACACAAAAATAGACTCAAAATGGATGAAAGACCTCAATGTGAGAAAGGAATCCATCAAAATCCTTAAGGAGAACACAGGCAGCAACCTCTTTGACCTCAAATGCAGCAACTTCTTCCTAGATATGTTGCCAAAGGCAAGGGAAGCAAGGACAAATATGAACTACTGGGGCTTTGTCAAGATCAAAAGCTTTTGCACAGCAAAGGAAACAGTCAACAAAACCAAAAGACAACTGACAGAATGGGAGAAGATATTTGCAGATGACATATCAGATAAAGGGCTAGTATCCAAAATTTATAAAGAACTCATCAAACTCAACACCTGAAGAACAAATGGTCCAATCAAGAAAGGGGCAGAGGACATGAACAGACATTTATGCAAAGAAGACATCCAGATGGCCAACAGACACATGAAAAAGTGCTCCACATCCCTTGGCATCAGGGAAATATAAATCAAAACCACAATGAGATACCACCTCACACCAGTCAGAATGGCTAAAATTAATAAGTCAGGAAACAACAGATGCTGGCGAGGAAAAAGGGGAACCCTTCTATACTTTTGGTGGGAATGCATGCTGGTGAAGCCACTCTGGAAAACAGCATGGAGTTTCCTCAAAATGTTGAAAATAGAGCTACCCTACAACCCAGCAATCACACTACTGGGTATTTACCTTGAAGATACAAATGTAGTGATCCGCAGGGGCATGTGCACCTGAATGTTTATAGCAGCAAAGTCCACAATATCCAAACTATGGAAAGAACCTAGATGTCCATCAACAGATGAATGGATAAAGAAGATGTGGTGTATATATACAACGGAATACTATGCAGCCATCAAAAGAAATGAAATCTTGCCATTTGCAACAATGTGGATGGAACTAGATGGTATTATGCTGACTGAAATAAGTCAGTCAGAGAAAGACAATTATCATATAATCTCCCTGATATGAGGAATTTGAGAAGCGAGTTGAGGGTGTAGGGAAGGAAAAAATGAAACAAGATGGGATTGAGAGGGAGACAAACTATAAGAGACTCTTAATTTCACCAAAACAAACTGAGGGTTGCTGAGGGGAGGGGGGTATTGAGAGGGTGGTTGGGTTATGGACATTGAGGAGGGTATGTGCTATGGTGAGTGCTGTGAAGTATTTAAGCCTGACGATTCACAGGCCTGTACCCCTGGGGGAAATAATACATTATGTGTTGATAAAAAAAATCAACTTCATTACAATAATTCCACCAATGTGGGAATGTCTAAATCACATGTGATGTAGCCACATTTATGCATCATTTAAAATGACCGAGGTACATTTTTATGTATGAAAATTAATAAACCTCCAAGACAATTATGGAGTGAAAGAAGAGTTCGAGAACGACAGCACTTACTACAGTAAAAGTTTCATGAGGGCAAGGATCTTTGTTTTATTTAGGATTCAACTGCCAGCACCTAGAAGTGTTTCAGGATAGAGCAGACACGTCACATTTGCTGAATATTGAATCATTATTCACGGAGCAACACACAAATATGTTCACATAAAATAATATTAGATATCTCTATGGATTTACTATATGTAAATAAAAATAGGTATTCATATGTAGTAAACATATACATATATTTCTATTATTTATTTATTTAAATATATTTATGTTTAAGATATTTCTATTTACATTTAAATATATAAATATATTATATAAGTAAAATTTTATATTATTTATATATTTTGAATTATGTATATCTCTCTAAGAATACAAACATATAGGTATAAGTATATATGTACATACATACATATATAGAAAAGGGGAAATTACACACACATATATATAAAGAAAAAGTAAGAAAAATGATCTCATACACACAATTCTATCTGGGGAGGTAGGGATTTAGAGATTGGCGTGGGTTGTCAAATGGAAGTTAGCGCTACTTAAAAGGTTTTAATTATTTTTAAAGGAAAATATGTGTAAGTATTACTTGTAAAATTAAAAGTTCTATGGCCTCATTCTTGCTAAACTATGTGGATGTTACAGCCATATGTGACATATAAGAAACTTAAAAAATCCTTTTTGTTACAAAAATTTTGTTTGTTACAAAAATCCTACAGGCAGCACAGAGCAAATTTGGGGTCTGTCTTGATAATACACTTCCCAGATTTCTGTGCCTGTTACCACCAAGCCAGCTGTGGTTGGTTCCCCAACTCCTTTCCTGCTCTTTCCTAATGTGGAATGAGCCCTGGGAGAAGGGAAGGTAGGAGCAAGCACATTTCAGAGTGGCCTACTTCATTCTCCTCGCTCTCTCACTGTGCCTCTGTCCGTCTCCCTTTGGCCAGCATGCTGCTTTCCAGGCTTCTGGAAAATGGGACCTCACCTCTCAGTACCCTGTCCATGTATGCAGCCTCCTCAGATTACCTCCATTTATCTTAGCTAAGAAAAGAGGTGACCAAATGAAACACACTAAGGTAGATTGATAGATATTCCTAGCTTAACCTTCTTAAGGTTTTTATCCCATTTACCCCAATGAAACTGAAACTAACAAAATTTCAAGCTTAAGAGAGTAGGAGGATATTTGGGGCAGAGCATTTCTAGCCCCCACCAGAGGTCTCTACTGTTAGGGACATGGAAAGGAGAGAGAGTTCTTTTGAGAATCCAGGCTGCAGCAGGGACTGGCTGACCATCTTGGATCTTAACATTTGGCAGATTTGAGTTGTGACAGTCAGTGACACAGACTGATGGGAATTCCCCTCTGTGGACAAGTAAGATACCATCCATAGCACTGTCACCTACTGCACCTGGTAAAAAATGGTGTTTTCAATCCTGAAGTCAATCTTCTGTCCCACAAAACTATCCCAGGAAAGTGGTTAATTAAACACAGAAGCAATGAGTCTGGAATAATGAGGTCCTGTGGGCTCTGTTTGCTAATGGCAAAAACTGATTATTTCACCCAGCATATGTAATTAAAATGGAAGGGGTAATGAGCAATGAAGTTATGAAATGAATACACTAACCAATTAGGTTTTTACTTCTCCTTAAATTTTTTTTTAAAGAGCCTATCTATTGTATATCCAAGCTAACATAATCAGCTTAACAAACCTTTATGAGCTTGTAGAGAGCAATAGACCACTAAATCCTGTCTATCTCCCTGTAGGGCATTACCAAAAACCATCTCGGGCCTTGGTAAGAAAAATCTTTCTCTCTCTCTCTCTCTCTCTTTCACACACACACACACACACACAGCAGAGGATCATTTTTCCATGATCTCATACATATCAAATATTGTTTGGCTCCTGCTTGTGTTCACAGAATAAAGTGGGTCACAGGAATTTACTGAGATCATAAGGGCCAGATAAATGCTAGAGGACAGCAACCCAGTAGCTGCCAGATTTAACAGAGTGGAACAAAATTGAAATTTAACCTATGAGTCAGTAAATCAACCATTTAGATAGTTCTGGACCAGTAAATATGGCAGGACATTTGCTTAATTTAGTATGGACTAAGAAGACTAGACTAGACAGGATATACTAGAAAACGACAAAGGACAAAAGAGTTGGTGTGCATGCCATGTGTTTTATGTGTGAGTGTGGTGTGTGTGTGTGTGTACACAGTGTATTGTTTGAGTGTCTGCAGTGTGTGTGCATGAAAGTATATGTACACACACATGTATTTGCATAGCTGTGATTGACAGAATGATCTAGTCACCCTGTGTTATTTGAGTTAAGTGATGAGCATTGCAGACTAATAGTTTAAAAGGCTCAATTTCTCTTTCTCATATCAGTGACTGTAAAATTCTAAGGTGACATATCTCAGTGTGAGTTTTACTGTAATATGGGAGAATGACTGAGTGACGTGGGACTTGAAATATGAAGTACTATGCTACAGTCTTGTAAGAAGAATATGCCAGGCATTCGCTTGTGATTGCAAATATAAATTTCTAGTGAAAGAAAAAAAAAAGATACAATGCCTACATTCAAAATCCAGATGGTGCTTAAAGTCAATTAGATCACATTTAGAAATGAGACCTGAAGGCCACGCCCATCGCTACATGGCACTTCTTGGAATAACCATTGTCGGACTCCCACTAAACTCTTGTGGGTAAAGTAATGCACTTGTTGCAAAACATCGCTCAAACCATCCACATGGTCAATGTTGAGCTCTAGAGAAATAAACCTCTTAAAAAGGGATTTGTAAACTCAGCTAAACTGCACAACTGGTGAGGGGAACCTGGCAATGAGATAATTTCCATCATGCAGTGAATGGGAAGGCTACAATGTTAAATATTAATATCCCCTATTTATACCTATTACCTTCACAGAAGCTATGGCATCGTGCACAGAACTGAGCTACGAAAGCTTCTAAGTGTGGCTGCCTTGAGAATTTCAGAAATATCCACAGGTTATCCTGACCGTATGGTTGGTCAAGTTAGAGTGGGAGTACTTCACTGGAAGAAAGTACTATCTATGATAGCTCTACTTTGGCTTTTCAGCTTAAGGAAACTAGGCTCAGAGTATTTCTGGGCATCTGAAAAACTTCCAATAGAAATAAGCTACATTATTAATGAGAGCAATGGTTATAAACCTCATTTCCAAAAATAACCATATACTAATCACTGGGCTCTAGGAACACACTGTCAACAAGATACAGAGTTTATCATGCCATGGTTTGAGCCAGTACTGGTCCCTGACAATAAATCTGAAGAATAAATAGCTGGGTAGAGTAGCTTTGGATGAACTCTACATGGAGCAAAAAATGTTCCTGGGAAACACTGCCCAGCAGGTGCTCTAGACAGTGCAAGCCTCCTGTGAGGTACTGACAGGCATTCTCTGTCTTCCTGCTAGGATCACAAACTGGGAATTCCACCAGTCTAGAAAGTGGTACCTGTAGGACAAAGGATAAAAAACTGCAGTGTTTGGTGCTAGCATGAAGATCAACTCCGCCCCCTCCCATGTCCCCACACCCCCACCAACACAAGAACCCTGCAGGAGTCCTGCATGCCAATGGACCCACACAGATCTCCTATTCCTCTTCTGGAGTGGTTCCTTAAAGGCTGTCTGGGAACACATACCAAGGAAACATCACAACAAAGAAAAGGGCCAGGGGTAGTGTTGTCAGGTAAAATACAATATTGCCCAGTGACATCTGAATTTAAGATAAACACCAAACTTAATGTTTTCATATAAGCGGGTCCCATTCTCTATTTGGGACACATTTACACTAAAATATCATGCATTATTTACTCCAAAATCTGGAAATCCCAGCCAGAAGCACACCTCTTCTAGAGGTTTTGGGACAGTACTCAACACAAGCTTATGAGGTTCAAGATATTCAGAAAATGGATGGCTGTAGGAGTCCCAAGAAATCGCTGTTCATCAAAATGAAGTAGAATAACCAAAAGTGAAAAATTTACCAGAGCCACAGAAGCATCACGAGAAATCAAGGAATTGGAAGGGGAGGTGAACCATGAGAGACTATGGACTCTGAAAAACAACCTGAGGGTTTTGAAGGGGCGGGGGGTGGGCAGTTGGGGGAACCAGGCGGTGGGTATTGGAGAGGGCACGGATTGCATGGAGCACTGGGTGTGGTGCAAAAACACGAATACTGTTACGCTGAAAATAAATTTAAAAAATTTAAGAAAAATAAAACCACCATGTCTAATAGAAAAAAAAAAAAAAAAAAAGAAATTAGGGAATCGGAAGATCAGCCTGAAATGCAGCTGGAGGGCATGACGTAGTTAGTGTTTCTGTGCAAAACTTTCTGGCTGAGGGAGGTTAAGAGGTAGAGTAACAGGTGACAAAAAGCTTTTCAAATGATGACTCAGGGTCTAATCAAAAGACAAACTTCATTGTTTCCCATGTGGTCTTTGTAACCACACCTGCTCTGCTCCTCAACCTATAGACTGATTGTAGTAAATATCAATGACAACCATAAACATGACAACTTAACTCAAGTAGGAGCAGAGTGGTAAATTCTGGTTTGGGTTGTCAGAGCAATTGATAGATGTTTTACAAAGTTCATTTCTTATGCTACAAATAAAGTCAGGGTTCACCTATCACATTTTCAAAATACATTCCCTGCTGAATACAGTGACAGAAACTATTTCCATCTTTGTTGGTATAAATCCCAGAAAACCATATTTAAAAAAGGAAGAGCTGGTGCATTCTCAAACTCCATGGTCAAGGCAAATGCTGTAGTTCTGTGCAATTACTGTCTCTCATTGCAAGAGGAAGTCTGATTATATGATGGCCAGAGAAAAATGGCAGAGTTAACTTTGTCGGATGGGAGGCTTAGAGATTCTCAGCCCTGTGCCTGACCCAAATCAAGCAGACCAGAAAAAGGATCTTCTTGATTGAATTCTATTTCTCTTGCTTTAGTGTCTGTTACCTCCAGAGGGGGCTCTGTGGAGGCCTCCGAACACAAGGCCTATTTAGGAGCCTACAATTTAGGAAATGCAATACCAAAATTCTAAGTATCTGACTTAGGAATGACCCCTATCTACAAAGCCACAGAACTAGCATTGATGCAAGCGTCCCCATCACTAGGAGAGTGGCTGCTACTGCTGGAATCACCCAGGACTCCTTCAAGAGAAGAATGTGTGGGAGATGTACAAACTACTCCCCATGATGTGAGGAAAACTCTATCAGAGAATTTCCAGTCCCTTTCCAAGCTATCCCATGCTGTACCTTTGTCCTAAGCTCACAGGGTCCTGTGTATTTCTCTGGAAGTGGAATGTTCCAGAAGCCAGCTGATCTTTCGCCCCAACCCTCATTCCAAAACATCATCCAGGGAGAGTTCATGTCAAAGGAAATCATCAGAAGCATATCATTTAAAAACCAATAAGAGACTGAATCTGCCACACTTCCCAGGCCTGAAGCCTCAAGGATAATCAATCCTGCCATGACTTCTATCCCTATCATCTTTGGCCACCCACAAAATGCAAGCCCCTGCAGGCAATTGTCATCTCACTTATTATTCTTTACTTCCTTACCTTACCTCAATGTCATTCTACCCATTCCCCCTTCCACTGCTGGCCTCCCTGCGAACCTGTCCTACTCTGCTCTCTGGACCCCACATTCATTGTAGATTAAGCTCTCCCATGTGCTCATCATTTTTATGGAATACCCCCTTCAGCTTTTTCTTTTTAGTGAAAACTGACCTTTCCTTCGAGGATACTGACTTATCTGAAGTCCTCTCAAGTGGAGGATGTTCATTCTACTCTATTGTAAACACTGGAAGGGCCAGAGACAGTGTGGCCTTTTTCTGAGGCAACAGTACCATTTCAAAATCACTATTTTTAACATCAAGGCTCAGATCTTTCCTCCTCTGTGATTTGTGCCATTTGGTCCTGCTACCCACTCTCTCTGATGCTGCAACTTAAGGTATATATCAGTCTAAAGAGTGAACAAACCACTCAGCTACCCTAAGCAGAACTTGGGCTCCTGGCTCACAGTTTTCCTTTCCATCCCATTTCCTGCCAATATCCTAAATGACTTCAACACCCACAAAGAAACTCCATTTAACAATGCTAGCCTCAAAATTCTTTCACTTCCAATGATCTCTGTGACTATTTCTGCCTCACTTCCTCTCCTCCCACTCTTCAATCTGGTACAGGGAGCTTTCTGCTCCCTCACTCTTTGAAAGTGCTTTGGCAAAAGTCACTGATCACTTCCCATCCAAATCCAATCAACTGTGCAGTTCTCATCTAACTTGACCTCTCTGCAACATCCAACACTGTTAACCACATCCAGCTCCTTGGAACACAAACTCTGCTGGGGCTTCTGAGATCTCACTCTCTCTTGACCTCACTTGTCTTTCACAGTTCTGCTTTGCTGGTTATTTTGCTTCAGCCCACCCCATTAATGTAGGGAATCTTAAGTGTTCTGCCTTTGGCCCTTTTGTCTTCTTTTTCCTTGCCCAATTTCTGGACCACCTAATCCCCTCTCATGGCTATAAGTCAGCGATCCAAGTCCCTAACCCCTTGTCTTGAGCCCTGAAACTGCATATTTACTAGCTTAGACACTCCCATTTCATACTCCTTCTCAGCGTATTCATAATTAAATGAATAGACCCTCCTTCCAACCTGCTTCCCTTCATGGCTCATGGTCTTGGTAACCTGGGAGTCATCCCAGATTGTTCATCTCACCCCCATTCCAACCAGTCATAGCCAGTTCTCCTTCCTATGTATCCCTAATACTTTTCTCATCTTTTCAATCCCTACTGTGCTTTGATCCAGGCTCTTATCATTTCTGACCTTGGCTAGTACTACAATAGTCTTCATTCTACCTTCCCCTTAGTTCCCAGTTTACTCAGCACATTGCCGTCAATGATCTTTCCTTAACAGAAATAAGATCATGTTACTTTCCTATTAAAAAGCTATAATGGATTGCTACGACATGGATGGAACTAGAGGGTATTATGCTAAGCGAAATAAGTCAATCAGAGAAAGCCAATTGTCATATGATCTCTCTGATATAAGGAATTTGAGAGGCAGGGCAGGAGGTCATGGGGGAGAGGGAGGGAAAAAAATGAAACAATATGGGATTGGGAGGGAGACAAACCATAAGAGACACTTAATCTCATGAAACAAACTGAGGGTTGCTAGGGTGTGGGGGGGTATAGGCTGGCTGGGTTATGGATAATGGGGAGGGTATGTACTATTGTGAATGTTGTGAATTGTGTAAGACTGATGATTCATAGACCTGTACTTCTGGGGCAAATAATACATTATATGTTAATTAAAAGTAAGCTATAATGGGGGCACCTGGGTGGCTTAGTCAGTGAAGTTTCTGCCTTTGGCTCAGGTCATGATCCCAAGGTCCTGCGATCAAGCCTTGTGTCAGGTTCCCCACTCGGTGGGGACCACTCATACTCTCTCTCTAATATAAATAAATAAAAATATTTTTTAAAAGCTATATAATCTTTTTTTTATATAAAGCTCCTAGCTGCCAGGACAATTAAGTTTTAAATTTAGAAGCATGGCTTTTAAGCTTCTCATGAGCTCCTCCTTCTTTATCTTTAGTTCTTGGTAAACATGATCCTATTCACACAAACCTTACGGTCTGGCCAAACCAAAAGCTTTAACATCACAAGCATACTATGTTCCACACCTCCATGCTGTTGCTTGAGAAGTTTCCAAGGTGCTCTTGTCTTTTCCTTCCCCCTCTATTCATTTTGCTAGACATAAGTGTGAATTCTTTAAAGATTTTTTCAAGTACCACTTCTTCCATACAAGTTTTCCTGAAGCCACCCAAAAAGAGTTGACCATTCCTCTTCCACATCCCATGGCACTCTCTGTGCATGTTCACAACAGGTCCTCTTCTGGATTGTAAACAGGTACTGGGGCTCATTCACCTAGCATAATAACTGGTACATAGCTTCAAGTCAATGTTTATTAAATGAATTAATAAGAACCACTGCTCCTGAAGCTAAGAATAGTCCTTCATGTTTCCCAGAGCCTCTGTAGCAGAATACCTCATATTCTCCACATCATCTAGAATAGCATCTGCTGCCAGAGTGAAAGGGCATGTGTTTTTGACACCTGAAGTAGGAATGTAGAATAACAATGCTAAAAACAGTGATTGGATAAAACAACTATATTTATTTTTTTGTGTGTTTTATAAAGCAAATACACAATTGGTGAAAAAGTAATGTTTTATTGCCAAAGTCTGGGTAAGACTTTGTATGGATATGCATGTGTGCACATGCATGCATGTGTGTGTGTGTGTGTGTGTGAGAGAGAGAGAGAGAGAGAGAGAGAGAGACAGCAAGATTCTGTTCCTCTGTTGCCAGAGTGAAAGGGCATGTGTTTTTTTTTTTTTTTAAGATTTTATTTATTTATTTGACAGAGAGAAATTACAAGTACACAGAGAGGCAGGCAGAGAGAGAGAGAAGGAAGCAGGCTCCCTGCTGAGCAGAGAGCCCGATGCGGGACTCGATCCCAGGACCCTGAGATCATGACCCGAGCCGAAGGCAGCGGCTTAACCCACTGAGCCACCCAGGCGCCCCAAGGGCATGTGTTTTTGACACCTGAAGTAGGAATGTAGATTAACAATGCTAAAAACAGTGATTGGATAAAACAATTATATTTATTTAGCTTTATGAGTCATACGACTATAGAGTGACATTATGAGCTGTAAGTAACATAATTCAGCAAATTAAGCACTACATTGGTATTTTGGATATCCTAGAAAACTTACTATCTTTGGTGGATACTGTGATGTGCCCTCCAGATACCCCTTCAAGAATGAAGAACTTCAAGAATAAAACATCTAGAAATAAATTTAACCAAGGAACTGAAAGACCTATATATAGAAATCTAACAAGACATTAATGAAAGAAATTGAAGAACACTCAAATAATGAAAGAAATTGAAGAACACACAGTGTAGTTCATTGACTAGAAAAATCAACATTGTTAAAATGTTCATGCTATTCAAAGCAATCTACATATTAATGCAATCCATATCAAAATTCCAATGGAATTGTGCTAAGAAATAAACAGACTTCGTCAAGATAAAAAAACTTATGCACAGGGGCGCCTGGGTGGCTCAGTGGGTTAAGCCGCTGCCTTCGGCTCAGGTCATGATCTCAGGGTCCTGGGATCGAGTCCCGCATCGGGCTCTCTGCTCAGCAGGGAGCCTGCTTCCCTCTCTCTCTCTCTCTCTCTGCCTGCCTCTCTGCCTCCTTGTGATCTCTGCCTGTCAAATAAATAAATAAAATCTTTAAAAAAAAAAAAACTTATGCACAGCTAAGGAAACAGTCAACAAAACTTAAAAGCAACTTATGGAATGAGAGAAGATATTTGCAAATGACATATAGATAAAGGGCTCATCATATCCATGATCTATAAAGAATTTATCAAACTCAACACCCTAAAAACAAATAATCCAGTCAAGAAATGGGCAGAAGACCTGAACAAACATTTCTGCAAATACATACAAATGGCCAACAGACACATGAAAAAATACTCCATATAACTTGTCATCAGGGAAATACAAATCAAAACCACAATGAGATACCCTTACACCAGTCAGAATGGCTAAAATTAGTAAGCCAGGATACAAAAAATGCTGGCGAGAATGTGGAGAAAGGGGAACCCTCCTACACTGTTGGTAGGAATGCAAGCTGGTACAGCCACTCTGGAAAACAGTATGGAGGTTCCTCAAAAAGTTGAAAATAAAGCTACTCTGCAACCCAGCAATTGTACTACTAGCTATTTACCCCAAAGATACAAAGGTATTGATCTGAAGGGTCACCTGTGCCCCAATGTTTATAGCAACAACATCCCCAATAGCAAAACTGTGGAAAGAGGCGAGATGTCCATCGACAGATGAATGGATAAGAAAGATGTGGTATATATATACAATGGAATATTGCTTAGCCATCAGAAGGATGAACACTTACCATTTACAATGACATGGATGGAATTATAGGGTATTACGCTAAGAGAAATAAGTCATTCAGAGAAAGACAGTTATCATATGGTTTCACTTATATATGGAATATAAGAAACAGTGCAGAGGATCATAGGGGAAGGAAGGGAAAACTGAATGTGAAGTCATTGGAGAGGGAGAAAAACCATGAGAGACTCTTAATTATAGGAAACAAACTGAGGGTTGCTAGAGGGAACTTGGGTGGGGGGATGGGGTAATTGGGTGATGGGCCTTAAGGAGAGCACATGACCCAGACCACTGTGTGTTACATGCAACTGATGAATTATGGAACTCTGTATATGAAACTAATGTTGTCCTCTATGTTGCCTAATTGAATTTAAATAAAAATAAAAATTAAAAAACTAAACAGTCATAAAATTTATGGAATCACACACACATACACACACATGCCAAAGCAATATTAAGAAGGAAAACAAAGCTAGAGGCATTGTGCTCCCCAATTTCACACTATATTGCAAGCTATAATAATGAAAACAATGTGATATCAGAATAAAAACAGATATATAGATCATGGAATAGAATAAAGATTCTAGAAACAAACCCATACACACATGGCCAATTAATTAATGACAAAGGAGACAAGAATATGGAATGGGTAAAGGACAGTCTTTTTAATAAATGGTGCTGGGAAAACTGAACAGCTACATAAAGTAGAATGAAACTGGACTGCTATCTTATAATGTACACAAAAATTAACCCAAAATTGATTAAAGATTTGAACATAAGACCTGAAACCATAAATCTCCTAGAAGGCAGTAAGAATTTATGAATCTGACATCAAGAGCAGAAATAAACAAGTAGGACTATATCTTACTAAAAAAGCTTTTGCACAGCAAAGGAAACAATCAACAAAATGAAAAGGGAAACCACTGATTGGGAGAAGGTATTTACAAATCATATATCTGACAAGGGGCTAATATTCAAAATATAAAGAACCCATGCAACTCAAAATGAAACAAAACTACAGCAACAAAAAACCCTCAACAACCCAGTTAATAAAGAGCAGAAGATCTGAATAGATGTTTTTCCAAAGAAGACATATAGAGGGTCAACAGGCACATGAAAAGATGCTTATCCTCTTTAATCATTAGGGAAATGCGAATCAAAAGCATAATGAGGTTTTGCCTTACATTTGTGATATCGGCTAATATCAAAAAGATAAGAATTAACAAGTGTTGGCAGGAATGTAGAGAAAAGGGACCCCCTGTGCACTGTTGGCAGGAATATAAATTGGTGCTGCCACTATGGGAAACAGTATAGAGGTTCTTCAAAAAACTAAAAATAGAACTACCATATGGTCCAGCAATTCCACTTCTAGGTACTGATCCAAAGAAAAGGAAAGTAGTAATTCGAAAAGATATATGCATCTCCCTATTCATCGTAGCATTATTTACAATGCCAAGATATGGAAATGACCTAGTGTCCATTGATAATGAATGGATAAAGAAACTGTGAGATTGATATGGATATCATTCAACCACAAAAAACAATTAAATTTTGCCACTTGTGATAACATGGATGGACTGATTTCAAGAGCATTATACTTAGTGAAATAATTCAGAGAAAGACAAATACTGTAGGATCTCTCTTATATGTAGAATATAAAAACAAACAACTCATAGATACAGAGAATAGATTGGTGATTCCCAGACATGGGGGGTGGGGGTGATGAAAATAAAATTTAGGGTGAAAAACAAGAATGAAGGACTTGTTCCTCCAGCTCCTAAGTACATTAGCAGCAAGTTGTCAATTGTCAACCCAATTTGGAGATTTTCTCAGCTGAAGAAAACTACCTAATTCAAAGCCTTGCCTCCTTTTAGGGGCAGGCCCACATCCAGTGACTGATCATCATGAAGGTAGAAAGGCCTGTCCCATTGTCTCAACTTTGGACAACTCTGAAGGACCTGTGCCGTGTCCGAGCCCTTGAAGCCTTTGTCAGTACTGCATCACAACTCAGCCTCTCCCTCTGCCAAGTCCCGCATTCTTCCTCTCCCGTCCATAGCTGTTGGTCCTAAGGGCCCTCTCTAATAAACATCTGGCTGAGACTTTGCTTCCCAGGAAACCCAACCTCCCTGTATATGGGAGAATGAAGCCCAAGCTCTAAATAATCAGCAGAAAAATTATTTTTCAAATGCAATGTTTAAAAAAATGAAAATGACCCGTGTTCTGATCCAATCTTCATATTTATGATCCTTTATCCTAGAGCCAAAAGATAGGGTTCCCAGGCCCAGAACTATCACTAACTTTTTGCTGCATATAAGTACAACCCTTTGGGCAACTGGTCTTCCATGGTTGTTTGGTTAGGGTCCTCTACCAGGCCTGAGGATGTACCTTTTGGTAGCAAGTTTTGAAGGAGATTTGGGGGTGTCCCTCCTATTAGAAGAATCAATTTGTTGAGCAGGCAATATTCTATCTACTCTATTGACATAATGGAATAGAAATACAGCCTTTCACCCTGAACTTCAGGGCAAGGTAGGGAAGATGGCATTATCTCAGAATAAGAATCTTCCTACAACCAAGTAGGGAAATGAGGATGTTGGTCTTCATTTTATCTGCTTTCTCTTGGTGACTCTAGAATAATACTCACTCATGCTAATGGAAATAAACACACAAGCAAAAATACAATGTAGGCAAACCTTTCCCCATTCAGGCTCATTCCATCTGGCTACAGCTTCTTCTACTCTCTCTTTCTTTCTTTTTTCTTTTTTTTTTTTTAAAGATTTTATTTATTTATTTGACAGAGATCACAAGTAGGTAGAGAGGCAGGCAGAGAGAGAGGAGGAAGCATGCTTCCTGCTGACCAGAGAGCCTGATGTGGAGCTCGATCCCAGGACCCTGGTATCATGACCTGAGCTGAAGGCAGAGGCTTTAACCCACTGAGCCACCCAGGCGTTCCTACCCTCTCTTTCTTACTGTCATCAGCAGTTCTCTGCTTTCATCATTTTACTGAGCACTTGGGTATTGGGCCATGGTTTTCCTCTACATATCCAACTCAGCAATTTTAATGTCCATAAGCAATAGAACACTGCTTCTTTGATACATCTAGTACTTTGATTCCTCCCCATATTCAGAATCTGTGTTCCCCTCCTGACAAAACTGTTCCCCCTAATAATATGGAGTTGATGGTGAACTAAGCTACAGTTTTGGAGGAATCCTCAAATCTCCAATCCCCTTTCTTGAAGACTCTCATTATACTAAAAACAGCTCTATCTACCTACTTATCTCCCTGACTAAATTAAAAATTCCTGAGATGCTCATAGATGACTTCTAAGATAGTTGAGTCCCATCTAGGGTCATGCTGCTTTCCTTTAAAAAACACACTGACTTGTATTTGTTCACTTTTTAGGTTTGAAGACCTTTTTGGAATCACAAAGATTATCAGATAAAATAAATGGAAATGGGGGTAAGCCTTGATTTTAAACCTAAAGCAGAGATCTGTTCTTAGTTTCTCTCTTCTCTTTCTCTTTCTTGGACATCATGTATTCATTTCATCCAATCTATGGACCCTTCAAATAGGAGGGATGCAAAGATGCATTTCTCAGGGATAGTGCTCAGAGTAACCTCAATACTGTGCCAGGCAGAAGTGAGATTGGCCAGGGAGCTACAGAGAAGGCAATGATCTATTTACTGACCATCTCTTTAAGTGCATGTATAGGGAAATGCAAGGCAAAAGTGTGGTCAGTTCCAAAAAAGAGGGTAAGATGGAGCATGAGAGGTTTGAAAAGCAACAAATGTAGTGATCTGAAGGGGCACCTGCACCCCAATGTTTATAACAGCAAGGACCACAATAGCCAAACTATGGAAGAGCTCAGATGTCCACTGGATAACTGGCTTCTTTATGCCTATATTATATTATATTATAATATAATATATAATATAAATAAATAATATACAATTATATATTATATAATTTATATTTTATATATCACATATTTATATAAATTATTATATAATTTATATATAAAATAAATATATAAAGTATATATTATATAAATATATAATATAATATATAATTATATATTATATTATATATAATATATAGGCATATTACTCAGCCATCAAAATTGAAATCTTGCCATTTGCTACAATGTAGATAGAACAAGAAGGTATTACGCTAAGCAAAATAAATCAATCAGAGAAAGATAATTATCATATGATCTCACTGATATGTGGAATTTAAGAAACAAAACAGAGGATCATAGGGAAAGAGAGGAAAAAATAAAATAAGATGAAACCAGAGAGGGAGAAAAACCACAAGAGACTCTTAAACATATGAAACAAACTGAAGGTAACTGGAGGGGAGATGGGTGGAGGGATGTGTAACTGGGTGATGGACATTAAGGAGGGCATAAGATGTAATGATCACTGGGTATTATATAAGACTAATGAATCACAGACCTGTACGTATGAAACCAATAATACATTACATGTTAATTAAAAAAATTAAAATGTAAACCACTTAAAAAAAAAAAAAAAAGAAAGAAAAGCAAGAGGTGAACCTTTGTGCCTGAGGCTTACAACAAAGCAAGTTGGAAAGGATCTTAGAAAAATCTAAACTCTATTCTTTTTCTCTGGTTTTATGGGTGAGTTTTGCTCTATTGATTTCTCTTTGAGCTTTTTTTTTTTTCAACTTAGTGATGATGGGGGTATATTAAACCTTTATAACAAAAGCCATTGGTCCAGAGAGCAATCATTTGAGCATGGATGAAGCAAACTTAAGGAACGGACTCCAGGTTTGATGCAGCATGCCAGAGAAGCTCTAGCTTTTCTGTTCTCCTGGCCATGCCTGTGGCTGCATTCTCAATGCCAGAACTGGGAAAACCAAGAAGAGGGAGAAGAAAGAGTTGTTTATGCCATGGAGAACTGTTGTGGTCTCCCTCCATTGTATCTCTTCGTGCCCTTGCCTCTTCTGTTTCTATCACTCCCACCTTAGACTATTTTATTTCCTGAACCATTTACTCACATCTCTAGGCATCTCATCTCCAAGATACTCCAAAGATTTCTTCCACAAATACCTTCTAGAGTATAGCTATCACCATGCCCCCTCTGTCTTGGTGGTTCCCTGCAACTTGAGGAAGGCAATTCCCTGGCATGGCAGTCAAGGGTTTTCCTAACATGGTAAGAAATTAAAACAACATGAAAGCATATAAAATTAAAAGAGGACATTCCCATCTATTCCTCTACTCTCTCTTCCCGAAGCAGCCATTCCAACAATTTTCCACTCATTTTTCTAGCCTTATGTCTTTGGACTTCCTGTACCTCTCCAAGGCCCCAGCTAAACAAGTACCCTTGCCAACTCCACATATTTTCCCTTGCTTTCCTGTTCCCAAGCCTTTACTCATAATATTCTTTAAATCTGGAATGTAAGAGAATGTTCTTCCCTCCGTCTTTGTCCAAATTCTACTAATCCTTTGAGACCTAACTTCCATGTCACTTGCATTGTAATGCTTTCCCAATCATTTATTAAAATCCTGCCTTCTCCTTTGACTTCCCATGGCATTTCTTGTAGCTCCTGAGTATAGCACTTGTTACTTTATTCTCTACTCTTTAGGTACCAAGCCAGCCTCTGCTATTTAAATGTAAGCTCCCAGGGGAAGACACCATTTTTCAGTTTCTGTTGATGGCCCCTACCACCCTACCCTTGGACCTTCCATGCACATAGTGGGGATTCATTACATTCTTAAAAGTGAATAAAAGAAAAGAGGCTGGAGCCTCCAGGCTATGGTTTTGGCTTTCAATTCACCTTTTTTTTTTTTTTTAAAGAACTTATTTATTTATTTGACAGAGAGATCACAAGAAGGCAGAGAGGCAGGCAGAGAGAGAGAGAGAGAGGAGGAAGCAGGCTCCCCTCCGAGCAGAGAGCCTGATGAAGGGCTCGATCCCAGGACCTTGAGATCATGACCTGAGCCGAAGGCAGAGTCTTAACCCATTGAGCCACCCAGGTGTCCTTCAATTCACCTCTTAAAAAGCCAGTGTCATCACCTGTGATGAGTGGGTGCTGTTAGCATCTCAGTTAAAGGATGTGGTGAATCATCAGGAGGTTTGGGAACACTGACTAGTTCCAGGTGACCATCTGGGACACACAATCAGAGAACTAAAAAAGTAAACAACAACAAAACCCCAAAAAACCAAACAAGAAAACCAAACTATCAAAGTCCTGCTATTTTAAAGAGAACCATATGACTCTTTTCAAAATGTGGAGCTCAACAATCCCTCTCATTACTTCAGTGAGAGCAAAACAGACACTTAACCTCCAAAAAACCAAGAAGCCCCAGAGTGCCTAACCTTCCTTCCTCTGCCTTGGCAGGCTGCTTGCACAGTGACTGTGTGGGTTCTCTAGTGAACCATGAATTAAGTCTCATTTTCTTTTAGTACAAGAAATTTGAAAGAAGTCATTTTTTTTTTTTTCAGGATGAAGTGGGGGTCAAAGGAAGAATGAGGAGGGTCATCAGAGAGAGACAGTTTCACCGCAGTCTCAGGGTGGCCAAGGTCAAATCTTCTTGCTTTCTGCATTGAATGCAGCCCAGTGGATGGTTAACAGACATTGACAACACCTACATAAGGCGGAAATCTTTCAAAACAACATGCTTCTTAATTTTTTTTTTTGTATTTGGGTTCATTTATGTGAGTTTCTTGTATAAAATAATGCAATAATAAAAGCTTAATCAGCTCCCAGGATCTTAAACATTGTAATAAACTCTCCCATTACCTGTTGCTTTGCAGCACAGATTCATCCACAATTTCATCCTATCTGTAGTTTTGCCAAAAAATAAAATCAATCCTTCATCAGTCCCTCCTCCAAATGCTTAGATCATTATCAATCCATTTGTGAGCCTACTCCTATTTAAAGTCTTTGGTAGAACTATATCCAACAACAGTTAAAACAACTCAAAAACCCTTTCAACTATAAGGCTCATCTCCAAAACTCTTTTACCTCATTCGTACTTGGACTTTACAAACAATTTCCACTATTATTATTATTTTTTAGTGATTTTCTATGCAAGTGAACTTAATTCATTCTCCAAATAAAACTACAGTATGTCTTGATAGTAGTATCAAGGGAGGAGAAGGGTTACTGAAAAAGTTGACTATAATTATGAGTTAGGAGAGAGATTACGAGATGCTGTGGGGAAGAAGAATTATGAGAAGGGAGATGGTGTGGGCAAGAGAAAATAGAAACAGAAAAGGTCTGGCACACAGCAAGGGGTGGGGCAGTGATATCCCGGGCCGTTTCTTCACAGGCGTAATGGTGTGCATCTTTGGAGAAGGCCAGTGAACAGTTCCTTCCATTGTGAGCACAGGGTTCTAATTTGGGTACAGACTCCCACCTTTCCTGTCAGTAGAGATGCCAGGCGCTGCTCTGTATAGCTAACAATGCCAACTGTTGCGTGAAGAGCCTTACCAGCCACCAGAGATCTGGGGCCCTCCTTACCCTTACCCTTCAAATTCATTAGTCACAAAACCCTGCTCACTCTCTGTCCTAAGTGCTTCTGATCCCCCTCTCTCTCTCTCATCATCCCCATCCTTTGGTCTAGACCACTGTGCTACAATGACCTTCTAATTACTCATGCATACTGTGTGTCCTGTGCCTATCTGTTCTGCACACATTACTCAACCTGTCTTCCCAGCCTCCCCCTGCCCACATCCCACCCATCAAGGCCTTTTTACTTCTTAAAATGCTCCTTTCTACCACAAAGGCCCCAAAAACTATTCAAATGATTCCTTATGCTTACAGTATTGCTTCCAGCCACATTCTGCTCCTCATGACCCTTTTTGGATCCTTCTGATCTTAACTTGAGGTTGGGTTCCCTGATATGTGCACTGTCAGTAACACAGAGGTATAATTTTGTAATTGTTCAAAGCTTTCTTCTCTGTCAGTCTCTAAGTGCTGTGAGATCAGAAGCTGTTTGTCCTCATATGTTCTTGTATAGTATGGGGGCAAAACAACAACCTATAGAATAAGGATTAAATGAATTAATTCAATCAGACAACTTTGAATAAATGACAACTTTGAATATATATTTATTCATATATATAAATAACAGCTTTGAATATATTCAAAGTCATCTGATTGGATGTATACACATATACATACATACATATATACAGGCTATGTAAGCTGTAGCCATAATAGTAATAATTAGCATGGTACCTAGAACAAAGTGTGTGCTCAATAAATATATGTTGAAGAATAAAGGAATATATAAATTGATGGATGAATAAATGAATTCACGAATCCAGAGGGTCTCTTTTATTTTTTAGAACCAGCTGTTACCCATAACAGAGTACAGGAACGCTGTATGGTAAACAGTCACAGAGAGAAACAATTGCTTTCCTTGTCTACTGCCACCACGATCATGGTAAAAATAGGATTTTTGGTTTCCTTTGACTTTGAATTTATTCTACTGTATTGCTAACTAAATATTCAAAGCAAGGAGATTCAGAATTAAGAGATAAAGGGATATAATATCATGAAGTATATTTCCAGGCTTCTCGACCTTGTCTTTATTAATTAAAAAGTGTCCTTCTTAATGAATACCACCCTCTAATTATTCCCCAGCTAAATCCTCTAGAAAACCATGCATATCAGATCATCTATCCCAACAAACATTTATACAGAAAATTTCAACCTATGTTGCCAAAAAGGGAAGGTTTTCACCCCTTTGTTCTAGTACATTTCCATATTTCAGATTTCTCAATGTCTTCAAGAGAAAGGTACCAATCACATGCCTGTACATCATGATCTGCTGGTCTAACAGAAAGAGAAAATAACACAAAGCAACCAGGGCCTCTAGTGTGGTTCTGTAGTTGCAGAACTGACATACTGATCAAAAGCTGTAAGTGGGGAAAGTGCCCCTGAGTTGGTCCAACTCAGTCAAATCCTACTATCTGATAAAATATTGTTTGTTTAGTATCCTTTAAGGCAGACTGTGATAATATTTTTAAATTATTTTGCTGCAGATAGCTTATTCAGATTTAGAAATAAATACTGTGTCATCACGTTGGCAATGCAACATCTGTCCTTACTCCTTACCCCCCCTATCAGAGGAAAGGTTTTGTTCCTTTCTCTAAATTTAACTTTTCTCCTGTTGCCCTGGACCCACCTGTTTCTGCCTCTGAGCTCTGTCACAATTTAAACTTTGTGTTTTCAGTTCAGTCATCAATTTTGGAAATTGGTATTTAAGAGATTTGATAGTTATAAAAAATAATTATAACACATAAGTTGCCATTTCTTCATATTTAAAACCAAAAATGCTATGCTGAATTCCATTATGGAGGATGAGAAATGCCAGACATTTATTTATTTTATTTTTATTTATTTATTTATTTATTTTTTCTTTTTTATTTATTTATTTATTTTTTCTTGATAAGTTTTACTTGGGGATTTTTGTTATTACTGCTGGAGCTGTTGCTGGTACAACTTTAAAACCGCAAGAAATACTAGTAATAATACCAACAATAAGAATTACAATGGTGAAGAATAGAATGATAAATTATAACCATTTCTATGTTTATTTACCTTTTCTGTAGATGTATGATTTATGGTAGCCTATTTTTCTCATTTAAGCCTATGTTTTCCATACTTCAGATAATTTATAGATCTATATGTGTAAATATAACTGACCTGTTTTTCTGTGGAGCAAACTGGATCTGTGCCCGACAGTGCTGATATCCTGGACCTGTGTGGTTGCTGAGGATGGCAATGTCCTCACACCTTCTGAGTTCCCAGGTGGCAAGGGCGAGCTCTGTGAATGTCTCCATTCACTTCTACCCATGCTGGATAAGTGGAGAGCATCTTGAGCTTTCTTTTTTTCCTTCTTTAGCATATTGACCAGAATATCTGAAACTTGATTTAAGGATTTAGTGACTCATGCTAAGTTGCAATGATTAAAACACTAATGTTTCAGTTGACATTATTATATCCAAAAATATTTGCTATTTGTCATATGGTAAAGAGACCACTGAAGGAAGACTTCAAACTTATATAGTTACAGACAGTTTAGGAAGCAACTGGTCTTTCAATATGGCACCATTATATGAAAAGTTAGCAAACCCGAAGGTCTTTAAAATGTTTTGAGAGTAAACTTGTTAAGACCTAAAATTCTTATGAAAGGGTTTACAAGAAATAAAATGGACACGTAATAGGAGCAGGCAATGGAGCTATGGATGTATCTGCATAAGTAAGACTTGAATCCATGATGCTGCTCAGGAGGCAGCAGGAGGAGTGGAGAGGGAGAACACCAGAGTCCATCCAGCTGGCAGAGCAGCTAAATCCGCTTTGGTGGCCAGAGTACCCCACATCCAACACATGCTGGCTTAGCATACATAAGAATGGGACTTACAGTTACTTTTTTAAGAAAGTCTCTAAATCTTGGTCCCAAATGGACCTGGAAAGAAGTGAATGGTTAGTACAGACATATCATTTTACAGTGCACATTTTGGTGGGCGATTTCAGTATACTGGGAACACTGATGAGGAGCAATGGTATCACTGCCTGCCACCCTCCTTTGCTGTTCTTTCGGGCTCAAGATGCTGAGAAACCTAAGGGATTTCTGCCATCACTGGAAAAACAGACTAAAATCCCTCTTGAGAATTTCAGAACTCCAAGTGTTCATGCAGTAAGCTGAACTGCAGGCCTTCAAGCATGCCCAGAGATGGGGAATGAGGAAATATGGAGGTGGTGGGGAGAGAAGACTGTAACTCTGATGCCTGTTCTTGGGCAAGTCTTATTGGGGGGGGGGTCACTGGATTTTCATCTTCCTCTTCAGCTTTAACTCCAAATTCTTGGAGATTTCCAGAAGCATAATCACTCTTTCTCTCAGAGTCCCTGATGTGGCTTCCAATCTTTGCCTCAAAAAATGTGTTCTTACCAGAGGTGGTGTGTGGGCCTTGGCCTGGCAGAGAGGAGCAGTGCTCTGCCCACATCTTCCACTTCTCATGCGGAACTGATTATCCACAGCATCAGAAGCTTCTGCTGGTTCACACTGGCAGCATCCATGTGCTCACCCATTCGACTATGGGCCATGGAGCTTATACTCTATGCCAGGCATGACTCTAGGCAGAGGGACGGAATAGTGAAAAGGCATATGAGTTTCTTGCTCTCACAAAGCAGAGGTCCTACTGGGGAAAGTCAGATCTCAAGTACACATACCTCATGTTAGAGGATGAAAGGGTAGCTCATTTTTAAAAGGTCAAGAATGACTGAGTGGCTACTCTCTGCTGGGTGCTCACAAAAGACTTTCCTAAGAGTGACATTTAAGATGAACATCAAGAGGCAATGGCCAGAGGAAGAATATGTCAACAGAGTTCATGGCCAGTGCTAAAACCCTAAGGAGAAGGGCCTTGTCAGTGGCTCCCAACAGGGGTTATTTTACCTCTCAAAGGACGTCTGGCCACATCCAGAAGCAGTTATGGTTGCATACTACAGTGGCGGGGGTGGGGCAGGTGTTGTTACTGAAGTCTAGTGGGTAGAGGCCAGAGAGGCTGCCAAACATCCTATAATGCACAGGAGAGCCCCCACAACAGAGAATTAGACAGCCCCAAGGGTCGAGAGTGCCAACGTTAACAAAGCCGGTGTTAGAACCACCACAGAAAGGACACTGTGATCAAAGCCTGATACATACAGGACAGAGACAGAATAAATGAAATCAGAGGCGTGGCAGGGGCACTGTCATGTAGGGCCTTGTGATCTGGAGTAAGGAGCTGAGGTTCATTCTAACCGGCTCTGGCAGAATTTAACCAGAAACATGCAGCGTTCTAATGTACATTTCATAGAGATCAGAGTACAGATTTATCTGCTCGGCTGCCTTCCTTCTTCCCACCTTTCCTTTGTCTTCCTCCCCAGCCCATTCTATTTAACTTGGGCCTTTGTTGTGTGGGGTCCTAAATGACACACTGTTACATGTTTGGTGAAGGGGTTTCTGAACTTTACGCAGACTGATAATGTCACTGAAAGGACATCATTTTCACTCCCTTACCAAGAAGAGTGTTCTGTGTCATTCACGGTCATTTTGGTTGCGTTACTGTCATTTGCTGAGCTCAAGTATTACCACCTGTTTTTCCCATATACCAGATCTTTCTCATTCCTCCTGTCAGTCTTCGCCTTGGTGGTTCTACAGACTAGATGTGAAAATATCCTCCACCCTGGCATGAGAAACTTTCATATCTCCCATCGTATCACACCACATGCTCAAGAGTGCTCAAAGCACTTTCCAGCACCTTACCTTACCAGCTCTGCTCAGCACTGTGAGGTTGGCAAGGCAGGCTTTACGGTCCTACTACAGAAGAGGAGGAAACCATTCCATGGAATAGCTGTGGAGCTAAGCAGGGGGAACTAGGATATCAATCCAGGTGTGAATTTGAAGCTCCGTGATCTTTTCACCATGGCTCCTACACACCATCATGTCGAACATGAGTCTCAGAAGGAGGAGACACTGCTCAGGTCATTCCCAGTTAGTGAAGAATCCAGGCCAGCCTCACATAAACAGTGGCACCTGAATCGGGTGGTCAATAAGGGAGATGATGTATGTCTCTCTGTCACTCTCTTGTTTAAATAAACATACATGCAAAAGCCCAGACTGGTTCCTTGCTGACATATCTCATATCTCATCCCTCCTATCAGCACACATATTCATGAGCCCAGGAGGGGATTAAGAAGTTGGTAGGAGTGTTTAGGGGAGAAGATCCTAAAATAGGATCAAGGTTTGGAAAAGATGCAGAACTCAGGTTTGAGGTCTGGGCTGGGAGCATCCCTGGAGCTGGATAGGGTAAGAGAGAGGAAAAGGAATGCAGGGTGACCCCGTGGGCAGCATTCACAGACAAGGCCTCGCGTGGGAGTAGAATTTGCAGCTGAACCTACTGTTGCTGGCTGGATAAGAAAGCAGCTAAAACTCACTTGGATCAGGCATACAGGGTCTGCTAATACTCAGCTAAAATTAGAGACCGAGGTTAATCAGGCAGTGTGCCTACCTTGTGTGTGGTTTGTTTTTACCTCTTAATTTACTGGATGTAGGAGATTTTATGCATTTTTTTTTTCACATTAGCTGCAGCTAAAAGGCCCTTTAGTAATTTTTAAAAATGAACACAAATACCTATTGATGAGAGACCGAAATAGCCTCTTGTGCATGTTTAAAGTCTGCAAATGCAATGAAAATGTCAAATCTTTTTACAAGAAGCTGAGCTGGACAGATAAAGTGAGAAACAAGACCGAAGAAATGCTGGGGGGACCTGAGGTCTAGGCCCCCTTCCCCACCCCCCTGCCTGTACCTGGAGGCAGCTCCTATGGGCTGCTGGCTCACCCCGCACCCTATACTGCCTCCCAGAGTCAAGAAGGATTCTATCTCGAATGCTCATCGATACTCCTTTCCAAATTTGGGAACATCTGCTAAGTGGAACCCAAAGCAGTAGACCTGGCCTTTAAATGAAAAAAGTTACATTTAAATCAATCTCTGCTCTCCATAAACTAAATACCATCTGTCAGTTTTCAGCCACCATTTGAGTGCCGCCCACACACCAGCCACAAATTCTGGGCCCTGGTGAGGCTGTGGTGGGCCCAGTGTCCGGTCAGTCAGCTAAAGATAACCAGCTAACTTCTTGGCTCAGAACTAAAACAGAAAGAGCACAGTGGAGTAGTCCAAAAAATATATTAAAAAAAAACAATTCCTGTTAAGAGATGGTGTAAAAAAGACCATGCTTTTCATTAAACTGAAATATTCCCCATAACAGTCACTATCTAGCTAAAAACAAAGTCAAATGTTCTTTTTTTAGCAACTGTATTTTTCACTGGTGGCTACATTCTGTGCGTGGGAGGGACCTCTCCTAAATGACAAGAAGCAGTGTGAACTGGATGCAGGGTGGGGATCTAGGTGATGTGGTTAGCGGAAAGCATCAAAGTTGTTCCCTCTCCCTCTTTCTGGCCAGGAGAGGGTCAGTTTCTAATCGCTTTGGAAAGGATACTGATTTCATTATCCCTCTGCTGTAGAATGTCTCGGAGCTTTTGGTCTTCTTCCTCCTTTAATGGTTCTTGGCAGTCTTGATCTTTGATTTCGGAGGAGACTGTGCTTTTTCCATGAATCTTCTTGTCATTCAATAGTTTCTGTAAGATGAAATAAGAGCTTAGAGCCCATACTTCTCTTCCAAATCTCTGGGTTTCTTGGACTTTTTTTGCCTTAGACAATTCTTTGCACAAATCAGGCATGCCTGTCCCTTCTTGCCTCCTTGTCTCTACAGTGCAGCTGCCTTCCCTGTCTCCCTGTCCCCTCTCCCCTCCCCTTCCTTATCCCATTCTCTGCTATTATCTGTCTCTTTCCCGAAACTCAGAAATTCCTGCTCAAACATGATCTCCTCTTGAACTTCTCTCACCCCTTAACCCCATATCGCTTGATTCACACTTTTAAAAATATCACTTATCATGTGTTATAATTATTCTCTACACATAAGCCTTCTTCATGACTTACTTACTCAATTTTGCTTTCCCAAAGGCCTGGCCCATAGCAGACTCACAATGAATGTTTATTATCATAGTGAAGAATGCCAAATTACAAGTGAGGTAGAAATAAAAGTTAATGATATTCCTACTGTGTCATCATGAAAGGTAAAATGTAAGGCAGAGAAAAACTGAGGGTTTATATGGATAAATCTAAACTGCTAGGAAAAACACAGGACACAATTTTCTTGATATATGTGCAAAATAAATGGTTTTTGAACATGGAATTATTCTGTGTACAAGTTAGAGGTTCCTGGCAAAAGAATTACAAGTCTATGGTCTGAGCTTATTCACTGGCAGGTAAGATAAAACCCCTGAAAAAATTCCAGAATAATCCCAGCCTTTTTGGAAGATCATACGGTTCTGCACATGTGAAGTTGGGTCCTGACCTTTTAAGAGTTGGTCAACTAGGCAAACTTTATTGCAGTTTCAACATGGCACACAATGGCTTCTACTAGAGGAAATGCTGAACTTTACCTTTAAATGATGGAAACAGTGATGAATTTTACGCATATCAGTGCCAACATCGAGTCTGCTCTCTGGATCCTGGTCTTCCAAAAAGGATGTTATTAGTTTTTCCAGCCTAAAAATACATAATGTATGAGAAGCAACTATGAGCTAGAAACTTTAGAAATTCTAATGGCATTACTTGGTTAGTTAACATTCAAAGTACTGGATATTTTCCTACTTTTTAATAGAAATACAGTTAACTGATTTAACTAAAAATTAAGGGGAAAGAAACATATTGACAAAGTGAAATCTGAAATGATGCAATTATTTGACTACTTTCCGAAAAATTTTCATACCCAGCTTTCAACTGAAGAATCCCTTGATTTCTACAAAATACGCATTCTGGTGAAGCTGAATTTCCATGCCTCTATGCCCAGCTGCCACAATGCCAAAGAAAGTAATGCAA